>NC_035108.1:69762535-71020035 GCF_002204515.2 Aedes aegypti | reverse complement strand
CAGCATACACAAAAAAAAACACTTTTTTCAAACCCCCCTTTCCTTAAATACGTTCTAAACTGCAAATCCATTCATATTGTATATTGCAATACTAAATTATCTCAGATTTATGCATAAAAATTGAAAAATAAGAACATCGAAAAACAAATTCCGGATAATCGAATCCCGGATAATCGAGTCCCCGGATAATCGAGTCTCCGGATAATCGAGACCGATCTGTATAAGGTCAAGGACATCCAAAATGCAAACGGTTTGGTTCTAAATTTTGCCGCAAGGTGGCGATAAAGAGAATGTGA
The DNA here is from genome assembly GCF_002204515.2 of Aedes aegypti. NCBI lineage: Eukaryota > Metazoa > Arthropoda > Insecta > Diptera > Culicidae > Aedes > Aedes aegypti. The sequence goes on along the minus strand of NC_035108.1, from coordinate 71,019,739 downwards.
AATTTAGCATTCTTAACTAGTTTGTAGTCGGGGCCTTCCTAAGCCGAGTGGTTAGAGTCCGTGGCTACAAAGCAATGCCATGCTGAAGGTATCAGGGTTCGAATCCCGGTCGGTCCAGGATCATTTCGTAATGGAAATTTCCTTGAATTCCCTGGGCTTAAAGTATAATCGTACATGACACACGATATACGAATGCAAAAATGGCAACTTTGGCAAAGAAAGCTCTCAGTTAATAACTGTGGAAGTGCTCATAAGAACACTAAGCTGAGAAGCAGGCTCTGTCCTAGTGAGGACATTAATGCTAAGAAGAAAGTTTTATTATGGTGCTAAAAATTAGTAATTTGTACTGAAAATAGTGCAGGAAATTCAAACATCGGATTTGAAAAGTGTATGTAATCTGTAAGTACTCCTGGAAGAGGAAAATTGTAATTTGTGCAACTGTTTGCTCTTTAGGAAGTTAAATTCAATATGTGTTATGTGCCATCTTTCCAGTTTCAACCAACACTTAATTTGAAATTTAAAGAAGTTAGAAGTTGTGGGAAAGGAAACCATTTTTTCGTAAGTAGTTTAATTAACTTCAAGAAAATTAATGAAATCAATTTCGGATCAATACATTAATGAAACCCAATCAGCTGCTTCATTTTTTTTGGTTTCCCTTCAAAAAAAAAAAAAAAAAATACTCATGTAGATTTCTGCCAGAACTCTCAGAAGTTTTTTTTATTGGATTCTGAGCATCAGTCTCTTTGAGCTCAAGAAACGATTTTCGAATGCAATTAACTGTTCTCAGTTCCCTTAAAAGAAACCTTCACTGTGGACCTTTTATTAGATTTTATCAATATTTTTTTAAATTTGCTTGTGTACAACGAAGAAAAGCAAGTGAAATGAGATAACTGTAGGTATTTTACGGATGACTTCTATGACGAGACGGTTCGTAAGTTATTATTTTCAAGTTTTGTTTCATTTCTTCGAAAATATTCGCAAGCGATAGCTGCTGACTACATAGTAGAGAAAGTTATTTCAGCGACACTACATTTTTGATTTTTCGCTCTTATTTTTCCTCAAAATTACTCACCATATTTCTAATTTGCCCAACCTTTCAGAAAAAAAATTCACTCCAGTTAACCCTTTGCTTTAAATTGAGTTAATATCAATATGACACGACATTTATGGAAGATACTATAACCAACCTCATTAATTAATTATTAACGTTGCCTTATCAATTGCTCCGGATGGATTTTGAGTTCATTTTGTGCAAATAAATAATAGTCCATAATTGGTAGACATTCGTACCAAATTATCTCAGATTTATGCATAAAAATTGAAAAACAAGAATATCGAAAACAAATTCCGGATAATCGAGTCTAAAATTCCGGATAATCGAGTCTCCGGATAATCGAGTCCGACCTGTACCTCTACACAGTAGTTAATCGAATTCTACGAACTTTTGTCGAACACGGTTTTATGATTGGAGCAAGTTTTAACATAGTTTGGTTGAGGTTTGTGTCTCGAGGTTCTTGAAAATCTCTATTTTCGGGGAGTGTTTTCTCTGGAAAGCATACCTGTATGAAAACTTCAGATTTTAAATTTCCAGACTCTAAAAGTCAATCCCGTTCAAAGTTATAATTTATCTTACGAAAATAAATTGTAAAAATAGATAATTATGAAGCACATTTGAAAATCCGCTGTGAGTGAGCCAAAAGCACCACCGTGAGCTTCAAAGAACATAAAAAATGAACACGTAAGCACTGCTTTTTCTCAGTCGATGATGATGATTGTTTCCAAATCGTTCTAAGGCCGCACGGGACGTCATCATAATCACCCTATCAATTTGAAGAAGCAAATCTCAAGAACCACTCCATATATCGATGCGAAAAATGTATCACTATGATTCTATATATGTAGTGCACAACCCAATAAATTTTCAGCTTCATCGGTTCACTTAAACTCGAGATTTGCTTTTACAAAGTTTTAATGGTAATTGTTAGAGTGAGACAAAAGATAGGGAAAATAACACGGTCTCCCGTGTCACCTTCTAAATGGTCAGTGAAATGCGATCAAAACAATCATCAATTGGAATGAAAAGGCAATGCTTACTTCTTCAATTCATTCATTCGACGGTACATGTGTCACACACGATTTAACTTTCATCAGGTTGCTATGCTGTGCTCGATCTTTGGTCATTTTTTGTAATTTATTGCTTCAAGCAACATGTAAGCAGTTCAAAATCTACCAGAGACACATAATTTGATCCTTGAGACACGCAAAAATGTAATTTTTGTTACGCTGTGTAATCCGAAAACCTTTATGGCGAATGCCAGGAACACTATTGCCAATATTGATACTAAGACAACGATTTTGAAAATACTTTTTTAGAAGCTTCAAGTCAATTTATTTCTAAAACTGTTTAATTCGCTTGTTTCGTAAGGCTTTAACCCTTTCAGGACGCACGATTTTCACACCTTTATGTTCAAATTCCTCTCGCTAAATAAAAAAGCACCAGGATGGATTCTACTCGTCATGAGGCGTGATGCAACTCAATAACTATGGATATTTGAAGACTGTTAACGAGACTTTTCTAGAAAATATGTACAACACAATTTTGCTGATTCATCTCGAAAGGGTTAAAGTAGTAATTATCATCAACTATTCATGATTACGTTTTGGAAACGCAACTAAAATCTTCTTGTTCATACTGTTGACATATTGCATCCATAAATGGTAGATATATTCTATATTAAAATGTCCGCTCACTACTGTTCATGAAGGGTGACTGGTTACGGGGGTATTCTTCCGGAGGGTAACTTGAAAAAGAACAACTTGTGTTCAGATTAACTTCACGATCAGAACTCATCTTTCGATCTCTTTATTGACATCAGAACAGCTAGCAAGTAGCTGGCAGTGTTGCGCGAGTTAAATTTTCACGGATGGAAGTTTCTTTTTAAAAAAAGCTACTTAACTACCCTAGAGCCGAAATCGAACTAACTGGTTTATTCAATATCGAAATTAATTACACATTTAATGCTTGCACTTGCACTTTCCGTCGTCGTCGTCGCCGTACACCGAAACTGCCAAGTCGCTCGATGTTGCCATCCGCTCCAATGCCGTCGTCAGCGTTCTGCACTGCCCTCGTTCTGGCGGCCCGTTGCCAACTCGCTGCAATGAGGGCGTCAGCTTTTCTTACCACCGCCCGGGTAGCTCCGTTGCTAACTCGTCCCTTCCTGAGAGTTGAGGCTCCGTCCGAATCACGTCCATCAAAGTCAAGGATCTAATCCTGGGTTGAAGTTCTACCACTGGTTCCTGATTGGTTGTGGCTTTAGATGTTTGTATCCTTACTGTAGCTTGTCTGTGGGAGAAAATTTTCAAAAGAATCGCAAAACCGATAATCGTGAAGGGTAATGAGAAGATTCCTCCAAATAGAGGCCAAGATGGCCATTCGATGCTTGTGTTGTTTAGCCGGATGTAATCCATTTCCTTCCTCATCTCCAGGTGCAAATTATGCAAATGCTCAAGACTCAGGTTTGCTATGGTGAATTGTTTCTGTATATTGAGGCCGTCTAAAGGTAGTTGTATTAGGTTTCCAGCCATGTTCCGAATGATGTTTGAATAACTGATGTTCTTGATGATCATTTCACAATCATGAAACGATATAAGAAATGTTCCAGTTAGGGTACGGTTGTTGATTCCACAATTCGATGTAAAGGTAATATTTCCATCGGTGTTCAAAATAATGTTTTCATTATTTATGATGATGATTTCTTCATCAGGTGGGTTCAGGGTGTAATTGCAACTAGCTTGCTGTCCGGAGAGAAGGTTTGGTACACATCTAGAGTTATCGAACTCCGTTTCCTGGATTTTGTATATGTTTTCCGTCAATGAGCTTACAATGTAGCTACCGGTCTCGTGATTCAGATAATTTCTCTTAGTCAAATGAATTTGTTTATGGTTTGATGTAACAGGGAAGACGTGAATCTTTTTGAATATTCTCTTATCCAAAATAGGTGTCTTGATTAGTAGAGTCAACTCCTTGGTGTTGGTGGCGATCGTTGTATCCGCAAAACTTAGTGCTTCCAGTGCATTGTGAAGTGTAATATTCTGTTTCATTAAATCTTGATATAGAATCCCTATTTCGTCCTGACTAAGTATATTTTGGTTAAGAATTCCTACTTTAGCGAGAGAAATACTGTCAACAATCTGTCCTAATTTATCTGCTAGATATTTTAAATTGAGAAATATGTTTATCGAATATATTTCCATGGATTTTGAATTTGCTAACTCTATTGCGTCTTTTGTTTTGTATACTAATTCTTTCATTTGCAGATTAAGTGCTCTGTTAATTCTGATTTGTTGATTATTGTTACTTACAAGTTCATTAATGGAGGAATTTATTAATTTTAAGTCGTTTGCATCTGGACTACCTGTAATAAATTTCCAGCCTGTTCCTAATTTATCCCAACGTTTATGTCTTTTAAATGGATTTAAATTGCTAAGTATTTGCTGAATTTCGTCAAATTTTTGCGAAGTGAGTTTTGTAAATTGATTGAATTTTAGCTGTTCAAATTGGTTTCTCAGACTGTCTACATGATTGTTAAGGGAGGTAATGTTGAAATGATGGATATAGATATGAGAGGTAAGTTGTATCCTAGCAGTACCTGAGTGAAAAGCAACAATTGGTAAGTGATCTATTCTCCTAACGTTTATCTTTTCACCTATCGTTATACTTAGATACATGAGGGTTCTGAAAAAAGAGAGCATAATAAAAGGAGAGTTAAATCTTCCTAACCTTGATATCGTTTTTATGTACTTTCCTCCCATCATCCATAGTTACTGTACTTTTGTTAACCTGTCTGATTTTATTCTTTTTGAATCGGGGTTTGTGTTTAATTCTTTGTCTTGCATTTTCGTATATTTCTTGGTTAGATTCAAGTTCTGTTGGTTTTTTTGATTTATTATGGTATTTCAGGTCCTTTTTCTGTTTTTCTGTAAGATTTTTAAATACTTTCTCGATAATTTCTGGGGTTCTGGGAGAAGGAAGTATAATTTCTAAAGGGGTATGTTTTGTACTACTATGGATGGTGGAGTTGTATTTATTGAGGGATAAAAGTATTAAATCGTGAACGGGTTTTCCTGGGTTTTCCTGTTTTGTCATTCTATAAATTTCCAAAATTGTGGAATGGAAACGTTCTACAACACCATTCATTTCGCTACGACCGGTTGCGGTAATGTAGGGTTCGATATGATGGGTGTTGTAAAAGTTTACCAGTTCTCCTGTCATGAACGATTTTTCACCGTCCATAACTAATGTTTCTGGTGGATTATATTTTAATAGGATCTCCTTTACGGCGGGAACAATATCGACAGCGGCTCTGGAATCAATATGTTTAATCTGAGCGAATTTGGAAAATTTGTCGATATAGGTAAGGAAGTGGTCATTTTCAAGGAAGAGGATATCGATATGAGCGATTTTGAAAGGAGCGTTTGGAATTGGGGTTGCTTGAAGAGGATATTTTATAGGATTGCGGTTGTACTTGTTCTCGTGACAAGTTTGACAATTTGTAATGAAATCTTTAAGCTTTTGAGAAAGTTTAGGGAAATAAAACTTCCTCAAAATCTGTAATTTGTTTTCTTCAGCTCCACGATGTGCTCTGCAATGTTCTTGTCGGATGACATTCCATTGTTCGTCCTCCTGTTGTATATCTTGAAGAATTGTCTGGCTGAAACGAATTTTTAACGATCTCTTGGAGCCAAAATGTTGTTTATATATCTCTTGAATTTTGCCCATCAAATGTTCGGTCGTTAATAATCCGTTAACCTTAGACAAGTCAAAATGATTTTTGAGAATCTGTAAAATTGAATGTTCATTAAAGTTGGTTTTTGAAATTTCTACTCTAGTATGATTTGGAAATGGGTTGGTTACCGTTACTTTGTCTGGACCTTCTTTTAGAATGACTTGGTGTTTGAAAGCATTGATAGGTGCTTCCGTGGATTCAATGTAAAAGTCGTCGCTATTTTCGGCAGAATGCTGGGTTGCTGTCATGGAACATATAATTCTGCTCAGAGCGTCGGCGACTACATTTGTTTTTCCAGGTTTGTATATTATCTCGTAGTCATGTTCCTCAAGATAGGCCTTCCATCGTTTCAGTTTAGCATTCGTATTTTTTGGAGATAGTGCGAAAGTGAGGGGTTGATGATCCGTCAATATTTTAAACTTTGCCCCATACAGGTAATTTCTAAAAGTCTGAAGTGACCAGTGGATAGCCAGCATTTCTTTTTCGGGCACTGAACATCTTTCCTCCGTTTTAGATAGAGTTCTGGATGCAAAGTGTATAGGTCGGTCCTTCCCTAACTCACCTTGAGATAAGACAGCACCGATTGCAAAATCGGAGGCATCTGTCGTCAAAATGAAAGGTTTGTTGAAATCAGGATAAATCAATATGTCGGACGATGATAGTAAGCTTTTCATCTTTTGGAAACATTGTTTTTCTTTATCACTCAACGAAATCTTTTTGTTAGACATAGGACTTCTCTCCCCTCTTAGAAGGATTGTCAGAGGTTTTGCAATTTTTGCAAAATCTTTGACAAATCTACGATAGTAGCCCATCATTCCCAAAAATCCTCGAAGTTCTTTCAGATTTTTAGGTTCTGGGTACTGATTAATAGATTCGATTTTTTTCTGATTCGGTTTAATTCCTTCTGAGCATATGACATAGCCCAGGAATTCAACCTCTTGGTGAAGAAATTCTGATTTATCCAACTGAATTTTTAATCCAGCATTATTCAAAGTTCTGAAAATTGTATCAAGGTTTTTCAAATGTTCATCAAGGTCTTTTCCAAAAACGATTACATCATCGATGTAAACGTAACAAATTTTGCCGATGTGGTCTCTGAGAACGTCATCAATTGCCCTTTGAAAAGTTGCGGGCGCATTTTTCAGTCCGAATGGCATTCTAGTAAATTCATACTTGCCATTATTGATAGAGAATGCTGTTTTTTCAATATCGCTGGTTTTCATTCGAATTTGGTGAAAACCAGACGCAAGATCTAATGTAGAGAAATATTTTTGTCCTTTCAATTGGTCAATCACATAACCAATCTCGGGCATTGGGTAGCGATCGGAAATGGTCTTTTCGTTCAGTTTCCTGTAGTCAATGACCATTCTGAACTTTTTTTCACCGGATGCATCTGTCTTTTTTGGCACTATCCATACCGGTGATGTCCATGCAGACCGAGAAGGGCGAATTATGCCGTCAGCTAAAAGCTTATCGACTTGCTTCCGAACTTCTTCTGTATAGGCTGCAGGATACGGGTACACTTTCTGATGTATTGGTACGTCATCAGTGGTGTTAATAGAGCATTCGACTGTCGTACCACAAGTCAATTTTGTATCTGGCTGGTGAAACACATCTTTATGTGCACTTAAAATTTTATGGAGCTCTTCCTTTTCGTCCGTCAACAAATGACAAGTTCTGAACAAATTGTTTGATGTTGGGTTTGAGGGATTATATCGTGAAAGTTGGGTGCTTAAAGTTTTATTACCTTTTTTCAGATGTAACATGTTATTTTCAAGGTCGACTACTGCATTCAAGGAATGTAGAATGCCTGTTCCAATAATTCCTTTGAAAAAAGGGTGGAATTTATGAAGTAAAAATTGTGCAGAATGATTTATTTTAGGATAAAAGAATTCTATGTCTATGGCTGATGTTGCTTCAAATCTGCCACTAGCGCTTGAAATATCATCTGCTTTAAAATCATAGGGCTTAGCACCTTTATATTTGTAAGCCAATTTCGGGTCGATTATGTTAATATTTGCCCCTGTATCTACGAGAAAAGGGAATTCTCCGATATTGGTTTTTAATGTAATGTATGGAAGAGTTGGACCTACCAACTCGGCTTCCATTCTAAAAAATTAGTTTGGGATGAAGTTGATGGTTGAGGATCCTCCTCTTGATTTATCAGAGAAGCTTCCGATGTGGGTGTATCATTCTGAAGAGATTCTGGTTGAGGTTGTTCCTCTTGCGGATCGTATTGATAATCCATATCGTCGTATTCTGGGATGTAATCTGGGTAAAAATAATAGGGATCGTAGGAATAATCATATTGCAATGGGTGAGCCATTCGTTTGAAATGTTGAGGTTGGTTGAAAGATTGGTGGGGTCTTTTTATTCCCATTTGGGGTCTGTTACTATAGTTAATATTCCTGGACCGAATGCTTGGGTCCACGTCCATAGGCTCTGGATTAGGAAGAGGTCTATTGGTTTGAGGGAACGGATTGTTTTGGAATCTTGGTTGTTGGAAAGCATGAGGTTGGTGGAAAGGATTATTCTGGAATTTTGGTTGTGGGAAAGGATGATTAAACATTGGTCGGGCTTGATGGAAGACAGGTTGATGATTTCTTGGAGGTATGGTGGGATGAAGTGGCTGCCTTCTTGGTGGGAGTCTCGGGGGTTCAAGGTCTCTTGGTCTCGGAATGTTAGAGGTATGTTCATTTCGATATGGAGCAGACCGTGTGTCCATATTAAAATACTCTAGACAAAACTGGTAGGCGTGGTTTAACGTTTTTGGGTTGTAGGTTTTTAAAAGTTGGCATAAGGGTTTTTCTAGCCCCCTAATAAAAGAATCAATTGCCTTTTCTCGAAAGTAATCAATGTGTGAATTTGCATGTAGGAAAAATTTTGGTTCTGTCTGAATTTGAGCGATAATTGACGATAGTAGCTCATTAACACGAGAATAATAACTCCCTAAGCTTTCATTAGGTGCTTTTTTGATGGATGTTAACTCAAAATCTAGGGTTTTTAAATCCCTTTTATCTTTATAGTACAGCAAAAGTGTACTTTTGATATTGTTCCAATTGTGCATGATATTATTTGCATTAAGAATGTCGGCGGCTTCGCCTTTAATTTTTCTTCGAACAGAACGTCCGATAAGCTCAAGTTGAGCATCGGTTGCACCGTGTTCACGATACATATCGATTACACCTTGAACGTCGGCTAACCAATTAATTAATTCGGTTGGTCGACCGTCAAAGGGTTGTAGGTCACGCAGAAAATCTGGTAACTTCCCTAACTCAATAAATTGCTGCATGGTTAGCGGTGGGATAACCGGCTCTCCATTGATAGCGGCGTGTGGATTAGCCATTATTGTTTGATTCTAATGTAGCAAAACTATGAGACACTAAAAGCTAAATCTACTGTATCGTTTGATTCACTGTATTCACTCAGATTTAAAAATTGATTGCACTTATAGAAATAATCACTATTTGATAATTCGATTTGATTTCATCAATAAATTGCACTTTCTCTTATTAAAAAAATACTCCTTTAGTCGGTTTATAATAAAAAATGGAAAAACTTACATAAAGGACCGTGTCCTGAGTCCGGCCGCAGGCGAGTTTGGATTGTCCTTTTTGCTGGAGCGCTACTGGGGTCCTGGCACGCCGATCGGGTGATCCACGGTGTCCTGCGGGTCGCTTTGTGATATATTGAAGGTGTGGCTCTTGGAACCACTTAGAAGAATTTTTCAAAGATTTTTACACTTCACTTATATCACTTATACTGTTCCCGATATGGAGGATCTCGCCGGAGCCTCCAGTTAAATTTTCACGGATGGAAGTTTCTTTTTAAAAAAAGCTACTTAACTACCCTAGAGCCGAAATCGAACTAACTGGTTTATTCAATATCGAAATTAATTACACATTTAATGCTTGCACTTGCACTTTCCGTCGTCGTCGTCGCCGTACACCGAAACTGCCAAGTCGCTCGATGTTGCCATCCGCTCCAATGCCGTCGTCAGCGTTCTGCACTGCCCTCGTTCTGGCGGCCCGTTGCCAACTCGCTGCAATGAGGGCGTCAGCTTTTCTTACCACCGCCCGGGTAGCTCCGTTGCTAACTCGCGTAATGCTTTCTTTTCTTAACATGATTGCTGAATATGCATATGCACGTATAAATGTTTTCAGTCAAATGTTATTTCAATATACAATAGTCCTTTCCCCTTTGGAAAGTTTGAAAGAAATACAATTCTAGTGATATAATCTTGGATTTAATAATATTCGAATTCACTGTCTAATCTCGATCTCTTAATTCTACTTGAACGTCTCGGTAGGCCAGTAAGCTCTGCCGGTTCGATATGTTTTCTTTTCCTGGCTCTTCTTGTTGTACTAACTTCTGTTGCATCGTCACTCAGATCAGGTAACTGCCTGACAGTAATCTCGTCGTTCTCGATGGGCATCTCGGATTCTGGGGCATCAGTCGGAAGTTGCCGACCAGTCTGTACCACACGCATCGACGTCCTGTTCTGGTCAGATGATCCACGTCCATTCTTAACGACTCGAATCTGCGTTGGATGGGCGGTTGTTGTTGCCCCGCTTCCAACCATGATCTGTAAAAGATTTTTCGAAAGTCTTTTTAGGAATGATGCTTTTATCCATTTTTCATGCATGTGTGGAACGTTGTGCTTGTACCACAGCACGTCCCCAGGTATTAGTGCGTCCAACGGATCTAATTGTATATTAGTATGATTTGAAACAGTTACAGACTCAACATCGTGGGTTTTTGGTACCATCATCTGCCTATAGTGTTTCTTTGGGTTAACCAAATCGATCAACATCTTTGGTGTATAAGCAAAAACCTTTTCAGAAGGGAAACTGCCTTCCATCGTCAAATTGTTGTTTCTATAGTTAAATAAAAAAAGATTTATCTGGTCTTCCAAACTCAATTTTAGCATTTCTGGTTCTAGTAGGAATTTCTTAAGCACGTCCTTCACCGTTCTTACGAGTCTTTCCGCCTGGCCATTACTAGCAGGATTGTAAGTAGGACTGTTCAATACATTTATACCTTGCTTTTGAAGGAAACTTTTAAACGAAAACGAGTTAAAAGGAGGACCATTGTCCGACACTACAACATCTGGCAATCCAAAACGAGCAAAATATTCAATAAGTTTCGTTAGCAACTGCCTGAGCGTTGATGTGGTTGACACCTTCGTTCCGATCATTTTTCAATTTGTAACACTTCCTTCGCACGTGTCCATAGCGCTGACAGAAATCGCAATAACGTTGATCTAATGGCCATTGTCCTTCGTCCTTCCGAAATCGGTTATAAGATGGACCAGCGGATGAATCACGATATCTGGAATGCTGCGACTTGAAGTGTACACGTGAACTATGCGGACGATCTTCTGCCGGTCGAACACCTAGCCGGCTTTTTACAGGACCACGGAAACCCTGGGATACTTCCCTCATCCTTTGGATAACTGCTCCTCTACCACCAGTCAGTGGGTTCCTAGTATTCAACGAAGCCACCAAGCCAACATCCTCATTGTTTGTCAAAGCCTTTGTATGAGCCGCCGCCATTTCCCAAGTCGCGATAATCTTTTCGGCTTGATCCAGGGTCAATTTTGTGCTATCTTCCGTGAAAAGGCGATGTTTGAGTGACCCATCAGCCAAACCAAAGAGAATACGGTCAAGTATAAGGCGGTTCTTTTGGTCACCGAATTCACAGTGTTCCGCATGAAGCTTTAAAGAAAAAGTAAAGTCGCTCGCTGACTCGCCAGCTTGCTGAACTTTGGTACTAAAATTGTATCTCTGGAGCAAGACAGAATCCATCTTGTCCAGGACTTCTTTGAGCTTCTGGGTAAGTACCTCATAGGTCACTTCCTCTAACAGCGCTTCCGTAGGATAAATTTTCTCGGCAACGCTGAATAAATAGTCGCCTCCCAAGAGGAACATCTGGTCCTTCCTTTGACCATCGTCGACCTTATTAACTCGGAAGTGAAAAGCAAGTCGCCGTATCCACGTAGCGAAAGACTGTCCCTTACGGTAGGGCTCAATGTTGGGAGCCACCACATAAGATGACATATTAGCCAATATCTACACGAAACACAGATAATAAATTTATGAATGGATGCACAACAATAATTGGCAATTGTTCGTTGAATAGTGCAATTTTAATCTAATATCTTTTTATCCCTTTTTACGAGCAAAAAAAAAAAAACTCAAAATGGAAGAGGCACAATTTATGCAACTCCGTTTCATCCACAAGGTTAAAATGTCAAATGTTTCAAAACTCACCTGAACAGATTATCCCCCAAACCAAGATGCTAAGAAGGTACCAGAAATCCACCGGATGAAACGTAGTAGATCCTTAACGGCAAGGGCAAGTCCGCCGCAAGATGTTACGATGTATAACCTCTCAAAAATAAAGGAAAAAGACACTCTCAATAACTGATATTTAACTCTTCAATATGTTTAAAAGAATTCATAGTAAGCAGAAACGTAGTCCTACTCCAAAATCTCAGTTCTAATAAACTATTCTTTTGTTCACAATGAATCGACGCCACGCCACCAACGAACGCAAATGGCGTTCCAATTAACAAAGGCGCTTTATTTCCTTTTGTTACCACCGAAAAACCACGCCAACTGTTCACCTTCAAACAATAGCTGCGGTTTCACCACTTTTTCCACTATTACCTTCTACCTTAAACCGGATTGTCACCAGCTAATTTTCGCTGCCTACTCCAGCTCGTTCTACGGAAATGGAAAATCCGTTCTTCGAAATGGTCGTGCCAGATTCCGCCGCTTCCAAATTCTCTCGTCGCCACTAAAATGTCCGCTCACTACTGTTCAAGAAGGGTGACTGGTTACGGGGGTATTCTTCCGGAGGGTAACTTGAAAAAGAACAACTTGTGTTCAGATTAACTTCACGATCAGAACTCATCTTTCGATCTCTTTATTGACATCAGAACAGCTAGCAAGTAGCTGGCAGTGTTGCGCGTAATGCTTTCTTTTCTTAACATGATTGCTGAATATGCATATGCACGTATAAATGTTTTCAGTCAAATGTTATTTCAATATACAATATATATGTTTTACCCAGGTTAACCAGACCCTGATTGGAGTAGCTCCTGATGGAATTTAGTTAAAGTTAATTATCGTAATATTGCGTAGAATTTAAATATATGGAAATAGTAGTATACAGCAGTTAACGTACCAATTCAAACCAGATCCAACTCTGCAGGCAGCTACAGGAAAAGCATTTTCCATAAAAGGTTGAGTAATCAATGTTAGAATGTGTATCAACCGGCTTCGAAGATGGAGCCAAACTTATTGCAACAGATGGATGACGATCAAGGATCGTCTACAAACGATACAACACAAGTTGGACTTGGAAGCTTGTAAAACGAAGGATTGAATATAAACCCACGGACTACAAAAAAGCTATTGATCGCTTTTTTGTAGTCCGTGGGTTTATTCTCAATCCTTCGTTTTACAAGCTAGTGCTAAGAAATATAATACAAATCTTTTTTGTCCACAAGTAGCTAATCCCTGGTACCGTTGTCCGCTAGATTACAAACCATGCAATACGAATTGTTTGGTTGGTTAACCAAAGATGTGGACAGCAATTTAGCGTAGACTAACAGGGAAAGTATTCGCACCGGTGTCTATATAGCTAGCCTGAATTAAACATGTACGGGACCCAAGTCCTGATTACTCGATGCAAGACAAGGAGAAGCTTATTTGTGGGCCTGACTAGAGTCTTTACGGGTTTCAGTTTTCTCTTTAAAATGTTGCTAGTCCTTTCAATGAATCATATTTTAAACAATATTAAGAAAACCGTTTTTTGAATGATGGAAGCCCACAACAGGTTGAAGTAATCTAGAACGCAGCGCCCTCTTATCTACACCTTCCGGTGACGATAATACCCACCCGTGGACGGGTCCTAGGACGGGACTCTCTTCTCCACTAAGACTACCACCGAGCTCGCTTTGTCTGGCTGATTGTCTGCCATTCCAAATTAGACCACAAAGCACCGTCAGTGACACGACCCAAAATTTCCTGGACAAGTATGGGACCTGAGGAGTTGACACGTATAGTAAACTGGAATGGTTGTTCTATCCAGAACAGATTTCAGGAATTCATCGACTTGCTCAACAAACGGTTGACGCACCTCAAGCCGAAGGTGAACATCTTCATTCTCGGCTTCCGGTTTATTCGGATCAGCCGAGGTAGGTTCCATAGTTAACCGGCATCACTAGTGCCTACCATCACGTTGACCATGTCCAATTCCAGGAAATCGTCAATCACAGCGAACGCAGCGCCCTCTTATCTACACCTTCCGGTGACGATAATACCCACCGTGGACGGGGTCCTAGGACGGGACTCTCTTCTCCACTAAGACTACCACCGACTCGCTTTGTCTGGCTGATTGTCTGCCATTCCAAATTAGACCACAAAGCACCGTCAGTGACACGACCAAAATTTCCTGGACAAGTATGGGACCTTAGGAGTTGACACGTATAGTAAACTGAATGGTTGTTCTAATCCCAGAACAGATTTCAGGAATTCATCGACTTGCCTCAACAAACGGTTGACGCACTCAAGCCGAAGGTGAAACATCTTCATTCTCGCTTCCGGTTTATTCGGATCAGCGAGGTAGGTTCCATAGTTAACCGGCATCACTAGTGCCTACCATCACGTTGACCATGTCCAATTCCAGGAAATCGTCAATCACAGCGTTGACCACGAGTCGTCCTTAGAACCGCCCGAAGACATCGACCAGTGGCTCCTGTGTGATAGCTAACCATCTACTTGGCCAGATAGCGGCATGTACCAAAGTCCCGTTAGGTATACAACGCCCTACAATAGATAGATTGACCCAATATGATAAGATCTAATCCATTTTAACAATGTTACGCAAGCAGAACCAACGCATTGTTTCAGACCCCGCCTGTGATGAAGAATGGCGTCAATCGGATGTCCTAAATCATCAAAACCGAAATGTTGAGCCTTCGAAATGATGATTTCTACATCTATTCATCCTTCTTCAAGATTACTGGAAGGAGTTGGAGATAACAGCTGATGAATTGTTAACTCGTATCGAAACATCAAGAACCACGAAGGCTTCATGTTTCGATAGCATATTGGTCTTGAAGCTCAAGACATTGATTAAAAATCAGTCCTTCCGACTTTGATGCTTCATCTCGTAGTGGAAGTCATTTTCCACCAGAAACCTTGGCATTGCTTGATGTCCAAAAAGCATTGGATAATGTGTATCACAACGGGTACAAGCTGCTCGATATAATATTGAAACGTTTTTGTTGAAAATGAAAACTATCTATCTGATCATTGAGAGTTCGCCTTAATAAAATCAAACTGTTACCTTTCGTTATCAAACCTTATTAAACAAACTGTTCACCTCGGATATGCATAAGCTCCTTGAAAGCGAAATCTTATCGCTATTCGCTGACGACACTTCAGTCTTCGTAGTTTCACAGGAGCATTAACATCTTGACTCCAGAGAGGTCATAATAACTAACGCGGCAAAGAAGCAAATTATCTTCAAAGATGAACATTACGTTCCCATTGATTTTCAGCGTAGTGTCCTAATATTACTTTCACATTTATTAACTCTGTATGCCTGATTAGCCAGTTTTTGCATTCGTATATCTTGGGACATATACGTTACTTCATGTCCAGTGAAGCCCAAGAAATTTCTATCACTGATCACAGACGATATTTATCGATGGAATTATCCTAGACCGACTGGGAATAGATCCCAGACTCTTTCAGCATGGATTTGCTTTGTAGCCGCGGACGTTAATGCTAGGTTAAGGAAGGTCTCCAACATGTTGTTCTCAAATCCTTTTGATTTGTTGCAGCGGAAGATTTCAAAATCACCCTTTGTGGATCATCTGGTCGGTGTTAAGTCAGAGTGAACCGAGAGACATTTTAAATATTTATAATGGGCTTATGGTCTCACGTTTTGTAATTTTTAAACTCGTTAAAATTTTGGTTCAATATTTTACAAAGCTTTGTGCTACTTTCAAAAAATATAATGTAAAGTGGTAATCATGATAAATCATAATCCAAACCTCTAATAGAACGATTTTTTGATGGACTTTGTGCACTTGGTACATACTGACTGAACTAAAGACCACCGTTCAGTGAGTTGATTCACTCTGACTGAACAATTTCTAGGAGAATAACAATCATTTAATGCTTGCATGGTCAAACTGGATGCATATCTCTAAGATGAACAGATTATCGAGATCCTTCGACATCAGTATCGTAAATCCTTAAATAATCCAGAAATCAGTGCTATAGCTTGAAAATTTTTTGCAGACCAGATATATTCAAATACCTACATATATTCCATACACCATAGAACTACCGAACACTTCTATCGGACTCTGAAATCGACTCGAAAAAATGCAATAATCAATCTGTTTATTGCTTTTCGACTTATTGCTTGTTGAATTCCTTCTACACAGAAAGTGTTACAATTTCTGACCACTCATCCAAATATGGTAAATTATCAAAAATCAAAATCAAATGCATTAAATTAAGTTATATTTATGAATTTCTATTGATGGATGAGAAGAAAAATCATTCGAAGTCGAAAAATCTGACAAAAAACTTGAAATATCTTCATTTACTCGCATTCCTCAGTGCGCTGATCATTTTTGCTGTTATGATAATAGCACTTGGTCCACTCTGACTGTATACTTATATCGATTTTTATTGGTCATTCAAAGTAAATTTGTTAAATTTCTCTTGCAGTTTACAGCATTCATCGAGTCTGATCAAAGTAAAATTAAGGCAAGGTTATTTCGCATCTTATGTAAGAATAATCCTATATTCCCAAGTTTTTTACTTGATCCCCTCTGACTTAACGCCGACCATCTGTGGAATGGTATGCTATGGCTGATTTTTTTTTCTTGACGCTGAATAGCAAGCTGCTCTTCAGGCAACAGGCCGACAAACAAACATAACAATGATTGCCTAAAACATTCTAAGCTTGATTATTAAGAAGCCGATTTATTCCTGGTAAGCGATACAGGTCTCGTTGCCAAATTCAGATCAAGAAATCGTCTTCTGGAAGCTTATTTTTAGCACTTTCGATTCACTTCGGCAGTTGGGTTTGTTGAAAGCTACAGAGCTCATATTTGGCGTCGTACTGAAGGGCATCGTATTGCAAAGTTTCATACAAGTTGGTCGAGAAAAAAAAATCCAAAGTGAATCATGAAAGTGCCCAAGTGATTCTGCACCCAAGGTGTCGGTGTCTTTAACACGTCGTCTAGGTTATCAACTTAGGGGCCTTCCTTAGCCGAGTGGTTAGAGTCCGCTGCTACAAAGCAAAGCATGAAGGTGTCTGGGTTCGATTCCCGGTCGGTTCAGGATCTTTTCGTAATGTAAATTTCCTTGACTTCCCAGGTCATAGAGTTTCAATGTACTTGCCACACGATTATACGAATGCAACTTTGGAAGTGCTCATAAGAACACTAAGCTGAGAAGCAGGCTCTGTCCCAGTGAGGACGTTAATGCCAAGAAGAAGAAGAAGAAGGTTATCAACTTTCATAGTCTTGTAAATAGTAATTGATTTATCTATCCCAGTATTTGAAAATCGAAGTGCCGATGAAGATGAGGAGACTAATGAAAAGACGAAGCCCAACCATGCATTGGATCCCAAGCAGGGCAATAAGGAAGAGAATTATCAATCATCATATATAAACAGCAGTAAGCGAGAGTAATTATTGAAAAAGAACCCCAGATAGAACCGTGGGGCAGCGGAATACAGATCGTTTCACGTTTATTCAAAGTTTACATGTCACATATCTTGGCCTTAACTGTTAGAATAGAGTTCTCACTGATTTCAGTTGTCAAGCATTGTTTCTTCTGGTTTTTTGCTTTCTTTGCGCTGAAAGAATCTGACTTATTACTGTGGGAATAACGATTACCTGACGATAATGATTTTCGAATTTTTCTTGCTTACTACATAGAGTTACCTTAAGAAACGGGTATAAGGAGAGGAAAAATTTGATTAACGTTTAAGATTAATAGCTCTTGTCTTAAAAACGGGATTCCGAATTAAAGCTTGGAGTGAATTCAATTAGAAAGATGTGTCCTTACGAATAAGATAGGTTTCAAAACGGTTTGGTTTAAGATTAAAAATCACACATGGCTTAAGAGGATTTTTTTTGTATCTGAATTGGTTGATTTCTCTTTTAAAAACAATATAAATGTATTTATAGCCTATCCGCGATTGGCAAATGGGACCGGTCCCGGATTTGTCCTGCTCGCAATCTTTTTTTTATTACTTTGCTGTCCAGCACTGTTTCTCGCATGCATTCTCATTCTTTTGCTCTCTGTGTGTCTCGAACGTTCCTTTTCACACTATGCCTTACACTGTTTTTGCTTGCTTAGTTTTTAGTAGTAGGTTTAAAGTGTTTGCTTTTTCAATTAGTTTAAATAGTAGGAAAAAAGAGTCCAAGGGAAGGATATTGATTTAAGGTAAAAAGGTGTAATACGCCCCCCCTTAAGGAAAAACTGCTCTATCGCAGTAGCATATGCATCACTTCTATAGTTTTCTATGTCAATGTGCTGCTTATTTAGTTGGCCATGCTCTGCACGCAACTTTCTCCTTCCAGGTTGCTTTAAAAAAGTATATAAGATGTTTTTTTTGTAAACGGTCCCAATGTTTACGTTTCAAAACAACCCGGGCAATATGCCCCTCCCGTAGAAAAAACGTCCAAAGCGTTATAGAAATGATTCCAAGGAGAATTCCACCACTTGCTAATCTTAAAAGGGTCCATTAGCAGTCGTCTTCCGGTAAAAGTTTTTGTATTAAGTACAATAGTAAAGAATGAGCTTCATCCCCCCTGAGGCTCGCTTATAAAAAGCAAATTTTTAAACCAAAAACCTGATTTTCGATATTTTTAGAATTTCTATTGATTGTTTATACTTTTCAAAGAACATATATGCGCAACATCATTTTTTCGCGAATATTCAAGATATGTAATCATATTTATATGTGAAAGAAGCCTCAATCCCGTGAAAATGAAGAGGGGCGTATTGCCCCGTTGGGGCGTATTACACCCAGTTACCCTAACTATCATTTGATCTATGGCATTCTTGTTTTGTTGGTTACACATGCTCTTTCTACTGCTGCTTCTTGATCCACAAATGTTGCCACCACACACTTTTTCTCAGGGGTGTGTGTGCATTGTTTCCTAATTAATGTGTTTGCTTGCGGGTATGTGTGTGTGTGTTTTGTATTGTACATTTCGAAGAGAAGAGAACCATTTAGTTGCATTTGCTTCCACTGTGTTGCTGCGTTTTTTTAAAGTTATAGTAGGATTGTATTGGTTTTTGTTTTGCTCAAGATCTTGCAAGAGAACTCGAGGAAATTTGCGATGCTTTTGTTTAGAGCAGATAGTCGGCCGCTTCCGCCGCGGATTGGCTGAGATGATGATCCCCGGAACTGTTTCTATCACTATCGTGGTGGTGGTGGTGGTGCACGTGTTCATGATCATGGTGGTGATGGTGGTGATGCGTTGAGGTAGTTCTTTCTCGTATGCAACAGTCGATAGCTTGGCATTGCTGTTGCTGATGGTGATGATTGTGCTGATGGTGCGAATGTTGCTGCTGTTGCTGTTGTTGGTGAGCTGTGGCAGAAGATTGGATACCGTCACAGCATCCGGCCGGAGGTGGCGAAGCTGGAGATGCCGGGACGACGGAAACTGAACGCTTCCGTTTCTGTTGGACAGATTCCAGGTTTAGCGTTTTATCGATGGCTCGAAGTCGCTTCTCCAGACTAGTGGTTGACAGGATATCGACCTAAAATAGATTTAGAAAATTTCATTACTACACGTTAACCTCATTTTGCGAAGAACATTCAAAATCCAGAGACACCGTTTTCGAATCATCCGATAAGTCCGAACCCCGATCTAGTCCGAAAATTAATGATGCTGTATAACGAACTTCGTCAATCTCCCAACTCAACCCACCTTTAAATGCTGACTCAACGGGAGAATCGCGATGATCCACCATGCCCACGCCGGCCCATCGACCACGTCCTCCCAGTTCTCCTCCAGGTCCGGCATCTTGCCGAAGCTCTTGAATATCTCGCACTTGATGTTGTCCGGTAGGCTTTCGTGCCACCCGATGGCCTTCATCAGAACCTTCTCGTGCAGCTCCCGCACTAAATGCACCCTTTCTTCCTCCAAACCAGCACCCGCACCGTCCACAATCTTGACATCTTCGATGAACTCCACGTTAGCCGTGTCGTAGCCATCCTTCTCTTGGCGGGCAATTACCCGGAAACGCCTGGCTCCCACCGTGGACAGAATTGAGCAGCCATCGCCAAGCTGCACGCAGTCCCGGATGTCCAGCATGGTTCCGTACTCGACGTATCGCTGGCGTCCGTTCTGCTGTGGCAACGCAATGCCAAACTGCCGTTCACCGCTTTCGATGGCCCTCCGAACCATCAACCGGTAGCGAGGTTCGTACACGAACAGCGGACATGGCACCGAAGGAAATGCAGTGGTACAGATGAACACCGGCACCGTTGGCTCCCGGTCCAGTTCCTGTCGTTGGCGTTTTTCGTACGCATCCGGAATAAACCGTTGCATGGCCACCTCGACAAACTGGGTTACCTTACGCTTAGATAATGAGATCAGAGTAGGATTGGTGGCAGCCAGCAGTGCAAGGCTATTGCCATTACTGTGACCGCTGTTGCCTGCCAGATGATGCCGGAACTGTTCGATCAGAGGGGCCATGCACAGTGGACAGGACGACGAGTAGTCCATGCACCGATCAAGGCAAACCCAGCAGTAGGTATGCCCACAGGGAGTCACCACAGGTCGCCACAAGGTCCTACAGCACAGCACACAGTCAAAGTCGGACGTCTCGATTTGGCTCGGATGGACTCCCAATCGCACTGGGCTTCCTTCGGCCCACCGAACCGCCTCCAGCTCCTTGATCATTCGGTCAACGAACAATCGCAGCTTCGAGCTGGGTCTTGGAATGATTGTTGTCTGCTGCTGCTTCTCCAACTGCTGCCTAAGGTACTTCTGTTCTTTCCCGACTCCCAGCGGCGCATCCATCCGGGGATTGAATATGTTCAGATTGTACGCCGAAAGCGATTTCCGCCGGTGGTGCGGCGGGTTCATGGTCTGCCGGAGGAACTCTTCGTCCATTTCGTCGAAAAAATCGGACCGAAAGTAGTACTCTTCGTCGCCGCAGTCGGAATGGTCCTCGTCGAAGTCGCTGGTCCGCAAGCTGAGGAACTGCTTTTTCGCTTTGTGCTTATGGGCGGACGGAATCCGCAGGCGTCGCCGCTTCCGGGAACTCAACAGCGTGTACTCGCTGATGATGAGCGAGAGCGGATCTACAACAGGTGGGGGGAGATCCGGCTCCGACCGAACCGTGGCGAGTAGCTTCTGGAGGTCCTGCAATTTGAGGAAAGAGGTTAGTCTTGATGGGGAATGCGTTAAGAGACATTGATGAACATACCTTTGCTAGTTCCTCCTTTATCCCGCTGGCCACACACATAGACTGTTTGTCCAGGAAAATCGAAATGCAGTGCGAGATTATGGCTTCTTCGAACCTGCCCAGTGCGGACAATGCAAGGGCCCGGTAGTAGTGTGCCTGTAATAGAAAAAGACAAAGGAATGTTAGATGTTAGCAAACAGTGGCCATCAACGTAAATTCTAAGGTATTTAGTTTTAGATTTTGTTCAATTCAGAAACCAAATCATTATTGTGATTTGATTGATTTGGAACTAAGAGCAAGCGTTGAAAGACTTCAGAACTAGAGCATCAACACCTAATTTCACACTAGAAAATGTGTGAAATCCAGTGCGTGGTGTTCAATTTTTAAATTCTAGACTTCAAAATCCACAGCCTTTCATCCAAAGTCTGATGTCCAGACTTCAGTGTCCCAAAACCAATATTCTGAGGTACAGAGTTGAGAATCTAGAATCCGAAGTTCCGAAAAGGATCACAATCATAGGTTCTTTTCAGAATTCAGAGCCCAGAGGTCATGGTTCATATTCCACAGAATATAGAAAACAAAGATCATAGTTTCATGATTTAGTGTTCAGAGCTTTGGAGACCAGTTTACGTATTCCACAGGCCCAGGTTTGGAAACCAAAATACATAGTCAAGAACCCACCATTTGGAGTGCAGATTCTAACGCTCAAAACCAAACGTCTATAGCCTTGAATGCAGGTAACACTGCAAAGCTTAATGCACAGATAGGATTTCAGAGTACAAAGATTAAAATCATAAGCTTAAAATCAAGAGTTCTTCAATCTAGTTTCAGTCCTGATTATAGGTCCAAAGCTCAAATTTGAAGTCCAGAGTCCATAATACAAAACAGTAGGGGACCGAAGTTCGTAAAGGTTCAAAATCCGTACACTTCATACAAATAGTAGGCGTTTTATGAGATGTGGACGGATTTTGATTCAATTCTAAGGTGCATGGATTTCGATCCCGTACGGTATGTGTAACTCAAAGCTTAGCAGCCGGAGTCAATGGTTAAGTTTTCATAATTCATTAAAAAAAGGCCCAGAGCTCAATGTTTCAAGTTCCATATCCAGAATCTAGAGTGTAGAATTTAAAATCCTGAATTCAAAAATCGATTTAAAAGTACAAAAAGTAGAGTGTAAAGTGCAGTATCAAGAATTTGGAGCTTTAGAGTTCGAAGTCTGAAGTTTTTCGAGTTCTAAATCCAGAGTCCATATTGCATGGTTAGAGTACAATTTCCAGAAAAGAACTTAAATCTTAAGTTCACAGTCCATTATCTAGAAATTGAAGTTTAGAGACTGGAGTACATAATCCGAGGTATAGGATTAAGTACTTAGAATAAAAAGATCAGAGTCTCGAATGTAGGATCCAGAATCCTTAGTCCAATTTTCGATCCCAACGTTCAACGATTCAATGTTTAATTTTCAGAGGTAAGAATTCACTATTCAGGATCCAGAATATTCAGAATAAAAAAAATCCACAGTTAAGAACGCAATTCGCAGATTGCCTAAAATTCGTAGTTCGTTAAATTAAAAATCTAGAGTACAGAATGCAGAGTTGAGAATCAGAAATCATAGTTCAAGGTGCAAAATGTTTCAAGAGCTTAGAAGGTAGAGTGCACAATCTAGAGTTCATCATCAAGAGTTCAAATTCCAGACCTCTAATGCTTAAACTTTCAAGTTATAGGAAATCTGAAATTCAGAGTCCTCCGTTCAGGATACATATGCAAAGTCCAGATTGAAAAGTGTAGGTTTCAGAAAACAAAGTCAATGTTTCAAAGCCTTCAACCAAGTGTTAATAGTACAGTTGTGCTACTTTTCCCCGAATGTCGATTTCCCGAACGCCAGATCTCCGAATGCTCCGAATGCCATTTCACCGAATATCCCGTTTCTCCGGATAGCCCATTTCATCGAAAAATTTTTGGCACTCACAACTGTAACAACTCCATACCTTTCAAGGTGGGGAATCCGGTCATATGAAAAGCACTTTGGCAATAGTCGAGAATAACCAATTATCTCCATCTTTCGATTGCCAATCGTTCTTCTAGTTCACCACTGAAGACAATTCTTGTATCTTTTTGATACGGGGAACTGGCGTTCGAGGAAACGGCAACCGGGGAAAAATAGCACATTCCAATAGTATAGCGTGCAGCGTCCAGAATCATGAGTTCAAATGTAGAGCCCAGAATCCAGATTTCACAATCCAGTTCTTAGCCCTGTGTTCTTCCTCCCTTCTTCACAGTGCAGAATTCAAGACGCAGAATCATAATTCTCGCGTAACATTTAGAGGCTCTCTTTGTTTACTTTTACTTTAATCAATATAACTAAGCCAAATTAACCTCTTCCGTTGCATTTTTTTGTATGCAACACTAACCAAGGACATTGTCTTTCAATCCATGGTTAAAACTTTCCAGAAGCTTCAATATTGTACTATTACAATCGGAAGAGAGAGAGTGGAGAGAATCTCTTAATGTTAAAGTGGTCTTTATGAAAAGTAACACAAGACATCAATGTGAAATGTCCATATTTTAAGCACCAGGGTACATAATCTTGAATAGAACCAGAGCCCAGAATCCGATGATCACAGTTTCATAGAATGCAGAATCAAGAGCATTATTAAGAAGCAGCATTTGAAACATATATCCGGAATTTAGTGTTCGAAATCCCGAGTTCAATGCCCAGAGTTTGGGTTTTGATCCGAATCAGCCGATCGAACCACATTCAGAGAGTGTAACAGTTCACAAATCATGACAGTTCGTGACGCATCGTATTTGGAGAACCCTATGAATGTTGATATTTATTCTCTCGCATGGTACGTGACGAGAGAGCGTTCAAGAGCAATAACTTTCGTACAAAACAACGATATCGACCCACTCGGGAGATTTATGTTTTGCTTCAGATTCATAACAACTTTAATATTTTCTGGTAATAAAGCCCTATTTAAGCAACTTAATTATAATCTATTGGTTCATATAACACCTTTTTGGTCGCAAACATTGAAAATAGAACATATTTGCTTATGTTTCTTGATCAGAATGAGAGACTGTCAGCGAATGTAATGCGTGGTGACACACTGTGATCGGCTTCAAACAGAGGATGGTGTGTGTCTTTTTTCTTTGTCATAGCTCATTATCTTACACAAACGATAAAAGTGATGCGTGCTGTGTGAATGCAGGCGCATATAAGGGTTAAAATTATGGCTCGTGTGTCAATGATATTTATATTTTCCAAATCCTGCAGAAACCAGAGCATGAGCTTGATGTGCCACCCGTGGTTAATATACAGACTTTAGAACTCAGTTCTAATCAAGGATTTCATCGGGAGTTTCTATAGGAATCTCGTTAGGAGTTTCTTCGGAGATTCCATAAGGAGTTCCTATAGGGATTACATCAAAAGTTCCTCTAGGGATTACAGCAGAGTTCCCTTAGCGATTCCATCAGGATTTGTTATAGGGATTTTATCCTGGGTTCCTTCAGGGCTTCCATAAGAAGTTCCTTCAGAAATTCTACCTGGAACTACTACAGGAATTCTATCAAGAGTTTCCGTAAGAATTTCATCAGGTATTTTTTCCAGGGATTACATCAGAAGTTCTGTTGGGGATTTTATCAAGAATTCTTCTAAAAGTTCCTTCAGGAATTCCTCTAGGATGATTGTGGGTTCCATCAGGCTATTTACTACGGATTACTCCCAGATTTTATCAATGGATTCTACCAGAATTTTCTTCCAAAGGTCTCTGTAGAGAATTGAAAAGTTCTCTTTCTTAAGAAAATCCTCTCGGAATTTCTTAAGAAAATATTCTCGGAATATCTTAAAGGATTTCTCCCGGAATTAACCAAGGCATGCCTACCGAAATTCCTCAAGGAAATAATCACGGAATTTCTTAAGGGATTACTCTCGGACTTCCTTCCGCAATATCTCCGAGGATTCTCGAAGGTTATCAGGAACTCCTCAAGGGATTTCACCAGAAATTTCTTATAAGGATTTAACCACCGGAATTCGTCTAGAGATTCCTTCCGGAATATTTCAAGGGATTCCTCGCGGAATTCATCAAGTGATTTCTCCCGAAATTACCTGAACAATTAATCCCGGAATTCCTCAAGGGGTTCCTCTCTGAATTTTTCAAATAATTTCTCGAGGAATAGCTCCAGAGATTCTTGGGGATTGTCAGGAATTCCTCCATGCATTTTACCAAAAAGTTTTTATTAGGTTTTAATCAGTAATTAGGGAATCCACCAGTATATCAGGAGTTCCTCCTGGCATTCAAAAAAGGAATTCCAGAAGCTTCTAGGAAGTTCTTCCAGAAGCTTCTGGAAAGCTCCTTCAAAAGCTTCTGGGAAAATCTTTCAGAAGCTAAAGAGAAACTTTTTTAGAAGCTTCTGAGAAGCTATTTCAAAAGTTTCTGAGAATCTTTTTCTGAAGCTTCTCGGAAGCTCTTTCAGAAGCTTCTGAGAATCTCTTTCAGAAGCTTCTGGGAAGCTCTTTCAAAAGCTTCAGGGAAGCTCTTTCAGAAGTTTCTGGGAAGCTCTTTCAGAAGCTTCAGAGAAACTCTTTCAGAAGCTTCTGGAAAGTTCTTTCAGAAGCTTCTGGGAAGCTCTTTCAGAAGCTTCTGGGAAGCTCTTTCAGAAGCTTCTGGGAAGTTCTTTCAGAAGTTTCTGGGATGCTCTTCCAGAAGCTTCTGGGAAGCTTTCTCAGAAGCTTCTGGGAAGCTCTTCCAGAAGCTTCTGGGAAGCACTTCCAGAAACTTCTGGGAAGCACTTTCAGAAGCTTCTGGGAAGCACTTTCAGAAGCTTCTAGGAAGCTCTTTCTGAAGCTTCTGGGATGCTCTTTCTGAAGCTTCTGAGAAGCTCTTCCAGAAGCTTCTGGAAAGCTCTTTCAGAAGCTTCTGAGAAAGCTATTTCAGAAGCTTCTGGGAAGCTCTTTCAGAAGCTTCTGGGAAGCTCTATCATAAGCTTCCACGGTTTCTTGCAAAACATTCTAGAAAAAAATCCTCCAAGGATTCCGCCAAGCTATTCTCCAAAGATCATATAACGAGTTTCTCAAAGGATTCAAACACAATTTTCTATAAAGATTCCATCAGTGATTCCTTCATAGAGCTCACCAATTATTTCACCAGTAGTTTTCTGAGAGCGAAGTTTTCAATGAATTTTCATAAGAGTTCTCCCAAGGGCAACACTGGGAATATCATCAGAGTTTCGCCAGAATTTCTACCAGCAAAATCCACCAGAGTTTGGTCAAAAGCTCTACCAGAAAATACTTTAAAGGTTTTCTAGGAATTCCCTTCTTGGAATTTATTCAAGGTGGTCAGAAAATTCTCAAAGGAGTCAACCAAAAAATTCACAAAGAGTGCACACATTTTTTTTTTCTAAAAAAAATAACATTATTTCCGCAAGAAAATGTACCAGGAGTTCCGCGAAGGATTCAACCAGAAATTCTTCCTTTCTCTTCTCTGGGTATTCCAAAGAAGCTTCTTCAAAATTCCAAATTATTATTCATCCAGGGATTCATGGACTGATATTTACTCACAGGATTAAACCAATCATTTCTCTGAATGCCACCAGGTTAAGTTACCCTGAAGTTAGCTAGAAGATTTTCGGACAATTTTTGGAAAATTTATGGATTATTATTTTAATCCTTGGATGAATCACCAAATAAAATCACTGGAGAAATTCCTGAATAAATCTCTGAAAAAACTGTAAAAACAATCTCCGAAGGAGCTCCTAAAAGATACTTTAAGTTAACTATTGGTGGATTTCTAAGAAAAAAAATCCTTCAAGAAATACTGGAAGGAATTGATAGATGTAGTCCTTTAAAAATCTTCGAAGAAGTTTCTGGTAGTTTCTTGGACTAATTTCTGAAAAAAGGACGAATGCCTCGCAGGGCCCCTTCAGGAATACCAGGAAGAATCTTTGAAGGAAACATGGTATGAAATTATACAAGAATTTATATAAGAATCTCCGGAGAATAACCTGGGGAACCTCGCAAAAAATTGCAAGCGTAATCTCTAAAGAAATTTCTGGTGGAATCCGGTGGAGGAGGTTTTGGTGAATTCTATTGCAGTATTTCTTGTGGAATCCCTGAAGGTTTCTTTATAGAATTCACGAAGAAGTTCTTGGAGGAATTCTTTGATGAATCCTTGCAGTACTTCTGGGTGGTATCACTTTAAGATTTCTTGAAGCTAATCTCTGCATGTATTTCTGTAGGAATTTTTTATGGAATCTCTAGAGAAAAGGAATCCCTGAGAAAATTATTGGAAGAATGTTTGGATTAATCGCTGAGGGATTTTCTGGAGGAATTCCTAGGGAAATCACTAGAAGATTAGATAGGAGGAATTCATTGTAAAATATTTGATGGAATCCTGTAGTAATTTATTGGGAGGGATTCCTTGCGCAATATATTTGAGCATTACTAAAGGAATTTCTGGTGCAATCGCATGAAAAGAAACTTAAAAGAATCTGTTTAGGAATTCCTGAAGTTTAGCTGGAGGAATTCTTAATGTTTATATTCTTAATATTAGGAGGAATTTTTATTGGAAATCTTGGAGGTTACATTGGAAGAATCACTGAAGAAACCCCTTGGGGAGTTTTTGGATAAATCCCCGGACGAAACTGTAGATGGAATCTCCTAAAGTCCTGATGGAATTTAATGGGGAAAACTAGGTGGAAGCCCTGATAAAAATCCATGCAAAATCCTTGGGGGAATTTCTGGTGATGAATATCTTGAGGAATCCATCGACAATTTTTTCAAAGAATCCGATGTGATTCCTTCTAGAGGAATTCCTGTAGGAATCTTTGAAGAAAATGTTATAACAATCTCTGGATGAATTCGTGGAGGCAGCCCTGGAGAATTACTGCAGAAATCACTTGAGGATATTGTTGGGATGATTGTTGAAGGAATCAGCGGTGGAAGTACTGAATAATTTGAAGAGGATCTTTGGAGGAATCTCTGGAAGAATGCTGGGATGCATTGCTGAAGGCATGCCTTTAGGATTTTTTCCGGAGGAATTTCTGATTGAATCTGTGGATAAATTTCTAAGGGAATTATTGATAAAATTCCTGGAAGAATCTCAAGAAGAACATTCCACCAGAAATTCTTCCTTAGTATTTTTCATGGATTCCTGAAAAGCTCCAAAGTAGAATAATTCTCTAGTTATCTACCACTAAAAGATTCTGGATATTTGGAGAAATTCCCATAGTCAGTCCCTTATCAACGTTGGTCAAATCTTATGAGCATCTGTGGGCTGCATAACAGACACCTTCAGTGTATAAGTGCTGATGATGTCTTATTTTTAAGCAACAATGACGCCTGCCACGTCAGAAAGCAGGCCAATGAGAGGCAAACATAACGATTTTAGTATTGGGCGTACACGTTTTTTCGACTATGATTTTGATCGCAAAGTGTTACGTCTGTTTCTCTGTGCTGAAGCATACAAAATTTGCCTGCCGTGCTCCTCGTCCCATCCATTTGATCATCAATCCTCATATCAATCAATCCTGCTACATCCAAGCCTCAAATTCACACCCTTTCCCATAACCATTCAACAGCAGCCCACTAAACCTCCAATCCACTCAATTGCGTGGCTACCCATTGCCGTTGACAGGTTTACCTTGTACCGCTGTCGAAACGTGCGAGGATCTCACATGTAGCGAGGAAAAACCACCATCCATGACAGGACTCTCCACCCCACACAAAGTGGGCTTCCTCGCCGCATTACTGGGTGTTGTTACCTCATCGAGTCAATCGTCTCTGATGACGTCCGGACATGGCGTGGTTGGCTGCTCGTAAGCCCCCATGCTCAGCCGGGGTTGCGTTACAAAACGATTCTAAATTCCGTTGTTCCCCCCCTCCCCCTTTCACCCCTTAAGCTTCAAAGGTGAGGGAGGGGGAGGACGCTTTTCAAATCATCGCCCGTTCTTTCGTTTGTTCGATTGTGTCGTTACATCACACCCCGCAGCATACAAAGGCCATAGCTTGGCTGAGACTGAAAAGCCGCCACGTTTTCTACGGGTCACGTTCTGGCATCGGGGCCTCGGGGGAATTTTCTCACGTTTCACGTATTTTTTCTTTTGCGGATCGTGGGTTGGTAGGAATATGGGTTCCTCTATGTGAAGGCAGTTAACAGTGAGAAAGGTTATGATCGCCGGTCTTCAAAACTTTTTGATTCAGTTTAACAATCTCCGAAAGGGACACTCGCCCAAAAGGTTAGAATTATGAACAAAACAAAATGTTGGTGTATCAGTTTGAGTTTGTTTCTAGTTAAGGCCCAAGTAAAAATGGTGCAAAAGTCAAAACTGAAAAAGCAGTTTTCTCTTTTTAAATAGACAAATCGAAGAAACTAAAAACACACAGCCCTATTATTTGCCAAATAAAAAGGCTGTGTGTTCTTATTTTCATCAATTTATTGTTTTAAAAGGAGAAAACTGCTTTTTCAGTTCTGACTTTTGAGCCATTTTTTCTTGCACCTTAAGGAGAGTTGATTTGTCAATTGTTTTCTGTAAAACGGCTTCCTACAGTTTTCAAAATTATTGGGTGTTTTATGAAATAAAAAACCGTTCGAACTTATTAGTTTAATATTACATAATGTGAAAAATTTGATTTTTTGATAAATGCTTCGTCCTTTTTATACTTCCTAAATCTAACACAGAAAAGCTGATGACATCCCCCTATACAGACGTTGAAGGAATCAAATCTTTTAAAAGCACGAGAGTACACAGCACGTCACGCTCTACGCATGGAACAGATGTCAGATGTCGGTTTAGGAATAAATAAAATATTTGATTGAATTAAGTTGAAACGAGTAGCTTTGAAATATGGTTTATCGCACGATATGCTATCTCGCTGCTGCTGATGCATTAAACATGTATGCATGAAAGTATTCCAGCTCACCTAGCATTTGCATTGATTACCATTGATCAAGTTGCTCGCCTGTATACAAGGGAATAAGTGTTATAGTCGATGAGAATGTCATAGATGATTTTGGGACATCTTTCGTCATTCCTCTAACCCACTGATGTGAAAGGGTATATCCGCCAGTATGCACCAAAGTGATAATTCAGAATCCAGAATCTAAATTCCTGAGTGCAGAATTTGAACTCTAGGTTCCAGTGCACAAAAATCTACGAGCCCAGGAGTGGATCGAGACGGTCATACTTACTACAAAAATGTCCACAGTCCAGGATAAAGAAAGCAGAGTTCAGAGCCCAAAACACAGAGTCCAGAATCCAAAAATCATGGAAATAATTTAGAATTCTGTTCAAAATAGTTTCGAATTCTGTGCCTAGAATCCAGGGTTCAGAATCCAAAACATTTAAATCAAAATCTAGCATGTAGGATCAGTTAACTTTAGTACATAGTCCAGATACAAAATTCGAAAGTTCACAGTAGTCCAGCGTCCAGAACATAGAATTCTTAACCCAGAATCTTAAGTATAGAGTACATACAGAATCCAGAAATCTCTCACGTAATCAATGAACACTCCTTAAATGAAAACTCGAGCTTATCGCTATACCATTTAATTTCAACTAGATTTCGTATCTTTTGACAGATACACGTCTTTCAATCTCACCCGAGTCCGTCTTTAGTGTCATGTACTAGATTCGACTAGTCAAAATACATGTTCACTTAAAACTCTTGGACTTATTATCATCTTTTGCATCTTTTGATTTATTATCAACCCTTACATCACTAAACTAAGGATTGCTGAATCCATTGCCGTTTTCAAAAATATCATAACACGTCTAGTTTTTGAGATATTGACTGTAGAAAATGCTAAATTTAACTATTTCAGCCAACTTGCATGCAAGTTGTCCAGCTTGTATGATTTTTTTTCGTTTAATTCGCCACAGAATTCAAACTTCAAATGCAAAACAACTGATTCTACCCCATTACCTCGAATGTCATTAACCCATTACTCCGAATTCCAAAGCCCCGAACAACCCATCACCCCGAATTCCAATATCATGGGTAAATATCATCAATATCATCATGTCAAGATAATTGTAAATTCTGGGAAATCACATTCGGGGTGACGGGATTCTGGGTAATGGCGTTCGGAGTAATGGGGTAGAATCATAACAACTATTATCAACAAAATTAATAATATTTGCGTTGCTAAAAAGTTGTTCAATGATGGTTTTGGACAGTATTATATTTTGCCATTTAAGAGAAACGAACAATTTTGTATGGAGACTACAACTATGTTGGAAAAATCGATTAAATTTAAAATTAATCGAGCAATTTCAACCAAATTATATCTGAAATGAAAGCTAAAGTCATATTTTGCTTGCTTAGTAGATTTTTTTTAAAGGCACTCCGTGCTCGTGGCCACTACTGTGCCGGAATCAGTTTATCTGTATCTTCCTTACCGATACAGTTCTATTTTTAACTAATCTATATTTACATCTGCTTTCACTCTCTTCTGCTCTTTTTGCTCTCACACCGAGTCAGTTTGTCTCAGTCACCATCTGATACTGACGGAGGATGGATGTGCTCTCCTAAGCACGGTCCTCCGTGCGGCGTCTTCTGGTGGCTGGACGGGTTATTTTTTAGGAGGGGCTGGGAATTGAATCCAGGACCTTCCGCTTATGAAGCGAAAGCGTAACCTCAAGGCTGCGGACCCCCCTACGCTTGGTGGATTATATTTAGAAAAAAAATTGATAAATCATAACTAAAATTTCATGTTAACATCGATGAAAACAGTGTTTTACAAAACTTTGGCGACTTGTAGCTAAAAATGTTGACGTGCTAGAACATTTCTGAGAACGGCATCAGATACAGCGGCCCAAAATATATCAAAGACACAGAGCGTTGAGAAAGCCAGAGCAAGCGTCAGTTCTATTTTCTCCCTCTCCCTTAAAAACAAGTGTTTTTTTTTCTCACGTCTCCAAAGTAATTTATTTCGTTTAGTGAAACTGAAAGTGGATTGTGGCTGCTCAGTCAAGGATAAAGAATCAATTGGTGAGCTCGTTTCATGCTTTTATTTCAAATGTGGAACATATCTATAACTACACTA
This sequence comes from Aedes aegypti, assembly GCF_002204515.2. NCBI lineage: Eukaryota > Metazoa > Arthropoda > Insecta > Diptera > Culicidae > Aedes > Aedes aegypti. The sequence continues at coordinate 70,987,438 of NC_035108.1, read as the reverse complement.
ATATGATTTTTCAACAAACTACTAATGGTTCGTCACTGTAGTCACAGTGCACTGTGAGTGTCGGCATTCTTTTCATATTAGTAAAATATAATAACACACTCTGACAGCTGTAACAATGTTGCGTTAAGCTATTTGTTCAACAAACTTTGAATGGTTCGTTACTTCAAGTGTAGACATTGTTTTCTTCTACTTGGATTTTTTCAAATCAATTCAAAATATTATATTTATAAGCATCGTTATATCTCACAAATAACACTAGTTTACAACATTTCTGAACTTAGTAAGCTGAGCTCCATTTTCAATGTAAAATCGTACGCTGAATCCAAAAAAAATGTCAAAAAAATTCACAGTAGAACCGTTTTTGAGATACGCTCAATATTTGATTTTTTTGGTTTTTCAAAAAAGTACATTTGCTAAAATTGATGTATCTCCGGATTTAGAGCACCAAATCTAAACTTTTTTTTAGCAAAATAAAGCTAATTAAATGTGCTTTCTACCGTCTGAACATCACTTTGTTGTACAAATTACGGTTTTCTAGATATTTATGGCATAATCAAATTTTTTCGATATTTTTGAGTAAAATTTAACCAAATTTTCAACTTTTAGCTAAGATTTAAGCACGATGCTGATGTTTTAAAATTCGTTTATCATGTTGAACTCAAGGTATGTAAAAAACCAAAAGAAAAAAGTACCTAATGACTGAAATCGGTTGAAAATTGAAGATGTTATGGCATTTTTTGTACAACACTTGAATTTTGAAGTTTTTACGGTTTTCAAGCGATCTCAACAACATGAAGAAAATTTAATGCATTTTCATTTAGATTTGCTTAAACTTTCAACAGTTAATAAGTCTTAGTTAAGATTTAATGTTGTGTTATCAATCCATAATTTTAGATCACGACTAATCTGTAAAAAGGGCGTGTGTATTAACAGAGCTTCTACTTCACTCAGAACATAAGTTTTATCTCTACTTATTATCTCTACAACAATCAGTTCATTTCATATATTTCAAAGCTTCCTTAAATTAAGCTATAAATTCACATGTAAAAAATATATGTTTAAAAATGGTTGTTTGAATCACTCCGTCTGTTATGCTTGCAATTTGTTTCTCGAAAGAGAAACCAACAATAATCGCCCATCATCGCTTTATCCCAAAATCCTTGATAACGACGTTCCATTATTTTCATTTGCTGATGAAAACGTTCCTCGTGTTCATCGCTTTCGTCGCCGAGGTTTTCAGGGAAAAAGTTCAAATGCGAGTGTAGGAAATGTATCTTCAGAGACATATTCACACCTGTTAAAATAAAATGTAAAATTTTACAACTGAAAGTAAATAAAACAAAACTTTAAAATTTACCCATTCTCTTGTAGTTTTTGAGTAAATCGGCTACAATTTCTTCATAGTCTGGGCTCCTGGTGTTCCCCAAATACTCCGCAACTACACGCTGGAACGATTTCCATGCTTCAGCTTCATGATTGTTCAATACGGTGTAGAAATCTTCATCGTTTAACATTTTTTTAATTTGAGGACCAACGAACACACCTTCCTTAATCTTGGCATCCGACAAGTTTGGAAAAATGGATTTCAGGTATCCGAAAGCTGGTCCTTCCTTGTTAAGCGCCTTTACAAAATTCTTGAACAACCCAAGCTTTATGTGCAGTGGTGGGAGTATTATCTGTTCCTTCGCTACGAGAGGATGGCACCTTACATTCTCTTGACCAATTGTAAAAGACTTTCGTTCGGGCCAATTTTCCCGAACGTAATGTTGTTTACGTGCTCGGCTATCCCATTTGCAAAGAAAACACATGAACTTAGTATATCCCTGTTGCAAGCCAGTCAACATTGCAACAACTTTGAGATCTGAGCATATTTTCCAATTATGTTGGTTGTTGCATATCAGGTCAAGTATAAAAGCCATCGATTCGTATGATTCCTTCATGTTCACGGCATGAACTAGCGGAATCGAAGGCTTATTGTTCCCTTGATGCAGCAGAACAGCTTTTAAACTTAATTTACTACTGTCGATAAACAAACGCCATTCAGAAGGATCATATGGTTCACCGAATTCTTCAAACAAGCCTCTTATGTCATGGCAAAAGCAAGCACTGTCTTTTTTGGAAAAATATTTTCCAAATTTTTCATGACGCTTTCTGTAGGAAGTAACTTTTGTATCAGCAGAAAGAAAGTTTCGTTCCATCAAGCGCGATGCCAACAATTCTGATTTTTCTTTTGATAAGTCCAAGTCCCTTATCAAGTCATTGAGTTCCGCTTGTGTAAACAGCATCGGCTTTCTTTCGTATTCCACGTCCGTTTCATCAGAGGGTGGTTCGTCACTGTCATCCACTGAAGGCTCTCGTTTTCGCTTTGGACAAACAGGATAAGGAGATGAATCTTCATGTGGAATCGGTTTTGTCATTGATTGAACTTGTGGATATTCAACTGCTTTGTGACGTCCGTGTTGCATGACTTTGGTTAAGCAGAAATAACAATCCGCTGCATGACAAAATGGTTGGCGCCATATTGTCGGTACAATACAAATGGCGGCTGGTACAAGATTTGTTAGTTAGTTAGTTAGTAAATAGCACTTGTTAGTCATTTGAATGTAGAAAATTAAATAATTACCTTTCTCCAGACATCCATCTAGCCAAGCATGTTTTGCACGAAGTACACACAACGTTTGGAGTCCACGTTTTGTCGAGGTTTTTGGTATCAGTTTTGAAATAAAGCCGATATGCAGTTTGCAATGAACTAGTAAAATTTACCGGTGTCGTAAAAATGTAGTTTCCGCAGACGAAACAAAATTTTTGCGGATCATTTTTGCACTTAAATTTACGCTTTGCCGCACACATTGTTTCACTATGTTCAACAAACAGTACTACCTGTCAACAATGTTTTCCCTGCGACGAAAGTGCTGCCAAAATCATTTTGTCATAACAAAGTTATAACGTTCAAACGCCAAACAGACAAGCAGCATAAACTTATCATTAAACTTGAAACCACATCAAAAATAGTTATAACCACATCAAAACAGTTAAAGGACCAAACATTTCAGGAATCAGTCAGGAATTTATATTTCTAGACTGCATTATGAACGCTGACCTACTCTGCATTCTAAAATTTGGAATCTAGAGATCCTGAATCCTAAAATTTAGACCACGCACAATGGATTTTTGATTCTGAACTCTTAACACTGAACTCTAAACTCTAAAACCTGTAATCTAGAAAGGCTCTGAAATCTAAGCCCTGGTCCATGATTTCTATGGACTATGGACTACAGGACTATGGAAGTTAGTTTGGAAATTCAATTCTGGATTTTCACTCTAAATTCTGGACTCTGACTTTAGATTCTGAACATTGTATTCTAAGCTCTGATCTACACTTCGAACTTCGTACTCTGGATTCGGAAGGTAAACCGTTCATCACTCTGAACATCGAAGCTTTCGTACATTTGACTCTGGTTTCTGAAGAAACTCAATTCTGAATTCTTTACTTTGGACAAAGGATTATTATATCTGTATTCTTGACTCCAGTTTGTTGATCATAAACGATGAACTTGCGGCTTCAAAGTAAATTTTCTTTTTCCCTGTGTTACGTTCCAGGACTCTTGATGGAGGTCTCTAAGTTATGTGCTTCAGATTCTGACTACTTGAAACTCTTCGGATCTCTACACTTTGAATGGTAGACTTTGCATTTTGGACTCTGAACATCGATTACTGTGCTATATATTTTGACATGTGAGCTCAAAGCTCTAGATATTGTACCCTGAACTTTCGATTCAAATGTCTAAACTTTGGGTTCTGAGCTCTAGATTTTAGATGCTGAACTCCTCTGCTGCTCCAAAGCCTGGAATCTGTGTACAAATCTTTGCAATACAGATTCTAGTTAGTGTATGCTTTAATCTGAACATCTGGATTCTAAATTCTGTTTTTCTTTATATTTTGAACACTGAACTCTGTAGTTTGTGTTCTTGATTGTGCAGTCTTGATTGTGAACTCTCGATTCATAACTCAGCACTTTGGATTCTGGACACTGTATTTCAAGCCTTGAACTCTTCGCATCCTGCAACTAGATTCATAACATTGACCTCTCAGATCTGGAATGGGAGCTCAACGATGATTCTTAAATATGAATTTGGGTGCTGGATTCTGGAAGTGAACGTGAACTCTGCACATCAAAATCTGTAATCTGGTCGCTAAGATTCTAATATGGGACTGGTTGTTGCTGCTACAGATCGAGAATACCTCTGCATCTACACAATCATGACGAGAAGAGTTTTTATTAGTGAGCGAGGAAATAGATCTGGAGTCACCTTTGGTCGGTGATGCGATCCCTGGATAAGGAGGAAAAACACGATTATACTTAAAACTAGTTTTGCATTTTTATCTCGTGGTGAGAAAATATTGGTAGAAGATTCAAAAAAGTACATCAACATTCAAAATGGCGAACTATTCCAATGTTATTTTTAGTTGATGACGACTAAAGAAAGGTATGTGTACAAATATTGAAACTATACGAAACTATATGAAACAACATCTGTTATGACGAACCATCCATAGTTTGTTTGAAAATTACATAAACGTCAACTGCGACAATGCAGCTCTTTGCGGAACGAATAGATCGAAAAAAAATCCAGCCTACTATGCTCTACTGCAATAAAACAATGTTGCTCTGACAGTAATTGAATGATCATCTCATAAAGGGTTAGACTTTGAAAACAACAATAACTTGTTATCGATTCAACGATACAATCAAAAGCGAGGTTTTCAGCAAAGTTGTAGCTTATATAAATTTACATGAAAAGTGTTGGTGTACTTTTCCATAGAATATTGTGGTAAAAAGTTGCATAAGATAAAGAATGGTTTGCCTTTCCTATAGTAATAAACTTGGCCTGTGCACAGTCAATTTTTTTTCGAATAACTTCAAACTTTGGGAGGAAGGTATTCACCATTATTGACGTCGTTTGAGTATATAAGAGTCAACATTTCAAAATTTGCATCAGTCTTGTGTGTAGTCTCTGGGTTATCAGTTTTGTACTTTGGACTATGAATTCTGAAATCTGAACTCAAAGTTTATTGTGTATAAAATACTGGACTCTAAATTTTAACATCTGGAAAACGTTGTTCATGATCTTAACTCTGGTCTCTGACATTTTGATGTTTTGTTTCTGGCTCTAAACTTTGAATTTTGAAACCTGGTCATTGGATTCTGGGCTCAATGTACGTTTGATAATAACTTGTCTTCCTGTTCAGTTATTCGTTTCACTCTGGAAAAAACCATCCTTCAGATTCGCTAGAAATAACTTTATTGTTTTTTATTTTTCTACATATTGCAGTTTATTTTATTTATTAAAGAAGCTTCAAGTCAATAACGAAAGAAATTCATCAACTTCAGCGTCACCTTCAGCCGAAAATGTAGTTGGAAAAATGTTTCCAATACATTTGCTCGATTTCATCCAAACAGCTGATAAACATGATAATTTCCGCTCAAACATTCACAGTAACTATAGTGTAGAACCCTATTTCCATATTTATTTAAATTTATCGAATATTAAAAACATATATTAGATTGAATAGATTATAGCGTAATTGTTTCATATTCAGTCTCTCATGCTTGAACAAACGTCGTTTTGGTGGCACAGAAAACTATCCCCCAACATTTATCTTCGAATTCCATAGAAATCCAATTCGGTTTGCAAAAAACCGCAAAGAACCCTCACCCGTAACTTTAACAATTAATCAATCCATTTTAACTTTCCTCACGATCTTCGTCGGCCGAAGCTGGCATCTGTCGGCACAGCAACAATTGACAGTAACTGGACCGCAAAATCACGCCGGTGATTATCTGTCTGCCAAAGGTAGGGATCCCTACTAAGCAATTCTTCCCAAAATGTACCTCATTTGTCCTGGAAAATCCATCAGTGTGCGAATGTGTGTATCGAAGGATCATTAATCTCCCTTCGTTGGTACACACCGACCGGTTCAATTTGTATGAGGGGAGATTGTCCGCACCATGCGTCTCCATCTCAGCGAGTTCGTATTTTGGAAACAGATACTTAACTATGCTAGATTGGAGGTAGGTAACGCAAACTTAACGTTGATAAATGGAACGATGGGCCAAACAACCAAATGGATGGAGCAATTTGTTACTTTGCCAAACGTAGGAAAAAGTGTTGCCACCTCCGAAAGCGACGTCAGGAGATTTGTTGACTGTCATCTGGATGGAAGAACATGTGCTGCGCATTCGGTGGATGATGGCCCCAAACGGGAGTTTACCACATTACCTAAGTGTATTAACATATCGGCATCGGAAATGACCCGGCATCAATCACGTCACTAGCGACCGCCGGTGGCAGAGTACATAAGAGGGAATCTAATGGAACATTTCGTTATTCGAAGACGGAGGATTCTCGAACCCTGTTGACAAATCCAAAACGTGACTCCGCCACAGCTTCAAGAAGGAACTTTTCCATTGTTGCGTGGGTTTGTTTTTTTTGGCGAGCGATAACAAATTTGATGATGCAAAAAGGTTGGAATGGTTCACCTACAGCTGATGAAATTCATCGTAAATTTTTGCAATCTCGACAAAAACATTTCTTCGCAAACGAAATTTGATATTGCAATGCCCTCGAAAACTTTATTTTTGAAGCAAGAAGAATTGCAATGCCCAGAATTTCAGAAGCATTCTCAATCAAGAGAACGTTTTCGAAAATACCTGGAGAGTGATTTGCAAGAAGTGAGAATTATTATTTACAAAATGAAGATTATAAAAGCTCCTGGCGATGATGGAATTACACTTTCATCAAAAAATTTGCTTATCATTCTTGGTAGATATATTTAACAAATGTTTGCAGTTGGCATATTTCCTTGACAAAAAGAAAAATGCCAAAGTTGTACCATATTTAAAACCAGCCAAAAACCATTCTGAAGCTTCCAGCTATCATCTAATCAGCTTGCTTTCCTCCAACAGTGAACTTTCTGAACATTTTGAACAGAATGATGGTCCACATCAACGAATTCATTTTTTTACAATGAACAGTTCGGATTCCTACATGAACATTGAACATGATCATTGGAATAATTATTAATAATTTTAGACGAAAATCGTTGCAAATTTCTATTCCCACAATAAATGATTTTTTTAGGTAGAGGAATGAAAACGTCTAAAAAGTTATAATATTTAAAACGAAATCACCACCATTCGGTGTATGGTTCCAATTGAACGACCTGGAAAAATTTACTAAAAGGACATTGAAGCAGACACGCGTGACCAGGCCTGAATATTGAATTACGATTTGGGGTGGTCGCTTCTTCGCTTCGTCCTCGCATGCCTGATACCGTACCTTCATGCATATGTGTCATGTCAGCGAGGATTTGCTTCTGGGCGTCAGCTAGTGAGGTTGAGCAACATTAGGTATAGGGCCCCTTATGGGCGCCCGTTGGCCAACTGTTGAGCTCCAGATTGAATCGTGGTGGGTGGTGGAAGAGATAGCGGGAATGAAGGGAGAAACGTGAGCGAAAATTGTTTTGGCAAATCAATTTGGTAGATGAGAGTTGGTAACGATGCAAAACTGAAGCTATGTGTAGTAGGAGCACATGTGTGTTAGATTTTCGTGAATATAGCGAGGATGAATATATTCGTTTTCTTTTATAAAATGATCAACTTATGTTGCTATATTTCCGTCATACTTCACCATTTAACTTTTTACGAATTACTCCAGAGTTTAAAATCTCGTGTGATAAAAAATGATTTAACTTGCGATACAAAAGTTGAGAACATGTTGAATATTTTTAATTTTTCCAAAGGATATTTCAGATTGAGGTACTCAGCATCAACGTGGTGCTTTTGGAGGCGGTCAACCACACGACGACCGGAAGATTAAGTTTGGAAACATAAATTATCAACTCTTTAATGAATGTTCGAATCCTCTGAGCAGCATCTCAAATAGAGAAACTTAAAAGTAGATGGAGTACCGTGTACCTTTTAATTCCGCTCCTAAATGCTTATCTTTGACAGATACGCGTATTTCGCTACCACTTGCAGTCTTCTTCAGTGTCAGTTACTCGTATCCACTCCGATACGGATACGAGTAACTGACACTGAAGAAGACTGCAAATGGTAGTCGAAATACGCGTATCTGTCAGAGATAAGCATTTAGGAGCGGAATTAAAAGGTACATGGTACTCCATCTACTTTTAAGTTTCTCAACATGAATTACATTGAAGTTTATTAGTAAATAACTTTTAAAATGCTTTTATGTGACATATGTTGAATTATCAGTCAGAACTGTTGTCAAACAGCTTATTTTTGCTACGATTATTTTAAGCGCTGGGATTCTCTGACAATGTTTTTTTTTTCGATCATAAGGTTATACAGTCATACCTCGATATAACGTAAGCTCTTTATAACGTAACTCGATACCACGTAACTTTTTTTGATTCCCATTTATTTTTCCAATTTTTATTATAAACATGATTCATGAACTAAAATAAACATTCTTCAAGATTCAATCACCAACCAATACCAAATCAAAGCAATGCAAACGTTTACTATCATTGAATGCAGTCGTGAATCTATATTGAGTGAGCTATAAGCTCAATGGTCAAACCAACATTTTTCCATTGTACATTTGTACATTTGTACACATTATTTTTCTTTATTTTTGTGACATTTACGGTCGTACTGGAACCAAGCCTGCTACTCACCTAAGTTTTCAAAGAAAACTTAAATAATTATTGATTTACACTTTCCATTCAGAAACACTAGATCACACTCAGATCAGGTTTGTGCGTCACCGAACCACGCTGCCATCGTCGATCTATTTAACGTTTATTTGATAATAATTTTTCTAAAATTACATAAGGAAATATTTAGGTAAAACTTTGGGAATTTCTACAGATATTTTTCAAATAATTTCTCAAAGAATTTGATTTTTCTCCTGAAATTTATCCAAGGATTTTAAATAGAACCATTCTCAGGGTACCTTCAGATATTCGTACAATAACTTCTCCCTGGGCTCATCTTGAACCCTCTTGATAATCAAGTATAAAACTTAAAATACATTGCTCAAATAATTCAGATAAGGATTTCCCAGAAAATTTACTAGTTAACCCTCCTAATATTCGTGTATAAAAATTTCCGATATTTTTTTTAGAAATCGTACCAGGATTTCCACTAGTTTTTTTTTCCCAAAACGAGGTCTAGTTGTGAGATTCCTCCAAGGGTTCCTATAAGCATTTGATCCGTATTGACTCATCGGATTCCTGTCTTGATGATTCCTTGAGGAATTCGATCAGAAAGTTCTCATCTAGTTTTACGAAGAAGTGGTTAAAATATTCCTCCAGGAATTTCTTTAGAAAATGTCCAAGAGTTCTTTCCAATGAATTCTGGATTCTTTAACAGTTGTTTTTTCTACTTCCATCTATAAATCTACTGTGCCTAAGATGAAGAATCAAGAAATCAGCAAATAATTTGTCCAGAATATAGAGTAAATTCTGCTATTCATTCTCCAAACAATTCAGCCAACAATACATTCAATTTTTTCAGGAGTGTTTCTGTCCAGAGACTCAAAACATATTCCGGTCGTTTTTCATGAAATCTTCCAGCGGACCTTTTGAAGAAAAATTCAGTAATACAGTCAGTGACAAAAGTTAGTAACCAAATGCTGTTCTGCCATACAAAATTTCTAAATTTGGGCATCTGTATCTCAGCTTCTGGTAGGCCGAATTGGCTGAAACTTGGATGACGAACCACAAATAACCTAAAGTTTTGTGTACGGTGAGCTCATTGAATTTCAATCATTCTCCGAAGAGTTTCAGAGGGTTGGTCAAAGAGAAAAATAAGTAGCCGACAGTTTTTTCAATTTAATTAAAAAATGATGAGTTGTAAGTGGTTGATGTGTTCTGCAAGTGTGTGTAACCCCATTGTTTCGGTTACTTACTTTTCTCTTTGGCCAACCCTCAGAAACTCCTCGGAAAACGACTGAAAACTTCATTAACTCAGTATACACAAAACTTCAGGTTACTTGTAGTTTGTCAATTCGGTCAAATGTCAGCCAATTCGGACAACCATAAGCTACAGATACAGATACAGATCCCCAAACTTGTGTATTTTATATGAAAAAAACAGCATGTGGTTACTAACGTTTATCGCTGACTGTAATTCGTGGAGTGCTCTAGACATTTTTCTAGAAAATAATATAGGTATCCGTTAAAAAACCTGAAATCCAATCTCCTCGGAATATCTCTAGAAATTTCATTTTAAACTTCTGCAAGAGTCTCCGAGTATTTGTTCAAGAACCATACTATTTACTACTTAATTTTCTTCAATTCTATGTGTAAACAAAATACTTCTTTGATAACACCAGAGATTTTGTTTAAAATTTCTGTATGTTTTTTTCTCCAAATCAACAAAATACTTCTTTGATAACACCAGAGATTTTGTTTAAAATTTCTGTATGTTTTTTTCTCCAGTGAGTTCTCAAAGTAATTTAAAAAAAAAATCGTTTAGAGATTTTTCTACGTTTTTTTTATTACAAAAAATATGCAGAGATTCGTTAAAAAACTGAGTTTCCCAGATCCCCTAGAGAATTCTTCTAGAATACCACCGATAATCCCAGCAGGTATTCGTTCAGAAACATTTCCTTAGAAAATCTCCCAAGAAGAGTTATATTTTCGAAAGAGGTTTTCTATAATTTTTTTCATTAATTATTTTATTCATTGTCTTAAAGAGTATGTGGGAAATTTATTCCTAAATTCTCGATGTAATGTTACAAAAAAAAAAACTGGTTGCGTTATATTATAATTTTAAGTAATATATTTAATATTTAATTTTAATATATTTTAATTTTAATACCGTTCCAACTAGAATGGGTAATGCTGTAGAATACTCAAACTTTTTCAATACCGGAAATGTCAAAAACAACATTAGGAATGACAAAAAAATGTCGTCTTTCTAATAGAGGGTGTCACAGAAAGGATGGGCATGACTATGATAACGAATATTACAATATTTTTCCAAACAAATATTTTTTTTTATATTTTTGTATTTTTCCTTGGGGTAGTTCAAATGATTTTTGTGAAAATTTTGTTTGATAAAATAACCATTTAGATTAACATTTTTCACATTATAACATGTATTCTTATCTAAATAGCACAGACCCTACTTTTGAGTTTTGTTGGATTTTAACTAATAATAAATGTTTTTATCGAAATCCTTCGACGTGGTGAGTTCAAGTTCATTGTATCACAGATGTTGCACAAGAATTTGTGTTTAAAATTTTATCCGGCTTCGCTAGAAAGTACTTGAAAAAAGATTAATTTAAAAAAAAAATCGTTAATTTTTCTCTCCACATGAGTCAAATTCACGAAATTATGTATTTTCAGGTATTTTCAATATAAATAAAAATATAGGCAATAAAAAAATTTGTAAATTGACGCTTATATTGAGCTGTAAGGTAATCCAATCCGCATGGTTATTAAATTAATTAACTCATTACGCGTGGTAAAGATGGTCAAATTATGGGTAAAATTATGAAAAAATCCACGTGCTCGGCTGGGATTTGAACCCAGGACTCTTGTATGCTAGACGAGCGCTTTACCAACTAAGCTACTGCCTCTCTGTAGTAGTCATGTCGTCACTTGAATGAGAACGACACGTTGATAGCCTTCCCACATCTTTACTCTTCCACAATACAGTAGTTGAGCGGTTCCACAGAAAATGACGACTTTTTTCCCAAATTTCATTTTTATATTTTTTGATTTGGATGAAATTTTGCACATGCTTTCTTTATGCCCAAAAATGCCTTTTTGCATCATCGGCTCGCCATTTTGACTCTAGCCTTACTTTTGAGAAGGGCCTAAGGAAAAAATCCTTAATAATTTTCAAAAAAATATTACTTAGAAACGGTTTGTCCGATCAGTTTGGTGCCTTCCGCAAAGTTTTAGGTTATTGTTGGGACTATCTGGAAAAAAAAATATACACTGTAAAAATATTTTTTTTAAAATTTTTTATATATCGAAAATAAAGCTTAAAAATCAATTTTCTCAAAAATCGTATTTTAGATTTTTTTTATTTTTTTATATGTTAAAGTAGACAAAAAATAAAGTCTTTTGCACAGTGGGTCAAGCTGGAGAAATCATGGACAAAAAAGTTATGATTTTTTAAAAAAAGGTTGATTTTTCAATATGGTCTAAATAAACTTTTTGAATGCTTTTCGACCCGATTTTATGAAAGTACGCAAAATTTTCAACAAAAAAAGGTATATGAGAAAATTTTGCTAATTGCTACCGAGACATTTGAAAAGTTTATTATGACCATTTTCAACAAATTCACCTTTTTTTTAAATCATAACTTTTTTGTCCATGATTTCTCCATCTTGACCCACTGTGCAAAAGACTTTATTTTTTGTCTACTTCAACATATAAAAAAATAAAAAAAAATCTAAAATACGATTTTTGAGAAAATTGATTTTTAAGCTTTATTTTCGATATATAAAAAATTACAACATTTTTTTTACAGGTAGTGCTTCGAGAAGCCCAAGCAGGACAGTTCGGTTTTGCGTCGTCCGATTGATTTAGCTGACGGATTCGCGCGTTTTCGTTGCCGGAGAATTTTTTTTCCCCCTGTTTTGGAGCGTCTTGCTGGGTAGTGCTTTGTGAAGCCCAAGCAGGACAGTTCGGTTTTGCGTCGTCCGATTGATTTAGCTGACGGATTCGCGCGTTTTCGTTGCCGGAGAATTTTTTCCCCCTGTTTTGGAGCGTCTTGCTGGGTAGTGCTTCGAGAAGCCCAAGCAGGACAGTTCGGTTTTGCGTCGTCCGATTGATTTAGCTGACGGATTCGCGCGTTTTCGTTGCCGGAGAATTTTTTCCCCCTGTTTTGGAGCGTCTTGCTGGGTAGTGCTTCGAGAAGCCCAAGCAGGACAGTTCGGTTTTGCGTCGTCCGATTGATTTAGCTGACGGATTCGCGCGTTTTCGTTGCCGGAGAATTTTTTTCCCCCTGTTTTGGAGCGTCTTGCTGGGTAGTGCTTTGTGAAGCCCAAGCAGGACAGTTCGGTTTTGCGTCGTCCGATTGATTTAGCTGACGGATTCGCGCGTTTTCGTTGCCGGAGAATTTTTTCCCCCTGTTTTGGAGCGTCTTGCTGGGTAGTGCTTCGAGAAGCCCAAGCAGGACAGTTCGGTTTTGCGTCGTCCGATTGATTTAGCTGACGGATTCGCGCGTTTTCGTTGCCGGAGAATTTTTTCCCCCTGTTTTGGAGCGTCTTGCTGGGTAGTGCTTCGAGAAGCCCAAGCAGGACAGTTCGGTTTTGCGTCGTCCGATTGATTTAGCTGACGGATTCGCGCGTTTTCGTTGCCGGAGAATTTTTTTCCCCCTGTTTTGGAGCGTCTTGCTGGGTAGTGCTTTGTGAAGCCCAAGCAGGACAGTTCGGTTTTGCGTCGTCCGATTGATTTAGCTGACGGATTCGCGCGTTTTCGTTGCCGGAGAATTTTTTTCCCCCTGTTTTGGAGCGTCTTGCTGGGTAGTGCTTTGTGAAGCCCAAGCAGGACAGTTCGGTTTTGCGTCGTCCGATTGATTTAGCTGACGGATTCGCGCGTTTTCGTTGCCGGAGAATTTTTTTCCCCCTGTTTTGGAGCGTCTTGCTGGGTAGTGCTTTGTGAAGCCCAAGCAGGACAGTTCGGTTTTGCGTCGTCCGATTGATTTAGCTGACGGATTCGCGCGTTTTCGTTGCCGGAGAATTTTTTTCCCCCTGTTTTGGAGCGTCTTGCTGGGTAGTGCTTTGTGAAGCCCAAGCAGGACAGTTCGGTTTTGCGTCGTCCGATTGATTTAGCTGACGGATTCGCGCGTTTTCGTTGCCGGAGAATTTTTTTCCCCCTGTTTTGGAGCGTCTTGCTGGGTAGTGCTTTGTGAAGCCCAAGCAGGACAGTTCGGTTTTGCGTCGTCCGATTGATTTAGCTGACGGATTCGCGCGTTTTCGTTGCCGGAGAATTTTTTCCCCCTGTTTTGGAGCGTCTTGCTGGGTAGTGCTTCGAGAAGCCCAAGCAGGACGGTTCGGTTTTGCGTCGTCCGATAGAGTTTGTTGACGGTTTCGCGCGTGTTTTCGTCGCCGGAGATTTTTTTTTTTCCCTTTGTTTTGGAGCGTCTTGCTGGGTACGTATTTGGGAAGGCCCAAGCAAGACGGTTTATTTTCGGGACGCCAAGAAGTTTTGCTGTCAGTGTCAGTTTTGTGTTCAGTCGAGAATGGATGGCCAACTGGTGAGTTCGTTTCATGCTTATGATAACACATATTTTCTTGAAAGCGTAACTTTTATGTAATATTAAAACAAACTTTGTATGGTTTGTCACTATAGGTGTCGGCATTATGCTTTTTTCTTATACAATTTGAATATACATATATTTTTCTCTTTTTGACATTATTAAAAATTATCCTTTGAATTGTTCGACATTGTGAATGTTGACGTATTTTCTAAAACTTCTACCATATCGAGACAAAATGCACAGTAATACTCATATGTAATTTTCAAACAAACTATGTATGGTTCGTCACTACAAGTGTCGGCATTATTCCTGTTTCATATAAGTTAAAATATATACATGTAATTTTCAGTTTTCGTCATTAATAAAAACGTCTTTTGAATTGTTCGACATTATAGATGTTGACGTAATTTTTCCAAAAACTTCTCGAGACAAAAATACAAAACTAGCTTTAAATACAAGTCGTATATTTCCCCCTTGTCCATGGATCGCATCACCGACCAGAGGTGACTCCCAGATCTTTTCCTTCCTCACTAATAAACACCCTTCCCGTGGTGATTGTGGAGATGCAGAGGTATTCTCGGTCTCTAGAAGCAACAATCATTACACCCTAACATTCCTTCCCCATCCCAACTGACTGTAAGGACTTGGCCGGCGCCGTTATTGATCAATAATATTAGATCTGCTAAAATTGCACTTCGAGAGTAAGCGGAAACTCCCATCCCTTATTCATTTGGATCGTAGTGCAATTCTTACCAGTTCCGATCAATCACGGAGTAGCAACCATTGACATGTACAGTCAGTTTATGCTATGCTATGCTATGCTATGCTTTATTTTCGATATATAAAAAATTACAACATTTTTTTTACAGTGTATTTTTTTCCAGATAGTCCCAACAATAACCTAAAACTTTGCGGAAGGCGCCAAACTGATCGGACAAACCGTTTCTAAGCTATAATTTTTTGAAAATTATTAAGGGTTTTTTTTTCTTAGGCCCTTCTCAAAAGTAAGGCTAGAGTCAAAATGGCGAGCCGATGATGCAAAAAGGCATTTTTGGGCATAAAGATAGCATGTGCAAAATTTCATCCAAATCAAAAAATACAAAAGTAAACCGACATTCGAATTCAAATGGAACCGTTCAGTTGTGGAAGCGATGTAGGTACGATAGACAAACAGTTTCAACACTAAATAAATCGCACTCGCTCTTCTCGCCTGTGTATTTAACATGAGATGGATGGATATGGGTTATGAAAGGGGTCCGCGTGGTCTGTAGGGATTTGAATTCTATACTTGTAACCAACTCAGTTATTGGGTCACCAAGTGGCTCGGTAGCTTAGTTGGTAAAGCGCTCGTCTAGCATACAAGAGTCCTGAGTTCAAATCCCAGCCGAGCACGTGGATTTTTTTTCATAATTTCACCCATAATTTGTCCATCTTTACCACGCGTAATGAGTTAATTAAAAAAAAATTGATTTTTACAGGTTTTAACGGATATTCAAGGACTTGGTTTGACCCTTTTTTAAAATCGATCACAACTGAAACCGGATTTTTAGCTTCTATTCAAATTTCATATAAGTATTCCAGTAGTTTATGATTTCCAATAAAATAAGCTATAGTCTGATCATTTATCGTATCAGCAATGATGAATATATTTTTTCAGATTTTTATTGGACGTACTTTATGACCTAGCACATTTTTTTTTACAACAAAGTCGCTCAGCTTTAACGCGATTTGTGCAGACCTGGTTAGATGAGCTTCCAGAAATGTTACACCATGTACAAACAGGTAGCGGAAAAATTACTCAAAATTCAAAATCTGCTCTTAATGATGCGAGAATAATATGTGTGAAACTCAGATTTTTATCTGCACTAGTTTCGAAAAGGCAGTTTGGTAAAGTCGTGCCCATATTTTATGGGACACATTACAGCCTTTTAATTCAGAAGAAAATCTAAGCAAAAGTTATCGAAGCTGGTACACGAAAGACGTGGAAGAATTTTGCACAATTACCTCGAAAATCCAACATAGTCAGTAGAAATGATCGCGAAAATTCTTAAATTACCAAATTCAGTACCAATTTTACCGTGTAGAACGTAAGGTGAATGTATCGGGTAAAAAGTTTAGGCTGATATTTTTTTTCCAATTTGAAGTTTTGACAAGCTTTCTGCGGTTATGTAAGAAAAACATCACCGGTTTTTATCACTACTCAGCACAATTATATGAACAAATTCACAAAAAAAACTGTCTTCAGATAGAATTTTCCCATTTCTTCATTCGAAGGTCCCAAAAGGTTCTAACCAGACTTAGCCAATTGTCATTACAGACCTTACGTCATAGAATAGTATGTCCACAGACAAATAGACAAATAGCACTTAGAACAAATCGCGATCTAAATCATACTCAAGAGAACATGTACGCCCAATGCTAGAATCGATGTGATTGGCCGATAGGCCAACAGATGGCGGTAGTGTGTAAACGTCAAACACGAACAAATACAATGCGAGCGCTGCGGGTGGTGGATTGACCACCTACAATTGAAATGACTTTCCAAAAAATCTTGCACAACATATTTTGCTGACTTCTATGATACATCCGAACAGAGAAACTTAAATCCACTCGTTGGATTTCTAGCAAGATTTTTCTGCTTTTAATCGTGAAATTAAACACATTAGTCCATTAGACGGAATACAGCATTCAAAGCTTATAATCTCAGTCAGAGAATTAAAAAAAATCGAGGACACAAAGCAGACTATTTTGGCCAAGGATACTCCCACACCAAGTTGCTAAAATCTGACGGACACTGTCATATTTTCCAACAGATGGCTTCCCATCGCCCCTATATGTATCATTCCTTCTGGCCACTCGAGCGCCGCTACGCATTTAGCGTTATCTTGAATTTCACACGCCAAGTCAGAAAGTCATTCAATTCCGATGTGCCAGTAGTGGCATTATGTAACCAATTTATCTAACGAGAAATAAGTTGTTCTCGGCAATGCACCGCGCTCAAACCCGCAGCTGCCACGCCGCCGCCGCCGCAGTTCTGCATCAGCGCAGTAGGTACTGCATGGGTACTGCATCAGATGACGACAGAAGGCGGAAATTCTAGTGGCACTCGAGAGAGACAAACAACCTGTCTCAGGTAACGGTACTTGTACCGCGTACTGTCGTCGATCGTCGCCATAAGCCCTCGCCAAGGTAGGTGGGTCACGGTGTTGTGAGAGTCCGTTATTACGGGAAAAATGGCCATCAATTTGTCACCCAACATTTGAAAGATATATAATTCAAGCACCTTCTCCGTGATTTAAAAAAAAATCTAAGAGGAACACGAAAGCAATCGTGGTTTGGAGGTTTAATATTAAGAAAAGATATTCAAATGGTTACGATCTCACTGGGACAGCCTGCTTCTTAGCTTAGTGTTCAATGAGTACTTCCGCAGTTATTAACTGAAAGGTTTCTTTGCCAAAGTTGCCATTTTCGCATTCGTATATCGTGTGGCATGTACGATTATACTCTATGCCCAGGGAAGTCAAGGAAATTTTCATTACGAAAAGATCCTGGACCGACCGGGAATCGAACCCGGACTCCTTCAGTATGGCTTTGCTTTGTAGCGGACTATAACCACTCGGCTGAGGAAGCTCTACTCGAATACTAGAATAATTCCAAATTGATAAATATTTTGTTTTCCTTAATAACGGTTCCAGACACACCGCGAAGGTACTTATACGCCTCCACTCCTCGGCAATGCACTCGCGATGAAATCATTAGTTCTGCACCCAAGTGGAGAACGATTACGATATCAATTACTCGGGCTGGCGGCAATGACAGAGGTTTAGCCGTTCTAAAAATGAGAAGCTGGCACGCCATGAGATTTGCTTATTATTGTCACACACTCACACACATACGGGGGAGGGGCGGAGAAAGATGGCGACGGCGATAATGAAATTAAAATTGCTCCCGGTCGCGGTCAAGTGAGTGGTATTTTAGCTACTCGGGGACTCGAAAACATGTTTACAGGAAGTCGTTCGAGGGACAATCGTCACCATCATCATCATCAAACATTTCAAGTATCTGTAGCTAGTACATTCTGTAACTGCCACCGTGGCCTCCTCCACGCAGAAATGCAGAACAGTAGGAATAATCTAACCCATTAGTCCCCAAACATTGGGATGCCAGGGGATTTTTTTTTACAATTGCAAGAAAAATGTCGTCTACTTTCAATCAGGGTATGCAAAATACCGAATGATTCCGTCAAACACACTCCGAAACGAAATTCCGTGGGATTACACGAGACTATTCTATGGATGATTCCGGGACGAATTGCTACAGATGAATCACTGCAAAATTTTCAAGATTTGTGGAAGGAATCTCTAAAAGAGATCTTGAAATTGCCATTCTTGAAACTAAATCTAGGGCTGAGAAAAAGCCCATAATTTACAATTGTGCTCATAAATTCTGAAATTTCTTCCATTCTACTCGAATGTCTTCTAATTAAAGACATGCTCCCCAATCTGGCAACTCTTCTCCCCATACTGACCTTGTACGACGTGGGACGGCTTTTGAGGGCGTTGTCGGCGTCGGCCAGAGCGCTTTGGTAGTGCTGCAATCGGTACAGGACCTCGGACCGGAGCAGGAGACCTTTGTGACTGTTGGGTGCTGTGAAAAAGAGAAAAGAAAAGAGTACAAATACACGTAAGAATGCTGCAATTAACACAGGAGATGACTGTTTTCTGGGTGCAGGCAGACCGCAAAAGGCGAAAAATGTGATAGCAAATATTGATATTATCGCCATAACCGTCAGTCCGACCGACTGACCGACCAAGTAGCGCCAGTTAGGTGGCCCATTTTTATATGAAAATAAAATCAAACCATAAAAATCTTAAGTTAATCTTCTTCTTTTTGGCATTACGTCCTCACTGGGATAGAGCTTGCTTCTCAGCTTAATGTTCAATGAGCACTTCCTCAGTTATTAACTGAGAGCTTTCTTTGCCAAAGTTGCCATTTTCGCATACGTTTATCGTGTGGCAGGAATGCCCAGGGAAGTCAAGAAAATTTCCATTACGAAAAGATCCTGGACCGACCGGGAATCGAACCCAGACACCTTCAGCATACATTTATTTATTTGAACCATTAGAAGCTACTAAGAAAGATTAAGCGAAATCCATTGAGCCTAAGGAGGATCAAATGCTTAAAGATTGTAGGGGGAAAATCGACCCAATTCTACGATCCAATCAGAAAGATATATCTAGGAAACCTAAATAAATGTTATCTCGATATTTTTGGTTGCAATCTCTTCTTCATTGAGTAGAGAATCTAAAAATCTTTAACGAAATAAATTAGGCTACTACAGCGTCAACTATAGACAAAAATGTAATTGTAACATCAATTTTCTCATACCTTCTTCAAGTTCGTTAAGACTTGATGGATTGTGTAGAAATTTTCACAGTAGCATCTGGGAATCAAAATGAATAAATTTGGAGAGTGTAACTCAAGGTTTTTTTGCACTGTGATGATCACGGGCCACCCTAACCACCACCCTTGTGGTTGCACGAACTTTCTTTATCTCGAGCAAACGAAAGGGAGCCGAACGACATTGATAGGATCATTGTCGTTGTCGTTGGTAGCAGTGGCAGTGGCAGTGACTAGGTACTGGTTCCCAGAGTTGGGGAGTACAAATTGGTGCTAATTATTCCATTAGCTATGCAAACAAGACGCGCGTCTAGTTGATATCTACGTTACTACTGCTACCTATAACTAGCAGTTTGAGGTTGGGCGGTGTCCCCCTTGAAGGGGAAGGTTAATTACACTATTTGGCGGTGGTCGGCGTCGTCGTTGCACCGAGGAATATTGAAAACCCTGGGGCGGTATAGCTATAGTGGAGGGGGTTTCAGGCTCTCAGGCTAGCGGAGCACTTTTTAAAGCTCAATTGTGTCGTGGAGCACCTTTTTATTATCGCGGCATCATTCCATCAAAAATCGAGATGATACTTATAAACTTTTTTTACTATTTTATTAAAAACGATTAATTCTAGTATGGAAAAATATTTTTTTGTTGATTGGGAAACTGCTTCGTTACAAAATTAATTGAAAAAAAAAACTATTTATATTATTATGTCAAAATGATTCTGTAGTAGAGTATGGGGCTCTCAATCAGAAAGTTCTTGGTTCAAATCCCTCTCTGGTGTTTTTTGTTTACATTTTTTCAGGTTGTTTGTCAGAACACTGTAAAGAACGCGCGAGTGATAATTTTAAGCATTTAATTTATGATTCCAATTAAACTTTGCGTCCCTGACCTATTTATACAATCAACTTTTCGTGATCTTTTGGCTCTAATTTCCATAATCTTCAGTCGATTTAAATAAAATTTCGACACAACACTATTCAAGTTTCGTGACCTGTATTGGGAATTACAGTCGGACGATCGGTTACGTAATTATATATTGAAGGTCATTTGAGACATTTCCATAATTATTTTGCATGGATTGAATAAATTGTACAGTGTTTGTAGCTCAATCATAAACCAAAAGTATATTCCAACGGACTCTCTGGAATCGGTTCCTGGGGTATCAGTACGGGATCAAAGTTTGATTGACTAATTGTATGCAACATAGGCTCATCCACAAGTACTTCTGGAATATCCTAGAGCTGATTCCGGGACCCTGGAAAAGGGTTGCGATGCCTGCAAACCCTGTCATGCGACACATCAATGTTAAAGGTTTTTTCGCTGAGAGTATAATATGCATCAAATTTAGATGAATCTTAGAACCCTTTGTTCTATTAAATTACTTAATTTGTATCATATTATACTCCAACTGAAAAAAAAAATTGAAGATTGATGTGCTGCATGATATGCATTGCAATAATCGGATTGATATCCTTTTCCAGGGTCTCGGAATTGGCTCCAGAACATCCCAGAAGTACTTGTAGATGACACTTATGTTGCAAGAAATTACTAAATTTGCATTATATTATACTTCTGGTTAGAAATCTGGAAATTAGAGTCAAAAGAACACGAACATTTGGTTGTGGAAATAGATCAGGGACACAAAGGTTAATTAAAAGAAACTCAATACAGACTAAATGAGTACCAAAATAGCAACAAAATTTCAGAAAATCCGGTCGGGCATTTTTCTATGAATATTTTTAATTTTTGGAAATTACAACTTTTACTTAATTCAGGTATTTGTCAAATTAAAATATTGTTCGATTTTTTAACGACCTTATTAACCCTCTAATACCCAACCCCGCCTTTAGACGCGGTACACTTTGGAATTTTCTGTATTTTTTCGTAGCTCGGAAATCAAAATGGTTTTATTTTTGGCTTATACCTTGACTCGTAACAGGCATATTAGAAAAGTTTTTTATGACTTTTGAAACTTTTTTATATTTTTAAAAATTGTTTGAAAAATTGCATTCTTATATAACCTACAAATGCCTGGGCTTCATTTAACGTGTAATATAAAAAATCGTACCTTTTTCTATTTTTCTACGATCAACCTATCACAAAAGAAGAGCCTAGTGGTATTAATATAATTTCAAACCTGTTTTTCCGTTAATTACACGGAAAATAAAATACGCTCCGAAAAAAAATAAAAAATTAATGTTTTTAAAAGTACCGTAAAAATTTTAATTTTTATTATCGGCAAAAATCAACAACTAGAAAAGGCTTCAAGAAAAAATGAAAAAAGCTAGGGATGTTCAAAAATGAAAATTATAAAAATCAAAAACCAAAATTTAAACATTTGCGAATAAAAATAAATAATTGCCCAAAACGTGTTTAGAACGATTTTAGATAGCGAAAAATAAAACTTAAATCGAAAATAAAAATTTGGGTATTAGAGGGTTAAGGAATTTATCAATGAAAGTTCAATACATCTTCACGAATTCTAATTGGATTTTTTTAAAGATAACTCCAGAAATTTCACCAGAAACTTCGCCTTTCATTTCATAAGAAATTATTCCAAATTTTATTTAATTAATTTCTCAAGAAACACCTTGGAGTTCATCAAGTGATTCTTCACTTGATTTTGCTAGGATTTCGTCTACGATTTCCATTCAGGACGTGTTCAATTTCTCCAGATATGCCTTTACTAATTTCTTTGAATTTCCTTCAGGATTGTCATTCAGTTTTTTCAAGCTTTCAATCAAGATTTTTGTAGGAACACCGTTAGAAATTATTCATCCGAATTTTCTCCAGAGATTCATCCGATTATTTCTCCAGAACACCTAGCAAAGTTTTTTTTTAAGAATTCACGAGCTTAGCCAATTTTTTTTTCCAGGGATGCCTCAAGCAATTGAAGACATTTTCAAGGCATTACTGAAAAAATCCGAAAACTTCCGTTAAAACAAATCCTTCAATAAACTCTGCTGAAACTTCTGTAGAAAATCCTAATGAACACATACTGAGGAAGTCTTGGAGGTTTTTCTGAATAAATAGGGCCCTTATAGCCCTTTCCCAATTTTTGTGCCAAACGTTCAAATTAAGGCCAGAAACAAATATTTACTTGATTTTTCATTGATTTCACGAACAAAGATGACCGTACGATTCTGAGTTGCTACTCCGTGATTGAGAAGAACAATCGAATTTGCACAGAGGTCATTGTCAATGTGCACAAATCGAAAGCTCAAAATTTAAAAGTTAGTAACGGCTTCAACCATATTTTTATGGAAGGGAAGGAATGTTAGTTACACAACTTTTCAAACGTTTTCGTTTATTTTAGTTCAAAAAACTATGTTTTCCTATTTCGAGGTTTTTTCACACCCCTTGGATTAAATTCAAATTCTGGTCAAATTTTGTTTTCTGTGTATCTTTCGAATTATCAGATAAGAATAATTTCAGAAACCCTCTTTCGGATTTATCCATTATGAAGATTTAATTTTAAATAAGATACAACCGTTATTTTAGTGAAAAAAACTGCGAGAGTAGTAGCAAGAGCACACTGCATCGTGTGTGATTTTATCAAAAAACTAAAACCCTATTGCTAAGGAAATAATCGTACACTGAAACAAGCGTTGAAGTAATGGGAATTATGAACAAGTTTTTTTTTTTTTATAATTTATTGTATTGAGATTAATGCTTTTTATTTACGTTTTGTTCCCTCTCGATCCAACCGCATTGATAGCCATGCGGTAAGCGTTCGCGCTTGACAATCGTAAGATCATCGGTTCGATTCTGGCCTGCTGTAAGTTTTTAACTTTGATATAGTATTTTTTACTGTTGAAATGGTGTCATGGTAAAATTAAATGCACAAAGTATTTCAAATAAATGGAAGTTTAGTGTATTTAATTTAACTTTCTGATATAGTATTTTCAACTGTAGCGTTGTTCTCAGTGTATAAATATCAATAGGGTTCAATCTTTTTGGGGTTGTTCCTATCTAACATTTCGGAACGGATATGGAGGGATGTGACAAAATCTCAAAACCGCAAAAATATTTTTGGACTCTACACGGAAAAAAACTCTTGAATGATTGACGTAACTTGAATGATTGAACGTAATCCTGAAAATTCTTTGGGGGCGTTCTTTGAGAAACTTTGAACAGAATCCCTGAACAAACTTGCGTGGTAATGGTCAGCATATAAGGGGTGCGAACAAAGACAAATTAAAGACCTCCATGTCCCTCGCAGTTGCTCAAAATTTTATGGATCATAAGGTAATCTTGAATGCCGTGAGAAGTGTATTGCGATCTGTCAAACTTGGGTACCTTTTGCACTACCGAGGGACCAAATGCAGCACTAGAAGTGATACCCAATCTGAGCCCGAGTGGGACGGACCTGGTGCGAACTCGAACATTTTTGGCATTCAATTTGAACACAAAATGTTTCACCATTGCTAACCGTTGTTTGTTTGCTTGTCTGGCAGGGAACCATTTTCAGGATGCACACTTAAAACGCTTCACACAAAGTTGACGTTGGCAATAAGTGCAATAAATCGTCTGACACAGAATGTTTCTGATCGTACATTATTTATACATATTTTTATATAAGGTTTTAAAACTTATACATAAAAAAGACCAAGTATTATGTTTCTCCAAAAGTTGGCAGTTGTTGTGTCACATAAAATGTATAACGTTTTTAATTGTTTGGAAAATCTGCAAGAGTAATCGTGGATGATATGTTTGAGAAATTTCTAGATAAATTTATGAAGGAAGTTGATGATGAATCATTGGTCGAATTAATTGAGGAATTCATGGAAGAGTTTTCAGTAGATTTCCAGGAATAATCTCTGGTAGAATTTTGCAGAAATTAATGCCGCATATGAAATCAAAAAGAATCCACATGAAAATTCCTGTGGGAATCACTTAACCATCAAAGAAGGAACTCCTTGTATAATTCTTGTAGGGTTTAATGAAAAACATTTGACGAATTTCTTCAAAACCTTTGGTATAAACTTTTTAAGAATTTCATGGAAGAAACTTTGGAAGATCTGCTAGAGTAATTTCTCAAAAAATCGGTTGAAAACTGGAATAAGCGGAAAACCCTCAGAAGAATGAGCATTTTGGAACATTTTCAGAGCAATCCCTATCGAAATTCCTTGTAAGGCGTTTCGAATCATATTTCTCTATACGGATGAAATAGGGAGGTCAATAATTATTAGAATCGCCCCCCATTTTATCTAATTCATATTTATGTACCAAATAATAACTATATTTTGTTGAGATAGTAGATCAGTATCTTATCTTATAAGTGTACCAACAATGACACTGATGGACTGATGAAGTACTTTATATGTAATGAAAATGTTAACCATTTTTGATTCAAAAGCATATATGGTCTGCGTTTAGGCAGACTATACTAGGAGCTATTATGGCCTTGTAAAAATATGTGAAGGACTTCATAAATTTTGATCTTTTTGACGCTTATTCAACACAGATGTTCAGCCAACTAGCAAGGTTTATATTCTGCAGTCAACAATGTTTACATTTTGTAGTTATGAATACTTAGAGTACGTTTTTTTTATCTTCAAGAAACACTTGGTATCCTCGACCTTGAGATTCATATAAGAGTCATGTAATGTCATGTAACTATCATACTCATTATCGCGGCGCTCATTTTAAATCCACATCCAGCAGCGGTAACGCGCAGATAAACGCAACGTCAAAATTCAAGTAGGTTTGGATTTGTTCGTTCTTCAAGGACTCGAATTCTCCTCTCGAAGTAAAAATCTGAAACATTTTGGATTTTTTTGTTATGACTGCGACGGTATATCGACATATTCAGAAAATCGCATTCTTTGGATTTTTCTTGCAGAGCACAATAGCTCTTCAGTAACAGTTAATCTATTGTTTTTTTTTAATTGTGCGAAAAAACCCGAATGCCAACAATAAAAGTATTAGCTGCCTAACTTTTGCTTAAATTTTTCTATAAGTAAGTCACCAAAACATTTATTACGATTTTGAAATATTTGTTTTTGTTTCATAGTTTCTATTTTGAAAAGAAAAAAATATCCATGGCAACAATCTACGTTATCTACGTTATCTTTGAGGAAACTCTCAATTTCTGATTCATGTTTTGAAATTTATCTCTTACAATCGTCGAGTTTTGTTCACCAGTATGCGCCGCCGCCATCTTTTCGAATCCAACATGTTCTAAGGAACCGTTGGATACTCAAACGTATTGAAATGCGGAGACTCAATTGATCTTGACTACTGTCAAATCCATAAGGTGGGATTGGGGTTGCCATATACGTGGTTTTGTCTAACATGATTTTAAAATGGCATGCTTAGAGATACAACAAACTCTCAATAACTCGATATTGAAGGGACCATCGAGTTAGGGAGGTATCGAGTTATAGAACACAAAATCAGTGCCAATGCGATCCAGAGGACCATCAAGGTAGCCATGAACACCAACTTTCACTATGGTTCTCTAACTTTCATGCTCGCAGCTTCAATGCTGAAAATGGTTTATTTAGTACAAATATTAACAAATTATAATTATTATAATTACATACATTTTGGTGTTCACTTCGCACTACTAAAGAAACGGGCTTCCGAACTATTCTCTTGTATAGAACACTACTGACTATTCATATAATTCAGTGTTGCCAGTTTCACAAACAATTTCCGTCACAACAAGCATAATTATTTCTTTTCCAAGGCTTCGCAGAGAACAAAGTGCTTCGGGGAGCACGATCTGAAAACCACTGCCATAGTGGATGGTGTGACTCTGCAGCGAGTAAATTGATATCAATAAATCGTCCTTGAGAGGAGTGAGTGGAATGGGAGTGGGCGAGTGCGGTAGTAATGCAGTTGGTGAGTGTATACTGAGTCTAATCATTATGTCTAGAGTCACGCTACAGACAGTCATCAATGCGGATAGAATCGTGCTGTGAGTGTGTTATTAAATGAAGCAGTGACAGATTCATGGCAAACCCTAGGGATTCCATTAATGAAGGTATTAATTCATTTCAGATTGAGTATTTCTATTCTCCGGTTTTAATTAGTCTACTTACATATGAAACAGGGTAGTATTTAGGTCTGAAACAATCGTACTTTGAACCTTACACATCAACCACTATGCATTCTGAATAATGACTGTCATTCATTTGGAATGTATTGGAATTTTGAAAATTTTGAGCCCAGACAACATTGCATTAACGAACCGTGGTTTAATGCACAAGATCACTAATTTGACGTTTGTGTAGTGCCAAATTCACGCATTGCCATACTTCTATGCTCATTAAACACTTGAAAAACAAAAAAAAAAGCTTAGTTCAGCACTTACTAACCTACTTTTGTTCACAAGGCGATAGCCTTGGCAATAATATTTTGCCAGACAGACAATCAGCAGAGGAAACGTGAAACGCGGATAACACAGCAGGTGAGGTGATATGGTGACATTGAACCTTCCAAGGTTGCTTTCTGTCAAGGTAAAAAGAACAGATTTTCGTTCGGGTGACCATCGTTTTTGCCGTCGATGAGTAGATCGAAGCAGCTAGGGCACACTATTATGGATCACCCAATCATGATTAAGGGGGTAGGATCTGTCATTGATGTCGGAATTTTCAACAGCAGTTTATTCGTTCAAAATCAAGAAAATTTACAGGAAAATGTGTTCACTATATTCTGTTCTACAACCGGAACACAGTGAGCACATTTTGATCGAATCATTTTCAGTTTTGAACAGAAAAACTGCTTTTGAAGTTTCGATGATTACGATGACGGAGCGTTGATCGTTAATAGCCACTCTTTTCCACTTGCAATTCTAATGAAAATGACCCATAAAATAATGATCACTGTATGTATGGCTTAGATTTGATGATAGCCGATACTAACCTCTGTTTCGACACTTGTACATGGATAAAAGGCCTCTGCACTGTTGATATCGTATGGGATTTTTATGTTTACTTGCCTTGTTGTTTATAAATTTCGTGAAAGAGTAAAAGGGAGTGGTGCATTTTTGTGCAGAGCCCCATTGCATAAAAAGTCAAATAAAAACGTAGTAGTCGTGCTTAGAACTTTCGATAAAGGTTTTACCGGGATCCAGAAAATAATTGACGAGATATCATTAATCTAACATATTTTATTACAGTTAGGGTAACTGATCCAATGTTCATATAATTCTGCTTTATGCAAATCCTTATTGAAAAAGAGATTCAAGTGTAACGCTTCCAATGACAAATTTATTTACAAACAATTTTTGCGTTAATTACAATTTTTCACGTTTTGACAAGGAAAGCTATATGGGTCAGGGTGATACCTGTCAACAAGTGTCACGACTAAATCATTCTCGTTTAGGGAGCACTTTAAAAATAAAACATTGGAAAATAACGGCGTTATTGTTGATGTTCAGCTTCCCGTTTTTTACTAGCTCATGGCTTATTCCAGTCACTCCAATCAATTAGGCATTCTGAAATCAAACTTTCTATTCCCGAGCAAAATATTTCCTTTCAATCATTCTTCAACCCCCCGAAAAAAAAAGTTCCATTAATCCAAAACTCGTGCAATCACAATCACCTCACCGTCAATCTGCGTCGCAAAAGCGTTCCAAAATAGAACCCTCCTCCTGTGACTGTTTTTGTGTTGATAAAACGCTTCGCGTGTCCGTTCGGGTGTTTGCACTTTCCTTTATTTGCGCGTCCCCAATTTGCCACGAGATGACGCTGGCAAGTTTTGTTCGAATCGCTCGCCTACTGCTGCTGGACGGTCGGATGGACGGGAATCACCGCACCGCGTTCTCCGAAGGGGGGCAGCAGCACAACCGGGACTCTTTACTTATCATCATCAAAACAAACAAAGGCGGCCACGATGAATAGGCGTTAAACGATTACCACGACGACGACAACGACAATGGCGTGAAGAAGAAACCGCGCGTCGAGCACGTAAACAATGTTTTCGAAGTCACCCACCAATGGAGGGGATGCGATATTTGGAATGGTTTATTGAAAATTTGTGGAAACGAAAATTTGACGAATACCACGGAATCTGTTGAAGTGAAATTTATTGTATTATTTATTTTATTTCATTTCTTTCCGTGGAATCTTTGGTTTTTATATTTATTTTTCGTAAATTTGTTCCGTGAACAGAAAACAAATCTACTCTGTTACTGCATAAGGGCCATATGCGATTTCTCTTCATCGATCCTCTCTTTCGCTAAATTGAATAAATCCGTAAAAACTCTTGTTAATAAAGTAAGCTATAGTGATTCTTCATCCTACAGGATGATAATATGCTACGAAAAGAGAATCATAAATCGATAAATGCAGATAAGCCATTATGAAAAAAAAAACAATACTGAAATTATTGACCCTTGCAGTTTTTAATATTTCATCAGGAAGATTCCTTTAGCTTTTTACGCAATTCCGATGGTGGTTCGACCGATGCCACCCAGATAGTTGTTCTATCGTTTGTGCTAAGTGTGATTCTGATGAGAAATTATAGCAGTTATATAGGTGTATTTAGTGCTTTCTTATTTTGCGAAGAATACGTTTTGAATTGTGTAAACCGCCTGATCTTTGTTCTAGATGTCGGAGTGATTCTTTTAAACCAGAATCAATTGTCCAGTTTCACTCTTCCCGTTCAAAGTGAATGAAAATCATTGTGAAAACCGTATCTTTATTCGCCGGTAACACTTCAATGGTCGCACTGTTGTAGTTCGTACAACACGTGTAAAAAACCCTGTTTTTGCGATGACAAGTCGCGTGACCAACGGAATCATTTGTTTAGATCGGATTTGGTGAGTTTGTTCCAATTAAAGTACTTATTTTAAATGAATCGGGATATTTCGGAGGCAGGGTTAAATTGTATTCTCGTTTCAGAGAGCGATCAATGGCGCTTAAACCAAAGCTCTTTAGCTAGGACAGATGGTCGAAATACCTGTGACATTAATATTCTTAGCATCGTCTCACCCAACGATTCAAGTCCGGTCGTATCACTTGCTTATAGTGAATCCTAGACCATTCCCTTATCTATCATCAAACTCCTTGACATTTATGAGGGCGTTGGTGATTCGCTGGCCATTCTGTAAACAGATGTCATATCATCATTATTCTTCCCTCTCCTCGTAACGGAGAAGATGGACATGGCCGGCAATGGGAATTGTCATGTCTTTTCATCTTTGAGCTCCGATTTGACAGCTATTTCATCCAAAATAGTTTTTCATTAGTAAGTTGTAATAGGAGTGGTAAAGTAAATAACATGACAGTTTTCAGTATGCAATCTATGAGTTACCACGCAACACAACGCAATTTCAACTAATTTTAATAAGTTGAATTAACGTGAAGATGAATCGAAGCCAAATCTCAAATTTTCAAGAGCACAAATCTGGAGAACCAAAAATCCGTTTAAGCTGAAAACTTAATCGATTGATGACTAGCTGGGGTGTTCGGTTCTCCAGATTTGTGCTCTTGAAAATTTGAAGTTTGGCTTCGATTCATCTGCACCTTAAATTAATTAATGATTATTTGAGATATTTCTCAACGGAGTCTTGAAATATTTGTCTAGGCATTTTTTCAGGGCATGTCTCCACGGAAACGTCAAAGAAATTTTCAGAATTTAACCTCCGATGAAAGTTGTGTAAATTCTAATGTTATCCTTGTTTAATGGAGATTTCTGAAAGAATTCACGGGCTGTTGAGGAAGTTTTAAAAGATTTCCTAGATATGGAGTACAACCTTAAACACACACAGGTGCGGGCCTTCAAACAAAGGTCGAACAAAACCTCAAATACGTCCCAAATCGCTTGATAATGGTTATAATCTTATTATTTTGAATACCTGTTTTCACCCCGTTTGAAATAACTGTCAAATTGAAAATTCGGTTTTCTAGTAAAATTTGCCCAAATTAAGTTTTTTATGTCGTTTTCTTTCAAAAGCTATTTACACTAAACAATTGTTGTATTGCAGAAAAGTGTGCATAAACCTGAACAACAGATGCATTTATAACTTCCTTCCACCAATTCAAGTAAAGTTTGAAACAATTTATGACACATGATGCAGATTTGAATGATGAAATAGATAAATTATAATGAAAAATGCAAATAGAATTTGCATAATTTTAAAAAATTACGAGTTTTTGAAAGAAAATCAAAATTTTGGAGAAAGTCTGCAAAAAACATGTTTTGCTCCAAATCACAACATAACAATTAAAAAAATATGTAATTATGGTCAAATCAAAGGCCGATAACGCTTTTATGATTTCGTTGACAGCTGTTTGAAATTAGCTAGGTAGACCATAGTTGATGGATTTTAAGCAGCCAAATTTTGCTGACTTTCCCACACTTAAGGTGCGGCAAAAAATCGAAAACAAAACAGATAAATTTCAAAATTTTGGAAAATCGTATTGAAGCCTATAAAAATATTAACAGGTGATTTTGAGAACATAAATTTTTGAGGTTTTGTCATGCCATGCGCCACTGTTTTTGAGAGATGTTTTAAAAAACTGGTAGAAACATTTCTAGAAAAAAATCGAGAGGAAGTTTATGGTCACATATCTAATTCATTTAAGAATTCTTCGAATAGTTTTCAACAGATTTTCTCGAAAAACCCCTCGAGGAATTATTAGAGTAATTCTTGGAAGAAACAGTAAATAGGGTACACAAATTATATTGAGAAAACAATATTGTAGGGTTTCATGGAAAAAATCCTGAACAAATTGTAAACAATTTAGAGAAAAAACTTCATGTTTTTTAAATATTTTTGTGGGAGTCTTCGGAATATCCGTTAGAGTAACATCTGGAGATTTTGATCAAAGGATTAGTGGCAAAATATCTGGAGGAAAACCTAGCATCTCTAAAAAAACAGTCAAAGTAACCCTGAGCAAGTTACTGGAGGTAATAACGACGGGGTGCTCAAGTATTTTCTGAAGCAAATTGCAGGGGACATTTCTGTAAGTATCTTTTGAAAATTTCCTGGGAGAATTGGTTAAGAAATGCCTAGAAGAAATTGTGCATAGATTCCCGTAGGACTCCCTGAAAACATTCCAGATGAAATCTCTGTAAAAACCCCTGGGTTAATTCCTTAAGCTTTTACTCGATTAATTTGAGATGAAATTCTTTACGATCAGTTGAATAGACGCGTAACAGTCTTTGAAAGTTGCTCTGGAGCCTGTTGAATGTTACAACAGAATTTACTGCAAGAAGAATAACAAAAAAAAACTTTAGGCACCGTTCTGATTGAACAAGCGACTTTAGAGACCTGACTATTTCCATGTCATATCGGTCAGTCACAAAACTCGACCATCTTCGATTTGCAGTAAATTTTGCACATGTTTGCGGTATAAAACAATAAGTATTTTAAATAGAAAAATCGATCATTTTGACTCAAGACTCAATTTTTGAAAAAATGCTTAGAAATTTTTGCATGCAACTTTTTTAAAAACTTCTAACTCCGAAACTGTTGATTTTGGAGAAAAATGTTCTATGAAGAAGTTGTAATGAACCGTTTGGCCTATTATGAAAAAATAAACAAACTGAAACAATTATTTATGCCTTTTCATGAAAAATTCAATAATAAAACCTAAATTTAAAATAACACAAAAACTCCATTTTTAATATTTTACAATTTTTAACTATAGAATTTTGATAGTAAACAGATGTTTGGGACAAAGCCCATGATGGAGATAATAAAAAAAAAAATTTCTAAGAACAACTCTTGGTTGATTTTTAAAATTTAGATATTTTGATTAAGTATTGATAATACAATAAGCATCTTGAAATGATTGTAATATATAAATAGTTTCTCTAGAAGCAGCCATTTTCGAATTGTGTCATGTTTAATGCAAAAAATATTATTTAAATAATAAAATAGGCCATTTTTACTAGTTATTCGCGATTCTGCTTACTATTAAGATTCTCTGTTTAAAATAAGAAAATATTAAAAATGAGGTTTTGTAATTTAAAATTAAGGTTTTTTTTTTAATTTTTCATGAATATAAATAAAATACTTTTTCAGTGTTTATTTTTTTTCTTCTAGTCCAAACGGTTCACTACAACTTCTACATAACATTTCACTCTAAAATCAACAGCTTCGGAATTAGAATTTTTCAAATAGGTTGCATGTATAAATTTATATGCCATTTTCGAAAGTGATTTTTGAGTCAAAATAAACAATTTTTCTATGGAAAACTTTTTTTCTACCATATCAAAAACATGTGAGCGGTTCCACAGAAAATGACGACTTTTTTTTCCCAAATTTCATTTTTATATTTTTTGATTTGGATGAAATTTTGCACATGCTTTCTTTATGCCCAAAAATGCCTTTTTGCATCATCGGCTCGCCATTTTGACTCTAGCCTTACTTTTGAGAAGGGCCTAAGAAAAAAATCCTAAATAATTTTCAAAAAATTATAACTTAGAAACGGTTTGTCCGATCAGTTTGGTGCCTTCCGCAAAGTTTTAGGTTATTGTTGGGACTATCTGGAAAAAATATACACTGCAAAAAAAATGTTGTAATTTTTTATGTATCGAAAATAAAGCTTAAAAATCAATTTTCTCAAAAATCGTATTTTTGATTTTTTTTATTTTTTTATATGTTAAAGTAGACAAAAAAATAAAGTCTTTTGCACAGTGGGTCAAGATGGAGAAATCATGGACAAAAAAGTTATGATTTTTTGAAAATAGGAGAATTTTTGAAAATGGTCATAATAAACTTTTAAATATTTTTCAACTCAATTTTATGAAAGTACGCAAACTTTACAACAAAAAAGGTATACGGAAAAATCAGGCTTACTTTTACCGTTTTAAAGATACAGCGATTATAATACAAAATTATGATATAATTTTCAATTTTCGGTCATTATAATATAACTTAGAAACGGTTTGTCCGATCAGTTTGGTGTCTTCCGCAAAGTTTTAGGTTATTGTTGGGACTACCTGGAAAAATATACACTGTAAAAAAAATGTTGTAATTTTTTATATATCGAAAATAAAGCTTAAAAATCAATTTTCTCAAAAATCGTATTATTGATTTTTTTTTAATTTTTTTATATGTTAAAGTAGACAAAATATGAAGTCTTTTGCACAGTGGGTCAAGATGGAGAAATCATGGACAAAAAAGTTATGATTTTTTAGAAAATTAATGCAAGTCTCTGAAAAAAAAATGCTACCAGCCCTGACTTCAGGGAATTACTGCAGATAGTTCTCAGGAAGGTATTTTGGGAATTCCTCAAGAGAATTTCTGCAAGAGTTCTTCAGGTAATCACTCCCAGAATTCTTCTAAGAACTCTCAAGGATTTTTTTAGGAATAGCTTAGGAGCATCCTACAGAAAATTTTCCCTGATTCCTTGTGGAATTCCTCCAGGAGTTCCTCAGGTAATTCTTACAGGTTTTTTTTAAAATAACATATCAATGAATTTCAACAGGAATGCACTTTGAATTTGTGCCAGAGTTCTCCGAGATTTTGTCCTGCAATTTTTTTAAGACGAAAGTCCTGAAGGTATCATTTGAGGTATTTCTATAGGATTTTTTTTAAGAACCCCTGGTGGAAACTTTAGAATAACTCCTGAAGATTATCTTTAGAGCAATCCCATGAGAGATCGTTGCAATAATTTATGATGGAATTCGTTGAGGAATCTTCAAAGGAACTTCCATGGAAATTTCTAAAAGAACCCTCGAAGGAAATTCAAGAAGAATTTCTGGGAAAATTCCCAAAATAGTTGCTGGACGAATCCCGGGTGAAATAGAACGCAGAATTTTCGTAGAAAACATTGCTATAATTTCAGGAGAAAGCTCCTAGAGGAATGTCCACAGGACCTCTTAGAGTAATTCCTCAAGAAATTTTAATATCGGAACAGTTGAACGAGAAAACTGAAATTGACTCGCTTCTGATAATATAGACCTCTAAGAAACTTTGATGCAAACCTTAAAAAAAAAATTGCTACCAGACATGAATAAATAGAATCACTGCAGATAGATCTCAGGAAGATATTTTAGGAATTCCTCAAGAGAATTGCTGCAAGAGCCATCAAGGATTTTTTTACGAATGGCTTAGGAGCATCCTCCAGAAAATTTTCCCTGTTGCTTGTGGAATTCCTTCAGGAGTTCCTCAGGTTATTCTTACAGGATTTTTTTGCAGGAAACTCGTCAGTGAATTCCAACTGAAGTTCACTGTGAATTTGTCCCAGAATTCTCCGAGATTTTAGCCTTGAATTTTTTTAAGATGAAAGTCCTGAACGAATCATTCAAGGATCTATAGGATTTTTTTAAGAATCTCTGGAGAAACAACTCCTGAAAATAAAATTAAATAAAATTGTTGGAATAATTCATGGTGGAATTTGTTGAGGAATCTTCAAAGGAACTTCCATGTAAATTTCTCAAATAAACCTCGAAGGAAATTCAAAAGGATTTATTAGTCCACCCGGGTGAAATTTAACGAAGAATTTTCGTAGAAAACACTGGTATAATTTCAGGAGAAAGCACCTAGAGGAATGTCCGGAGGAACTCTTAGATGACTTCCTCTTTCCTCCGTTTCGGATAAGTTGAACGAGAAATCGCTTCTGATAATCCCACTGAGAATCCGATTTTTTTTTTGAATAATTTATTCAAGAAATTCCTAGGCTCCGGAATATACCGAGATTTTTTTCCAAAGATTCTTCCAAAATATTCCTATAAATCTATTCTGGAATTCTCCGAAGGAATCCAATGGAAACATCTCAGAAAATGTATTCAAGAAATGCTCCGAAAATTTCTAAGGAAATCCGTCAGTATTTTATTCGGGTAATAATCTTAAATTACTCCTCAATTTCTATAAAAAGTTCCGCTGGAAATTGGCCGGAAATCTCCAAAGATCCTCAGAAAATTTGTTCAGAAAATCCTAAAGAAGTTTTTCGTTTTTTTTATTAGAGTTTCTCCAGAAACTCCTATGGTCCTCTTACTGATTATTTCAGAGATTTCTTAAAGATTTTCACGAATCCTTGGTGGTGGTCATTTCTCCAGAAATATTTCTGATGATTCCTACAGAACTTCTTCTGAGATCTTCTTCAGAACAAATGACCGGGTATTTCTTCATGAATTCCTCAGTGATTTCCCTACAAAATTCTTCGGGAATATCTTCAGACATATCTCCATGAACTTTCTCCAGAAATTCCTCCAATGATTCCCACGAAAAATTCGTCCAGTATTTACTCATAGAATTCCGCTAGTAATTTCTCCAGAGAAGGAATTTTTCAGGGAAACAAGTTTCGTTCCGTTTCGTTATTAAATATCAGTGTTACAAATTAAGTGTATCGTTTCGTATCGACATGAAAAAAGCATATCGCATACCCTTACCCTAAACCAACGGTTCGGGAGGACGTTGACCTGGTCCGCTCGTTTGGCGTTTGTTGGTTGTCAGTGTTGTTGTTGTTGTTATTGATAAGGAGAACCGTTGCAGAAGTGTCATTTACTGCAAATCGTCGGCGGTTGGATAGAAGACGGACGAAGACCGGTAAGTGAGTTGGTGTTTTTCCTTAGGAATGAAATCAGCGTTTGTTCTTTGTTTCGTTTTGGGTCATTGGCTGATCCACGATGATGACGGTGGGGTAAAGTGATAGGGACGCGCCGTTTGATGTTTGAAGAAGCGAGTGAGCGTGTCTGGACGTGTTTTTATGAGAGCATCATTTAACACGATGATGATAACGAAATGGTAATTATAGAATTTGAGACGTTTATATGGCGGGGAACTGATTACGCAAACAGGTTACGAGGGCTTACTTCCCTGATAAATTTATCAAACTATTTATTATTCTGTTTTGTAGCATTATATAAACTATAAATGGCATTTTTATGTAAATTGCAAAAAGAGTGGATAATTTTTCTTCATGCTTGCAGGTATGGAGAGGTGAGTGAACGTGTGGTTGAAAACCTCCTAAATTAAGATACAGAAAACTTATGAAATAAATAGAATATTGAATGTTGAAACAGTGTATTATATATCAAATTAAATTATGAACAATTTTTCAGAAAAAACCGTTGAAATTTTCTATTATCATGATAAGTGCCTTATATACTTAGGTTCAGTTAGATCAACTTGTACACCAAGTTCATGAAATAATTGATTATTTTAATTTGGGTTTAGCTACGCTCAAGTGAAAACATGATTGTCTCTAAAATCGCAAATAAAATAAGGTTAAGTAAACGATTTCAACGACGAACAAAACTTCTGGAAACCGAAAACAGCGCAATCTTATCTTGTTTGATAGCAAACACGCTCATAATGGTTCAACTGCATTTATAACCTTGCATCGAAACAATAACCTCGTTATCTTCGCAGGTTGGAAACTAAAGCCCCCACACAGGTGTCGTCGTCGGTTGGTAATCCTTGGGGGAAAAGTTTCGTTCCCAACACTGCACATCGCTGCAAATCATTGCCACTGTCAGTGCAAATCAGCTGCAAGTGGAGCGGCCAATGGCACCGGAGAAATGTGAATGACTCACATAGTCGTGGTCGTCGTCGTTATCAGTGAAAACCGCAAGCATCATCACCGCAAGTTGGGAGCCCAAGTGGAATGACGGGAATAAGGATCTCTGCGGTTCACGAAGCAATGCACTTGACAGATAAGGGTTTGACGGATGTTATTGGAAGCAGGAGAAGATTGAGCCTGTTCGATGCAGTTATGAATGCACCTCAAAGAGCCCTTGATTTGTGCAGAATGGAACGGCAGATGTGACTCGGCAGCAGGGATGCCAAATGTTTTCACAAGTTAAAAAAAAATGTTCTTACATTTTCAACAATCTAATAAGATTTTATTTTCTGAAAGCAGTTCAATAACAACTTAAACTTCGATTTGATATCCAAAAATAACTGCCGGAAGTTTCCCTCAAAACAAATCTTTACATATTTCTCTTTAAAATTTCTTCTAGAATTTCATAGCATTAACGAAAAAAATAACAGAAGTCTGGTTTCACTCGCAATAGGTATGTTCTGTGTGTTTTTTTTTCTGAGAGACTGCCGAACAATCCTCAAAGCTTTTTGTTCATGAAAGATTCTATAAATTTTGGTAAAAATCATCCCGAAATCTCGAAAAGTTTCCATACCAATATTTCAGTAAAGTCCAACATGGATTTCAAGCAGTTTTTCTTCAGGAATTTTTCATTTAAAACAGCAAATCCACCAAAAAATGTTCGAGTTATGACACTAACAGACATAATGTCATGTGATCTGTCATTTTTGCTATACTTTAGAAGAAAAAACCATCTTTGCCGGTTTAGTTGAACATACTTACAAAAATCTTTCAAAAAAATCCGCTAGATGTTACAACAAAATTTCTAGTAATTTTTGTAATATTTTTAAGTGGTATTTATCCACTACTTAAAAAATTGCAAAATAAAAACATTTAGGCTTAGTGTTTTAAATACTTTTCTCATGATTTGCATTTTTTTGTCAATTTCTGAGAAAATTATCTAAGTTTTGCAAACTTTTTATTTTGTTGTTGTGGAACTTTCAAATGTATCTCCGATATCCTGTGCATTCTGAATGGGTGAGAATTAATGAGGAAACTTATGGAATATTCATGAAAGCATTGTTTGCAAGATCCCGGAAAAAGCGGTTTCAATGTAGGAGCAGAAAACGAAATGTTGTTGAAGTTCATGGATGGTTTTTTGTTGTTGGAATTTTTGACGAAATACGAGATGAAAATGGAGATTAGATTTTTTAATAAGTTTTATATCTCTCTTTTATTTTTGTGAATATATAAGCGTTTTTTATTTATATTTTATAATAATGGTCCTGACAAACTTAGTCTTGCCATCAAGTAGGCTGTAGAAAAATGTCATGGAACCTCCCATACTTGAACTCGCCCGATTTATCAAATTTTCCGAGAAGTTCCCTAAACTTTTTCGTCACACGAACACGTCGGAACCCTTCAAGAACACAACAGTGAAAGAATTGTGCAAATCGGTTGTCCCGTTCTTAAGCCATTTCGTGACATACAAACACCACTCCATTTTTATTTATATAGATAGACTAGTGGTCACGGCAAACTTCGTCTTGCCATCAAGTAGGCTGTTGAAAAACGCCATGGAACGCTCCGTGCAAAATGGAAGTTCCGTTCACTCCTGTTTTTTTTTCAACTTTCCCGTTAAATATCCTTTGCTTTTTATATACAAAAACACGTCGGAACACTTCAGGAACATAGCTATGGAAAAATCATTCTAATCCGTCGAGCCGTTCTCAAGCCATTTCGTGACATACAAACACCACTCCATTTTTATTTATATAGGGTAGGTGTACCAGTTATGGCCATAGTGGTTCCCTATTTCGCCATACGTGATAACTTGAATGTCTCCACATTTTGAAAAATTTTGTGTGTTTTAGCAGTAAGATAAAGGATATATCTTGATGTTAAAACATTCAAAAAGGTAAAAAATGTAAAAGTCATCGAAATTTCACATATGGCCAAATAGGGAACCACTATGGCCATAACTGGTACACTTTCCCTAGATAGATTTCCCAAAGATTTTCTGAAATTTGTCTATCACTTTTAATCCAATTTTAATTTGTTTTGAAGATTTTTTTTAATTTCAGATAATTTTCTTGAACTTTCATATTAAAGTAAATTTGTCCACATTAGCTCAAAAGCAAAATTAAATCTAGATGAATAATATTGAAAACTGCAATTTAGAATAGCTCTTTATTCATGCAATCCAGCTAAATTAAGGCAACTAACGGTTCATCCTAGCAACTCTTACGGGATGTTTAGTATGATTCGCAAGTGCAATTTCAACAATATTAAGGGGAAATTATTTGATTAAAAAAAAATACAGTCATGACCTGATTTTGTCAGCCCCCGATTTTGT
This sequence comes from Aedes aegypti, assembly GCF_002204515.2. Taxonomy (NCBI): domain Eukaryota; kingdom Metazoa; phylum Arthropoda; class Insecta; order Diptera; family Culicidae; genus Aedes; species Aedes aegypti. Next base: position 70,947,987 of record NC_035108.1, on the reverse strand, counting down.
CTACCCCCGATTTTCGCATCCTTTTTTGCCCGATTTTGTCAACCTTAAATTTATATTTATTTTTATTAGGCTGAACACGTCTATACTGGCAATGTTTGGTGCATGAAGTCAATAATGGCCTTGGCCACGTCTATACAATCATTTGAATTTTTGAAAATTGAAATTCTTACTAATTATCGAAGAAACTTTTCAATATTACCTTGGATTACGGTACATAGAAAATGGAAGTGAAAAAAACAATCTATTTAATAACGAAATCATAAAACTAAGTCCCTAAGTAAAAATAACTATTAAAACCAATCGAATTTTTTCCCGATTTTAGCTCTTTCCAGATTTTGTCAACCCTAAATGCAGCATGGGGCTGACAAAATCGGGACATTACTGTAATCAGATCAACGAATCAAAATTTTTGTCGGTTACTTCGGCATACATCCTAGAGGACTTACATCCGGAATCTTAGAGTTTGAAAAACATAAAATTTTGATTAAAATATTACCTTTTAAGGAACCATACATTGTAGTCATGGTTCACCATACCTCAAATTTATTAAAGCACTAATCGAGAGAACCTGTCTCTAGAATTATACTAATGAAAATTCGATTTACAGTAATGACCCGATTTTGTCAGTCCCCGATTTTGTCCACCCCCGATTTTATCTACCCCGATTTTAGCACCCTTTTTGACCCAATTTTGTCTACTCCCGATTTTAGCATCCTTTTTTCCCGATTTTTTTTATTCTCCATTTACTTAACTTATTGAGCTCTTATTCGCCAGCTTGGGCATCACCAGAGCGATTTTAAATTAGACAGTGGTTCTTTTTTGTCTGCTTTATCGATTAAATCTATTTGTGGATTTTCCAGAGAGAAGTTCATTATTCCTTGCCGTTGGTCGATTGTCATATTATACAGGTACATTAGAGCATGTTCGCTCAGAAGAGGGTCAGTTGTCAATCCACTTTCAGACGGCCATAGTGTTGGACGGGTGGAGCTCGTGTAGTTTTTCAAGCGGACTGACGAAGAGTTTTTTGTTGGGGGGCTGGGAATCAAACCCATGACGATCCGCTTATGAAGCGAACGTGTAGCCAACTACGCCACGTTGCCCCCCCTTTTCCCGATTTTGTCAGCCTTAAATTTATTTTTATTTTAATAAGACTAAGCCCATCTATACTGGCAATATTGGGTGCATAAAGTCAATTATGACTTTGGCCACGTCTATACAATCATCTAAAGATAGAATTTTTGAAATTTGAAATTCTTAATAATTTTCCAAGAAACTTATAAATGTTACCTTGGATTACGGTGCATAGAAAATGGAAGTATAAAAATAATGTTTATATTAACAAAATCATAAAACTAAGTTTATAAGTTAAAATAAAACTAGAAATCAGTCGAAAAAAAATATTAAAATTTAATGCAACATGGGGCTCACAAAATCGGGACATTACTGTATAACTTTATTGAACCTTCCCCTTTGTCCTTAAAACGATCTTCACTCAAAAAAGATTTATGTTTAGTTACATTTAATGCTTGAGGTTCTTTAAGGGGTAAATTCGATGTAATTCATGACAGGCAATAAAATTTGTAGTGCCAGGGATTATGCGGATTATATTGAATCAATTCTATCCAGGTGTTCCTTACAAAATAAGGAATATTGCAGAAATTTTCAATAAATTTCTAAAGAATGTTATCACAAATTTTGGTAAAATACAAATTTACTGTTACCACAATTTATGAACTCGATTGAAAGTTAGGGTAGAAGCACCGGTTTTGGCCATACGCCAGTCGTAGCCATAGTGGATTATACACCGTTTTTGCATAGCCAATCAGCATGATACCTTTTGTTTTCAGTAGGTAACATTCACATGATAGAGCAACGTTCTTTCCCTCGTTCAAATCGATTCAAATATAAGAAAAATAATTAATTTTCCTTATAATTTTAACTGCCATAGAGCTGCCAGGGTACTTCTAATTAGGCCACATGTAGAAATCAATGTGATTGATGAATTTAGTAACAGAAGCTCAATGTCTGGCCAAGCTGTTTCTGCTGGCTTGTATTGACCAACGAAATTTTCAAAGCGAAAAAATGGTTTCAACTCAGTTACGCAATTTTCCATACATAATATGGATTGAAAGCTTGCGTTTGACAGATTTGCAGTATAAATAAGACGTCCCATATAATTTCTTAAGACATTTGCTCTTAGGCTGGCCGAAATCGGTGCTTCTACCCTGGTTTGTAAATTGAATCAGTTCTACCATTTGGAGTCTACCTGTAAGAAATTCACTTTTATTGTTTAAAAATACTGTCCTTTTTGGTATATACTAAACATATTATTGATTCATAGATTCCATAACCAGGCCAAAAAGTGTGCAAGTTAAGGTCTTCCAAAAATTCCTTATGATTTGACATTCAAGTTACGTTCAAGTATTTATTTCAAGAAGTTCATCCAAAAACTTCTTGAAATAAATACCTTCTAGCTACTGGTGTAATAAGCAATCTTTTGATAATAATAAATCTAGTCTTTTAATCTTTTGATGTGTGAATACGTCACACATTAAACATTCATATAAGTGAATTGAAAGTTATTGGTCTTCCAAGGACTCCATGGAATATGGGTCAAAGGATCTACAAGCGTCAGTAGTTGTATATTCGAAGTTTTTAATAATGACATAGACTCTTAACCATTCATATAACTAAACGGTGCTAGTTGGTCGAAAACCAGTGCTGATTGGAGGTGACTCCAATGCATGGGCCGTGGATTGCGGTAGCAGAGTAACCAGTGTCAGATATTAACCTACTGAAGGCTGCAGCATGACGTACGATTGTGCAACGAAGGCGTCGTTAGCACATTTCGGAAATACGGACGGGAGCCGGTTATCGACCTAACATTTTGTAGCCCATCACTAACAAGAACATGCACTGGAGAATAAGCGAAGAGTACACTGATAGCGATCACCAGGCGATACGCTACAGGCCACCGGAACACGGAGGCTTTCGACAAAAATCTCTTCGTTGAGGCACTTCGCACCGAGAGTGATGCCCTGAATTTGGATGTGGTAGGGCGACGTTCCACGCCTTGAAGCAAGAAGGCGTTACCAGAGAGCAAGGAACGTAGAAGTCAAAGAGGAACGAAAGGTCGTATTCCAAGCAGCCAGAGCTGCCTTCAAACGCGAAATAACGCTGAGCAAGTCTGAGTGCTACAACGAGCTCTGCCGAGCAGCTGACGCCATGGCCGGTTGAAACGTGTGCTTCCCGGACGAAAGTCACTTCCCAGATATATGTAAAATCCATAAGCTGGCGCTGCAGGATACACTGGTCAAACTCTTGGAACGGGTCATCCTAAACAGGGTTGCTAAATGTACGGAGAGCGAGAGCAGACTATCAGAAACGCAGTTCGGATTCCGAAAGGAAGAGTCGACGGTAGACGCAATTCGGACGATCCTGACATCTGTGCCGGATTCTGCAGAGCTACTTCGAGAATCGGGTGTTGGTGTGTGCAACCAACGCCAGCCGAAAGGAGTTAAGAGTAACGGCGGGAGTTCCGCAAGGGTCCATACTGAGTCCCACTCTGCGAAATGAGATGTACGACGGGGTCCTATCACTGGAGTTACCCATGGGCGTCGAGATCGTCGACTTTGCTGTTGACGTCGTCCTAACCAGTAATTGACGATACGCTGGAGGTAGTGGAAGTGTTATCGCGGAGACAATGGGTACAGTCGAGAACTGGATGCATGAAGTCAAGCTGAAGATAGTCCATCACATAACGTAAGTGCTACAAGTCAGCTGAGATTACCATCACAGCATCACAGCGCTCACTCATACACCTGGGCTGATAGACGATCGCCTAAACTTCAACAACTGCGTCGATTATGCATGTGAGAAGGCGGCAAAGGCGACCAACGCACTTACAAGGATCATGCCGAGTGCTCATGGTCCGAGAAGCAGTAGGAGGCGTCTTCTAGCTAGCGTATCATCATCGATACTGAGATTCGTAGTTCCAGCCTGGGGTGCAGCACGGCAAACCAAGGGCAATCGGGACAAGCTCAATAGCACGTTCCGACTCAGGGTAATGAGAGTAGCAAACGCATACAGAACAATATCGTCCGAAGCAGTATGTGTGATCACTGGGATGATTCCGATTTGCATTACCCTGGGAGAAGACATCGAGTGTTAACAGCGGAGAGGATCGGCTCGCTGGTCAAATAGCAGCAATAATGGGATGCCTCTGAGAAAGGTAGGTGAACCCACAGACTCTTCCCGAATGTGTTGACCTGGGTAGACAGGGAGCGTATCGAAATGAACTTCCACTTGACACAGTTCATACAGTATTTGCATCGGTTCGGCTACGCGCTAACACCGTCCGTATCCGTGTCTAGTGAGATAGAGGAAACGCCGCAACATGTTGTCTTCGATTGCCCGAGGTACAACATGGAACGAAGCGCGGCGGTGGCTGCTTTTGTACAGGACTTCAATGCAGTCGTCTGTCTAGACAGAATGGTAAGCGATCCTTACCTTTGGAATCTGGTGAGCAATATGGTGGCCGCCGGTAGTCGGTACACGCACTGATGGTGGGAACGTCTCCCCAACCGGTACTGGTGACAACCTCCGCCGCCGGGGGAAGTCAGGAGGAGAAAGAAACGAGAACGTAAGAAGAGGATGAACGACGCAAGGAGACAGAGAAGCGGAGGAAGATGAAAAGGCAGTCTGCCCAACATGCAAGGGCAAGCCACTGGCAGACTGCACAGAGCGGGAAAACATTAAGAGCGTAATAGAAGGGCAGATGCACAACCCCTCCCCCCGAAGACGTCGCATCTATTGGAATCCGGGGGGATCCAGGCAACCACTGAAAGTGAGGACTAGTTTTTAGTCGATAGGCACGCAAGTGAATTCAGCATAGTGTCAATAATCTACAGGCGAGGTTTATGAAACTTTTTTATTTTGTTCATTAGATATGCCTTCTCTCAAAATAAAGCTATTGAAAGAGTCTTTCAGTTCTAAATTTGATGAAAATATTTTCAACCTCTAAGATATTTGAAGTGAAAAAATCTTTCGAGTTACGTTATGGAATCAATTAGTGATTCTTGAAATTTGATAGTAATTATTAATGAAGAGTGTCAGGTTTTAAAAGCTTGATACTTAAGTGCTCGTTTCAGTACAGAAAGGATTGATGACTGTCGTACCTGCAAGAAGAGAGAAATGAAATCAATTAGTCAAAGTAAATTAAAAATTACTCCATGAAACATCATAAGCATGCCAAATGAATCCACATAAGCTTCCATATACTGCCATGTTCCACTCAACTAATAGACCGGTGAAAAACAACCCCAGGACATTTCGCATAAATTGCTTTCACCCGTTCGTTAAACCTCACTATTACTGCCTTGCCCTTGACCTTTCGGCAGATATTACGCGTTCGTCTTCTGTCGCATCGTTTCGGCTTAACTGAATTACGTAGTACCCAGCTCAACCCTCCGGGGATCGACCTCTGCTGCTGAAATATTCCTAGCAACATGCACAACATCGTCGTCGTCGTCGTCGTCACATTCCGAAACCCATCATCAACATCGCTGGGAGATGAATCGACAATTTCCCAGCGCAGACATTTCCAGCTTCATGTTGTGGTTGCTTACTTCATCATGTATTGAGCTATCAAACGGAATGTTAAAATCGAAATGGGATGTGCATGTGAACTTTAAAGGTCTCTTCCCTCCTTTACACAATGGTCGGACTTTATTCAAGAAGGCGACCAAACCCAAGAAACAAGGTATAATTTTGAGATTTTATACTTCCTATTGTTTTAAATAATCATTATATATTATATTCTTATGATTCATAACAAGAATGAGAATAGGTCATAGTAAACTAACACACAGTTACCTACTAACACCATATCAAGGTGCACCGCGTTGTACAAAATGTTACGAATTGTTAACTATAGAACACATATTGTTAAAATGTAATACTTTAGATAAAGTACGGAAAAAACATGATATATCAGGTAACATAAGAGATATTTTGAAAAACGATATTAATGCAGAGGAAAAAATTGTAAAGTTTGCTAAGACGCTAGATATAATCAAACTGTTGTAACTGTAAATTAATATAGCCAGACGCGAATGACCAAAAGTGGTTAAAGCGTCTTTAATAATTAAAAAAAAAACAAAAAAAATCTTATGATTCGTGATGGAAGTTGTTATAAAACAAAATATCTCAGACTTTTATTTGTGAAATATTAACTGTATAGTTTAATTTAAATTTTCTGGCAACACAGTCTTCATTAAGATAAAATGAGGTGTTTCATTGTCCGATGTTTCGAAACGGGTATTGTGTCATCCTCAGTGTAGGTAAATATAGTTTTTGTGTTTTGTCCTATGTTTTGTCTAACTATGACTGCCTGTTCTGAGTTTTTTTTGGCGAAAAACTTCCAAAATCACTTTATATTTTATACACAACTTTTACTGACAATGTCATTGGATGGCACATTGTAATTAGCTTTCCTTCCTTTGAGGTGTTACAATAAGTTTTGACCAAACTTTATTCTTTTCCGACCATTGTGCTCTGCTCAGTGAGGCATAAATATTGAGACATAAAAGTCAAAGTACGTGCTTTGAAAAAACCATTCTTGGAAAATGTGGTCCCACATCATCTCCGTTGCTGTGATGGAAGTCCATTCGAATTGATTCGATTTAAATCATCCGGGTGACTATATAATGTCATCGCGCTGCCACGTGGAAGCTCGTGAAAAGACGACCGTGGAAAAGGGGGTGTCAAAGTGAAGAGACAAACAGACTGACGAAATTTTCATCGACCATACATTGAAATATCATTTCAAATTCGCTATGTTTCAAACTTCACAACCAGAGGCGCGCGCATCGTTTTTCTTCGTGTTTGACGTTTCTCACTACCGCCATCTGAAAGTCTTGCTGCATAGATGACGGTAGGGCAGGATAAATTTGTTCCGAGTGTTACGTCTGTTTACCTATGGTTACACCTTCCACGTGGACAACCGTCTTGGCGAAAGTTTAAATCGATTGGTTCAGAAACTTTTCCGGACCCGGGCGGCTGTCGAAAGAAGATTTAAAACTTGTCCATGTTTACGGTTTCCCCTTTCGGAGAAATTGTAATCTGTAAGCTCCCTGGTTCGATCGGAAGGAGAATGGATTCTAAGGTGATGATGGATCAATCTCGGCTGTGTACACTCTACTGGGAAACCGAGCAAAGTTAGCGCGAAGTTAGTTCAAGAGGGACTTGATTAAATTTATCGACGTGGCAAAAGTACATCCTTCCTCCGAAAAGGTCAGAACGTTTTATTACGGCGAAGACGGAATTTTTCGTTCGGCTAATTAGGGTGATTTACGTGGTTGAGCACTTTTGGTTTAAAATGGAAGGGGCTCATTACTTAATGTTCTCTTACATTTAATGTCGCTAACATGTTCAGTGATAGCGATTTTTTTTATCTAAAATAGGGTAACGAGTGTTTACATCGTTCTAAAATGGCGCCAACGGCAAAAAGTACAGACAAAAACCTTTCGAACATTCAGTTCCTTTCACTGGCCGCCGAGCGGCGACACTGATGTTTGCATACCACTCACTGATCGCGCTACGCTGGATTCTCAAATTTTTCAAACTTCAAGCGCATGGAAGAATGGTAGTCGAGAACTGTCAAAACGTAAGGAAAATAATGAAAAACGTAAATTACTAGCAACTAGCAGACAGGATCCGAGAAGTAGTGATTAAAAATCAAGCATAATGTGAATACATAACTTTTTGTGTTTAGTTCATCTTCCATGGTGCTTTCTTTGCTTCAGGATTTCGTTTTTACTACCACTGAAAAAGAGCCATCTATTGTCGTTTCTGTTTCTAATATTGCCCTATTGAGTAAATATTGCAATTGATCGTTATTTTTCATGCAATTGTAACTGTTGGCGCGGCGCAGGACGCAAAAGGAGCAGGTCACAGATTTTTGTAGCAAATCCATTTATTCAGTAGGGGAAAAGGCTCTAAAGCTAAAGGTTAAATTTAATTATAATGTTGTTCAAATTCAATACATTTACCCTATAATTACTCACAACTCTGTGACTCTCTTGTGTACAGTCTACGTCCTCAACGTCCTTGTAGCCGTCCAGTAGTGTCTTGTGTAGTCTGTCGACCTAGTTTTCGTTAATTTACGTCTTAGTCATAAGTATATGTTTGTGAAATAAGTTCTACTCACTGTTTATGTTCGTAATCAATTGTTTTAGGATCAAATTTATGCTAATTCACCAAAGATAGTTGTAAGTTGTTATTATCTCTAACAATATTCATTAATTCATGTTTCGAACTGTTATATTATTTTAGACGTAGATTTCAATAATAACTGCCTCATTCTAATCAGAAACTCCCTGGCATTTAATCACATTTCACTTTTTCCAAATATTCCATTAATGACGTCTGTCATCTTCTTCTCCCATACCAATGAACCTAGCTCGACAGTCAGATCCGTCCCTGCTAGCATCCCTGCGGAGAATTTCTCCCGCAGCTGCAACGGTCGTAACGCTTTCCGCAACAGTAACAAAATCGTCTTTCTGTTTATGAATTGGTTAGTACGAAACATAGAATTCCCGACGGCAAATTTGATTCGCCATTGATTCAATCGCTATGTAAAATTGTACAAAAATCAGCCACTTCGTAGCGAAACTTGCATATACTAAGTAAATTTGAAACGTTTTTCGTAATCAACAGTGAAATTTTGATGGTTCAACTCAGTTTCGGTCAAATATTGAAACGAAGCCTTTTAAGGAAAATGCCGCATTTGCAATAAATATCCTGATTAATTGAAATGGAAATGAGGGCTTTTTAGAAAAAATGTTATTTTTATAAAATTGTCTTGCATATTTTTGAACAATTATTATATGTTTCAATAACAATAGGCTCTTATACATTAAAATCAGCTTCTGCTGGTTCTGCGATTTGTTCACATTTTGTTTTTCAGGCCTTTTCTATTGCTTGTCTTGAAATTTCTAGTTTGGACAGCCAGCTTTGGTTTAGTTACTACTTCTATACTCGTTATGTAAGTATTTGCTTGAGCTTACTCTTTTTCTCTGTGATAAAAAGTTTACTAACAAAAAATTAGATGCTCTTTGGTTAGATTTGAGTTATTAGGGTGTGTGTCTGAGAAAGTTGTGGAACAATTTCGTCATCTCATCTTGAATACTTCGATCTGTTGTCAAACGAAGAGATCAAAACTAAAACAAACATGAAGGAAAATAGTTGAAGTATAGTTTGCGAGTTGATACGAATTTAATATCTTTGCACGTGAATTTGTCTAATGAATGAGATAGAAGTCACTTGATTATAACGAGTAAAAATAGAACGATTCATTCGTAATGTAATGTATTTTCGGAAGCATTGTGAGTTTTGATTTCATATGTATGTGTGATTGGGTCGGCCTAGCAATCGAACCTAGTAATTAGCAGTGCCTAGCTCCACTTACATCGTTAAAAGAGAGAAAATAAACTATTTCAGGTAAGTTTGTTATTTATAAAGATACAATTGGTGCAAAACGACTGCTACAAAAAATTAGATTTTATGTTCCGATCGATTCCCATCACTTGCCTTACCAAATCATAGATGGCGCTAAAGTTTCATATACAGTGGTGCCATCTAGACGTGGAAATCCGAAGCGAAGTCCAGCATCATGATAAAATCGGATTAGGATCAGTCGGATACGCCTTGTTTCAAGCTCAAATTGATATAATTTGAATTCTATTTGGTCGGTGTTCAAACAGACCGGACTAGATGATATTTGGACGTTCTATAGAAACAAGTAACAATTAGAATTCAAAATGGCCGCCAAAATTTTTTCAAGTTTAAAAGAAAGCTATATCCTTTCTCTATACAATGCCACTAAGTTTGCTATGTGTTCCAAGTGAAATATGAGACATATACCGTGAAGAAATACCCAAGATTTATCAAAAAAATGGACTTTTCCGCAAACAGTTCAGCTAGCTGGCGTACGAGGGGTCCACCAATTTGAGAAAACAGAAAGGACCACCCTTAAGTTTTATCGAAAACTAGCGATCAGTGACATAAAATTGGAATTCTAACGATGGGTGCCGATGGCGGCCTGGTTTCAGCGAGAATTGCTCTAATGTAAATATTTTTACATTTTGAATGCTTGGGGTTGGTTTTTCTGGAACCTTGTAAAAGCACTTGGTCCAGTTTGTCTGAACAGATTTCTGGCAGTTTAAACACCGACCATTTGTAATTATGATATTTGATATCATATTCTACATTTTTATTACACTTTCATCCTATCAACATACTTTTTGCATGCTGAAAAACACACTGAATTTGTGTTTCACGATGGATTTTGTTGAAATTTTCTGAACTTACCGAAAAATTCTTCTAGTTTATGACTCGAAGAAATTGAGAATATGGTCCAGGTGCTTCCAGAGCTATTCCTGATTGGATTGGGGTATCAAAATATATCATCCATTCAACGGATATATGAATAACCTGATGAGCTAGAGGGTTGGTGTCTTCCTCAAAGTAGTTCAGCAGATCAAGGGCTATCTGATTATGATTGACACTAGCAACAAATTATTTTAAATGTTTTAAATGTCTAGATCCAGATAAACTAGAGGAGATGTGTCTACGGAAAAGTTGCTCAGCAGGATAACGTTTATCTGGCGGTGAAAAATCTGATTGATAATTCATTTACGATCAAGCTGTGGATCCACCGACCATAGAAGTGGTTAACCCGTATAGGCCTGAGTGAAAGCGAAAATACTGAAACCCTCACCGCTCAGAGAATTCTAAATGAAATGATTTTTTGTAAGATTACTGACCCACATCTCTAGTTTCTAGAAGTAGCCAGAGGAACTCGGAAATATTCCTGTGGCCGGAGTTTTTCCGGTGGGTTACTGGGTCAAGTCAGGTAAAAACGGGCTATTTTTTGGGACATGTCAAGTTACCTTTATTTATTTGCAATGACAATCATTTTAATTTGCATAAATCATTAAGATCTGATATTCAAGATTATAAATGAATAGTTTTGCACCATTTAAAATATACCGGATGTGGCCATTCGGACGTAATGCCCGGAAGAACCGGCTATAAATTTCTTGGATTCTAATCCGTTTCAATTCTCAAAAAAAAGATATCAAACATAATTGTGCACTAAAAAGCGTGCCCATAAGCTTGGCACAGATGTTCAGATACAAATTGGCCACTTTATCGTAAGTTTGAGGCGTCCCGGGAGCCAAAAATGGTCATTTGTAAGATTAATCAAATGCAAAACTAATAGTTATCCAATTCAATCGTTTCTCAAAAGGTTTACACTGATGCAATTTTCTTAAAATTCCGTCATGTAGTTGCCACATTGTAACCAGATTCCGGAAATTATCTGTGACTTGAAATTTGCTTACCTCCAGGGACACAAACGCACAGTATCCTTCTCACCCTACCTGACCCAGTGATCCACCAAAATAACTCCGACCACAGGAATATTTCCGCGTTCCTCTGTCCACTTCTAGAAACTGTATACTGACAAAAAATCATTTGAATCCATTAAGAATTCGCTGAGGGGTGAGGGTTTTAGCGTTTATGCTTTCACTCAGGCCTATACGGGTTAAAAAGGCTATCAGCGAGCTGAAGAACTGTAAGGCTGCTGGGAAGGACGAGATCCTGGTCGAGCTTCGCAAGCACGGAAGTGAGCAGCTTTATCAGTCGATCCACCGAGTACTTCTGAAGGTATGGGAGGACGAAGAATTGACCGGCTGGTTGAATCCCCTTAAACGCCCAATCTAAAAGAAAAGGCACATACTGCAGTGTGCCAATTACAGAGGAATTACCATGCTGAATTTGGCGTACAAAATTCTGTCGCGCATCCTGTTTAACAGTCTGGGACCGCTCGGGGAGTCTTCCGTTAGCGAATACCAAGCTGGTTTTCGTGAGGGCCGTTCGACAACGGGCCAGATGTTTAGCTTGCGAATAATCCTAGATAAATTCCGGGAGTATAACTTGCAGACTCACCATCTGTTTATTGATTAATATTCAAGGCGGCATACGACTCAAAGAAAAGAAATGAGCTGTGGCAGAACGGTTTATGGACAAAAGATCGAAAGGACAAAAGGTCGAAATACAAAAGGTCGAAAATGATTTGCATGGTGGGAAACTTTTCCTTCCTTGAAAAAAGATATTATATACCTTTTGTCCTTCGACCTTTTGTCCTTTCAATCTTTTGTCTTTCGATCTTTTGTCCTTTCGATCTTTTATCTTTCGACCTTTTGTCATAGATTCTGACTTTCCGGTTTTCTGGTTTTCCGGTGGAACTAAATAGGCTGATACGTGCTACGCTGGATGGTTCGAAATCAAGTGTTCGGACACATTTTCGAATTTACTGTTCAACATTGCACTCGATGGTGCTATAAGAAGATCGGGCGTGCAGAGAAATGGCACTATTATCACAAGGTCGCATATGCTCCTTGGCTTTGCGAACGACCTAATTGGAATCGATCGCAGGTCAGTGGAAAAGGCCTTCGTGCCTCTGAAAAGGGAGACAGCGAGGATAGGCCTGACCATTAATTCTACCAAAACGAAGTACATGGTTGCAGGTAGAGAAAGGGTCAGGATTGGTGGTGTAGGTGCTGAGGTAGTGTTTGATGGGGATGTGTTTGAAGTTGTTGAAGAATTTGTTTACCTTGGAACACTGACGTGTGACAAGGACGTTTCCCGAAGTGAAAAGACGTGTTGTGGCTGCGAATAGGGCCTACGGACTACGTAACCAGCTTAGGTCCCGCAGCTTGCAAACAGAAACAAAATTCGCCCTGTATAAAACATTGATTCTTCCGGTGGCTCTTTATGGACATAAAGCGTGGACGTTGAAAGAGTCAAATCAGTAAGCTTTCGGTGAAGACCACGAATACGCTGGATTGCGTACAGCCTGGACCTGGCGACCCTGAACGTTCGAGCCAACTGGAGAAGTATCGCCCAGGACCGACGAAGATGGAGCTCTACAATACGCCCGAAATGGCAATTGAAACTATCTATGACTCATTCGGAAGGCAATGACTCAACCGTAGATCGTATGTTTTGTGTCAAAATCTTTTTTTTTGAACTTTGTTTACTAAATTTTTACTTGAAATCGTGATTTTTGTCAAAAATTACAATGAAAACCATGTCTTATTTTCTCCACATCGACCATAACTTCGAAGTTATGCGTCATTTCATAACCAAAGTCATACATGGTTTAAAGAAGGTTTTATAAATGTTGGCAGAAAAAACCGAAAATTATTCAAATAAATTTAACAGTTGTTCTAAACAGTTGTTGAATGAGCCAAATAGGATTTCAATTGGACGTGTATTCACAGGTATATGATCAGAACACTTTTGTTCGGGTGACTAAAAACTTCTGCATGGGAATGAAGATACGCAGAATTTTTTATTTAGGAAAATTAAGGTAGTGTAATGCTTGTATAACGTATTTAATACGAAAAGTTCATTCTCGCAACTACAATAAAACCTTTGCGTTATAAAGGCCGCCAATCTCCTTTGTTGAGTGTTTTGTGAAATCTGCCAAGAAATCTCTAGTGATACAACAAATTTCACAACATTAATTATAATACCTTCTTCACTTTTTGGTTGAAATATCTAGAATATAAATTTATAAATTTGTTTAATGACAAAGCTCCTGTAATCCAAAAATTTTTAGATCCAGAAGATCAAATCATTTAAACATGTTAACTTGTTGTTTTTGAGTTCAACACAAAAACTGGATACTTCGAGGCAAAATGATAATTTTGAAAGTGAGCTTAGTGAATTTTCTTATATGAGGGGGTTAGAAGCAAAGGAGTGTAAGTGACAAAAATATAGTTTTGAGAATTTGACTTTTAGTTTTTTTTTCAGCATTTTTTTCATTCCATACTAAATGTATGGGAGCGAGAAAAACAAGCCACGATGTATGTTAGTTTTTCTGTTGGACAGGAAATTGCTCTAAAATACAATTGAAAAGCTTGAAAACTGTAGAATATTTCGGTTTACTTTACCCGAAACCGACCAAAATGTCACTTATACCCCTTTGCGTTTGGACCCCTCATTTATAATACAATTTATCTCTATTTCGCAAGTATTGTCGTCTCACGCTTTATTACTGACTTAAAACCAGAAGTTGACGTCTGGACACATTACTCTACTTCTATCTATTTAGCTGTCACCGTCAATATCCGTCAATATAATGTTTGACCTTATTGGTTCAGTTTTCTCTATCTCTGTAAATAATGATAGATTTTATTTTGTCTACGACTTTTATTTATTTAAAACGCACAAACTCCATCATCCATCAGAAATGCTGGGTCTAACTAATTTGAAAAAAAGATTACATTACATATTATATTGAGAATAATAATTTTCCTGGTTTCCCCGTGAATAAGGAATTTTATTGAAGCCCTCGGAAAAGGTGATACTAGGAGTAAAAAAACTGCCAAAATATGAAACCAACCCGATAGAAATACTTATCATACTCATAGCAAGAGGATTACATCTAGTCAAGCACATAACAAAATTCAATCAAATTGATAAAATCAGACATGTGTTACGATTAACTTTAAATTACTTCATTTATTGATAAGATTTACTTTGATTCAAGCTTCAGCTGCAATGGTCGAGCTTATCTCCCAAGGTCATACCCACCCGATGTATCATTCAAACCAGAACCACAAGCTTGCCATTTGGTTTCCTTATACCCCGGAAATGATGACTTCTTCCGCCTTTGTATCCGACCACGTAACCAAAGCGACCCCCACAAATGAAGAACCATTTGTTATCGATCTGACCAATCTGTCCGGTACATACATACCGTAGTGTCCTTACGTCCTCGCACGAAGGAAGAGATGCTGGTCAGACGACGAAACAGGGAAGTCATTTGGATGATAACGCATCGCATTGGTTTCCATTCTCTGGAAATGGGAAGGCACAAAATTACTGCTCCTAAACAGAAATATGGAAAGCCACCATTTCCGTGCGCTCCGAATTCCGAGTTCGGATCCGAATGCCCACGTCTGTGAGCGTTTAGGGACAAAATGTCGAAAGACAAAACACCAAAAAACAAAAGGTCAAAAGCAGAAAATTGACAACAGTAATTTCGATTTTTTCACTAGATTTATATTTATTTTCGTATCGTGATAGATTGAATATGATAAGAGTAACATCTGGCACATAGAGAATTATTCATCTTTCAGGGAAAATCATCCTACCTGTTTTTTTCGATGTTTCGCCATTCGACGTTTTGTCACCCAACCGTCTGTGAGAGATAAACGCGGGCGACGACAGAGCGGTTAGAATGGTGATTAATTTACTGTTTCGGGCTCTGGGATCAGTAGGTAGTGTTCCGATGGGTGCTAGTGTGCCAGTGTAGGAATGTGGGAGTGTGGGTTAATTAGCTTTGATGTTAGCCTCGACGCATCACCGGGATCTGCGTGTTGCTTCGCAGAAAGTTCATACCTAGATTAATTCTCCAGAGATGAGCAGCAAGTGCCAAAAGCAGAGGTTCCTGTAGTCTCCTGGTGTTTGGCTCCACGGTAATGAGCTGGTTCAGTGTGGACTCACCATAGTCATGCTAATGAACAAATTAGATCCCGAAGCTCGCAGGCGAGGATTTTTGTTGATGAGATTTGAATCATGTTTTGGACATAACAGGTGAATTGGTCACAAAATGAGTTTTTTGCCCAACTTCATACTGATAGCTTACGGCAAAGAAAAAATTAAACATATATTTTCGTCTCAAAACCTAAACCATATATATTAAATACCTAACGTTGTAATAGAAGA
Source organism: Aedes aegypti (assembly GCF_002204515.2). Taxonomy (NCBI): domain Eukaryota; kingdom Metazoa; phylum Arthropoda; class Insecta; order Diptera; family Culicidae; genus Aedes; species Aedes aegypti. The sequence continues at coordinate 70,932,183 of NC_035108.1, read as the reverse complement.
TTGCAATCAAAGGAGGGAGCCTTAGCATCATTTTTAAAATATTATTTTGAATGCTGTGCAGAGCTATCTTCCTATTATTACAACAGTTAATCAATAGTGGTACAGCATACAAAAATTTGTTTGAAGACTTGAGACGAAGTTTCGATTCTCTGTTGATAAGTGGATTCAGATATTTTGAAAGCTATTTTTTCTCTAGCACGACTTCATCTGATAAATTCATTGGAATACCTTTCACCGAGACAACATATCTATTTGCAGGTTTCTAACAAAGAGCTTTTGGTTTTTGTGTGAACGTTATGAAATTTATTATGAAACAAATTAAAGATTTTATTAACATTTTGTTAACAACTTATTGCATATCATTTGCTGTAGCAGTTCAGATGAAGATTTCAACCAGTAATTTTCTCAGGTTTTGGAAGCATTAGAGGATTTTATATTATACATTATTCGAATTGTTTTACTGACGTTTTACACATTTTGTCTCATGTATACAGGAAATTTCGAACCGTAATTCACCAGGTCATACATATTAATGCATTAAATGATTTCGTAGTGAATTCCTCTTAGCAGTGTAAACTATACTAATTACCGTTTTTAAAAGAAGCCATGAATAACGCTATCCACTCAGAAACATACATTAGCAGAATCCGCACATATGAGTCAAATTGTGGAAAAACCTCGGAATCTGCAACACCCACCGCGTTGCCTAGGTCGTAAAAATCTAACCTACATTCCTGGGTGCATATACGCTCTCTCTCTCTCTGTCTCTCTTGAAGGTACACCTGCCTGCCAGCACCCGGTGCTGTGTCAGCTAATAAAAAGTTACGAGCTGCCAGAGCGGTAAATCAATTTGGGCCTAACATGAGGAAAGATGGTGGGCTACGAAAATGTTATTTTTTCGCGTTTGTACTTCTTGCAGCAGGGCTGTGCAAATATTCTGCGGATATCTAGTGGATCAGGGTTTTTTTTTACTTTATTAACGAGATTTTTTAGCCCTGGGCTAGTTCATCTCGGGACCAACGGCTTTACTTCCCTTCCGAAGGAAGTCGTCACTATAACTTTTTACGTCATAAGTGACTATGTCGGGGGATGGGATTCGATCCCAGGTCCTCGGCGTGAGAAGCGAGTGTTCGGATCAGGGATTTGATGCGCAAAAACGACACAACAAAATACGTTTTTGTCTCAAGCACCACAATATCGCTATTTGCTTCATTAAGGGTTGGTAAATCCATTGTTCTTTTCAAAAATATCATTGCACGTCTAGTTTTTGGGATATGGACTGCTTAAAATGCAAAATTTGAATATTTCAGCTAACTTGCATGAATTCAAACTTTATGTCAATACCAATACTTATCTACAGAATTCAAAATACTCTCGATCAGAAGGGCGTTCACGTTCGAAGGACATAACGTTAACGAATATGTTGTGCTATGAAAAATTTTAACCCTGGACTGGAAATTGAAATTTACGAGATTTAAAGGTAATCCTACGCGAAGGGGTGTAAAGAGACATTTTGGTCGGTTCTGAGTTGAAAACTTCTACTGTTTCAAGGCGTTCTTAAGATAGTTTTTGATGATTTTTCCGATTAACAGAAACATAACATGATTCTTAGGCGGCTTGCTTGTGACTCTCATACAATTTTTATAAAAATTGCTGGAAAAACTTCAAATTAGTAGATGAAAAACCGAATTTAGTACTACACCATTTAATTCCACTAGAGTTGTTAGTGTTTTTCAAAACTAGGTTTTGACACTGATGCCTCTTTGCGTCTCTACAGGACTGGTAACGATTGAGTGTCCTAAAAATAGGAAATTAGAGACCTCTTGCCTGAAAAAAAGACAAAAAAACGTAAAAGGATTCGAAAAGTGGCCAAAAAGAGACCAAACAGGAACTAAGAAAACAAAACGAAACCTAATAAGAGCCAGAATATGTTTCATGGAGTTTTATTTTAGCATTAGAGCAGTCATTTCCCATAGATCTAAGACTAAGGGAATTTCTCTTAGAATTTTGTTTATGATACCTCAAGAATTTAACCTGGATTTTTTCAAGGAGAACCACAGAAATGGAATGCATCCAAAGATTGTTTCAGAAATGGTCTGCATTTTTCCAAGTATTCTTTGAGATTTTTTTCAAGAAAGTCCAAACTCCTTCAATATGTTATCCATCGAATTCCCTGGAACATCCTCCAAGATTTCCAGTCAAAACTTCTTCTAACATTCAATCAATAACTTCTCCAGAAATTTCTAGGGATTTCTAGGGATTCATATAAAATTTCGATTAGCGATTAATCTAAACATACCTTCAACAAGTACTTCAGAAATTCCTTTTTAGAAATTTTATTCTACAGAAATTCCTCCAGTGATTCTTTGTAATTTTCTGAAGTAAGCCTTAATTTTTTTAAAGTTATTCTGAAAAAGAAATCCGTGAAGTGTTTTTGGAGAAAATCCTAAAGTAACCAAAGATAAAACTTCTGTAAGTTTTGAATACACCCTTAATTAACAAGATGCTCTGTACGGGACGGACCTGGTGTAGTGGTTAGAACACACGCCTCTCACGCCGAGGACCTGGGATCGAGTCCCATCCCCGAGATAGTCACCAAAAATTTCAGTGACGACTTCCTTCGGAAGGGAAATAAAACCGTTGGTCCCGAGACGAACTAGCCGAGGGCTAAAAATCTAAAAAAATAATAATGATAGAAAAAAAAGATGCTCTGAAATAACTCCTGGAGTAGGAGGAAGTTTAAAAAGGTTTCCTAGATAACTTGCCAAGATAATCGGAAAAAAAAAACAATCAAATCTCGGGATAGTATTCCGCAGGATTTTCTGAATATTTTTTTCAAGAACATTGCACAAATTCTCTATAGAAATTTGTGTGAATGATCGGAGGAATTATTGGAAAAAAATGATGTAATATAAACTGGTTTCAAAAACAAAACAAACTTTCGAAGATTGCAAGAACATTTTTTTAGAAACTTTTTTAAGAAATTTTTGGTAGAATCGCAGGAAATTGAATGCTAGAAAAAATGTAACAACAAAATAGGTTTGTTCGATGAACTTAAAAATAATAAAAGGATCTCTGGGAAGCAACCTAATACTTGAGAAAATTACTGGAGGTAGTAGCTTTGGAGTTCTCGAGGATCTCCTGGAGCAAATTCTGATGAAAATCTGCTTAGCATCATTTGAAAAATCGCTGGAAGAGTTTTTGGGAGGATTGGTAGAGATATCTTTTTATATTTATATTATTTTTAAATCGATTTTACTGAACAAATTTGACAAAAACAGAATAAACTGCTTGCCTTTACAATCAGTGTGATTGTTCTAATTTATCCATCCATTTATAGATAACAAATAGTTGAACAGCAAAAATTCTGTAAATTTGAGTAGACGTTACCCGCCTAATCATAAATGTTTTCAGACGAAACTGAAGATGCTTTTAAACAATGTTTCATCGCTGTGGGAATTTCGTAGGAATTGCTCTAAAAATCGTCAGGAGATTCAGCAACGATTTAGAGTGCAAGTTGAAGAGCCCGAGCAAGCAAGAGTTTTTTCATTGTATCGTCGGATTGTTACGTTACGTTACGTGAAGCTGAAAGTGGATTGTGGCTGCTCAGCCAAGGATTCAGTATCAATTGGTGAGCTCGTTTCATGCTTTTATTTCAAATCTGTAAAATTTGTATGACCACATTTAATCTTTCAGCGTTGAAATGGCAATATGATTTTTCAACTAACTTTGAATGGTTCGTCACTATGATTGTCGGCATAAACTTTTCTTTACAAACTATAAATGTTTAACATTTTTTTTTTTTCAAAATAAAAACCCTTTCCTTTTACCTTTTTTTTGTAACTGAAGAAATATTTTGGATAATTCGACACTATGAGTGTAGATTTGCAAAAGATAAACTTTATTCAACAAATTTGGAATTATCATGGTCTAATCGCTTATCAAAGTGAATACTGTGACCCAACGATCCTCCGAATTAACAAACATCCCTCCCAGTAACCTTTGTGGATATGCAGAGGCAAACACGGTCTCCAAATAGCAAAGGTTCCACACTAACATTTCTTCCCCCAATCCCATCTGATTGCAAGGACGTGGCCTTACGTCACAATTTAAAAGAGGTATATTTGTCGAAGTTTGTTGAGGTTGAGGATCTTTTTGTTCTGGAAATTTTCTCGACTTCCGAAATCCATATAGTATAATCGTTCCTGTCACTAAATAAAAATAAAGTTCTTCAGGATTTTAATTGAAAATTAGGTTATGACGTGGCCATAATACTAACCAAAACCTCTTATCGAAATTCTCAAAAATTCTGTCATATATCTTACTTTAACTCAACTAACTTAACTACCAGAAATTTCTTGAAATTTTCATTGAAAATTCTTTGAGCTCAGGAACCTAGCATTCAATTATTAGTAATCATCTAACTTTGGAAACCAAATATTTCGTTCAATTCAAAAAAATGGTCAAAAAAGGCAGTGAAGCCCAAGCAGGACGGTTCGTTTTTTGTCGTCGGAGAAGTTTTTTTTTCTGTTTTTGTGCGTCTTGCTGGGTAGTGCTTCGTGAAACCAAGCAAGACGGTTCATTTTTGCGTCGCTGGAGAAGTTGTTTTCCCTGTATTCGCGCGTCAAGCTTGCCCGTATGCTTAACGCTTGATGGTGACGGAATTGAAGTGATTTGGAGCTCCCCTGTCAGCAATGGATCATCAATTGGTGAGCTCGTTTTATGCTTCTTTTTCCAAAGAGTGGCATATTGGCATATATCCTTATCTTGAAAACGGTATGAATTTTGCATTTGTGTATTTATTCAAAAAACAATGATTGGTTCGACACTCGGTGTCGGAATACTATAATTCATAGTTTAACTAACACATATTGATGGACACATACCTCTACTTTATCTTGTAATTACATAAAAACTTTGAATCGTTCGACAAAATAAGTGTGACATATTTTTCATAGACCAACAAAAGATTATTTCGGTGCATGTTCCATAAATCATATTACTTACCAAACGCAACAAACTCTTTGAATGGTTTGTCACTAGAGTTTTCAACATAATTATGTACAGAACAATAATAAACTCCTTCCCGTAACAACCATGAAGATGCAGAGGTATACTCGGTCTTTAATAATGTCACAATGGATGTCACACTAACATTCCTTCCCTTCCTCTATGACCGTAAGCACGTGGCCGGCGCCGTTATTGACTATAGAATATTTGGAATTCTTGAAATTATACACTGAAGATGGTGAGCTTCTCCCAAGCTCCATTTGTTGGTTTCTCGTGCAATTTCGATTATTCTAGTCAATCACGGAGTAGCAACTACACAGTTAAAAATAATGAAGACTACACGTCATGAAAACTTAATTTATGCCATGTAAACACAAAATCATGTCAATTTAAGTCTGAAATCATGTAAAAATCTGTTATATGTCATGTAATCACTCAGGATTCTGCTGGATTCAGAAGGCCGGCTCCAAAGGCGTTTCGTTCGAACTGTGTACAAATTGTATGCCATCAATGCTCTTGCTTATGCTCATACTCAACTCAAAAACATGGCCAAAAAAAAATTTCGGTGCCTTTCAGACAGAGTTTTCAGCCCTCAGCCCTCTTGAAATATAATCCCCAAAATCAGTTTTTGAACATCATTGAAAAAAACAATGTCAATGCTTTGAACTTATATTATCTGCTTAAGCTCTATCGACGGAGACCTTTTCAAACTAGTTTTCATAACTTCTTCAACGACACCTTCAGTAACTCAGTAATTGTTTAATAATTCCGACAATTTTGCTAAAAAAAAATAAATCAAATAACTGCTTGATTTTGAAAATAGCAAGTGTTCTGAATGACGGTTATTGAGTAATTCGAATTTTCTCGGAAAACCATCTTTGAAGAGTCAAAACATCTATTTATAGCAATATCTCATCTGCCACTATTTAAATGATTTTTCGCATTTTATTAAAAGTACAAAAAGCACATTATACACACAAAGTGATAAGTAAAGAAAAGGTGTTTGAAAATTCCAACAGCTGTACGTATTGTACTTGTACTATTTGTTATCCGAAAGCTGCTTCTACGCCCTCAAAAGCAATCATGGCACAACAGCGGAATCCTTCTTCTCGTTGTATTCCATTTCACATCAATCACAGTGCAGTTAGGGAAACGGTCCTGTTTGCGGATCCCATATTGCAACGAGCTTTGAAACTAATATCCAGATGCTTTTCACTCCAACAGTCCAAAAAAAGGACTAATAATCAATATATAAATTTTAAACTTCGACAAGGATTGATATTTGGCTTGGAAAGTAAAGCTAAATTCCAAGAACACTTACCCTACTTACTGTATCAGGGCGGAAAGGATGAAAGAAGTTCGTTCTGAATGTGGTTACTTCTTTTCCATGTTAAACCGACATTGAGAATCCAAAACGAAACGTACCTTTGTATAATTTAGAATGAAGCGGGGATTGGGATATTCTAAAGCAGAACAAAAAACCGCGTATCTTGAAAAAGAATCGATGCTTCTCTTGTGCCTTGTTGATACACTTTATGGCATATGTTCCCTTTGAATAGCTATGCGTGTTCTAACTGTACGTTTACTTCCTTAGTTGTGTCTTTATCCACCAGCTCAGATTCATTCTTTCAGTGTTGGAAACCATAAACATTGAGTCCGCGGCTATAAAGCAAAGCCATGCTGGGTCTGGGTACGATTCCCGGTCGGTCCAGGATCTTTTCGTAATGGAAATTTCCTTGATTTTCCTGGGCATAGAGTATCATCGTACTTGTCATATCATATATTACTGTTTGCATTTGAGATGCAAACCTTGACTAAACGTCCTCCAAATGCGGTAACACAAAGCAATCGAAGGACACCTAGCAACGATTATAGAAATCACCGCCGCCCAAGCAAGAAAAATCTATCTTTGACACCGCATTTCTTGTGAAAAATCTTACCGCATTTGGTGTTCCCGCATTTGATATTTGCGTTTCAAACGCACACAGCAATACAAATGCGAAAATGGAAACTTTTGCAAAGAAAGCTCTTAGTTAATAACTGTGGAAGTGCTTATTGTACACTAAGCTGAGAAACAGGCTCTGGCCCAGTGAGGACGTAATGCCAAGAAGAAGAAGATATTACTCATCGAGTACCGTATATCATCGGTCAACTGCCAGCCTCAACCTACATTTTCCTCACCTCGTAAATTTTCCATTCAGCATCCGAATACGATCGGCAACAAACAAAACACCACACGTCTCCTTCATGCTTCCATGCAACACCCTACAGAAGCGTGCGTGGGAGAAAAATGACAACCCATTAAGCGTAAGCTGATCATTAAAAACCTCACCGTGTGCCATTTATTCAGTGGAAGACTACTGGCATCGCCCACCATGAATGTGATTCCAATTTATTAGAAGTCATTTTTCCTGCTTAGGGTGTAGCTTGCCCACAATCCATGTAGCAAACACTCCGTGGTCACGCATCATCGTTTTCTTGCCGGGCGGGGAGGTGTCACGATGTGATTTGACTTACTCACACGAACTGACTGCGTGGAAACCAAAGTTTGTTTGCATCGTCGTCGTCATTCATGGGCGTAGTCAGGATGAACGAATTTCACACAAAAAAGATCGAACAAATTGTAATCGTTCAAATAAATTTGAAGGCTATTTAACTGGTCTAGATTTTCTAGGCATAGAAAGAGCACTCGACAGTGTTTGGCATGGAGGCTTGATTGTAAAATAAAAAAAAGCTTTAATTTTCCAACACACATTGTTCGAATAATCCAAAAAAATATGTTAAATCGTAAACTTCAGGTCAGTTATCAGAACTCCAAGTCTGAAAGACTTCCTGTAAGAACTGGTGTTTCTCAAGGCAACATTTTGGGACCAACATTACACCATATTTTTACATCTGACTTACCTGAGTTACCTCAGCGATGTCAAAAATCTTTGTTTGCAGAAAACTCAGGCCTCTCTACCAAAGGACGAAGCCTGCGTGTCATCTATAATAGATTGCAAAAGAAATTGGATACTTTTTCTCCATACTTGCAAAAATGAAAGATTTCTCAACTAATAATATTCCCACATAAACCAAATGCTCTTTATTTGAAACCTTCAAATAGACATGTTGCACGATGAGAAAGGTTCCAATAAATTGGTCAGATGAAGTTAAGTATCTAGGGCTCATGCTAGATAAGAATTTAACTTTCAAAAATCACATTTAGGGCATTCAAGCCAAATGTAATAAATATGTAAAATGTCTTTATCCCCTCATTAATAGACAATCAAAACTTTGTCTTAAAAACAAGCTTCTTATCTTCAAACAAATTTTCAGATCGGCCATGTTGTATGCTGTTCCAATATGGACCAGCTGTTGCAATACCAGGAAGAAAGCTCTGCAGAGGACTCAAAATAACATTTTGAGAATGAGTTCGAGGCTTCCTCCTTGGTATAGTACTCATGAGTTACATAGAATAGCAAACAACAGCCCCCTGTCTACTCCCATGTCGTCATTACGGTGCGTGTTCTGTTTCCTCCGTTGTTGTTGTTGTTGTTACGTTGGATGGTCTCGTCTTCTCTCAAATGATGAAAGGAAAACGCTATGCTAAGGAATGCCACATTTTACTCGCAATAATAATGCCCATATATCCTACGCGTTATTAGGTGTTTATTAGCGTTTTTTCTTCGGGAAGATTTAGGGCGTTGTGCGAAGGTTCGCTGTGGCTTATTATTTCCCGCGTTGCTATGCGGAAATGTTTGCGTTTTGAGAGATGTTTATTGTTCATAAGTATTGTGATGACAACCTTTGATGAATTTGTCTTGTTATATCCCGATCTTTTGTGAAAATTCGGAGGTTTTCATCAACAGTCCAAAATATATCTTAAAAGCCATATGCAAACAATCTATTATAATACTCAAAAAAAAAAAAATGATGCTAATTTATATTAAACGAATTCTCCAAAGAACACGACGAAAATTATGATAAAAGATTGTTTCACCTATTTCCGAGGTATGCCATCTTGGATTTCTCAAGATGTTTTTTGTTTGAAGAATTTTTTAATTTTTACTTTTAAATGTATTTACATAAGTCATTCCTAGGAGTACCGGATATCTCCGCTGGACTGATCACTTTTAATCTGAACACTCTTTAATTTGACCCGCACTAATCTGCACATCGTTCAAATTGAAAAGTTCGTTTCAGGTATCGTTCAACTTAGCGAGGGTACACGGTACATCGAATTTCTTCATTAAATCGCCAGAAATACCTCAAGGTATATTTTTTGAATGCATCTTGGAATCTTGCCAGCAATTTCTTCAACACACAAAAACTTGCTTCACGAATTCCCTTGTATATGTATTCTGGCAGATCCCTTGGGGATTCCTGTAGAAATTACTCCAGTTCCCGAAGGTTTCTCCAGTAATTAAATCTGGAAAATCTCTCTGCAGTTCTTTCGTGATATTTTCACAGTTTTGTCCGAGAATTTTTCTAGAAACTTTCAATAGTTGTTCCTAAAAATAATGCAAGATTTTAATCAGAAGTACCTGAAGTTACATGGTTTGATTACATTCTAAAATAACATTCAAAACGTATCTCATTGGTTTGTCCAGAAAATAATCATGCGATTTCCTTGGGAAAAAAAAGTAATGAATTTTCACAGTATTCCTGCAAGTATTTAAACAGGATTTCAAAGATGCATTATAATAAATTTCAGAGATTTTTCCAGAACTTTAGTTCCATCAGACTATTCATGTAAAATAGGGTGCGGCTTATTTATCAAAAGTTCTCAAAATCAAATTCGTGTGCTTCCATGAATCCAAATCACATTGAAAGAGAAACCTAAAAATTTGAGCTAGAAATATTAAGATTTAGAGGTGGCGCAAGCGTCTTGAAGGTGAATTTGCAAGTATTAAAAAATGGCCTTCAGGGAAATCACCATAACTTCATTATTTTCTAACCAATTTTAAAGCTATTAAAACTATAATGATCAAAACTTTAATTAAAATCATGAAAACATTGTAGAAAAATTGATTTGTCCAAAATTGAAACTAATATATGTAAAAAATAGTTTTCTCTAAATTTTTCCTCATTTTACTGAAAAGTTCAACTTTGTTTGACCATAACTTCATAAATACTCAATCGATTCCAAATCTTTCAACATTTTTTTGAAGCAAATTTAGTTGTTTTCAAATTGTCCATAAAACACTTTTTTCTAAAATATGGTTTTGACTTAGTAATTCATCAAAAACTACCGAAAACTATGATTTTTTAATGAAAAAATCAAATTTCTTTGTATTATTTATGATTTTCTGTCGGAAATTGCAATTTTGCTTTGAAACTTAAGTTTAAAAAACACCTTGATTTAATTACGAGTTGAAAAAAGCATTAAGTTTTTAACATGTGCAAACAAATTTTTATCTCAACATTAATCAAAAATTGCTGCCAAGTCCTTTTCAAAGGTTTAACAAATAAGAAATATCAGTTTCAGCTTTAAGGCTAAGTAGCCCGTCATTCATTTTGGCAACAATGATGACTTTTCAGCTTGCCTTTCAAAGTGATAATACTAAGCCTTGATAGTTTATATTGACTTGGAAAAGTGTCACTGTACGCGCTAACATGCATAAAATATGCTGATGCTTTTTCAGGTGTGTCAGTGCAAAATCAACTGATTTTCTTTGATACGAAATCGTGAGATGAATTAGCAACAATCATCAATGACTCGTACAAATTTCAATGACGTCCTACTTCGCCTTAAAGATAATGTTTTACTGTCAAAAATATGGAAAGAACTGGCACTTTTCGTTAAAAAATCATGTTTTTTGCAGTTTTTGTTGAATAAGTTGGTCAAATCATTTTAATGTATGAACAGTATGGAAACAACTAAATTAGTTCTAAACACATGTAAAAGATTTGGAGTCGATTGAGTATTTATGAAATTATAATGATTGTTTTAGTAAAATGAGAAAAAATTGGAGTAAACTTCTTTTAACTAAAACTAGTTTGGATTTTAGACAAATTTGGTGTTCTACAAAATTTTTATAAATTTAATTTTGAGGAGAATCATTCTAAAAGTTATGCGATTGTTCGAAAAATAACAAAATTATGGTTACTTCACTGAAGGACATTTTTTATAACCGAGGATATATTCTTCAATTTATATGTGATGGAATTTTGGTGAGCAGAATGAAATTCTAAGTTTCTTGATAATAAAAAAATTTCGAGCTGTTTAGTAGAATACCTATAAGAAGATGAAAAAAACCGAATTTAGTACTATACCATTTAATTCCACTAGAGTTTGTATCCTTTGACAGATACGCGTATTTCGACCTCAACTGTAAAGCCGTCTTCAGTGTCGTGTACTAGACTCGACTTGGTTTCTTGGACTCGAGTTTCTTGGTTTAATTGTTGGTGCTTATTTTCAAACAGTAATTTTAAATCCCATGAAGAATCTCTGAATGCATACTAAGTGAATAAGTACAGTAAAATGTACAGTGCTAAAGAATACAGATAAATTTTCAATATGCTTGAATCAACACTTAGAAAAAAATCCGAGTGTAGCAAGCCCTAGAAAATCTTTTCCGAAATACTTAGACATTTTTCGGAGGATTCCTTGTCGCTCTCTTTGGAGGAAAGCTTTCTAAATACCTGGTGGAATTAGGAAGTTATCTGTGGAAGAAAGTCTAAAATAGTCTGTTTTCAGCAATTCTTGCAGGATTCCTGAGCAAGATTCACTCATAATCTTTAGCAGAATTCTGAACAAGATTTTTGTACATGTCTTGCTTGAGATTTTTTGCTCAAATTCTCTCAGAATGCTTAGCAGGATTTTCTCAGAATCCTAGGCAAAATTCCCTCAGATTTTGGGTAGCATTCTCTCAGAATCCTGGGCAAGATTCTCTTAGAACCCTGGGCAGGATTCTCTTTGAATCCTGAGCAAGATTCTCTCTGAATCCAGAGCAGGATTGTTTCAGAATCCAGAGCTTAATTTTCTCAGAATCCTGAGCAAGATTCTCTCAGAATCCTGGGCAGGATACTCTCAGAATCCTGAGCAGGATTCTCTCAGAATCCTAAGCAGGATTCTCTCAGAATCCTAAGCAGGATTCTCTCAGAATCCTGAGCAGGATTCTCTCGGAATCTTGAACAGGATTCTTTCGGAATCCTGAGCAGGATTCTCTCGAAATCTTGAGCAGGATTCTCTCGGAATCCTGAGCAGGATTCTCTCGGAATCCTGAGCAGGATTCTCTCGGAATCCTGAGCAGGATTCTCTCGGACTCCTGAGCAGGATTCTATCAGAATTCTAAGCTGGATTCTCGCAGAATGCTGAACAAGATTCTCGCAGAATCCTGACCAGGATTCTCTCAGAATCCTGACCAGGGTTCTCTCAGAATCCAGAGCAAGATTCCTTCATAATCCAGAGCAGGATTGTTTCAGAATCCTGAGCAAAAATGTCTCGGAATCCTGAGCATAATTTTCTTAGGATCCTGAGCAAGATTCTCTCAGAATCCTGAGAAAGATTCTCTCAGAACTTTGAGCAGGATTCTCTCAAAATTCTGAGCAGGATTGTCTCAGAATCCCGAGTCGGATTCGCTCAGAACCCTGAGAAGGATTCTCTCAGATTCCTAAGAAGGAACCTCCCAGAAATCCGAAAAGGATTTTCTCACAATTTTGAGAAGGATTTGCTCCGATTCCTGAGCCAGATTTCCTCAGAATCCTGAGCCAGATTCGCTCAGCATCCTGAGCCAGAACCGTTCAGAATCCTGAGTCGAATATGCTCAGAACCCTGAGCAGGATTCCCTCAGAATCCTGATAAGGATTTTTCCAGAATCCTGAGAAAGATTCTCTAAGAATCCCGAGAAGGAATCTCTCAGTATCCTGAGAGGGATTCTCTCAGAATCCTGAGCTGGATTCTCGCAGAACCTTGAGCCGGATTCTCTCAGAATCCTGAGCCGGATTTTGTCAGAATCCTGTGAAGGATTCGCTCGGAATCCTGAGAAAAAAACTCTCAGAATCCGGAGCTGTTTTTTTTTCGGATACCTAAGGAAAACTCTCTTAGAATCCTGGGAAGGATTCTCTTAGAATCCTGAGAAGGATTCTCTCAGAATCCTGAGCAGGATACTCTCAAAATTCTCTAAGAATTCCGAACAGGATTGTCTCGGAATCCTGAGCCGGATTCTTTAAGAATCTTGAGTCGGATTCCCTCAGAATCCTGAGCAGGATTCTCTCAGAATCCGGAGCAGGATTCTCTCAGAATCCGGAGCAGGATTCTCTCAGAATCTTGAGCGAAATTCTCTCTGAATCCTGAGCATGATTCTCTCAGGATCCTTAGCAGGATTCTCCCAAAATTTTGAGCAACATTCTGCCAGAATCCTGAACAGGATTATCTCAGATTCATGAACAGGATTTGCTCAAGGCTAACATGCAGTTTTAAGTTTCGTTCTTTAAAATAATAGACAGGTAGTTAGAATGAGTTACATGAACAAAATGAATTACCCTCAGCAAGCCTACTCGTAAATCCAATCGTTAATGGAACGTACCTGAAATAAATAAGAAAAAAAAAAGAAATTCAATTATTTTTATACATGTTCTGGTTGTTTTCTAATTATAGAACTAATACTCCAAGCAAACACAAATCCATAGAACTATCGCGCAAAAATTTTCCATCCCCAATCTTCACCAATCCCAAGAACCGTATCAAAAATTCATCAATCCGATGATTGCCTTCCTTCTTCGCTTGACTGCACTCCCGGAGTTAACTCCCGTAAACGCCTCATCTCATCGTTTCCAAGTAAATGGAAAAAATCCCAAAAGTCCCACTGCGGCAGCTGGCCGAGATTGCACCTTTTATCCGTGTTCAAGCAACTTTTCCTGATGTTCGTTCTACCATCATAGCCAGCCAGCAATGTCACCACAATCATATATCAGTTGACACTGCTCTCTGCTGAGCCCCCACATGCAAATGCAATCTGGTTGAAGGAAGCAGTCAGAGAAAAGAGGGGGCCTAGCAATCACCTCAGGGACAGATTTTTTTTGTCGCTGCCGACATGGAGATTTTGATTTACTTTGCAGCATCGTGACCCGAGCGAAGTTGAATGACAAAAACATAAATGGTAAAAAGATCTGACCTATTTCTATATCTTCTGTCCTTTCGACGTTCTGTCTTTCGACCTTTTGTCATAGATTCATGTTACCAAAAAATGTCCCTTACACCTCTTTGTGTTTGTACTCTTAACTGGTTATTGATATGTAATGCGTTAGTTATTCGACTTGGCTCGGGAAACACGCTCAATGTTGAAAATTCTGCTTCAGGGCAAAATCAACAATCCGAGAAAGGGAATGATTCTCCGTTCATTTTTTTTCTCTTCCATCCTCTGTGGTCTTTTCACTCCAGATGGGAAGTGTGATCCTTGTGTTACATGTGTGCGGTGGATTCTTGGCTTCATCCTTACATCCGAAGGTTGGAGCAAAATTTGGTGGTGAAACTCCCCGGAGTATGGAACCGGACGAGTGTTAGGTATTTGATAAATGGTGATAGCATGCTTATTTGGGGTAAAACTTTGCGCGCTTCTGAAGAGGCGCCCCAACAGGAACGTTTGGTCGAGTCTGCATCGAGGATTTACATCTACACTGACTGTTGCACATGGGGTCGGAATCGTTTACCACCGCAAGAGTATCTATGTGGAACAGCGGTATGAACTCTCTGAATATGAAGCATTGCAGCTTCGGGCGAAAAGTTGGCACACGATACAGCAGTGGTTCCAGGTGGAGGATGTGCGATATGGGAAATTTGAAATGCGATTTGGGTTGTACCACTCCATAAGTGGTAAATGTCATGGTTGTGTCTTGCTTTTTTTTTCAAAAAAATTTTTCAATACAAATCTATCACTTGTCACGGTCGCCATGTTTAGTACATATGGTACTGAACATAACGACCGTGACAAAAATGAATTTTGTATTCATTAGTTTACATTGTAATCCCGAATCCTATCAGATCTTGAAAGCAACGTTAGAGCGATTGAGTTTATAAGAGGAAGACATAATTACTATTCGTATGAGTCAAAAAAAATCACTAAAATCTCATATTCCGTATCATTATCGAAAGATCTATCAAGAAATCTGTGATTAGTTTCTGGTATTTTTTTTCTAAAATTGCTGCAGAGATTGCTTCTGGATAAAATATAAACAGAGCTTTCTTCCTGGTATTGCATCAGCCTTTTTTCTACGAAGCAAAGCCATGCTGACGGTGTCTGGGTTCGATTCCCGGTCGATCCAGGATTTTTTTGGATGGAAATTTTCTTCACTTCCCTGGGCACAGAGTATCATCGTACCTGCCACACGATATACGAATGTGAAAATTGCAACTTTGGCAAAGAAAGCTCTCAGTTAATAACTGTGGAAGTGCTCATAAAAACACTAAGCTGAGAAGCAGGCTATGTCCTTCTGTCCCGTCATACATGGAAAAAGAAGAAGTTTACTTCTTGTCACGGTCGCCATGTTTAGTACTTATGCTACTACACATGGCGACCGTGATAAAAAATGAACTCGCATACATTAGTTCAAATTGTATTCCCGAATGCTGGCCATCAGCATCAAAAGTAGGGGCGATTAAGTTCAGATTGAGTACATAATGGATCTTATGAGAATTCAATCATGAGGTTTTGCAAGCAAAACTGCAATACATTTTTCAAAATCGGAATATTGTCAACCCTTCCGACTCCGGCTAGCAACATGCGGTTTCCCCCCATCTAGGTCGCAAGGGGAACCATTCCATAAGTTGGCCTTGCATATCGAACGAGGTTGTTGCGAAAACACACATTAACCTTTGCAGTGCCTACATTTCCCTGCTGCTGCTGCTGCATCCTTCGCCCTACTCCAGTTGGTTTTCTATGAAAATATGACCCAAGCATGGGAAACTGGCACTTTCCGTAATCGTGATTAACGTTTATAGTTGTATCAGGATCGCTCCCTGCTGCTACGTTACGAATAGATGATAATGGAACGTGATGGAATTTAGTTTCAGTTTTATAGATAAAACTAATACTGTTTCAAATTGTTTGAATTTTTAAAAGCCTTCAAGGTGTGTGATGCAACCGTCGATCAAATGCAACGAACCCTCGAATCATTTTCTAGAACAAAGAATTCGGATCCGCTAGACGACGTGTCAGTCTGAAACGAGTCCCTTTTCTCGACCCGGTATATTTTCCTCTCCATGTAATTAAAATATCAAACCACTCAATATCCGTTTCTCTTTTTTTTTGCTACGAAGCGGAACAGTTAGAGTAGAACGGATCTGCTGATGCAGGCGGATATGCGGTACAGGTTGGGTCGTTAGAAATCCAATTACTTGGTGACGTAATTGATGTTTTTAGATTGTTGGCAACACGACTCAACGCGTTTACCACCGCCCTCACAAATATACCCCAGGGAACCAGATTGAGTGACATGTGAATGCTGTTGCTCTGATAGGGAGCGTAGGTAGGACAGCTGTCATGAAATTGTTAAAGTCATGCTTGCTCCAGTCGCAGCAGTTAATAGCCACGAAATCAGTTCTTCATCCGAGTTCGTGTGTAGTTCGCCAGCCGGCTCCGATTCTTGGTTCGACCGTCGGCGACAGTTCGATGCTTCCTCGGGTCCCGGCACCGGTATCGTCATATGGGTGATATGATCATTCACAAGGCGTCATGCTGGGCAGCATAATCCGTATGTACTATCTAGTTCGACTATAGTGAGTACTACAAGTGCAGATGTTATTGCAAGAAAAATCAACGAACCAATTACTCAAAATTGTGTCCAACAATCTCACATTTTCCCCGTTAAAGTAAATACTCTCAAATACCTAGGAACGAAGTTTACATACCTCCAGATTCCGGTAACTATTCCTTAAGTAGGAACCAGCCTGTAGATTGGAATCCCATAGTGTCACAGAATTCCCCCCTTTCCGTTTACCATATGCAATCCGAACCAATGACTTCAGGAGTGGGGAGGGGATTTCGACCGCCACTTCGTCCTCCTGTAGTGAGTGTGTCGAGTTATCAAACACCCATACTAGCTGTACAAAATCCGCAGCTGCAGTATGGGGGCTTTCAATCATCGTACGGTCCGAATGCGCAGCTTGTGATATATTGGCTTTTCAGTCTTGACAAAATTAAAAACTGTTATTTTATTTTGTCCAACGTTTCGGTCCGTTTGGGACCTTCCTCAGGGACTCAATCGTTACAGTTCTTTCGTCCAGTGAGGTTCGGTAGAACCTGTAACTGTCTGGTGGATCGATTTTTAGACAGTTACAGGTTCTACCCAGAGTGTCGTGTTTCTCATGTATACCTAAATGAGCTAGTGTGCCATGCGATATTTCATATCGCAGCTCACAGATTATGTGAGATACGAGACGCGGATACGTACAAAATATATCTTAGTGAGCGAGTCTCATGAGACATCTCGTGAGGCTCGTCACATGCGCTTACTAGGAGTACTTTTATGCAGGTATGTTTGCCTAGTACAATAACCCCACGGAAGCATACGACTTCGGTCTATGACTATGCTTCTTCGGTGGCCAGCCCAAATTTTTCAATTCAAATGCTAGAATCTCAACCGCGTTGAACCACGACAGTCTTTTTAAACTGCCTACGGGCAGTTTGATCTATAGTTTAATCCCTTTTCCTTGCTTCTGAAACCCTCGCCTGTGAGGCTCAAATGCACTGTCACATTGAGATTTTCTCATGAGACAGCGCATCAGCCAGTGCAGATGTGATCGTTTGAGCTAGTACATTGCTATATGAGATCTAAAAAAATGTGTCTCACCATAGCACGTGCTCAAGCACGCGATTATTTTTGTGCGCTCATGGCAAGCTGATCTCCAGCTCTTGATATGAAGCGCGTATACATGATGTCTGGTTCTACCGAACCACACTGGACGAAAGAACTGTAACGATTGAGTCTCTGAGGAAGGTCCCAAACGGACCGAAACGTTGGACAAAATAAAATAACAGTTTTTAATTTCGTCAAGACTGAAAAGCCAATATATCACAAACAACGAACTACAGTCGATATATCAACGATACGAATGCGCAGCAGCTGGCGGCCCGCCATGTGGTTCTCAAAGACCTCCCATGCTTTTCTGGGACCCAACGGAGTGGTCGATGTTCTGTAGCAGCTACCAGACGTCCTCGCCGCTTTGTGGCTACAACGATTCGGAAAACCTGATGCGATTGCAACGATGCTTGAAAGGGCATGCGAGGAAAGCAGTGAGCAGTTTTCTTCTTCATCCGGCGAACGTTCCTGAGATTATCAACACGTTGCGGATTATATATAGACGCTCTGAAGCAGTCATCAGTTCTTTACTGGTGGAAGTGCACGCAACCCCGACACCATGACCAGAAAAACTGGAAACGATCATCAGTTTCGGCTTAGCTGTTCGGAATTTCTGTAGGCATCTAGTTTCGACTGGATAATAGGTGCATTTGGCTAACCTGATCTTGATCGAAGAGCTAGTAGAAAAACTGCCGGCAAATATCAAGCTAGATTGGGTGATACATAAACAGCGAGTGCAGAACGTAGATTTAAGAACCTTTGCGGACTACATGAATGTGATCGAGACAGCAGCTTGTAGTGTAACACCAACAATTGTCAAACACGACAAGCCGAATTACACACGGTGAATATCGAGAACGAGAAACCCGAAACATCCAGCCTAACCAGGACAGAGCGTCCTTGTATGGTTTGTCTGAAGCCCGGACACAAACCAAAGGATTGCAGTAGCTTCAAGTCGAAGACCTTGGAAGACAAGTGTAAGGTGACCCAAGAAGTGAGCCTATGTGGGCGCTGTTTGCATCCGCATGGTAAATGGCCATGCAAAGTCTCGTACTGCGGAGTAAATGGCTGCCAACAATGACGTCATCGGTTGCTTCACCCAGGAGATCCACGAGAAACAAGACCACAAGGATCGTCTCAGGTTTCCGGCGTAACGCCAATGGTCGATCGGTACAAACCTTTGCCTTCTTGGACGGTGGTTCCGATACCACTATGTGGGAGCGATCTTTGGCAGAGCAGTTGGGTGTACAAAGGCCAACATCTCCGCTTTGCATGAAATGGACCGTCAAACATGAGTTGAGCGAGTGAAAGAGGAATCCCAGAAAATTCAGCTGGATATTTCTGGATTAAGTATGGATGTAAACTACCTAGCTATACGGAGAGTACAAACCATCGAAGGGCTAGAGCTTCCGCAACAGTCTGTGAAATTCGAGGAGTTGAGGAGCAAATATCCGCATCTGAGGGGTCTTCCAGTGCAAAGCTAACCCTCCTTCCAGGTACCCTGATAGATTCGGACAACACTAGAATGAAGACTACGTTGAAATTGCGGGAGGGCCAAGAATACGAGCCAGTTATAGCCAAACTAAACTGAGCTAGGTTCTTTAGCGGGTTCTGCATATTTGCACCAAATCGCGGGACAATTGCACGGACTGTTTTTTCTCCATGGAAAGCGTCGACATTTAGGTAACTCCGGTGAAGGAATCATCACATGACAAGCGGGCTCAAAAGATTCTTCAAACAACCACGAACAGGACTGATACCAGCAGATTCGAAGCCGATCTCTTGGGGAGATTCGACAACGTTGAGATTTCCAATACCGAGCCTATGGCTGAGCAGAGACTAAAATGCTTGGAACGTCGTCTTCTTGAATCACCAGCATTATATGCCAACGATAGCCTGCAAATCGCATGCTATGTATCTAAGGGATACGCACACAAAACCACTCCTCGAAAACTGGAGACGATGGATGCGAAACGTACGTGGTTTTTACCCTTGGGTGTCGTTACTTACTTTACTTTACTTTACTTACTTTTGCTGGCTCTACGTCCTTCAAGACATCACCTGCGCCACAATGTTACGCCAATTAACTCGGTCCATGGCTGCTAACTTCCAGTTTCTCGATCACCCCACACTTCCAAGATCCTGCTCCACTTGGTCAAACCACCTAGTTCGTTACGCTCCCCTTCGTCTTGTTCCGGCCGGATTTGAGGTGAACACCATTTTTGCGGGATTGTTGTCCGGCATTCTCACAACGTGTCCCGCCCATCGTACCCTTCCAGCTTTGGCGACCTTCTGGATACTGGGTTCACCGTAGAGTTGCGCAAGCTCGTGGTTCATCCTTCTCCTCCATACGCCGTTCTCACATACTTCGCCGAAGATCGTCTTAAGCACACGTCGTTCAAAAACTCCTAGCGCTTGCAGGTCCTCTTCGAGCATTGTCCACGTCTCATGCCCGTAGAGGGCTACCGGTCTTATCAGCGTCTTGTACATGGTACACTTAGTACGGAAGTGAAGTTTACCAGACCGCAAGGTCTTGTGGAGTCCGTAGTAAGCACGACTTCCGGCAATGATACGTCTTCGAATTTCTCTGCTGCAGTTCTTATCCGACGTTATCAATGATCCTTGGGTGTCGTGGTGAACCCAAAAAAGCCTGAGACACGTTGCAACATTCAGGTCGACGCGTTCGTCAAGTTCAACTCAATATGTGAAAAACCTGAATGCGGAGGAGTATGCGGCGGAGTTCCGAGGGCATCCGAGGCGATAAAGGAAAATCACTATGTGGACGATTGATACGGTCGAGGAAGTGGTCCAGTAGGCACTGAACGTCAAGGAAGTCCACGAGAAGGCACGATTCCTCACTGGATGTCCTACTCCCTAGAGGTGCTGACGCACATTGCAGAACAAAACACGAAGTTAGTGAAGAAGTTAACAATGGACGAGCCTTAGGGATGGTGTGGCGACCACAAGAGGATGTCTTCGTATTTTCGATGACTTTTCGAGAAGATCTGCAACGTCTACTGGATGATTCCGTCGTGCCAACCAAGCGTCAGCTACTGTGCCTCGTCATGAGCGTTTTCGATACATTAGGTATGGTTGCCCCTTCCGTGGTACATGGCAAGATGATCGTTTAGGAATTAGCTGGGACGAGCCACTACCTGAGGATATCGCCAAATTGCTCGGAACGATGAAGATACCTAGATGCTATTTTCCCGGATACACTCCTGGAGCTTACGATTCACTTGAACTACACATTTTCGTGGATGCGAGCAGCTCGGCATATGCCGCCGTAGCTTATTTCCGGGTTGTAGACTGTGGAGAAGCTGCCGTACTGGTATCTGCAAGAACCAAAGTAGCGCTGAAAATGCTGTTAGTTCCACGGTTGGAGCTGCAAGCCACCGTGATTGGAGCACGCAATTTCAAAGCACTCTTTGAAGATCAAGCGCAAAACTTTGTGGAGTGGCACTTCAACAGTGTTGAACTGGCTACGATCTGATCTGCGGGAGTTCAAGCAGTTTGTAGCGTTTCGGATAACAGAGATCCTGGAAGAAACAGAAGTCACCGAATGGACGAAAGTCCCAACGAAGATGAACGTAGCTGATGAAGCCACCAAGTGGGCCCAGTATTCCTATATAAATCGGAGTTTAGAGTTTGAACGTTTTTCGAAGTAGGAAAGGCTAACCCGTTCAGTGGCATTCGTTCTACGCTTTGGTTGCAAGAGAATGCGACGAAACGGATCGTAGGACGGAAAAGCAACCCTAGGCAGCGCGGAATGGAAATGAGCTGAGTTTGCTCTGTTTAAGCAGATTAAGGCGAACGAGTATCCAGAGGAATGTAGTATTTTTCATAGAAACCTTACGTTGCAGCCGGATGAACGTAAATGACTCCAGAAGAGCAGCCGAGTGTTCAAGTTATCTCCTTTTTTGGACCTCGCCGGAGTGATGAGAATGGGATCCCGCATCGGACGAAAACAAATTTCCCGTCATCTTGCCTAAAGATCACTATGTCACGCAACTAGTAATCGACTGGTATCACAGGAAGTATCGACACGCCAACAATGAAACGGTGGTGAACGAGATTCGCCAGAAGTTCTACGCTTCTAACTTCAGTACAACCGTCAAGAAAGTGGTAAACGGTTGTAACTGGTCCAGAATTTACAAATGCAAGCCACAGGTTCCATCAATGGCTCCCTTGCCCTCTCGTTTCACGCCCTATGTCCAGGCTTTTACCTTTACGGGGCTGGACTACTTCGGCCCGAATTATGTTCGCTTTGGACTTGAGTACTAAATGAATTTATTAATCTAAAGAGCCGGATCCAATTCTTGGCATTTTTGATTCATTTCGTTAGTGGGGTTTTTTGAATGCTACTGAGCTCATATTTGGCCACCATATGCGTCGTATTGAGGTGCTTCTTCATGCAAAGTTACAGCCGAGAAAAACCTCCATGCCAAAGTGAATCATCGAAGTGACCAATCAGCTCTGCGCAACAAATTGGAACAACACCGTACTGTTATGAAAACTCTAAATAATCGATTGTTAACTATATTAGGGGCCGTCCATTAATTACGTAAGGGTTTATGGGGGGAGGGGGTTGCAAAAGCCCGAAAATTGTCTTACGTTATTAATGGACTTATTAAAAAGCGCCTTTCAGTGAAGGCCTTCGTATCCACATGCATGACCAAAGATCTTTCGAAAATTTATGAATAAGTTTGGAGTCCTAGGGTTATCCTAGAACTCCATTGTACCTAGGTCTTCAGATCACGTGGGTTCATACAATTATGATAAACGAGGTTTAACATTCTACGATGAAATTCTTTGAAGCTTTCAGGTCAGGCCTTCGTATCTACAGGCGTTACCAGATAGATGGTGTATTAATAAGGTTCATAACCAAGCAGACTCAAACAACCGTATTTTATTAAGCTTAAAGTTCAACAACTTCAACCGAGAGATTCGTTGAGCCTAGATCTTCAAATCAACAAAAATAATTAGTAATCTCTTGACAATAAATCAACAAAATTTGCACTATGTGGCCTCAATTATGAGGGAGACAGCGAGGATGGGCCTGACCATTAATACTACCAAAACGAAGTACATGGTAGCAGGTAGAGATAGAGTCAGGCTTGGTAGTGTAGGTGCTGAGGTAGTGTTTGATGAGAATGTGTTTAAAGTTGTTGAAGAATTTGTTTACTTATGACATGTGACAACGACGTTTCCCGCGAAGTGAAAAGACGTATAGCCAGGTCCGTCCCTCTCGGGCTCAGATTGGGTACCACTTCTAGTACTGCATTTGGTCCCTCGGTACTGCAGAAGGTACCCAAGTTTGACAGATCGCAGAACACTTTTCACGGCATTCTAGATTACCTCATGAGCCATAAAATTTTGGGCAACTGCAAGGGACATGGAGATCTTTATTTTGTCTTTGGTATAGCGGCTGCGAATAGGACCTTTTACGGACTCCGTAACCAGCTTAGGTCCCACAGCTTGCAAACGGAAACAAAAATCGCCCTGTATATTATCAAGCGTGTAAAATACGGCAGACTAGAGTGGGCTGGTCACTTAGTGAGAATGTCGGAAGAAAGAGTTGCGAAAATAATATTCAGCAGGGATCGAGGTAGAGGTCGGCGACTTCAGGGAAGACCACGAATACGCTGGCTGATTGTATGACATTTGCCAGAAAACCGTTTGCCAGAATCAATTTGCCAGAATGATTTTTGCCAGAAAACCATTCCCCAGAATGTACCATTCGCCAGAAAGCCATTCCCCAGAATGGACCATTTGCCAGAAAACCATTCCCCAGAATCATTTTTTGCAATAAATTTTCAACTTTGATATGAAATCTATTAATCGAAAAATTTATGGAAAACTTAAGGCCACCGAAGTATTAAAAATTGTTATTTGAGTATTTTGATTATATGTACTTACATTGGGGTGCAGAGCTACTTGGGCACTTCCATGATTTACTTTGGTTAAGAAAGTGTTTCTCGGTCGAATTATGTAAAACTTTGCGATAAGAAGCACTTGAATGCGACGCATATTGTGACCAAATATGAGCCCAGTAACTTTGAAAAACACTACAAAGTGAATCAAAAGTATCGCGAATAGGATCCAGCTCCTTATTTGTACTTATAGCACGAAACAGTGTATAACCAATTTTCAGATAATTTAATCCAGAAGAGTGGACTACTAACACTGCATAGCTACTGCAAAAACTGAATTGGACTTTAGCATCCCTACTACAGCAACATAACATTTGCGTCGTGGATGTTGCGTCAAATCATATTTCAATCTTGTAATATAAAAACAAGTATAAAACAACGTGATTCGTCTAACTATGTTGTAACTAAATAAAATTTTGTTACAATCTTTCGCATACAATTTTATGCAATTTTCATAACGTGAAAGATATATGGGGGAACTGTCACCAGATTTCCATTTTTTGCTGCATAACTGACCTGAGAAAAAAAAGCTAACATGTTAGGCAAACATACTTTTAGTTGAATGGATATTTGAGTGAAGAGTATATCTTTGAGAAATATCGCAAAACAATCAAAAGAACCGTCTTTCATTGAAATAAGGAAGAATTTTATTTGAAATATCATCAGCCTGGCGCCAATTATTATTTGTATAACTCAAATAAAGAAGACAAAATTCAGCTAAACGTCCTTTCAGTCATATATCTGAATGAATTATTCAAAAAAAAAAAAATAATAACGTTAAACTTTTGTTATCTCGAAAATAATTTTAAACCACGTATGTTTTAGTTATAAGATAGATTTATATCATTTGCGACAGACTGCTAAAAAATTCTTCAATTTTCAGTATTTGCCCTGATTGTAAGTTTCAACTATCTGGTACCGTATATATTCAGAAATCCTTTGGAGGACTGCCACGTCGGCATTTTTTGTTATATTCAGTCAATTGAGATTTTGTTTTTTTTTTTGTGGGTAGGTAATTGGTAGGTAATTGAGATTTTTGTTTTCGGAATCACTCGCTTGAAGATTACAAATCATATGTATGTCATGGTTAAAAAATTAAACATGGCTTCTTTATTTGGAGACATGAATTGATTCAATTTTACGATTTTTGCATTTCATTATTTTGTTTCAATCCACAATGCAGAATTTTTATTCCCACCTGTGTTTTATTTAATATTTTCAATCACTGTATTTATTGAAAACTGTGATGACAGAATATTGTTGATATAATTTTCAACAAGTTTTTAGAACAATTAAGAAGAACAGCCAATGATATAAAGAAGGGTGAATCTCCTATGAAGCATATAAGTTCTTGTGTAAATTAGTTCTAAAGAACAGCTTAATACTCACAGAAGGGAAAATCTTCAATAGAATATTGAAAATAGAATTGTCTTAAATGAATGTTATAGAATAGTCTGAAAGATGATCATTACAGCATTGAAAAATAGTAATTTTGCGAAAATTATGAAAAGCTCGAAAGCCTATGATATTTTCCCGTGGCAAAATGAACACCATGCTATTTACCGAGAAAAAAAGCAAATTTGATTGAATTTTTATCACATACGGACGAATTAGAGCACTGTTCGGGTTGATAAGGAGGTCAATTGAAGTGAAAATGTCAACGCAACCTAAGATTATAGAAAACCACGTTTGAAAATGAGAACTGACGTAACTTTTAGCTCGGGAGTCTTGAGTTTTTTAGTGAGGTGAATATCGTTATGATATGAAGTCAAATCTGAGAGATTTGGATTTCTTTTTGAATGGGTTACAATCATTGATGGATATATTTTCGGGAATGCAATGAAAATTCTCAAAAATATTCGTTATGCCCACGTTTTTTGCATGATGTTCATTTTTCCACCAACAGCTGTTCATTTTACCCTCATAGTGCAGGTAAAATGAACATTTGCATCGTTTTTTGCTAGCGATAAAAATATGTGAAAATTTAACTATTTCAGTCTGAATTTGTGATACTGCTATAGAAAACATCCCTATTTTTGATGTTGTGCGATAGAACTTTACAATTTCCTCGTTCTTCTATCAAAAACAGGATGATATCCTTACCACCCCTTCCCCTACTATAATTTGCTAAACATTTTATCTCATAAAAAGGTGAAAATCTTACGAAACACTTACTTACACGCCTAAGTATTGCTATGTGAAGCTTAGTAATGAAGAAATATTATTTTCTGGGGAATGGTCTTTCTGGGGAATGGCTTTCTGGGGAATGGTCCATTCTGGCAAATGGTTTTCTGGCAAATGGTCCATTCTGGCAAATTGATTCTGGCAAACGGCTTTCTGGCAAATGGTTTTCTGGCAAATGTCATACAACCCGCTGGCTGTACGCAGTGGAAGAGGACCTGGCGACCCTAAACGATCGGGGCAACTGGCAATGGCGTGACGCTACGCGGTAGCCATCAAGGTATCAAGATAGGTAGGAGGTTCCCGGCGGCCACTGTGACCAAATCCGGATCTCCGGGAGGGTTTCTAAAACTAATATGTGTGCCTTTCATTTAAGTACAACAGAACTGAAATCGGCCAACACACTGATGTTTGCGAGCTGTTCGAAATTTCGGGTCGAAAACGATCCTAAGTCACAATTGGTAACTTTTTTATGGAAGCAACTCTAGGGGTCATTTAAAACTTATGTTTTCGCAAAAAATAAATTTCCCACAAAACAGAAAATTTCAAATTTCTAGGTTATTTCAATTAAAAGCATTGATTTGAATGTTGAAATGGGTCGAAAAAGAACCGAGGTCCTTACCAAGGTTCAAAGAGCATGGCATGTGATGATCCGAGCGGTTACAAAGATCATGTCAACGCTGCATAGGAAATGGCACATAGATCAGAGGTTATCGAATTGCAAACAGAGTAGACTTGATTCACTGCCGAGGAGTAGACCAAGTAGAGCTAATGTTACGTGACATCGGTGATGGTCGTTGTAGAACCTCCACCGGAATCACAAGATCGACTTCGCACCTGACAGTTCAGCACCGCCCGGAGCTAGTGGAGTAGATCGCGAAAAAGCACCGGCTCCACGTAATTGTAAGACCGCTCTCGGCATCTACTCCGATAACATAGGTTCAGGAGATCTTCTGCCACCGGAGGAATCTTCGTCGGAGTAGGATAGAGCCACTGTCTATTGCGGAGCGGAGTAGGTTAGATCGATCGAATAACGAATACACCAGTTTTGGGTCATCGGATCGCCAGTTAATCGGAAGCTATCTTTCAATCGAAATCGCTAGATTGACCTCGTCATCTATCTGGTAAAAAAAGAGAAATCAAGAGGCAGTGAATTGCAGAATGTTACGCAGCACAGCAGTAGTTGTACAGCGCTCTGGGGATGCAGGTCCCTAAGGTATAATGCGTTGCAACAGTTAAATACCCTTCGTACTTGGAATGGGTGGAGATTGAAGAAACTGGAGTGCGTTGAGCGGTCACGTAGATCATGTCTACGGTCTAGAGGAAATGGCGTGTAGACCAGAGAGTATCGAATCGAAAACGGAGTAGACTAGATCCTTTGCCAGGGCATCGGTCACTTTGCCAGGGCACACCTGTGAATCGTAAGTAAGCTTCCACCAGAATCACAGGATCGACTTCAGCACCTGATTGTTCAGCATCGAGATACCATCGTTGAGGGCTAGTTCAGAAGATCACATAAATCACCAGACGACTGTTTGTCAGGCCCATTTGAACCTGAATCTCAGGATTGACCTCGATGCCTGTCTGGATAGCACCGGTTTAGGAGATCTTCCGCCGTCAGGAAAAACTTTGTTAGAGTGTTCTAACGTTGGATACTATTCCAAGTCGTACGTATTACCGGTTCGAGGTGTCGAGACTTAAGTGAACCTTCTTTCAATCGGAATCGCTGGACCAACC
The DNA here is from genome assembly GCF_002204515.2 of Aedes aegypti. Lineage (NCBI taxonomy): Eukaryota > Metazoa > Arthropoda > Insecta > Diptera > Culicidae > Aedes > Aedes aegypti. Next base: position 70,904,539 of record NC_035108.1, on the reverse strand, counting down.
TCAGCATCCCTCTGGCAAACCAGGACAAGAGCGAAGAAAGTTAGTGGAAGCGAGAAACGTAGTGGCACTTATTGGCCCCTTGTGTCCTATTTCGTGTAATTCCATGAGATAGCTCTCAGAACACTAAGCTGAGAAACAGGCTCTGTCACAGTTGGAAAGTAACGCAAGAAAGAAGAAGAATAGTTATTTATACAAACTTGGAGAAAGTTGGCTTCAAATGCTACGCTGAACCTTACGAAAGCACATTTTAAAATTTGGAAGCTTCGGCCATACACTGAGCTGAACAATATTCATCGAATCCCTTCCGACGCACTCTGTACCAACCGGGAATAGCATCGATGACCTCGTGTGGAGCGAACGTGTCGGTAGCCAACCGAACCGCACTGCTGGACGTTTTTCTATCGTGGTCTTGGTCCCCATCATCGTCGTCGCACTATGCGAGCGAATAGCGGTTCCCCACGCAAAAAAAAAAAAATAATAGAACTGGACCCCGGATGGTGAATTGAATAGGTTTAGCGCTGATATTCGCTGCAGTTAGCGAAGTAGGTATAGGGCCACCGCTGCCACCGACCGTGCCGAGTCGTGGTATTACTCCCCGTGGAGTGCTTTCCGGGTGGACGACTGCGGCGGGACCCAGGACCGGAGTCCTTTTTCCGATTGTTGTACGTGTGCTGTATTGTTGGCATGCTACGCTGCGCCCGCGTTCCCATGTAGGTATGTATGTGTGTGTGAATGTGTGTGCCTGGCATTGAGCTACTGCGCTGCTGTGGATACGGAAAATTGAGTTCAAAGGCTGATGGGGTTGGGACTACCCTATATTGTACTGTGTGTGTGTGTGTAGATGGCAGGTCCTCGCCTTCAGGACAAAACGCAGTGGGACCGTAAAGTTTGCTGTTTTACGAGAGCGAGGGAACTTTGTTGGATCGAGGTGGAAGTTTCACTCTTTTTTGCGATTTTCTATTAGATACCGGTTACTGTATTGTTCGGTTTTTTGTTCGAGATGTGATACTCCGATGAGGGAAGGTATGATGTTTATTCAGGTGGCGATGGTTTTTCGTTGGAAAGCTGATACGGCAGATATTGTACATTTCGAAAAATGGCTTTATTTATCCGTTGATTGGGGTATTGCTCACATATGAACCTTGTTTCGAGATTATGACTATCTCTTGATCTTTTGAACATGGCGATATTCATGAGTGAAGTGCTTCAAATGAACTTCACCAGCATAGATATTTGGCTGAATATGTGATTTTTCTACTGAAATTTTACTACAACAGTAAATCGTTGTCACCTTCGAGATTCTTAACAGATTTCTTACGTAATCGAAGGGTTTTTAGCTACTTTTTTCCTATTTGCTGAAGAAATCAATCTTTTGATCATTGATGGTATAGTTCTATGAGGAATCACCTCAGACGTAAAAATCAGTTAAAGATCGCTAGCTTAATAATCATACCCATTTGTTGAATTTTAATCATGCTCATTCACAAGCTAATTTCATTCCGCCGGGTAGACGTTAGATTTTTTTTTTCAAATTTTTACCCTAGGAAATTCCTATGCCAATGTTGTCACAGGTAATTTCAACTCCCTCGCTTCAAATTTTCTTCCTACAGGTGACCGTTCGAAATGTTTTAATTCAAATGGAAACACCCATTGTTATGACACCGCAGGTAATTTCTTTTCCATCTCTTCATCAATGGAAAATCCCAACAGAAAATGCCATTGCTTCAAGTAACACTTCTCTCACTGATTTAGATTCTTAACTGTTTAACATTTTAATCAAATGATTGATGCAACCACGATGGCTGAAGCAGTCTAAGGTGGTGTCAAATTTACTAATAAAATAGTTTTTGGATTACGTTTCTCTAATGGATCCATTTTTTTATATATATTTTGAATTGGAATGCTCGTTTCTTGAATGGTTAAGATGACTAGCTGTTAAATTTTCTAACTGCTAATAACATACATCTAGTTTTTACTGAAACTCATTTGAAACCTGAATCCAAACAAAAAAAATACCCATACTTTTTTGGTTTATCGTACTGTGGGGGAGTTGCAATCATCATTCATAAGCGTATGAATTATCAACTTTTTTCGTCATTTGAAACCAGAGATTTTGAAACTTTGGGTGTTTCTGTGGAAACATAGCTTCGTAAATATCCCTTCATAGCTGCCTATATATATTTTCAAAACACTTTTTTCCTTTGACCTACGCACCAACGCTACTACCTTCAGTAATATCTTAAGACTATTTTGCGTTCCCCTCAAGATATTATTCTGATCCCACTTATTCAACCGAATTATTCAGTTTTTACTCTGGCAGGTCTTCCAAAAATTACAACAGAAAATTCTTTAAAGTTTATTTCAGGGTTTTTGAAGAAATACGTTCGAGGATTTTTCCTTAAAACAAAAAAAAATCCTGTGCTTTTTCATCCACAGTTACCTCCAGTAATAGGTCCAGAAAATCCTAGAGGGCTTATTTGAGGAAACTTTTTCAAGAATTACTAAGCAAAATCAACCTTTGCCATTATCATGTTCCTCTCTGGGGACGGACCTGGTGTAGTGGTTAGAACACTCGCCTCTCACGCCGAGGACCTGGGATCGAATCCCATCCCCGACATAGTCACTTATGACGTTAAAAGTTATAGTGACGACTTCCTTCGGAAGGGAAGTAAAGCCGTTGGTCCCGAGATGAACTAGCCCAGGGCTAAAAATCTCGTTAATAAAGTCAAATCAATCAATCAATCAATCAATGTTCCTCTAGAAATTTCTCCAGCATTTCATGCAATATCGATGAAGAATCACCGAACAAAATTCTTGAAAAATATCTAAACGAATATTGTGCGAGTTTCCTGATGGAATTTTTAAGATATTTCCAAGTCGTATTTCTGAGGTTTCCAAAACAACATTTTTAAAGGAATTTTATAGAATTAACGGCTTTTCAGTCTCATGGATAAATCAAAACGCTACGTTTTTTAAAACCCCATAAAAGCAACAACCGATCGCAAAGCTTTGAGCGCACTGCGAGATACGGTACACCTTTATGGGATTTTTTTAAATAAATTATCATAACCTTCGTCCAATAAATTTGTGGATCCCTGAAGAAGGCCAATAAAGGGTTTAAAAAGCGTAGCGTTTTGATTTATTCGTAAGACTGAAAAGCCGTTAATTTAAGAAGTTGAACAAAAGTCGTATTCTAATTAATAGGAATCTATAGGAAATTTTTGCTGTTATATCTTATTCTTTAGGTAGAACCATGAATAAGTTTATTATGCAATTCCCAGAGAAAATAATGACAAATGCATGCTGAGATACCCATGAGGAATTCCCAAAAAATATCAGAAATATTTTTAGAGAAATCTACGGTGAGAAATTAAATTATTTTCTTTTGGTTCCTGTTAGATTCTGTTTTCTTTTATTGATTCCTTGTAAGTCTCTTGTGGGCTCCTCTATGGTCTTTTTTTGGTCTTCTTTTTTCAGGCAGGCTATAGGCCTAAGAAGTTCCTTCTTTCAAGACACTCAGCCACTACCAGCCCTGTATATTGGGGTGCTGCTTATTTTTCGGAAATACTCAAAACCAAAAATTCGTCTGCTCATCTGAATCTGAATTAAATAAAAAGAAAAGCATTAAAGTTTGAGCCAAACATATTAGGATTTAAACGAAGTACAAGCGATTTGAAAGTGCATTTTCAAGTTACAAGACACGACCTTCAGTGAAGTCTTCATAACTTTGTTATTAGCAAACCAATTCTGAAGATCTTATCATCATTCTTTTTAAAATTACATTTATGAAAAGTTTATATTGCCTCAATTTTGTCTTAAATCAAGACTAATGTTAGTTAAAAGTAGTTGTCTCTTATTTTTTCTCTCTTTGCTTGACTATAACATCATGATTACTAAACTGATTCCAAATCTTATTAGATGCTTCGGAAGCTAATTAAGTTGTGTTTAAACTGGTTATACAACATAGTTAATTAAAAGAAAACAATCTGAATCTTGAATTTCGACTCCTACAGCTCTGATTGATCTGAAATTTCTACCGTCATTAGGAAATAATTTAAAATTTGTGCAGTAAAAAATCACAGCATTTTGATCACACACTTTGAAATTATCGCAAGTGTCCCATATTGAAAGAAATGTTAAAATTTTGGTTTTGATTTATTTTGAAAAATATTAATTTTACAGAAACAAATTGTCCTACATACTTGTTTCTCTTGTTAAATCAAGCATTTTTGCCATAGGGTATATTGCTATATTGTTCATTTTTTTTACAAAATGGGGCATTTACGATAATTTACGACATTTCATCAATGAATCATGTTTTGGCCATTTTTTTAAAAAAATTAGGTCAAAACGAATTTGAATTTTATGTAATGTATGCACAGCTTAAAAACTGCCAAATTATCTTCAAAAGCATGTAACAGTTTGGAAATCGGTTAAGTATTCGTTAAGAGATTGTCAAACAAAAATGATTTTTATAGTAAAAAGAGGAAAAATTAAAAAAACTTCTTTTTCACTAAAACTGTTTTTGATTTTACACAAATATGATAATCTACAAGTTTTTCATAAATTTAATTTTAAAAAGATGCTAAGGGCTAAGATATGAAGACAGCACGTCATATTTTATAACTCAAACTTTAAGGTTTTTCTTTCCATGTGACTTGCCTTCAAAACAGTTTTGAGAACTTTTGAATGATAAGCCGCACCTTACTGTATATGGCGTTTTACCTATCTAATAATCGATGACATGTTTTAATTGTTTAGTTTTATTGTGATTTGCATGTCCTACTTTATTGCTGGACTGCAGTCTGAAAGGTGATAAGAGTTCATGCAATAGTTTTCCTTATAATCGTTTTATCGGTTTTTAATAATGAAATTATGGGTTTGCAAATCATTCTTTCCTTCAAAATCAAAATTGATCTAAAAAAAAATTGGTTTGATTCAAGTTTTATGTGCATTTTCATGATCTTAAGTAAGTTTCGACGAGAAAAATATCGTTTTCATTGGGATAGGAAAAGTAAATTTTGAAGTATTGTGATCAATGGCGCTTAAGCCTAGATTTATCAACCTTGAGTAAATGTTCGTCCCACACCAAGATTTTTTGCAAATTTCAAGCACGACTCTAAGTTTTATTTTGTGTCATAAGAATTTTTATTTTAACAATGAAATTATGGGTTTGCAAATATTTTTTTGTTTTGATTTTTTTGATCTGGAAAAAATCGGTTTGACTCAAGTTTTGTGTGCATCTTTATTATTTCAAGTAAGTTTCGGCAAGAAAAATATAATTTTTATTAGCATAAGAAAGTTAAATTTTAAAGTTCCATGCCGCTTAAGCCTAGATTTATCAGCCTGAAACAAATGTTTGTACAACACATTTTTTTTTGCAAATTTCAAACAAGATTCTAGACTTATTTTCAGTTTCGTTTTGTGTCATTTAATTTTAATTTTAATAATGAAATTATAAGTTTGACAAATCATTATTCCCTTCAAAACCATTATTGATCTGAAAAATAAAATCGGTTTGACTCAAGTTTTGTGTGCATCTTTATGATGTCAAGTAAATTTCGACGATAAAAATGTAATTTTTATTTGGATAAGAAAAGTTAATTTAAAAGTATAAAGATCAATGGCGCTTAACCCTGAATTTATCAGCCTTAAACAAATGCTTGTCCAACACCAAGATTTCACCAAGAATCTGAACAACCAAACAATTATGTAATACAAATATTCATTCAATTTTATAGATTATGGTGAAAATTTTATCAAAATACGTAACTTTCTACCATACAAGGTTAATTGATAAACTGTTCAGCTTAAAAGATTTCGGTTAATCTCAAAGGAATCAGTGAAATGAGCTTAGTGCAATATATCCAGGAATTCAAATATAAAAGATTATTTTGCAGATTTATTCAGAAATTCACACAATGATATTTCACCAGATTTTAGAATTTTTTCTTAATATTACATAAGTTTCATATCCAGAAGTCGCGCTAATGTTTTCCTCAAAAATCACTAAATAAATCCAGGTACTTCTTCGATAATTACTACAAGAGCTTTTCCGATGGGTTAATTCATAAGTTCCTTCCAAAACTCCATCAAAATTGCCTTCATTTATTTCTGCTGGACTTTCTTAGAAGTTTCTCCAGGGTTTCGCTAAGACACTTCTTCCAGGATTATCCAAATAAACCTCTATTTCCAAATAAACCTCTGAAGGAATCCCTAAACCAACTCTAGTAGAGTTTCATCAAAGAATATCAGCAGCAGAGCATCCCAAAGTAGTTTTGAAAATTTCTTAATGTACTTATTCGAAGAATAATACCTTAAATAATTGTTCAAAATATTCCCGTTAGTGGGAAAAATCCAAAGGAATAATACCTTAAACCTAAAAACCTCTGTAAAATTATGTAGAAGATATCTTTTGTTATTTTCAAGAGAAGTTATGGAATTTTAGGTCTGCTGTTCCCAACACTCATATAGGAGATTTGAAAACTCTTCAAGTTGGGTTTTTTGACTGGATCGATCTGCTGGTATGTTGCACTTGTTCAACAAATTCAAGGATAATCGTATCCCTGGAAGTCGTATTTCATAGATTAACGGCACAGAAACTTCCGTGCATTTTGGCACGGAATAACATCCTCAAACAAAGCAATATCTTACGACTTCGACTTCGAAACCATCCCGTAACTCATCGCCGGATCCATTCTCCGTTACACCGACAACAATTCCGAAGGGCGAAAATTTATGGCCAGTGCAAGCGAATGGAAGCCGCCGTCGCACCGTGACTCAACCTTGAATGAAGAACGGTCGCTCAAGAAGCCATTTCGTAATGTGTCTCAAAACTCCGCTCCCAATGAATTATTGCTTCCATTGTATTTAGTTCGAACTGGTAACGTGACTTAACGGGAGGGGAGGAAGGGACTAGAACGATTTTCTTGCTATCTATCTGTAGGCTACAGGCGATCCTATCGAGAAGGCACAGACAATTGGTCGTTTACGGCGAATTATTAAAAAAAATTGAATGGAACGTTCTCACCAATGTATTGCTCATAGCCTCTATCAAATCTTGGTCAAAAGACAAAACATTGTGAAGATAGAGGACCAAAAAGTCAAAAAGAAATATGGCAAAAGACAAAAGGTCGAAATAAAAATGGTCGAAAGAACCAAATGTCTAGAGGACCAAAGGTCGAGAGAACCAAAGTTTGAGAGGACCAAAGGTCGAGAGGACCAAAAATCTAAACATCCAAAGGTCTAGATAATCAAAGGTCAAGAGGACCAAAGGTTATGTGATCATGAAATGTCGTGAATATTTTCACGACGATTGTTACATCAATGAGCACTAAAAGTTACATCTACCTATCTGTGGTACAATCTCGAAACGACCACCGATAATGGAGGTGCATGGTGTATTCATGCGGCCCCACGTTGGCACAGCATCGCTGCTGTTCGCTACGTGCTGGCTGCAGTTAGCAAGTGCCCCTCTATACGATTGCAACGTGCAGGGAATGTTAGTTTTTTTTCAGGACGTATCGAAACCGAAAAAAAATGGCAGCTAAAATCAGGAATTGCTCTCAGCAGGATGAACTGCCCCGCTGCTCGATTTCATGTGTTTCTGAAACTTTATGCTCTGATCGTGCTGCTGCTGCTACAGCTTTCTTGTGCTTCGCGAGGAAAGCAGCAAGTGCACTTCCAGTGGTTTGAGAAATGTTTGCATTATTTAATCGGAATGTGGTTGTTTAGCTGTAGTTTGGATGTTTTTTTTTCGGTACTGCATTCCAAGCAAAATTTATCCCTTGCATATCGTTCTGTTTTATTAAACAAACTTTTGGTGGCGGAAAAAATGGAATACATTGGAGCAGCGCAAGGAATTTATATTCAAAACGAGAGAAGAGGTAGAGAGGGCGATGGAAAAATATTGCTCGGTGTTCTTTGTTCGTGTTTTCGATTATAAAGTGTACAGCTAAAAGGCAAAAAAGTTTATTCGGAATCATGAATCGAAAATTATTTCGGCGAATTGGCAAATTAACGAACTTTTCGATACGATAATCGCCTTCTAAATTCAATATATATGAATATTTTGGTTTTATTGTGATTTTAAACGACATTTTTTCATTTCACATTTGAAAAAACCAAAAACGTTACTCGAGATAACAAGAAACGTTTATCAGGGCTGAGAACGATTCTCTTTTAGAGAATTGATCACTTTTTCAATTGAACTCTCTCAAAACCCTCTTATTTGAAGGAAAACTTTCAAAGGTTCAACCTCCAGAAATTTCCATATGGATTATTCTGAAAATTTTCTCAGAGATTATCGCAAGATTTCCTCCATAGATGATTACATTCATGAATCATGGTGGATTGCAACAGGGAATCCCTCCACTGAAATTCTCAAAAATTTATTCCACAAGATTTAAAGTAATTTGAATGAGGATTTAAAAAAAAACATGTACAAGTTTCTCGAGGAGATTCTACACCGATTTTTCGAAAAATATCTTAATTTTCCAATGTTACTTGAACAGAGAATAGAATCAAATTTGCTGGCAACCCTGCTGTCAAAATTTACTCGAAAACGTTACCAAAAGAAGATAAATGCTGTGAAGTACGAGCTGATAATGAGGCTATCCCCCTTTTTCGGGACAAAACCCATTTCCGGGACTACCCTTGAAACATTAATGTTTCAACAGTAGGATAAATAATAATTATCGAGTGGTTTGCGGTTGACCTCAACTGGCACGAACTGCTAAAGCTAGGGCAGGAAGGGGAAGGGAGTGCGCAGGTCCTTGCGGCGGAAGCGCCGATAATAATCATTATTGTCATTATTGCGGTGGTGTAGTTGTTTGGAACATGAGTTTGGGTTGTTTGTATACTCTTCATTCCGGCAGGAATATTCAACGGGAGGTTATCCATTATATGCATTGAATAGTATGGTAGCAACAGATGACACACACAGAACACAGGATCAATGCTATCAGTCAGGACAATCGACACGCGAAAGTGTTTGGTGCAAACAGCAGCAGCAGCAGCGGTTCAGTCCGAAAGGTGTTGAGTCAGCAATGATGAGTCAACAACAAAAGGGAACTGTTGCCACTTGATGGGCGGTGGTTGGTCATTGACACAAAGGGATTTTTTTTCTGGTGTTTGGTGTGAAAATGTAATATCCAATTAATGGTAACCTACCACATCAATGGGAATTTATTGGGCGTAATTAAAACGGTGCTTAATCAAATATATCGTTCCGACAATGCAATGAACATTATCTGAAGTTCTATGGCTAAAAACCGACCAATTTCGAGTTGAGTTAAGGAAATTCAAAAATTCTGTTGAGTCTAGAAAATTCGTTCTAAGGATATTATCAGTTGGTTTTTCCGCCCATGAGAAAAAAAAAATTGTTAGAAGGCTTGCTTTTTATTTGTTTCTCATAACATTTGTATAGAATTAAGAATTGCTGAAAAAACTTTATAGTAGTTTTTCTCAAAACTAAGTTTTGTCACTGACATCCCTTTTTTTCTTACCTCCTAAATTTTAATGTACATAGCACCATACCATTTCTCTGAGATCTAAGACATATTTTCGTGACATTATGAAGTGTATTACTGTATGTGCTTGTCATGATTTTCTCTACAAATTGCATCACAAATTTATTCAGGTATTTGCCCAAATGCTCAGATATTTCTCCGGAAATTTTTAAAGGAGTTCATTTAGGGAATGAACATCTCCACGAATTTTCTTAGGGAATTTATCCAAGAAATTTGTTAAAGAAACTTCACGAATTCAGCCAGGATTTTCCAAAGGGTAACCTTAAAACTGAATTTCTCCAAAAATATTTCAGAAATCTTCTGAAATCCTCCAAAAAATCTGTGAGAATTTGTTTCTCCAAGATTATATCCAACGATTCATCGATCGATTTCACTGGGACATCTTCCAAGATTCCTGGTAAAAAAACCTTCTAAAATTTAATGATTTACTTCTCCAGAAGTTTCTAGGAATTCCCTGTGAAACTGTTTTTATTGAAATTGTCTTTAACCCTCTAATACCCAACCCCGCCTTTAGACGGGGTACACTTTGGAATTTTGTGTATTTTTTCGTAGGTCGGAAATTAAAATGATTTTATGTTTGGCTTAAATCTTGACTCATAACACGCATATAAGAAAAGTTTTTTATGATTTTTGAAACTTTTTTGTACTATTGAAAATTGTTTGAAAAATTGTATTCTTATATAACCTACAAATGCCTGTGATTCATTTAACGTGTATTATAAAAAATCGTACCTTTTATATTTTTCTACGATCAACCTATCACAGAAGAAGAGCCTGGTGGTATTGAAATGATTTCAAACCTGTTTTTCCGTAAATTATACGGAAAATAAAAAATGTTCCAGAAAAAAATAAAAAATTCATATTTTCAAAAGTATAGTAAAAACTCAAATTTTTATTATTGTCAAAAATCAGTAACCAAAATAGGCTTCAAGAAAAAATTGAAAAGGATAGGGATGTTCAAAAATAAAAATAATAAAAATCAAAAACGAAAATTCATAAATTTGCGAAGAAAAATAAATCATTGCCAAACCGTGTTTAGAATGATTTTAGATAACGGAAAATAATATTTAGATCGAAAGCAAAAATTTGGGTATTGAAGGGTTTAGGATTTATATAAGATTACAACTATGGATTTTCAGCAATTTCTCCTGAGATTTTTTCTTAAATTTGCACAAAAATTCTTCCAGTAATTTTTTGAGGTTTTCTCAAGATACGATCACATACAAACGCGACGCGAGACGGAACACAACACTTATTGTTCTTACAAATTAAATTATTGTTATTTTATTGTTCTTATTGGTTATAGTTTCTTATTGTTTATTGTTAACTTATTGTTCTTTTATTTCTAAGAACAATAAGTGTTGTGTTCCGTCTTGCGTCGCGTTTTTATGTGATCGTAGTGGAAGTTCTTACGTTGGCACACCCAAAGAATGGAATATTTCTCAAGTTACTCCTGTACGTTTTTTTCACGAATGTTTTCAGGAAATTTTTCTGAAAAAATCATCCAGGAGGTATTATTCCGAAAAAAAAAAATTCTAGGTTGACCTCTGATAAAACTTGTGTAAGTTTCTTAATCACCATCAATGAGCGTTCTCAGAAATAACTCGTGAATTCTTGATGAAGTTTCAGAAGACTTCCTAGATAATTTGCTAAGTTATTAAAAAAAAAAATCGAATCTAGAGATAGCATCTCGCAGGATTTTCTAAAGAATTTTTTTGAAAAACTTCGGAAAGAATCTCTATAGAAATTTGTGTAGCAATGATCGGAGGAATTACTGAAAAAAAATGCTGTAGTATAAAGTGGCGTAGAAGCTTGAAAAAATTTTTGAAGATTGCAAGGGAATTTTTTGAGAAATTGTTTAAGAAATGTTTGGTTAAACTTCAGGAGTAATAACTGCAGGACGAATTCTTGCAGAGTTCCTTTAAAACCCTTTAGATTTTCCAACACTTTGAAATAAACCTTTGTGGATTTCTCCCCCAACGTTTCGATCCATATTGTATCTTCTTCAGGGATTCGAAACTATTGTAGTTTCATCGTCAAAGAAAATCCGATATGGATCGAAACGTTGGAGAAGAAACAAAACTACCGTTTTGATTCAAATTCCGGACAGCTTCTAATTCCGGACACTCTACTTTGTATGGGAAAGGTTTCAATTGAAATGTTTCAAAATTTCCTGTTTGAAAGTTCCCAACTTTCAGGCGCGTTTTAATATGAATTTCAAATAGCAATCCATGAAAATTTATAATGCACAACTTGTTTTGACGTTGCTTTTACGAATGCGGGAGTTTATTTATAATTTAACTATTAAAGTTCTTCTTTTCGTGAGTTGTCCGGAATTTGAAACAAGGTGTCCGTAAAATGAAGCGTAAAAAGTGAGATTGCGTCCGGAATAAGAATCATGGAAAGATCATTCATTTCTATTTATTTTAGGTAATTCAAGCTTTGGAATCCGAATCTTCGCCCACCGTTCGGAAGTTGAGTGTTTCAAAAATCTGATAACGCACAGGTATCATACAATATGTTTCAATTTATATGCTCTTCAATCGGTTATACCTCACAGGGGCCTTAAGTGTCCGTAATATGATTCAAAACGGTATAGTTTTTGATCTCAATAATCCAACTGAAACGCCGAAAACTCCTCGAAAAAAAATAGCTATTAGTGCTGGAAAACAATAATGTCTGCTTCGAAGGACGAGCTCCCGGTCAAGCTTCTCAAATAGAAGAAAGCATACATTATTTTACTGTATTATCCAGAAGATATGAGAGGAGGTACAATAGCCTGGTACTTATCCGTTGTACGAGAAAGGGCATACTAAGCATAACACTCCTAAATTTCTTGTAAGGTATCACATCAATTTATTTTTTTGTACATATTGAGATCGCTTGAACACCAATACGATAGATCAAATGCTTCGCCTGTAACAAATTCTAGATAAACTCCATGAGGTACAAATTTCAACCTCATCATCTGTCAAAGCTGAGTACGATTCCGTGAAGAGATATGAGTTGTAGCAAATTTTGTCCGAAACATGGCTCTCCAGCGAAGCTAATTAGAGTTATTTGTGCTGCGCGTGGAGGATTGATATAATGCGCGTGAACATGTGAGAACGAAATTTCGTCATTTCTCGTGAATTAAGATCAGTGGTGGAAATGATCGCCTCACGAAACACCTCACGAGTGTAAACCAACGCAAAACATTCATGACTGATTCGCGAACAGGCTTGGTGTGAATAAGATTGTCAAAAAAATCACGAAGGTTTACTCGTTGGCAATTGCACAAGGTGTGAATTATTAAGGTTTTGACAATAAAAATCAATTGTGCATTCATCAAATCAACAGTAAACTAATAGTTTGTAAAACCCTTGAAAACCAGAAACGTCGGAGGGAAAATAGCGTTTATCCCAAAGGCGTAATCGACTCTAAACGGCTCCGACCACGTTAACGAATCACTTGGCATCGTTTACTCGCGAGCACGACAATTGCGAGTGAATCAGCACTCTGATGCTCGCGAGCATTCTGTTTTGTGTTTGCTCCGGATCAGCAGACATGTTCGACACTTTCCATCACTGCCCAAGATGGTTTCACATAGATGGTCATAGTTTTGAAATAGTTCCAACAGTTTGCTTCATTGCGTCATATTGTTGGCTTTTGAGCAGTTGAAATTAAGCTTTGGACAAGTAGACTATGAGAACACTTTTCATGACTTCTAGCTCTTCTTTACAAATCTAAAACAATGCCAACAAGGCTCTAAAGAAATATGAAATCGGACACTATTACTTTTAACTGAAGGCTTGTGTAGCATATGGCATTACGGAGCCCAATAAATTTTGAAACTTTTTTTATTTTTTTTTTTTTTATCTCTGTTAGTTAGCAGACGTATTCGACTTTGAACAAGTTAGCTTAGGAGAAGTTCAGTTTTTAATGCTCTTGCCATTCAACTCCATTCTGGTAATGTTAATTATTGAATTAATCACTGAACTGTAGAACAGATAAAATGCATGTATTTGATTATCTATCTCTCTGGATTATCCATTTGTCAATTTGTCGATCTACGCATATTTGTCCCGTGGTCCATAAGTTTTGCATAGAACTTGGAACAAGTTGGCGTAGAAGGGCAGCATAGTAATTTTCATGTATTTTTTGAATGCCTATGATACTTTAAAAAAATTGAGTTGACCCCATCACCAATAATTGTTATTATAATTATAATAAATATAATAAGAATTATGAAACTACAACGTAGGATAATTACGGAAGTTTTGACAATCCTAAGCACTGGTATTGAAGAACTCGTAATTTGCAGAGATGGACATTACCCGATACTTCATCTAGGTAATGCATCAACCTATGTCTCTAGATACGTTCGTATGTTAGATCATGGGGCACACAGCACTTACTGCAGCTTTATTGAAGTTATTCCTAAAACCATCATAGATAACTGAGCCAAATAGAACAATAATTTCGAAATTTATTCGGCTCCGTAATGCCATATGCCACATGAGCCCTCAATTAAAAGTAATACAATATTAGATTTGTTTCCTTCTATTCTTGTTTACTTTGTTTCAGATAAACAAAGATTAAAAGTCATGAATGGTATTATCATACTCTGTCCGATGATCATACACCTAGGACTTATTCATATAAAATGATAAAACTCGAAAATTTTAATGTTTTGTCAAAAGAATATTTTGAGTCAAGGAATTTTTGAAAGGTTTGACCATAAACAAAAACCTCGCAATGGAAAATTCTAGGTTCATTCAAGTTTGTTAATATCGTGCTTCCAGGTATGCGTGAGTGGGGCCCAGATAGTCGTAGCGGTAAACGCGCAGCTATTCAGCAAGACCAAGCTGAGGGTCGTGGGTTCGAATCCCACCGGTCGAGGATCTTTTCGGGTTGGAAATTTTCTCGACTTCCCAGGGCATAGAGTATCTTCGTACCTGCCACACGATATACACATGCAAAAATGGTCATTGGCAAAGTAAGCTCTCAGTTAATAACTGTGGAAGTGCTCATAAGAACACTAAGCTGAGTAGCAGGCTTTGTCCCAGTGGGGACGTAACGCCAGAAAGAAGAAGAAGGTATGCGTGAGTCGTGTCACGATTGGCCATTTTTCAGTTATGGTAAAGTAAATTGAGTTCCTGTTTCATTCAAAGTAAAAAAAAAAATACTTTCCATAAAAATTTAAATGGTTCTTGACATGACACAACAATAGCTGAATAAAACTGCTGCAGATTTTTTTTGCAAAGTCTTCTTGAGTTGGTTTTGAACACTACTACAAAAATTCTTCAGATGCATATTAGGGTGTGGCTTATTTACCGAAAGTTCTCAAAACCAAATATTCGTGTGCTCTTCTGCATTCAAAACACATAAAAAGATAAACCTTAAAGTTTGTACCAAATATAAAAGGATTTCGAAGTGGTGCAAGTGATTTGGAACTGTATTATTTTCTAACCAATTTTATTCTATTTAAATTTAAATTAATGAACAGTTTGTAAGACTTCAAATTTGTCTAAAATCAAAAGACTGAGTTAGTGGAAGTGTTCTCCAAATTTTTGCTCTCTTTACTAAAAAAAAAAATCTTTGCATGACCATACATATTCAACCGATTCCAAATATTTTCGCACGCTTCTGAAGCTAATTTATTTTTTAACTATGTCTACATTTAATTGAAACATTGTTTTGAATAGGTTATTTAACAAAATCTGCCCAAAATACATGTTCTATTAACGAACACTCAAAAATTTTTCAAATTTTGCCTGTTTTATGTAAATGATGGTTAAAACTGGCTTTGAATTTTTCATGAATTTCCTAACAAAAATTGGTTTGCTATTTCATAAAATTATATGCATTATTTAACTCATAGTTATAACAAAAAATAACATCAGTTCAATAGTAAAACAGTATTTCTGGTAACAATTTTTTAAACATTCCAAAAAAAATCATTTTGTTCATAAAAAAAAACAGGTTGTTGAGTAGTTTTTGTTGAATAAGTGACTAAAAACATTTTTTATAATGAAATGTATTGTAAACACAGTTTAAATCAACTCAGCTAGCTTCAAAAGCATGTTTGAAGATTTGGAATCGGTTGAGCTTGAGCTTGAGCTTGATTGGCCGCCCGTGGATGCACTCCAGTATCGCCAGATCAGCTGCACTTACACAAGGAACCAACCGAATGACTGCTTGGGACTAACAGGCATCCTCAGTGTATAAGTGCTGGTGATCTTCTATTTTTAGGCAACAATGGCACCTGCCACGTCAGAATGCAGACCAATGAGGGGAAGGGGGAGGAATTGATGATGCATTGAACTGACTCCCACGTAGACCGTATATTCCACTGCATCCACGTCAGTTCATGCGGGAGTGTATGGATTGGGGGAAAGGCATGGCAGAGAGGTTTGCTTTTGTGGTTAGCAGACTGCCTATGTATCAGGCGTAAGAAAGGCGTGCGCGTGGAAGCAGGAAGCGTTAGGGAAACGGTTTCTTGTCCGTCTCT
The DNA here is from genome assembly GCF_002204515.2 of Aedes aegypti. Lineage (NCBI taxonomy): Eukaryota > Metazoa > Arthropoda > Insecta > Diptera > Culicidae > Aedes > Aedes aegypti. The sequence continues at coordinate 70,888,516 of NC_035108.1, read as the reverse complement.
GGTTCTAGCGTTTGCTATGAACGAATAGTATGAGTGGGATATATTTAGAATGGAAGATAGAAGCAAGTGAGAGATATACAACTACAAAGTACGAGGAAAGGGACGGGCCTGGGATTGAACCCATGACCTTCTGCATATGAAGCAGAAGCGGTAGCCATCAGACCACCAACCCCGTCTTGAAGATTTGGAATCGGTTAAGTATTCATTAAGTTATAGTCAAAAACAGAATATTTTTTTGGAAAAGAAAAATTGGAGAAACCTTCATTTAAGGCATCAAAACTAAGATTTCACACAAATTTGATGCTTCTGCAAATTTTTTCATAAATTAAATTTTGAAGTAAATTATTCTAAGAGCTTAAACATTGGCAGGAAAATATAAAAATTATAAAGACTTCACTGAGGGTCATATTTTATAACAAAAAAATGTACCAAACCCTACTCAGGAGCAAATAAGTGTAAGTGACAGTATGGTCCGCCACCCACTAAATATGCCACTTTTCATACCCTGTGTCTCCAAATTTTATCTAGGGCCAAACTTCTTTGCTCCAATTTTACAAATATTGTAATCGAAAAATGGTGACTCATACAAACAAGTGTTATATACTAAATAAAAATCCCATTTGTTACCTATCCTGGAAAAAAATGATTAAGACAAATTTAAAAGTGATAAAAATGGTCTTTTCTATTGGGATGAAATTTTATCTACAAGAAAAGAGGGAGGGTGTTTCCGGCCTTAGCAGTCCACGATGGCAACCAAAACTGGGTTTGCCCTCAGATCTGGCGGTTTCGGTTATATATTTAAGCTTTATCATGTACTAAGGACTGTGTTTTGTTGTTGTGTGAAGTGATCTATATACAAGTCTTCAAGAAGGCTTCAGATGCGCATACCATTGCCTTCCATAAAATAACACGTGACATTGACAACACTCGTACTTATCTCCAAAAATACACTCTTGAAAAAGAGTTCCTACTTTTAACTGAGAACATAATGAAAATGGTAATAAACAAATGCTTAAATTTGCTACTCTTGAATAAAACTGGTGAAATAAATTGTTTTCGTTTCATTTTAATTGTTGCCAATAGTCTGAGAACTCCCCAGTGAGACTTGTAACACTTACTCGTTATTGAGCGCTTATTAAACTGTAAGCTACCATGCGTCCCCATTAGTACTGTCGCCATTGGAACTTAATGGATTACTACTCGTATCCACTAAGTCTGTATGGTGACAGTACTTATGGGGACGCATGGTATTTTATAGTTTCAAGAGCGCGTAATACGAGCAAATATAGCAAGTCTCATTTGAGCGTTCTCCGACTTAAGATAACCTTGATTGAAAGAACTCATTATTTAGATGATTATTTAGATGATAGTGTCAGCGCAGCCTAGACATCAACGTGCAGAGAATAATGCATAAGCTCCTAAGGGCACTTACGATTTCAAAAACTCAAGTCTCCAGAATTATATTGATTATCTTATAATAATCAGAAATCTGAATCATAACATGAAAAGCGGAACACAGGAAAATATATTTAAGTTTCAATTTAGTGCTGCTGTAAAACTAATCCAAATTCATTTATTATTACTTAAAGAAATGTTAACTTCATTTTCAATTTTAAATAAAAATACATGAATATTACATGATTGTTTGACTTTTATGTGGGTTCAGTTGAAAAAATGAATGAGTGATCGTTGAAATTAACATTTATTTAGATATCCTTCAAATATATGCATGCTGTTTAGCTTAAATTTGCCAAACTTCTTTCATAGATGTTGTTCTTCCAAAATCAGAGCTAATTACTCAGTCAAATGTTTAGGAAGAATTTTCGGAAATCGCTACTAAGATAAAATGTAAAAATCTTCCAAATGGTGAAAAGTTCCTCTGCAGCCAGTCTTCTAATGTGTCTTGAACTTGATCCTGATTTATGACGGCAAACATAATGGTGAACCTTACTGAACCATCTACATTTTCATAATCGCTGCTTTTCAATTCAATAAGCTTCTCTTCTCATAATTTACTTACATTAGAACATTCAAAGAATTCCAAGCTTACCTGTAAATGGAAAAGAAAAAATATAAGTTTATTAATAATGCATGTAAAATTTTTCTAAGTAGGTATATTTTTCTTAGTCTTATTGGCGTTACGTCTCCACAGGGACAGGTTTCATGTTCTATGAGTACGTTACCACGGGGACACTTAAGATCTCAGTCTTACATTTAAAAATGGAAAGCTTGATATATCCATAGCCATAGATAAAAGACCTTCTTCACTGAAATATGCATGAATTTCTGTATGACCTATAGTTTAAGTGTTCCGCTAATAGAATGCGAAGATATTGTAGAAACATTAGCATCATTCAAACGAACACGGACACAACAATGTTGCTCCAATAGTTAACTATGTAATTAAAAACCCAGCAACTTTTTCCGGGTTTTAATTGCTCTGAAGTACGGTGGTACGTGAACCTTTTCGCTGACGTCATTTGTGTACGGCCAGGTGATGCTTAGCATAAGTACCCTAGCAGAGTCTTTACCCGAGTAGTAAGAAATAGTGCAAAGATTTGACTAGCAAAAAAACTTAGTCCGAAAACTAGTATGAAATAATGTTAACGTATGTTTTTTTCTGTTTCCCAACATAAATAACATCCTGTCGGATATGTTAACAAAACATTTACAAAAATCATGTCATCAGCGAAAATTACTTAAAATAAAACCTTGTAATTCCCTCGCAATCGGAAACCCCCTCGCGTGTGGCAAAGGACGAAAAGGACATTAAAACTCATCGTTGGTTGTTGTCGACAGCGATGCATTGCATTTTCGCTTCAACCACCCCCCAACAGAAACAGGACACATTTGCAGCATTATTGCCAGCACCGCCGGAATGCAATATCATGAAAATGGGGAAAATGATATCATGCCTTAGAAAAAGGATAACCATCTATCTATCATTTGCTTTGAAAACAAGCAACGATCGGACATAAGTTAGCAAAACAAGTTCCAAAGGAGCATTCAACAATTCATCGTTAAATAAATCTAAAAATAAAGGAAAAATAACTTTTCAAGGCTTGTGAATACAAATTAAATAAGTCTTACAATTTTAAAAGTAACTTTACAATTTGTTAGTGCTCGTTTTTACTATTCCATTAATGATTTTAATCGTTTTTATTGGATGGTTTGAGGAATATTTTTACAGTGGAAATTTTCAATTCGTTAGGGTAAGTTTTGAATTTGCTATTGCTTATTCTTACAATTTTTCTTAGGAATATCGATATATGTTTTATATCAAGTTTCCAATTTTTCATTGCTTTTTTATCAATTTACTGGTAAAACTTTTTTTCATGATTGCATGAATTTTTGATTGCAAATTATGTTAAAACTATTGCTTATGTCTCAATTTGAAATTGGTTACTTTTTCATAAAACGCAAAGTGTTCGGCTTCTTTAAATACTTGACAATTCGGTTGCCTCATGCAAATTGCCGACCGGTTTTCGTTCGCTGCCACACGAGAACACTAAAAACCCCCCTCGCTCAATGTGTGTGTGTACATTCGTCGGAAGGGGGTCGGCAATTAAACACAGAATGCAGAAATTCGTCCTGCCGGCCAGGCGATGCAGCAGAGCAGTAGGTAGGAAACGCCCATTCAGTCGGATGGGGTTTCCTCTTTGTTTAGCTCCGTTTTCACACATTTGCATGCATGATTTTATATTCCACTTTTCAGTTTTTTTCTTTTTTCTGCGGAATGAGTTTTGTGTGCCTCTTCCAGATACACCTACTCCCAGTACGGAATAAAGGCAGCGGTCAAGGATAATGGGGAATATTTTAATTGTTTTGTTGCATTGCTGTTTCGTCAACCGAAAGGCGAAGTGAGTGGCAGCGATGAGATCGAAAATGCAGCCGGGTTCATTTGCATATGAATGGTTGGTGAGTCTGAGGTTAATGGCCAGTATAGTTAAGTTCGTTGCTTCTACTTCAAATATATTTGAAAGGATAAATTTAACCTACTAGAACGATACAGAGTGAATCTTCACTGGAATAATAACGAATCCTGTTCAGGATTATGGAAGGATCCTGTTCAGGATTCTTAGTTAATTCTATTCAAGATTCTAAGAGAATCCTGTTTAGGATTCTGAACGAATCCTGTTCAGAATTCTGAGAGAATTCTGTTCAGGGTTCTGAGAGAATCCTGTTCAGGGTTCTGAGAGAATCCTGTTCAGGATTCTGAGAGAATCCTGTTCAGGATTCTGAGAGAATCCTGTTCAGGATTCTGAGAGAGCCCTGTTCAGGATTCTGAGAGAATCCTGTTCAGGATTCTGAGAGAGCCCTGTTCAGGATTCTGACAGAATCCTGTTCAGGATTCTGACAGAAACCTGTTCAGGATTCTGAGAGAATCCTGTTCAGGATTCTGAGAGAATCCTGTTCAGGATTCTGAGGGAATCCTGTTCAGGATTCTGAGAGAACCCTGTTCAGGATTCTGAGAGAACCCTGTTCAGGATTCTGAGAGAACCCTGTTCAGGATTCTGAGAGAATCCTGTTCAGGATTCTGAGAGAATTCTGAAAGAATCCTGTTCAGGATTCTACGAGAATCCTATTGAGGATCCAAAGATTATCTTGTTCAGAATTCTTAGAGATTCCGAGTTAATCCTGTTCAGGATTTTGAGTGAATCCAGTCCGAAATTGTGAGCGAATTCTGTTCAGGGTTCTGAGTGGATCCTGTTTAGGATTCTGAGTGAATTCTGTTCAGAATTCTGGGTGAATTCTGTTCAGGATTCTGAGTGAATCCATTCTGGCATCTCAACTCTCACATTTCTCCGGCAACGCGATTGTCGTCAAAATAGTTGCGTGAATTGATAATATTTTTCGAAACATGATTTGCAATCAGTTGATGAAACTTCGTTGACCGTTAAAAATCCGCTTTGTTCACCAATCATCGCTCTTATCCCCCTGGAAACGCATCCAACCATGCCGAACGCTATCAAATATTAAATTTAACGCAATCGTTTGGCGGCAAAGAAGAAAGCTGCAACGAAAACGCAACGGGTGGGACGGACCAAAGAGAAGGGAAATCAATTTCCCGTCTCAAAATTGAACCGCTTGTGCCCCCAGAACGGAAATCAATTAAAAACTCGGTCCAAATGACCACGTTTCGCGGGAAGCCGATTTTTTCTGTTTGATGTTTCGTGTGATGTTCCGTGGAATGGCCTTGGTGACCGAGCTGCCGATGAAGCATTTCGCAGAAAGTTCTGATTCAATTATATCCATTTTGGTTCCTGATAAATTTACCTGAGGGGGGGCCTTCCTTAGCCAAGTGGTTAGAGTCCGCGGCTACAAAGCAAAGCCATGCTGAAGGTGTCTGGGTTCGAATCCCGGTAGGTTTAGGATCTTTTCGTAATGGAAATTTCCTCAACTTCCCTAGGCATAGAGTATCATCGTACCTGCCACACGATATACGAATGCGAAAAGGACAACTTAGGCAAAGAAAGCTCTCAGTTAAAACCTGTGGAAGTGTTCTTAGAACACTACGCTGAGTAGCCGGCTTTGTCCCAGTGGGGAAAGAAGAAGAAGAAGAAGAAGAAGAAGATATTCACCCGCTACTCATTCAGCGAAATTCTTCCCAAACTATACTGTTAAAATAAGTTTTTTTTACTGAGCTGATTTTCTATCAACATTTCTCAATCTTTAAGTGTTTGGCTGTTCTTTTGAGCTGGTCCCCATGATTTAGCAAATACAACTTATTAAGCCAATCATTCTGTCGAGGACGAACATCCTAATGTCAAACGGGGTATCATCATTTGAAAACAATTGCGAAGTTATTTCAAGTTATCAAGAGAAATTGTCTTATTCGACCAATATGCTCATTAAAGCTGAAATTTTCACTTTGATTCAATCAAATGTTTCATTACGCACCATTAGACTTCTTTAGCAAATATGTATATCTACTCAACGTGACATCCAGTTTTTGATTATGCTGTTTGCAGGGCAAATATACGACAGTTCCTTTCCATAGTAACATATCATGACTTGCAATGGTCGACCTATCCGGAACACATATGTCCTGTGTGTAATAAACTTCTAATTGTCCCCTAACCCCCCTCGGAGAGAAAATACATACAACATGTACCTAGTTAGTTGCGTGCAGTAACGTAATAAATCAAGAGGAATCAGGGCAAGCAAGTGCCAAGCCATCCACCGCAGTGCGAACGACCAATCAGTAGCATGCATTGTAAAATGTGGGACCTGAAACCATATCTATAGGGTTAACCCCATCTCTGCTCCCCAGGTCGGATTGGAACAACGGCAAATAATTAATTGAACGCATAATCAAATAGGGGTTCGGTTGTTATGTGGCCTCCGCCCCTTCCTCTGTCCACCGAAGCCTTCGAGTTTCATAGTTGGGCTAGGTCCAGAAATAGATGCCACCATTTGGTCGGGATGTATGGTTTCAATTTCACAGTCAACGCACGCACATTCATATGGATCCCGCATGACTATTGTTCATTCGGTTTTATGCAAACATATGGACTGACCATCATGTGTAGTATTGATCTGTCCAGAACTGGTTCTGCATTCGAAATCGATTGGTTCATTCCGGTGTGCTTGAACTGTTTTAACTACCACGCGTCTCCATACCAAGGAAACAGGGGAAAATTTAACATTCTAGACCGCCATTCCATGAAAAACCGATCTAGTGGGTCACTGAATTTCGTGAAAATTTGCTATTTTGTTCCTCATCCGTATTTTTGGATTTTTTGATTTGGGTGACCATTTCCTAAATAAGGTGACCAGAAAAATCACGACTTTGCAAAATTTTAATGACATATAATATAATATAATAATAATTAATAATAGAAAAATCATAACTTTCGAACCGCTTGACCGTTTTTCAAATTTTTTAAGACGAAATGAAAGTAACAATTTTCACTTTTCAAGAAAAATGTAACATTTGGCAAAAATTGATTTCTTACAAGCAAAATAAACCACGTTTTCCGTTTTTTCGTGTTTTGAAGGCCTCGGGACCAAAGGGGCTATTTATGTTCTCATTTTTATTTTTGAAATTTCAGAACGTTTTACGGTTACTGTTAAATTTGTAGGTCTCAGCTCACACTGTAGGTATAGCTCAACCGATTTCTAATCTTTTTTATGGAATGAAAGCTTAAGATTTCAACTTTTTAGAAAAAATATAAAACTTTGAAAAGAAAAAATATAATGAAAATGTTTTAAAAATTTCTAGTTTTTATTTTTTTTTCTGAAAAGTGTAAATATTAAGCTTTCATTTCATAAAAAAGATTGGATATCGGTTGAACTGTTCAAAACTGAAAATTAAAAAAATAAATAAAACATGTAATATACTGAGACCTTCCTGATAAGAAATTCCGGTTTTTTTAATTTAAAAAAAACATATCTCCAACACATAAAAACATGCATCGCTGAAAATTTGACAAAAAACGTAAAATTTTCTAAACTTTAATTTTTTGTGAAATTTTATATTTTTCTTCTCTAGCTTTCATTTCGCCCAAGAAAATTAAAAATCGATTAAGCGGTTCATAAGTTATGATTTTTTATTAAATAAAAAAAAAATGCAAATTCGCGTTTTTTCCGGTCACCCTGTTTCGGAAATGGTCACCCTAATCAAAAAATCCAAAACCACGTGTATCCTTATTCCGGATAAGGAACAAAATAACAAATTATCACGGAATTCGGTGGCCCACTAGATCGGGTTTTCCATGGAATGGCATTTTTAAAAATACACAAAAGTTTCAAAAGTCATTAGAAAATTTTCCTCATATGCATATCATGAGTCAAGGTTTAAGCCAAAAACAAAATCATTTTGATTTTCGAGCTACGAAAAAAATAAACAAAATTCCAAAGTGTACCCCGTCTACAGGCGGGGTTTGGTATAAGAGGGTTAAATGTTGAAAAACTTAGAAGATTGCTAGCAAAGCTGTTCAGGGATGCATAAGTTTGCCTCAATATAGCAAGTTTAATTGTAAAACTTTAATTCCAGTGCAAGTAAGATGAAATGTTTTGCTTTGCAGAGTTGGATGGAAAATTATCATAGTAGTTGACAGGATAAATAATGATCAGTAAAATGATATCCAACAGCTTCAAGATAAAAAAAAACATTCAACTTTTTTTCACGATTGTCATAAAACATGATGACAATTGTATAGGGAAAATTTAAACTGTTTCATGTTTCATTAAAAAGATAAATATTTGATATTTCAATAATAAAGGAAAGCTGAAAGCATTTTATGTACAAAAATTAAAAAGAAAACAATGGGGCAATTGGTTTGAATTGTCTAAATGAACCTAAAAAATAATCTTGTGCACATTGTGATTTTTTTTTCGTGATTTAACTTCAAAACCTTTTTTCCTTTGAACAAAAACAGTTCGTTCGAAGGATTCAAGAGAGAATTGATGGAGAAATTTTTGGCTTAATTCCTGAAACAAAACGTGGAGGAATTGAGAAAAAAAACGTTGAAAAATAACATTTAAATTACTTCTGAATAAATTTCAAGAGTCGTTAAGCATCAGACTCATCAGTAATTACTCATAGAGAATTATGAAAGGATTTCAATGGAAATTCACAGAAGAACTCAACAAAAACACTCTGAAATTTTTTTTCGCTAGATGGCAGGAAAAACCTATTATAAATTATCAAATAAATATCCTTAGGAGAAAATTTAAATTTTTGACAAGCGGTAAATTGTGGAAAAATTTGATAAAATAAAAACCTGAGATTTATTTTATTGTTTCTGATAAATGAACTTATGATTTACTCCTTGATTTTTCTGGGGAGTTCCTAATCAAATATCAAGTACATTGTAATTAAAAATTTTGAAGAGAACTTGTGAGATATATTTAAAAAAATCTGAATATTCTCAGAAGGACTTGTTTGCCACCCCAAGCAGAATTCGTTACGAATCTTGTGCAAGCTTTGCTTCGCTCTGAATTGGCTTCGAATCACTCATTCATTCAAAATCCTGAACAGAATTCACTCAGAAACCTAAACAGGATTTACTCCAAAGCCTTCAGAGAATTCATTCAGAATCCTTAAAAGGATTCATTCATAATTCTAACCAGGATTTACTTAAAATCTTGAAAAAAATTTACTCGGAATCCTAAATAGCATTCACTCAGAATCCTGAAGAGGATTCACTCAGAATCTTGAACATGATTCACTCAGAATCATGAACATGATTCACTCATGATCATGATCAAGATTCACTCAGAATCTTCAACAGGTTTCATTAGAAATCTTAACAGGATTCATCCAGAATCCTGAATAGGATCCACTCAGAATACTGAACAGGATTCACTCAGAATTGTGAATAGTATTCACTCAGAATCCTGAACAGGATTCACTCAGAGTCATGAACAGGAATCGCTCAGAATTTTTAAAAGAATTCGTTGAGATATCTTAACAGGAATCACTCAGAATCCTGAACAGAATTCACTCTGCATCGTGAACAGGATTCACTCAATATTCTGAACAGGATTCATTCTGTATTTATTCAGAATCTTGAACAGGATTCGTTGAGAATCTTCAGAATCCTGAACATGAATCATTCGGAATCCTGAAGCAGATTCGTTCAGAATCCTAAACAGCATTCGTTCAGAATCCTGAACAGGATTTATTCAGAAGCCTGAACAGGATTCGCTCAGAATTCTGAACAGGATTCGCTCAGAATCCTGAACAGGATTTACTCCAAAGTCTGCAGAGAATTCACTCAGAATCCTTTACAGGATTCATTCATAATTCTAAACAGGATTGACTTAAAATCTTGAAAAGAATTTACTCAGAATCCTAAATAGCATTCACTCAGAATCCTGAAGATGATTCACTCAGAATCTTGAGCATGATTCACTCAGAATCCTGATCAGGATTCACTCAGAATCTTCAACAGGTTTCATTCAAAAATCTGAACAGAATTCAATTAGAAATCTTAACAGGATTCAATCAGAATCCTGAATAGGACCCACTCAGAATCCTGAACAGGATTCACTCAGAATCCTGAACAGTATTCACTCAGAATCCTGAACAAGATTCGCTCAGAATCATGAACAGGAGTCGCTCAGAATATTTAACAGAATTCATTGAGATATCTTAACAGGATTCACTCAGAATCCTGAACAGAATTCACTCTGTATCGTGAATAGGATTCACTCAATATTCTGAACAGGATTCATTCAGCATTTGTTCAGAATCCTGAACAGGATTCGTTGAGAATCTTCAGAATCCTGAACATGAATCATTCAGAATCCTGAAGCAGATTCGTTCAGAATCCTAAGCAGCATTCGTACAGAATCCTGAACAGGATTTGTTCAGAGTCCTGAACAGGATTTGTTCAGAATCCTGAACAGGATTCGCTCTGAATCCTGAACCTGAACATGAATCTGAACTGACTAAATCCGGTCCAAGACTCTGAGGGAATCTTGTTCAGGCTTTTGAATTCATCCTGTTCAGCATTCTGAGTGAATCATGTTAAGAATTCTCAACAGGATTCGCTTAGAATCCAGAGCAGGATTTATTAAGAAGCCTGAACAGGATTTGCTCAGAATCGTGAACAGGATTTGTTCAGAATCCTGAACAGGGTTTGTTCAGAATCCTGAACAGGATTTGTTCAGAATCCTGAACAGGATTTGTTCAGAATCCTGAACAGGATTTGTTCAGAATCCTAAACAGGATTCGCTTACAATCCTAAACAGGATTCACTCAGAATTTCGAGCAGGATCTTCATAGAATCCTGAGCAGAATTTTCCCAGAATCCTGAGCAAGATTTTCTCAGCATCTTTAGCAGGATTCTCTCGGAATCCTGGAAAGGATTTTCTCAGAATCCTGAGTAGGATTCTCTCAGAATTCTGAGCAGGATTCTCTCAGAAATCTGAGCAGGATTTTTTTAGAACCCTGAGCAGGATTTTATTAGAATCCTGAGCAGGATTTTCTCAGAATCTTGACCAGGATTCTCTCACAATCCTGAGCAGGATTCTCTCAGAATCCTGAGCAGGATTCTCTCAGAATCCTGAGCAGGATTCTCTCAGAATCCTGAGCAGGATTCTCTCAGAATCCTGAGCAGGATTCTCTCAGAATCCTGAGCAGGATTCTCCCAGAATCCGGAGCAGGATTCTCCCAGAATCCTGAGCAGGATTCTCCCAGAATCCTGAGCAGGATTCTCCCAGAATCCTGATCAGGATTCTCCCAGAATCCTAAGCAGGATTCTCTCAGAATCCTAAGCAGGATTATACCAGAATTCTCTCAGAATCCTGAACAGGATTTTCTCAGAATCCTGAACAGGGTTCTCTCAGAATCCTGACCAGTATTCTCTCAGAATCCTGACCAGGATTCACTCAGAATCCTGACCAGGATTCTCTCAGAATCCTGACCAGGATTCTCTCAGTATTCTGACCAGGATTCTCTCAGTATTCTGACCTGGATTCTCTCAGAATCCTGAACTGGATTCTCTCAGAATTCTGAACTGGATTTTCTCAGAATTCTGAACTGGATTCTCTCAGAATCCTGAACAGGATTCTCTCAGAATCCTGAACAGGATTCTCTCAGAATCCTGAACAGGATTCTCTCAGAATCCTGAACAGGATTCTCTCAGAATCCTGAACAGGATTCTCTCAGAATCCTGAACAGGATTCTCTCAGAATCCTGAACAGGATTCTCTCAGAATCCTGAACAGGATTCTCTCAGAATCCTGAACAGGATTCTCTCAGAATCCTGAACAGGATTCTCTCAGAATCCTGAACAGGATTCTCTCAGAATCCTGAACAGGATTCTCTCAGAATCCTGAACAGGATTCTCTCAGAATCCTGAACAGGATTCTCTCAGAATCCTGAACAGGATTCTCTCAGAATCCTGAACAGGATTCTCTCAGAATCCTGAACAGGATTCTCTCAGAATCCTGAACAGGATTCTCTCAGAATCCTGAACAGGATTCTCTCAGAATCCTGAACAGGATTCTCTCAGAATCCTGAACAGGATTCTCTCAGAATCCTGAACGGGATTCTCTCAGAATCCTGAACTGGATTCTCTTAGAATCCTGAAGAGGATTCTCTCAGAATCCTGAAGAGGATTCTCTCAGAATCATGAACAGGATTCCCTCAGAATCCTGAAAAGGATTTGCTCAGAATCCTGAACAGGATTCTCTCAGAATCCTGAACAGGATTCTCTCAGAATCCTGAACAGGATTCTCTCAGAATCCTGAACAGGATTCTCTCAGAATCCTGAACAGGATTCTCTCAGAATCCTGAACAGGATTCTCTCAGAATCCTGAACAGGATTCTCTCAGAATCCTGAACAGGATTCTCTCAGAATCCTGAACAGGATTCTCTCAGAATCCTGAACAGGATTCTCTCAGAATCCTGAACTGGATTCTCTCAGAATCCTGAACTGGATTCTCTTAGAATCCTGAAGAGGATTCTCTCAGAATCCTGAAGAGGATTCTCTCAGAATCATGAACAGGATTCCCTCAGAATCCTGAAAAGGATTTGCTCAGAATTCAGAAAAGGATTTGTTTGAAACCTGATTAGGACTCATAAAAAGTCCTGAGCAGAATTCGTAAAGAATCCTGAAAAGGATTCGCTCAGATACTTGAACAGGAATTGTTCAAAATGCTGGACAGGATTCGTTAAAAGTTTGATTTTTTTAGGTTTGATTATTTTTGTTCGAATGAAACTGATTGAAAACGATCCGGCTTCTCAATTATTTAAGAACCCACATTTTTTACTTTTTTTGTACATATTTTCGTTACCAAGTAGAGACCAAATCAACAAGTTAATTGACTAGGAAGATGTTGAACATAATATTTCATGTGCTTGTATCACTTTTACTATTATGCGAACTTAAAATTTTACGGCCGTCTTCCGAGGAAAACAGCCCAAGCTCGTAGTAGATCATAAAGCAATTAAATTCTCATCCCGACTTTATTCCGGATTTCAAGGGGGGCACTTTTATTGCTGCTGTTCCGATTTCAAGCAAACTGTTGAAAACCCGCCGTAATAAGCGTCTAAATTTCCTTTATTTTACGAGCATCCAGACTTTTTACCAACTAACCCTACCAAACTGATGAAGTATAAATGTCGACAAATTTGCCAACCCGCAATCTGAGCCGTGTCTTGTCAACAGGATGAGAAGAACTTCATTCCACCGTCGCACAGTGGTCAAGATTTGGAAAATTCTGTAAAAAAAAAAAATCTTTACTCCTAATACTATATTACTTTGGGACTAACAATGGGCGATTTTGAATAGATGTTCTGAAAATCGATATTTTTGTTCCGATTAATCGATTAATCGATGTTTGGAGCACTCAAAATCGAGTGAATGGATTCGCTTCGTTCGATTTAAAATTATGTTTTTTTTAGAATGTTTCAATGAGTTGACATAATTTGAATCAGCCTTGAAGTGTTTAATATAAAATTTTTAATTTGAAACGTTATTCAATCGGAAAAATTTACCGCTCATATACCATTTCATTGTGTCTCTTTTTTAAAGCTTGTTTTTTTTTCGATTCGAAAACATCGATTCAAACGATTCGATTTAATCGGTGGATCGATTCGACATGTTGAATTTGAATCGATTCAGTAACATCAATGTACTGGTCGAATTTGCCCAACGCTATTTGGGACATGAAAAGAGTTTTTGAGCAAAATTTAAGACCTCATTTTGGGCAAAGTCATCATTTTTTTTTTCTTTTCATTAACCAGAATTCGTCCCCTTAATGCTACAACTAGATAACTCTAAAATCAAAATTTTGAGATGTGCAACTTTGAAAGTATGACCGTTTAACAAGGTGATGGTTAATCGCAGAGATTATGATTGTAAAATATCTTTAACTTGTGTATTTTGAATCACACGTTTAAGACCTGTGGATATTTTGCAGATCTAATTAAGACAAATGTTTTGACATATTGAAGTCAAAAATTTAAAATTTCGAGTTATCTAGTTGTAGCATCAAGGGGACGAATTGCTGTTATTCAAACATTTTTTGAAGACTCGTAAGATTTTTATGAGTTTTTGGGAAGATAATTAATTGTGTTGTTTTAAGTAAATATTGATGTTTCAATATGTATTAGAGTTTACTGCCTCTCTGTAGTAACTACGTCGTCACTTGACTGCGAACGACACGTTGATAGCCTTTCTCCATCTATATACTTTTGCAATACAGTTCTTATAGAAACGATGTGGTATAATAATATTAAATATATCGCTCTCGCTCTGCGCACGTGACATAGATATGGATGGATATGGGTTATGAGAAGAGACTGCGTGAACTCCTGGGATTTGAATTCGAAACTTGTAACCTTCTAACTCTTCGCTCGGTGGCTTAGTTGGTAAAGCACTCGTCCAGTATTCAAGAGTTATAGCGTCGAATCCCACCGGGAACGCATTTTTTTTTTTAAATTCCGCTCATACTTTATTTATCTTGGTAAAGATGAGCGTGGAGAGTTTATTATCTCTTGTATGAGTTTTAAATTATCTGACATTGAAGATGAATATTTAAAATTGTTTATCTGCAATAAACTACGTTCGAAAATGTGTTATTTAGCAGATTTTTGAGATACGGGACCTCTGTCCGACGACGCGCTGTTGCTCCAATATACTCAGTAAATCAGGATTTGCTAATGGAAAATCGCTTTTCTTTTCTTCGTACCGTCGTAAACAGCTTTTTGTCGGTCGGTTATTGTCCCACCTTAATTGAATTTCCTTGGAATCGAAACGGAGTTATGAGGTTAGATGGAATTTCACGCAAAGCCACAGTTGAATGAAACTTTCAATTCGATGAGTTTGGAATACAAACAAAATTGCGTGAAGCTTTAAAAGTCGTCACATTGTGAGAATCGGATTCGGATCAAAAGATCCATACAAAAAAAGGCATAAATATTTTTTCTGATTTTTTGACATTCTAATCAAATTTAACAATTCCTGACCTTGAGATTAATGTATATACTTCACATTTTGTTTAAAAATATCAAAAGAAATGCATACGACAGAACTTCCAGTCAATCCAAGGTTCTCACTTTCTTAGCTCAGTTAGGCAATACGCGGCTATGGTGGAGGTGTACCAATTTCAAATCCCGGTTTAGCCTAGGGTTTTTCTTCGGGTTGCGAATCCTCTAGACTTCCCTGGGAAATGTCCATTACTGTGTCGATCAGTAGCACGAAATTGGAATGAAAAATTGCACCATTTACAAGAAAATTTCAAGTTTTAGATGGATTTTTATGCTAATCAAGCAAAGATCTAAAAAAAAAAATTGAGTGAAATCCGAGGTTTCCGTTTTCAATCGTAACAATTTTTCCGACGTCAATCCGGTTGGTGGTACCGATTATGATGGAAGGTGGTTGCTTAGGATTCGGTTTTTCACCTTCCATCTTCTCACATTCTCACACACACATTCAGCTTCGTTGCGCAAACATTGTGTTTCATAATTTGGATTGATCGTTCTTCACATTTATTTACTCCACGACGACGAAGATGATGATGTGTGGGCGGGCGCGTCGAAGGAGGATGTTGGTGCTTCTCTCCGAACCAAGCTCCGCCAAGAACACAACAAATTCGGAGTGGTTTTCGTTGTGGAATGAAGGGCGTTGATTGACATGATCCATATCGGGGATATTACGACTTGGATGATTGGTTTTGAGTTTCAATTTATGTAACGTGTGCGAGCGAAAGTGCTGGGCTGGATGTGACTTTATTTTATCAATGATACGCTGATGAGTCTTTCACTCAACGTCATTAAAATTATATGAAACCATTTGAGAGCAGGAATAATGCCACACAAACTCTTATGTCGTTCGTCGAACGCTGTCATATCAATTCCATTGCATTGTTCAGGCATTTCACAAAATAGCTGTATATTAATCAGAATTTTGACCATAAAACAGTATTTTTTGTTGAAAAAAAAATTGTTGCATAATCGATCTCTTTCATTTTCTTCATCTTGTATTCAAAATTTTTGCAGATTATAGGGTATTGTCAACTCTCAAATCGGGGCAAAAATACAAACGAAGCGTTGCAGTTCAAACAAAGAAAACGGTTTCCAAACTGTTCCCAATTAATTAGATAGTATCATTAAATCTGTAAGGAGCTTCATGCTCATATTCGGCGAAACGTGAGCCATTCCATGTCGAAAGTTTGGATTTGCACTCACTATAGAGAGTGAGCTGTTTAAGATATTCCACTGCAAGGCATCATATTCTTCGCCAATCCGGAAGCATTCATGTGTCAGTCTCACTTCAGCAGATTCTGTCTGCCTACCCCGCTCATGCCGTCACAGGAAGGAAAAGACGGGGCTACATTCAATCCGGCCACGAATCGTTGAGAAGTTGGAAAAGCGTTATACTGTGCCTCTACTACAAGCGTTGAAATGGTACGATGATGAGGCAATGGATTGTGGAGAAAGGTGGATGGAGGTGAGCTATCCTAGCGGGTTCTACTTTATATAGTTGTGATGATAGTTGATGGTAGACAGCTGGTGTGATGTGAAGTTTTATACAGGGTGCTCTGTTAGAATATCACTTGAATTTAAGCTCTTCAAACGAGAATTTCGCGGACCAAATCTCAGCAACAAATTTTGGTGGCAGGCCAAATTTTTCGTAGTCCTCAAAAAAGCCGTTCGAAATAAATCGAACAAAATCAAAAAAATTTTTTTTTTTTTTTAAGATACAGCTCAACCGATTTCCAATCTTTTTTTATGGAATGGAAGCTTAAAATTTCAACTCAAAACTCTGAAAAAAAAAAATTACATGACCAAATATAAAAATTTATAGTTTTTTGAGCTTTTTTAAGCTTTAGGGGTTTATTTCAGTTCTGGGACCAAAGAATATATTACTGTTCTCATTTTTTCTAGAAACTTCAGAAAATTTTACGTATACCCTCAAATTTTCAGCGATGTATGGTCATTGGTTTTTGAGATATATGTTTTTAAAATTTAAAAACCAGGAATCTAAATCTTAAGATCTCATTCCATAAAAAAAGATTGGAAATCGGTTGAGCTGTTCAAAAGTTATGTTTTTTTTTTTTTTTTAATAAAAATCAAATGCGCTGAGACCTACAGTGTGTGCCGATAAAAAATGACTGATTTTTTATTTTCAAATAAATATACGGTCGATGTTCCCTTAGTGGACAGTCCCCTATAGTCGCACTAGTGGCTTTTTAAGGCCGTTTAGCTATAAACCTTTTCAAAACATTTTTAGACATGAAGGTCAGGAGCTATTCATCTAAGTACCATTGATACACAGCTTGATTTTGTTCAAAAAATGATCGAAATAATTAGTTTTGCATAACATTTGAGCTCCCTTGCGCTTATAGTAAACCTATAGTTCCTATGATTCTATGACATTTCCCGGAAAACCATTTCCCGGAATGCCGTTTCCCGGAATCCATTTCCCGGAATGACCCATTTCCCGGAAACCCATTTCCCGGAATGCCACTTCCCGGAATGCACCAATAATAAACTTTCGCGGATTTTGTTTTGCAATAGAACTGCCAGAACTGAAGGGGTTACAAGAACCCTACACGAAGCGAACTGGACTATCAAAATTCATACCTATTTTTCTTATGAAAGATGAAAGCGCCCAAGGTCTTTGACTCCATTTTTTGTTCTCAAATCTTGTTTGACAAGGCAAATGTGTGAATTTTAATTCCTCATGGCGAGTTTTCATAAAGGGTTTGTATGTATTTCAATTCCATTTGCCTGAGTGTCATATTTGTAAAAATCAACGCGGACCACAGATAATTGTCGCGGATTCCAATCCCGCCTATCGAGAATCTTTTCGGGTTGGCAAATTCTTCTATTTTCGAGGGTACAGAATTTCTTCGTCAATTGGCGAAAAATATTATCAGTTGATTACTGTGAGAGAACTAATATGCACATGGAATCGATAAGCAGACATTGTCCCAGTTAGAACGTCATGTCAGAAAAAAAGAAGAAGATGATATTAATTAAAAACCCACATAACAGGATAAAGTTTATGCTTATATCTCATTCCAAAGGTGGAGAAGGAGTTGCGGGAAGCATCATATACCTTACTAAATTGACAAGGGGGGGTTTGGTCAAATATGTCTAGTTTTAGCGTGAAATAATTTGTGTATAAATCAATGACTCAACAGAATAACCTTAGTTTGAAAGAAGGGAAAATTTATGATGTTCAATATTAGCAGCCTTCTCCCCAAACATTTTTCTGTCGGTATATTTCGGAAGAACGACAATTGTTCAAAAGAAGGGTGATTATCTATGCAAATGGCAGTAGCTATAATTGGAATTCATGTTGATGTATTTGTTTATCAGTCTGAACATTGCCATTTGTTTTCATGACACAACTTAAAAGAACAGCCTATGTATGAAAGAAGGGTTCCGGGTCATTTGGCCGAATGCCGTTTGGCCGAATGTCGTTTGGCCGAACGCCATTTGGACGAAAGGGTCATTTGGCCGAATGCCGTTTGGCCGAAATTGAAAACAATAATGAACTACAGTTAGCATACATTTGTAATGAATTTCTAAGAACAGTTTATTCCGAAAGAAGCATAAATCATCATTGATATACATCTCTTTAGTGTTAGTTCAAGGAATAGTCAATGTAAGCAATATTTCTCTTCTCTGCTAGCAGTAATAGCTGCCAGCATAGGTTTTCGCATTGCGTTTGTAGTCAGCTTTTAACTGTTACTAAAACGGTTTACGACTTATTTGTCTTTCTGTAGCATCGATTTGCTTCAATCCTTCTGATAGTACTCAGTAAACTAAATAATTTCTAGCAACCACAAGTTTATCTTCTTCTTTTCACAACGGAGAAACAGTTAGCCTATTTAACGTAAGTGTTCAGCGAGTCGTTCGGTATAATTTTTATTAGGAGTATAAACTTATCATAAGCCTTAGTTCTATTAACTATGGAAATTATTAAAATATGAAAGAACAGCCTATGATCAAAAGAAGGAAAAATCTCTTATGAAAATTTAAGCTAGTGTAATGCAAACAATTATTATATCAGTATAACTATAAATGATTTAAGGAAGGGAAAATTCCCATTTTAAATATAAGCTAAATTATCGCCAATAATAATGAAACCAGTACAAGTTGAAAGAATAGCCTATGTTTAAAAGAAGGGAAAAATTCTTATGAAACTATCAAAAACTATGCAAACCCGAGCACACCGTTGGTAGCCCAGAGACGAACCAACCATATACTTAGAGTCTTGACACGAGTTCACAACTTCGTCCTGAATGAACGGATAGTTTTATGTATTCTCTTGGAGCTCATATATAGCGATTCACCATATCATATAAATTGATAAGTTGACTGGTAGATTAGGGCAACACTTATGAATCCTACACATAAGCGTTGAAAATATTAAATGTTTTCTTTTTGTTCTTTATTCGGCCAAACGGCATTCGACCAAACCACCCATTCGGCTAAATGGCCAGACAGCGAAAGAAGGACAATTGTCCAATGAAAATATAAAAAGTAAGGACAATAATAACTCTACCAGAACAAAACAAAAATAGATCGGCCGAAAAGTTCTTCGCAGACCGTACATAGTACCATAGTAGAGGTTTAAAATGCCATGAGATTATTCAGTCTTATAGTAAGTCTACAGTTGTAAGGGATTTGAGATCTAGAAAATTTTGTCTATATGATATATACATAGACTAAACTAAGATTGCACCGGATTGTTTGAAAAAAAAAAAGACTTTGCAAAGTCGCTGTTTTTTTTTGTCGAATAAGGAACAAAATAGCAAATTTTCATGGAATTCGGTGACCCACTAGATCGGTTTTTCATGGAATGGCTGAAAATGGGAATGACCTGACCATGGCTATGTCTCAGATTCGAGGACTGCCAGAGATTCTGCAAGAATCCTGCCCAACAAACATAAAAATCCTGCACAAGTTTTCCATGCAGTTCATGTTAATGATATTTCGAATCAAGTGCAAGAATTTCCGAGTAATCTTCCATATAATAAAAAAAATCCTGCCAAGGGGTTGAGATCTTCCCAGAATTGTGAGAATGTAACGTCCAGGATTCTGTGAGAATTCAGTGAGATTTTGTTTGACCAATTTGATCTACAACTTGTGTTAGAGCTCGAGGAAATTTGGATAATTTTTCTACCAATAAGTGAAACATTTGCTTTTCCATTACAAACTGCAAACTTTAACTTCAAACTAAATTTTTATGAAGAACAATTTTAATTTGCGATTTTGTTTATATATTTATTTTTTTATTTATCTCTTATTTTTTAATTTAAAAATGCCTGAAAATATAATATTCCTCACGTAAAGTTTTTTGATGGATTAATTTTTTCCACCTATGTTACGTAATGTTAGATGCGGTAGCAGTGTCCTATCCTTTATAACAATTTATTTCGTCCCATTCTGTCCCGCACCCACCCATACAAAACTAAATCGCTACTTTCCGGTCGGCGTTCGAGCACTCTCCACCTACTCTTGCGAAGTCCGTGATGACGCCGAAGCGGTGTGACGCTGACGAGGAGGGCAAACAGCCGATGGAGTTCGCGATTATTAAATTACACGGCTCTCGTTCGGCGTTACAATGCAACATTGTACGGCGGATTTATGGCTGAAGAGGGGCGGCCTCCTCGGACGATTCGTTGCGTTGCCTCGTACGCGACTCTAGTAGGTACCTAGTGTCCGAGATGACGCTATTAGCAAACGGATGAGACTGATGATTTACGAGTTTGGAAGGGAACACTATTTGCATAACGGAATTACACACGGTTTGATTTGTATGCGCCGACGTTTGTTGAACGCTGTTGCAATTGGGAACAGCCTCCCTGAAATAGAGTTACACAAAATCTGGGTTTTCTGGACGCGCAGAGATGCTCAGGCATAGCAGAATTCGTTCCCAATTGATTTTGAAGCACGATCAAAGCAAGCAAAGGAAAACATCGCATCTGTAGCGGTCCATGATCGGTAATGTCTCGCAAGTTGTTAAAAAGTAGCAGCGAAGAAGAGCCCAAAAAAGAGAGCGATGATAAAAACCATTTTTTTCGCATATTTGATGTTGGAGGTAGGTATTTCTTTACTGGCATGATAAACAATGCCCTCAAGTTTGAAGCTTGTTTAGATGGGTTCTATCATGCACTGTTATCCGCCAGATATAATCAGGGCTGTAGCAGTAGACGATAAACAGACTCCAGCGGATCTTGATTGTTACAGAGAGCGATCAGTGAGAGATGCTATCAATTTTCTTAGAATTGGACTTCTGGAGATGCCTAATATTACAAATCTTTTCAAGCGTCATATACCTTGCAAAAAGGAAACATCCCTGACGCAGGTTTTTCGTCATATGTAAAATTTTCACACTTGATATGTTGGTCTAGAAAAGTTCAATTTCGTGCGAATCGCACTCAATTTTGTGTAACTTCGTTTAAGCGTGGTGGACAAGTACCATTTCGCAGTTTTCCGATGGAGACGCATCATATCTTTCTCGGAGTGTGAGTTTGCGAGTTCCGGTCGGAGAATGAGTGAGTGTTTTGGTGTTGTCGTCGGCCGACAGACAAAGTCAAACGATTTGATCGTCATAAATCATGCGTCGTACTTTTCCGTGCTCCGTTGCTGTGCTCATAATCGCTTCGGAGACGGGATTTATCATGAAGCGTGACGAATGTTGAGTACATGCATAACCGGTTGGAACGAGAAGTTTTGGCTTCGGATCAAAACTATTTGGGGACATAAACTGTTACGCAACTTGTTGGCGGAAATGGGAATAAATGTATAAAATTGTATTTTAGTGAATCTATAGGCTTTGCTATCTGAGGATATTTTTCGGCCTTAACAGTCTTGAATAACGGTGAAAACAAGTTTACCTTTACATCCGACGGTTTCGGTTGTTTTATTCAACCTTTATCAAGGATTAAAGACGGGTTTCGTTCTTAAATAAGTGGTGGGGAAGGGGTATTCTACATGCGGTCATCATCCAATCTCAATCAATTCAGAAAGTGTTGATAAAAAGCGTAAGTGAAGAAACAGCTTAAACTATAAAAGTGCAAGTACAAACTAAGCTTATACACATAAGCCCAACAGAACCGGTTACAGTGTACTCGCAAAATATTGAAACAAGCACACCACAGTGGGTTGCCATTAGATGCGGACCGTATGTAGAAGACCCCTTCCCCACCAGTTATTCAACAACGAAACGCGTCTTTAATCCTTGATAAAGGTTGAATAAAACAACCGAAACCGTCGGATGTAAAGGCAAACTTATTTTCGCCGTTATTCAAGACTGCTGAGGCCGAAAAATATCCTCAGATAGCTAAATTGTCCAGTCGAAAAACTACCACTCTATATCCTTTGGTTTGGAAAAAGTCACTTTCGTCTTTGAAAAGTCAAATGTTCAAACTTTAAGTTAAAAAATTCTTGAATTTGAAAAAGCACTACAAAAAGAATGTGGTGAGCTCGTTTTATGCTATTTTTATGAATATATTTCCAGCCTGTGTTTACACAATATATTAAGTAATCATGAGGCAAAGGGAGGAGAATCTCTAGAAAAAAAATCATAATATCTTGATAATACAGTAGATCTTCTATAACTTGATATTCCATATCCCAATGGAGAGTTATAGGACCTTAGCAATAACTGATTTTCATGGTCGCCTCGTGGTCCTTTGAACCGCAGTGGCACTGATGACCGCAGGAGCACCAATTTTCGACCCAGCGCTAATTTTGACCCATCCATACGATTTTGGCCTACTTTGTATGGAAATCCGAAAATTGGCACAGAACTCTTGTAGGTCGGAAATTAGTGCTATACCCCAATATAACTAACAATCATAAGCACATTTTAGAAATTATCCTGGTCAAAAAACAAGAAGTGTACGACACAAACCTTCTCGTTTTTTCCTGAAATTTGAAACAACCATTCTTTTGGGGAAATGCTTTCAGGAATTTACTAAAGATTTTTTTGACAAATCACTGGAGAAACAAGTAGATGAAAAAACCGAATTTAGTACTATACCATTTAATTCCACTAGAGTTTGTATCCTTTGACAGATACGCGTATTTCGACCTCAACTGTAAGGCCGTCTACTGTGTCGTGTACTAGACTCAATCCATATTCGAAAAAGTCATTTTTGAAAAAAAAATCAGACCTGTTTCTTGAGTTTTTTTTATAGTTACCTGATCTGAACTTTCGTCAGAACTTCTGTAAGAATTTTGGTGGAATTTTGTACACTAAATTTCTCTCAGTTTCCGAATGTTTATAATTTCGTGGATGAATGGTTTGAACAAGTTTTAATCGTGAAAATTGGATCATTCCGTTACCCATACGTATAGTCTGTCAAAACAGGTATAATTCGATGTCAATTATCAAAATTTTTGTGACGTCGCATTTTATGGTGGCTGTTTTCGATTTTCCGAAATTTAGTTTGATACTGAAGATAACACTGCGGAACACGTTCCGCATCAAAATACCTCTATCTACTTAATTAAGAGTTGCTGAATCCATCGCCGTTTACAGAAATATCATAGCACGTCTAGTTTTTGAGATATTGATTGTTGAAAAATGCAAATATTGACTATTTCAGCCAACTTGCATGCAAGTTTGCCAGCTTGTAGGGCAATTTATTTACTAAATTTGCCACAGAATTCAAACTTTATGTGTATATCAATGCATATCATCAAAGTTTATAATATGTTTGATGCGGAAAAGTTATTTTTTGCAATTCCGTTGTAAATCAATCAACTTTTCATTGAGAAGTTGATCAACATAACGGCCTACTTTTCCTACCGAAAGAAACAGTGCTGAAAAGTGCTACTTTTCAGCACTCTTTTCGGTGCTGAAAAGTAGCACTTTTCAGTACTGTTTTGGTAAGCGTCCACCTAATAACCCAGTCTCTTCATGCCATGCTTATTCTGCGCTGCGTGTGAGTCGAGATGAGTCGTTCTCATCTCGGGTGATGTTAATCAAATTGAAGCGAGTCGACACCTCACCGCCATGCCGCACAGAATAAGCACAATTGTATCTGATTCTTGGGGTCACCGGTCGTAAAATCGACGTGAGGTAAGAATAGTCGGTATCGTATAGCCAGGTGACAATTCTCGATTCGAGTGAAGTGACTGTCCATTTGGTTTACACGGCGAGTCACTCCACTAGAGTCTAAGCCCGTTGTGCGATCTGGTTCCGACACAGGTTGGCGATTTTGATGTGGGATCGGATCGTCCAGCTTTGGTAGTCAGCTACTGTCCTCGATGTCTTACCTGTTCATTCATTCAATAGGAAGTATAGCTCTGCATGATACCGATGGGAGTGAGAAAATTTGTGACATTCATGGGAACTACTGTATCACAGCCTACGTGATTGAAAAATACTGAATTGAAACTACGCATGGCTGTATACCCATGTGGGTTCTCTTGAAATGTTTGTTTGTGCTTAGAGTTCATCCAGTTCAATAGCATTTTTTGAAATAGCAAAAAATGTTGTATGCAATTCGTTGCAAAACTCGATTTTTTCAGCACTCGTTGTATTTATCCAACTCGGCGAGCCTCGTTGGATAAACGTACAACTCGTGCTGAAAAAATCATCATTTTGCAACTTGTTGCATAAATAACTATTTTGGTGGTTAAGAAAAGTATTGTATTTTGCCATATAAGAGAAACGAAGAATTTTGTATGAAGACTGCAAGCATATTGAAAAAACCAAAATATATCTTAAACGAAAGTTTAAGTCCTCTTTTGCATTCTTAGTGGATAAGATCACAAAAAAAGATTGATAAAATATACTTCAAATTTTAGGTAAACATCAATGAAACCAATGTTTTCTACAACTTTGGCGACCTGTAGCTAAAAATTGTGACGTGCTGGGAAATTTATGAGAACGGCATCCGATTCAGCAACCCCAAATCTACTAGAGACACATAATTTGATCCTTGAGACACGTAAAAATGTCATTTTTATTGCGCTGTGTAATAATTCATTAATTTTTAAGGGAATGTATGAAGAACCGTTGAAGGTTTCTTCACAAAATTATCGAAATTACAAAGGCCAAAAAAGACACCATTCATCTATCTCGTAAATACTCAATTTGTTTTCTGAACCAAGTTTCAATTTTGCATTGAAGATTTTTTTTTCTTGAACAGGTTACTAATTTCATAGAAAATTGTATAAGGCGTTCTATGTGGTTCACCATCTTCTTCTTTCTGGCATTACGTCCCAACTGGGACAAAGCCTTCTTCTCAGATAAGTGTTCTCATGAGCACTTCCACAGTTATTAACTGAGAGCTTTCTTTGCCGATTGATCATTTTTGCATGTGTATATCGTGTGGCAGGTACGAGGATACTCTATGCCCTGGAAATCGAGAAAATTTCCTTTACGAAAAGATCCTCGACCAGCGGGACTCGAATCCACGACCCTCAGCATGGTCATGCTGAATAGCTGCACGTTTACCGCTACGGCTATCTGGGCCCCTGTGGTTCACCATGTAATCGATCGAACTCAATTCTAAAATTTTCTGATTTATCAACAAGCTCCAAGATTTTTGAGACTTGATTCAGTTTCAGTAATTGCATATTAAATGAATAGAATATATCTTTATTTTTGCAAATTCAATACAGTAATTGATCAACTTCATCCTGAATTAAAAAATTTCACGTTTTTATTTTGAAAAATTGTTATTGTTTTTATAAATTAAAAAACTTATTATTAAATGAATGACTTTGATTCCAGGATGATCAACGGCGCTGCAGAATTGTTACCCGTTCTGTGGGGTAGTTGGTTAACGCACCCTGTCGAGCGTACTGGGGAGTCGTGAGATCGAAACGCATCAGAACAATTTTATTATTTTTCATAACTTTGCATTTCTTATTCTTAAACTTTTTTTTTTTCGAAGCATGAATTTTCTGATTGTTCTGACTTTTTGAGGAATTTCTCTGGGGGTTTAGTAAGGATTATTCAAAATATTTGATCTAGAAGTCTCCATTGAATACATTTAAGCCCTTCTTCAATTCCTCAAAACATCTTAGAGTGATTTCAGAAATTGCCAAATAATCTATGAATTCAATAAGTAGTACTTCTTCAGGTACTCCTCAAAGTGTTACATTTTGATTTTTGCTAGAAATTGTAGTAAACTCCTTCAAAAACTTATCGCATAGATGTCTCTAGAATTCAATCCAACGATTTCTGTTAATACCAGGGCCGGTTGCAGGTCATTATTATAAGAATTTTAGAGCATGAAGCCTGCAAAAGATACCGAAAATAATCCAAATAGGAATCAACAAAACATAAAGAAATCAAATGGAATCGGGAGATACGAACTCTCAACAAGATTCATCAGAGAATTTTAATAAGCATTCCAGTAAGGATAGGGGGGTTTACCCCTTGTTCATTTTGAAATTCCCGCTTTTTCCCGGTATAATTTTCAAAATTTTCACGGTTTTTAATTGAGGGGCGCAAACGCAAATCAGTGACCTTTTGATCGTGTTTTTAATTGAATATATTAAAAAAAATCTACTGCAGGTTTTTAAACGGTATTTAAATAAAACTTGATACGGTTTTCTTAAAACTAGGTTTCTGTCACTCATACCCATTTGCTTCTCACCCCCTCAATTGTGCAAATAGGACGATTTATACTCTTGGCATTTTTGATTCCCTTGCACAGGGGTTAGTTTTAATAAGCTACTAAGCCCATATTTATTAACAATTAGCTGTCCCGGCAAATTTTATATTAAAAACAAAGATCAGAAGTTTATGTCAAATTTGCATTTTTTGTTTTCTCAACTTTCTCGGAAGAAGTTCAAAAATATTATTCCACACAAACACGTCGGAGCCCTTGAAGAAAACAAAAGAGGAATAATTGTTGAAATTGGTAGTACCAATTTCAAGCCAACTCGTGACATAAAAACACCCTTCCATTCTATGAAGTATAGTGTACCGCCGATGGGGGAACAATGGGTCAGAGGGGTGAGATTGGTTCAAAATATAATTTAAAATATCTAAATAGCTACTCAAAATAATGATGCACAATTTAAATGGTGCAGTCTTTTCAGATTTCAAAATTAATTATCAAAAAATAGATCTCTAAAACAAGTGGTTTATTTCATAAAAATCATATAGAAAAGCTTGAAAATAACGCATTTTCAAATTGCACAATTTATGGAGTCATAGAAAATTAAACTTTTAGAAGGGCTAACGCTATTTACAAATTTTAATTAGGATGTTCATCATATTCATTGGTCTTGGTAAGTGGCATCAAACATGAATCGAGAACGATTCGTTTGATTTGCTACAAACGTGAACCAATTGTATTTACTATTTTTTATTCTTTTATAGATCAGTGAAAAATACACGAATTAAGACTATTTTCAACATTTGTGAATTTATTATCCATGAACGTATACTACAGGAAATAATATTTCAAGTCAAATTACTAAAGTTATTCAACTATTTCCACAAGAAATTAATTCATTAATGTTTAAATGTTATTTGTCCAAGATTACAGATGCTTAATGGTAATAGCATCAACCATTTCAACATTTTACAACTTATTTTTGGTAGGTTGGTAATTTTTTCGGAGACCATCTCAAATTTCCGTCCATTTCCCGCTTTTCTCGTTTTCCCGGTTCAGTGGCCACCCTGGGATATTTTTAAAGAGTTTTTTATTCCTTGTGACACTACGAAAACTATGGACTTCTTAAGAAAACCCTTCAAGAATCCAATCTGAAATATAATCAAAGATAGCTTCAGAAAATATCCAAATAATAACACAGAGAGTTCTTCCAAAAGAACAGCTGGATAATTTCCTAAAGCAACAATCTTTATATGGAATGCTGGAGAAATAACTAAAGAAATTCCAGTTGGAATTTATTGCGGAGTTTCTGAAAAAGTTATTTCTTATTAGATTAGCTAGAATTATCCCTGGAGAATATTTTGGAGTTACAGTCAAAGCTCGTTATAACGATATAGGAAAGGACCGTTGTAATAGAGAAAAGTCGTTATAGACAAATTCCATCCAGAATGAGTCGAAAAAAATAAAAATCGTGCTCGATAGTCTTCGATTTGTATTAAATTTTGCACATGTTTTTGTTATGGTAGAACAAGTGTTTTCCATAGAAAAACTGATCATTTTGACTCAAGTGTAACTTTTGAGAATGGCCTATAAATTTTTGCATGCTACTTATTTTAAAATTCTAACTCCGAAACTGTTGATTTTAGAGAAATATGTTCTACGAAGAAGTTGTAGTGAATCATTTGGACTATAATAAAAAAATATACACTGAAAAAATATTTTATTTGTTGTCATAGAAAAATCAAAAATAAAACTTGAATTTTAAATTACACAAAAATCCCAGTTTTAATATTTTTAAATTTTTACCATAAAATGTTGATAGTAAACAGATGTTTGGGACAAAGTTTCATGATGGAGAAATTTAAAAAAAAAAGTTTTTCCAAGAACAACTTTTGGTCGATTTTCAAAATTTTGATTTTTTGTCAAAATAAATACGTTCTGATGATACAGTAAGCATCTTGAAATGATTCTAAGCCATGATGATTATATGAATAATTTCTCTAGATGTAGCCATTTTCGAATTATATCGAGTTTAATGCAAAAAATATTGTTTATATATTAAAATAGGCCATTTTCATTAGTTTTTTGTGACTCTTCATCAAGTAAAATAAGTAAGTGGAAAGAAATATGGTCTTTACTCTCGAAAACGTATTATTATTAATGAAAAAACACGAATAACTAATGAATATGGCCTATTTTAATATATAAACAATATTTTCTGCATCAAACTCCATTGTAATTCGAAAATGGCTACTTCTAGAGAAATTATTCATATAATCATTATGGCTTAGAATCATTTCAAGATGCTTACCGTATCATCAGAACGTATTTATTTTGACAAAAAATCAATATTTTGAAAATCGACCAAAAAGTGTTCTTGGAAACACTTTTTAATTAAAAATTTCTCCATCATGAAACTTTGTCCCAAACATCTGTTTGCTATCAATACTCTATGGTGAAAATTTAAAAATTTTCAAAATGGGGTTTTTGTGTAATTTAAAATTCAAGTTTTATTTTTGATTTTTCTATGAAAACAAATAACATATTTTTTCAGTATATATTTTTTCTTATAGTTCAAACGAATCACTACAACTTCTTCATAGAACATATTTCTCTAAAATTAACAGTTTCGGAGTAAGAATTTTTCAATTAAGTTGCATGCAAAAATTTAAAGGCCATTTTCAAAAGTTACACTTGAGTCAAAATGATCAATTTTTCTATGGAAAACGTTTATTCTACCATAACAAAAACATGTGCAAAATTTAATCCAAATCGAAGATGGTCGAGTTCTGTGATTGACTGATTTGACATGGAATCCGGCTATAGGGAACGATTATAACATTAAAATATTTTTCAAGGGACCAAAAAGTGTTGCTATAGAGAACTTTTGTCGCTATAAAAGTTGTCGTAATAACGAGCTTCCACTGTATTTTTAACAGTAACTGTAGGTGATTTTTGAACGAATCCATACAAAAATGTCCGGAAGAATAACTAAAAAACGGCGTCGGAACTACTGAATGTGTGTTGGTATTTTAAAATATGGAATAAACATTATTGAATTTACTAAAGAAAAACTCCATTAGTAAACTTTAGTAGAAATTATAGGGGACAAAAAAAAATTAATTGAAGAAATGGTTGCTGGGATAGTTCCTGTGAAAATTTTCAAAATGATAACTATGGAAATAACTAGAGATAACAGCGTAGGAGTGCTCAAGGATAATTTTCGAGAAATTCCCTGAAAAATCTCTTAAAAATTGAAAATTCCTTGAGAAATTGGTAGACGATTTAATGGGAAAATTCGATAAAGAAATCTCTATAGAAGTTAACGACATGATCCTTGAAGTAGTTTTTGAAAGTATTACAGAAAAAACTAAAATCTAGAAAAATGACTGTGAAAAATGAAATGTGACCAAATTGACATTTGTGTCAATGAACTTCATGTTTTAACAAGGACGACGGAAGAGAATCTGGGATAGCACTTTGTAGGCGGCGTTTAGGATGGTGATTGCACGATAATTTTCACACTCCAGTTTGTCGCCCTTTTTGTAGATAGAGCATATATGAAATTTGCACGCGTCCTTGATGATTATTGCTAATTCATCTCACAATTTCGAATCAAAGAAAATCAGTTGGTTTTGCACTGAACAGCTGAAAAAGTATCAGCATACGTTATGTATGTTAGCGCGTCATACTTTTTCAAGTCAATATAAACTATCAAGACTGAGTATTATCACTTTAAAATGCAAGCTGAATAGTCATCATTGTTGCCAAAACGAATGATGGGCTACTTAGACTTAATCTCCTGATTCCTGTTCTAATTATTTTTATATTTGTAATTGCATATATTCTTTTTTCAAGCATGAGGTCTCTAGAGTTCCCATTCTTAAAGTTCATTTATTTTAGTAATTTATTTTAGCAGTCATGATGACTTTGCAGCTCACTATTTCGAAAGAAATAGGATTATTTAGTCAAACAAATACTTTCCGTAAATATAACACCTATATCAACACTTCCCATACTATGGAGGCATATCCAACGATAGATTTTTACAAGAATACTGGATGAAAGTCATCTTAGAATTTCTTAGGGGTCATGCATGAATAATGTCACGCCTCAAGGGAGGTCAGGCATAGTGTGAAAAGTCTTAACACATTTTTGAAGGGGGTCGAATAAGTTCAATTTTAGCGGGAGTTAATTTACGTACCATCCCTTAAGTCCCTTAAGTAACGTAATCCTGATGACAGTCCAGTATTAAAGATGCTAAGTTTAGCTAAAGCTCTTTACTTCCTAGTTTCAAGGATATAATAATAGTAATGAAGTCTAGAGCATACTACAGTCGACTCTCCACGTCTCGATGTTCTACATCTCGATATCTCTCCATATGTCGATGATTTCAAGTCCCTTCAGTCTGCATACATTTCACTCTCCATATCTCGATATTTTCCTTATCTCGATATCTTCATATCTCGATGTGTCTTAAGTCAGTTTTTTCTGCTTTCAGTAAATCCTGGTATGAAACTCTACAGATCCCAGAAAAATCAGAAGCTCTTACGGGATTAATTCTCCAAGAATATCTGACCAACCAATGCACTGTGTTTTTTTTTTCGTCGATTTCATGCGCTTTTTGAATAGCTTCCAAACCGTTGATTTTACCGATAAAGTTTGTTCGGAGAAGTTTCTTGGTATATTAAAGCGCATCTTCTGATGAAAAAAGTTTTGTGATCAATCCACCAAGCAGTCAGATAGAAAATAGTTATTTATGCAACAAGTTGCAAAATGATGATTTTTTCAGCACGAGTCGTACATATATCCAACGAGGCTCGCCGAGTTGGATAAATACGACGAGTGCTGAAAAAATCGAGTTTTGCAACGAGTTGAATACAACATTTTTTGCAATTACGAAAAATGCCATTTGAATAGGATTGATCACAAATGTAAATATTACAAGAAACCCCAAGTGGACGTCCATGCGTAGCATAGGCTCAATACTTTTCAATCAGGTAGGCTGTGAAACACACACTGTAGAAAACTGTCACAAATTTTCACGTTCCCAATTATACTGATCGAAATTCCCATGGAACGACAGACCAGGTGAGTTGCCACGAGTAATTTCTAATTATTTTGTTGCTATTAATGCCTACGCAAACTGTAGTATGAAACATCGAGTTTACTTATAAGTCAAAAAGCTGACTCTACAGCAACTTTCTCTACGCCCGCTGAACGTTCCGCTTCCAGATAGATCTGTCCTGAGTCGAATCCGGACCTCCCAATGGTATAAAATCGGTAGCTGTGGCAAGTTATAGAGAAATTCTTAGACACTATATGGATGGCGTTTGAAGAGACTCAGATATTTGGTAATAGTACTGAAAAGTGCTACTTTTCAGCACCGAAAAGAGTGCTGAAAAGTAGCACTTTTCAGTACTGATTCTTCTGATAGGAAAAGTAGGCATAATTGTCGTTCATCTTCTCGTTGAAAAGTAGGATGTTTTGAAACGGAAGTGCAAAAACTATTTGTTCAAAACATTTAAATAGACATATGGTGTCTTCGGCAAAGTTGTTTTACTGAACATATCATCACGCTATCTTTTGAAGTAACAAAGTTATTCATGAAATACTCTTTTTTCAAAGGGTGGTTCAGGCCCCTATAACTGCCTTCGGCGCAAAATGGCGCAGACAACTCTTATAAATCATGTAAGTACCATATCTTCCCTTTCGGCAGATGATAAAAGCATTTGTCTATTTAACCGTTCGATGACCCTGGAGGGATCGATTCTGCTTTTCGTATAATTTTGAGCAGAAAAACCGACTGTGTTATCCTAGGGCATAGCTTCCCAAACTTTTTGGTTGCGCGACCCACCTATCCAACAAGCGTATTCTTTGCGACCCACCAGTGAAAAATTGTACAGAAACAAGTTTTGTACTGAAGCTTCTGAGGTCACTTATTACTATGATGGGAATGAGATTTGATCACAATATCACAATACCACACGTAATTGACATTGACATGCACTATGTTTGATTAAAAAAACAGTGAATAAAATCATTTATTTTACTTTTGTACTTGCAACTGCTCGTTACAAGATTTCTGTCTCAATATAGAAAATTCTTTTAACAACACTAAGGATTGATTGAATGTCTCGACATCAATCAAATTTCCAAATAGAACTGATTATATTCTAGCATTTTTTTTTTTTTTCAATTAAGTCACACCTCCATGAGTCGATGTTCCATTGCTCAATATTGACTCACGGAACCACACGGAATCAATATTTCGATTATAATCGAAGTTGCATGCACCACCAATAACTATTCGACCTTGAAAGTTTGCTTCACATACTGAAAGTTTGAAAATATTTTGTTGGAGAAAATGGAATACTTTCAAGTTTAAGGATTGTTTTACAAACTCAATCCAAGAAAAGACAATTTCGCAGCTAAAATTGTAGGTATGTGAATTTTTTTTCGACAGAATATTTTTTATCCTTCTAACCACAAAATCTTAGACCGAATGCTGAACGTCTTCGTAGAAATATCGGAGAAGCATGCAGGTTTGATGATAATAGAGATTTTGAAACCGTGAACTATATTGAAAATTAAAAAAAACCTGAGTACTATAATGTTCATCACATTCGATATTTCCATGGGCCAATATTCTCTTCGACTCATGGAAGTTCGAGTATGGCTTATTAAGAAAGAACAATTAAAGAAGGCTGTATTGGCGACGTTCTTCTCAGCCTCAGACCTTAACCTTAGAATAATATAGATAGTGCCAACTGACTGAATTCCTGATCATTGGAAAAAACTTGTTTTGTCATAAAGTAAGAATTTAAGTTTAAGGAAACATAGAAAAAAACTTTGGAAATAAATTCGTACTTTGGAATTTTTTCGCGACCCACCAAAGACTAGCTCACGACCCCCCTGGGGTCGTCAATAGGCGTGATTTTTTTTACGCGTTTCGTTATTTTATACAATCCGATGACCCTGGAGGGATCGGTTTTGCTTTTTACTGGTTATTGAGCAAAAATATGACTGCACAATCGACAAGCATTTCGCGAAATACTATTTATACGATAAATAAGCTATTGTTTTCTCTTTTGATTGCCGGCATTCAAAAGATTAATTTGAAAACGCTTAAACAACAAATATTTATGGTCTATCGCCAGCTTTCTAGGCGAATCCTGACAATATACCTTCCCCAACCTCCAACTCCGTAGCACTTATGAGGGTGTCGCTGAGTCGGTGGCCTCTCATTAAGTAAGTGCTACATCAACATTTCCTTCCCCTATCCCAAGTTACGGTAAAGATGGGCGTGGCCGGGAATAGCGATATTCATGCTTTTAGTATTCTTGTTTATGATTTGAACAAGGTATACTCCCCTGCCTTGTTCTTGAAAGTAGTCAGGATGAGATTATTAAAAAGAAACATGAATGTTGCTAGTATCCAATCTACGAAGTATACCGTAACTACGCTAACGCTAACGCTAACGCTATGAACTTCATGTTTTAACAAGTACCAAACCAATAGGTAAGCCGTAATAGTGTCAACAACCTTAGTTGTATAAAAGCATTTTGTCAAAATTTCTCTTACATAACTCGATAAATATCCCACCAGTGCTCGTTTAAAACTTATTGGGATAGCAATACATGTATCCCACAATATTTTATTGAACTCAATCACTCAAAAGTGATTAACATCATCCCATTTTATAGCTTGTATTGAAAATAATAATTTCAGAATTGAGATAAATCGAAGCCTTGAATTTGATTGACCGATAACTCATTGTTTGAGGTTATGGCTTTCAGTCTTGGATAAAACTCAAAAACGGATTTGTGTTTACATCCGACGTTTCGGACACATGTATTGTGTCTTTTTCAAGGAACAAGCTGTACTCTTCAAATTCGAGATACGGCTTCGATTCACCTTCACCTTCTCCATACAAACTTTAAGCTCGTTGAGTATCTGAGATTGTATTGCCCATCTCGTTTTTTAATGAAATGACTACAGATGAAATGGAGGTCGCAAATTTTTTGTTTCGGTTCCTTAAGGAACATCGTCTAAACTAGGTACCGTAATTCGGGGTGTAGTTGATCAGCGGGGAGAAGTTGATCATTCCCGTACCCACATTTATAGACTGTTATAAGAGCTATGACACGATTTCAATTATCACAATTTCGGAGTTGTGGCATTACCTGATAGCTACTTAGCTTAGCTTAGCTTAGCTTAGACTGACTACACATATCAATGGTTGCTATTCCGTGATTGACCGAAGTCAGTGAAAATGCACAAAGAATCAACTAGAAGTTCGGCTGGGATTGGCCATAATCTTCTTCAGTGTGCATAATTCAGTGCCTCTATTTATACAGGGTCAATAACGGCGCTGGCCACGTCCTTGCAGTCAGGTGGGATTGGGGGAAGGAATGTTAGTGTGTAACCTTTGCTTTTTGGAGACCGTGTTTGCCTCTGCATCTCCACAAAGGTTACTGGGAGGGATGTTTGTTAATGGGGAGGATCGTTGGGTCATAGGATTCACTTTGATAAGCGATTAGACCATGATAAACAATGATTTGTGAGATATATACATGCTTATACGTAAATATAATATTTTGATTTGATATGAACAATTTCTATGTAGAGAAAAATTATGCCGACACTTGAGGTGACGAACCATTCAAAGTTTGTTGAACAAATACCTAAATGTAACATTCCTACAGCTGTCAGGACGAAAACATGTGTTATTATATTTTACTCATTTGAAAAGAAACAAAAAACTCGATTGGTTGGGACATCATAGAACACTCTTATTCTTATGCCGACACTTACAGTGGCGAACCATCCAAAGTTTGTTGAATAAAGTGAACCTTTCGCAAGTCTACACTTGTAGTGTCGAACCATTCAAAGTTTTTTTTAATTACAAAAATAAAAGTATATAAGAGGTGTTCTGAAAAAAAAATGTTAAACATAAATAAATCATGAATCAGAGTTTGTGTCGACACTCACAGTGACGAACCATCCATAGTTTGTTGAAAAATCATATTTACATCCCACCATTGTAACGATTGAATGTGCAGTCATACATATTTTATAGATTAGAAATAGTAGCATGAAACGAGCTCACCAATTGATCCGTTATCCTTGACTGAGCAGCCACAATCCACTTTCGGCTTCACTCGTTTGCTCGGCTATAAAAAAGCACTCAGGAAAAAACAATAAGCGCGCGACCCAAAAAGAATAAAAAAAAAAAAACTGTTCGGGCTTTCTTGACGCACTGCCCAGGAGCAAGCGTCAAGGTCGAAGGATCAAACAGAACTAACCGATCGCGGCACTTTTTCAGTTACTCCAACCGAACTCACCGATCACGCCACTTTTTCACTTACTAGACCAACGCGCGACATGTTTGATCCTGCCCTCGTCGCTCGCCCCGGCAAAAGCAAGTGTCAAGGTCGAAAGATCAAACAGAACTCTTGTGGCATTACCTGATAGCTACTTTTGATTTTCATAAATTCGGTTTGGCATTCAAGGTAATTATTTCATGGAAAAACAGATTTTTTAGGAAATGTTTCATGAACTGTTGAAGGGTTCTTCTCCAAACAATCGACTTTTTCCACGGCTATATAAAGCTACAGTTTTGATAAACTGTTTCATACATTCCATATATGTATTGTGTACCCAGTTTCGAATTTGTATTGAGGATACAAATTCTTTTTTTAGAGAAAAAATGATCTTTTTGCAAGAGGGTTGCTAATTTCAAAGAAAATTGCCTACCTTTAGGCGTTTAATGTGGTGTAATCTGTAATTCACAACTTTCAATTAAAAAAATACCCGATTTATCAATAAGTTGTAAGATTTTTAAGTCTTGATTCAGATTCAGAGACCCCAAATTTAGTGAAAAGCATACTTCTTTATTTTAGGAAACCTATCGCAGTAATTGATCAACTTCACCCCGGAATGAAAAACACCACTTTTTGATCTCCAAAAATTGTTTTTATTATTACGATAATAATTCGTCGAAATTTAATTTATATAATATATAAAAATATGCTGTCTATAGAGGAGTTATTGGTATATATTCTCATATTATCTATTTTAAGGCAACGTTAGCAGGACGTTAGAATAGTCTATGAGGGAATTGATGTCGCATTAGTCCGCTCTCTGCAGACCATGCAATCCACTGCATCTTAACGACATCATACGGAATGCATAAGCATCGGGAAAAGGTGATAAATGGCACAGATTTGCTTTCTTTATCAGGTTGTCAGTGAATGAGGCGTATTGTAATGGTTAAAATTGATTGGCAGTTTGTGGGATAAGAGCAATTGATATAAATATTAGATATCTATAGAACTTTGAACTCCGAGGAAATGTAGTGGGATTTAACCCATGAGCCCATCAACGAATCAGCAAATATAGCAATAAGACTACTAAATTCGTTAACTTCATAAAATGCTTTCTATTGAGGTATCAAATCAAATCATAAGAAATTTACTTTTCATTGTTAATCAAAAATATATTGTCCGATGGAGATTTACTCACTAATCTTCTCAGCTCTAACTGTTCTGTTGAGTGCTCGCTTACCTGTAATGAGAAAAATAAATTGAAATAATTAACAACTGAAGTCAGCATCATGAGATTAGATATATTTATGAACTCAAATTTCTGAAAATTTTAGCATCATAAACTATTATATAGATTCAGTAAAATACCAAGCTGCCAACTACCGTCATTAGCATGCACCGTCGAGCTGTCACAATTGGCACCCGAATCGGTTAAGCAAACGACACCCTCTAGAGCGCTAGTCATACAACTAACTGCCGCTGGTTTGGTGTTACCCACGCCGAAATCCATCCCACCAGAAATATAACAAGAATAAGAAGCAGCTATTAGCGCACCATCACATCGCTGCTTCGGCGTGCCGCGCGCGCCATTCACTTTATGACAGCAGCTGGTTGGCGTTACACGCTTCTCGCTTACCACCTAATTGACACGTGGAGTGTGTCGCGTTTAACCATCGGCTGTAACTTTGAAGACATTTAGGTAGGAGAATGTTTCACGCCTGAATGGGCCGAGACACCAAGGAGTACGACTGCTGCCGCGGTTCATTAGAAGACGTGGTACGGAACGGTTACCGATTTCGCAAAATTGAAACTATTTACCGTTGGGGGCAGAATTGCGGACATAAGTACAATTTGTCGCATTTGACAGACGGCGAGTTTTTCTTTGATTTCCTCTTAATTTGTCCCCAGAAAACTTCAAGCAGATTGGAACAAAATTTAACATCTTTTAGAAAATTTCAAAAAGTTCATTTTTTTTGTATCTTATTTATGTATAGAAAACCGATGTCAACCTACAATTTGAGTCAAAACGGTTGCCACCTACAGCTACCGTTTTGGCATCGGAGGATCCTCTGCGAGAAAACGCGCTCGCATCTTGCACGATCTGTCATCGGTCCGCCATCGATTTGACAGATGTCTGTCAACGCCGGCCGTCGCTCCCCAAGCGTTGCTACATGTGTTGTCGCATCAGGCTACAAAGTTTCAAGGTGTGCGACGACGCCTCGAGAACATTGCATAACCGGTTTTCTGGTGATGGTTCGCCGATGCCTTGTTGCCTTCGCTGTCACAATATAAATCAACTTTCGACACATTCTCCCAAGGGAGTGGGAAGTGCCTTGGGGCAGAGCTTGAGAATCGGATATGGGATTTTTCCACGGCTAAAAACATCTGGTGTTTATCTCTCCGACTCGGGAGCCGAAAAGTAGGTCAGGTCACGCGCCCGGATTTCTTTGTGCGAGATATTCGAGCTTGTTTGTTTTGTTTGGAGGTGTCGAAAGTTATTTTTGTGTCAAGCGGTTATCAATCTTGGAGGTCAATACTTGGGGTTGGTTTTGGATCAAGTAGGGGAAGGTGAAGTTTTGGTATAACACAGGTTCAATTGACTGTTGAGATAAGTAAGCTATTCATTGATATGGATTCTTTTTCATACTTTTTATAACACATCTTTTGATTCAAATTCCGAACATTTAAGGCTTATAGTAAATTTCTCCGTTTTCTAGTTCAGAAATGTTAAATGATAATATTGAACTATTTTATTTTTTTATAAAATACCTAAAGAATAGTTATGAAAGTTGAAAAAGCCTGTAATAGTGTTAAGGCTACTGCAAACCTTAATTGCAAAAAAGCTGTGCAAGCTACACTAAACTCATTTTTGAAATCATACTACTTGCGCAATACTTCATGAACATAACTATGAAAGAATTTCCAAATTCTGATAGTCCGTTCTCAAGCCAACTCGTGACATACAATAACTATCCCATTTTTAATTACATGGAAAGATATATAAGATCAAAATTTATTTTATTTTATATATCCGTTATAAAGATCTAAAGAGTTGAAAACCTAATTAGTTTCGTTGTTTTTGTAATGCAGTATGTACTCAAAATATGAACAAATTATCAGTTTACAAAAAAAGAAATTCTATGTATCTGTGTTATCCAAGCTCTATACTAAACGTGAAACTTTAAACCTAAGAGCACAATTAGTTGTATGCTAATGGATTCCTTATGAAGCTATGAGTGCAGTTCTACGCTTATTCTACATTACACCATGAATCGAGTTGCACAATACTAAGGTCATTTTGATAGAACATCTACATACCAGACAAAGACAAGAAGTAAAGCCATCTCTTTTTTGCCTATGTACAATCTGTCAAAATGACATATGTACTGCCAAACTATATTTAAGATTAAGATTTTTTGGTGCAATAAAGAATGCTTAACTTATGAACAATTTTGGAATAAATTCAAATGATTTGGTAACCAGAGACATTCTGTGATTATGTTTTTGTTCGATAGTACGTTTAATCCGAACTTTCAAAATGTTAAATTTTACTCAATATGCAGACGCGGAACTTGTTATGAACTCTGATGCTGCTTTTCATTGAGTTTCACGATCATCTTTTTGGGCATTTCTCCATGAAGTTCAGAAGAAGGTGACAGTGGAACCCTCATAAGTCTTGCTTTAGATACCCACCGAAACCTGATTTCAATTTGAAGAATATGGAAATCCTGAAGTTTCAACATTTGTTGATCTAAATTTAATCAGGCAATTTTTTTTTTGTCAAATAATATATTTGTTCATGATCATCGGATGCAATTCAGTTCAGTCCAGTTTCAGAACGCCGATTTTAGTTGGAAGAGGTCAAGTTTTTCATATAAAAAAACAACAATGTTGCAGCAAATTTAAGATATTGGAGGAAAAGTTTGGACATTCTGGACGTATTTAAGGTTATGTTCAGAGGTCCTTTGATTCTGGAATTCATTTTCATTGAATGAATGAAGTTCTCATAACGAGATATATAAGATGGAACCCACTATTCTATAAAGGTGAAAGATTCAAAATATTAATTAAAGTATTTTTGATAGTTCGATTATTATGCCGGAACTCTGGTTTAGTAACAAAGTTTCACTTCTTGATTTCGAAAAATCAATGCTTTGTTTGAAGGTTTCATTTTTATGAGGATTCTCATAAAAATACTCTCGAAAGTTTCTCACGATTCTCATCAGAACCATTACTGAGAGGATTCTCATTAAAATTTCTTCTCTTCACATCAGAATCCTTAAAAATTCTATTCATAATCGTCTCTGGATTCTTCTTTGGGTACAAATCAGAAACCTCTCAGGGTTCTCAGAATCCTCTCAAATTTTTCACCAGCGTCCTCTCGGGATTCTTATCAGAATATTCTTGGAATTGTCATTAGAATCCTCCCTGGAAGAAGAATCTTCTCCCAGGGATTTCATTAGAATCCTTTTGAAGTTCTCATCAGAACTCTTCCAGAATTCTTTTTTTTTCTTCTCTATTGGGAATAGAGAAAAGCAGATTTGAGTAAATCATCATTAGAGTCATTCAATCAGATTACCCATAAGAATTCTCTCTAAATTCTCAATAGCATTTTCCAGTATTCTCAGTAGAATTTTTCCTGTTTTCTCGTCAGAACCTT
This sequence comes from Aedes aegypti, assembly GCF_002204515.2. Classification (NCBI taxonomy): domain Eukaryota; kingdom Metazoa; phylum Arthropoda; class Insecta; order Diptera; family Culicidae; genus Aedes; species Aedes aegypti. The sequence goes on along the minus strand of NC_035108.1, from coordinate 70,848,017 downwards.
CTTAGGATTATCATCAAAATCATCTCCGGATTCTCATTAGAATGCTTTCAGAATTCTGATCAAAGTACTCTGGGGATTCTCAATTAAAGTTCCCCCGGATTCTCTTTTCCCAGGATTATTGTCAGATCTTTTCAGAATTCTCATCAGAATCCTAACGGGACTCGCAATAGAATCCTTCCAAATTTTTCATCGAACTCCTTCGAGGATGCTCATTAGAATCCTTCCATATTCCATATTCTTATCAGAATTTATCCAGTAATTTCATCAAAACTTTCCAGAATTCCCGTCTAAATTCTTCCAGAATTATAATCATAACACTTTCAAGGGCCTTGTCCGAATCTTTTCATGATTCTCATCAAAATTCTTCCGAAATTCTCATCGGAAACCAGGATTTTCATCAAATTCCATCCTGAATTCTCATTATAATCGTACCAGGATTCTCATGAAATCTTCCAGGATTCTCATTGCGGGTATACCAGGACTCTCATAGAAAACTATCTAGTTTTGTTGCTAGAAACCTTCAAGATTTTCATCAGAAACCTTCTAGGGTTCTCATCAGAATTATTTTCCAATGGTCTCATCAGCAATTCTCAAGCCATTCAAGGATTCTTAACATCTTCTTTCCAGCATATTAGGAATATCATCTCATCAGAATCCTATTAAAATTCTCATCAGAATCATCTCTGGGTACTTATAAGAATCATCTCAGGGTTCTCAGAATCCCCTCAAATTTTTCACCTGAGTCCTCTCGGGATTCTTATCAAAATCTTCTCGGTATTCTCATTAGAATCCTCCCCGAACTTTCAGCAGAATCTTCCCAGAGTTCTCTACAGAATTCTTTTAGAGTTTTTTTTTCTTTCCTCTTTATTGGGAGTAGGGAAAACCACATTGAACTAAATCATCATTAGAGTCATTCAATCAGATTCATCATAAGAAAGCTCTCAACAGAATCTTTCATTAGAATTTTTCCAGAATTCTCATCAGAATCTTTCCAGGATTATCATCAAAATTATCTCTGGATTTGCATTAGAATGCTCTCAGAATTCTCATCAAAGTACTCTCGGGATTCTAATCCAAATTTACTCCGAATTCAAAGTAGAATCGTCCCAGGATTCTCATCAAAATCCTTTCAGATTTCTCATCAGAATCCTTTCTGGACTCTGAACAGAATTCTTCCAGATTTTTCATCAGATTCATTCGAGGATGCTCATCTAAATTCTTCCAGTATTCTCATCAGAACCTTTCCAGGATTCCCATCCAAAATCATCCAGAATAATCATCATAATTCTTTCAAGGGCCTTGTCCGAATCCTTTCAGGGTTCCCATCGAAATCCTTCTAGCATTCTCATCGAAATCCTTCCAGGATTCTCATCGAAATCCTTGCAGGATTCTCATCAAAATCTTTCCCAGATTTTCAACAGGAACCAGGATTTTCATCATAATCCTTCCTGGATTCTGATCATAATCGCTCCTTGTGGTTCTACCAGGATAATCACCTGAATATCCCTAGGATTCTCTTAAGAATCGTTCCAGGATATTCATCAGAATCCTTCCAGGATTCTAATCGAAAACTTTAGAGTTTTGCTGCCAGAAACCTTTCAAGATTTTTATCAGAAACCTTCCAGGATTCTCATCAGTAATGTCCCAGACATCTCATCAGAAACCTTCTCAATGAAATGGAAGATTCTCACTAGAACCTTTCCAGCATTTCGGTAATTTCAAAAACAACACATTGATCTTTCAAAATACAAAAAGTGGAACGTTGCCACAAAACCGTTGTTGTGTTACTAATGGCATACCCAAGTAACCACTCGCCCGCTAATTCGCCTTTTGGGCCTTAAAGGGCTATTTTACGGCTAATATAGGGCTTGTCAGCTGTATAATAGCAGTATATTAGCACGCAGGGCGAATTAAAGTGCTATTTGGTTACTTGGGTAATTATCGACAGTTTCAAAAAAAAAAAACGCCTTTACAACTCCTGGTAAGAAACAGTTTTCCAATCAAAACCAACGTTCTGAAACTGTACCTAAAATGATCACATGTATTGAAAATGATCAGATTAGTATCCGATGGTCTTCTTTTTTTCGAGTTAACGGTCAAGTAATTCAAAAATGTTCCACGTGGGATTTTACTAAGAATCACTACTGGAATAGAAGGTGTACACTACATTCCCGGCCGTTTATCCAGATTGGCCACCGTTCTCTACATCCTTGTGGATGGTTAATTTTCAATTTATGATAAATGACCTTTAGTGAAATCACCATAACTTCGTTATTTTTTAGCCGATTTTAAAACTTTTTCTTCCAAATTAAATTTATGAAAACTTTGGAGGATCAAACATGTCGCGCGTCGGTCTCGTAAGTGAAAAAGTGGCGTGATCGGTGAGTTCGGTTGAAGAAAGTGAAAAAGTGCCGCGATCGGTTAGTTCTGTTTGATCTTTCGACCTTGACACTTGCTTTTCCCGGGGCAAGCGACGAGGGCAGGATCAAACATGTCGCGCGTCGGTCTCGTAAGTGAAAAAGTGGCGTGATCGGTGAGTTCGGTTGAAGAAAGTGAAAAAGTGCCGCGATCGGTTAGTTCTGTTTGGTCTTTCGACCTTGACACTTGCTTTTGCCGGGGCAGGCGACGAGGGCAGGATCAAACATGTCGCGCGTTGGTCTAGTAAGTGAAAAAGTGGCGTGATCGGTGAGTTCGGTTGGAGTAACTGAAAAAGTGCCGCGATCGGTTAGTTCTGTTTGATCCTTCGACCTTGACGCTTGCTCCTGGGCAGTGCGTCAAGAAAGCCCGAACAGTTTTTTTTTATTCTTTTTGGGTCGCGCGCTTATTTTTTTTCCTGAGTGCTTTTTTATAGCCGAGCAAACGAGTGAAGCCGAAAGTGGATTGTGGCTGCTCAGTCAAGGATAACGGATCAATTGGTGAGCTCGTTTCATGCTACTATTTCTAATCTATAAAATATGTATGACTGCACATTCGATCGTTACAATGGTGGGATGTAAATATGATTTTTCAACAAACTATGGATGGTTCGTCACTGTGAGTGTCGACACAAACTCTGATTCATGATTTATTTATGTTTAACATTTTTTTTTTCAGAACACCTCTTATATACCTTTATTTTTGTAATTAAAAAAACTTTGAATGGTTCGACACTACAAGTGTAGACTTGCGAAAGGTTCACTTTATTCAACAAACTTTGGATGGTTCGCCACTGTAAGTGTCGGCATAATAATAAGTGTTCTATGATGTCCCAACCAATCGAGTTTTTTGTTTCTTTTCAAATGAGTAAAATATAATAACACATGCTTTCGTCCTGACAGCTGTAGGAATGTTACATTTAGGTATTTGTTCAACAAACTTTGAATGGTTCGTCACCTCAAGTGTCGGCATAATTTTCCTCTACATAGAAATTATATGAACAATTATATTTACGTATAAGCATGTATATATCTCACAAATCATTGTTTATCATGGTCTAATCGCTTATCAAAGTGAATCCTATGACCCAACGATCCTCCCCATTAACAAACATCCCTCCCAGTAACCTTTGTGGAGATGCAGAGGCAAACACGGTCTCCAAAAAGCAAAGGTTACACACTAACATTCCTTCCCCCAATCCCACCTGACTGCAAGGACGTGGCCGGCGCCGTTATTGACCCTGTATAAATAGAGGCACTGAATTATGCACACTGAAGAAGATTATGGCCAATCCCAGCCGAACTTCTAGTTGATTCTTTGTGCATTTTCACTGACTTCGGTCAATCACGGAATAGCAACCATTGATATGTGTAGTCAGTCTAAGCTAAGCAAATTAAATTTATGAAAACTTTGTATAGCACTCAATTTGTCTAAAATCGAAACTAGTCTTAGTTAAAAATAGTTTTCTCCAATTTTTTTTCTCGTTTTACGGAAGAAATCATTTTTGTTTGACCATAACTTCATAACTCATTTTTTTGGATTGTTTTTTTTCTTGCTAGAAATTGCATTTTTTTTCTAATAAACTCAAGTCTTCAAAACATCTTCTTTAAACTACTAATTGAATAATGCACATATTTTCAAAAATGTACAAACATATTTTTGTTTCAAAATTATTTAAAAATTATTGCAAAGTTCTTTTCAAAGGTTTTACAAATAAGAAAATCCAGTTTCAGCTTTAAATATATTGTTCAACTGGCAAAAATATGAAAAAAATGGCGTTTTTCGTTAAAAAATCATGTTTTTGTTGAATAACTTGGTCAAGTTAATTTTTGAGTGAATTGTGTTTAAAAACAGTTAAAGCAGATTAAATGAGCTTTAAAAGCATGCAAAGAGATTTGGAATCGGTTGAAGTTATGGCCAATCGAAGAGAAAATTTCAAGTATAATGAAGAAAAGTTTGGAGTAAAATACTGTTAATTAAAACTAGTTTTGATTTTAGATTTGGTATTCTACAAATATTTTGTAAATTTAATTTTTAAGATAATGGTGCTGAAAGATTAAAAATTGGTTAGAAAATAACGAAGTTACGGTGACTTCACTAAAGGCCATTTTTTATAACTTTAAAATTCACCTTCAAGACGCCATCTCTAAGTCTTAATATTTTTAGCTCAAACTTTGAGGTTTCTCTGTAATTGAGATTTGAATTCATAAGAGCACACAAACTTTTGGAAAAAAGTCGCACCCTTGCCATTGTTTTTTTTTTTTTCAAATGGGCACGAGCGCGGGGCCACTACTGTGCCGGAATCAGTTCATATGTATCTACTTTACCGATACAGATCTATTTTTACCTAATCTATATTTACATCTACTTTCACTCTCTTCTACTCTTTTATTCGCACACCGAGCAGGTAGGAGAGAGCTCTGCTGTTTAGTCCAATCGATTTCCAGTCCATTGCTCTTGTGGTGGTTCATTTTTGCCGTGTTCCTAAGTCGTTTGAGGCTAGCTGCCTTCGAAGAGGGTCAGTTTGTCTCAGTCACCATCTGATACTGACGGATGATGGACGTGCTCCCCAAAGCACGGTCCTCCGTGCGGCGTCTTCTGGTGGCTGGACGGTTTTTTTTTGTGGAGAGGCTGGGAATTGAACCCATGACCTTCCGTTTATGAAGCGGAAGCGTAACCTCAAGGCTACGGACCCCCCTATAGCCAATATTTATGACCAAAATTGTGCAACAAACTCGTCCACACCTTTTAATGGTTAAAGGAGGTACCCTAGTCTTGTTTGAGAGTTCGAAAACCTCCAAAATTTCATCAAAGCGTACTCATTTTACAGTTTTGACTTTGTTGATATTGAAAGTTTGAAGAATATGAAATTTAGGTTAATCCAATATTTTCTTCTGGAAAGACTCCAAAGATCTCATCTTTAGTTCACAAAAAATAATGTTTTTAAAATCTCTTAGGAAGATACTTACTTTTTGAGAGCATTAAGATGACTCTCATAATTCGTTAAACTCTCTGTATACGCTTTGCAAAATTTGCCAATATATGGTTAGGCATACATCAACAGACAAGCATCGGTTTCATATCTGACAAATGTAGAAACGTCGAGCATTTGTTTGGCTCTGTTTCAATTCAAGCCATATATTTTCCATCGTGTACTAACAGCTTTTGGCTTAGGATCACTGCCACACAGCATTAAGGCGGCAGAATCCGTCATTGATTTCGGAATTTTCAAAAGCAGTTTTTTTTCGTTGTAAATCAAGAAAATTTACAGGAAAATGTGATCACTGTATTCTATTCTCCAACCAAAACACAGTGAACACATTTTCATCGAAAAAAAATTAGTTTTGAACAGAAAAACTGCTTTTGTAGTTTCGATGATGACGATGATTACGATGACGGAGCGTTGAACGTTAATGAACTAAGGATAATTTTCCTAGGATTGGTAAGACATCTACATATCTAAATTAATTAACTCGTGGTAAAGATGGATAAATTATGAGTTAAAATATTAAAAATGCCACGTGCTTAGGTGGGATTTGAACCCACAACTCTTGTATGCTAGACCAGTGCTTTACCAACTAAGCTACCAAGACAATTGGTAATCCATAAGTTCAGAAGGTTTGTTATATTTTTTTTTAATAATTTCCCTCATAATTTATCCATTTTTACCACGCGTAATGAGTTTATACATTTAAAACCATTTGGATTGGATTACCGAAAAGCTTCGTATATGTGCCAGTATCTGAATATCTGTTTATAACGCTTGAAATATGTTCTCATTTCAACATCATTATTGAATAAGTCTGTATGATTTGTTTTGTTGAAAGTCAAATAGAACCATATGCTTGTAACACATATCAAGTTCTATATAAACTTATCAAAAATTGATTGCATGACAATCAAAAAATAGCGGTTGGACAATGGTATCATCAAATAAGCTGACATTCGACTTTGTTTCGAGGTTTTTTATAACATTACTTGTGACGTACGACCTAATTCAGTTCCAGTTGAGAATATATCTTCCAAAAATAAATGTATGTAGATGCATGGTTTCGGAAAAAAAAATTGCATGCATTTCTTGTTCCGGGAAAGACAGAATAAATTCCACTTAATTTATTTCTCAGACAAACTTCTTTGTAATTCACAAAGTTATTTAGATCCTTTCTTGGTTTCTCATAAAACCAGATTATTTTCTTCTAGATTAAATTCGGTGAAATGATTACCCCGATATCGCTCTTCCCACTAATAAACCCTTCCCTTGCACTGGTTGGAATTTTAATAAACCCCGAATCCACCCATCTCAACACAACTGTTCCACATTCTTTCACCACCCACCCCAAACCGAAGTTCGTTGACCCTCCGAATTTTATTTTCGTTTTCTTTTAATACACCCACCAGCACGCTGTTGCTGATCCACCTTCCAAGCTTGGCCAGTCGGAAAACTTTCCGTTTCTGTCTTTCAGTACTCCCTTTTTTCCCCGTGTAATCTTGATTCATCATCGCATGTCCGCATGTCCGGCTGCCTTGTCGTCGTAATCCACCCTCGCAATATATTAATAGGTGTTTTATACAGTGTTGGACAAAACATTTGTAAATTTTTCGATTTTTCATACAAATAGGTTAACTTTGGTGGACTAGATCTCAGTTATTCAAAAACCGATTTAAATTTTCAACAGCACATCGGACATTACTTGAATTTCAACATATACTTTGGAGCATTTTATTCACTAGTTCAACAGTAATAGCGATTTCACTAAAGTGCATTTTTTGAAGGAAAATTATATACGATTTATCTCAGAATATGAAAGATCTAGACAAAAAGTGTTTTCAGCAAGCATGTGAATCTCATTCAAACTTACAACTTTGCAAATTATACTATCAAGCTTTTTCTCCAATTTTAAAAACTATATCGATTATTGAAATTTTTCAGCACGTTAGGTGAAAGATCATTGATCTTGGACTGATGAGAGCAAAAAATAGAGTGAAATAAGGGCCCTATTTTAAAAGTTGAGTCGATCAAAATGACTCGACTGGAGTCACCGTCGACTAAAAAATTCGCTCGACTCGGCTCTGTCACTCGAGGTTCTCGACACTCTATGTGACTGGATTACTATGGGAGTCGACGGGTGACATCTGAAATACCCATGCTTGCTTTGATCGACAGTGATTACAGACGAGTCGCATGAATCTACTCGATTTATAAAAAGTTGCAAATGTACCGCTCAATACTGTGTATGTAGGTTCCGTTTAATTTTTCATGACCTCGCGGTTCAAACGCCACCCACCGGCGTTGGTTGACCTTCAACCCCATGTATCCGTACGATTAGGCCCTTCCTCCTTCTGATTGCTCGACAACAGGTGACCCTGCTGTCGGGGTCGTAGGCCAACGTTTCACCCTCGTTGAACCCCGCACCGGGGAATGCGAGCTTACGCAACAGCTCAACCTCTAAATAGCGGCCTAGAAGCACCGACCGAGGTTACCAGTAAGTGAGTTGGATGTTTTCCTTCATTTTTTCCCTCTGTTCCAGTAAAACGTGATACGGTTTTCGATTAATGAGATAATAAGTAGATCGTTTGAAGGTGCCACCGCTTCGTCAATCAATCACTTTCTCACGGTAAATTAAGCTTCTCGATGCGGGTCATTAATCTGTGGATTGTTGCCCAGTTTCGGGAAAACTTCCGGTAAATGGCAGGAGGAATGAGATTGGGTTTAGTTGCGATTGAAGCTTAGTAACTTTGTGCTGTTTGATTGATTTGGTTGGTTCTTCTGTGGAATCACGATGAAGTGAACAAAGAACGCATTGAAATTGAGCTGATTTATTACAAAACTTCTTACTTATGAGCTTCCCGTTTATTTCCCACGATTAATCTTTCGAAATAGCGCAACAGCTTCGCTGGAAGGTTCTCCACCGAATATACTAAGTTTGGCTGTTTCTGGTTGAATGATTTAAAAAAAAAAGCATTTAAAACTATCTATGAAACTTCAATTGCTTATAACTAAAAAACAAGGATTAGGAAAATTCTCTATTATACACTAATCCCAATGTTGGCGTGAACTTGGCAGCTATCAAGGAAATACGCTGGCCGAAAACCAGAGAACGTGAATTCCGAGCGTTGAATTCCATCGCCAACACCGCATTCAAGTACCTACAGCGGCGGTGACAGAGGAAAATGTGGAGTTGGATTTATAGTGAGCCTGTGGAACCCAATCCACGAAGCTTGTGACGGAGATGTGATTGAAACTGGTTAACGACGAAGACGAAATGACCGGTTCGATGAAGAGTGCCAGACGAGGAGAATGTCGCCAGAAGCCGTATTCTTGTGACCATTACTCGATAGAACAGAAAGTGGTGCAGGGCTGCGAGAGGCTAAGACAAGCAAATCCAACGCAGGAAGAAAAGGCAGCACGAAAAAAGTGTGGTAGTTGATGCTCAAGATGGTTTGAACCGGAACGCTTTGCGGAGATTTTATACAACGGTCAATGGCACGCGACACAATACCTTACCAGTGCTCGCCGTGGGCAATGATCGAGAAAGTGATTTGTTGACCGATAAAACGGCGGTGGCTGCCAGGTGGAAGAACGAGAAAAATGGAAATACTGCGAGAAACAGGATGAACATTGACGATGACAATCAAGCTATGGATCACCGAATATAGGAGAGGTTAAAAAGGCTATCAGTAACCTGAAGAACCATTAGGCTGCTAGGAAGGATGAGATCCTGGCCGAGCTTCTCAAGCACGGAAGTGAGCAGCTTTACCAGTCGAAATACCGAGTACTTCTGAAGCTATGGGAAGACAAAGAAATGCCTACCGGTTGGTTGGATGGCCTCAAGCGCCTAATCTACAATAAAGAGCACTGACTAGAGTATTATAGATGAATTACTCTGCTGAATTCGGCTTACAAAATACTGTCGCGCCTCCCGTTTAACGGACTGAAACCGCTGTAGCCCTCTAGGGACAGGGTACAAGATTGGTACCTACAGGTCGAATTGCATAAGTGAAAATAGAAAAAACCCTTGAATGCTTGCGATTCGCAGAGTTACCATTAGAAACATTTTTAAACAGAATCTTTATCATAAGAGTCCATGAAGAATTCCTTGAAATACATGCAGAAACTTTCAATACAAAAACTGCTCAAGAAACCTCCGAAACATAATTTTCTTTGTTGGGAGGAGGTATTTGTTTCAAAGTGTTATAATTGACTTCTGAAGTAATCACGGAGAAGGTTGGAGAACAAACCTATGTAGAATTTTTTGCAGCAACTTCTAAAAGATGAATATTCGATAATCCGTCGTAGCAAACATCGTCATTATAGAAACATCAAAAGTAGTTTTTAAGCTCCAAACGGGAATTTATTTGTTGAAAATATGTTCATTGTATCTCGATTAGAAAGTAGAATTCAGTAAACAAATTTATATTCAAATTGTACTGGTTTTAAACAAAAACAAAATTAGATTCGGATATTTTTTTTATTTTGATGAATCCTGCCTCCTTAAACAAAGAAATGTTTTGAATAAATGCTTATGGAATTGGTAAAATGAAAAAAAAAAGCATAAGCAGTACGAATCCCCGAGAAAATTAATAAAGATATTTCTAGCAGAAATAATTGTGGTCTATTAGAGAAATTGCCAGATTTAGGGAGGAAATTATCCTTGAGAAAATGCTTGAGGAAGCCTAGAAGAAGAATTCTGGTGGAATCTCAAGAGTTTTTCGAAAAAATCCTTGCTAGTATTCCAAAGGTATTCCGTTACAAATTCCCATCTGGCGAAACAGATTATTCATAACTGTTGCTCCGACATGTCCGAACATGCCCCGAACCACGTTGCTTCAGCTACCAACACAACTCACATCTGGGCCAAACTGGTCGCTAATTGAATCGAAAAAAAATGCTTTTGATTCGCCACACGCACATTCACCGAAAAAGAGCCCGAAACCCGGTCACGGTCTCGGTGCCTGTTTTAGCCATGGCTTTTACACCGCTCCACACCGCACCACGCACGCTTGATGCCATTACATAACTTTCCAAACTGCCGAAACGGCACGTTTGTCGAGTTGATCCAAACCATTCGCTCGAGGAAGGCACGCTCACTACCTACTGAGTGGAGGGGTTACTGCGGCGCCGGGCACTCAATAAAAACCAGTAAGCGTTGGCGCCCCCTTGCAGAAATGAACTCGCCGCAGAGCTCGTGCTCGTGCGGCGGAAGAGGGGATTTTCTGAGTTCATCCTCAGTCTGCTTCTCGGTCGACTCGATGGGGGGGTATTCAAAATTGCGTGTTGCCAAAGTCGCCGCCGCCGTGGTGGTGGCAGTAAATAAAAGTTGATCGACCTTGAATGTGGCAAAACGGCGACAACAAAGACGAACTCGAAGTTGTTGGACACGACCAGAGTCGTTGGGTTATTTTCGCGTGTCCACAAAATTAATGTTTTTTTTTCTCGTGTATGCATTCGAGAGGTGTGGTGCTAGCATTTATTTTTTGTTTCTGGCTGGTGCCAGACTGGTAGCTAGAAGAGCTCAAGCGAATCAGCGCCAGAACGGAATCAAGTTACGTAACCAAGTTAGTGCCGGCCGCGTGGCACACGCATCGGCCGACAACGGCAAGCACGACGCGTGAAATGGAACTTTGTGGAAAATGCGGTTCAATTTCATGGATACAGAAGTTGACTACTGACTGGGTTGGGAGCCTCTGATCTTTGATCTACCAATCAACGGTGCAGTTTTACCCTTTCAGAACGGATAACAAAATTCACTATATGTGAGATGTTATTGGTTCATCTAAAAACACAGCTTAACAAAAAATGACATTTTCGCGTGTCTCAAGGATTTTGATCCATAGAAAAGTATTGTGCTATATAAATTAAGCATACCGTTAAATGGGGTGTTAAGGACACGTGGGGTTTTAAGGGATTGAACTTCTCAATCAAGTTCGACAAATCACAGAAACGTTGAAAGTCGATATATAAGTCATCTGAAATGCTTAATTTGTTCGGAGGATTGTTAGCTGCATTATGTAATAGGAGCTGTCTTTTAATATGAAGTATTTTGGCTTCTAGATATTGCAAACGTTTCAAAACATTTTTGTTAGAATTTTATGGGCTAAATACATTCATCTACAAAACCATGAAATATATTTAAGAAAAAATCACGAGTCATGTAAAATATAAGTAAATTTAATTGAGATCACAGTAGAGACACAAACTTTTTAAAATAACATCTGGGTTTCGATTTTTATGAACTTTTATGAAAAAAGTCTCGTTTTGAAAATAAGTGGGGTGTTAAGGGATTATCTATTCTAACTTTTCTAAGTTACTAAACTTATTCGATTCATGTCGTAATACATTTCAATATAGTTTTGAATTGTTCCGTGAAAATAACCTGTAACGTAAAGTTAAGGGATCTATTTCGTAAGTCACTGAATATCACCAAAAATGACTTATCTTTAAATTTGGTGAAATTGGTAGAAAAATGTAGATGAAAACTGATTCATGTGTTTTCATGATAATATTTTCAAAAGTTGTTCCATAAAATTGGTGAAAAGTTTGGAAATAGGAACGATTATCTTATTTGAGATGGTTTTGGAGCTATTGATTATTTTAAGCACTACCTAGGGTCTAGATGAACAATAATAATATAAGGACATTTCCGAGCTCATTTTGGACAACTTTTTAGGCTTCCTGGGCATGTGTTAAGATGCGGTGATTTACGTAAGGGATTATGTTGGAAGAGGGGGGTGTATCGTGAATTGTTACACGTCATACAAAAATATTTTAGTTTTTATACAAAAAAAAATCATACCATGGCGGGAGGGGAGTTGAAAAACCGCCAAAATTGTCTTACGTAATCAATAGACGGCCCCTGAGTGTTGTCGAGCATTGAGCATATTGTAATATAGTATCTATGATTTCCGCTCTATATTGGAAACATATCGTTAGGATTTTCCCGATCATGCCACTGGGTTTTACATGCAAATCCGTTATTTGGCGTGTTGTTTTATTTTAAAGGCAAATTGGACACTGGCCCTGTTCAACCTTAAAGCTTGTTAAAATTATCCTTCTTCTGACAAGTCATGACAAGGTTGCTCTGAATTGTTCTAGGATACGAATACTGTATATAAGTATTAAAAATCTTTTCAAAACAATCGTGTGATGCTCTGGTAGCTTGCTTGAAAATATAAGTATAAGAGATTTGGCAGTTAAAATAAAACGGTTAACGTATTAAGGAAATCCAACTTGAATTATATTGAGGTAAAATCATCTTTAGATTGAACAAGACCTTTAGAGTTGAAGGGACACATCAACGATATTTGGCAAAATAATATTTTATTTTTATTTTTATTTTTTTGCTGTTGGCAAAATATAGTTTTATTTACAAAGCTTAAATTCCTTAACACCCCATTTTGCATTTTCGTCAAAAATCACACATTTTAATGATTATCTCAGAAATCTGCCACAGGATCGTCTTCATTGTAATTGGCTTTTGATATACACGTCGGGAGAACTGTAGGACTGTATTTTTTTTTTCAATTATTGACATACTAGAAGTTGCTCGAAATTTGAGTTGATTTTTTTTTTTCATCCCTTAACACCCCATTTTACGGTATTGAAAAAATCGATTTAATTTGAATTTGATCCTGCAATTTTAACAAAATTACATCTGAAATGAAAGTTGAAATCCTATTTTACATGCTAGGTGGATTAAATTACAAAAAAAAAGATTAAATCACAAAAAATACGATAAATCATACTTTAATTTTATGTAAACATCAATGAAACCAGTATTTTATACAACTATGACAACCTGTAGTTAAAAATTGTGACGTTCTGGAACGTTTCTGAGAACGGCATCAGATTCAGCAATCCCTAATCTACTAGAGACACATAATTTGTTATGTGTCTCTAGTAGATTTGGGATTGCTGAATCTGATGCCGTTCTCAGAAACGTTCCAGAGCGTCACAATTTTTATTTTTTGCATTTTCAACTGCCAATATCTAAAAAACTAGACGTGCTATGATATTTTTGAAAACAGCAATGGATTCAAAAACCTTAATTAAGTAATTACCGGCATTTTGGTGCTTGAGACAAAAAAAAGTTCCGCAGTTTAATCAGATGATCTACTAGATCTACTTATTCTAGCTGCTCAATTTGCTCGTTTCATTCTTCGATTGTAATTGTATAGTATTTGATGATTCATATTTTTATCATGACAGCAAAGATACTTTCATGTACCGTTTTGTCTCAAATTCCGAACAGACTCATATTCCGAATACTCAGTTTTTATATGGCGATCTAACCTAAATGTTTCGCTGAAATAGGCCATCAAATTTCCTGGAAATTAAAGTCAATTGCAGTTAAATTTTAATGGTTTTTAATCTTATTTACCCTGTGAGAGTTGTGATAATTCTATAATTCGAGGTCATTAAAATTGCCACAGATAAAAATATTCATTTCAATACTATTTATTTGTACTATTCGGAATTTGAATCATGGTGTTCGGAATATGAGACAGAATGTACACGGTGTTCGGCATTTGAATAAAAATGTTGCTTCTTACTTTTACGTTAAATCAATACTACAAAATTAAACCAACATAATCATTGGCACATCCAACAACCAACAATTGTGTTTTGCAAACAAAATATAATTTTCATACATATTCGGTAATTTATGCCTATCAGATGTATTTGAAGTTACTGTTGGCATTAAGGTGAAACAGTTTGCAATCAACTTCTAAGATTGCTCTAAAACTTTAAAGCCACAAATTTCGCGAAGAAAGCATCCCACAACAATGCACTTTTTATTTTGGCTTTGTGCACTAGCAGAAAGCTTAAAATAAGAAGATCAGGAACGTTTGCCAACTATTTCTCCAGTTTTGAGCATTTGAAAACGTGTGTAGGGTAAGAAGTCGGCCATTGTGTCGGCCATTTTTGGATTCCGAGATGTTTCACCTTAAGTGTTCGGAATATGAGTCAAAATGGTAAGGTGCGAGTGCCATTAGTGGACTACCTAAGCTATAAAAAATCATAACAAAATAACAAACAGCCCTAACAGATATCTTTTGGCGTCAACAGAAAGATTTAAACCTCTACTATATGTGAAAAATATAAAAAAAATGATAAAACTATTTTTTTCACTTAAAACCGCTTGAGCCACTATTGGTACACGTGTTCCAGTAGTTGCGCTAGTGCTTCAGTTGTAGACGTTCGGCAATGATACAAGGAATTTTAAACTAAATGGTAAATTTTAACATAGGTTTCATACTTTTCTTTCGGAACTGCAACTAATATCTTTCGAATGAAACATAAACATCGTCTCTGGGACTTCTCTTTATTTTTATACATCCATTTTAAAAACTGCTTCCATCCGTTGATCCACTACTGGAACACAACGGCAACTATTGGTGCAAGGGAGCATTTTTTTCCGTAAACTTAATTATTTATATGACTTTTTGATAAAATAAAAAGCTGGAATTTGGCAAATCGACTAAACTAGAGGCAATTTATTCACCAAAAATAACTCATGGCGTTTTTATCGAAAAATGCACGTTTTATTCCATAGTCCAATCTACAGGTACATTACAACCATTGGTACCGGCACCCTATCTATTTGTTTTGCAAAGGATAATTTTTACTGAGCTGTAGTTTCACGATACTTTTAAAATATAACTCATTTTGTTTTTGTTGAGTTGAGTTTTCAATGTATTTTCTTTTTTCTCAATAAGAGATTAAAAGAGGGCGTGGGGCCAAAAGGGACAAGAGTGTCACCTCGTTAAAAATGTTTACTACATAAAGTATAATGATTGTCCTTACCTCAGCATTGTGAAAATCGGAAAATACAGTTAGAATGTAAGACTGAAAACTATTGTTTGACTTCCTTTAAATCCAAATTATTATGACGTTTTCCCAGATAGCCGTAGCGGTAAATGCGCAGCTGTTCAGCATGACCATGCTGAGGGTCGTGGGTTCGAATCCCGTTGGTCGAGGATCTTTTCGTTAAGGAAATTTTCTCGATTCCCACACAGTTAAAAATAATGAAGATTACACGTCATGTAAACTTCATTTATGCGATGTAAACATGACGTCATGCAAACTTACACTGAAATGAATTTAATTGTAGAAATTACTGAATCCATGGTAAAATTAAGAACTGCACCAAAGATTTTCAACCGACTACATTAATCTGTTAACTCTACCAAAACATAGTCAATTTCACTACACAAGAAAATATATTCGGTTTATTAAACCAAAGTTGCAGTATGTATGACTAGAAATATTCTTTATTTGACAAGGTTGGTATTATACTTTTGACTACACTGTGTTGTACGGTGGGTGTCACGGATTGAAATACTATGCTTCGTAGTGGATGCTACTATGGGCATGGTCACAATTACTGCACTACTTACTGGTTTTTACCAGATTGTAGTAAACTTAAAAGATTTTTGTAGTCGGTTGAAAACCGTTGGTGCAGTTGTTAATTCTACCATGGATTTGGTAGATTATACAACAAAATTTGTTTGCGTGTAGGTCTGGAATAATGTAAAAATGTGTTATATGTCACGTAATCACACAGGATCCTGCTGGATTGAATGACATATAATTGAAGTTTACATGACAATTCATGTAAATATGCATGCTCCAATTATGTGCATTATATGTCACAGAAATTTACACGTTTTGTTCGAACTGTGCAGGGCATAGAGTATCTTCGTACCTGCCACACGATATACACATGCAAAAATGATCAATCGGCAAAGAAAGCTCTCAGTCAATAACTGTGGAAGTGCTCATAAGATCACTAATCTGAGAAGCAGGTTTTGTCCCAGTTGTGACGTAACGCCAGAAAGAAGAAGAAGAAGAAGAATGACGTTTGCACAGCATCAATGATTCACTATTGTTCAATACATTTGTAAATAAATTTTTGAGAGAAAAGTTCTTTTGACTTCCAGTTTTGCATATTTAAAAATAGTATATCTTAAGGACATTACAATTTCCTCATATGAAACCAGATGATGTTTTGGTGTTCTTGTCTAACATTATCCGGGATATTCAAAAATGTTTCTGAACAGTTTTACTATTATTTCGATAGAAAAAAAGGACGAAAACTACACATTTTTTTCGTAAAATTATGGTTTTAATTAAAAAAATGACCTTTAACCCGTATAGGCCTGAGTAAAAGCAAAAATACCAAAACCCTCACCGCTCAGCGAATACGTAACGGATTCAAATAATATTTTGTCAGAATACTGGCTCACATATCTTGTTTCTAAAAGTGGCCAGAGGAACTCGGGAATATTCCTGTGGCCGGAGTTATTCGAGTGGGTCACTGGGTAATGTCGGGTAAAAAAGAGCGATTTTTTGGGACATGACAAGTTAACTTCATTTATTTGTAATGGCAATAATTTTAATTTGCATAAATCATTAAAATCTGATACTCAACATCCCAAATAAAGAGTTTTTCACCGTTTAGAGAGTACCAGATGTGGCTACTCGGACTTAATGCCCGGAAGAACCGGCTATAGGTTTGTTAGATATTAATCCGTTTCAGTTCTCTTGAAGTAGAAATCAAACATAGCAGTTTACTGAAAAGCATTCCCATAATGTTGACACAGATGTTTACATACAAATTGACCACTTTATCGTAAATTTGAGGCGCCCGGGGACACGAAAATGATCATTTGAAGGATTAAACAAATGCAATACATAAGGTTATCCAATTAAATCATTTCTCAAAAGTTTTACACTGATGCGTTTCACTTAAAACTCCTTGGTAAAGTGGCCACAATATAGAAGATTCCGGAAATTATCTATGACTTGAAATTTGCCTACCTACAGGGGCACAAAACCACTACACCCTTTGCATCCGACCTGACCCAGTGATCCACCGGAATAACTCCGGCCACAGGAACATTTCCGAAATCCTCTGGCCACTTTTAGAAACTAGATATGTGAGCCAGTATATTGACAAAATATTATTTGAATCCGTTTAGTATTCACTGAATGGTGAGGGTTTTAGCATTTTTGCTCTCACTCAGGCCTATACGGGTTAAACCCGCTGTTGTTAACTGTGCTTACTCTAGAAAGTACATTTTAGGTGAATGATATGTAAGATTTATTGTATTTCACTCTGGTGGTTTTCTCGCCCCATACGAGTAGCACACTTGCTCCGTGCCTCGTTAAAAATCCGCATTTGTTGTTTTCATAGCCGTAAATTAAAACAGCCAACCTGAAAGTGCACCTAAGTTCCAAATTTTCAATAATTACCATTTAATTTAAAGCACTACTAAACACTACGATTTTAAATTCCTTGAAGGTATTGTAGTGCTTTAAACTAAATGTTAATTATTGAAAATTTGAAGCCCTGACAATTACTGACAGGACTCACTTTTTACTCTAAAATCATCAGGATTTCGATCTTTGGAAAATATCTGCGAAGATTCTAAACGAACATTTGCCAAAATTTTCAGTAAGTTCCTGGGCAATTTTCAACGAATTCTCCACAATGCCGTTAGAGTTTCCAGACTTTTGTTTGGTGATATCTTCTCAGTTTTGTGGTGAAATCATTGGGGAATACTTTGAGCATTGTTTCAATTTACTTCTGGTAATATTTTGATAAATTGCTGACAAGATTTTTTTGTTAGATTGTTCCCAAGTAAAGAGGCTCATCTTATTCCTGACATCTTTGATTCATTTTAACAAGAGTTATTCTGAAAAATAGCCATTTTATTATTCTTTAGTTTAGTTTCACTGTACTGGCTTTTTGCTCTTGGAGAGTTTACCTCTCGAGTCATAGAGGAGTGATTTCATTTTATTATGACCTTTTATGAAAGCTTTTCATCGGATTCTAGGAATGATACTTGGTAGACCCCTTGCTCTAATCTAAATAGACTACTCCAAGTGATCAGAGCAGCATTTTTGCATTATCTGTGATAGGCGTTATTTAGCCTGCCCAGTA
The DNA here is from genome assembly GCF_002204515.2 of Aedes aegypti. NCBI lineage: Eukaryota > Metazoa > Arthropoda > Insecta > Diptera > Culicidae > Aedes > Aedes aegypti. The sequence continues at coordinate 70,829,655 of NC_035108.1, read as the reverse complement.
TATCCGTTAAATTGCCGCGAGTTTTTTGCCTTGTTTCCACCAACATTCATTTATAAGGGCCCGTGAGATGTTTGTTGATCCTCAAAGGGAGCCGTAGTTTCAAAAAAGTTCACTGGTTGGGAATGCGCTGTCCCCTCAATGTAACATACCTTGACGTCTCTGATAGGCGATACTTATGTCGCAGAATTAACAGCTATACAATATGGGGTCATCCAAAAACGACGTCTATCATTTGGGGGAGGGGGTTCTATGAAAGTGTGACAGTGCATGTATAAGGTATCGGAAAAAGCGTGACAGAGGGGGAAGGGGGGTTCTAGAAATCCCGAAAAATGATGAACGTCATATTTGAATCGTCTCTATGCACTAGAACAAATTGCCTCTCGTCCCTGTGATCAATATTTCATTTTTAAGGATAGCCGTAGTTCCATAGAGACTATACGTTCAATAAGGTCGGTAAAGCACTCCCCGTGAAATACGATTTGAATTGAGTGCTCTATCGAGTGATTCACATGCTATTACCTTGATATGGGTCTATTCACATTGCTCGATTCCGTGCAATGAGAAAGCGGACTCACTTGCCAAAGTGGGTGCTATGGAAGGCGATATTTTTGACAGACAAATCGCCTTCAATGACTTTTCCTAATTGACCAGTAGCAAAGGGAACATGACATACCTGAAGGCCGTTGAACGTCAACAAAATGATCTCATTATCTTATCTAATCCTTAAAAAAAAAATGTTGGCCCTAACTTCGACAACCGTATAGTAAAATATAAGAAAATACTCAACTCAAAAATGATTAAAATGCTACTCTGGGCACCTCATATTGCTCACATCCTTATAAATAGTCTAAGAGCCTCCAACATAGCCGAGTACACACGGTGGTGTTCTCCGAAAATTCAGTTTCCCTAGGGCAGCAAACCAAGGCTAAGAAAAAATGGCTCAAGATTTCTTGAATAAATTGGTCACTCGCCGGAAATGTTCCCCCAGCAAAACACATGTTATAATTGTGTTTTATCAACTGATATATGACCAAAATCAGTAATATATAAGTTGATTATACACAATTACAACATGTGTGTTGCTTGGGTCTGTATTTTCAGTTCTCAGGCCAAAATGACAACTGGCGATTCTGACATCGAGCATACGACGTCATTATTTTTCGAAACAACTTTAAGGAAAGATGGCTCGAGATTTTCGATAATTTAAGATATCCCAAGGAAATTGACAACTGAACTGAACTGAACTAAACAACTGAAAGAGTGGACCAAAAAATTTCAAAACTTAAGAGTTTTTGACCCGGTGTCCTGGGGAAGTGGCCAATATATTAGTGGCAACCTAGCTTGCGACTTACTATTTTTACAAATAATTTCCAAAGGAGTATAGTTCATAATTGACTTGGCCACATGTCGGTGTGTTTTGGATACTCGGTTCCAACGATAAATTATTATTTTTCTTATCAATAAGCAGGAATCAAACACAAACTCTCGTTTTACCCATCAATCTTTAGATTTGGTTTGCAAAATTATGAAGTTTGATACGTCATAAACTAGGTTTAAAAGCTGTCAATAGAGTTTTCACTCCACCCCATAAACTGGATGTCAGTAACATGTGACCAAGCTATCCAAAATCCCTGGAAGTTGGGTTTGCAATATCATAAACTTTGATAGGTCGCAAACTAGGTTTCAGTGCCATCAATTTAGTGGCCACTTGTTTATGGAAGTACGATGTTTGGAACATATTGCCAAATCATATATTAAATCTTGGACCATTCTTCTAAAGGCTTAGTTTGTGAAATATTGAAGCAATCTATGTCACAATCTCTGTTGCATTTAAGTCAATTTAGATGTTTTTTATCCAGGAACGCATTCAGCCATATGACCATGTTATCTAAAACTCTGAACTTGAGCTTTGAATTTTTTGACTTTGTTTGCAGAATCTTGAAACTTGATATGTCCCAAGCTATGCTTTAGGAAACGAAATTTCCCACTTACAAACATTCACATATGATCATTCCTTAATTTTTTCCCCTATTCCCACTTTACTACAAAAACGTAACTAGTTCCGTGTTTTGTCCACTAGAAATTAGAACAGAATAATGTGTAGTAAAGAAGTTATGCCAACTCCCACCCGATTTTGGTATCATTTTATTCCATGTTATCACTGAGTTAAATCGATCACAAACTAGCAGAACCTAATGAATCTAAATATTTTGAATCAGTGGAGAAAATTACGAGCTATAGCTATAGCAAATTGAATAAATTGAACTCTAGCTCCATTTATCTATGTTATCTATTTTATCGCATAATTGCTCAGACATCAATGTATCATGACGCCACTTCTACACTTAACGAACAGTTAGTCACAAATGCGACTACTCCAAACATACCAATCAAAATGGAAACACTTATTAGTTTGGGACCAAAATTTGCACTTCCTACAAACGATCTTATTTATCTTTATAAAGTATTGTAGGTCGTATTATGACATAATGATGTTACAATGAATTGTTTTTGAACAAGAAGAAACAATTTGATTATTGGTTATACTTAAAATCAATATGGAGATACTACAATATCTTGAAATTGTGTGCTTCTGAACTGATATGTTATACTCTTATGATCAGGAATTGATACCTAAGAAAATTGAGAGTATCTCTCTGTTATCGTTTACTGTATCAACCATGATCCGCAACATACCATGAGAACCTGTTTATCAGCTTCTGCTACAGCTCTGATTAGATCGGGAGGATAACATAATAAAACCCATCTCAACAAGCTCCAAACTTTGGGCATACCATGGCTATCAGATACTCAGGTATTGTTTATCATGCCATTAGAGTAAAACTCCTACCCCCAATGGCAAATAAGCGAAAAAAAGGGGTTTTATCATAGCTCTCTCTTCGGGGCTCTCGTTCGCTGCTGTTATTTATCAAGCTTGTTACAACTTGCGAAACATTGCCGATCTCCGACCGACACAGATGGGTTGTTCTCTTCGCTTGCTTTGATCGTTCTTCGAAATCAAATGAGAGCAAATTCTGTAATGTAGAAGATATTATGATCATATGAACAGAAAAACTTAGATCAATACGTTATAGACGAGTAGAAAAAAGACGTCCTGAAAGGGTTAAATTTGAACTTTCGACCTGGCCCGGCGTCGAATGCTAATTAGTTGCGCACCGAACTTGTTTTGGCAGCTGACCTGTATCTTCGCTTTGACCTAGATGCAAGCTATTTTAATTCGGCCTTTATAAAGGCAGTTAATCGAAGTGAAGAAAGAAGGTGTTCGCTTGGAATGCACCCCGGATTATGAAGAGTAGTCCCTCATTCCGGAGGTGGTCTTAAACTGTGTGCCCGACCGAAAGAGCACCCAGGGGACCGTAATAGCGATTTAATAAGCGAAACAGCTCGCTTTCTTCCTCAACTCCACTGTGCATTCCATTGCCTTCTTCTGTCTTCTGGGGAGCAAACGATGACGGGTAATGTGGCGACGATGATGCACCACACTGCAGCCAGAGTGAGGTAAGGCGCGTGCAGTCGGCCGTGAGCCTGGGATGTCTGCTGGAAAATTGTTTGCATATTTTACGGGCAAACTGAGAAAAAAGGAGTTTGCATGCTTGCACAGCGAAGCTCTTGCTGTTAGTCTCCACACTTATGAGCATTAGGGCGATTCAGATTTAAAAAAAATTCGAAAATCCCATCTACCATTTCTTCATTACAGTTTTTATGAAAAAAATTGAGTTCTGACAAAATTTCAACTATTTTGGTGGTGATTTAAATGGGATGGAAATCATTATAGCGAAATTTGGAAAAAAATATTACTGAAGAGAATGAATTAATCTGACGAATAGGAAAATATATCCAGAAAATAGTCCAGTAAATTTCTACAAAAACACAAAGAGAAAATTGTATAGAAATAATTTGTTCATTCGACAACTTTTTTTTTTATAAAACTTGACTAATATTGTTTTTTTGAAAATTTGATCATCAAATTTGATATGTTTTGAATGTTACCATTTTTGTTTTTTCATATAAATTTTCTTATAAACTTTAAACGTTTTTGGACTTTCTTCAAATCCTCAGCAGAATGGCTGAAAACTTGACAGAACACTGTTTTATTATAAATACTGTAAAAAAAATATGGGAGATATGATTTTCAAACTTTTTTTTTTAGTTATTTGAACCACCCCAATGAACACACGATAAACCGGATGATTGAGAGGGTCTCGTCGAGTGATATTCTTGGCCTGGAAGAATGGTTTGAATATCGTAAAATATGCCACAGCACTGCGCCGAGAGACAAAGGAAAGCTTCTAAAGAGGTGATGAAATTTATTAAGCCGTTTAAGGGCATAATGGAGCGGGCGATAAATTGAAGAGCGCCACAATGGCCCCAGGAACGATAAAAATTTTGCGAAGTGGTTTCGAGATGGTGTTAATTTTTAATAGCTGCAAATATCATTCTTCGGTTTTGATGGAATCAATGTATCGTGAAAATTCAGTGCTACAAGAGCAATATTGTAATACCCACTGAACTTCTTTGATCGAGAATTCTTTTCTGGTATGATAAACTTGATGATGAACTTCTTTTCATGAAACTAGGTTATAAAACTGTCATCTAAATTGGTGGAATGGAAAACATAGATTACTTGCTTACTTTCAAGAGTGGAAGAGATTTTGCTGAAATTTGCTTCGAAATGAACAATTAGATCAATGCGTTAGACACATTTTCCGAGCAATAATTCGGAGCAACTCCTAGCCCAGCTGAGAAATATGAAAATCATGAGAATCAGGGGAATCAAGATAATCAGGAGAATCGTGAGAATCAGGTGAATCAGGAGTATATGTAGATTTAGGAGAATCAGGAGAATCAAGAGAATCATTAGAATCAAGAGAATCATGAGAACCAGGAGAAGCAGGGGAATCAGGAGAATTATGAGAATCAGGAGAATCAGTCTCGTGTCTAGTACACGACACTGAAGACGGCCTGTTGAGGTCAAAATACGAGTATCTGTCAAAAGTTACAAACTCTAGTGGAATTATATTGAATAGTACTAAGTTCGGTTATTAATCTACTCAGGAGAATCATGAAAATCAGGAGATTTATGAAAATCATATAAATCATGAGCACCATGAGAATCAGGATAATCAGGAGAATCAGGGGAATCATGGGAATCAGAAGAATCACGAAAATCAGGAGAATTATGACAATCAAGAGAATCATGAGAATCATGAGAATTAGGAGAATCATGAAGGTCAGGAGAATCATGAGAATTATGATAATCAGAAAAATCAGGAGTATTATGAGAACAGGAGAATCATGAGAGTCAGAAAAAAATCCAGAAAATCAGGAGAATTATGGCAATCAGGAGAATCATGACAATCATGAGAGTGAGGAGAATCATAAGAATTATGAAAGTCATGAGAATAATGAGAACAATGAGAATCAGGAGAATCAAGAGAATCAGGAGAACCAGGAGCGTTAAGGGCTTCTAGAGAATCAGGAGAATCAGAAGAATTATGAAAATCAGGAAAATCATTATAATCAAGAGCATCATGAAAATCATGTGAATCAGGAGAATCAAGAAAATTATGAGAATCAGGAGAATCGTTAGAATCATGAGAATCAGGAGAACCATGAGAGTCAAGAAAATCTTGAGAATCGGGATAATCTGGAGAATCATGATAGTCATGAGAATCATGAAAACAATGGGAGTCAGGAGAACCAGTAGAATCAGGGGAATCAAGAGAATCAGGAGAATCTGAGTAATCAGAAGAATCAGGAGAGTCTAAAATATTATGAAAATTTTGAGAACTAGGAGAATTGTGAGAATTAAAAGAATCATGAATGTCAGAAGAATCATGAGAATCTGGAGAATTATGAGAATCAGGAAAATCATGAGATCCATTAGAATCAGGATAATCAGGAGAATCGGGAGAATCAGGGGAATCATGGGAATCAGAAGAATCACGAAAATCAGGAGAATTATGACAATCAAGAGAATCATGAGAATCATGAGAATTAGGAGAATCATGAAGGTCAGGAGAATCATAAGAATTATGATAATCAGAAAAATCAGGAGTATTATGAGAACAGGAGAATCGTGAGAGTCAGAAAAAAATCCCGAAAATCAGAAGAATTATGGCAATCAGGAGAATCATGACAATCATGAGAGTCAGGAGAATCATAAGAATTATGAAAGTCATGAGAATAATGAGAACAATGAGAATCAGGAGAATCAAGAGAATCAGTAGAACCAGGAGAGTTAAGGAATTCTAGAGAATCAGGAGAATCAGAAGAATTATGAAAATCAGGAAAATCATTAGAATCAAGAGCATCATAAAAATCATGTGAATCAGGAGAATCAGGAAAATTATGAGAATCAGGAGAATCGTTAGAATCATGAGAATCAGGAGAATCATGAGAGCCAATAAAATCTTGAGAATCGGGAGAATCTGGAGAATCGTGAAACTCATGAGAATCATGAAAGTCATGAGAATCATGAAAACAATGAGAGTCAGGAGAACCAGGAGAATCAGGGGAATCAAGAGAATCAGGAGAATCTGAGTAATCAGAAGAATCAGGAGAGTCGAAAAAATCATGAAAATTTTGAGAATTAGGAGAATTATGAGAATTAAAAGAATCATGAATGTCAGAAGAATCATGAGAATCTGGAGAATTATGAGAATCAGGAGATTTGTTAGAATCATGAGAATCAGGAGACTCACGATATTCATAATAGGGAGAATCATGAGAATCATGAAAATCATGAGAATCATAAGAATCATGGGTGTCATGTAGAATTTTAGCTTCTGGCAACAATCAAATTGTCTACTTTTTGATTTCAAACCTTTCACGTTGTATTCAACGCCTCCTTCAACAAGTTTCATCAGCATATAACCATGCTTGTAAGCTACATTCGCCATAGGCATTAGTGCTGTTAACCACAGCTTACCTTGCTAATGGTTATTGGCATTTGCTCCACTATTGCCAACATTCAGCTTCAGAGCTTCGCAGTGCGGTTTTCAACAAGTATTTGCCCATTATCGATAGCTGGGTGCCGGAATTTTGGCAATCATATTCGACGAAATGATCAAAACTAATATTGGGGCTAATGTGCGTTTCATGAGGGTGGTCCAATTTGGATCAGTATCTTATATCGACGATTTGAATGAATAATGAAATGATCGATAATAGAAGAGTAAAAAGCGGCTAACGATTCATCTAGTAGTGGCAAGAGTTTTATGGTAGCTATGACACAAACGGTTAGTTCTAGCTTTGAAAAGCTACATAAGCCATCAGACGAACGAACTCCCAAACACTGAATGGAAAATTTTATTTTCTCAACAATAATATGAAAATATCGGTCGGGGCTAAAAAAACGATCCCATTCACCGCTGGGAATAACATGGAAAATCGTTTCATGACTTTATAATATCGTTCATCGTGCGGGGTTCCCACAGGTTGCTCGCTCGCCTCAATATGGGTGCCCTCTCGCTGTGTGGGAGTTTGTTTGAGTTATGATGATTGCAGTTTTCACTTTGTGACGATGCACCACTTTGCGGTACCGTGAACCGGGGCCAGTCGAAAAAATCTACCAGTATTTCAGAACATTATGTTATATTATCTATCAATTACAGATTTTTTCCAGAATTTCGTTAAAGCCAGTATATCTTTACAAGCATATTAGTAATTTTATTTTAGTAATTAGTTATTTATTTTTGATAAAACAACGTTTATCAATTGATAAAATTAAAAAAAAAAAGATATTAATACTTATGGTCGAAAATGATAACCATAAAACAAAACATGTTTAAGAATAAACCATAATCTTGTCCTCTAAATTTGGTATATCCAATCTGAAAAAAATGACAAAACACTTACAACTAGTAAATTGCAGTATTTATTAGCTAAAATTAACTTTGAAAATCCGCATATTACGCCTAGAAGTAGGAAGTTTGATTTGAAATAAACAGGTTTTTCGGGAAACTTGAAAATATCAAATGGACAACAATTTTTTTTGAAAATTACAAAAAAATTGGACTTCAATAAAACATTGAATGGCTCTGATACGTTATCATTGAAAAAAATTGTAAATGTTGGTAGCGAACTGGTCGAATACGTCCCAATGATCAATTTTCCCCCGTTTTACGGTATCCATGGCTTATGCAGTCGTCAAAGACGTGTTCTCAGTCGACAGAGAGTGACTTTGACATCTTTTGAGCAACTGTCCCCTCGGGCCAAGGGGACTCTCGAGCGTCAAACTCGACGAAAGGAAGCAACATCCAGTCCAGCGTGCAAGTCAACCGGAACATGAGAAGCGATGGTTGAATGTGGGTCAGCAAAAAAAATGGGACCGATGGTTTCGATTACTGAGTAAAGGTCCATAGTGCACAGTTTTGAGTCACAAGGAATTCTCACATTAGGATATCAGTTGATGATTCCGATATGATTAAAATTCCACATAATGATGGGTATCGTGATCGTCGTTGTCGTCTATATCGAAGAAACTCTAAGCAGTGGTGGTAGTTGTTGAATTATGAACCAGCGCGGTAGAAACAGTTTCCGGTTCATAATTAAGTTAGAAGTTGGAAATGGGATGTCGTCATGAGAGCCGGTAGTTAGTGATGTGGAATGGCAGCACAGGAAAATTGGATATGGCTTCCGAGAAACGTTGACGGGATGGTGGTGACGAATGGGGATCCTATCCATTTGCATGTTTAATTTGCGTATGTTACGTTGAGTAAGTCATCAATTTGGACGTCTACTTCCGGGTACGTGTGTGAAGAGCAGAAGTGAGACAGTTAGGATAGAAGAATCACAGACAAAAAGACATAATACTTCCAAACGTATCCATTAAACGTTTTCACAGTTCTAATAATCATCTGATACTCTGATTCTTTTAATCTCTGATTCTCTGATTCTCTGATTTTCTGATTCTCTGATTCTCTGATTCTCTGATTCTCTGATTCTCTATTCTCTGATTTCTTGACCGGCTCAATCTGAATCTGATCTGAATCTGATCTGAATCTGATCTGAATCTGGTCTGAATCTGATCTGAATCTGATCTGAATCTGATCTGAACCTGATCTGAATCTGATCTGAATCTGATCTGAATCTGATCTGAATCTGATCTGAATCTGATCTGAATCTGATCTGAATCTGATCTGAATCTGATCTGAATCTGATCTGAATCTGATCTGAATCTGATCTGAATCTGATCTGAATCTGATCTGAATCTGATCTGAATCTGATCGATCTGAATCTGATCTGAATCTGATCTGAATCTGATCTGAATCTGATCTGAATCTGATCTGAATCTGATCTGAATCTGATCTGAATCTGATCTGAATCTGATCTGAATCTGATCTGAATCTGATCTGAATCTGATCTGAATCTGATCTGAATCTGATCTGAATCTGATCTGAATCTGATCTGAATCTGATCTGAATCTGATCTGAATCTGATCTGAATCTGATCTGAATCTGATCTGAATCTGATCTGAATCTGATCTGAATCTGATCTGAATCTGATCTGAATCTGATCTGAATCTGATCTGAATCTGATCTGAATCTGATCTGAATCTGATCTGAATCTGATCTGAATCTGATCTGAATCTGATCTGAATCTGATCTGAATCTGATCTGAATCTGATCTGAATCTGATCTGAATCTGATCTGAATCTGATCTGAATCTGATCTGAATCTGATCTGAATCTGATCTGAATCTGATCTGAATCTGATCTGAATCTGATCTGAATCTGATCTGAATCTGATTCTGTTTCTGATTTGTTTTCTGATTCTGTTTCTGATTCTGTTTCTGATTCTGTTTCTGGTTCTGTTTCTGATTCTGTTTCTGATTCTGTTTCTGATTCTATTTCTGATTCTGTTTCTGATTCTGTTTCTGATTCTGTTTCTGATTCTGTTTCTGATTCTGTTTCTGATTCTGTTTCTGATTCTGTTTCTGATTCTGTTTCTGATTCTGTTTCTGATTCTGTTTCTGATTCTGTTTCTAATGCTGTTTCTGATTCTGTTTCTAATTCTGTTTTTGATTCTGTTTCTGATCCTTTTTCTTATTATGTTTCTTATTCTGCTTTTGATTCTGTTTCTGATTCTGTTTCTAATTCTATTTTTGATTCTGTTTCTGATCCTTTTTCTTATTCTGTTTCTGTTTCAGTTTTTGTTTCTGATTCTGAGTCTGTTTCTCATTATGTATATGTGTAAAACTTTGATAATTTTTTTCATTAAATTGTGTTTAAGAATCGTTATTTCAACAAGTTGTCGTCAGAAAATGAATCTCATCTCTTTTTATTGATTCATTTTGCACCTAAATTGGGTAAAAGCCGATGAAAAATTCGCATCACTACCCCTTCAGTACACTTTCAGCATTGCACATCCCAACGGAATTCAGAAATCCAATTAAATGACATCCGAAATTGAATTGCTACAGCAGCGCAACATAAAGTGAATTCTTCCGGTTGTGTGATTTTCGCTCATCTAACAGGGTTGGGATTTAATTTTCAACGAATGAAGCGACGCAAGCCATCAAGCAGTTTTTTCTGTATTCACCAAGAAGAACCATGTTTTTCAGCGTATTTGAGCTTTTATGTGCATCGCACAATCACACCATCCATGCACACACACACTCTAACCGAACCATCCAGTGTTGATTTGTTCTTGATTGAGCTGAAACTGACAAACTCGCCGGGGCTACCGGAGCACAAAGAAAGAAAATGGGAAAATTTATTTCCATCGTGTACAAAAAAAAAAAAACACAGAAACAAGCACATGACTTCTCTTTCAAAAGTGGCAAGCAAAAATCTTTTGATTTGAGTTATGAAGCTTTTTGCTTCACGTACTCTGCATTATGACACCATAGGGTGAACGTTCGGTTGTTAATCCAGGTCGAATAGACAGAAGGTCGAAACGAAATAAGGTCGAATGTGATTTGCTTGGTGGGAAATTTGTCCTTCTTCGAAAACAGATTTTCTACCTGTAGTCTCTTCTTTTTTGAACTTTTGTCCTTTCGATTTTAATTCTATCGACCTTTTGTCCTATCGAACTTTTGGCTTTTGACCTTTTGTCATAGATTCAGGTAAAAAGTGTCGACTAAATTTACGTTATGTTATCGTCAGGTTAGAGCTTCCTTAGCTCAGTTGGTAAACGCGTATTTAGTGAGTAGAGACGGCTTGGGTTCGAATCCCAAAACGAGTCGATTTTTTTTTTTAATTTTATTATAGAGGTTTTAATCATCTCGTGATCATTCACCTCTAAGAGTCGAAATGTTTCTTAACTTCCTCAACAGAGAAAATCAATCGAGCTTGATGTCAGCTTACATGAGCAGATATTTAACAATGTATGACCATATGGAATTGTACCATCCGAGTTAAACACGGTACCAAACACCCTACCTGACACTATACCGAATTCAAAGGAAGAGTCTGCACCTGAAATTTGTGCCTGCTGCCATCGTTGATGTTTACCTCATCCGGATTCTCACGTCTGCTAGAGTTCAGAGACAGACACACTACGAAACAGAGTGCAACTTCAGCGCCTGAATGGTGCAAAACAAACCCACTTGAGTGGACGACGACGAAAACTAGGTGTGACGCCGTAGAATAAAATGGGCGAAGCTTTTCAAGTGTCTTCTCACACCTGTCCGGAATGTTGCCGTTGAGTGACTGCGGGTAAATTGATTTTACGGAAAAAGGTGAAATGTGTGATGCTTTGGGAAGGTGCGAAACAGGTTTGTATCTGGATGGAATCAGATTGTCTTTCCAGATTTTTGAAAGAACGACTTCTTCGGTCAAACTCAACTCGGAAACCATTCCCTACAACTTCATTCAAGCTTACCAAGAAAAATCTTATCTGTATTTCGGTTCAAAAAACGAAACTGATTGAAATGCAATCATGGCGCAAAAATAAACAAATCGGCGTTGATTGAACGCAGCACTGCACCGAAGAACCACAAGAAGGTGGTGCCTACGATGATAGAACTGTGCTCTAGTGGAACTGCAACGAAGTGAATCAAAAATTGATTCTATCGTTGTGCCTGACGAGAGGCAAACCGAGCAGAAACATCAACTGCTAGGAGAATCCGATCGGAAACTGAAATGCAGAATGCGATGCGAATGGAAGAGAGGTGCTGTTGGAGGAAAGGAACTGAAATGTGCAATTTTGCATGTTCATACCTTGTTGCATTGACGGAAACTCCGCATCCAGAGGTACGTCTATCGTGGAAAATAGCTTCATTAGTACAACAAATTTCGATAAACTGTTGCGCAGAAGCAAATCGTGAGTTCATGGCAGCTTATAATCAATGCTAATGAGATTGCTTAATTACCAACTTGGATTTGCAGGAAAACATAATCAGGAACAGAAATAGAATCAGAAACATAATCAGAAACAGAACCAGAAACAGAATAAGCAACAGAATCAGAAACATAATCAGAAGCAGAAATAGATTCAGAAACAGAATCAAAAACAGAATTAGAAACAGTATCAAAAACAGAATCAGGAACATAATCAGAAACATAATCAGAGTTAGGAATAGAAACAGAATCAGAATCAAAATCAGAATCAGAATCAGAATCAGAATCAAAAACAGAAACAGAATCAGAATCAGAAACAGAATCAGAAACACAATTGAAACAAAATCAGAAACATAATCAGAAACAGAATCAAAAATATAATGAGAAACAGAATAAGAAACTAAACAAGATTCAGATAGCAAAATAATAAAATCAGATAATCAAAATTCAAAAATCGAAACCAAATCAGCTAATTGCAGAAACCTCCCAAAGTATGTAACATACACATTGAGCAATAGAGCATATCTTGTATCTTTCCACAAACAAGTAACGCAATCGAAATCCAGATAAATAGGTCGATCAATGCTCGCGCAATCATGCTTCGCTCGCAATGCATCGGCAACAACCGTGTTAACATTCACTTTTCTCCGCAGTCAGTGGCTGTTGCAATCATCATGATCGGATCCATTCTCTCCATGCAGCTCACTGGGCTGCACAACACGGCCCCTTACCGCAGCAAAGTGATACAACCAGTTGCAATCAGAGCACCACACACACACACGCTGACTGAGTGGGTCTGATGGTGACGGTGCAATGCTTGCCATTCTGTAATCATTGGGAAGGCATTACGATACGATTGAATTTTCCACGTGCTTTAATCAGTTGTTCGATAATTATCTGGGGAAAAATTTGACGGATTGGTGAAAATTTCGCAATCGGAATTTTTTCGGGAGAAATGCATTCATTTGCATTATAGAGTACTACATTCCATTGTAAACATTGTTACTATGGTAATTGTATAGTGAAACAACCATACATTCTAAATGTCAACCATAGGAAATAAAAAACTATATGCTTGATGTTAAGAAAATACAAGAATACCTATCCTTTTCTCAGGGTGTAACCTATTTTGAATTTGTTTCTACCTTATATTTTAAGGTACTTCATAAAGTTTTTGTGTGCAATGTATTACTGTACAGATTAAACTTCAACCATAGAAGAACATTAGAATATATTACTCTATTGTTCTTCTATGGTTGAGGATTACTCTGTATAGATGTATAACTGTTGCCTTCATTGTCAAGAAAATACAGAAAATGGTTTACTTTTCTAAATGAGGAACTGACTGCAATTTGTATTTTTATTTACCATATGTTTTATGGTTCAAGATGATTGATTATAAAGTGTTTTTAAGGTTTTCGTAGCTACAACAAAATACACAGTTAAGTTATATTTAAATATTTGGTACTTCATTTAGATGTTGAATCGAGGTCATCGGCTACATACATTGTACCGTTAACTCGATTGCAAAATAACTCAGTACCTCTTATGGTCTCAATAATAATTTTCCACATCGTCATACCCACATGCAGTACATTACCCAACCAAATTGAGCAATCCGCGCATAAATTGAAAACCCGAAAAGGTTGCCTCAGTGCGCTATGTGTCGCCCTTTAGCAAGCGCTTACCAGCATCAGCACAGCACCGCTACTCCAAAGAGTCCTCACGCGAGACACCTGAATCGAGCTCAAGGTTAGCTCCAATATCGGTTATTTAACCACCTTTTACCGAAGCTCGCGTCTCTCCGTCTGGCAGCCGAAAAGCATAGAGCTATGGCTGCTGGCTCAAGAAGTTATATAACCTCCACCAATTCACTTCGGACGGTCGCAGCCATCAGTGGCTCATAACATTTTTACGGTTTTGCAGTTTCGGTAAAAGTTCAGCGCAACCTCGCAGGGCTGGTAGCGGAAGGTGGTGCCAAAAATAGTAAAATGTGTAAGTTACCAGACTTATGATTCTCGAAAAACTAATCAAAAATGACTCTGAAATCAAAACAAAATCAGTTTATTTTAGTTTGATGAATGCTTTCGACTGTGATGACTAATTTATTTCTAAAGTTTTATCGGCTCTATCAGCCTTAAGGCAGCTGAAACGCCTTTTGCTTCTACTTGTCCGACGTTTTGGCGTATATTTCGCCTTCTTCAAGGGTTTAGAGGCTGCGTTTTGTTGTGTATATAGGTGTCTTGTCCGACTTGTGACCGTTCAAAATTTATAATGGCGTCCCACTGCACACAGATCATTTTGATTCGTTCGAATTTTAGTTAAAATTTGACACATCGATAGTTCTTTCTCCTCCGGTTAAAAATAACCCTGCACGAAAGCATGGTTATACTTGACAGTTCAAAAGTTATTTTCTGCTACCAGTAATTTGAAAATAACTCACCATCTATTTACTTTATTCTGAAATAGTACTCGGCAGTCAAAACTCATACGGGTAAACAACAAAGTTTAATTTACCCGTTTGAGGGGAAAATAACTATTGAAATGTCAAATTTTAACTAAAAATTAAACAAACCGACGAAACGGTTCACCATCTCAAAAGAACAAGTGATCCTTGGCTTTTTTGGCGAGAGTCGATTCATTTGATAAGCACGGATCAGACAAAAAGTGACCCGGAAAAATAACGAACCGATTCTTTTCTCCTATTCTCTTTCGTTCGTGTCTCGGCATTCTTATATCGCTTGACATGTGCCTTGCTCTGCACGCCACGACACAGTTTGCTGCCAATTAATTAGCCCCGCCGCTTGCATACAGGCAGATGAAAAATAGAGAGAACATGTGCCCACTTGAATGGTAAAGCACAAATTTTTACTTCTTCCTTTTGGTTCGTGTAGGGGAAATCGGCCGAGTATATCGTGAGTTTCTGGGGGCAAATGAGAGAGCGAAGGATACGAAAGGCATGTCGCGCAACAAGGAATGAACCGCTTTTTTTCCGTTCGCTTGGTTCAGTTTGCTCTTTCGTTGTGAGCCGCTGAGCCACTGAACCGTTCAAAAAAATTCGGTTCACTAAAATGAGCCGTTTTTCCCATCTCTAGTAAAATAAAAACAATTAAATTTTAACATTTTTGTAATACCAAAACTATTTAATTTCATATTTCTAAGCTTAAAAACTCAAAAAGGAAAATTCACCCAATTAGAGCGCCTTTGAAAAAGAATTCCCAATTATGGATATTTTTTTAAGCAACAAGTGGCAAAATGATGAATTTTTTTTCAGCATTAGTCGTACATTTATCCGACGAGGCTTGCCGAGTTCAAACTAATCTTTGTTCTAAATTCAGGAAAGGACCAGATGTGACTCCCCATGAAATATTCTGTGTTCTTCTGATCCTCCTACACTAACCGTGTAGGAACATGAATTCCGGTCATTTTTGGTCCGATTCAACCACTGCCTCTACGTTCACTGGACGGAGCCGATTCCAAATCAGAATGGCTCACCTGAGTCATATTCGGATCACCCTAAGGATACAAATCCAAAAGTGAGTTGACTAAGGTATTGAGAAACACCGAGTCATTCGATTTAATATGTATGAGGAGCCTTTCATAGACTTCTTCCAAAACCGTACTCAAAAGTGCTACTTTTCAGTACCAATAAGAATTCTGAAAAGTAGAACTTTTCGGAATTGCAAACAAAAAAATATTAGAGATAGGTACACTGTACCTTCGGATTTTCCTTACGGCACAAAACACATATTAGATTATTTTACAAAATTAACGATTTAATCGGAACAAGCAGAATTCTGCGCAACTAGATCAACATTACGGAAAATGTGATTTTTGATCATTATTCTATACGTGCATCAGTGGTTCCCAAACTTTTTGAAGTTGTGACATCCTTTGAAATTCTTCAAATGCCCCACGGACCCTTATTAATTTGTGATACTGAATAGAAGCTCATGTAAGCCTTCCAAAAATTGTTTTATGAACCAAACAGAAATCCTCGGCAAACACAGCGGAATGTCTCGTCTGTAATCTATTATAGATGATGTAAGAATTCTGAAAAGATCTTCTGATCAAATAAGGTTCGTGGTCGAAAAGTCAACAAAAACCTGCCGCCAGGAATTTGTCAAAGATGTTCCCAGATTAGTACGATAGTACGATGAAGATGTCTTTTAGAACCATCCTAAAAGGTTTTCAAAAGACTTTGAAAGACTTTTCCAGTATTCATTGAGGATGCAACCGCCAATATTTTTTTCCAAAGATATGTTAGGTATCCATTTGTATCTATCGAGCAGCTTTGAATACTTTAAGAAGTTTCTAATGTGATTCCTAGGAGGCGACTAGCGGTCGTAGTAAAACATGATTAGTAAATTCACCAGAAACATTTCAGAAACCTTGTCAGCTATCCGTCAAGAAACTTCATAGAAATCATTGAATCATATGGCAAGTTGATTCCTATCGCGCCCTGAAGAAGTTCCCAAAAACTGAAACATTTAAGTATACTGTAGGCCCATCCCGAAATGTTTTTAGATTCACAGGAGAATTGCAAATGAAGGTTTCCCTATGGGGTATAATGAATGGGTTCCGGGTCGTTTGGTCGAATGCCGTTAGGCCTAAATTGAAAACAAATGTGACCTACAGTTAGCATGCATTTTCAATTAATTTCAAATAATAGCATTTTGTTAAAGAAGGATAAATCATACTGAATTAATTAATTATTCACTTCTCTGCTAACGATACTAGCTACCAGCAGAGGTTTTCGCATTGCGTTTGTAGTCAGCTTTTAACAGTACCTAAAACGACTTACGACTTATTCGTTCTTCTGCAGAATCACTTCGATCCCTCTAATCGTACTAATTGATTTATTTCATAATTCTAGCAAGCACACCTTTTCACTTCCAATATATATAATCAAAAATAGTTGAAAAAACAACCTATAATCAAAAGAAGGAAAATGTCTTATGAGAGTTCAAGCAAATAAAATAAAATCATCTATCACTTTTTAAAGAAAAAGACGACACTTTTAGAACAGAAAATCATACGTAACACTTGAAATGTTTTTTCTTTAAATTCATCGCCCACTTCACACCCTTATCATCTAGCTCGAAACGGTGTTTTGAGCAACAAGACCTACAGAAGGAGCTAGTGTGAAATATCAAACACGAAGAAAAACACGCCTCTGGTTATGAAATTTGTAACATAGCGAATTTTAATCGATCGTTAAGTGAGTGGTCGACAGAAATTTCTCCAGTGCTACTGAGGTGTGTGCATTAGAGTGGTTCAAAAATTTGTTTATGCTCATTCGATTCTAGATTAAATTCTGAGTGTCCTCCCAAAGTTTGAGCTCAATTGAATGAAAACTGAGACTGCACAAGACGAATTCCATCCAAAATGAGTCGAAAAAAAAATATAAATCGTGCTCGATAGTTTTCGATTTGGATTAAATTTTGCACATGTTTTTTGTATGGAAAATGGCCTATAAATTTTTGCATGGAACTTATTTGAAAAATTCTAACTCTGAAACTGTCCATTTTAGAGAAAAAATTTCTATGAAGAAGTTGTAGGGAATCGTTTGGACTATAAGAAAAAAATATATATTGAAAAAATATTTTATTTATTTTCAAAAAAAAAAACAAAAATTAAACTTAAATTTTAAATTACACAAATACCCCATTTTAATTTTTTTTAAATTTTCACCATAGAATCTTGATAGTCAACAGGTGTTTGAGACAAAGTTTCATGATGGAGAAATTTTTAATAAAAAAGTTTTTCTAAAAAAAACTTTTGGTCGATTTTCAAAATTTTGATTTTTTGTCAAAATAAATATGTTCTGATGATACAGTAAGCAACTTAAAATGATTCTAAGCCATAATGATTCTATGAATAATTTCGTTAGAAGTAGCCTATTTCGAATTATATCGACTTTAATGCAAAAAATATTATTTAAATACTAAAATAGGCCATTTTTATTAGTTATTAGTGATTCTCCATCAAGAAAAATAAGTAAGTGGAAAGATATATGGTCTTTACTCTTGAAAACGTTTTATTATTAATGGAGAAACGCGAATAACTTATGAAAATGGCTTATTTTAATATTGAAATAATATTTTTTGCAATAAACTTGATATAATTCGTCTACTTCTAGAGAAATTATTCATAGAATCATTTTGGCTGAGAATCATTTTAAGTTGCTTACTGTATCATCAGAACGTATTTATTCTGACAAAAAAAAAATCCAAATTTTGAAAATCGACCAAAAGTTGTTATTAGAAAAACTTTTTTATTAAAAATTTCTCCATCATGAAACTTTGTCCCAAACATCTGTTTGCTATCCAAATTCTATGGTAAAAATTCAAAAAATATTTAAAGTGGAGTTTTTGTGTAATTTAAAATTAAAGTTTTATTTTAGATTTTTTTATGAAAATAAATAAAATATTTTTTCAGTGTACATTTTTTTCTTATAGTCCAAACGATTCACTACAGCTTCTTCATAGAACATTTTTCTTTAAAATCAACAGTTTCGCAGTTAGAATTTTTCAAATAAGTTGCAAACAACAATTTATAGGCCATTTTCAAAAGTTACACTTGAGTCAAAATGATCCATTTTTTTATGGAAAACACTTATTCCACCATACAAAAAACATGTGCAAAATTTAATCCACATTGAAGATCGTCGAGTTCTGTGACTGACTGATTTGTCATGGAATTCGTCACAAGCCCTTTAAAGTTTACATGGGTAAAGCAAGCAATTTATTCAATTGGTCATAGTGTTTGCCCATATGCTCTTAGGGATAAGAACTACTTAGGGACAAGAAAATAATCACAGTATCAAGTGAGATACAATAAGCAGCTACAACTTTGCCTAAGAACGTTTTTAAATAGGACGCCCCAGTAATAAATTATTGATTTTTGAATGAGTTCTAAAACTTCCGCTATAATTATTCAGCTGTTCTGCAGGCATCACTGGATATATGCAGTAAAACATAGTAGCCATGATTTGTGCGTGCTATCTTTCGCGCCAGGTGCAGCAATGTTGCCTGTTTAGAAGTTAAATGAGCACTGCTGAAGAATTTGTGACTAGATTGTACATTGTACTCTGTAGTCAGAGCAGGGTAGTCTCACTTGGCGAAAGTGGCTAGGAGGTCATCTTTAACTTGTTGGCCGTTTTTCTTACAAACATTACTGCGTGGCCTGGATAATGCTGAAACTGACACTAACCGCACTGCCATAAGCGTGGAAGAAATTGTAGAAAAGAGAGAAATAATAATAGAGCACAAAAGAAACAGGGGCGCCAGTATTAAAATAATTCTTGACAACACTGTTTCTCCAGCCAATCTGAAGTCAATCGTCCGACTAACTGTCTCAAATGTTTGTAAATAAAACGGCCAGCTTTTCCTAAACTGCCCTTTCTAGTTTTCTCCACAAAGTGAGCATAGTGTGTTACCTTAGTGAACTCGCTTTGAGCGTTACGTCTGTTTGTCTGTGCTAGTAAAAAACTAAAAATAGAAATTTCAATATTATGCAAAACTTAAAATAAAGTTCATTCCGAAAGTTTCATAAAAGAAAGAATTAATAGTTTGTTTAACGAAGACATGAACAAAGTGTCCACCACGCTGTCTCGATAATAACACGAATAATTATATTTACCTGGTTAGAAACAGAAGCATGAAACGAGCTCACCAGTTGATATTTTATTCTCGGCCGTTCAACAAGATGCTGCTCAGCAAACTTGAATGTCAAATTAAACTTAAAGGAAGAAACTTCAAAGTGATTGACTTCAAAAAAGCGACTAAGTCACATAAAAGTGACTCGCTACCAGCCCTGTCAACAATCCATCGTCATCGCCTCAACTGACGACTGACTGTTGTGTGGCATATGATTATGCGAACAGAGAGGCACTAATTTTCGGGTGCAACGATGTCGATAACTGCAGCTGTAGACGCACGGAGCGAGGTGCTGATAGTGATGGGACACTTAACGCCACTCGTTTCGCTGCTTATGACGACTCGATCGACCTATTTGGATATTATCGCAATTTTGGCACGAAATGAGGTCATCCGGTTTGGGGGTGTGACTTCCCGCTCAAATAGGCCATTTCCTTGGATGTCCCATATCGACATCTAAAAAGTCACAAGACCCGCATTGTTTTCCTCAAAAATAGAGGCCATCCTGTTTCGGGGGGTCCATTTTCAACTAAGAGAGACAGAGAAGTCGTCCGTCTTGTGCCGTCGAATGGTGGTTACGGTGATCGTCTATCATTTTTGTGTGTTTGTTGTCAGTGCGTAACATCTGCTCGTAATCTTCGGGCGCTCGTATAAGCATCGCTTCTGTCTACGGGCTGTCCAAGCTGCCAAATTCGTGCCACTTCAATAATGGGGCACTACCGCGTTAGGCGACGAATAGGTTTATGGAACCAAAACGAATGGCAGTAGCGATGATGATGATTCTTATGGGGCCCAGTTTGAAGAAAGATAACACCAAATGTAGGAAACATGTGTGGTTGTGGTTATGTGAGATACGTTATTGATGTGACTGGGTAGTGTGAAATTTGTGTTTTTTTTGTCAGACTTATGCAATGGATATGCTTCGCGAAAGTAGCATTTCAATTATATTTGTGAAGAAAAATTGCTTCTAGATCATAGATACATCAATGTTTTTAAATTTGAATGTTTAAATCACAGGAATAATTTTTTTTTTGATCATTCAAAAACTTCAAAATTTAAAGTTTCATATTGAAGTAGATAAAGTCCTGGACATCTCACTAAAGCAACTTCGTGTTGAACTAGCATAATGTTAAAAAACACGTTAATAAAGATGAAAAAAAAAAACTAAAGCAACTTTCGATATTTTTTTCGTGTTGACATTTGATCTGAAAGTTAATTAAGTTTTAATATTATATGAGATATTTGCAAGTTCATATTTTGATACGTAACAATGTTTTAATTTGAAGGTGAAATATTAATAAATTAAAGTTTGGCTACTTCGAAAGGATATTCTACAAAATATAAAAAAAACTTTTTGTTAGGAGTCTTGAAGACTTCTTCGAACAAGTCTACAAGACATTTTAGAAATGTATTATAATGCGAGGAAATTATGTTGCTAAATCATAAATTCGCAATACGATTACATGTTCGAATAACATGTTGAAAGTATCTCTTCAAACCCACGTAGCCACCGGCCACCAACGCATTGCATCTCGAACGAAAAGCACTAACCTACTTATGGAGTCGAGTTTCGCAACCCTGGTGTAGTAGCAGCAGCAGCTCACGACTCGGGCTCGAAACCGAGCCCGTTGAATCCGACGCCAGCTTTGGCATTACCAAACTCCATTACACAAGACCGATCATTGCGGGCTCAGAGCTGTGCAACTCGCAGGCTCCAGATCTTGGTCCTAGTCGTCATCGTCGTCGTTGTCGGGTTTGACCTATCATTGCTCTCGTGTTGCACAATTACAATCTACTTGTTTCGCTCCGCATGTACCGAATGGCAGTAGAAGCGGTCTTCTGTACGAAGCCAAGCGAGTCTCGCCGTTTGCCATTCATTGGCGTGGGTGGTAAAAAGAGCAAATGCTTGTTGATGGAGTTGGTGGCAACACTCTCTGTTCAGGTTACAGCTATCGAGTGTTGATACAACGGTACCTATGGACTAGGGTGCTTCTTGTTTTTGGAAAGTTTTCGAAATCATAAGTTCGTTTGCTATTTTGCTACAAATTTTAGCCAAAAATATTAGGATTTAGAAAAAGGAGGTGTCTAAAAGGAGAATCTTCATGTTATATAATATGACCTATGGTTAAGTTTTCATAATTTTGTTATTTTCACACTAATTGAAAAACTTTTAGCACCATTCTACTCAAAATTATTTTAAATTAATTTAAATTATTTAAGGCGAAGTAGGCCGTCATTGAAATTTGTACGCGTCGTTGATGATTGTTGCTAATTCATCTCACGATTTGGAATCAAAGAAAATCAATTGGTTTTGCACTGACACAGCTGACTGAGTTTTATCACTTTGAAATGCAAGCTGAAAAGTCATCATTGTTGCCAAAACGAATGACGGGCTACTAAGCCTTAAATTATTTCATAATTTATGAAAACTAAAATCTAAACTATAGCAAGTATAAGTTAAAACTAGTTTTTGCATTTAACTGAAAAATTGAACAATTAACAAACATTCATGAATACTCAACCGATTCCAAACTTTTTTTTGCAGTGGCGTAGCTAAGGTTTTTGGGGCCCGGTGCAGAGTTTGGTTTAAAGGCCCTCAAATTAAGGTGAACGCCGTCTAAATGTAAGGCGCTAATGTGAAATCGTCCACAATTCTTGTTTTCTTAGTTCTTGTTCAAAAATACATTAGTTTACAAAAACATATCGAAAGGACTTCCAGTGAATTGCCATGGAAATGGAAATATAAACTGATGAAGTAGCTCTGGCAAGCAATGATTTTATGATATATTCTTCTTCTTTCTTGGCATTACGTACTTCTCAGCTTAGTGTTCTTATGAGCATTTTTACCGTTATTAACTGAAAGCTTTCTTTGCCAAAGTTGCCATTTTTGCATTCGTATATCGTGTGGCAGGTACGATAATATTCTATGCCTAGGAAAGTTAAGGAAATTTCCATAACGGAAAGGTCCTGGACCGACCGGGAATCGAACCCAGACACTTTCAGCATGGCTTTGCTTTGTAGCCGCGGACTCTAACCACTAGGCTAAGGTAGGCCTGGGTATTCAGGAAAATTTTGTAATTATCGCTAATTTCATTAAGGGTTCCGTTTCAGATACCTTCAAACATTAAAAATAGAAATTTTCGAAGGATAACCTTAGAAAATACCTCAGAGATTCCATCATGAATTCCCTCAAAGATTCCTTCAACAATTTTTAAAGAAAATTATAAGTATTTCAGGAACCCAATATCCTTTCAATGGCAACAGTAAAGATTCAGAGGTGATCTCGGTCTCTAATAACAACGGTATTCTAACTAACATTCCTTCCCTTCTCCGATGACCGTAAGGACGTGGGCGGCGCCGTTATTGACTTTTAGATTTTGAACTCTCGATGTGTGCATATTCGGTAAGCTAATCCCAAGCCCCATTCATTAAATCTCTGTGCAACTTCGATTGTCCTGGTCATTCAAGGAGTAGCAACTACAATCATATATTATTATGATTAATTATCGGTTATTTTTTACTAAAATCCGAGCGATATTTCAGAAGGAAATCCCTAAGTAACATCTGATGAAACTTGATTAAGTTTGAAAGGTACTCTTGATGAACTCCCACAAAGTTCCCTGAAGAAAGTCTAGAAAGCTCTTGAGGAAGTCTAGAAATATTTCGTAAATAAATTGCTGGGATGGTTGGAATAGCTAAAATATTAACAGTAGTATTATCTGGTGTGGAACTTCTAATGAACCTTTGAGGAATCCATGAAAATTTTGCTTGAAAAAGTCCCCGAGAAATATTGGCGAAATCTTTAGAAAAAAATTATGACGGTGCATAATTCTCTAATGCCCAACTTTTTATTTTCGATCTAAGTATCATTTTTTGCTATCTAAAATCGATCCTAACACATTTTGAATAATGATTTATTTATTCGCAAATTTATGAATTTTGGTTTTTGTTTTTTCTAATTTTTATTTTTGAGCATTCCTATCTTTTTTCATTTTTTACTGTACTCTTAAATATATGATTTTTTTTTCTTTAGATTTTTTTCCGTGTTACTAAGGAAAAAAAGATTTTTAATTAATTTAATTCTACCAGGCATTTCTTATGTGTTCTTAGGTTGATCGTAGAAAATAAAGAATGTACAGTTTTTTGTATTACACGTAAAATTAGACCCAGGCATTTGTAGGCTATAAAGTACTACAATTTCTGAAACATTTTTGAAGAATACCTAAATGTTTCAAAAGTCGTATAAAACATTCCTAAAAAGCGTGTAATGGCTTATGGTTTAAAATCATTTTGATTTCCGAGCTAAGAAAAAAAATATAAATAAATTCCTTTAACCTTCCCTTGAAACAACGCTGGAAGATTTTTTGGGAGACTTGGTGTCGGAATCAATAGAGAAGTAGATCCCAGAAGTATACCTATAGGGATCCTTGTAGAAATCACTAGAAAGTTTATCCTCGAGGAATTAAAAAAAAATAATGAAGAACCTGTGAAAAAATCGCGTAATAGTCTCTGAAGGTCTTTCTGGAACCTCTTGAAGCAGGATTCACTGCAAGCAGAATAAAGAAAAAGGTTACTTCGAAACTATTTGGCTTAAAATAGACTGTTAAGACCTTCCGTTGAATATAGATACTTGCATTGAAATAGAGATTCTGGGTCTAAAAACCGATATTGAGCAATGGCACAACTTCGCCGAGGACGCCATCTTTCTAAGTAGCCAGAATCCTGAGATATCCGCAAAACAAAATTTGCATATTCACTAGCGCCACCTGGTGGCAAAATCTCTAATCTCTCAGTTAGAATAATGATAGCGCTTGGGCAACGGAACAACTTCACCGAAGACGTCATCTTTCTAAGTGGTCAGGATCCTGAGATATTCGCAAAACAAAAATTCCAAGCTCACTAGCGCCGTCTGATGGCAAAATCTTGAAACTCTCAGCTTGAATAATGATAGCACTTGAGCTACTTAACAGCTTTGCCGAAGACGCCATCATTCACTTGAGCAGTGTTTCCAGCTACGACAAAATTTAAAACCCTTCATGAAAAACTGGATTACAGTTGAAGAGTATTCCGAAGATGCTAAGCATTGTATTTTTCTATTCCGCTCAAGTTTTATGATTTTGATCTATTGTTGATTCTTCTTGAAAAGTGTTGCCAGCCACATGAACATTTGTGCTTCGGCCGACTGTATGGCATGCAACACTTTTTTCAACTTAAGTGAACATTCGGTATCGTTATCTTCAAAATTTATTGTTATCTGAAAAAATAACACCCCCATATAATTGGCTCTTTTGATAACAATCGAGCAGTGCTGCCATCTATCATTAGAATGGTGGAATGAAAACTTTAATGGCCGTTTTGGAAAGTTATCATTCCATGCTTCAACTTTGCAGAATATTTTGGGTCAGTATTTCCACATCTAGACGTTGCATTTTTCAAAAACATAATTATAACCCTGATTTTTTTTCACGATCGATTTTTTTTTTAATTTAACTGATAATCACATACATTTTTGTTTCACATCTCTCCAAAAAGTTGCAAATGGAAAAATTGTAGATCTATCTAAAATCTACAACTTTGCTGGAGGCAGCTAACTTTAAAGTTTTGTATGTTACAGTTGAATTTCCAGTTTTTGCGTGCATTTTTGAAGAAATTTTCTCAATTTACAACAATGATGTTCTTACAGTTTATTTCAGAAAAAGTTCCAAATTGTATGGCCTTTTGAATGCCGCTTAAAGAAAAGTTTTATCAAACTCAATGAGTTATGCTAATCTGAAGATTTCATGATTATTCACTTAAATTTGCTTATTACTTGAAAATCACCAGAACTACAAACTTTCAATGTTTAGCAAACATTTGCATCATTACTTCCTCTACAACTCCTTTCAAGACCACATTCACGTAAAACTGAAAACATAGAAAGTTTAACCAAAATAACTGATTTTTCGGGATCACCTAAAGTGAAAATTTTCATAATCAATTAACTCAGCTCGAATGCAGAGTTAGATCGAAAGTGTCCTCGATAAAGTCGTTCAGAATAACATTTTCTAAAAGTTCGCAGAAGGGCGCAGCTACAAATTTCCTCAAACAAAAAAGTTTGATTCGAAACTTATACTTAAATAAGGGTCACCCTATACAACCTTTTTTCTTAGAAGATGCAAAATTAAATTACGAAAAACTTCTCCGATGACATCGAACGTTTTTAAACCAATGAGAACAGAGAAACCACTTTTTTCCTGCTATATTGTTGATTTCGAACCATTGTAAAATGCTCGCTGAACTTTATTGAAGGACCTATGTAACAATGAGAGATTCTCTCCACAGTGTATTACAAAAGCTTTTGGAATTATTTTCACACACAAAAAAACGCAATAGAAGAGGTTAATGTGCCTCAGTTATTGATCAAAGAGAAAGTAAACAAATAGAGCCTCTCAATGTTTGATAAGTCCTTTTGAAAAGTAACTGTAGAATAACATTTAAATAGGGTTACGTTTTTAGTAACTGAAAATTTAATTCGGAGCATGGCACTAGTCTGAGTTAAAAAAAGTTTTCTCCGAGTTGTTCCTCATTTTACTAAAAAAAAACATCTCTGTTTAACCATAACTTCACAATGACTCAATAAATTCCAAATCTTTCTACATGTTTCTGAATCTGTTTTAGCCGTTATAAACTGTTTTTGCAAAACATTTAACAAATGAATTGACTTAGTAATTCAAAAAAAAAAAAACTTCCCAAAAACATGATTTTTAAAGAGAAAATCAAATTTCTTAGGATTATTCAAGTTTTTTTCGCCGGGAATTGTTTTTTTTTTTTCTATGAAACTTATGTTTATGAAGCATCTTGTTTAAATTATGAGTCCAAAAGTGCACATACTTTTCAACATGTGCAAAAATATTTTTGTTTCAAAATTATTAAGAAATTGTTGCGAAGCTCGTTTCAAAGGTTTAACAAATAAGAAAAAACAGTTTCAGGTTTAGAGAAAATGTTTAACTGGCAAAAAAAAAAAAAAATTGTAAAAATGTTCACAGGCACAAGTTTGTTGAAAAATCATGTTTTTTGCAGTTTGTGTTGAACAACTTGATTAAAATAATTTTCTAGTGTAATATGTTGTATATAAACAGTTTGATACCGACTAAATTTGCATCAAAAACATGTAAAAAGAATCGATTAAGAATTTATGAAGTTATAATCAAACAAAGATGAAATTTTCAGTAAAATGAGGAAAAATTTGGAGTAAACTATTTTTAAATAGAACTACTTTTGATTTTAGACAAATTTTGTTTGCTACAAAGTTTTCATAAATTTAGATTTGGAGAGAACGATGCTAAAAGTTTCAAAATTGGTTGAAAATAACAAAGTTATGTTTACTTCACTGAAGGTCATTTTTCATAACTTGAAAATTCAGCTGCATGTCGCTTGCGCCACATCTAAATGGTTCAAATTTGGAAGCTTCTCTTGTTATGTGATTTGAATTCAGAAGAGCACACGAGTTTTTGATTTTGAGAACTTTTGAAAAATAAGCCGCACTCTAATGAGCATAGATGACCGCTTCGAAATTGCTATTCTGTGATTGATCAGAACAATCGAAGTTACACATTCAAGTAGGATTCAATGCACTGGGCTAGGGATTAGCAAATCATTATCAATGGGCACAAATCAAGAGCTCAAAATTGAAGCTTATAGCAATTAGCAATTAAAAGCAATAACTTCTTCGGTTACGTCCTTACGGCCAATCAGTGCTACTAGAGACCAAATATACCTCTACATCTCCACAGTTATCATGGAAAGAATATTGGGTCAGTGAGATGAGGTTTCCATTGGTAGAACAATATAACTTAAATAATTCAATGCATGCGAACCGAATGATATTTAGGACATTTTGTCGAAAAATTATTTAGTAGTGGTAGATTGTTTGCTTCAGGAACAACTTCGAACTAGAATATTTGTTCATTTTGAGAAAACATTCTTTTCGTCGGAATTTAATAATGAAACCTGTGTATATAGAGGACAACTAATTCTGATAAAGTTCTTATTAGATTTGGATTTGAAGACAAAATGTTTTATTTTATCCCATTTTCCAGAAATTCAAAAGTAGTCATGTCTGTTTTAATCTCAACGTTGAAAACGTAATGATCTGTTGATTTTATTTTTGTTTTTTCAAAAATTATCTTTGGAAAAAAAGCCCATAGGCATGATCATAGTCTGACGCCATTTTGAATTCAAGATGGCGACTTCCGGTTTGTTGAAACAACTTAAAATCCATGCTATATGGGTATTATGGAACACGATCAATCAGTAGATGACGTAAATCGATGTGTGACGCCATTTTTAATTAATGATGGCGACTTCCGGATTGTGAAAATCACTTGAAACAAATGCATTATGGGTATTTTTTAACGGAATTAATAAGTAGATGCCGGAAATCGATGCCTGACACCTTTTAGGAATCCAAGATGGTGACTTACGGTATGTGAAAATCACTTAAAACCCTTGCAATATGTTTTTTTTTCTTGGACTGAAACCGATGAGTAGATGGCGGAAACTGATGTCTGAAGCCATTTTGGAAAACAATTTGATGACTTCCGGTTTGTGAAAATCATTTGAGATCTATTCAATATGGGTACTTTCGAGACGGAACCGATGAGTGGATGCCAGAAATCGATGCTTGACACCATTTCAAAATCCAAGATGACAAACCAAATTAGTGATTATCTTTTAAAACTAATACAATATGAGAATTTTGCGAAACGGGACCAAAAAGAAGATGCCAAAAATCAATATCCACCTTGAATTCCAAAATGCCGTCAGACATCATTTTCCGTCTTCAATTCATCTGTCTCGTTCCAAAAATACATATATTGCATAGATTTCAAGTGATTTTCACAAACCGTAAGTCGCCATCTTGGATTCCAAAATGGCGTCAGATATCGAATTCCGGCATCTACTAAGCAATCCATTCGACAAAACACCCATATTACATTTGTGTCAAGTGATTTTCACAATCCGTCACCATCTTGTACCGTTTTGATTCATATTACGGACAGCTTCAAATTCCGGACACTCTCGTTTGTATGGGAAACATTTCACACGAAATGTTTCAATTTTCACCGTCCAAAAGTTCTCATTTTCGAGGCTCGTTTTATTAGGTTTTTTCCATAAATATCAATGCAAATTTATAATGCCCAACTACCTTAGACGTCTCTTAAGTGGTTGGACGATTTCAATTTATGATTTAACCGTTCCATTAATGATTATCATGAGCTGTCCGTAATTCGAATCAAAGCGTCCGGAATATGAGCAAAAAGTGAGGGAGCGTCCGGAATAAGAATCATGAAAAGTCCACACGTTTTGATTTATTATAAATTATTCAAGTTGTGAACGTGTATTCTTTACCCACCATCCGAAAGTTAAGGGCTTCCGACGCTCGATAAAGCTAAAAAATCATACAGAATGATTTATTTTGTATGGTCCAAGCTGGGTTATACTTCACTGAGGCCTTAAGTGTCCGTAATATGAATCAAAACGGTATTCAAAATGACGTCGGACATCAGTTTTCGTCATTCCCTGTCATTATTTTTTCAATTCCCTGACATGATAAACATATATTTAAAAAAATACTGTAGTTTCAATATGTAGATTTTGTGTTTGTCGAGCACATGTAAAGAAAATCTCGATTTGTTTATTTTTGCATATACGTCGAATTGATAAATTATGCTTGGATATTTTAGAACATGGTGCTTAAAGATTCAAAATTGATTGAGAAATAATGAAGTTAATAACATCACTAAAGATCATACTTGATAACGGTTTATGGACAAAATGTCGAAAGACAAAACCTCGAAAGGACAAAAGGTCGAAAGACAAAGGGTCGAAAGACAAAATATCGAAAGGGCAAAAGGTCGAAAATGGTTTGTTTGTTGGGAGATTTTTTCTCCTTGGAAAAAAGATTTTTGACCTTTTGTCCCTTCTTTTTTGTTCTTCGACCTTCTACCCTTTCGTGTTTTTGTTTTTCGACCTTTTGTCATAGATTTAGAGTTTTCAAATTTCCCGGGAAACGGGAAATAAAATTACCATTTCCCGGGAAATCCCGGGATCCCGGGAAATTATGAAAAACGTGAAAATAAACCAAATTTGGTGGAATTTTATTTTTCAAATTATTCGTGTTTCGTGTAGGGTTGGTGTTTTCTTAGTAGACAGTCCCCTATTGTCGCACTAGTAGCTTTTTACGGCCGTTTTGCTACAAATCGTTGCAAAATATTTTAACATGAAGCTCGGGAACCATTTACCTAAGAACCATTGATACACAACTCGATTTAAAAAAAAAATGATTGAAATATAGTTTTGCTTATAATTTAAGTTCCCTTGCATCTATAGCAAACCTATTGTTCCTATAGTTGCACTACTAAGAAAAACTATTTTTCATAAAACAAAATAATTAATTAAATGAGAACTTTTTATATCAATCAAAAGCTTTTGATCCACTTTTTAAAGCAAAAATATAAAAGTTTTGTAAAAACACGGTTTTGATTTATATTTTGCTTTGTATTATAGGCTATAGTAGCACAAGCGACAATAAATCCAAAAAAATTGGTTTCGTATTTTTTTTTTCACAAAACCGTGATAAAAAGCTTTCAGACGTAAAAATAATGCCACTGGCTTTATTTTCCGATTTTATTCGAAAATTTGTTCTTAGTCATGCGGCTTCATCGACCCTATATGTATTTTATACCAGTAAATTTGTTGGTTACTTCTCTTCTTTGTGAGTAATTTATTCATGTTTCTCTAAAGAAATGTTAGCTTCATTTCAAACGCTAGGGTTCAGAACAACAAAGTTTATAGCATTAATCAAAAGTCCTCGTGGAGTTTATTCCTGATCCAACTAGAGTCTTTATATTAGAAATTGTGACTGTTACATCCATGAAAACTTTATAAGCCTACTGAATTCATAGAAAACATCCCTTGAAAATTCCTCTATTTTATATAGCAAAATTCGTCAAAAACGATATCTATTTTATGAACAACTTTTTCATTACAATAAACATAAAATCAGCATCGAAAGATAACTAGTGATATAGTGAATTCTTTGGTTAGAATTATATGATGGTTTTTGTTTGAAAATAGATAGTAATTCCTTTTTCTATAAAGCTACCCGGGAAATAAGAAAATCCCGGGAAATACGGGAATCCCGGGAAACAGAAAATCATTTCCCG
The DNA here is from genome assembly GCF_002204515.2 of Aedes aegypti. Classification (NCBI taxonomy): domain Eukaryota; kingdom Metazoa; phylum Arthropoda; class Insecta; order Diptera; family Culicidae; genus Aedes; species Aedes aegypti. The sequence continues at coordinate 70,798,480 of NC_035108.1, read as the reverse complement.
GGAAACGGGAATCCCGGGAAATCTCAATTCCCGGGAAATGTTCCCGGGAATGAAAACTCTACATAGATTCTTTATAACAGCTTTCGGCATCTCTAAATCTTAATATTTTTGTCTAAAATTTTGAGGGTTCTATTATTTTGTCCTTCGGATTCAGAATAGCACAGCAACTTTAAGTTTTGAGAACATTAAAAAAATCTCCCACCCTACTACGAAGGGATGAAGGCATATGGCCGTCTCTGTTGATCATATTCTTATGCACCCCGCTGCTCGCTCAGTGTATGGCTCAATTCAAAGCATGGTTCTACCATCGCAGCTTTGGGTCGACTTGTCGTCGTAGTCGTCGTCGTTTTCGTTGGCATCAACAATGGTGAAACATAATGGCAATTATCTGGAAGCTTTTTTTCATACGCTCTTTGAGGTGCACCTTTTAGGCGAATTGATTCGAGAGTGGTTGCAAGAGTGCTTGTCTTGTCTCGAGAGCTGAGTGCTCGGAAAACAGAACTTTCCACTTGGTCAACCGGGGCGAGATTCGTTTTTCCTGGTGGGCGAAGAGATTGCAGGATTATGGTGCAATCAATTTTTGAGTCCACTTTATGCACATTTTCATCAGAATAGTTCTCGCATTTTTTTTCGCTTCTGCGTTCACGAACGGCCATGTCTGAGATTTGCTTCCGCTTGCTGAATTCAATTTGTCACCTGTCAGTATCAGATCGGTTTTATTGACCTCCTTCCTCCGCCGGAAACATTTTCCTCGCGTCTAGTTAAGCTGTCGTCAAAAACTACCTACATTTCTACCACCCATAGGAAGTCGCTTCCGATTGCGATGGTCGTAAAATTCCGAACGATTCCTTTGATCCAATCAATGGCCTCGCTCGGAGCAAACCAATTGGAACTTTCTGCTACAGTTCTCGGAGCACTTTCCCGGTTCAAACTTCGTTATCTGCTGGGAGCATCCACTCCCACTCGCTGCCGAAAGGTTTGCCGTTCTTGGAATGGGAGGTGGGAGTCAGCCATTCACATCAACTGCGAAAGATTGTTCCCATTTGGGAAGGATGTGATGTGTGAGCCTGGAAGTCGTGAACTTCTTCGAGCCATTGAATGTGCGCCTTTCTTCGCGTTCCGTCTCCAATAAAATTGTGTCAGAAACATCAAAAGAAATTACCCACAGAAGAATGTGGACTATTACAGTAGTGTCCTAGTGGAGTGCAAAAACTTTTCTTCGGGGTATGTCAATCTAACTGCCTCTGAGTTCGCTTTCGTAAAAAGTTCTCTGGCTACACAGCGTAACAAAAATGACATTTTTGCGTGTCTCAAGGATCAAATTATGTGTCTCAAGAAGATTTGAAATTGCTAAATCTGATGCCGTTCTCAGAAATGTTCCAGCACGTCACAATTTTTAGCTACAGATCGCCAAAGTTGTACAAAACACTGGTTAAATTGATGTTTACATGAAATTTAAGGTATAATTTATCAAACTTTTTCACCAAGCATGCAAAGCAGAACTTGAACTTTCATTTCAGATATAATTTGATTGAAATTGCACGATCAGTTTTCGATTTGATCGATTTTTTCAACATGCTTGCAGTCTCCTTACAAAATTCTTCGTTTCTCTTCTTCTCTTGGCAAAATACAATAATTCTCTAAAACATCAAAAACTAACTTTTTCGCATCGAAAGTATTATAATCTTTGATGATGTGTTGTTATACACATAAAGTTTGAGTTCTGTGGAAAATTAAGCAAAAGAATTACCTTACAAGCTGGCAAACTTGCATGCTAGTTGGCTGAAATAGTCAATTTTTGCATTTTCGATAAACAATAACTCAAAAACTAGACGTGCCATGATATTTCTGAAAACGGCAATGGAATAAACGACCCATTATCAAGTGAATAGTGGTATTTTGGTGCTGGAGACAAAAACGTGTTCCGCAGTGTTATCAGCGACAGTCATAAGTTGTTTCAAGAATCACGTGGCATATCGAGGAATGATTTGAGTAAACTAAAGGTATGTTGAGAGGAGTTCTTAAATGATTCCATCCTTAGCAAGAAGAATTTCAGCTTAACTTTAAAACTTTCCTACAGAAATTTGTTTCAGCAAAAGATGACTTTTGTAGGCAAAAAACTAAGAAGCAGTATTTGATGGCTAATTAAAATTAGTAATGAATGAATATGAAAAATAAGAAAAAAATAATGAGCTTGTTCATTAAACTGTAACAAACACAAAATCCGAAGCAATAATCAATCGATTATAAAACTATTGAGAAATTGTGGATGTTACTTTTGAAGGAATACTAGAATAGGAACAAGAGCACTTGGAAACAGGCAAAAATTATGAAATTATTGAAAAATTGATAATGAAACGAGCTCACCAATCTATTAAGAATAATCAGATAAATGACTGCATACGTATCAGTATCAGTGTATACTGTGTTAAATTCAGTACATCTTTCGTGCATTTGTATACACCGTAAAATAACGAATAGAGTCATATGAATCCAGCAAATCAATCTTCTATAAAGTTAACATTAACATAAACAAGTTAACTAATATCATGAGTAGTACATAGACAATACTGCGGTGGAATAGGCGTTTTTTTTATTCCTTATTGGGTATTTAAGCCACTGCGACCAGTTGTTAGATCTATTTTCGAGTTATCCCTAAAGTAACTTATTGAAATGTTCTTGGGAAAAGTTTTAGAGAAGTCCACAAAGAATCACTGACTAATTTCCAAGAACCCCCTTGGAGAAATTCTTTAAGGAACACTTGAAGAAACTTTTTACAGTAAGAAATATTTTACTAATAGATTAAGAAGGTGAAGTGATCTTTGAAGAACTTACAAATATGCGGGGAATCGGTAATTGATGAGTCATAAAGAGACTTCCTACACGTTGTCACAGCAAAGTTCTTATTGAAAAAAAAAACTTTTTTTTTCGGAAAAAAAAAACTTGTTGGAAGCTGTGCTTTTTATTATTATTTTTTTTTTTATTTTTAGGAACTAGTCTTCCGTTTGCTAGACATGGAATCTTCTGAACATCTAAAGGTAGTCATGCTGCATTTTAAATTTCTGACTTAAGACTTCTACAAGAAGCTGTCAGGACTTCTAATGAAGATTGTTTCCTTTTCGATTTGAGGATTGTTGAGGAGTCGCCCTAAATTCCACCATCTTTCTCGTCTTGCCATTCTTCACGACTTCTTCAAAAATATTTTTTGACATTCAACGCTTTACAAAAAATATGCTGGACTTTTCCGAGTGGCGTTTCGAATATCTCTAGGGAGCCTTGGAGACTTCTTCCATGTGCCTGCTTAACTTATTCCAACTTAGATCTTCAAAAATTTACACAAATCGTATCTGGATTTGATCCAAAATATCCAAAATAAACTTCTCCCCCAAATCGTAACATCTGTGAGAAGTTGTTATCTTTTCAATTTCCCTTGGCACAGCTCCGAAAATTTAATTTGGACCTACCCTCATCCTAAACCGTTGTGGACTTTTGACTTAAATCAATCGTTGGCAAAGCTATGAAAGACTGTTTACAAATTATCTTACCAAAAATTTCGAGAAGTTGTTGGGTTTTCTACGATAAAACGATTTTTGAGAAATGTTATCAAGACTCCTACGATAAGTCATCAAGACTTCCACGGGGAGTCATCAAGACGCTGTCCTCTCGGAGTTTTAATGATTTTTCGAAGGAGTTCTGATAGAAGTCCTGATAACTTCTTGGAGGAGTCCCTATGACTTCTGTGAGAAGTCCTGATGACTTCTCGGAAATGTTTTGATGACTCTCGGACAAGTTCTGATGACTTCTTGGAGAAGTTCTGTTGACTTCTTTGAGAAGTTCAGATGACTTCCCGCAGAAGTACTGATGATTTCTCGTAGAACTTCTGATGACTTCTCAGAGTTCTGATGACTTTTCGGAGAAATCCTGATAACTTCTTGGAGAAGTCCTGAAGACTTCTAGGAGAAGTCCTGAAGACTTCTAGGAGACGTTCTGATGACTTCTCGCAGCGCAGAAGGCCTGACGATTTCTCGGAGAAGTCAGTCATCAGGACGACTTTTCGGAGAAGTCCTGATGACTTTTCGGAGAAGATCTAATGACTTCTCGGAGAAGTCCTGATGACTTCTAGGAGAAGTTCTGATCGCTTCTAGGAGAAGCCCTGATGACTTCTAGGAAAAGTCCTGATGACTTCTTGGAGAAATCCTTCTGACTTCTCGGTGAAGTTCTGATGACTTTTCGGAGAGGCCCTGATGACTTCTCGGGGAAATTCTGATGATTGCTCGGAGAAGTCCCATTGACTTTTCAGAGAAGTCCTGCTCACTTCTCGGAGAAGTTCTGCTCACTTCTCGGAGAAGATCTGATGACTTCTCGGAGAAATCCTTCTATTTTCTCGGCTGGCTTCTCTGAGAAGTCTTGATGACTTCTTGGAGAAGTCCTGATGACTTCTTGGAGAAATCCCAATGACTTCTGGGAAGAGTCCTGATGAGCTCTCGGAGAAGTTCTGATGACTTTTCGGAGAAGCCCTGATGATTTCTCGGAGAAATCCTGATGATTTCTCAGAGAAGCCCTAGTGACTTTTTGGTGAAGTCCTACTCACTTCTCGGAGCAGTCCTGCTCACTTTTCGGAGACGTCCTGCACACTTCTCGGAGAAGTCCTGATGACTTCTCGGAGAAGTTCTGATGACTTCTTGGAGAAGTTCTGTTGACCTCTTGGAGAAGCTCAGATGACTTCCCGCAGAAGTACTGATGATTTCTTGTAGAACTTCTGATGGTTTCTAAGAGAAGTTCTCGGAGAAGACCTGATGACTTCTCGGAGAAGTCCTGATGACTTCTCGGAGAAGTCCTGATGACTTCTCGGAGAAGTCCTGATGACTTCTCGGAGAAGTCCTGATGACTTCTCGGAGAGGTCTCAGGAATTGCCAAAGCTTCCACGATAAGTCACAATAACTACTAGAAGTCGTCAGAACTACTGTGAGAGTTCGTCACGATTTCTCTTGCTGGTCGTCTCTCATCTCACCTGTCATCTCTGAGATGCCAGAACTTCTCCTAAAGGTTGCCAGAGCTACGTCGCGATATTTTTTCAAGAAATCTTCTAGCTTTTTCCTCCATTAAATTTCTAGGACTTTTCCGAGAAGTTCTTTGTACTTCTTCGAGAATTATTAGGACCTCTCCGAAAAATTGTTAGAACATCTGTTTTCGCAGTGACATTTCCAAAACATCATCATGACTACTGCAAAACATCTTCAAGAAGTATTCAAAATTTGGACGGCAATATTCATCTTCATGTTTCAAGAGCTAAATATTCCTGAAAACATACGAAATTTCGCGTTTAAGTCGTTTGGACTTGAACACATGTCTTTAATGATTTAAATTGTTCAAATTTCTTTTAAAAATGTTCTTCGTATTCCATAAAATATGTTGGTGAAGCTCTATATAAGAGTCTTGTACAGAAAATCTACCCCAGCTCTAAGACTTCAAATAATAAAAGAAATATCCACTCACCGTATTCAAGACTCTGGTTGCAGCAACGCAGCGCCTCATCCAGCGCGTCGCTCTCCAGGTGCCGCTGTGTTTCCTCGTTCAACTCGGCAGCCTTCAGCTCCGGGCCCCACCACCGTTCGACAAGCCGCCGAACCAAAATATCTTGCTCCAACCCGATAACACTACTCTCTCCGCTACTACCCTCACTTCCGACTTCCGACGAAATCGGCGCCGGCAAGTCCGGCTCCCCAAGCCTGTCATGGTTGGTGATCACTGTGGCCATGCCCAGCGACATCGAGGACGACGAAGAGGTGGCCGTCGACGTTGGACCGGCTGCCGATGGTGGTGGCGGTAGAAGAGTCAACGTCGTTGCCGACGAACCGGAAGTCACTGTGGCCTGCGGCGGAGAACCGTTTGCAGCACCCGATGAGATCGTTGGAAACTTCTGGCTGCACACGGCGCACTGACTGTGGCCGAAGCAGCACTGCCGGCAGAACGTGTGCCCGCAGGTGGTCGTCACCGGATACCGGAGGATGTCCTCGCATATCGGGCAACACAGTGGATCTACGGAACTATCGCTACACATTCTGTTCAAACTAAAACTAGGCTCGTGGCGGCGTCTGGAGCAGACAACGTCGATCAACAGTTCGGTTAACTGTTTCAGCCGTTTGCCGCCAATGAACATCAAGAACGGCTTCTGCGGACCACTTCCCTTACTGGCTTCGGTCGATTCCTGCAGTTCTCGCAGGTACCGCTCGAACAGTTCACACTGAAACGGATCGCAGAGCATCGCACTAAATGGATCCTTTGCCAGATCTGTCATCGTGGCCATTTTCCACCTGCCCCAAGGAGGGCCGTGCCAAAAACCCGCGGCTATCCGATGCAAAATCACCGACGATCAATTAATTCTCACAATTTACCAGGCGACGATCAATTTTCCCGGTGGTTGGTCTCTCTTCTTCTTCTTCGTCTTCTTGAACACCAATTAACTCACTAGCTACTCAGGTTAAACTCACTGACACGATGCTCCTACAGGTCGGAAATTTTCCGCACACAATCCGACGCAAACACTCACAGAAAATTTTCTTTCTTCTTCGCATTCGTCGAGGTGTACCGTTCAACGACTGCTCTTGCTTCTTCTTCTTCAGCTGCGGATTTGATGTCGGGGACACGTGTCACTGCTGCGGAGCCGGTGGTATTGCTAATTGCGTAATTTTTCATGAAACGGACCGTACTCGGTTCTAGGATGATCGGAGTCGGGTGTTTCTTCGTCGCGCACTCACTCGATACCGAACCGAATTCGCAAGACACACTTTTTTTTTATTAATAGAGACTTTATCTTTTCAGCTTCTTTTTTATTCGACGTGGGATGTAAATTTTCATTAAATTTTTGCAACACGGAAACACACAGACATACTTTTCACCCGGCGGGATTTTTCTTCTCTCTCTCTGGTGATGAGTTGGCACCGCTGTCCCCACCCTTCCGGGTCGCTGTGCGGTTATCGTTCTATTTCTTGAAGCTGAAAAGAAAATCCGTACGGAGCCGGAAGGGAAAGAAGGAAGAGAAAACGGAGCTTGTCAGTTAGCAGTCAATCAGACGGGCAGATATTTGAAGTGTTAGAATAATGAGCCGGTTACTCTGGTTGGGTCAGAGAGCTCGACCCAGATAGAAGGGGCTGGTGTGGAATTGGCCTACATATGAGTTGAGGACCACCAAGAAATAAACCTAAGATTATGGGTTTTAAATATTTCTTAAACGGAAATTGACGATTTTGGATCAGTAGACCGCGGTTGTGATTTAGACAATTATTTATCATAAAAATTAACGCAAAAAAAAAACAAGACAAAAAATAATAAAGTTAGTTGAAACGATTGTGCTACTTTCCCCAGAATGACGTTTTTACCAATGTAATTTACCCGAATGCTATTTATCCAAATGATCCTTTTCCCCAAAATGTGAAGCAGGGCACATGGGTACAATAAATAATAGCCTTCAGAGACAGGGTGTTGAAGTACATATGAATAACGATTAGCAATCAAAAGAAGGAGGTATTTGGTTATTCCAGATCAGTGTTTCCTAACCGGAGGCCCACGGTCCCCTAGCGGGCCGTGACGACCTATCAAGTGGTCCGCGAAGCAATTACAGCAAGTATTAATTTTGATGAAAATTCAATATGTTCTAATCAGCATACCAGAATCATCCAAGTATTATAATTAACATAGAGTATTGAACAATACAATAAATTAAGACTGGTGTCCGGGATTCTAAGCGTCCAGGTAATTGAAATAAACATGGTATAGCTTGATTAGACATACTTCATGGATTTTTTCAACAAATTTGAAAAATTCTCGATGACTTCTTGATTAATTTTCGATGCTTATTTTGACATAATTTCTGTTATTTTTTCTACGAAGCACAACCAAAAAATATGGTGGACTCCTCCAACGCTGTTCTACATTTTCAGTTGACGATCCTTGTAGTGTTTCAGACGTAATCCTAAATATAATGCAATGGTTTAGGATTTTTGAACAATTATTGATAAGATCTCACATGCTTTCTCGCAAGAATTTTCATCGATTTTTTTTTTGTAAAAACATTTTTTGTTTTTAGAGGAAAAGTTATATGAGTAACTTTTACGATTCCATTGCAAATATTGTACTGAATGTGTTCAAGATCTTAGACGGAAACATCTATTTGAGAACAATAATGTCAGTAAAATATTTTACTATAGTTTGATAACAACTACAAACACCACTTGCTTATTGGACGCTAAATATTTTTTTTTAAATAACAATATGTCAATGTGTCTGTTGCGTTGACCGAATAATTCAGGAAAATTCTTTATTTTGATAAATTAATAATCAAATTTGAAACACTTTTCAAATGTAATATTGAGGGTCGTGGAATGTCTGTAGGACTCCAAAAGACGCCGCAGCTTTGAAAAGGTTGGGAACCACTGCACATATTGCCAAACATACCAAATAAAAAAGGGTGCATATCAGATAACCGATTATTACACCACATTGAAATGTATAAAGTTATGACAATTATAAGTTCCAAATACTTTTCGGTCAAATGGGCTATTCGGGCGAGCAAATACCGCTTAACTCCCGTTTGGAGGAATTCTTAGAGTAAATTGTTGCAGACTACTTGGAAAATGTTTTTGGTCGAATGTTTCTGATGAATTTATGATAATCACAAGTGTGACTTTACGAGGAATTTACAACACTCAAAAACTCATTCAAACAGCCGCAAGTTAGAAGAGTAAATCAACTTAGTTTATCGACCTTCTGATATAAAAACGTCGTAAGTAATTAAACAAAATTATGTATAATTTTTTCATTAAGTTTTTGCTGGAAAATTGTAAAAAAACTAAACTTTTGGACGCGTGCTGCTTGCGGATTTCTTGAAAGTTGAACAAGCACTTTACTCCAAACACAATGTTTTTGTCATTCCGAAACATTTACTTCAAATGTTCCATAACAAATACCAAAAACAAAGTTTTTGCTTATCGATATTGAATTTGATCTACGGTTAACAGATGCTCACTAGGAAAGTTTAAAAAAAACGCGATGTATGGGTTTTTTGTCCGTGCATTAACGGAAATTCGAGATATGATTCATTTAAGTGAAAATAAGGGGTAAAACCGACCACTGTTGATGCGATAAGACCGCAACAACTGATTTATACCTAATGAAATGTCTTGACCATTTTAAAAGTTATAACTAAGCCTTTATAACTAAAAAAGTTATAACATCGTTATTCAAGTCCAATCGAAATCAACTTTGTTAAAAAAGCGGGAGCGGGACGTTTCGCATAATTTCATAGGTGGACGTTTCGCATAATGGAGGTTTGGCATGAAGAGAATTATTATATGCCTTCTTCAAAAATCTACCTGTTCTATTATGAAACTGCTTTGTGCCAGACGTCCTTACGCGAAACGTTCTTATGCGAAATGGGTTACCCCCAAAAATGCAAGTCAATTCCAGATATTACTCCATAATTTTGGTGTCTTTAGGTAATAATAGATAGTATTCCAAGTTTAAGAAAATAATTCACCAAAAAAATATTCAAACTCCAGATTAATCAATGTAGAATCCATGAAACATCATTCTTCTTAGAATGAAAGTGAATTTAGGTATTTTTGTGTACTAAAACCATGGTATCTTTAGGGGATTTTTTTTTATTTCCGTACGGGTTTGGGCCTACAGGTCTCGGATTTTCATGAAACTTTTTTCATAGGCAGGACTCATCAATACATGAATAAAAAAAAATGAGAAAAATTCAGGATCGCCTATTTTTCCGGAAAACTTAGTTGGAAATTTTTTGTTTTCCCCTGATGCTACTTACTTTGAAAAATCATAACTCAAGAACGAAGCATCGTAGAAATAAAGTTTTTTTTATGAAAATGAAAGCAATTTTTTTAAGGAATAGAAAAAATGTTAACTGGAAAAAGTTTTCCACAAAATTTTCCACCGTTGAGAAAATTCGTAAAGAAAAGCCGGAAAAACTATGCTCCAACTCATGGAAAATTTTCAAAAAAAATTTTTGGAGAAGGTAATTTCATAAGCTTTAATCGCTGAAATTTTTGAAATGGTATTTATTTTCGTTTTTGAGTTATGGCCAATTTTGTAAAAAATGTGCAAATGTGCCATTTTGAGCCTTTTCTTTGAAAAATCATAGCTCAAGAGAGAAGCATCGTAGAAACAAAGTTTTTTTTATGAAAATGAAAGCAAATTTTCTGAGGAATAGGAAAAAATGTTAACTGGAAAAAGTTTTCCACAAAATTTTCCACCGTTGAGAAAATTCGTAAAGAAAAGCCGGGAAAACTATGTTCCAACTCGTGTAAGATTTTCAAAGAAATATTTTTGAGAACAGAATTTTATAAATTTCAATCACTGAAATTTTTAAGATGTACTACTTTTTAATTCCTGCGTTTGGTCATAGTTTTGTGAAAAATGCCCAGATTTCTCGTGCAAGTCTTTTCGTTCGAAAATCATAACTGAAGATAAAAGCGTCACAGAAACATTTTTTTTTTTTTGTCACCTCGGAATCAAATTTTATCAAAACTTTGAGATTTTTCGAAATGGAATAAGTTTCCCAGGACATTTTTCACCATTAAGGAAAATATATAATGATAACCCGATTAGCTATTCCAGCTTACAAACAAAGTGTATTTGAAAAGAGCGATTAATAAGATCCAATCCTAAACATTTTTCAAATGCGCTCATTTTTCGTTCCTAAAACATGATCAAATATTTCCAAGATGAGCTGTTTACAAATTTATACATTTATAAGTTTATAAAGCTTATTTTCAAATTTATAAGTTTATAAACAAAACTTTTTAAGAACGAAACAGCATACAAACAAAGATTTCTTCAATCATAAGGTAGGCATTTTTTACAGCTACCTGTTAGATAACTACAAAATTGACAGTTAAATCAATGGGTAGACAATATGGCAATTAGGTATTTACCAATTCTGGTTTAAAGCGTTGAAATGGCTTGAGAATCTTTGTAAGTTTACCAAAAAACTAACAAAGAGCAGTGAGAAAGTGCAAGTGTTGTCAGCTGTATATTACTCTTTATTACCGAAGCTGTTGAAATTTACAAAGTTCAATACTACGAATACTATTCGCTATGCTGTAACCCCTTCGGACTGGACGGCCTGGAGTTCGGTGGATTACGGAAAAGATGAAAATCTGCATGAAGTGCATGATTATGATTAACCAGAAGGCTAATAATACAAAGAAACGAAAATCTTCTGGTGTTAGCAACCAAAGACAATCTTCCTGGTTGAAAAATATGAAAAAAAATAATAATAATCTTATTTGTTCCATACAAAAGAAAGAATCCCTTTTCAGTGTAATGAAAAATTGAGGCAGAAACAGTTTTTTCAGCTTTTCTTAGCGGTGTAATTTTTCATGAAAAATATCATCCATTCCGACTTATACTTCATTAAAACCAATCCCATATCTTTTTTTCAGATGTTTTAGAAAATGTGCAATTGCTTTGATAAAAAAATCTTTGTTTTTCCGATGCTTCGATTGAAATATTGGTTTTCGAAGAAAAGGCGTATATGGTCATTTTCCACAAAATTGGCCATAACTCAAAAACGAAAAAAAAGTACATATCAAAAATTTCAGCGATTACCTTCTCAAAAATATATTTGTGAAAGTTTTCCACTAATTGGAACACAGTTTTTCTGGCTTTTCTTTACGAATTTTCTCAACGGTGAAAAATTTTGTGGAAAACTGTTTCCAGTTAATATATTTTTCTATTCCTGAGAAAATTTGCTTTCATTTTCATAAAAAAACTTTGTTTCTACGATGCTCGATTTTTCAAAGAAAAGGCTAAAAATGGCACATTTGCACATTTTTTGAAGCTTATGAAATAATCTTCTCAAAATTTTTTTTTTTGAAAATTAACCACGAGTTGGAACATAGTTTTTCCGGCTTTTCTTTAGGAATTTTCTCAACATTTGACAATTGAAAGTGATTGGCAGCTGCCCTATCAACGATGGAATATCAATTGGTGAGCTCGTTTCATGCTTCTATTTCAAATGAGTAATATATAAAAACACAGATCTTTTGTGCCAATGGCTCAAATGTTACGTTTGTGGATTTATTGAAAAAAAAAAAAACATTGAATAGCTCGTCACTACAAGTCTCGACATATTCACATTTTACATAAAAAATGAAAGAAACATACCTATATTTTTGATTTTGTTTTTATGAAGAAAAACTTTGAAAGGTTCGACACTAAGAGCGTCGAATTTTTGTTAAGATACTGATAAAGGACTAAATATTGATACTATATTATGTAACTTGTGAATCCTCCCTACTAAAAGAAGCCACTTCTTGTAGTATTCGAGGCAATGCAGAGGTATACTCGGTTTGTAATAATAATGGATATCACAAACATTCATTTCTTCACCTAACGACCGTGACATGGAAACGCCGCACAAATGTCTGCTTTTGTACTTACAAGATCTTTGCATGATTCACCATCAGAGATGTCGACATATTTTATATTTAGTCTTGATCGATGCCAATAGATGACTTTTTTAATCGAGGTTACATGAATCGCATCACCTACCAAGGTTTGATGTTCCAGATTGTGTAGCTTCTGAATCCTTCCCAATAGCTTTAACTCCTTCCTGTCACAACCATGAAGATATAGCGGTACACTCGGTTTGACTAACAATGGACGTCACTCTAATATTCAACATTGTACCGTAATTCGGGGTGTAGTTGATCAGCGGGGAGAAGTTGATCATGCCCGTACCCACATGTATATACTGTTATAAGAGCTATTACACGATTTCAATTATCACAATTTCTGAGTTGTGGCATTACCTGATAGCTACTTTTGATTTTCATAAATTCGGTTTGGCATTCAAGGTAATTATTTCATAAAAAAAAAAACAATTTTTTTAAGAAATGTTTGATGAACTGTTGAAGGGTTCTTCTACAAACAATCGACTATTTCCACGGGTATACAAAGGTACAATTTTAATAAACTGTTTCATACATTCCAGATATGTTTTGTGTAGCCTGTTTTGAATTTGTATTGAGGATATTATCAAAGAAAATTGCCTACCTTTGAGCGTTCAATGTGGTGTAATCTGTAACTCTCAACTTTCAATTAAAAAATTACCCGATTTATCAATAAGTTGTAAGATTTTTGAGTCTTGATTCCGATGCAGAGACCCCAAATTTAGTGAATTGCATACTACTTTATTTTAGGAAACCTATCGCAGTAATTGATCAACTTCACCCCTGAATCAAAAACACCACATTTTGATTTCCAAAAAATGTTTTTGTTATTATGATAATAATTCGTCAAAATTTCGTTTATATAATTCGTTAAACATTCAACCAGTACAGGTTTTAAAAATATTTGGATGATATCCACATTTCGAAATTTTGCCAGTAGGCGGCACTAGTGAGCAAAGATTTTTTTTGCGCATAGCTCAGTAGCCTGACCACATAAAAAGATGGCGTCTTCGGAAAAGTTACTCTGTATCACAAGTAACATTATTCGAGCCGAAAGTTTCAAAATTTTGCCTCTAGGCGGCGCTAGTGAGCAAAGAATTTTTGTTTTGTGGATAGCTCAGTAGCCTGACCAAAGTTGTTCAGTATGATAAGGGCTATCGATTTTCCTCGCATTGTCACATTTAAGTAGAAGTGCCCCAAGAAAAATACATACATTATATTTTACAATCGGATAAAAGTGTGGCTATATCTTAGTATTTTCGACGGATTGGGAGAATTTTTGATCAATTATTTGATAAAAGAAAGAGTGAGGATCCGTTTAGTACTCAAATGTGTGATCATTAGCTATTTATATGAAGCAATGAAAAAAATATGCATGTTTATTTTTATTTCGTCATTGCATGAACTTCATATTTTCCAAGATATGGATTGGATAAATATGAAGTTAGGTTGGAATGTCAGTCATTACTAATAAATTGTGAAATCCATTCGCTATCAATTTTAATGAGATAACTGGGACTGGCCTTATCTCTTTAGTTACACGATACTCTTGTTTGAATATTTTGAAAATATAAACCTTCTTTTTCATAACGATAATTCAATCCTACAAAAATACTTGTTCTCCAGATTTGTACGTTTATATAAAATTCAGAAACTCTCGGCTCAAATAATGTTAGCTCTTGTGATACAGAGCAACTTTGCCAAAGACGTCATCTTTCTAAATGGTCAGGCTACTGAGCTATGCGCAAAACAAAAATTCTTTGCTCACTAGCGCCGCCTAGAGGCGAAATTCCGAAACTTTCGGCTCAATGAATGTTAGCCCTTGTGATACAGAGCAACTTTGCCGAAGACGCCATCTTTCTAAGTGATCAGGCTACTGAGCTATGCACAAAACAAAAATTCTTCTCTCACTAGCGCCGCCTAGTGGCAAAATTTTGAAACTTCCGGCTCAAATAATGTTAGCCCTTGTGATACAGAGCAACTTTACCGAAGACGCCAACCTTCCAAAACATCAGGATCTAGAGATATCATATGTTACAAAATTTTGCATTCATATCCCTCATGGTTCATATAGTGCAAATCAGAAAAAGCGCCCCTACCGGCCAAGTTCTCAACTAAACGGTAGATCGTACTTAGCACTGAAACTTCGCCGAAGAGAGTACTGTGCTATCTCTTTTGGCATACGAGATATTCAACAACACCCCCAAAGTGATGAAATCCCATAAGCCCTGGGTCTCCTATAACGTTCTGGTCTGTCTTATAGGAGTGAGCGTTTTAGGAATGCGTTTAATAGGAGACCCGACTGTATTAAGATTTTCTCAGACAAATTATTGTCAAATAATATCAGAAATTTATTGAGGAATTCCGAAAAAACGTTGGCAAATCAAAAAAATTTCTAGAAGTTTCTTTTTGCGTCACAAATTTTCAAAATAGCTTGATCTTGCACAGTTTGATAGTCGAATATGAACTACTCAGGAAAAGTCCTTCCAAATGTTTTGAAAGTTTTCAACAAAAAATCTCACTTCCGTTGGAATTTTCTTCGCTTATATTACATAAATTGAGTGGCTTGGAAAACGGTCAAGATATCGTTAAACGAATAGCTTCAAACTTCTTCCCCGTGCTGAGTTATAATTTTTTTTTTATTTTTCAATAACAAAACACGAATTTGTTCAGTGATTAGACCATATTCATTCACGAGACGCGACGGAGACAAGACATAACATATATCGTTCTTACAAATCGTCAAAAAGTTTTAAAAATTACCTTCTCGTCGACCGGTTTCGGGCGCGATATAGCCCATATTGTCCCGAAGATGAGCTATATATATATGTATAGAGAAAAGGCTAAAAGCTTAATGTATTCAAAACAGGACCTTCATTAGCCGAGTGGTTAGAGTCCATGGCTACAAAGCAAAGCCATGCTATAGGTGTCTGGGTTCGATTCACGGTCGGTCCAGGATCTTTTCGTAATGAAAATTTCCTTGACTTCCCTGGGCATAGAGTATCCATCGTACCTGCCACACGATATACGCATGCGAAAATGGCAACTTTGGCAAAGAAAGCTCTCAGTTAATAACTGTGGAAGTGCCCTTAGAACACTAAGCTGAGCAGCCGGCTCTGTCCCAGTGGGGACGTTAATGCCAAGAAGAAGAAGATTCAAAACAGGAACGAAATATTCTAATAATAATTTTAAGCATAATGGAAATTTTGCGTGATGGGAATTGGGTTGTTAAGTGATGAAAACAATTTTCTGTAGCTTGACTGAAAAAGCACATATTTCTAAGAATAACACGATTTTATTGCGTTTCAATATCTTAATTTTTATATTGAAAATTATTAAAAAAGATTTCAATTCGTCGACTCAATAAAATTTAAATTTACATAATAATAGCACGTCCCGAAGTAAAATTTGCCGAGGGGTGATTCAAAAGTGATTTCAATAGTGAATTCAAATGTGTTTAAAAATAGTTCCAGGTCACGGAAAATTGTGAAACTTTGGATTCTAGTACAATTTTTAACGTAGATTCTGCATATGTAAAATAATGGATATCCCTAATCAAGCCAATTCTATGGTTTCCTCTACATGCATTCAACATTTTTGTGTGAAACTGTCTTAGAGTGCAAGAACTCAGAGAAATCAAAGTAGAAACACTTTAATCAGATTGAGATTTCATCAACAAAAAAACTTGAATCAACTAAAAGAATTTAAACATCGAGAGTTTTGCTTATTGTACTGAACCAAGAAAGCTCTGAACTTTCGAAAATAAAAAATGCCCAAGTTTTCAGTGGTAGTTTAAAGCTGTTCAGCATCAGAATGAATCCTATGTGATTTGCTACCGCTAGGACCAATACAGTAAGCGATGTTTCCCGGCCCTTTTGCTCTTAGCTCAAGAGCGCCACAGCTAAAATAATAATTACCCTGAATCGGGCTTTGTTTAGAGGTTGATGGATTTACGTCATTCTAGCATCGAAAGACATCGATTTATTTTTAATATCCACGCCAAACACCTATTGATTGACAAATATATGTGAAAAACTGGTTGAGGTTGAAAAATAGAGGTGGGTAAACAATAGATGAATAACTATACTATGGATACTCTCAGAGATATTTCAAATATTTCAAAGATCAATAATCTCACACTTGAAAGTTATAAAACATCGATGACTTTCTTTGATCTTTTTGAAATTGAGAATATTGGTATACAAATATTGATGATATTTGAAAATTAGTAATTTTGTTTAGAAAACTAAGTGCTGTTTAACTATACCATTTGATCTATGGCATTGACATCAACCAAAATTGATGGGAACTGAATCAAACATTCACGGACAGCTAACCGCGACCTTTCATCACTTCATCAAAACCTCAGAAAAACTTAACCACTGTCGATACGACATTATAAACTGCGATATTTTCGTTTCGAAAAACCAAACATTGACCGCCAACGTCCGAACCATCGTCTAGCTACTGTCCACCCAACCCTGAAAAGTTCCAATCAATTTACGTACGTCACCGCAAACCAACGAACGGTCACCATCCATCGTCAATCAAAAAGCTCTAAAACTGAAAACAAGCAAGAACCATAAATAGCGTTGCAAAACCCTTTGAGATTGGTGTGAGCGCGTGTATGCCGTACGTGGTGCGAAGTTACGTATCATTTTATTGCCGATGGCCCTATTGCGGTCCATAAAACTGCGAAGGCGCAGAAGATAGTGGATCGAAAATTGAAGGTCGACGCTATATACCTTCATTGCTTCAACATGTTACTCATGTGTGTAGTAACGGTAGATGATTTGTCAATAATTTCAGAATTTCGCATTTCAGAAACTCTGATACATCACAGATTGAATCGATGTATGTTATTCAAATTGGGTCCTAAAATTTTTAATGAAATCTTATTTTTATTTAATAACACGAAAAAGCATGTTACTGTAACTACTTTAGCAATTTTTCCCGCTCAAATAATGGCTATATCATGTTTAAACTTTAATTTAAAAATTTGGTCCATAAATGAACCTTGACACTTTTGATCATGTTTGACGTTCGCTTAGTCGACAAAAACACCACAGGGGTTTTAGTTCGACCACTGGGGTTGTTCCTATCTGACATTTCGTAAGGGACACGGAAAACAAAATACACCCAAAATTTGAGTTTAAGCCAAAGGATGTGACAAAATCTAAAAAAATGTTTTTTGAGCTTAAACCAACGGAAAACATTAGAAAATTGAGTAAACATGTGTTTTTGGCCTAAACTTAAGCGTTTGGCACTAATATTGGGACAGGGCTTTAGGACCCTATTATGTGTAAAATTTGATAGAATTGATTTGTGATCCAATTACATACTAAAAGTATATCACAACCTAGCTTAACATTCTTAACCTAAAATTTGCTACATAAAAAGAAATCGCTGCCATTATCATAGCAATCTCAAAATATTTTATTTATATAATCGTTCACTTATTTGTATCTCAATTCCACAAACACAATTACCGAAGACTCTTCAGAACGGTTACAAATATGGTGGACTCCTCCAACGCTGCTCTACATTTTCTGTTGACGATCCTTGTAGTGTTTCAGACGTAATCCTAAATATAACGCAATGATTTAGGATTTTTGAACAATTCTTTATAATATCTCACATGCTCGCAAGAATTCTCATTGATTTTTTTTTTGTAGAAAACATTTTTTGTTTTTAGAGGAAAAGTTATATGAGTAACTTTTACGATTCCATTGCAAATATTGTACTGAATGTGTCCAAGATCTTAGACGGAAACATGTATTTGACAACAATAATGTCAGTAAAATATTTTACTATATTTTGATAACAACTACAAACACCACTTACTTATTGGACGCTAATTTTTTTCTAAATAACAATGTTAAAACATTAAATTTTGTGTCTGTCGCTTTGACCAAATAATTCAGGCAAATTCTTTATTTGGATAAATTAATAATCAAATTTGAAACACTTTTAAAACGTAATATTGAGGGTCGTGGAATGTCTGTAGGACTCCAAAAGACGCCGCAGCTTTAAAAAGATTGGGAACCACTGCTCTAGACTAAGCATATATTGCCAAACATATCAAATAAAGAAGGGTGCATATCAGATAACCAATTATTACATCACATTGAAGCTTAGCTTAGCTTAGACTGACTACACATATAAATGGTTGCTGTTCCATGATTGACCGAAGTCAGTGAAAATGCACAAAGAATCAACTAGAAGTTCGACTGGGATTGGCCATAATCTTCTTCAGTGTGCATAATTCAGTGCCTCTATTTATACAGGGTCAATAACGGCGCCGGCCACGTCCTTGCAGTCAGGTGGGATTGGAGGAAGGAATGTTAGTGTGTAACCTTTGCTATTTGGACACCGTGTTTGACACTGCATCTCCACAAAGGTTACTGGGAGGGATGTTTGTTAATGGGGAGGATCGTTGGGTCACAGGATTCACTTTGATAAGCGATAAGACCATGATAAATAATTATTTGTGAGATATAAACATGCTTATATGTAAGTATAATATTTTCGTTTGATATGAACAGTTTCTATGTAGAGGAAAATTATGCCGACACTTGAGGTGACAAACCATTCAAAGTTTGTTGAACAAATACCTAAATGTAACATTCCTAACACTCTTATTCTTATGCCGACACTTACAGTGACCAACTAACCAAAGTTTGTTGAATAGAGTGAACATTTCGTCTACACTTGTGGCGTCGAACCATTGAAAGTTTTTTTTTTAATTACAAAAATAAATGTAAAATTTTAGATATTTTTTTTTTAATAATAATTTAAGAATCAGAGTTTATGTCGACACTCACAGTGACGAACCATTCATAGTTTGTTGAAAAATCACATTTACGATTAAATGTGCAGTCATACACATTTTATAGATTATAAACAGTAGCATGAAACGAGCTCACCAATTGATCAGTCATCCTTGACTGAGCAGCAACAATCCTCTTTCAGCTCCACTTGTTTGCTCGGCAATATAAAAGCACTCAGGCGCGCGACCCGAGATCTTGCCCTCATTGCCCGCTCCCGCAGGAGCAAGCGTCAAATTTGAAAGATCAAACACTACTAACGGACCGCGCACTTTTTCACTCCTTACGACCGACGCGCGACATGTTTGATCCTGCCCTCATCGCTCGCCCCCGCAGGAGCAAGCGTCAAGGTCGAAGGATCAAACACTACTCGATAACCGATTATTATATCACATTAAAATGTA
Source organism: Aedes aegypti (assembly GCF_002204515.2). NCBI lineage: Eukaryota > Metazoa > Arthropoda > Insecta > Diptera > Culicidae > Aedes > Aedes aegypti. The sequence continues at coordinate 70,778,776 of NC_035108.1, read as the reverse complement.
TAAAGTTTTGACAATTATATATTCCAAATACTTTTTGGTGAAATGGGCTATTCGGGCGAGCAAATCTGGTCAACCCTAATATGTTCTAATAATCCTTCCAAAAGTATGTAGTAGAAAATGTGTAAAAATTACGTGCCCAGTTGGCTTTTCCTTCTCTTAGTAATAGTTTTGCTTTTATTTGTCTAAAATGACTTTAATCACAAATATGATGTTTTAGCTCAACACTCAACACTGTTGGGAGACGTTCTGAAACGATTTTCGATAGTTTCATATGTAATAATGGGGCCTTCCGTGCTGAAGGTGTCTGGGTTCGATTCTCGGTCGGTTCAGGTTCTTTTCGTAATGGAAATTTCCTTGACTTCCCTGGGCATAGAGTATAATCATACCTGCTACACAATATACGAATGCGAAAATGGTAACTTTGGCAAATAAAGCTCTCAGTTAGTAACTGTGGAGTGCCCATAAGAACACTAAGCTGAGAAGCAGGTTCTGTCCCGGAGAGGACGTAATTCCACGAAGAAGAAAAAGAAGAAGATAGATAAAAGTATTATTGGTCAAAACCTATATAGTTGTGCTGTTTCAGGGTTTAAATAAATATAAACTAGTGTTGTAGGGCAATCACGAAAGTTTACACGTTTTCATTGACATGCGACAGCTTTTGTTTTCAGCTTTCACAAATCGAGCAGTCAAATGAACATGCGAAAGAAAAATGTCAAATAAATGTAGCTGACTATGATTACGTCACAATGAAACGGTACGTTTTTAATTATTTCTATATATTTTTCGTGATAAGAGCTGCATTCACTGTATGTGCGACGTATTCGACACAACAATCAAGATTATTCTTGTTATTTATAATCGGACATTTATGAAATTTTAGCAAAATTTTTGATTTATTAAAATGTCATCGTGTCATAGGACACTCATTTCACAGTTTTTGTGCTTCTCGATGTTCATTCTACCGTTCGTGCTGTCTTTGAGACGTGACGGCAGTGGATGAGTGTAGGATAATCAATTGACTGCAGATCATGGAAACGAAACTAACGTCGCGAGAAAGGTCGAATGTTTACAGCAACTATTGTAACCGTAAAACCACGACCTATGTTATGATTGGCTGTATCAGTAAAAAACTGATTGAATCAGTCGTATTTTGAATAACAACCTAAGCATCTATAACAAACATGATTTTGGAGAGTTTTATACTAGATTTTAATGATTTGAGCGAGTGAATAAACGTGGTTTCTTTTTTTTATAGATAAAACCTTCCAAGACCCTAACGAATACAACTTGATTGTATATCAATTTTTCTGCATGTCTAAAGGTTTTTTCTAACATAAATGAGCAAATGGATTCCAATAATCAACTAAAGTTTTGTTTTTTTCCTTCATCAGGAGTTTTTGTCTGCCTCATATTTTGGAAATGAGCAGTATGATACGCATTGGCAGAATAAACATTCTAAAAGTATCGATATACATTTTAAACCTTATTGGAAAAAAAGCGCTTATTACGATAATAACTTAGCTGCCAGAAATAAAAGAAGTCACACTATGTTGATTTTTTTAACGGAATTTATAATTAATTTTTCTATGAAAAAGAAGAATCTAAAAACCATTGAGGATTCACATATGGACCTTTATGGTAAATTGGGTTTTATTTTTAATGGACCAAATTTAAATATAAAAACTTGTTATTAAAGTATTCTACCACAAAACCTGATTTTTTTGAAATACTAATGGAACTATTGAGTTTGCTATTCTGGCAACATATTTTGATACGAGACTTGGTTGAAATACTAAAAAATTTATCGGAAGTATTGTCAGAGAAATTCAATACAAATATTCTTTGATGAAGGCTATAAGACTTTTAGAGGAAATTGTGGCAGATTACTTCGAGAAAATTTTTAATCGAATGTTTCGGATGAATTTATGATAATCACACAATTCAAGTGTAACTTCACTAGAAATTTAGAATACTCGAAAACTCATTCAAACAGCCGCAAGTTAGAAGAGTAAATCAACTTAGCTTATCGATCTACTGGTAAAAAAAAAACGTTACATTCGACGTTTTGAACAAAATTATGTATCGTTTTGTCATAAAATTTTTGCGGAAAATTTTAGAAAATCTGAATTTTCGGACGCGTGCTGCTTGCGGATTTCTTGGAAGTTCATTACTCAAACGCAATATTTTTGTCATTCCGAAACAAAACCAAAAAAAAAGTTTTTGGTTATCGTTATTGAATTTGATTAACATTTGACAGATGCTCACTTAAGGATCCGCTAGGGAGGTTTTTGTAAAAACACAATGGATGGGTTATTTATCCGTGCATTAACAGAAATAATACTTAATAATACATAATAAAATTTCTTGACCATTTTAAAAGTTATAGCTACGCATTTATAACTACAATTTAAAAGTTTTAACGTCGTTATTCAAGTCAAATCGCAACCAATTCTGTCAAATGTAAGCAAATTTAAGATATTTCTCCAGAATATTGGTGTCTTAAGCTGATAATAGATGTTAATCCAAGTTTTAAGAGTCAATTCACTGAAAAAACGACTCCAGGTTAAATAATGTAGAATCCATTCTTCTTAGAAACAAAACATCATTCTTCTTAGAAACAAAGTGAAGTGATATTTTTTTTTTTCAGAAAAGTGTGTACGAAAACCGTGGAGGTCACTTAAACCCCGTAGTTGGGCGGTCTAACTCCATTGCTAGAAATAATTTAATTTTTAATCGCTTTTTCAAATCTCGAAATAATGTTTGACTACACCAAAAGCTCTAAAAAACAATATGCTGCGTCGAGAAAGGATTTATTTATTCATGATTATGACACATAAATTTAATTGCCGTCTTACCCCGGCTTCCCCTAAACCAGTGGTTCCCAACCTTTTTGAAGGTGTGACCCCTTTTTTATTGTTGGAACTTTCCACGGACCCCTGAAAATAATTGTTCTTGAAATCAAAATTTATGAAGCCCAATGATTTGTTTGAACTACATATAACCATTGTGCTAGTTTAAAACAATATGGAGGACAAAGCTACTTGGGCACTTCCATAATTCCCTTTGGAAAAACCTCCCATTTTTCTCGGTCGAATTGTATGAAACGCATATTGTGACTAAATATGAGCTCACAAGCTTTCAAAAACCCCCGCTACCGAAGTTAATCAATAGTGCCAAGAACATAATCCAGCTCTCTATATTGTATTTTCTTAATTACTATAATCATCTCCAGACATCCATCAAACTGATCCTTAGAAATTCAACAAGGATCTTCGGGAAAATGCGGTAGTGATCTTGTCTGATATGATAAGATCATCTTTACCAGGCACAACATTTTTTTCAACTTTCCACAAATTAAGTAATAAAAAACTCTGGAGGAGTTCACAGATGAAATTGGGAGATGATTATACGCAGTATTTTTCCTGAAGTTCACTAAATAATTTTCAAAAACAATCTTGCCAAACACCAATCAACATTTTATAGGTCTTGTTCATAAGAAAATTCCAACAACAGATCTTGCCAAACATTTATCAGACATTTCCGGGACTAGGTCAACAGTCACCTCAGATATATCCCAAAAAGGTCTTCAAAAGACTTGCAATATTTTTCAGGATTTCTACCGAAGATATTATTAGAAAACTACAAAATCCTACTTAGCCATTTTCTGAAGATTTTGACTAAAATATATAAGGTATTTCTCTTGAATGAGCTTTTGATGTATTAAGGAATGGTTATGAAATTTTTTAGAGCTAGTAATGGGTCTTTGGGAGAAATCGTTGAAAAATTCCATTGTAAATTTATGCAAACTTTGTCAAAACATCGTCCAAAAATATCTTCATAATCTAACCAGAAATCACTTCTACATTCACATCTGCTTCCTGTATGATTAAGACATCAGTGAAGAAGCTGTAAAATGGCCTCTGGTGATAACTTCAAAAACAAATCTGCCATTCCAATAGAATCAGTCAAGAATTTCGGAAATAAATTATCTGGAGTCCCACTAATGGTAAGGTCATGATCTCCCCAAGATACCCCAATGATTTCAATAAGAGACTGTTAAAAATATCTGATAAAATCTGTAAATGATTTAGGCAAAAAGTATGTTTGAAATATTCAGTAGATACCTTTAGGAACGATCTTAATATTTACTTCTAATTGAGAATCACAGTAAGAATCTAAATAATTTTAGTAAATTTTTGCAGTGGCCTCGCAGACCACCTGAGAATGCTTCACGGTCCCTTAGGGGTCCGCGGACCACCGCATCATTCGCAATCTCAAAAATTGTTGAGTGAATAATCAAAAATTCTAACAGAAGGTCTTCTGGATACGAACAATCAATATCAAATCGCTCAATTTTAGAATGTATTAACCATATTTTTTTTTTTTCAAAATAACACCAACAATTCGTTCAAGGGAACAGCTAGTAATTTCATTCGAGTTGATAAAAAAAATAAGGGATGTAACCCAAAACATTAAAACATGCCACCAATAATTGCTCCAAAACTTCTTCGGGATATTCGCGCGATACGTGTGACGTAGTTGCTGCACAAAATGAAATGTAGTGTGAAAAAATATACTTCTTTTCACATTTATATGTCATATTTGAATTGATTGCGCGCTTCAAAAGCCCTAGCAAGCGGTTTCGTTGTTGTAATCGATAGCGTTATTTTTTTCGCGTTTTTTCTTGGCAGTGCAGGTGACAATTGAAAGTGATTGGCAGCTGCCCTATCAACGATGGAATATCAATTGGTGAGCTCGTTTCATGCTTCTATTTCAAATGAGTAATATATGAAATCACATATCTTTTGTGCCAATGGCACAAATGTTACGTTTGTGGATTTATTGAAAAAAAAATATTGAATAGCTCGTCACTTCAAGTCTCGACATATTCACATTTAACATAAAAAAATGAAATGAACATACCTTTATTCTTGTTTTTGTTTTTATGAAGAAAAACTTTGAAAAGTTCGACACTAAGAGCGTCGAATTTTTGTTAAGATACTGATAAAGGACAATATATTAAAACTATACTATGTAACTTGTGAATCCTCCCTACTAAAAGAAGCCACTTATTATACTTTTGTCCACACTGTGTGTTGTAAGGTGTGTTTCGCGGATTGAAATACAACGCTTTGTAGTGGATGCTATTATAAAGACATGGACACGTCAACGCTTCCTGTGGGCATTTTGCCCTTTGAAGGAAGCGTCACACTGGACAATGGACTAGCATGCAACGCCCAGTGGCACAGTCGAAAAACATTCCTGACGAAAAGTTTTCGGGTCTGAGGCGGGAATTGAATCCACACTCCTTAGCACAATGCGGCTAAATGCCTGGTGACACTAACCGCAAGGCTACGAAACCCACAATATGGACAAGGTCACGATTATGCTATTATGGACATGCACTGCTCAGTAATTTGTACCAGATTATAGTAAACTTAACAGATTTTTGTAGTCCTTTAAAAATCGTTGGTGCAGTTCTTAATTCTACCATGGATTCGGTAGATTATACATCAAAATTTAATTGCGTGTACATTTCATCCGGGGATTCTTTGAAAAAGTTTTCAAATTATTAAGATTTTTTCAGACCAATTATTGTCAAATGATATCAGAAATTTATTGAGGAATTCCGAAAAAACGTAGGCAAATTAAAAAAATTCTAGAAGTTTCTTTTTGCGTCACAAATTTTCAAAATAGTTCGATCTTGCACTCTTTAATAGTCGAATTTGAACTACTCAGGAAAAGTCCTTCCAAATGTTTTGAAAGTTTTCAACAAAATTCTCACGTCCGTTGAAATTTTCTTCGTTTATATTACTTAAAATTGGGTGGTTTGGAACACGGTCAAGATATCGTTAAACAAATAGCTTCAAACTTCTTCCCCGAGCTGAGTTTTAATTATTTATTTATTTTTTGATTTATCAATAACAAAACACGAATTTGTTCAGTGATTAGACCATATTCATTCACGAGACGCGACGGAGACAAGACATAACACTTAACGTTCTTACAAATCGTCAAAAAGTTTTAAAAATTACCTATTCGTTGACCGGTTTCGGGCGCGATATAGCCCATATTGTCCCGAAGATGGGCTATATATATGTATAGAGAAAAGGCTAAAAGCTTAATGTATTCAAAACAGGAACGAAACATTCTGCATAATTTTGCGTGATGCGAATTGGGTTGTTAAGTGATAAAAACAAATTTTCTGTAGCTTGGCCGAAAAAGCACATATTTCTAAGAATAACACGATTTTATTGCGTTTCAATATCTTAAATTTTAAATTGAAAATTATTAAAAAAGATTTCAATTCGTCGACTCAATGAAATTTAAATTTACATAATGATACCACGTCCCAAAGTCAAATTTGCCAAGGGGTGATTCAATAGTGATTTCAAATGTGTTTAAAAATAGTTCCAGGTCACGGAAAATTGTGAAACTTTGGATTCTAGTACAATTTTTAACGTAGATTCTGCATATGTAAAATAATGGATATCCCTAATCAAGCCAATTCTATGGTTTCCTCTACATTCTTCTTCTTTTTGGCGTTACGTCCCAACTGGAACAAAGCCTGCTTCTCAGATTAGTGTTCTTATGAGCACTTCCACAGTTATTAACTGAGAGCTTTCTTCGCCGATTGACTATTTTTGCATGTGTATATCGTGTGGCAGGTACGAAGATACTCTATGCCCTGGGAATCGAGAAAATTTCCTTTGCGAAAAGATCCTCGACTAGCGGGATTCGAACCCACGACCCTCAGCATGGTCATGGTTTCCTCTACATGCATTCAACATTTTTGTGTGAAACTGTCTTAGAGTGCTCAAGAACTCAGAGAAATCAAAGTAGAAACTTTTTAATCAGATTGAGATTTCATCAACAAAAAAACTTGAATCAACCAAAAGAATTTAAACATTGAGAGTTTTGCTTATTGTACTGAACCAAGAAAGCTCTGAACTGTAGAAAAAAAAATGCCCAAGCTTCCAGTGGCAGTTTAAAGCTGTTCAGCATCAGAATGAATCCTATGTGATTTGCTACCGCTAGGACCAATACAATAAGCGATGTTTTCCGGCACTTTTGCTCTTAGCTCAAGAGCGCCACAGCTAAAATAATAATTACCCTAAATCGGGCTTTGTTTATAGGTTGACGGATTTACGTCATTCTAGCATCGAAAGACATCGATTTATTTTTAATATTCACGCCAAACACCTATTGATTGACAAATATATGTGAAAAACTGGTTGAGGTTGAAAAACAGAGGTGGATAAACAATAGATGAATAACTATACTATGGATAGACTCAGAGATATTTCAAATATTTCAAAGATCAATAATCTCACACTTGAAAGTTATAAAACATCGATGACTTTCTTTGATCTTTTTGAAATTGAGAATATTGGTATACAAATATTGATGATATTTGAAAATTAGTTATTTTGTTTAGAAAACTAAGTGTTGTTTAACTGTGCCATTTGATCTATGGCATTGACATCAACCAAAATTGATGGGAACTGAATGAAACATTCACGGACAGCTAACCACGACCTTTCATCACTTCATCAAAACCACAGAAAAACGTAACCACTGTCAATACGACATTATAAACTGCGTTATTTTCGTTTCGAAAAACCAAACATTGACCGCCAACGTCAGAACCATCGTCTAGCTACTGTCCACCCAACCCTGAAATGTTCCAATCAATTTACGTTCGTCACCGCAAACCAACGGTCACCATCCATCGTCAATCAAAAAGCTCTAAAACTGAAAACAAGCAAGAACCATAAATAGCGTTGCAAAACCCTTTGAGATTGGTGTGAGCGCGTGTATGCCGTACGTGGTGCGAAGTTACGTATCGTTTTACTGCCGATGGCCCTATTGCGGTCCATAAAACTGCGAAGGCGCAGAAGATAGTGGATCGAAAATTGAAGGTCGACACAATAAGTATACCTTCATTGCTTCAACATGTGTGTAGTAACGATAGGAGGTTTGTCAATAAATTCGCAGTTTTAATCGATATGAAACAAGATAATCATTTCAGAAATTCTGATACAAAATAGATTGAATCGAAGTAATTTATTCAAATAGTTTGGCAAATATAAAAGAATATGATTAGTGATCACCTTCCAATTACATAATAAAAGTATTTCACAACCCAGCTTAACTACAATTTGCTACATAAGAAGTAATCGCTGACATTATCATTGAAAATCTCAAAATATGTAGTTTATATAATCTCACTTATTTGTATCTCAATTCAACAAACACAATTACCGAAGACTCTTCAAAACGGTTACGAGAAACGTTTTCAGCAGCTCTTATGAATGGCTTACTAAAGACAGTAACCACTCCTTACAATTCAAAAAAGTTCCATTCAAAGTATTTTCAACTCAACTACGTCATTGTCATAAGGCTAATTTAAATATGAAAACAACACACAACACCATAAGTAAATGCAAAGTTACGCTCACTCCACCGGATGAAGTCGTAAAAGTTCAACCCTTGAATAGGTTACATTGCTTCCCCCGGAAGGAATCCTCCTTTGTGAACGAGTCCTGTTTGCATTGCATCACCACAAACTTAAATGTCGCCGGCTAAAAATACCCAGATGCAGATAACACTCATCCCACAGCATCATCATCGTCGTCTTCGTCTTCGTCGTCATCGCAACAGAAATCACAATTTTCCAGCTAATTTACCTCCAGCGTGCCAGAGTTTCCCGTTGTTTGAAACTTCCAAGAACCGACCCGGTGGAGAGTGAGTCGTAACTTGCTTATGGGTACTTGCTTTTCCCAGTCCCAGCACACTAATTCATCAACCCTTTGATCGCATACAAACTGCGCGTTCGCTCACACAATCCATCATCGCCGCATAACAGTTCCTCGCCACTTTGCCCCACACGCCTCGACGCCACCTTTGGATTCTTCACCGAGCGTACATATTCATAACAACAACACCTCTTGATCCCTCCTCCGCTACCCTGTCGTCTTTTCCACCAGCACTCGGTTAGAACGCTTGGTCGGCCTCTGCCACGCGATTATGTAACTCCTCCACGGTTCTGTATTCGTCGTGGCGACTATTTACTGCCTTCTACCGTGGTACCGAGAATTCGTCGCCTTGCATGCACTGCACTTTCCCTGGAAACCTTATCGCAGTCAGGGACCGCACATAACATCGAATTACACGCTTCGCTAAGTAGTTTTTCAGGGGTTCTTAGCGTAGCGTATTGCGCCACTTGTCCACCATATGGCTGCACCCACACTCAGTTTGCCCCAGTGCTATGAATCACAGCGAAGATGATGTGCTTCGTACCTGTTTGTCGCTGATTCACACCGGAAGTCAAACACTACCGCGCGAATCACGCCACACCGGAACCTCCGGATATGAGAAACTGTTCCCGAATTACATAACACACGCAGCACGCCGCACTTCCCAAGTAATATCGAAACACGCCGACGATTGTCTCGTCTTCTTTTTTTCGGTGTCTGCTCCGGAGCAGAACAACCCTTACAACTCCTAGACACACTTCACTGTCAAGACTCGCGAGAAGATTACAACTGAACGAAGACGTCGCGCTATCGAAGCGCTTCAGAACACTGCCCAGCAGAGGGTGGGTTTTCCCCACGAATGTATCCCAGGATATCGCAACGACTCACACGGACAGTCTCGGTCGCCAGTTCGCCTGAGCTAAACCTTCACAGATTCGCGTCCGTCCGCTGTCTAGAACAAACTGAATGCTAACTCGGTGTTCAATACGCTGAGTTGTTTCAGCAGCGTTCGACACCCGGGCTCTCGCTCTCCCTGTAGTGCCGGAGTCGCGAGCGAGGAGAAAGAGAGAGTGTGTGTGTGCTCGGCATTGTGCGGTTCATCCGCCGGAGAATGAGTTCCATCGTTCTCTGTTTACGCTTTTGTTACACAAACATGGTAATGGTGAGAGCGAGAGAGCGAGAGATTGTGTGAAGCACGCGGTCGCGAATGAGCTCGTTGGTGTGAGTGAGTTTCGCATCAAGCGGTCAAGAATAGTGTCTGGCTTCGAGGTTGATTGTGTTGGTGCCGAGCTGTTTGTTGTTTATTCCAGGGTATTAATTTTTTATGTGATTGAGTGCGGTGTTGTGTAAGCGCTGGTATTAGCATACGTAATTGAGGAGTTTTTTTTTTGAGGAAAATATTGTTTTCGATAAGAGTTTGAGGGATGATGACTAAATTTAGATCGTGTTAATAATAAGTATAATTGTAAGCATAGATATATTTCTCCTGGACTTGAAAAGCTTCATTTGAAGAACAAAATCTGTTGTGTTTATCATCGGAATTACATAGAATCACGTAATTATCGAAGTTCACAATTGTTTTCACAATCCTTCAAAAAGACAACGCAATTCAATTCGATTACAAAGCCGAACACGTTTTATCAAACCATAGCAGGGCTTATCTTTGAATTTGTCCCTAATTGGTTTTTGGAGCATTACTCGCCTAATCCGATAGTCACGCACACGCATAAGATACAGACGTACGTACATACTCTGGTCTGTATCGAGCATGGCAATCAAGCTAATCTTGATGTTGACATAATTCAATATCGATTCATGTTATCAAACCGTGATAAGGCGATCGAATGACTTATTTTACCATTTGTATATCTACTTAGACGAACTTAGAAGTGTTTGACAGATGTAAGTCGAGAAAACAAAAATAAAATTTTCAACGAGTATCAAAATTAAACATCTCAACAACTGAAAACGTTGGCAAAAAGTGATGCTCAATATTGACATACAGTCAATATCTACAACTTGGCTGAAGATACCGTGAAATAGTTTTTTTTCTCGTTTTTTTATGTAACGTCGATTATACTTTTTTGTGTAAACATATTGGAATTCAAGTTAAAAGGACTGTTTATTTAGGAAAGTGAACACCTGATTATTAACATTTTAGTGTGAAAATCTCATGAAAAATAAACTAAATTTTTGTATCAGTGTTAATTTTGTTATTCGTTCCGTCATTCGGCTAAAATTGCGAAGTGTCCAAATTCCTATTTTTTAATGCAGTGGCAAAAACAGATGTTCCTGGCGACGTACGATACATCCGAACAGAAAAATTTGGGAAAAAGGTTTCAATATGGCAAGAAATTTGCTCCTGCGGTATAAAAAGTGCTACATATTTCACAACGGATTCAATCAACGGCAAAAATAACATAACTGAATGCATTAAAAAACAGCTTCTGTTCATTTTCCAAAAACATGCGACGCCTCCATTGTTTTGGCAAGACCTAGCATCGACTAACTATGCTTTAGCTACTTTGCAGATGCACAAGAAGGAAAAGGTCAAATTTGTAGAAAAATTACAGAATCCACCGAATTGCCCAAAATTACGGCCCATTGAAAAATATTGGGTAATAATTAAACGGCATCTTAAAAACATAGGATAAGAAGTTTTTTTTATTTCAAGAAAATGTGTTCAGCAGCACAACGAAAACTTACGCAGAAAGATGTGCAGAACTTGCTGGGAGGTATCAAGAGAAAAGTCAGAGCATTCTCCAGGAATGCTCAACAGATGTTCAAATTCATGTAAATTTGGTCGAAATTACCTTGACTTTTATGTATTTTAAGTTACCTCATGAATTTGTTCGAGAACAAACAGTTTCCTTTAGAAAACACGTGTCCACTTTCTTTAATGAACAGTCTTTATCACAAGTAACACTTTCATTCAAATATTGAAAAAATATGGGTTAGAGTTCGTACATTAATTATGTAAAAGAGGGCTAACAATCGTCAGATTCATCAAGGACTGGTGACGAAATATACAAAAAATCATCATCATCCACCATAAAAACTCTGGTGGTCCTCGTTTCGTCATGGACGAAACATCAATCCAAAAAAGACAACGAACATTTTTTTCTTCATGCGTTTTGCTTCCCTTTCTCAAAGAAAAAGGCGATTGCTTTATACTGACTACCCTCGTTGCTTCGACCGCTTTTAATCTGCTCAATTCTTACTTTGACCCCCACTTATTTGCACATCGAAATTTATGCTGGTATGTATCCTACCACAAACACACATTTTTTCAATAAGTTGTGCAAGTGATAAATCTACTATTTCGTGACAAATTACATAAAAACTTTTTTTCGTGAATCCTTTTTCTATTGCTGAATATGCATCTTAAAGAACTTTAAAATAATTATCAGGAGAGAAATCAATAATGTATCTCCGAAAAATGTTACTTCAAACTGCAGAAGAAATTCAACAATGAATTGATGGAGCAGCTGAGCTTATCGTGAAATTTCTGAAAAACTTTTCCAGTAATCAAGTAATGGGTTTTGCCGTATACGTATTTGCAATTTCAAGAAGCATCGTTTAGGAATTTACAGGGGAAGAAATTTCAAGAAAATTGTAAAAACGCTTCACAAATACTTTTAAAAGTATGCAGATTCAAATTCTAGATGTCTATGATGTTACCAGATTTCCGCATGAATATACCTATTTGTTACGTCTTCCTACCTCCTGTTATTTCGAGGATTTGGCAATGTTTAAAAAGAAGAAATCAATGATTTTTTTCAACAAGATTTGTTTTAAGGCTTTTTCTTATTATATTTCTGAATTTCATCAATGATGTCTACATGTAATATGTTTTGTGATTTTTTCTATGCTTTTATACAACGCGTTATTACACTTTATCAACTGATGTTAAAAAGTTACCATCTTCACTCAAGTGGTCTCTGACTACATGAAAAATTGGGTTTATAAACAAAAGGTTGAAAGACAAAACGTCGAAAGGACAAAAGGTCGAAAATGATTTGCTTGGCGAGCAATTTTTCCTTCTTTGAAAATAGATTTTCGACCTTTTGTCCTTTATTTTTTGTTCTTCGACCTTTTGTCCTTTCGACCTTTTGTCTTTCGACCTTCTGTCCTTTCGACCTTTTGTCTTTCGAAATTTGGTCATAGATTCGAAAAATTGACTTAATGGATAGCATTTTGATCCATATTACAGACACTTAACTCCAGTGCCCTACACACCGCCCTACAGATATCTCTGCGTATAACACATATAATAAATCATGTTACATGATTCCTCAGAATTATCAAGCTTTAAAAGCCCCTAAGTTTCGTGTGAAATGTTTTTCATACAAAGTTAAGCGAATAAATTAATATATCTCTAACGCTTGAGCGTGTTCTTATTAACACGAAATTTTTCATGCTGATTTGCCTGTAAAACGATGTATAATCCACTATGGCTACAATTGTTGCTATGGTCAAAACCGGTGCTTCTACCCTACATAAAAAAAATACACATATTGCTCAGGTCACAACAGGCCACACTCTAATAGACTAAATTTTTAGTTTTATGAGTATGTTGACTGATGTATAAACGCGACCGGCTACTGGATTTGAAACAATTTGCCGTTTACATAATCACCATAATCATTCGGCATCTGATAATGTGAGGCTTTATCTTAACGTGGCTCCATGTAATTATCGTTTATGACTATCATAACTGATATACCGAGCTTACGTTTTCCGCGATGTGCTTTTGTGTGGATGGCAGAAATCGCTCTTCGACAATTCCATGAAAAAAAGTTAGACGTCGACTCAGATTTACGCAATATCTTGAAAAATCCATACATAATGAAAATAATTCGATGCTTTTTCTCTATTTCACTACTAGAGTGACCAAGTCTGAAAACGAGTGCTCCAAATGAATAAAAAAAGTGAATATTTTTTGAATTATATTTCTTGAAGAATTCTTGAAGGAATTTTTACAGCAAGCTGAAGAAACATATGTGGGGAAATACTTTAAGCGAAATTTGTTAGAGGAACTATGCGACATTAATAAATTGTCTAATGTGGAATGACCTCAACAGCGAAATCGACCTAAATCTAGATTTGGACTACACTTGATTGATTGATAAAGAAAGACGTAGTCCATATTGTTAAACTCCATGATACATTAAAATATTGAAAAGGTGAAAATAAAATTTGATGATTTTCGTGAAAAATTCGCGATTTTTTTTTTATTTTTAGTTTCCCAGTTTAACTTTTAGTTGTTGTACAAACGCTACTGAAATTATCACTTAAATCCTAGTTTTCAATAATCAGATGATTTTTTTTAAAGGAAGCGCAGTACTAATGGAACCTTAATCGATATCTATTTAACGGAATAATCTCGATGGGTTCATCTACACGGCCTTTTTGAAGCATTGAAAACCTCACGATAATTGCTTTCTTTATGTTCAATAACTAAGCTACTGCGCTTTTTACGAGTCGTTTCAAAGATTTTGAATCATAATTAGAGGTGAGCAAATTTCTCACTGTTAGATAGATCGTTTAGTTAAGTACAACTAGTAATACATTTATAGCCAAAATCCTGTCGAAATCATAAAATGTTTAACTAAAAAGATAACATACATAATTTCATAACAGCTAGAAGACAACGGGATCCGAGTAATAGAGTAGGGTGGGACAGAAGTTCGCCCTTAGTGTAATAATCAATACTTCCCAAAAAAAAAATGACAGTATCAAAGGAACAATAAGAGCCAGTGCGTTGAAGATCCACTGTGTCAAATCATAATCATCAAATAGTTTATCGTCATTTTGTTCAATGCAATGAAATTTCTATTGAAAATTACAATTTTACCGTGCAAAAACAGCAAATAGCCATAACTTGTGGAAATCTTAAAAAGAAACTCTTGCCCCACTCAAGCTGTTGCCCCATTGTACTCTAATGCTCTATGTTCCATTTGGAATTTAACCTTCTTCGAATTAACTCAAGGCACAAAAAGACGGCCCTTTCGTGCTTTTGAGTTAATTCTTATCTTATCCGATTCTTATGGACAATCAAAAAACCACTTTCATTTAAAAAAATATTGATTTGTTTTTTGGGGAACATTGTTTATGAATGGATCATTCAGATAATGACTAATCCTTAAAATGACTAAGAAGGACCTGATACTGTAATCACTTTTTACAATAATTTAGCAGGTAGAATTGTACTTGAATTACATGAAGCAATCATCAGAAAATTCTGATATTACATCGAACAAAAAAAAAACACAAAATAATGCAATATCCTGGCAGAACGTAGAAATTTCATAGAATATGCTGAACATAACTCCTACCGAATCCTGAGCAAGAGCCGTTTTTCAACAAAATGTTGATCTTGATTTTCAAAGTACTGAGCTGGAATTTTCATATATTAAGATGAAGTCTGAGGCGATTAGAGTAAAAATAAGGGAAAAAAAGGTTAACATATTGTGCGTGTACTAGAATCAAGAGCGTGTTAATTGAATCTCTTCGATCTAATTCGATGCGATCCAGCGTGTAAATGAGAGAAGAGAGTGAAAACTCAACGACGAAGCAGCCGATCCACTGGAATCGTGTTGAAGTAGAAAGCGTGAAAGTGGTATGACGAAGATTAGGTTTCGTGTTTGACGGCGGTGATGTAGTAGTCCGAAAAGCTACGATTGAGAAGCAGACGGCTCTCGCGGGCTTGTATTGGAATGAGTTTGATGCGATAGGATGTAAATTTTATACTACCATCGATCGTTTCACAAAGTCCTGAGTCCTTCTCGCTGAGTTTCGGGCAGTGTTTTCACAGATTCCTGATAGGGATTTTCAGAGTATTAGATATCAAGCAGTGAGAAAGAATTAAATTGATGTTTCAAACATCAGCAATAATATATATTCCTAAATTTCTCCAAAACTGACAATCTTTTGTTTTTATTGCATTTGTTCTAATTTGTAGGAGTAACTATGCAATGATTGATGCAAGAAGTATTACAGATATATATAATTTTGCGAAGTTATAAGCAAAAGAGAGGATCGATGAAGAGAAATCGCTGTTGTCAGTTAGGCCCTATTGAAGTAACAGTGTAGATTTGTGTTTATAAAGGCTGGGAATGCATGCAACAAAGTATTTCTCGCATAACAGGTCAAAAGGTCCAATTCTCAGATTGCAAGTCCTGAGAAAATTTGAAGTGAATATTGTTCACCAAATTTTCATTTTCTATCTCTCTCAGTATTAAAATCAATCAATTTAAGTGACGATTTACTATAACTACGCCCATAGGCGCCATCTTGTGACGTTATTTGGGGGTTGGGGGGTTGGTTCGGTGAAGCTCTTCAAATTCGAGCAAAATGCAATGAGATGAGAACAAGTGCACTTTTTCTCATACTTGAACAATTTGAATGGATTTTGTTTGCATTTATGCGATTTTGGAAGGTTTCGCCTCCCTAAATACATAAATAGTTGGCAAAAAAAGTTGGCATACATGGCTACACGTTCATATTGGAATTTATTCTGAATTATGGGTATGTTTGGACCATTTCCAATTTTCAACCAGGCATGGGCGTTTTTTATAGGTCGACTTGGTTTTTGATAGAATACATGCTTGGCCCTTTTTACTTCCTTCGAATAAACATGAGAGAGTCATTGACCTCTCAGCAAGCTAAGGCCAATGACAGTTTGCGAGATTTTTTTTTTATTGTAGACCCATTTGACGGTGCTATCCAAAGACTTCTCAGGTCGAAGTGCAAAAATGAAACCACTAGCCTATCAAAAACGATCACTTCTTATTGGTCGTTTTGACAAAGGTCTACTTTCACATCGTTTCATGTAGAGTGCCTATAAACAAGAGTGACGCCATGTTCCAGTTTTGACAGGTTATTTAAATCATATTGGTGGTAGCCAAACCGTGTTGCTAGTTTATAAATTTTAGTTTTTACTAGAGGTTTCAAGATTTTCCGTGAAATAATTTTGTTTTAAATCAACTTGTATTTGATATTGGTTAGCCTGACGAGTCCCTGTAATGCTCAAATGAGTAAGTATACTTGATTGAGAGCATTATAATTGAAAGTGTGCTCATTCCCTTTAACAAATTGCTAATTTTTAATATAAATCTGATCCATAAAATTCCTTGCATTCTAAAAAGTACTAATTGAATGGTAAATGCTTAAAAATACAAAATTATGGACCTCGAAATTCAAATTTATTATTCAGATTTTTCTAATAAAGGAACTGGTAACACTGGATCCCATGTCGTCAGGGTCACGGTGTACTATATTAAGAAGGTGATATATTTCGAAAACTGACAGCTACTTGACGACGTCATTCCTATCCACCTCGAACAAAATTGCGAAAAAAAATGATCTAGTGGTCCGGAAGGTATATGGTACGATAGGAGTGACGTCACATGTTTACAATCAAACTTTATATTTACATTAGTAAAGAGCCTGCCTTGTTAATTTGTATGCCGTGGTCAGGGTCCTAGGGGAAAGGTTCGTTCATTGACGTTTTGAGCAATGAATAATTTTGAAGAAATCGATTATTGTCCGTTTTGAAAATCGGGTTTATTACGGCATGTTTTATGATTATGTTGACAATATATGTATAAAGACGGGGTTGTTAGTCGTTTCCGCTTCTCAAGTAGAAGGTCGTGGATTCAATCCCAGGTCCGTCCCTTTTTCAAATTGTAACATTATTACTAATAGCTATCTCTAATAGCTCCCTCTATCACTCTGCGTCACCCTCGATAATGAAATCAAACATCATCAGTTTTATCTATCGCTAGAATTGAATAAATCAACTTAACAAAACACTCCTACTTCGAATGTAGCTGTCAGAAATGCATGAGATTCTCCGGTTTCATAGTAACCACGTAGATAGTCGTAATATTCCTTCCTCACCCCGATGGAGACACGATATCAATTCATAAATATTAAGGATAGTTTTATTGTACATTCAAGATGGTTAAAAGCTAAAACTCAAGTTCATGGGCGTAGCGAAGATTTTCATCAGGAAAAGGACAACGACTTAAAAAGTTTATTCGCGAATTTTTGTCCCTTTCCTGTACGAAACAGTAAACTATAAAAACATCTTCCCTGTTTATACTTTCAGGGTAAGCCAAGTGCAGTTCAAATCACGTCCTGGTTCAATTTGTTAATCATTCAACGCCCTAAAAAATTTCAGATTGCAGAAAGTAAAAACAAAATATGATTGGTAGAGTTCCTTTTGACCGGAAATTTCAGTCTTGCTAGTTATTGAAACGGAATAAAGAACATTTCAGACAGTCTCTCCAAGAATTCTCTAAGATTGATCCAACCAGCGTTTTTTCCAGGAAAAACTTCCGAATTATTCCAGGCATCTAGCAAGTATTCCTACGAATGTACTCAACAGAAAACCCCATAGGAAAATGAATAGCGATTTTCTTATTTTTTCTGGATTTGTTCTTAGTTCACCCTCTGGATAATTTGCTTTGCCTCAACATGCTGTTCTGATATATCCCAGCCGAGCACGTGGATTTTTTTCATAATTTCACCCATAATTTGTCCATCTTTACCACGCGTAATGAGTTAATTAATTTAATAACCATGCGGATTGGATTACCGAACAGCTCAATATAAGTGTCAGTTTGTTCTGATATATTTCCTCTTGAATTCATTCAGAACATAAACTCTGAATTTCTCTTATTATCAATTCAAGAATACTGTCTCAGCAGATTTCTCTTGAAACTCTTCCACAATAGAAACATTAAATTCCACAGGAGCTCTTCTTGAAATACCTTTAAGTATAGTTCGAAACAATTTCCCCTGAATTTCATCCCAAGATTTCTACTTAAATTTTCGCAATGGAATTACATCCAAGTGTTTCTTAAGGGATTCCTCTCCGTACTCCTTTAAGGATTTCTCCATGATTTTTCTCCCATATACATTGCAGAAGCTAAAGGAATCCATGAAGCATTGAAGCAATTTTCTTCAAATTCTGCAGTTGGTTTTTTGGTGTTGACAATAAGAAATCCAGAAGAAATACAACTGTGGTATATTTACCAATGTTGTAGAATAAAATAGTACCAAAAACTTTGTAGAACATAGTAGGCTGCTAAAATTTGTAAATAAATGACTTGTGAGTGAAAAAATGATTTTCTTCATATTTTTATATAAAAAGTCAATTATCTCAGAAAGTATAAGAGATAGAGAAAAAGTTTGTTCTACAAAGTTTTTTGTATTAAAATATGCTACAATTAGCTGAATATACCAACTTGCTATCTATTAACATAAAAAAGTTGGCGTATAGGACACTATTGCGATTAGTGCAGAAAAAAATCCCTTTCGTACGAATTGTAGTACAACTAATTTCGACACACTTCTGGGAAGCGACCTATACTCTAAAACCACAAAATGACGTCGAAAAGTTCATGTCCGCGTAAACTTGCTATCTGGACCACTGTGCACTGGGACAAAGCCTGCTTCTGGGATTAGTGTTCTTATGAGCACTTCCACAGTTATTAACTGAGAGCTTTCTTTGCCGATTGACCATTTTTGCCATGTATATCATGTGGCAGGTACGAAGATATCTACCCTGGGAATCGAGAAAATTTCCTTTACGAAAAGATCCTCGACCAGCGGGATTCGAACCCACGACCCTCAGAATGGTCATGCTGAATAGCTGCGCGTTTACCGCTACGGATATCTGGGCCCCTTTTTCACTTCAACTACTTCTGATTGAATTCTATTTTTTTTTCGTTAGAACTCTTGGAAGTTTTCGGGGAATTAATGGAGAAATGGGAAGAGAAATCCTGGAAGGATTTTGTAGATTAAATTCAAGAAAAAATCTCCCAGGGAATCACAAAGAATTACCTGGAGAACTGCCATATGATATTTTAAGGAAATACCCAAAGTAATTTCTTATTTGGAGCAATCCAGGAAGAAATTAACAAGGGAAATACAGTCAACTCTCGATAACTCGATATTAAAGGGATCATCGAGTTAGGAAGGTATCGACTTACAGAACATAAAGCCAGTGCAACCGCGAACCAAGGGATTATCGAGTTAGGCAAGAAAACCAACTTCTACTATGATTCTCTATCTCGATGCCGAGAAACGGAATATCGAATAAGGGGGAGTTGACTGTATCTGAAATTTCTTAACAAATTACAATTATCGGAGGTATTCTGCAAACATTTTTGAAGAATGTCAAGAAGCGTTTATGGGAAAATTTTAGCGTTCTATCCAAAAACTATTTTAGGCAAATTACTTTGAAGAATCACAAGAGCAGAATCTTACGTTAACCCTTCCTTAGGCAATACTTGGAGATATTCCAAGTACAATTTCTAATCGAATGCTAGAAAAAATCTTAGAATAATTCCTGTAGGATTTTTTTTATTAATCCAAGTAGTTTCTTGTGGAATTATTCAGATAAACTCATATAAAACTGAGTTGGGGTAAAATTTAAAATAAAATAGAAACAGGACTTGTAAAATTTTTGAATTAATCTCTGAAAACAATGATTGAAAAAAAAACACTTTAGAAAAACATGCAAAAGAATTCATCTTCAACAAATACATGGAGGGATCCTTATAATTTCTCAGTAAGTTCTTTGCCAGAACTCTTGAAGAAATTATTGAGGGAATTTCTTATGCTTTGAAGATAGGATAGGACTCTGACATACATTAAAAATACTTTGAGGTATTCGTTGAAGAAATTAGAGGTATTTTAAGGAACGAATTCTGGATATTAAATCCTGGAGTGGTTTTTCTAAAAATTCATTGAAGATCGGAAAAAATCATCTCTGGGCATCCGAGGGGATCTTACCATATTTAAAGAACTCCGGGATGAATTTATTTTATAATAACTTGGCAGGAATCTTTCGAGTTCCATAATAGATTTTTAGGCAGTTTCCTCTCAAGATATATTGCAAACTGCTGATAGAATAGTTGAATAATGACTCCTAAGATTCTTCAACAGTTAACAGCCAGTGAGGAGCGTGGCAACGCCAAATTTTCTGATTGATTCCAGGAGAAAATCTTGTGCAGAAGTCTGATTGATTTTCACTTATACTAAAGGCTAAGAAGCCCGTCATTGAAATTTGATGATTGTGGCTTTTTTGTCTCACGATTGCAAATTAATGAAAATCATTTGGTTTTGTACTGACATAGCTGAAAAAGTATCAGCATACCTTCTGCATGTAAGCGCAAGTAGAGATTCTTTTCTGAATCAGTATTACTCACGATGACTGAATTTTATCACTTTGGAATTGCTAGCTGCAAAATCAACATGGCTGACAAACAATCTTTGAATCTTTCAAACAATATAATAACTTTTAAAATCTCCCTTGCCCCCCTCTGGCTATACCCATGCCCAAGCTTCATCTGACTGATTCTCTTTGCTATCCTGATTGATCACGGAGTAGCAACTACAAAGTGTATTTTCCATCAGTTGATAATTGTTTTTTATGTTGACAATTGTTTTTTATATTGCAATGTTTGGGAGTTAGGGGATGCTATCGAATGGTATCAAAACCCGATTTGTTCAGAACTTAATCATTGATCCTTCAAAATTGTAACGCGAGCTGCACCAGCTCATTAAGCTACCGGTTTTAGGAAATAAAAGACTTCGAAAGACACTTCAAGATTGTCTGATAACTTTCTGCTTTCGATATAAGCAAGAAGAGATTGGATGAGTATCAAATTTTCCAACAGCATATATAATTCTATGATTACGGACATTTTCGGGGAAAACTGTACAATACTGAAGAAAACTGAAAACGTCAACAGAAATATTGAGATTGTAATCCAGTACCCTGACACAAATTCCAGAATGATTGTGAAGAATCTAAAATCCGAGTATAATTTACAATTTATTTAAAGCTTCATAATGAATTGCCTTCTGTTAGTTCTAATCAATTTCTACCTACACGCTGATAACGAATACCCCTAGCGCGGGCCACCTAATCCACGGTCTTCAATCACTCGTGGAAAGGGGTTAACAAACTTCCGTTCTCCATCCCGTTCAAACACCATCAACGCGAATCACACTCGCACCGAACCATCAAAGTTCCATGCAAAAAATCGCCCCCCTGCACAGTCAATCACCGGGACAGGAAATGAACATCCATCCCGAACGGGCACCAATACAATCGCACAGACGCACGCACACACGCATACACCCACCCACACACGGCGGCGGCACACTGATTGGCGCGCGCGGTCATTCGCCGCCGGTTGATGAGCAGCAGTTTGCGTAACAACAAACCATGGGCTGCTTCCCGTTTCCCATTTACCGAAGGATACGCCACCGCTCCGCTCCTCTGCCTGGAAGCGGAGAACACTCGAAAAAACTGTTGCATAACTTGTTCACGGCGTTCCATAACAATCCAGAGGCCGCTCGACGGTCGGCTTCTATACAAAGCGGGCTGTTGAGCGGCCCCCTCGAAGCGCTCCACAAAGCTCTAAATCAATTTGCATAACACTGACTTGGGGAAGGGGGGCTGAGGACAATGTAGGACTCGATGGATTGTGTAACAGGCTGTTGTTGAGTTGTTGCCTTTTTTCATGGAATTCTATTGACGTAGCGTAACGGGTCATTGCTATTTTAAGATTGGCGGCGCTTATCTCGGCTCCCCAGAAGACAGTAAATTCGTCAACAGATTCGCGCGTCTCATGCAGAATTCCCAAGTCCGCAGACGAGGAGATGATTCAACTTCAGCGATTTAGAGCAATTATCGCCAACCACTTGTCAAGTAGCGCGCCGCGAATCGCCACGCAGACATTACCCAGAGTTCGCCCCTCGCGGCAACTTTGTTACGTATGCTTCTCTTCTTCCCGTGCACATCTCTCTTGGGGCATGGATTGGACACGGTCGATTGTTATGTAAACAGACACACACTCCTCACTTACTGGGGCTTGTTCTTTTTTGACACCGCACTCTGTGTATTCGCAAGTTTTGCTGTATTCCTTCGACCGGATCCGATAGGAATCGTTGGCTACGAAAATGTTCAACTTTGTTGCAGCTGAATATCTTGGCGCGCGTTGATATCTGGTTCAAGATTTTAATTAATTTTCACTTTCACCACACACATGCTACGGAATGGGATTGTGGCCTCTGCCAAAGCTAACGCCACGGTCGATGTACCCCCAGATTCTGGGCGGAATTTCTTCTTGGCCTGGCGGGGGCAGTCTTCTCGCTGAACGTTCCGTTATATAATCAGCAAGTCGTTTTTTGGATTATGTCACCAAAGAAGAGGCCGGACGCAGGCACCAACCGAATGCCATAAGAAGCATAAAAGCGGCATGTAATTCTTGAACAAACACACCTAGAAACGCTCGGGCATAACACTCTGAGCGCTTGTGGAAGCAACCAAGCGCGCGTCATTGCACACCTAGAGAAGAGAACGCTTCTTTAGAACACTCGCGAGTTTCCAGAATTCACTTGCCCGGCCTTACGTGGATACACTACAGTTCCCCGCGCCCAGCAATGCAGTGCTGGAAAAACTCTAAACAAAGCGGCACTCACTCTCGGCATCCCACTGGATCTACCAACACAATCCCACTCTCTCACTAGTTCTCTTCGGTTCTTATTCTCACTGCATTCACTGGAGAACGCCGTTTTCGGCTTGATGAATGGAGAATCGGTGAGTGACACCGTGGCACCGAGTACGTAATCCTTTTTCAGCACTGACGACGGAGCACCGTTTGTGTAATCCCCAATTGGTTAGGTAATCAACAAAACCTCGCGAAACTGCGTTTAATCACTTCATAATTCCACACCTGCACCCAACATCATCCAAGACATCATCCTCAACCTCCCAGAACACTCCAGCAACGTCCCCAGCTCACCTGCACGAATCTACGACTTATCGTTTCGCTCACTGATTGGTTATATCATCAAACTGGTTGCCCAACAGCTCTTGCCATAATCTCGAATCTTTTCATCAATTTCAAACTGCACTGCAATCGTCACCCTTTATTCTCACTGTCTCACAATCCTCGGCCAATAATTCTTTCACCAAAAAACCCGTCCGGGGACCTGTGGCAAGTCCCGTCGCGCGCGCGTTTCTAACCTCGTCTTGGCGGTGCACAAATTTCAAAATCGAATTCCTGTTAAATAACAATAACACACAACACCCGGGCCGGGGTTCCTTTCGTCCGCAGTCCGCACCCTTCCCGACCGCGCACACTCACTCAAACCAGCCAAATCCGACGGTCACTCCCGGTGGTCGGTCGGACGCTCTCTGTCTTCCGCACGTCCGCACAGAATCCCAGCGGAAACGAGACCCAATGTTGAGAGGGAGGCACGCGCGAGTTATCGAACACTCTCCGTTTGCCGTAAGCTGGCCACACAGTTGTACACGGACTCTCGGTGCGCTCGATAGATACAACCGTACCGTTCGACGGACAAGACGCCAATGAACGGCCAACCAATCCCGGAACGCGATTCGGTCGCGCGAGTCACTCACACTCGACCGAACGCTCTCTCTGTCGCGAGCGCAGCGTGGGTGTTCAGGAGCGTGATGTAACACACTCACGCACACGTAACCCAGCGCGCGCGCACTCCCGCTGCTGTCTCCAGTCGTACGATCACAACACTGTGCAATACCCGTCACGTAACCACTTTTGACGTAGGACTACGTCTTTGTTTTCTATATTGGGGTGCACTTTAAAAGTACGGAAAATGAGACATGTAACGAAATTAGGGGAGATTTTGAACGTTAATAACTCAGTTGTTTATGAACCAATTATTACGATTTTAGTATCATTCGATCAGAAATGTATCTACGCATCGTTAGTCATATATCCGATAAGTGAATTTTGTTGTTAAACTATTGAAAATTTGATAAATGTTGACCCCTTTCTTATCCAACCAATCACGTTCGAGCACTTTTCGACGGTGTCGCTTCCCACTATAAAAGCAAACGGGTCCCTGCTTCTTCCCTCAGTCTTCTTTTTGCGGTCGGACTGTGAACACGATCGGGCGAGTCATTCTCGCTTTGCTTTTGCACCCGCGTCACAGTCCAATTTGTGTCGTCGGAAGAGGAAGACGCAAGATTGATTTGCGGCGGCGATGACGATGGCTTGGACGCTTCTCCGAGCGACAAACTACTGCTGCTCGGAGAAGCGTCCAAGTCATCGTCGTCGCTGCCGCAAATTTATCCGCGCTCCCAGATTTCGACCCGTGATAAATTCAGCATCGGTGGTCAAGAAGCAAGCCCGATTGGAACCAGATACCAGAAGCCCCCAGAGTTGCTGATCCGAGGAGCTGCTGCTAATCGAGCGTCGGAAGCGCTCGAGATTTCAAGAGTGAGCATCGTATCCAGATTTCGACATGTGCCCGTGGATCCACTACCCGTTGCTGTTGCTGTTTGCGTTGAGGATTTCCCGTTTGACCATGGCAATCAACTGATAACATCCCGCAGTGCTATTTATCTGCAATC
The DNA here is from genome assembly GCF_002204515.2 of Aedes aegypti. Classification (NCBI taxonomy): domain Eukaryota; kingdom Metazoa; phylum Arthropoda; class Insecta; order Diptera; family Culicidae; genus Aedes; species Aedes aegypti. Next base: position 70,753,591 of record NC_035108.1, on the reverse strand, counting down.
GGCTCTTATGAGGGCCATCAAATTTGTGGAAAAGAGTTGAAAGAATAATATTTCCGACCTCACAGCTTCGTACAAAATTTAATTTGTCATGAATAATTGACTATTCGTGGCCGCTGCTGCAGTGCCGTCGGGGTGAGTGCTCAACATTTCACAACGATTGTAAACTAGAGTGGAATTTCCGACAGTGTCTTTGATTTGCCATATTTTATGAGAACACTTCGATTACGAAAATGATCACATGTTACAAAATTGCGACATGTTTAGAATGCTTTTGAAAAGAAATTCCCATTGAACAATATTCATCATTTTGGCACCCATGGATCAGAAATTTACCTTCATATTAAAGAAAACTTGATTATGGAATATTTAGTAAATGTCAACCCTTTCATTCATGTTCGACCAATTTCTCACGCATTATCATTTTCCTCAATTATCAAGTAATTCTAAGTCCAATTCATTATTGGCATATATGCATTTCCCAGATTGGTCGATTAGAAAGGGAAGAGCACGAATGGGAGGAGTATAATCTGCTAATCTAAGGGTATATAGCATGCTTCCTTCGTTGGATTCGGTTTCATTCCGTTTCGACTTCCGAGCTGGCAAGAGCTCCTCCGATCCTGCGCAGCGACGTCCTTCAAGCTAGCGATCCAGCGTCTGGTGATCGGTGGTCACGAAGCAAGCCCGTTAGGTGCTAAATTCCAGAAGCTGATCCGAAGAGAAAAGAGCAGCGAATCAAGCGTCGGACTTATGAAATCGTTCAAGATTTCAAGAGTGAGAATCGTTTCCAGATTTCGCCTTGTGCCCGGTGATCCACTACCCGTTGCTGTTGTGCGCCATCCACGGACCATGGTAATCAACTGATCAATCCCGCAGTGCTATTGATCTGTGACCGCATCGAGGCTAAGAAAGCCATCGGCCCTTGTCAGGGCCATCAAATTTGTGGAAAAGAGTTGAAAGAATAATATTTCCGACCTTATTACATCTTATATTCCTCAATCAATCTCATAGTTTCGTACAAAATTTAATTTGTCATGAATAATTGATGGCACGACATTTTGAGACTATTCTTGGACGCTGCTGCTGTGCCGTCGGGTGAGTGTTCAACATTTCACAACGATTTTTAACTAGAGTGGCATTTCCAACAGTTTCTTTGATTTGCCATATTTTATGGGAACACTTCGATTATGAAAATTATCACATGTAACAAAATTGCGACATATTTAGAATGGTTTTCAAGAGAAATTCTGATTGAACAATTTTCGTCATTTTGGCACCCATTCATCAGAAATTCACCTTCATACTAAAGAAAACTATTGATTATCAATAGCTAACTAGAGAATATTTAGTAAATGTCAAGCATTCCAACTATTCATGTTTGATCAATTTCTCAAGTAATTCTAAGCCCAACACATATTGGCACATTATTGGCATGCTTCCTTCGCCGGATTCTGTTTCATTCCATTTTCGAGCTGGTGAGAGCTCCTCCGAACCTGCTTAGCGAGGAGCTCCTCGTAGCCAGAAGCCTGCTGAGCTGTTGATCAGCATCTGGTTTATGAGATTTCGGCTCGTGATAAACTCATCTGTGGTGCAGTCTAGAATCAAGCTCGTTAAGCATCATTACTACTATTATTAGACAAATCGAGCGTCCGGCTTGTGGTATCGCTCAAGATTTCAAACTTAAGCTACGTTTTCAGATTTCGGCTTCAGCCGTGTGACCTAATACCTGTTGCTGATGTGTGCCATCCACACCACGAAGCATTCAACTGGTTCGTCTTATAAGCAGAGAACCTATACAAATTTCTACACTTGCGTTGGGGATTCTTCGTTTAACCATGGCAATCAACTGATAACATCATGTAGTGCGATTCATCTATGACAGCATCCGAGCTAACAAAGCCTTTGGCTCTTTTCAGGGCCACCAAATGTGTGTAAGAGAGTTAACAGAGTAATATTTCCGACTTTATTTATCACATTGCCAAGCAACGAATAATATTTCTCTCAAACCATAAGATCAACAAAGCGATGACTGAAGCTTTCATTATAATCCTTAAATAACTTCCTATAGACACATTGCTGTTAAATATTCTTTAATTAGAATTACTTAGATTTTGCTTCAGCCTACTGAACAAACCTCAATCATTACTGTTCTTTCCAATGCTACCATATATTTCATAGGAGGTTACTAATATAATTTCAAAATGATCATACAACCTGAAGTGAAATTTCACATTTTCATAGATTAATATGACGAATTCATCGGATAAAGATAATGTTTATTTGGAACATGATTAAACGTACACTTGGCTGCAAATCGTTATATGCATAAATATTTACGAAAGTTTCGAGCACTGAAAACAGTATGAAGTCAAAACGAGCAACAAGGACATCACATTCAGTTAAATTAACCATCGTGGTCCTACGTCACCAGTTCGTACAACCCCATAGGGATGTACCCTTATAGTTTTTTGCTAGGCTCAGGTAACTCACCGATTCGTACGGCAGTAACTTTTCATCGCGGGAAAATGTGTTGCGCGACATTCGGGTGGGAGGGAGAGCATCGCCACACCATTAACTGCACTCTCGCAGCGCAGTAAGCGAACCTTCATGCAGGGGGGAAAAAGTAGGTCAGTGTGACAAGCCGTCTGCACTGTAGATATGTATACGGACAGCGCGCGCGACAGCAATAAGCAGGGGCTTGTCTACGCGCGGGGAGTACACGTAATTACAGCGACGTCGGCGCTTCTTTGTCGTCGTCGTCGTCGCCGCCGTAAAAAACGCGTTGCTGGGGATTTCAGTTTTCTCTTTGTGCTCAGGTAAATTTGTTTGGGACGACGGAAAAAAGGATGATCGATGCAAACTCATGGTTGTTTGAGTTGGTACTTGAGTGATGCGCATGAATTAAGTTGGTTGCTAACATCGACGGAGAATCGTTCGGAATGAGTCACTATAATGATGTGGAGTCAGCGAAATTCAGTATCGGAGGCACGCGACTTGAACGTGAAACATGCAGATTAATAGAGGGAAATTAGTAAATGTTTCGAGCATTGATGATTTACTTCAATTAGGCTGTTGGTGCTTGTTTCACGCATCTGCATAAGAATAGAATCCTGAATAAGGCTTTTTATTGAATTCTGGTTTAGAATATCACAAAAACCATAGCTCAAAGTTTCGTCAAAATCATGTGCAGAATTCTAAAAGAATCCTGTACTGTCTGAGGTGAAGATAAAGCTTACTTTTTTCATAAGGACGGAGGAAACTCCAAAGAGGAAGAAAAACGTTAATATCAGCATTGAAGTGGATAGCAGTCCATGTCCAAAGAGTATTCAGCGTTTCCCAGCGAACTGGAGGAATGGCTTATGTTTATCAGCAACTATGAGACGTCTATGAAGCCATGTGGCCTTTCCGACGTTAACAATCTGTCACGGTTGCAAGAATGCTGGAAAATGCAGATTTCTTCTGTAGAATTCAGTTCCCAAGATGCTAGAGACATTATGGATACTGTATGGGCGATCTGAGCAACTGTTGCTGTAAATAGTTCGCAACGCAACACCACAACGATGTTTATCATATTCCAAAAGGTAGTTCAACAGCTTCTTTATCCTCTGCAGGCTACGCATCTTTTTTTACAAGGGGGGAATCTGAAAATAGACCCCTGATCTACTCAGGGAGTGTAGGGATGCTGCACCACCGACGATCAACTAATACCAGCCCATGCACTGTACGTCAACAATTCTCGCTGAATTGCTCAAGTGGTGTACAGAGTGCGCAGACATAACTGTTGACCTCAGACCCTTTTCTCCCTGGAACCACCTTACGGTATTTTTCGGGAGAGGCCAGTGCATATAACACAACACATATAACAGAAGTAGCCTAGACAAACTGCTTCTCCTAGCCGACTTAAACAATGCTACAAGGGACCAGCCTCGGCAAGGCTAATCCTCTGCAAACAACTCTTGATCTGCAAATCTAGCATAATGTGAGTGACAGCCGTAGTAACTGCATTCCAGAACTAGGCATTCACACTCATTCTCTAAATAATATTGTCGTCAAACACCGCGTGTAGCGAGCATGTAATCTTTCACAACAATGAAACGCGGGTAATCGAACACGATATGCACAATTGAGGCATGCAGGAGATTCTGAGTGCCCGAACTCAAGCAGATACTGTCTACGGCAACCATGTCCTGACAAAAACTGCGTCAGGTGGAAGTTCACTTCCCCATGGTTTCTTTTATACCAATCTGACACATTTGGTATTAGCCGATAAGTACATCTATCTTTGGTGGAGTTATCCCGTTGTTGCTGCCAACCTTCTTTAATACCTTTTCGGTTGAAACATTGAACACCTTCCTTAATGATAAGCTTGATGGGCGTCATCCCGGCTATGATGTACACGGCCTCTTTAGAAATCGTTCAGTATGCGCTTGCTACTCTTAAGCACATGATCGTATACGTGCTTTCTTAACAATCTTAACACCCGTCGGAAGGACTTCAGCCTCAGTACGTCATCGTACATCGCATTCCGTAACAGCGGGCCCAGGATTGAACCTTGAGGTACTCCCGCGATAATTCGAACGCTTTGCTGCCATACAATAGAATCCTACCATCAAAATAGCTTTCTAGAAACTTACACAACTGCACCGGTACATTGAGGCAGTGACGTGCATGAGCTATCGCTTCCCAGTTTGCGCTGTTGAACGCATTATTCACATCCAGAGTGAAAGCTGCGCAGTAACGGATGCCGCTCCTTTTATGCTCGATTGCCACCATAGCTGTGACGACCGATTGGATAATGTCCAGAATAGAGAAACTTTAATGTAGATGGAGTACCGTGTACCTTTTAATTCCGCTCTTAAATGCTTATCTTTGACAATGGATAAGACGTATGGATACGAGTAACTGACACTGAAGAAGACTGCAAGTGGTAGTCGAAATACGCGTATCTGTCAAAGATAAGCATTTAGGAGCGGAATTAAAAGGTACACGGTACTCCATATACTTTTAAGTTTCTCTATTTGAGATTCTGCTCAGAGGATTCAAACATTCATTAAATTAATGTTTTCCAAAGATGAATTCATACTAAATCTAAACGAACGAGCATGTTTTATGCTATGACATTTTAATTTTACCATCTGTGGGAGCTTATGAATGCTGACGGCACTTCTTACAGAAAACGACCATATCATGATAGCTGTGTGGTACCAACTAAACATTTGTCAAATACACCGTTATTTAGCGGTTGAATGTTGTGCTTAACATTACAAATGGTAGAAGACAAATAGTATAAGATGGGGAAAATATATTTACGTCAACGTTTATGTTTTGAGCGAGTTATCCGATGTTGAACGCCAAAGTGATCCGTAACTGTGGGTGATCCGTAACTGTGTGGGCATGGTATTTCAAAATTAGATTTCTTTTTCATCAACTTGCTAAGAAATGTTGATCAAGTACAACAAAACGAATCGAATCAAAAAATCGTTTGAAGAAAATCTATTCACCCGATTTCAGATGCCCCAAACATCGATTCAAAAAATCGATTAATCGGAAGGAAAACATCGATTTTCGGAACATCGATTCAAAATCGCCCAATGCTAATCCAGAAGCTGTCGATGGCCAATTTGGTCTAGTTTCAGGAACTTGCTTGGCCATGCAAATTGGCTTTCGGACACCGGAGATGTTCCAAATATTCCGAGATCATGTCCAAATGACATTTGTTTCTGTCGTTTGTATTTTAGTGCGATGTGAAGTTGTTTACAATTTTTAATGAAATTACAACTAATTGGAAATTGAATGCCGGTAAACGCATTAAGATTCGTTAGAAATCTGCAGACATATGCCCATTCCATGTTTATATTTCCAATCATGTAAATATTATCCGAAGCTATATCCAAGTGGGCATCCAACTTCAAGACCACTGTATAGTAGGTTCCAGGTGCCCGGGAGAAGTGGCCAATTAGGAGCATGTTTGGAATCATATCAATATGGGTGTCAAACTTCAAGATTGTTGAAGGTTTAAAAATCAGACATTCCCGGTCGGTCCCGGATCTTTTCGTAATGGATATTTCCTTGATTTCCCTGGGCATATAGTATTATTGTACCTGCCATTCGATATACGAATGGGAAAATGGCAACTTTGGCAAAGAAAGCTCTCAGTTAACTACTGTGGAAGTGCTCATAAGAACACTAAGCTAAAAAAAAGAATAAAAAAGTTAACAAGCAAACTCTGTCCAAGTGGGGACGTAATGCCAAGAAGAAGAAATGCCCCGGGTGATGTGGTCATGTTCCGAATTGGCCACTTCTCAAGGAGCCCCTGGAATCTACTATATAGTGGTTATTGAGCCGGAACAAATCTTAAAATCTTATTTTGTCACTTTCCATCAAAATGTGTCGAGGGGGGGACAATAAATAATAAAATGGAAATTCAGGTAAATTTAACACTTTTTTACTCTCTATGCTACAAAACCATGTTTTTGCAGCGTGTACACGTCAATCAAAATGTTTTTAACTATTCTTACATATTTTTTGGTTGTTTTTTTTCACATAACATTGAACGTACGACATTTTTCAAAATTAGAATTTTTTTAAAAAAGGAACTCCAGGTTTTTAACCCATAATCTTGAATTGAGGGAAAATACCAAATTGATAAAATCAACAAGAACAACTTTCAAATTGTGTTGCAACGTTTACACAACACAATGAATACAAGTGATAGTAACACATTTGATACGCAGCTTATGGATGATGATTACGCTCTCAATATTTATACCTTCTTAGACAAAGCAGCACAATTGTGCTGGACATCATTTTTCGAAATGACTTGTACAGAGGAAAAGATGCAGGTATTCAAATATATTTTAAGAACCAATTGTTGCATTGATTTGACAAGATATTCTTTGAAAGTTTACATGAATGAAAATTCATTGAAATCACTAGAATATTCTATTCTGTAAGGCATCATTGTTTCAGTAAAAATGGCTTTAACATTATTTTATAAGAAAAATGTTAAAAAGAATCACAATTCTATTAGCGTTAACAAACAGATTTAAAACTAGCAAAAAACACGAAAAATAATGAAAAACCAACACTGAAAATAAAACATTTTATTTATTTTCCCCCTATGACTTTTTGAAAAATTTGAAGGGGTAAGGGTGACAAGAGTAAAATTTCAAATTTGTTCCGGCCTTATTGCTGTTTGCATTTGAGGTGCAAATCTTAACTAAACGTCCTCCAAATGCGGTAACAGAAAATAATCAAAGGACACCTAGCAACGATTGTATAAGCATTTTATACATATTGAACTTTGTTATCCAAATTGATATGATTTCGTACTTGTGTGAATTTGGCCACTTTCATCGGGGTACCTCGTTCCTTCTATACAGTGGTCGTGGCAGCATGTGGTTCTGGAAGTGCTTTCGGAAGCATCACCTACGAAAATCTTAATACCTTAATACCGAAAATCTTTGAAACCCATATTGAAGTGGTCATGGCAGTCGGTGGTTCTGGAAATGCTTCCGGAATGAAAATCTTGATGTTTGATGCCCATATTGATATGGTTCAAAATATGTTCCTAATTGGCCACTTCCCCCAGGGCACCTGGAACCTACTATAGAGAGAGTGGTCAGTGCGTCTAATAGTTCTGGATATGCTGCTGGAAGCATCATTTTGAAGTGTGATGCTCACTTGGAATAAAAAGACTAAGATAAAATTGACGTCTTTACCATTAAAGTTTTAAATTTTTGGCAGCTGTACAGATTTCGAATCACGAGTGTACGGATTTTGATTTAACCTTGTTAGAGTGTACGGATTCCGATCCAAGACAAGTGATTTTAGTTCCTGTTTTTTGTGGTTTCTACTCAAATTCAGGCTCATTTTGGTATTAATTATGTATTTAAAGGTGTGAAAGTCATAGAAATGGAGTGATCAATTCCCTTCTACAAATCCAAATATTTTCAACAGAGGTTTTTATTTGGCTTAGTGCTTAGGTGTACGGATTTCGGTCCCACACGGTACATCGATTACCGATCGCTGCAACTCGGGCGACTTCTCTTGGGGCGTTATGGCGCTTTTGGTCTTAGCCATTACCTGGGAGGGAGGCACCGATATTACACACGAAATATGACACAACGTTATTTCGAATTGCAAGAAAACTCCAGCTTGCCAACGACAATCAAGGCAGACTTGATGAAAATCGCTAGTTTTATTTTGTTGTGTTCCTTTGATCGTTCTGGACAAACATGGAAAAAGAACCAAAGTTTTCTGTGCATTTAATTTTCATTTTTATTGGAAAACGAAAAAAATGCGAAAAATGGATAAAAGGTGCTATTGTGACATTACTTTCGAATAAGCATGAATCGCTTTTCAATCAATTTTTTGTCACATTTGATAAAATTCAAAAATACGTTTCAATCAATTACGCGCTTTCATCATGTTTGTCCATTGTTTTAGATCTGGGCTCACAGTGACAGTTCGTGACAGCAGAATCTCGGCTCACCTTGACGTACATAAATTTCGTATTGGTTTCTCCCTCCCAGGCCATTACCACTCTGTAGGCGTCACCCCACGGACTCGAGTTCACACTTTAGGCAGAGTATACTGGTTTTCGATTCTTGAGTTCTTTTTTGAGAACTAACTTTGCCTCTCTGAACGCTGCACCGCGTTCTTCTCTTTGTGGTTCTGTGCATGCTCGTTGCATTCTTCGTCTTGTCCGGAAGCAGATTGCGCGAAGGTTTGCAATTGATTTGCACCATCAGTACATCGCGAGGGGCTTTTCTCGGCATGGAAGCATCACACGCTAGTGATATCACAGCAACTACCTCTTCACCGTTTAGGTCCAGAGTGTTCCGTTCGCGCCTTCAGTGAATACTTTGCCGTCGAAGCGCGCTGTTTTCCAACCTCGGGCATGGGTTGAGTTACATCGCACTGCCCTTCGCCCGCCTGGTATTAGCAAATCGATTGATGATCGCTATGAGTATAACTATGTAGTATGAACCGAACTCATTGGACTTTAAAGGTTAGGGCTATAAATCGTCACGTCCGTGGATGGTACTCACTGTATCCACATTTGCCAGCTCTACATTTAATGCGGGCAGGGTTTCCAACAATAGTTGCCCTCTTTGATTGGTGCATCAGCTATCCCACTCCACTGCCCTTGCGTTAAAATCACCAGCTATCACTACTGGCTGCCGATTAACTAGTTCGGCTATCATCCTGTCCATGTCCATCCTGTCCTGACCATGTGGGGAAATTTCTTAATCGACCACCTTGGGGGCGGGTAACAACTGCAATAGAAAACGCCGTTGATTTTTGCAATCGCAAAACCGTCATTTGAGATAGAGATTCCTTCTTGGACGATACTCATCCTGTTGTCCCCATAGCTGCTAGCCTTTGAGACCTATCCGCCACTCAGTTCTCGTTGTTGGCTTGTATGTGGTGTGGGTCCGATAGTAACACCACGTCTTTCTTCATTTCCGAGACTGACTGCCAAAGCAGCTGTTGAGCTGCATCACAGTGGTTTAAATTTAATGGAGGCCATAATGGAGGCTGCTTTGATACTCTGCACTTTGATGGCAGCCGAGCAAGTCATGGTAATCTATGCAAGCAAGAAGACCATGTTAGAGTGCTTTATGGGGTATTGAGGTATACCGCCGAGTTGGCACAACCAGACGATGAATTTGGACGTACTCTAAGACCTGCCAAGGTTTCACGGGACGGGGGAGGCCTGTGCAATTAGCCCACTCTCCGTTCAGGCCAGTGTCACCCGACCCTACTAAGAGAGAATGTCGCCCTTGTCAACCTCAAAGTATATCATCCAGTACATATACCTCTACTTCTCCATAGTCGTGCGCTGCCAGTATACATAATTGGGGCCATACTGGCCGTCTGCACTATCGATTCCGTACAGACCAGAAGCTCCTCTTCATTCTGATTTGTCGGGTGTCGCTGCAACACACTCCACCTCCACTGTAGTGCCGACATTATCTCCTCTCGTTCCAGATCGAACCGTGGGCGTACAAAAATTACATGCGCTGGAGTTTCCTTTGTTTTGTTGCATTCGGTACAAAATGACGATTGTGTGGCCGAAACTGTGCAAGTATTATTTAAAACAACCATGACTAGACAAAAACTGCGTCAAGTGAACACTATGTGGTCTTCTCATCCATATCGACAAACTTGGGATGAAACGATGGGTCCATCTGTCAGTCGTAGCTTGATCACACTGGTGTCATTTAGTGGTGTCATTTAGTGGTGCCTATTTCTCGGATTCTTCTGGTGAAGTGGTCCCTGTAGCACTGGCTATCTCCCTCGAAATAAAGTCTGATAGGTATCATCCTTGCTATTACATTCCTTTCGGTATTCGGTGTAGTCGCCAGTGTTGGACCTACATGTGTGATAATCGATGTTGTGACGCTCGCTAGCAGTTGCTTCTTGCTGGTTTCAATCGACGAATCGTCAGCTATGATCCGGGATCACGCTGATATCGCCACAGATATAGTCGAAATGTTTGTTGAAATTAAACCGATCATGACTCATCACCCCCAGATGCTTAACTTCGTTCTTCGAGTCGATGAACTACCAATCGTGATTATTGTCCGCTACACTACCTAACGATTGCTGATCATAAACACTATAGTTTTATGGTGGGCTATTGCCAGCTTCTTATCCCGTATCCAATATCAGCAAAATCGCGGCGATTGTCTGTCGCTGTCGCCGTAAAAAGTCGCTTAGATCTGAGGTAGCCTTGAAGGTTCGAATCAGCGACGTCAACACAATCAGCCCGACATACAAACTCGTTTCGACAACACGATGGAACTAGTGAACGTCAAAATGCATTAGCACGCAAACCAATGCTAGTGACAAGTGGCAATTTTCGATATCGACACCAGCGCCAAAGTGTAAATAGCGGCAAATTTGAACCCTAGTCAATCTGAAGACAGCGCCGCTTAACGGGAGCTTAACGACATACCTTAATATGGCCAGTACAATGCTTTACATTTAATATAACTGCAATGTTCACGCAATGCAACTGAAGCCTTCCAGCATTTTTCGCTTGATGCTTGTGACATGGACCGCTGGAGTGTTCCGACTCGAGAAGGGTTACAGTTAGAAGAATAAGGATATTCATCTGTACTCTTCGGTTCAATCTGTACGGATAGCTTGGTTGAACCGTCCTGAGATGACAGAAGAGCGAATGAGATGTTGAGATAGATGACGAAGAGAATCGAAACGAAATTGCTGTCGAAAGAAGACGAGTTTATCAAGTTTATCAAGAGCTAGGAGAACCATCTGAAGAAGGATTCAGATTAAATTTGCACAATAAGCACAAGCGAGCAAAGAGGTTTCTGTTTCCAAATAATACGTTGTATAAGCCGACATTGTGCGTAAAGGACGTTGTAGCGTTTTGGTCCAAATGCAAATGCCGTGCAAATGAGTTTGCAAGACAGTTTTCAGCGATGACGGTGGCTATTATCGAAAACTGACGTCGATGCTTACTTCAACAGTGCAGACACAGTTTACTAATAAACGTTATTCTGGACACAAAGCAGGACGCATATGGCAGAGCAGCGTATTAAGACGGCTGAACGGTAGTTGTGTTTGTTTGTGTCTCAAGATTCTAACAGAATCCTGCCCCAGGATTCCATCAGAATCCTGTCTCACAATTCCATTAGAATCCTGTCTCACGATTCTATCAAAATCCTAACCCAGGATTCCGACAGAATCCTGTCTCGGAATTCCGACCGAATCCTGTTAAGGATTCTGATAGAATCCTATTCAGAATTCTGAAGGAATCTTGTTCAGGATTCTGACAGATTCCTGTTCAGGATTCCGATAAAATCCTGAACAGGATTCAAACAGGATTTAGATAGAATCATGAGCAGGATTTTGCCGTAATCCTGGCCAGGATTCTGTCGGAGTTCTGAGAAGGATTGTGTCGGAATCCTGAGCAGGATTCTGTCGGAATTCTGAACTAGTTTCTGTCTAAGTCCTGAGCAGGATACCGTCATAATCCTCAGCAGGATTTCGAAAAGTTTTCTGTTGAAATCCTGAACAGGATTCTGTACGAATCCTGAACAGGATTCTGTTTGAATAATGAACAGGATTCTGTCTCAGGATTTCGACAGAATCTTGTGTCAGGATTTCAACAGAATTCTATCTCAGGATGCCGAAAGAATCCTGTCCAGGATTCCGATAGAATCCTGTCTCAGGATTCCGACAGAAAACTGTTCAGGAGTTCGACAGAATCCTATTCAGAATTATGCCAGATACAGACAGAATCCTGCTCAGAATTATCTATAAATTCTGTTCAGGATTCTATATAAATCTTGTTCAGGATTCTGTCGAAATCCTGAACAGAATTCCGTCATAACCCTGAATAGGATTCCGTTATAATCCTGCACAGGATTCTGTCAAAATCCTGAACAGGATTCTATTGGAATCTTGAACAGCATTTTGTAGGAATCATGTCTTAGGATTTTGTCGGAATCCAATCTCTCCTCTCTATGAGAATCCTGTATCAGGATTCAGACAGAATCCTGCCTCAGGATTAGGACAGAATCCTGTCTCAGGATTCAGAGAGTATCCTGTCTCTGGATTCAGGCAGAATCTATCTTCAGGATTTTATCAGAATCCTGTCTCATGATTCGGACAGAATCTTGTCCAAGTATTGGAACAGAATCCTGTCTCAGGATTCAGGCAGAATACTGTCTCTGGATTTAAACAGAATTCTGTCTCAGAATTTGGACAGAATCCTGTCTCAGGATTCGAACAGAGACCTATCTCACGATTTGGACAGAATCATATCTCAGGTTTCCGACAGAATCCTATTTAAGGAATCCAACAGAATCTTGTCTCAAGATTCCGATAGAATCCTGTCTCACAATTCCGACGGAATCCTGTCTCACGATTCCAACTGAATTTTGTCTCAGGAATTCGAAAGAGTGCTATCTCAAGAATCTGACTGAGTCTTATCTCAGGTTTCTGACAGAGTCCTGTCTCAAGATTCAGACAGAATCCTGCTCAGGATTACGACAGATTAATGTCTCAGGTTTCCGACAGAATTCTATCTCAGGATTCCGACAGATGTTCAGAATTCCGATAGAAATCTGCTCAGGATTCCGACAGAGTTCTGTCTCAGGAATTCGATAGAATCCTTTCTCAGAATTCCGACTGAATCCTGTCTCAGGATGCCGACAGAATCCTGATTCACAATTCCAACAGAATCGTGTCTCAAGATTCTGTCAGAATCCTATTTCTGTATTTCTAAAGAATTTTGTCTCTGGATTCTGACAAAATCCTGCTTAGGATTCTGAGTCATTAAACAGGATTTTGTTCGAATCTTGATACAGAGTACTATCGGAAACCTGGATAATTCTCTGTCAGTATCCTGTTATAGAATGTTGTTCAAATACCTGTCTCAATAGGCTCATGTCGGATTCCTGAGACAGGGTGTTATCGGAACCCTGGGCAGAATTGAAACGCCGTACAATTTAAACTAGGTAGTGCAACCAGCTAAGTACTGTTTTTTTTTTTAGCAAATTATCTTATCATTCATCTACGGAAACAACTTCTTTAGGGATTTCTACACCATGTAATCATGTCGCTATCAGTGCGTTGGAATCGAACCCACCCAAATTGATGCGCTTTGATTGATGATGTGTGACAAGCTTAGAGAACATATGCCTGGGTGCTTTTTCCGGTCGCTCATATGGAATTATCTGATATAGATGAAGCACGCCGATAACTATCCGACGCTGGTCATCCCCGTCGAGAAACGTCCATCATCATTACCATCATCGTCTCTGATGAGTCTTGTTGCCCCTCGTTCCCGTGAAGAAAATCCAATATCATGATTCAGTAATGAGCAAACTTTGGCTGACAGCTGTCTGACACATCTTGGGCAACCCCCAAAGGGACGCGTCCCAGAAAAAATAAATAAGCGTGAGCTGAAAATTTTGATGGCCCATCGATCGATCGGTCTGCGATGTTTGTCAGTTTGATGGATTCAGCTTTGCGTCTGCCGGGAAGACGTGTTATCGTAACCCTAGCCATTCGGTTTGGTGCCGTCCAGTAGAAATTGTCAGACACACGATTCTTCGAAGCTTCATTCTGGTAATGGAATCGATTGATTGATTAAACTCAATTACTTCGCTGGGAGAATTTGTCCTTCCATCTGCCGGAGATAACGGTTGAACAAATCCAATAAATTCGGAATTTATTGCTGTGAAATAAATTCGTTCCTTGTCCCTTGTCATCGTCATGTTGGTGGGTGGCAGGAAATCAGTGAAGCGTTTGCTCATCTCTTAGACAGTTGCGAAGATGCGTGGGTGAAGCGGGTCGGTTGGAAAATGCTCAGATAGCGAGGTGGACTCGGTTATGCGAGCGTTATGCTCTTCGAATGACATTGGAATTTTCTTTTCTTGCGTCCGATGTTGACCGAAAGAAATGTGATTGATTTCATATTCCTTTTCAATATGATGTGACCACTTGAAAAAAAATTGGGGTGTCGGAAGGTGTTTAACAGAATCATGAAGCCAATATTTTTCGAATAATTATCAGATTTTCAAAATAAATAAAATGTTATAAATTTACAATATGGCGGGTCCAGATAGCTATAGCAGTAAACGCGCAGCTGTTCAGCAAGACCAAGCTGAGGCTCGATAGTTCAAATCCCACCTGTCAAGGATCTTTTCTTGGAGAAAATTTCGACTTCTTGACACTACTTCCTCGCTGAGACAGAACCTGCTTCTCAGTTTAGTGTTCAATGAGCACTTCCACAGTTATTAAATGAGAACTTTCTTTGCCATGGCTGCCATTTTCGCATTCGTATATCGTGTGGCAGGTACAATGATACTCTAAGCCCAGGGAAGTCAAGGAAACTTCAATTACGAGAAGATCCTGGACACCTTCAGCATGGCTTTGATTAGCTCATTGATTTGATTGACCTTAAAAAAGGTGTAAAAACACTCCATTTATATTTTCCTGTGCACGAAAAAATCATTGTGGTCACATCATTATGAAAAGCAGTATATCTACTGAAAAAGGTAGATTTTCCATCAAATAGATCCAACTGTTCTTTGAAGCTGAGTTTTTCCTCAACATCTTTCGTGAATTGCTCAGGTTCAAGTAAGCCTTCGCTTCGCAAATAAATCCCTCGCAAAATATGCAAACGAAGGTAATTTTCCACTCGCAGTTGCTTAACCAGCTTGCCCGTTCCGGATAAAAGCTTGAGAACTGTCCCAGCCAAAGAGGAAAATCTTGACCGGGAAGGAGCAGCCGACTGTTCGTTTGAAAAACAGCTGAAAAAATGTACAATCAACAAAATGCAAATCCAAGCCATTTCGCATCAGTTAGATCCGCCAACTCGATGGTAATTCGTAATGGGATGGGTATTTTAACTCGAAACTCGCTGGGGAAAAAGTGTATCCAAATGCAAATAATAAACTTTGGTGCTGCAGACAAAAAAGGCAAGCTGAAATTGTTTGGGTGGTCGCTCGAGGGTGGATATGCAAAAATACGCAAAGTTTTGTTTAAAGCCAGCTTCTGAACTACAAAGCGGTCTTTCACCCAACACAATTTCTCGGCTATCCTACATTCAATAAAATCGATTCTCTGCGTTTGATGAGTATTTTCATAACCGTGGAGGTCGTCCATTAATTAAGTAAGGGATTAGAGAGGTCGTGTTAAAGGTTTGAAATCTTTTACGCACCATATCGTTCAATTTCAATTTTCATACAAAAATTTATACCATGGGAGGAGGAGGGGTTGAACACCCTCAAAAGATGTCTTTCGTGATTGAAGAAAAATGCTAAGACTGCGATAGGAAAAAAAAGAAAAAAAAAAGTTGTCCATCAAAATTAAGCATTTGGAAGACTGCCAAAAATTATGGGATAGTGTGAAAATTACTCGAGATGCTAGTATTATATTGGAAAATTTATAATATAGTAAGAAATGATTTGAGACCTTTGGGTTTCAAGAAATGTATGATTACTTTAGAATACATAATGCATACATACATGGGATTATATAATAGATTTTATTCAGAAATACGAACAAAAAGTCATCCCAAAATATCCATTTTGATTCTTGGGGATTTTTTCAGGGTTAACTCACATTTTCAGGAACTTTTCTGAGAACTGCTTCAAATCGCGATAATTACTGATTTGTCAATCCTTCGTTACGAGAACCTACAAAATTCCATAAAAAGTTTTGTAGAGAATTATACATGCATCTTTGTAGAAGATGTATGATAAATTCTTGATGAAATAATTTAAACACGCTTCCACGAATTCTTTCTATTTTTTTCCCATTACAAAATTTTCTGAAGACCTTTGGAAATTTATAATAATTGAAAATGCTATAATAAGAGGAATTCTGAAATAATTAAATGTTATTTGTGATTGCTTATGACTTCTGACAAAATTAAGGTTGTTGAGGATCATGAGCAACAGGCTTTAGAAAGAAACACGAGCCATAATTCAATCCCATTTAGCCGCCAGCATTCACACAACACGCATGACATTTATCGTATCGTTCGGTGAAGATAACGAACCATGAAAGAAAAAAAAGACAGGCACACACCACCTACTGCTTGGCACCGATCACTGTGTGTCACCACATATAGAATTCGCTGGCTCACTCTAATTCTGATCAAGAAACAGAGGCCAATATTCACCATTTTCTGTGCTATGTTTCCAACAAAAGGGGTGTTGAATGATCCAACAGATTATAATTAAGTTGTTTAAAGTTGCATTACCAGAAAATATGAAAGTTATTACCAATTTTATGCAAAACATAAATCACCCGAATGGTTCGATGCCATTGTAGTCTGTGAGAGTTGCTGCTCTTGCACGCTCTCTCGCCACGTACCAAACGAGAGAGTGAATATCAACATTCATAGGGCTCTTCGATTTCGATGTGCCACGAACTGCTAGACCTTTTGAATATGGTTCAGATGAATATGGTTTTCAGATCATTTATCAATTAATTATTCATCCGAGGCTTTTATTGGTTTGAATATTAAAATTTTGCTAGGTCGATAGTAATTAACGGACAAATTGTGGTGGGCGAAGATTTAAAGTACATTTGGACCTCTAGAAATAGATGCATAAAACATATCTAAGAATTTCAGCAAAGTAGAAGTACCGTTAGCTTTGATATTGTGCCTAACTATGATAGTGTGGGACCAACAACATACTTACCGAAATAACATAATATCTCATAATCAGCAAGCCAAAAGGAATGCAAAAGTAAAGAATATTTGTTTGACGGGGGTAATCCATTTCGCATAAATACGATTCGCATAAGGCTGTTTGGCATAAAAGACGTTTCGCATAAAGCAGTTTCATACTAGAACATGTAGCATTTCAAAGAAACCATATAATTCACATTATGATAAACGTCCTTATGTGAAACATCCTTGTACGAAATTTCTGACTCCCTAGTATGACACTTCATGTCAATACTGTTTTCGTTGTAATCGAGAACATTTCAGGCTTTATATTCGAATACCGTCAATTGAGAATTTTCTAGTATTTTGGAAACGCTCACAAACTATCTGTTCTATGACCACTGTTTGGTGATGTTGTAAAGAGTACCGGGCGTATTGTAGAGCTCCATCTTCGTCGGTCTTGGGCGAAACTTCCCCAGTTGTCCTGAACGTTTAGGGTCGCCAGGTCGTCTTCCACTGCGTACAGCCAGAGTATTCGTGGTCTTCCCCGAAGCTGCCGACCTCTATCTGGTTCCTTGCTGAATATTATTTTCGTAATTCTTTCTTCCGACATAGCGTTAGCGTTAGCGTACCTGCTGAATATTATTTTCGCAATTCTTTCTTCCGACATTCGCACTAAGTGACCAGCCCACTGAAGTCTGCCGTATTTTACACGCTTGATAATATTCGCATCTTTGTACACTTGATACAACTCGTGATTCATGCGTCTGCGCCACACACCATTTTCGAGTTTCCCACCGAGTATTGTCCGCAGCATTTTACGCTCAAAAACACCGAGAGCTTTCCGGTCTGACTCTTTCAACGTCCACGTTTCGTGCCCGTAGAGAGCCACCGGAAGAATCAATTCTATACAGGGCGAATTTTGTTTCCGTTTGCAAGCTGCGGGACCTAAGCTGGTTACGTAATCCGTAAAAGGCCTATTTGCAGCCGCAACACGTCTTTCCACTCCGCGGGAAACGTCGTTGTCACATGTCACAAGTAATCTGAGGTAAACAAATTCTTCAACAACTTCAAAAATATCCCCATCAAACACTACACCACCATGCCTCTATCTCTACCTGCAACCATGTACTTCGTTTTGGTAGAATTAACGGTCAGGCCTATCCTCGCTGTCTCCCTCTTCAGAGGCACGAAGGCCTCTTCCACTGACCTGCGATCGATTCCAATTAGGTCTATATCGTCCGCAAAGCCAAGGAGCATGTGCGACCTTGTAATAATAGTGCAATTTTTCTGCACGCCAGATCTCCTAATAGTACCCTAAAGTGCAATGTTGAACAGTAAATTCGAAAGTGCGTCTCCCTCCTTCAACCCGTCTAACGTCACGAATGAGGTTGACACCTCGTCTGCGATCCGAATACTTGATTTCGAATCATCTAGCGTAGCACGTATCAGCCTTATTAGTTTCGCTGGAAAATCATGTTCAAACATTATCTGCCACAGCTCATATCTTTTCACTGAGTCGTACGCTGCCTTGAAATCAATAAACAGATGGTGAGTCTTCAAGTTATACTTCCGGAATTTATCTAGGATCATTTGCAAGCTAAACATCTGGTCCATTGTCGAATGGCATTCAAGAAAACCAGCTTGGTATTCGCCGACGAAGGAATTCGCTAGCGTTTTCAGTCTGTTAAACAGGATGCGCAACAGAATTTTGTACGCCGAATTCAGCAGGGTAATTCCTCTGTAATTGGCACACTCCTGTCTGTGCACTTTCTTGTAGATTAGGCATATGAGGCCATCCAGTCGGTGGGCAATTCTCCGTCCTCCCATACCTTCAGAAGTACTCGGTGGATCGACTGATAAAGCTGCTCACTTCCGTGCTTGAGAAGCTTAACCGGGATCTCGTCTTTCCCAGCAGCCTTACAGTTCTTCAGCTCGCTGATAGCCTTTTTAACCTCTCCTATTGTCGGTGGGACTCGTCATCATCAATGTTCATCCTGTTTTTCACTACAATTCCGTTTTCACCGTTCAATTATTGCTGAAAGTACTCCTTCCACCTTCTCGATCATTGCACATGGCGGGCACTGGTACGGTATTGTGCCGCGCACCATTGACCATTGCGTAGAATTTCCACTTATCATTCCGGTTCATGCTTTCTTGAGCTTCAGCTGCCACACTTTCTACGTGCTGTCTTTTCTCTCTGCGGTGGATTCGCTTTTTTTGGCTCACGCTGCCCTGTACCGCTCTCTGTTCTGCCGGATACCATCCACAAGCATATGGCTTCTGGAGACATTCTTCAAATCTGTCACTCTCTGGCACTTTTCACCGAACCAGTCGTCTCGTCTTCGTCGTTGACCAGTGACAATCACTTCATGGATAGGGTCCCACAGGCTGTAGACATCTCCAGAAACGTTGAACTGGGAGCTTCAGAAACGTTCCCAACTGCTCGTCTAGCTGCTGGCGGTACTGAGCCGCTACCCCATCAGTCGACAAGCGTTGATGCTGCGCTGACGCTGGATAACTGAGAGCTGGCAAAAGGCCGTCATCAGGAAAGGGAAAGGTGAA
The DNA here is from genome assembly GCF_002204515.2 of Aedes aegypti. NCBI lineage: Eukaryota > Metazoa > Arthropoda > Insecta > Diptera > Culicidae > Aedes > Aedes aegypti. The sequence continues at coordinate 70,733,862 of NC_035108.1, read as the reverse complement.
TGGTGAAACGACTACAAAGCGTGAATCGAGTATTTCCAACAATCGTATTAAGGCGCCGTCCACAAATTATGTAACGCTCTAGGGGGAGGGGAGGAGTGGAATCAAGCGTTACGACTAATACAAAAATTTGAAGTGTTTTATACAAAAAGCCTTACAAACGTTGGGAGAGGTTCGAAAATTAACAACTTTAGCGTTACATAATAAATGAATGCTGCCTTAGCCAGTTTAATTATTCAAAACCTTAAAAAAGTATGATCAAAACATTCGTTGGAGTCAACGTTACGCACGTTAGCCAACAATCGACGTGCATCAGATCAGTCGAAAAGGAATAAGTCTAATTAAGAGCGAGGAAGCTATTTTGGTAGCCTTAAGACCAACAGATATCAGGCAAAAACGGTGAGTTGAATTAAAAGACCTAAAATTTATACATTTGTCATAAAGTAACTTGGAATGAATGTGATTTGAACTTTTCGTTACACATTTAGGATAGGGCTTCGTTGTTCGATTAAGTATCATATGATTTTTTTCATTTACGGATTCTGGATGAGATAATACTGAATGTAAGCATTTTCAGTTTAAACATTATGACGTGTTTGCTTTTCTTGTTTCAACTTGTGTTTTTTTGCAGGTTTTCTATAAATTTTGTATTTATGTTCAACGGGTCTAACAGTAGCTCGCTTTGAACATTCTCCAATTTGATTCCAATTCATATCCGTTGTCAAATTTACCCTAGAACTGAAAATCAACTTTCTATTGTATAAAAAATTGTAAGTGCATTCAAATTGAATCGTTACGAAATATTTTAACCACGATGCTCCACAGACCGTTCTGATTATCCGTGAATATAGCATAGCATAGACTGACTGTACATGTCAATGGTTGCTACTCCGTGATTGATCGGAACTGCTAAGAATTGCACTACGATCCAAATGAATAAGGGATGGAAGTTTCCGCTTACTCTTGAAGTGCAATTTTAGCAGATATAATATTATTGATCAATAACGGCGCCGGCCAAGTCCTTACAGTCAGTTAGGATGGGGGAGGAATGTTAGGATGTAATGATTGTTGCTTCTAGAGACCGAGAATACCTCTGCATCTCTACAATCACCACGGGAAGGGTGTTTATTAGTGAGGGAGGAAAAGATCTGGGAGTCACCTCTGGTCGATGATGCGATCCATGGACAAGGGGGAAACATACGACTTATATTTAAAGCTAGTTTTGTATTTTTGTCTCGAGAAGTTTTTGGTAGAAGCTTTAAAAAATACGTCAACACCTATAATGTCGAACAATTCAAAAGATGTTTTTATAAATGACGAAAACTGAAAATTACATGTATATATTTTAAATTATATGAAACAGGAATAATGCTGACACTTGTAGTGACGAACTATACATAGTTTGTTTGAAAATTATATATGAGTATTACTGTGCATTTTGTCTCGATACGGTAGAAGTTTTAAAAAATACGTCAAAATTCACAATGTCGAACAATTCAAAAGATAATTTTTAATAATGTCAAAAAGAGAAAAAACTATATGTTTATTGAAATTGTATAAGAAAAAAGCATAATGCCGACACTTATAGTGACGAACGTTCTGATTATCCGTGAATATATCATCAAAACTTAAAGTTGGTTTGTCAAGTTGTTTGTATTTTTTTTTGCGAAATTTTAAATCAAAGGATCGATAAAATTTAGAGTTATGCCCTTTTTGAAGCGTAACCGTTAAAATTGAGTTTCATATCAATCGACTGACGATACACGTCATGCATTTTTTTTTTTCAAAATTTACTTAGTTTAAGTAGGTTTAAGCGCTTTAAGTCATTCCGGAGTCAGTTTGACTATGTAACTATATTTTTTTCGAAGCAAAATATTTTGGATGGTTTGGAGACGGGGTTGGTGGTCTGATGGCTACCGCTTCTGCTTCATAAGCTGAAGGTCATGGGTTCAATCCCAGGCCCGTCCCTTTCCTCGTACTTTGTAGTTGTATATCTCTCACTTGCTTCTGTCTTCCATTCTAAATCTATCACACTCAAACTATTCGTTCATAGCAAACGCTAGAACCAGAGACGGACAAGAAACCGTTTCCCTAACGCCTCCATTCTTCCACGCGCATGCCTTTCCTTACGCCTGATACATAGGCAGTCTGCTAACCACAACGGCAAAACCTCTTTGCCATGCCTTTCTCCCAATCCATACACTTCCGCATGAACTGGCGTAGATGCAGTAGGACTCCACGGTCTACAGTGGGCTAGTATAAGTGCAACATCATTTCCTCCCCATTCCCCACATTGGTCTGCATTCTGACGTGGCAGGCGCCATTATAGCCTAAAAATAGAAGATCACCAGCACTTATACACTGAGGGTGTATGTTAGTCCCAAGCAGTCATTCGGTTGGTTCCTTGTGTAAGTGCAGCTGATCTGGCGATACTGGAGTAGCATCCACGGGCGGTCAATCAAGCTCAAGCAAAATATTTTGGATGGTTTGGTGAAATTATACAGTTTAATATCGTTGCAAATTCACGTGCAGATCTTCATATGAAATGTTTATCTTAAAAATTAAAGACTCATCGTACAAACAACACGAAGAAAGAGACGTGTGAATGAGGTAAAAAATAAATGTTTTAGTACACCTAGTTTCAGTTTAGATATTTCTGTTTTAATTCAAATGGTTCTGCTAAAAAAAAATTTCACGATTCATTATAAAAAAATAGCTTCGTCATGTTTTATAGCACTTGAGCTTTTGATAAGTGATTAAATGGTGGATTATTATTGCAAAAGGTAATAGCAGCTTGTCGTTAACAATATTTGAACATGGTTAACTATATTAAAATGCCTCTTTATACTTTTTGGAAATTAGTGCTTCTGGTAGTTACGCCTCAGAAATTGCGTACCTAACTCTAAATTTGATGAATCTTTAGATTCAAAACTCCGTCCACAGGTCACAAATTATTTGAAAACCCACTTTGGCCAAGTTTAATGATATATTTTTTTTGGAAATCATGGTAAACGAAATACCGTTTAAACATCACCGATTTTCTTTGAATTAGTTGACTCATAACTCTGAACAGACGAACTTCAAAACAGGCCCAACTTTTTTTTTTTAATTTTGCCCAGACATGTAGATTAACTGTAGGTCGAGGGTTCTGAGAAGGAAATACACCATTGCTCTGGATCATTGTCAAGCCAATAATCAAGCGAGATATACGTCTGTCGGAAATTTAAGAAGTTTGTAAAGCGTAGAAGAAGGCCCCAATCGCTCATCATTATTGAGACACTCCCTTTGGTCTTCTAAAATGCCCTTGAAGTGACCTTGATCGTAGCCTTGGCGTAGAGCGTAAGCCGTGGAGTGCGCGTACTAGACCCGAAGACCTTGAGTGGTCCTAGCGCCTCGAAGTACGCTACAGCGCTCCTACGTTACCCTAGAGACTGCAATGCGATTGAAGTAGTGTCTTGTGCTTTTAGCCGTGTCTGCAAACGCCATTTAACAAACAGCAACGCAGCATCATCAAGCCAAGTCTGGGAAGGTGAAGTTAGGAAGAAGGAAGCAGTGAGGGGAGTCAGGTTTGCCGTCCGTCTGAGGAGTAAAGGCTCCCCAAAATCAACGCGATTTTTTTCAGCCGTTAACAATCGCGTTGATTTGGGGGAGCCTTAAACCGGTGGCGTTGAAAGAAGGTCGAAGGTTTGGTAGCGGAACAAAGATGGGGCCCCGCCACCAGAAAAAGAGAAGACGAGGAAGTGGAAGGTAGGAGATAGGCAGTAAGAAAGTGGCAGGAAGTAAAGCCAAGGGTTTAAGTGTAGCAAAACTTATATTCCCGTCTAATTTTTATACATGAATTAGTAAGAATTGATACCAAGCCTTCCATTGAGGTACACATTTCTCAGATCGGACTATTATTGCGAACGCGGCAACCATTTAAGTCAAACAAAGGCCAAAAAGGCTGCGCAGTCCTGCATTAAGCAGGACGACGGGGCCTGTTGAGAGATAAATTTTCATTTTATGCCCCAAACTAGGAAAGTTGATAACTTCGTCGAAAGGACGCACAATGTATAAACAGAACCTAACACGCTTCGCCTCTCTATAAGGCTTATAGTCCGTTGAAGATAATAGCTCCCACATCTGCAAAGTTACCGTCTAGAATGTCTCTAAGTGCGATTGCGCTACGTAACGCATCTATCACCGACTATTCCTAATGAACGTTAATGAGGCATCGCCATCGACCGTCTCAGTGTTTTGTTGCCGGCCGGTAGATAGACCGTAAGTACCGTCAAGAGTAGGCGTCTATTGAAGCCATCACTGGCGTGGCGACATTCCACGGGTCCAGACAGCAATTTAGCATCTCCGTCTTGTCTATCTCTCTCACTGTGATGGAAATACTACCCCATCGTCATGGTCGGGGTCGATTTGCAGCTCGTGTGCAGAAAGGATGTCCTTTCCGCCCCCCCACTGCCCCCTTTGACGGTCTGACCGTTCGAAGCGTAATGGTGTGTGCACATAATGCCGTTTTTTTTGCTGCGTCGTCGCTATCTTGCTCGCTAATGATATTCCATTGTGAGGGCGCCTCGGAAAAAGGAAACCGTGCTGTTCATTCAGCAGTTTTCCTTACCGGACTATTGGGCAGAAAGCTGTTTTTAGGTGGTCAAAACCTCTAGCGATAAGGGGAAGCGCGACGCGGATTTCAATTTTGTTGATTGTAATGTTTCTGACAATGGTTCCGAAGATACCTATGTTCTAAAAATTTTGTGAATGTAGCAATATTTGAATTAAGAGGAACATTATCATTATGCTAAAAGATTATGTAGCAAGCGGGACTTGTTTTGTCTAGAGACCGAGAATACTTCTGCATCTCCATAATCACTACGGGAAGGATGTTGATTAGTTAGGGACGAGAAAAATCTAGGAGTCACTTTTGGTCGGTGATGCGATCCATGGATTTACATTTGAAACAGGATTTATGTCGACACTTGTAGTGACGAGATATTCAAAGTTTGAAGTTACCTTAATCTAACGTTGTAACCAGGCTTTTTTTCTGAGGAGTACCCGCCCGAACAAGACAGTTGTGAAAGCATTCTTTTATGATGGAATTTTACTCTGTTGTGTTTTGTGCTGCCTCTTCCTCGTTCAATTTTCGTTGCCTCTCTGCTTAGCATATTTTCGCTCCCTCGTAAAGAGGCAGAGACAGCACGCAGCTCTAGAGTATGTCATCGAACTCTGATGATGTTGAGGAGTATTATAAAACCTATGTATGAAACGAGCTCACCAGATGGCAATCCGTCAAAATAAAAAAAAAAAACATCTTTCTATACATATATAAGGTATCTTCGAAGGTTGTGCTACTTTTCCCCGAATGCCATTTCCCCGAACATCCCGTTTCCCCGAATAACCCACTTCCCCGAAAAGTTTTTGGAACTCATAATTGTCATATATTTATACATTTCAGGGTGGTGAACGTACTGGTCATCTAATATGCAGCCTTCTTTATTTGGTTGGCGGTTCTTACGAGTTTTACCGTCCTCAGCATTTTTGGCAACATGTGTATAACCCCTGAAATGATCAAATACCTCCTTCTTTTGATTGCTTATCGTTCTTTCTATTCACCACCTAGCCACTGAAAACTATTCCAGCACCTATTTGAACTGCTCCGCTTTTCGGGGAAACGGGTCATTCGGGGAACTGGCATTCGGGGAAACGACATTCGGGGAAAAGTAACACAATCAGCTTCGAAATATATGTCAAAACATTATGATGAACAAATTCTCAGTATGAAGAGATTTGCAAGGACGCTTCTATCAGAAGTTAGAATCATGCTTAGAACTGTTTGATAAGTCTGATGCAGAAATGCTATGTTCAGACTACGGAGTCGTATCATGACTCATGAGCCAGTTTTCGCAATATAGGGCCAATATCATGCTTCTGGAACGTGATATTTCCACACATTTTTGACAGTTCCATATATATCATGATACAAACTGCTCAAATGTGCTGCGGAAAATCATCGAGGAACACTTCTGATAATTCCACGGAGGTATTGAAAATATTCTTATAAATCCAAAAATTCCATTTTTTTTTTTTTGAATATAGCGAACCGGATCCTATTCTTGGCACTTTTTCACCTTTCACATCGGAAATGGATTTTTTGAAAGCTACTGCGCTCATATTTGGCCTGAATATGCGTCATCCTGAAGTATTTCTTATTGCAAAGTTTCAGACGATTCTGCCGAGAAAAAACCTCCCATGGCAAAACGAATCACGGAAGTGTTCAACCAGCTCTTCACCCAACAGGGATTTTTTTTTATAAATTCTCTAAAAACTGTCCCACAAATCTGTACAGCTCTTTTTTAGAGGATCCAACAGGAAGAATTTAGAAAATTCCGTCGAGAAATTCTCCGAGAATTACTCTGCAAATTCATTCAGCAATTCATTGAGGTCATGAATCTGGAATAACTCCTTAATTTTTATAGAAGATTCGTCTGTAAATCACTCATGAAATTTAAAAAACGAATCCTTGATAATTCGTGCAGAAAATCCTCAATAAGTTGTTTCTGGAGGCTTTCGGTGATTTTTCCTGGAATTCCTTCAGGCATTTCTCAAAGACTTTCAGGAATTCCTCCAGAACTCTTATAGGAATTCTTTCAGGAACCCTTTTGATAAAGCCTACATATTTTCTTCTAGGATCCCCTTAAGGAATTATACCGGGCATTTCATGTTGTAATTTCACGGCAATTTTCCCAGAAAATGCTTCGAAAAAGTCTTCAGGAATTCATTCAGTAATTTTCTCCATAAAGTCCTCCAAGAATTTGCGCAGACTCTTCAAAAGTTCCTCGGAATATTCGTCCTGAAATTTCTCCTGAGTATTCCTTTATGGAATTTCTCCAAAAACTCATTCAAGGGTTCTTTAGAAAAATTTTGCTGAGCTTTCCCACATAATTCCCTCAGAAGTTTTTACTATAATTTTTCAGGACATTTCTCCATGAATGAGAGTGGAACTGGCAGAATTTCATCACAATTTCCTTTGGATCTTCTTCGGAATTACAGGCAACTATTTACGGACATTTCTTTGGAATCTCCATTGGAATTTCCATTAGAATTTCCATTGAAATTTCCTTTGGAATTTCCATTGCAGTTTCCTCTTAATTTTTTTTTCGAAATTTCGTTTGGAATACCGTTGAAATTTTTTTATTCTGAATTTCCTTTTGAATTTCCTTTTGAAATTTTCTTCGAAATTTCCTTTAAATTTTTTAAATTTTGTTCCAAAGAAAATCCCGAAGGTAATTCCAATGGAAATTCCTATGGAATTCCGATGAAAACGCCGAAGGAAAGTTCAAAGGAAATTCCAATGGAAATTTCAAAGAAAATTTCAAACAAAATAATGAAGGAAATCCCAAAAGAAATTCAAAAGGAAATTCCCAAAGAAATTCCAAAGGCAAAAGAAATTCAGAAAAAAAGTCCGAAGGAAATTCCAAAAGAAAATACAAAGGAAATTCCCATGGAAATTTCCGAGAAAATTCCGAATTTAAAAGATGGAAATGCTGGAAGAAAATCCAAGGGAAATTAAAAAGGCATGTCCAAAGAAAATTCTGAAAAAAATCCACATGGCATTCTCAATTCCAAAGGGAATTTCAAAGAAAATTCTGAAGAAAATTCCGATGGAAGTTCCAGATGGAAGAAAATTCTGAGGTGAATTCCAAAGGAAATTTCAAAGACGATTCCAAAGGAAAATCCGAAGAAAATTACGATGCAAATGCCGACGAAAAATCCAAGGGATATTTCAAAGAAAATTCTGAAGCAAATTCAGATGGAAAATTCAAAGGAAATTTCAAAGACAATTCCGAAGGAAATCCCAAAGGAAAATCTGGTAAAATTCCAAAGGTAAACGAAAATCCGAAGGAAAATCCGAATATAAAGAAAATCCGTAGAAAATTACGATGGAAATGTCAACGAAAAATCCAATAGAAATTTCATATAAAATTCAGAAGGAAAATCCGATGAAAGTTCCAAAGGAAATTTCAAAGAAAATTCTGAAGTTAATTTCACAGGGAAATTTCAAAGACAATTCCGAAGGAAATCCCAAAGGAAAATCCGAAGAAAATTCCAAAGGTTAAGGAAATTCCGAATTAAAAAAAAATCCAATGAAAATTACGTTGGAAATGCCGACGAAAAATCCAAAAGAAATTTCAAAAAACTGAAGGAAATTTCGATGGAAGTTCCAAAGAAAATTTCCATTCCGAAGGAAATCCCAAAGAGATTACCAAGATTAAAAGAAATTCTGAATTCAAAAACAAAATAATCCAAAGGAAATTACGACGGATATGCCGAAGGAAAATTCGAAGGAAATCCTAAAGGAAATTCCAAAGAAAATTTCAAAGAATACTCAGAAGGAAATTCCGATGGAAGTCCAAAGGAAATTTCAAAGAAAATTCTGAAGTTGATACCACAGGGAAATTTCAAAGACAATTCCGTAGGAAATCTCATAGGAAAATCCGAATAAAATTCCAAAGGTAAACGAAAATCCGAAGCGAATTCCGAATTAAAAAAAAAAGTAGAACATTACGATGGAAATGCCGACGGAAAATCTGAAGTAAATCGTAAAGGAAATTCTAAAAGAAATTTCAAAATAAATTTTTAGGGAATTTCCGATGAAAGTTCCAGAGGAAATTTCAATGACAATTCCCAAGGAAATGCCAAAGGAAAATCCAAAGGTAAAAGAAGTTCCGCACTCAAAAAAAACAATCAAAAGTAAATCCTGAAGAAAATTCCAAAGGAAGTTTCAAAGATAATTCTGGATAAAATTACGATGAAAATGCCAATTGAAATTTAAGAGAAAATTTTGGTGTAAATTTCACCAAAGGAAAATCCGAAGAAAATTCCAAAGGTTACGAAGGAAATTCCGAATTTTAACAAATAAACAAATGATCCAAAAGAAATAACGATGGAACTACCGAAGGAAATTAAAAAGAAAATTGAATAGAAAATTCCGATGGAAGTTCCAAAGGAAATTTCGAAGAAAATTCTGAAGTTAATTCAAAAAAAAAATTCAGAGGTAATTCTGAGAGAAATCCCAAAGAAAAATCCAAAGAAAAATCCAAAGGAAAATCAAAAGGAAAATCCAAAGGAAATCCTGAAGCAAATCCCAAAGGAAATTTCAAAGAAAATTCTGAAGGAAATTCCGACGGAAGTTCCAAAAGTAATTTCAAAGGAATCCTGAAGCAAATCCCAAAGGAAATTTCAAAGGAATTCTTAAGTTAATTCCAAAGAAAATTTCAAAGGCAATTCCGGAGAAAATCCCAGGGGAAAATTCGAAGAAAATTCCAAAGGAAATAACAATGCACATGCCGAAGGAAATTCCAAAGAAAATTTCAAAAAAGTTCTGAAGGAAATTTCGAAGAAAATTCTAAAGTAAATTCCAAAGGAAATTGCAAAGGCAATTCCGAAAGAAATCCCAAAAAAAAAGTCCGAAGAAAATTCCAAAGATAAAATTAATTTCGAAGGAAATTCCGAATTAAATAAAAATAATCTAAAGGAAATTACGAAAGAAGTGCCGAAGGAAAAACCAAAGGAAGTTCCAAAACAAATTTCAAAGACATTTCAGAAGGAAATTCCGATGAAAGTTCCAAAGAAAATATCAAAGAAAATCTTGAAGTAAAATCCAAAGGAAATTTCAAATACAATTTCGAAGGAAATCTCAAAAGAAAATCTGAAGAAAATTCCAAAGTTAAAAAAAAACTCCAAAGGAAATTCCGAATTCAAAAAAAAAAAAATCCAAAGAAAATGACTATGGAAATGCCGAAGGAAATTCCAAAGGAAATCCCGAAGAAAATTTCAAAGAAAACTCTGATGTTAATTGCACAGGGAAATTTCAAAGACAATTCCGAAGGAAATTCTATAGGACAATCCGAAGAAAATTCTGAAGGTTAAAAAATTGAAAGAAATTCCGAATTCCACAAAAAAATCCAAAAGAAATTTCAATGGAAATGCCGAAGTAAAATCCAGAGGAAAACCTGAAGAAAAATTCTGTGGAAGTTCTAAACGTTATCCTGAAGGAAATTCTAAAAGAAATTTCAAAGAGAATTCAGAAAAAAATTCCGATGGAAGTTGTAAAGTAAGTTTCAAATAATATTCTGAAAATAATTCCACAAGGAAATTTCAAAGGCAATTCTGAAGGAAATCCCAAAGAAAAATCCGAAAAAAATCCAAAAGTGAAAGGAATTTCGAAGGAAATTCTGAATTCACAAAAAAAAAATCCTAAGGAAATTACGACGGAAATTCTGAAGGAAAATCAAAAGGAAATCCTGAAGGAAATTCCAGATGAAATTTCAAAGACAATTCAGAAGGAAATTCCGATGGAAGTTCCAAAGGAAATATTAAAGAAAATTCTTATATTAATTCCATACGGAATTTTCAAAGACAACTCCGAAGGAAATCCCATAAGACAATCCAAAGAAAATTCCAAAAGTAATAAAAAAATTTGAAATAAATTCTGAATTCCAAATACTTTGGAAAACCTGATGAAAAATTCTGAATGGAAGTTCCAAAGAAAATTTCAAAGATTCTTCCGAAGAAAAATCCGAAAAAAATCCATAGGAAGGAAATTTTGAAGAAAATTTCAAAGAAAATTCTGAAGGAAATTCCGATGGAAGTTCCCAAGGAAATATCAAAGAGAATTTGGAAATAATTCCACAGGGAAATTTTAAAGACAATTCTGGAGGAAATCCCAATGGAAAATCCGAAGAAAATTCCAAAGGTTAAAAAAAATTCGAAGAAAATTCCGAATTAAAAAAAAAATATCCAAAGAAAATTTCGATGGAAAATCCAAAGACAATTCCAAAGGAAAATGAAATTTCGAAGGAATGCCAAGGAAAATCCAAAGAATTTTAAAAGAGAATTCGGAAGTAAATTCCCAAGGAAACTTCAAAGACATTTTCGAAGGGAATCCAGAAGGAAAATCCGAAGAAAATTTTTAAAGATAAATGAAATTTTGAAAGAAATTCCGAATTCAAAAAAAAATCCAAAGGAAATTACGATGGAAATGCCAAAGAAAATTTCAAAGAAAATTCGTAAGGAAATTCCGATGGAGGTTAGAGAGGAATTTTCAAAGACTATTCCGAAGAAAATCTCGAAGGAAAATCCGAAAAGGATTCCAAAGGTAAAAGAAATTCCGAAGGAAATTCCAAATTAAAAAAAAATGCAAGAGAAATTACGATGGATATGCCAAATGGAAATCCAAAGGAAGTCCTGAAAGTAATGTCAAAGGAAATTTCAAAGAAAATTCGTAAGGAAATTCCAATGGAAGTTCCAAAGGAAATACAAAGGGTTATTCTAAAGAAAATTCTAAAATGAATTTCGAACGAATGGCAAAAGAAAACACCGATAGAAATTCCGAATGAAATTACAATTACGAACTTCCCAAAGGAACATCCTGGAGGAATTTCGATCAACAACTTTCGGAGGAATCTCATGAATACACTACCAGAAGGAACTATAAAAAGGGACTTTCTGATTGAACTACCTGTACGAACATTTCTAATAAACATCTGGGGGTGGAGGGTTAAAAAAATTCTAGAATATCTTCCGGAGCTGTAAGATTCTGGCAAAGAGATGATTTGATTACTTAATCAATAGAATTTGGTAAGAGGAAGAAGAAGTTAAATCATAAAATCAAACGTCTAGAACGCATCTCCATATCGCTAGAGATTTTGACCACCGTTAGTAGTTTTCTGCCCCATAATGCACCGGAGAACCGGAGACCGCGTAACCGGGAACCGAAGATGGCGCGCACAGTTTTGCGAGTTTGTTTTTATTACATTTGGTGAACGCAGACGAACGGCGCACTATGGGCCAGAAATAAAAATTTCGCGACAAAAGTCCAAAAACCTTTTTCAATAAAATGAATTATTGAGATGAAATTCTTATCAATGAGAACATGTGTGATTGTATACCAACTATCTTATTTGATTAATTACACTATTTCATTGCACTTTATGGGGCTCAATATTGTCTAAACTGTAAAACTTGAATTTCACCCTATCTTAAGAAAATTTGGTTTGAGGGGAAAAATGGCTAGAAAAATTATTGTGAGCACATTTTTGGAAAGCAAATTAAGTGCATTTTACATGTCTGGTATAAAAATAAAGTTCATTTTAAATTTAAGCATTGATTTTACAATGAACCAGTAATATTCACTATATTTTTACTATTTCACCTTGAAAGTTAAGGTATTCCACCGTATTCGGCTTGCAACCAGTATGAGGTGGAAGCCTAGACTCCAGTCTTTCATGTGCTACCAAAAGTTTTTGCATATATTTGCGGATGGCCGAGATACATCGGTTTAAGTACATGCGATAATTTAGTCGATTTTTTAACCCCATATTTTTAACTTCTATGCTGTTCATACAATCACAAATTAGATAAGTTTGGTTGGTATAAAATAACTTAAACAATCATAATCCACTACTTTTGAGCAAGTTTCCGTTCATAAGCTAGGTGACATCCAGAAATCTGGGTTGAGTCGGTTGAAAAATTACAAAAATTAATAATTTTGCTAATTTTCTCCGAGGCCATGATTTGTACGATATGATAAGACCACAACTGAGGAATCTGTTTGAGGTTCGTGATATAGGGACAAATGCTTAGTTTCTGAACAACATCCATGTAAAAATAATAGCTCGAAGATTTATTAAAAAAAAAAACAGATTTTTGAAGAAATATGAAACGGCTGAGATTGTTATGTGTCTTTGTTTTTTGTTCAAATCGAAGTGGCTTCAATTTAATATAGACATTTAGTAGAAATTTTCTGAAAAATATCAAACTCTGTTGGTTATTTTTCAACCAGGATTAAATCATTGGTATAATATTTTACAAAATTTATAAAAAAAATAAGTAGAAACATCGAAAATTTGCCCGTTTCTAAGTTTGATGGTTCACATAGAGTGAATTGATTTTCCCTTATAGATTATAAAATAATTAGGCAACCTCCTGTACTATCTTCCTGAACTACGTTGAAATATAAAAAATACAGTATAAACGATTGAAAGAAAATAAAAATAAAAAAGACAGCACCAAATGGCCAGGTCAATGGCCATCAACGAAGAACGTCTAAAGAATCGTTTGAATCCTTTTAAATTGCTGCCAGAAAATTAAGCGACTATTTAAGCGTAATGCTGTCGGGAGAATGTTACTAGTTTAATCAGATGAACTATTCATTTGTACATAAAACAATCATCTTATTCCGGCGAAAAGAAATGAAGATTTTTAATTCTACTTGATTTATTTCAATTTAAAATCAATTTAATACGAGATCTGGACAGTAATTCACGTTTCTTATATAAAAACTTGCTCCACGTAATCATATAATGGATTTCATAAGCTTGGGTTAACCAGATGTTCTGATGTTTTAACATATCAAGTTAGGCCTCCATTACAGCTAAAATATTTCTGACAATAATGTTTCTAAAGTGTTTTTGATTGAAACGCTTCAAACAATTTGAAGTGTCACATTTCAAAACAGCATATCATATACAAATATGTGATTCATATTATCTTGTTCCATTTTGGACCATATCTTCATAACTTTCTGATGATTGTAAGGCTTTTCCATAGGTAATGCACAGTAACAATATTGCGTTATAAAATTTTAATAGTGTATTAAATGCAAATGTACGGTGAAAGACCAATAAATACATCAAATAAACAGTTGCCAATGCATTCCAAACAACTATGATAACTATGATCACATTTTGCATGCAATTTTTAACTTTTCTGAGAAACTTAACAGTGTATCTTCAAAATACTTTAAATGTTTGAAACATATCTTTGAAAATGTACTATATATTTTGTAAAATGGTATATGAGCGAATTTGAATTAATAATGCCTTAATTAACATATTTTTCCCAAATACTCTCAATCCTCATAAATATTCTCAATTCAATTCAAAATGCATCTAAGTCATCCCACACATGACATTTTCATGCTTCCTCAAGTTTGTTTTACTTTTAGGTTCATTTTCGTTAATTTTGAAGGTGTTTGGAATTTTGTCGCGAAATTTTGTTTTCTGGCCCATAGTGCGGCGGCATGTAGTTATTAGACCATGACAAGGACGTGCCACGTTGACTTTGAAGGCTTCGTCGCCGGTCGTCCTTTTTTCTGGATGTCTGTTGAAGCTTGAAGGTGGAGACGCAGATATTGACATACCTTGCGTCTGGTGTCGTTTCTTTTTTGCGCTGTCACATTTTCATTGGAGTTTACGATTTCACGGATGTGCTTGTTGGTTTCCCGACCATCAGGCAGCGCCGCAGACATTCACCCTTGACTTGACTGCTTGTTCGGTTCGTGCGGTTTCCTTTTTCTATAGTTTCGTTTTATTATTTTCGGAAAGTCACGTTTTCTCCTCCCTAGCTTTTGGCAATAGTTTATTCTTCCGGGGTTGGGTGGATTTTCCCCAACACGAATTGACTTTGACCGAATTTCACCATCGCTCAGCTTCGTAATGGTGTCCTGTCCACAGGGACGGAACAAAGTGGGTCATAAAATGTTGGAATTGATGGCCGGAAGGTGTTGCTTGGCACATTAACGTGGATCCCCAAGAGAGAAGGTGGGTGGTTTAGGGGATTTGGGCCGGATATGGGAAGGCTAATAGCATGTGCCCTCTTGAAGGAAGTAGCTCGTTTCGTATCAGACTTTAATAGTTTGCCCAAGATCCGGTAATGAATTTGAATTATGAGAAAGTTTGTATGAAAATTGATGTAAAGATACTATAGTAATAGTTAAACACCCTGAGCAATCATACTAAAGCTCATTTGACTACACTCCAACATTGAGCAACAGTGTCTAAACAATCGATAAATATCTGTTCTCCTATGTGTTGAATTTAATAATGTATGGGAGTATTTCATCACAACATGTAATCAGAAATTCGCAACATTTTCTTAGTAATTTGTTGAAGGTTTACAATTGTAAAAGTTTCTATACGAGATGACGTCAAAGAAAGGTTTCCGTCGAAAGAAAATTATGCCTTATACGCACATACATACAAAAAAGTGGTAATTTGGCAACGGGAAACTACAAAATTGAATACTTAGTAATCATTCTGGAAGATAAATTCGCAAAACTGTCCAATAGTTTGTGTTGCTGTGTTTCACATTGCCAGGCTACGGCAGTGATGGCTCTCTTCTAGAGAAGATAGAGCCAGTACTCCTTATTAAAGATGCTGGTAAGGGGGTTCGTAAAAAACGTAAAAAGACTGCAGCACAAATTCAAATTTATTGTTTTCCAGCACGTCATCTGTAAAGCCCCGAAAAGTTCTGCCGAGCTCATTTTCCGCATCGATGACCGGTGCATAATTTCATGCTCAAGTTTTTAATTAGGGTATTCATACCGCTAGCATGGGAAATGCCAGTTGCTTTCCATGCTATGCTATTTTCACGTGTACTTAACTGATTCTTATTTTCCACAACCGAATATGAAGATTTGGTTACAGTTGTTTTTCCTTTCCCAAAATGTTTCATTATTTTGCAGACATAAATCCCACCTCATTCGTGTGTAATGTAAGTCTTTCAAGTTTCTAGCGCCGAATGAAGCCATTTGTAACGCTAAAAGTACCACCATCTTATCAGAAATAACCGATCTCTCTGCAATTCCGGTGCTTGTGGAATAACCAAAGAACGACAGTAATTTAACTATAGTAGCACAAATAGACAGATCCGCTCTGATTTGTGCTCTCAGATAAGCCCCAGAATGCAGACTTTCACTGGTTTACCATAGAGCTCTCGGGCTCAAGGTTGCTTTAATTTTTATCAGCGATATGGTGCGCTCAATTTATTTCGCAGAATTCCTATCTGCTGCCAAGTAAGCATCTTTCGTAGCTTGTAGCCTTCATTATTCTGTCTTCGCTCACAATCGCGCATCGTACATAGGAGTAACTGAACGAAATTCCTGACTATTAGTCGGTATAACTTTTTGGGAATGCCATGCCATTTATTTTTCTAAAATATTTGACGATGTGCTACATAAGGTTTCTGGCACAGTAACTCAAAACTAACGTATTTTTTATTAACTAACGTACACAATACTTCATTTACTGTCAAGGCAAATAATATGTAATGATTGCTTATTGAACAGAACAAAAACTTTGTTTTAACAGCTTATAAATGTATAATTTAAACGTCTCCAAACATTTCGGCCATGAAATTGTTCTTGTTGCTCTTATGTGACCCGCTTTGAATCGTCTCTGTCTATTCGTTACTTTCAGAGCGACTCTGTTGTTGGTTTTACATTTTTTGTGCTTGTTTTCACCAAGTTATGCATTCATAGGATCCTTTAGCCGCTGTCGTTGTGGGATTGTTTTACGACATGTTTGCCTTTCAGTTATTCCTTTGTAAAGACGAGCGACTGATGGCATCGTCGATTACAAAGTTGCATTGATTGCCAGACTCAAACAGATTTGTGAAAGGTATACCGTTTGCAAGAGTGAAATTCGTCATCTTGCACAAATGGTTGAACACTTATCGTGTTACATTCATATGTATTACTCTCACTGATTATTTTAATGGTGTGACATTGTTGTTCAATGCTTGAAAAAAAAAAACAGTTGGTCCCATAGTTTTATTTCTTGTGATTACAATTTTCTCGAACAACAAATGTCTTAAACTTGATATTTTCCTTTACAATAGCTTCTCTCTTACTGGAGCTTTTGAAAGTAATGAGTGACAAATATTTGTCGTGGAAGTGGTGCATTGATGTAGCAGACGTAATTGTTTTGAGCGTGTGCATTTATAGTTGTATTCATGTCTTACAAACAAACAGAAAAGATGCCAAGTGCAAAACAAAAACATAAACGTGGATAGCAATTAAGAACGAGAGTACTAAACCCATTCAGAAAAATCCTATTTAGTCACTGCCGTAACAATCTTCTCATTCTTATTCTTGGCATTAACGTCCTCACTGGGACAGAGCCTGCTTCTCAGCTTAGTGTTCTTATGAGCCCTTCCGCAGTTATTAACTTAGAGCTTTCTTTGCCAAATTGCCATTTTTGCAATCGTATATCGTGTGGCAGGTACGATTATACTCTATTCCCAGGGAAGTCAAGGAAATTTCCATTACGAAAAGATCCTGGACCGAACGGGAATTTATCAGACATTTTCAGCAAGGCATTGCTTTGTAGCCGCGGACTCTAACCGCTTGGCTAAGGAAGGCACCGCAGTAACAATCTATTGTTATCATTTTGCTTTGTGCTGTAGGGGGATTAGGGGCATAATGAACACCCGGGGCGAAATGGACACCCCCTCAATCTCTGAGAATATGCATACTTCATCAAAAGTTCATACACTGCATGAAATCTGTATTACATTTGAAACGTTTGACGGAAAGGATCCAATTGAAGTTTAATGTTGGAAGTGGCAATTGGAAAGAAGGTAAAATTTGTTAAAATCATTCTTCGAGCATATCTCTACACAAGATCCAGTGTTTGTAAAAAATAAATGTTTGTTGAAATATTAGCAGATTCCAAAACAATGATTATTCTTACAGTAAGGTTTGAAAGAATGAATCAAACAGTCAAATAAAAAAAGCATATGTGTTAAATAATGCTTATCAGAATATTGTCTTTTAACAATACAACTCTAAAGAACGGTCTATGCTTAAAAGAAGGCATAATTAATTAATAAAGCAATAGAAGATTGAGCGCCGCAAAGAATTGCAAGATAAGTAAACGAAGTAACTGCAGCAATCGACTTATATTTATTATTTATTTTTTATATTGCTGTTGACTTGGGCAGATTAATGTATTGAACATCCTTATTTTAGCATGAACTTTAAAAACAGCTTCAAAACCAATAATTATCGGAATAATATAGCCCCAAAGAACAGCCGATGTCTTAAAGAAGGTTAAACTGAGTTCAATTTAAATTTACAGTTGTAATAACTATCATTGTTTTTAAACCATATTGAGCGGTTCCATTTGAATTCCAATGTCGGTTTACTTTTGTATTTTTTTGATTTGGCTGAAATTTGGCATATGCTTTCTTTATACCCAAAAATGCTTATTTGCATCATCGGTTCGCCATTTTTACCCTAGCGTTACTTTTGAGAAGGGCCTAAGAAAAAAAGGCTTAACAATTTTCAAAAAATTAAAACTCAGAAACTATTTGTCTGATCGGTTTGGTGTATTCTGCAAAGTTGGAACTATCTGGAAAAAATATACGCTGTAAAAAAATGTTGTAATTATTTTTTTATTTCGAAAATAAATCCATTTTCTCAAAAATCGTTTTTTTATTTTTGTATATTTTAAAGTAGACAGAAAATAGAGTTTTTTGCACACTGGGTCAAGTT
The DNA here is from genome assembly GCF_002204515.2 of Aedes aegypti. Classification (NCBI taxonomy): domain Eukaryota; kingdom Metazoa; phylum Arthropoda; class Insecta; order Diptera; family Culicidae; genus Aedes; species Aedes aegypti. Next base: position 70,715,540 of record NC_035108.1, on the reverse strand, counting down.
GGAGAAATCATAGACAAAAAAGTTATGATTTTTTAAAAAAAGGTTGATTTTTTAAAAAAAGGTTGATTTTTTAATATGGCCTGAATAAAATTTTTGGATGCCTTTCGACCCGATTTTATGAAAGTTCGCAAAATTTACAACAAAAAAGGTGTATGAGAAAATTTTGCTAATTGCTATCGTTTCCGAGATACAGAGATATTAAAATTATATTTACCGAATATTCACAACTTTTGGTTGTTTTTGGATGTTTTTCGAGTTGATAAAATAAAGAATATTTTTTTTCAGAAAGCATTTTATTTCATGTTTTTATACAATGATGGAGCGTCCTATTTTGATACAGATTTCTTACTTTTTCATAATGTTTACATTTTTTTTACTATCATTGAGCAATTCTCGCTGAAACCAGGCCGCCATCGGCACCCATCGTTAGAATTCCAATTTTATGTCACTGATCGCTAGTTTTCGATAAAACTAAAGGGTGGTCCTTTCTGTTTTCTCAAATTGGTGGACCCCTCGAACGCCAGCTAGCTGAACAGTTTGCAAAAAAACCCATTTTTCGATAAATCTTGGGTATTTCTTCACGGGATATGTCTCATATTTCGCTTGGAACACATAGCAAACTTAGTGGCATCGTATAGATAAAGAATATAGCTTTCATTTATACTCGAAAAAAATTTGGCGGCCATTTTTAATTTGGCCGCCATCTTGAATTTTGTTAGAAAAATCGTTTTTTTTCACCATTAGCACACCGCTAGTTTTGAATTCTGAGATTACCATCAGAAAGCTGAGGAAAAATTGCGTTAGATAGGCTACAAAAACTAGGTGAGCAATGGTATTTACCCTATGATATGAACGATTTTCTAAATCATGTTCAACGATTTTGACGTATATGGCGAGTGCAATCAATGCAAACATCATTTTTTTGTACCACAAAGAAACAAGTTTTCAATCGTTGGTGAATTATTTGAGACAGATGATGAATAGGAGTATTATTTTGAGTGAAAAAATCTGGCGGCCATCTTGGATTTTGATGCCATCTTGTTTTTAACTAGTAGATTGAGTTTTCACCTTGATAGCACTCAGCATGTTGAATTTTAATGCTACCGTTACACTCATTATTCTTCTTGTTCTTATTTTTCCTGACGTTACATCCCTACTGGAACAGAGCCAGCCCCTCAGCTTAACTAGCTTTGAAAACAAATTATCAAATATGATTTTTTAACGCTTATTTGCTACCTGAATGATTCTTCTGCATATCTTCGAGTTGAAAATAGCATTATTTCTTTCATTTATTTGGTCTAAAACCATTGATAGAAATGAACAATCAGTTGAACAGCTGAGATAAGATAAGAAAAATAGAATCTGATTGGTTTTTTAACGGTGGCCTCATAATTTAACATGATGAGCACTGAGATGGTAAGAAATCATTCAACTGCTAAAAACCAAGATGGCCGCCAGATTTTACAACTTCGAAATAATACACCTGCGTTTCGGCATTACGTCCACATTAACACAAAACCTGCTTCTCATCTTTCAATCTCGCTATTTTTCACATGTATGTTGGGCGGTACTTAAAACAATTCTTTATGGCTCAGAAAATCAAGGATGTTTTTTTGCTTCAAAATTTAAATTTCCCTTCTAATGCACTTTTGTCAATGTTTTACGATAAAACTACAGATATTACCACAAGACTTACCCGACGCGCAATCTATAAACTTCATTCAATGAACAACAATGCATATGGTAAAAAAATGCTTGTTTAATACAATCAATGTTTTTGGACGGTTTTCATTTATTGAATTTATGTATTCATTATTACTGAATTCAAAGATATGTCGAAGAATTATTTTGTTGTCAGAAATCGCATTATAAAAGAAAATTCCTATTTAATAACCTGGATTTATGACCAATAAAGCTGAGTATCTGGCTCGGTTCCAGTAGGGACGTAACGTCAGGAAAATTAAGAATAAAAAGAAGAAGAGTGTACGTAACCTTTTTTAATTGATAATCTCTAATTTCAACATGCTGAGTGCTATCAAGGTGAAAAATTCATTCTTCTACCTAAAATCAAGATGGCATCAAATCCAAGATGGCCGCCAGATTTTTTCACTCAAAATAATATTCTTATTCTTCACTCGACTCGAATAAAACACCAAAGGTTGAAAACTTGTTTCTTTGTAGTACAAAAAAGATTTTTGTATTGATTGCACTCGCCATATACGTCAAAATCGTATAACATGATTTAGAAAATCGTTCATTTGATAGGGTAAATACAATTGCTCACCTAGTTTCTGTAGCCAATCTTACGCAATTTTTCCTCAGCTTTCTGAAAGTGATCTCAGAATTCAAAACTAGCGGTGCGCTAATGCCGAAAAAACGATTTTTCTAACAAAATTCAAGATGGCGGCCAAATTCAAAATGGCCGCCAAATTTTTTTCGAGTTCAAATGAAAGCTATATCCTTTCTCTATACGATGCCACTAAGTTTGCTATGTGTTCCAAGCGAAATATGAGACATATCCCGTGAAGAAACACCAAAGATTTATCGAAAAATGGGCTTTTACGCAAACTGTTCAGCTAGCTGGCGTTCGAGGGGTCCACCAATTTGAGAAAACAGAAAGGATTACCCTTAAGTTTTATCGAGAACTAGCGATCAGTGACATAAAATTGGAATTCTAACGATGGGTGCCGATTGCTCCATTACAGTTTGAAAATTGTCTAACTTCTATTTTATCTACGGAAACTGGAATAAATGAATGGTATTTTTGTGTTCCCTGAATAGTTATTGCTATCGGATATTGTTCATTAAGCTGCTCCTTGATATGTTCATACTCTGTTGTTGTTGCATAAGAAAAGAAAATTGCTCATCCTTTCGCTTTTGAGCCCAATCAAATAATTCCTTGGCACGTTCTTTAGCTAGTCTACCCTTGAAGCCATGCGTTTTATTGTTCCCCCTAATGCATCGCAGGGCCCTTTGCCATACGATGTTGCGAAAAAATGCCATTCAACAATGCCATTTCTTAAATTGGCAAAGACTATAAAAGTTCTTTCTATTTTTATATTGTGATGCAGCTCCATCGGACATGAAATACGAGTATACTTGATATTGACTCATTGAAAATATCGATATTCACTTTTTGGATGCATTCAGGGACGTTGGAATCCGTTGTCTCAATCGATGTTGTTGACGTTGCTTCTAATGTCTCCTTACTAGAAACATTCAAGTTGGAGTTCGTTGATTCTATTGAAGTTGCTGACGTTGCTTCCAATGACTCCTGACTAGGAATATTCATATTGGAATCCGTTGACTGTATTGAAGTTGCTGATGCTTCTATTGTTTCCTCTTCCATGCAAACATCTTCCTCTTCACTACTTGATAAGTCATCACTGCTTCATAATGCTGTTCTTTTGGCCAATTGTAAACGACACGAATCGCAAATTTTAAATTGTTTATTAAGCTGATTTTCATCTGCAAATCTCAGTTCAACTAATTTGGCAATATTTTCTTTCCGTGAGATTTCGGTAACTTTTTGAACACTTTTTTGAAAACACATTTACACAACCTTTGTTGATGGTGTTCATTTTATATTTCATTGTTCTAAGCTATGTTTATCTCTTGCTTGTGTCTTTGCTGCATCAGCTCTTTTTTATACCCACATGGGTACTTGAATCAACTATTAGGTACGTTTCTGTCGGACCACAAATATATACCAACGTGCTGTACTTTAAGAAAACATCGGGTATATTTGTGTGAGACAACTGGGCACTTTACTCCTGTACTCATTAGGCTTTTGTTTTCGAATGGAAATGTTTCATTACCTTAAATCGATATAAATGCATTTCACGTATTGCTTAATCGTATTCGTTATTGTTGATGTTGAATTTTGAAGTTGTGTTTCGTTAAAAAATTAATAAATCATTTTTACAGGGCACATTTTTTATTTTGCCTCATACCATGAAAAATTACCAAATCAATATTTTTTCAAACATTTTAGTCAAAAATTATCTACTCTTTCAGACAATGAACAAATTTCTAGGCCTATGAGCCTCGAAAAACATTCGAAAATGACCGAAAATTGAAAATTATATCATACTTTTGTATAAAAGTCACTGTATCTTTAAAACGGTAAAAGTTAGCCTGATTTTCCCGTTAACCTTTTTTGTTGTAAATTTTGCGTACTTTCATAAAATCGAGTTGAAAGACATTTAAAAAGTTTATTATGACCATTTTCAAAAATTCACCTCTTTTTGAAAAATCATAACTTTTTTGTCCATGATTTCTCCATTTTGACCCACTGTGCAAAAGACTTCATTTTTTGTCTACTTTAACATATAAAAAATAAAAAAATCTGAAATACGATTTTTGAGAAAATTGATTTTTAAGCTTTATTTTCGAAATACATACAAAAAATTACAACATTTTTTTACAGTGTATATTTTTTTCCAGATAGTCCCAACAATAACCTAAAACTTTGCGGAAAACACCAAACTGATCGGACAAACCGTTTTTAAGTTCTTTTCTTTTTTGAAAATTATTAAGGATTTTTTTTCCTTAGGCCCTTCTCAAAAGTAAGGCTAGAGTCAAAATGGCGAACCGATTATGCAAAAATGCATTTTTGGGCATAAAGAAAGCATGTGCAAAATTTCATCCAAATCAAAATATATAAAAATGAAATTTGGGAAAAAAGTCATCATTTTCTGTGGAACCGCTCTTCTGCTTTGAGTAATCCTTGGTATCAGGCTCATTGCCAAACGTCCATTGTGCCAAATGGCTTTATGCCAAATAACCATTATGTCAATTGACTTCATGCGGAATGGCTTTATGCCAAACGACTTTATGTCAAATACCACCGCTAAAAAGAGCGATTGATATGCAACACGGTGTGCTGGAACACACATATTGTCAAAATTGCATGAACCTCCTATCTTTTTTCAATAAAAGTTCACCTTGGTAGACAAGAAAAGCTTGCAACATATTGAAACATCTTTCATCGGAAAAAAATAGAAAAGTCGATTTTTGTGTTTCTGTCCTCTTCTCATATATGGGGTTCATAGGACAATAGTAAGCTACACTAATTTCTATGAATTTTAACTGCTCAAAGATTAATTTGACGCATCATGAGGCCCAGATAGCTGTAGCGGTAAACGCGCAGCTATTCTGCATGACCATGGTGAGGGTCATGGGTTCGAATCCCGCTGGTCGAGGATCTTTTCGTAAAAATAAATTTTCTCGATTCCCAGGGCATAGAGTATCTTCGTACCTGCCACACGATATACACATGCAAAAATGGTCATTCGGCAAAGAAAGCTCTCAGTTAATAACTGTGGAAGTGCTCATAAGAACACTGAGAAGCAGGCTTTGTCCCAGTCGGGACGTAACGCCAAAAAGAAGAAGAAGAAAAATCATGAGCTCGAATGAATCATAAGAAATTCCAAATTTAGCAAAATTTCACATACACCCACACAATATGACCAGCCCATGACAGTATGCCGTATTTTACCAACTTCACATTTACTGACCACACATAAATATTATCAATGTTCTTGATTTCTATAAATAGTTAGAATCATTGGGATTCGCTATTCTTAAAGGGTAGAAATTTTCTTATGATGATAGAAATGGTAAACAAATATATAATTGCATACAGCCATTAAAATTTTATAGAGCACTGCACTGTTTGAATTTAGTCTGTGATTTTGAATTTGAATGGCCTTGTTGTTTCAAATTTTATGGAAGACTGTTAGATCTTCATCTTTTTCTGGTGTACTTTCTAGAATATGGCATCATTAATGCATTCTCAAAGGCAGTTCATCCACCTAAAACTCAAAACTAAATTTTATATTTTTTGTTAGTTATTATGAATCGTTTTTTATTTTTTTGTCATAAGAAGTGCGCTTTATACACAATAACGAGAACAACGTACTACATAAGACACTAAAAAAGTGTTTCGTCGAAATATCTCTATTCGGTTTCGCGCCAGTAATATCAAAACTTTATTTATTTTTTAAACTTTCAAAGAAAGATAAGAAAAAAATTAAGGGTAATTTTTATTCAGATTGAGTTGGCTTCCAGCATTGACTGTAGCTGTACATTGTTTTGCTTCGGGGGTTTCTGAATATTCAAAACAACAATAGAAAATTGAAACATTAAAACACAGCCCAAACGTCGGGAAAGATTTAAAAACCTTGTTTTCAATTCCTACCAAGTCTGCTAAGCCAATTTTTCTCGAAGATTAAATTCGCGGTCTTTCGGCAATGTTCTTCATCGATAAAATATCATTCGAGATCTGCATTTATATTTTGTAGATGTCAATTGATGACCTCTGGCAATTTTTGATTGCATAATCAAATTCATCCATATCAAATTCCATTTGTATAAACATTGAACAGATGGCGAAAAAAATGTTCACCAATTGAGCTGAAAACTTGAATAGTTCTTCTGGAATCCAAACAGTGGACTGGAGCGAGTATTTGAATTTGATGTTCCAGTTGTGATAGTTGATTCAATTGATATTTCAAAGAGACGTATTAGGTAAAGATACAATTCCCCCATCAAATTTTCTTCTCTTATCTACCAAGGCGAGCTTTTAGTGAAAAAAAAGATCGGAGGTTCATGCAAGTTCGATATGTGTTACAGCACACCGTGTGCAACGTCAATAATTAACACAGTTGTTGCTCATAATATTTCCCAAATATATTATGCTAAATTGATATTGAGCCAATGTATCGCAAATAAGAAAATGGAAGTAAATGAAATTTCGAGAAAGTGTCAAAATATTGTGAAAATTCCACATTCTCCTAGAGCATCCAAAATTCAAAAATTGAGTTTGGCTGAACTAACTGGCAAATATTTTCGAAAATCTTGGTAATTGCGCAAATCTTGAAGATAATTATTGTCATTACCTGCTATTATTTATTTATTTTTATTCAAGTGGCTTTTCGCCCATGACGAGTTCGCCACTACTTGAAGATACTAATTAAAATCTCATACACAACCATTTCCCAGTAACAAGGATTCGTACTATAGTTAAAAATAATTGATTTGAGCATAATATCCAAATAAATTTTCTTTAAAGAAACGTTTTAAGCTGTGTAATCATACGTCATAGCTTAAAATACTTTGATTTTTCAATTAACAAAATGATTACAAATGGATCAAACCAATTTTGCCAGTTCGACATCTAAGTGAATTTCGACATCAAGAACACAAAAGACAAAATCGAGACAGTATGGCCACTGAAAAACAGACGTTACAGTTAGAAAAAAATATCTATTTAGAGCATAGTTACGCGAACATTTACGTCCAATGCTAAACATACTGTAGTTAACCTCGAGCGATGTGAGGGCCACGACTGAAGCCTAAGCCATCTACCAAACAATAGAATTAGGCGTCATTCAAGTGTTACCTCTGTTTGTCTCTGATATGGCAGTATTGGAGGTTTTAAAACTGGTGTCCGGCCATTTCGCCGAACGAGTCGTTTGGCCGAATGCCATTTGACCGAATCACGAACAAACAAAAAACCAAACATTTTCAACGCTGATGTGTAGGATTGGCTACACATAAGAGTGGCCCAATAACTGATCACTGATCAGTGATCAGCTTATTAATTTGTTGATCTTTATGATTTGGCGGGACCTCATGTTTGTCGCTATATTAGAGCTCCAAGAATATAATTAAAACGATCCGTTCATTCAGGACGAAGTTGTTAACTCGCGTTGAGACTCTAACCTAATTGGTTGGTTCGTTTTTGGGTTACCGTAATTTCGGGTGAAATTGATCATTTTTCACGGTTTTTCTAGTCTGTTTCCTATAAAATTAACAATTCCAAACAACTAAATGTAGGAAAAAAGTACGAAGGTGTACCTCATCGACTCATGTATCGAAATTTTCTAACAAATGTCATTTTAGTGTTAACAAATATCTCTAAAATAAAAAATCAGGGGATCTCATTTCGGGGTGAAATTGATCACTTGTCAATCCCATTATTGTTAGTTTTCAAAACAACTCTACATGATAAATTTGAGCTCCCTGAATCCGAATATGCTTGTCAAATTCTTAACAATGCAATATTTATATAAATAACGAATAGTCAAATTTCAAGAATTACGCGGAAAACGCCTAAATGTATGCAATTTCCTAAGGAATTAAATGATATCTAACAGAAATTCAATTATTTCAACCATATGAGCTAATTGGTACGAGTTTTAGTGATGAAATCTGGTTTGGGGATATATCTCAAGCATTCTTACAAACTTTCAGGTTTATACCATGTTCAAATCCTTGCTCAGAAATAGTAGTTTTTTTTTCTATCTTTATTAACGAGATTTTTAGCCCTGGGCTAGTTCATCTCGGGACCAACGGCTTTACTTCCTTTCCGAAGGAAGTCGTCACTGAAATTTTTAGTGACTATCTCGGGGATGGGATCCGATCCCAGGTCCTCGGCGTGAGAGGCGTATGTTCTAACCACTACACCAGGTCCGTCCCAGAAATAGAAGTCCATGCGTGTTTGTCAATACTGCAACGTGCATGATTTTGAAATTTTACTCTATTTTCATAGTAATAAACACTCTTTAACGCAAAAAACTTCACAACACGCAATGTGACAATAGTTACGAATAACAACGTTCATTTACTGCAGCTTACATTGATAGTTGTGCTCCATTACGCATATATAAAATCGTGTGATACAATGATCAATTTCACCCGATTTTACGGTACCAATGGTGTGCAGTTTTTTTTCCTTCTTTGAAACATAGGCTATTCTATCGATTTGTACTAGTTTTATTACTATCGGCAATAAAGTAGCTTATATTTAAAAGGGAAGTTTTATCTTACTTAAGTCATCGGCAGTTCTTTGTGTGCTACCGATAGCAAAGATGTGAATAATTGCTTACCTTTAGGATGGTCTTCTTTCAGCATTGACGGTTTCTTCAACTAACACTACTTACACGGCTTTAGGAAATTTGGTCGAAAGGACATTTGGTCGAATTACGTTCAGTTGTACGGAAATCCGGTTCATTAATCATTAATTAAAACAATTAAATATAATTAAATTAATAAACAATTAATTAAATCATTAACTGTTGTTGAATAAAAATGGGACATTCTATGTAGTCTTATGTTTGATTTTCATGCATCTTTTTATTTGTTATTTGAAGTTATGCCAAAAACCAAGGATTTCGATGATTATTCAAATGAACTTTTTAGAAGAAGTTTTTTTGTACATTGACTAAAATATTTAGCTCTAGTGAATTTACTGTTCTTTGAAAATATTATCATTCTTTGAAAAACTGCTTAGCAATTTATTTTATTACTCCACGAGGTGAATATAATGTTTTATTATTTATTATTCTTTTAAAATGTCATCGTTCTTCGTAATGAGCTGCGGATCTTCATCTAAGGGCAGCATTCGGAGAGAGTGCTTGGGATCATTTTTTGAATTCCGGATCTTGTAGCTTATGGACGTGGGTAAGATTTTAAGTGGAAATCAGAATTAAAACGGCAGGAAACATTTGCTTCAAAGAATTCCTTTATGGCGAAGTGAATGTTAGGTGTCAGTAACGCTTCTTATAGTCAATTGGCTTATAAATCACAATAAGCTTACTAACATTCCTCAAGCAAATATATGGCTTTGCTGGCAGTATTGATGACCTCGGGTGAATAGTGAAACAGAGTTTGCAGTAGAAGCATTGAATTATTAAAATTGAATAGTGTGCTCATTCTATGTATCGAGTAAGGGAAGACGAGTAAGCTGAGGCGACAAGCTTCCATTTAAGAACAGCTCATCTTGAATCGCAGAACATGCCTGAACAAAAGAGCAGCATGAAACGTCAAAAACGCAAGAGGTTGACCAATATGTTGGGAGAGCGTAAATGAAATTGAATATCAAAATATCGCTAATCGCATATAGATTGCTGGTAAAATGGCTAATACTTTTTCAATTATTCAATCACTCCTGCTTTAGTGAAAAAATACCCCTCTCAACGATAGTCACACTAAACGTAAAACTTTGTTTCAATACTATTTAGATTCGACTACTATCCTTTTCATGAATTGTCGGTTCGACAATATATCATATGCTTTCGGTTGCAACTAAACCTTTTCGAACAGACGTCCATTCGATGAAATGTCCGTTCGACCAAATGTACTTCCGACCAAACGTCATTCGACCAAATGTCATTCGACCAAATATCATAGATTCACTAACACTAAGTTGTACATCAATGATGATTTATCCTTCTATCGGAATAAACAATGCTTGGTTCCAAGGCCTTTTTTTTATTACTGATTTTGTCTCAATTGTGTTTTAATTTACTTTACCAACTCGACATGCTTGTAACAGAACATCAACATGTATTGTTTTGCAGTTGTAATTGTGATAGTATTTTGTTTAAGATTGTAAGCTCATATACGAGAGACGACACAAAGTAATTCTAGCTTTTTTAAAGTACCATTATACATCACCGACGTCAATGAACATGCCAATGCCAAGCAGAATATTCCCTTTGGATTCTTGATTCCACTGATTCGCTCCAATAGCGTGACAATATTTATGCATGCACGTGTAAACGCTGATCCGTACGACCCCGCGAGGAATTCACTTCGAAATCAAATTTAAATTCCCAATGCACTTGCATAGCACACATCTCGTGAAAATATTTTCGCATGCCGTGCAGCAGCAGCAACTTCACCGACTCCGGATGACAAACAACACAAAAAACGATAACAACTCCTTCTGGCGCGAGCTCACATGGCGTCACCTTCATGCTCTATAACCAGCATGTAGTGCAACGTTACGTTCGCACCAGGTCTGCATCAAATTCCCATCGTGACAAATATGCTCCCTATTCTTCGACTTTCTTACACAGTGTACCGCCTTGCTATTTTGTAAAGCATGCTGCATTGAGACAAGACACAATTTGCATAATTGAAAATTCCTTCGGGTGCCCGCCTTGTAGATTGATGCGATAGTCAAATTTAACGAGAGCGAAAGTTCGCCAGTGCAATTGTTTTTGCAGAGTAAGATGTGCCCTCATCTAAACACTTTCGTTTCGATTTACTAAAAATATACTTTTGACCAGATTCGACGTTGAAATACGAAACCCTTCGAAATCATTCATAAGATTTTTCCCATAAAGATTGTCATCTGTTGTGTCAAAAAGTTTATGCAGTTAATCTTATGGTATCGCACTTTTGCGTAGCCAAGTGAAGAATCAGTCATTTGAGCGCTTTGAGTCCCTCTGGGGAAAAGCGTGCGGTCGACGGTCGTCCCAATTTTGGCACGTAGGCAGCACCTTCGCTAAAATCATCGCACGGTGCTTTCTTTATCGTTATAATAAAAAAAATGCTTGTTAGACTTCGAACGCCTGTTTGTCTGTATTGTTTTGGACCAAAGTTAACTGGTCTTGCTCTTCTAGACATAAAACTAGCATTGGACAGTGTTTGGCATGAAGGATTGATTGTAAAATTAAAACACTTTTTCAACATGGAATCGAAGCCAAACCTCAAATTTTCAAGAGCACAAATATGGAGATTCAAACATCCGTTTTTGCTGAAAACTTAATCGATTAGTAACTAGCTGGTGAAGGCCAACTCATTAAGTTTTCAGCTCAAACGGGTATTCGGTTCTCCAGATTTGTGCTTTTGAAAATTTGTTTGGCTTCGTTTCATCTTCACCTTGCGATGTCGAAAACATTGTTTGGAATACAAGATTTTTCCTAGTGCTTCCAAAACTCAACTTATGATATTCCCAAATAAACCAAATGCTCTTTATTTGAAACCTTTGAGTGGATATGTTGTTACAATGAGAGTGGTTTCAAAAAATTGGTCAAATGAACTTTAGTATCTAGGACTCATAACAGATAAAAATTAACTTTTTAACCTACGGGCTGTCGTCCCAGAGGTATATATTGCCCCCAAACCAAAATGCGAAATAAAAGCAAAAGTAGCTAGTATGCATACTAGCACTGCCTTGTGACAAATTTGTTAATCAACTGGCTTGAACAAAGATAACCCTTGACTTACTGAACAACTTTGCCGAGGACGATTGTTCAAACTAGTTGATTCAAATTTCTCCCCCTCTATAACTCACGTTAGTTCAAGCTTAAAGCATCCCGCAATGGCTTCGTGCTGCGAGCTAAGATGTACATTGTACAGCAATAAGGATGAGCGCATCTTGACGGACGGACGCGAGGTGATCGAAAGGTGGAAGAGGCACTTCGACGAACACCATGATGGCGCTTAGAGTGCAGGCAAAGTTGGTCGACATAATGGAGGGAATGCCAACAAAAAATGTTGCAGATGAAATAGGCCTATCTGTCAAGATAAGCAACTTTGCAAAAGTGAAGTGAAATGTTTAAGTTCAATTAGTAGATTCTCTTAAACATTCTCTAATAATCCCTTCCATAAATTAAAACAAAATGTGCACTGAAAATATCTCTTCGTATTTTATTCAAAATCCATTTCGAAGAACAATTATATGGAAAATATTATGCTATTTTCATTCACCGTACGAATTATTTGCAATTGACAGAATTTCGCGAATCAGTTAGTCTATGAAATATTTGTAGGATGCACGATTCATAATTCGTAGATATGCATTTCCGTTATTTTTGCTTTTGACGATCATTTACGTCAAACTCGCACTGGATGAAAATTCTCGAATACCTATTCAAACAGTCGTAAGTCGGAAGAGTAAAGAAACTAAGATCCCAATCTGAAACAACTTGGTTATCACTTTATTTACGTTTATGTTAAGCCGATTTATTCAAATCTAGTGATAGATATAACTGATGATGTTTGCGTCGAAATGACGCAGAGAGGATAGAGAAAGTTAGCTTTTAGGAAGAATGTTGCAAATATGAGAAAGGGACGGGCCTGGGATTGAACCCACGACCTACTGCTTGGGAAGCAAAAGAGGTAGCCATTAGACCACCAACCCCGTCATTAGAGCTTTGGAATGCAAACAGTCTTCTACAAAGTTGTTTGTATTGGCTACACGGAGAAAAGTCTTGCATGATTGACGTAACTTTTCCGATAGTTGTTTCAACATGCCTGGATACGATTGTTACAAGCATATTATTGGTACTTCTAAAACGACAGTATGGTTTGCCCAATCGCTTTTGCTTTTGTTTCTGTCTTCCATCACATGAATATTTCAATTATATTATTGTTGAATCAGCTTTCCGCACATTATTTCCTTGAAAAGTTATGAGCTGTACCGCAAAAAAACCGCTGTTAACCAACAAGCGAAGTTGGAGCAGATGTAAGTTAATGAGCTCTCACTCTCAAGATAGTGGTTTGTATTCCTGCTTTATGTTTATTTACATTTTGTCACATTTTTGCAATGTCGATAAAGAAGATTCGAGCCGGTTTTGACAACACAACATCAACAATACAATACCATTATCATGATTGTATATTAATATTGAGTCAATCATATCTATGGTTGATTCAATTATTTTGTGTAGTTAAACCAATCATACCAAATAGTTAAACTAACCATAGATATTGTTGAATCAATTTTGATGTACGGTTGACTGAAATTCAATGTAAAATATGATTGATCTACCAGCAAATATGATTGACTGGACAATTCTTTTTTCTCCGTGTAGGCCCTTTGGTTGATGTTATTCAAAATAAAAGTGGTCCACATTATCATATAATTGAAATAGCCAACAATCTTATTTGTAGGAATTGTGGTATACATGCTTCAGTAAAGTTTTCAACCATTCAATTTCAAGACAAATTACAAAAAAGTTATTTTGCGTCTCTTAGATTGGCCGTAAATATTTTTTTGTTATTTTTTTATTTGCGTCTTAAGCATGAAATTAAAATTTAAAACAAAAACGGTCTTCGTCAAACAATTTTCTAATCATATAGCATTTTATTATGTGTTATCTTGAGCACCCTTGGTCACATAAAAACTTTGTTAAAATACTGATATATAGTCTTTGGCAAAGTTTTTTGCCTTAAATAGTTTCCATAAAGTTTACAATTTGACCGATTTGAAGCATTTTTCCCCAGTCCACAGGGTGCTTCAAGAAAAATACGTTTTCTTTATTAATTTTAATTCTAATATTGTTTTTTTAGAAGTAGTCTGTAAAGTAAATTTTCATTCAAAAAAATTGTGATATCTATTTTAGTTGAAGATTTTCTGAAAAAAAAAGTTTTCCAAGGCGTTTTACTACAGTTGAAAACTCATTTTTGGCATTTAAAATAACCTATCTGTATTTTATGATACACTATAGAAAATCATTGTCTCTTTCGAATGCCGTCAAAAATATTTTGTTTGATGGCCCCAATCAGAAATATTTACAATCAAAGTAGGCGTGTTTTATCGTTGTTTTTCTCGAAAAAAACTGAACGGAAAAGTAGGAGTTCCTTCACTCACCAAATCACGCATTTTTAAAATTAGTAAAAGCAGTTGGTTATGAACCACCTTATATGAACATAGGAAAAAAAATGAAATAAAATGGTGAAATTAAGAACTCCAAAAAACTTCAAAGTTCATTTTTATATTGGATGGTCTACAATTTTGCTGAAGCATGTATACAATAATTACAAATAAAAACGTTGGCTATTTCAATTCTATGATAATGTGGACCACCCTTACTTTGAATAACATCAAACTAACTTGTAGAGAACAAGTTTCAAAACAACTTTGTAGAAAATAGTTTTCGTCTAATGTTTCTTTCTAAAGCTCTAAATGCTTCTATCCGCGTTGTTCTGCTTTCTGAACCATAGTGCACTGAGAATGTATGACAGAAGATCGAAAGAATAAAAGTCGAAAAACAAAAAAAAGGACAAAAGATAGAAAAGCTTTTTTTCAAAGAAGGGAAAAAAAACACACCAAGCAAAGCATTTTCGATCCTTTGTCCTATCGACCTTTTGTCCTTTTGACCTTTTGTCCTTTCGACGCTTTGTCTTCCGACCTATTCTCGAAAACTTATTCAAACAGACTCAAGTCAAAAAAGTATACAAACTTACTTTATCGATTCTACGTGTTTCGCAGACGAAATTCTACACATTTTGCTCTAAACCAACTCGATTTTTCACTTTAAGAACGTTTACTTTCCGGAATTACAAAACAACGAAAGTAAGATTTTCAACTTTCGCTACCCAACCACTACTTTCGCCGCTCCGCTGTATGGAGAGACAAAGTGACTTAACCACGAATCAAAACAAAACACTACTTGAGTCGATTTTACACTGGTACAAAAACGTCGAAAGTAACTGAATAAATCGGCTTATCATTTTGTAACAATTTTTTTGTGGGAAATAACAGGAACTCCCTAGTTTTTAAATGCGAGCTTTTTGTATGCAAAATTTAAGCAATGTACACGGCGAAAAAATGTGAAAAGGGAGATTCATTTTAAAACAGTTTTAGAAGACAGGTTGTGATTCTTCTGAATTAATTTTCTCAAAACTGTAAGGAAGTTACTTACGTCGATTTGAAAAAGTAATCGAGTATTGTCCATGGTACCATATCGTCGTCAGTAATTGAATAAATGTATGTATCATTTTGTCAATGATTTTTTTTGTTGGGAAAATGATAGGAAATCCGAATTGAACGCTTGCTGCTTACACTTAAAGAAAAAATGCCAAAATGTAGATTTATTTTAAAATAAATTAAGAAAAAAAAGTTTCAATACCTCTTAATCTTTTTTTTTCTCCAAACAATGGGATAGTAACTTACGTCGATATGAAAAACTAATCGAGAATTGTTTAGCATCACGAAACTGATCGTTTGCTCTACGAAATCATTCGTTGTTTTCTGCAACGAAACGGTTTCGTAGAATTAACTAACGATGACGTTACGCTGCAACTTCCAGCTAGAAGAAAATATTTGATGAAATAATGATCGATTTTCGGTATTTAAAACTGTGAAAGGATGAAGGAGTTCTCGCAAGGCCCAGGTAAGCTCGAAAGGCCCGGTATCGGTGGCACTCACAGCACCTGTTTCATTCCTCTGTAATAGTGTGGGCTGGTGTTTCAGATTATTCCTTTGTTTCATTTATCTAAGTAGACAAAGTGCAAGTGAAAAAAAAACAAAAAGCGTTGTAAAGTGCATCAAACTTATATTCGTACAGGGAATTGTTTTTACATCAAGTTTGTAGGAAACTATCAAAAGGTATATCGCCTTCGAAATATTTCATCAAAAAAAACTCCATTATTGACAAAATAATTTTAACTTCGATATATCATTTGATCAATATTCATCAACTTGATGAGAAACCACTGCCCTGTACACATACTAATTTGAATTACTGTATTAATCCCAACAAATCGTATATTTCGTGAGATGTACGAAACCGTTTCGTCGAATGCACTTAAGCTCTAAAAGTACTCGGTTATTAATGTTCATTCTCATTACGAAATTCACGAAATTCCATTACAAAATGTTTGATACATTTTAGACTAAAGTGGGGCAAAAGTACGAGTGGGCAAGAGTTTCTTTTTAAGATTT
This sequence comes from Aedes aegypti, assembly GCF_002204515.2. NCBI lineage: Eukaryota > Metazoa > Arthropoda > Insecta > Diptera > Culicidae > Aedes > Aedes aegypti. The sequence continues at coordinate 70,699,072 of NC_035108.1, read as the reverse complement.
CTAGCTCAAATCAAAACAAAACTTATAAATGTCATGGTGGTTCGAATGCTTTTCAAGTAAGAGATTTTCTCTCCAAATACCATAAAAAACGATTGAGATTTGAAAAAGTTATGGCTATCTGTTGTTTTTCGACGTTATTATTTTTGGTCAAACTTTTGTTGCATGGAACCAATTGAAGATAAAATCTTTTTTAATATATTATGTAAGGGCGTTTCTAGGCCTATCATAAGGATGCTTGGAGATGTATTAGTTTTTGCATAAATGCTTGAAAACAGTTTTTGGCCCATAGTGGGTCAAAAGTTTGAATCAGCGAAATTTTGCTAAAATTGACTAATCGTGCGAAAAATGTCACCAAAATTTTACATTTCCACTTAGTTTAGCGAAAAACTGCTGCTCATGAGTATATTACAATGAACCCTGCTTTGGGCAATTTTTTAATGAAAATTTAGTGTTTATTTTTCGGCAAACTTGAGTTTACGGCTGGTGTGAAGTATGCCTGTCATAAAAGAATCAATATTTTGCGTTTTAGTGGCCGTACTTTTGCCCCACACTAGATTTGAACTCTTGCCCCACCGTTGGGGCAAAAGTTCGTTTTAGACAATCAATTTTGAAACTGTTATAACTAAAAATGGGTAATTATTTTGACACAAGTTTTGTTCAGCAAAATTAAAGCCAATAAGTTGAAGGTTTACTGTATGGTATTTATTTTGTTTCAACTGCTATTGTTTTCTAGGAAACTTTGATTATATCACTAAGGTCGAACTTTTGCTCCACCTTACTCTAACAGTAACTGTTTGTTTCGATCTGGAGCTTGATTTATTTACGAAGTTGGTTTCGCAAATACTACGAAACTGTTTTGTTGACGAAAACAACGAATAATTTCGTAGTTCAAACGAACGATTTCGTTATATTAAACAACATATATTTTCAGTGTAGTATTTAAAACGGCTCCTTGGTGCCTCAGAACGCTTGAGCCCGAAAATAATCAAGATCATATGGCTTTCAATAATTTTACATACAAAGGTATCGACAGTGATAATTGTATTTGATTTATTTATTGGCATATCGGTCTCTTTTGTCCATTAGGCTGTCTTGGTAGTGTTATTCGAACAACACGCCAAGCCGTTCCAATCCGTCCCCTAGCCACAATGAAGGACGTTTCAAGTTATTCTGTTTTATATACAGCTAACTCTCCCTTACTCGGTATTCCGTATCTCGATATCGAGTAAGAGAACTATAGTAAAAGTTGGTTTTCATGGCTAACTCGATGGTCCCTTGGAACGCAGCTGCACTGCTCTTGTGTTCTGTAACTCGATACCTCCCTAACCCGATGGTCCCTTCAATATCGAGTAAGAGAGAGATGACTGTGGTATGCCCTCTTCAACATCAAATCCAATTTCTCTCTCCGTTCCCTTACGGTAGCTATCCATACAGTGTTCATTGCTTTCTTCTCCATGCTCCCTCTTTCTTCGAGCAAAATAGACCGATATGCCGATAAATAAATTAAATTATTATTTTATTTTTATATTTAAATACGACGTACATGTACTAAATATAATGAAAAAAGAATGTTGAAGTAGGATAAAAGTGTTCACACAAACTGGCATTGGAAGTTTTGATGTTATTTTTTTTACAATGACGATAAATAGAGCACCGCGCACCCAACTAGGAATCACCTCGGGCGGGCAGGCGTCGGTCGTCCCCGGCTTGCCAATCTCCCAACTCTCGAGGCTATTATTACATGCGATTTATTATCTTCGCGGATTGTTTGACTTTGGCCATTATTGTTTGTCTTGCGGCCGGTCGGTGCGCGAGCCGAGCAGCGAACCCGGCTTTATATTTTCAGACTCAGAGGCCAATTGAATGCGCTCTGCTCTCTGGGATGTTCTGGGTCGTCGGAGGTTCTGGTATGCGTTCAACGACCCACGTGCTGCCGTGCCGGCGGCAAAAAACGAAGACGACGGCGACGGCGACGATTGTGGTAATTTAATATTTGTGTGTTTGTTGTATCCATTTCACGGCTGATTGCGCCGCCAGAAGATCACGCGATTATGTAATCGTGCTTGCTGCTCTCGGTGGGGGAGGGGACTGTGATTGAGGCGAGAATCAAGAATGTGCCCCTCTGGGATTTGTTAATTTGTTTTCATTGCGTTTGCTTGCCACAAATGAAATCCGTGCTGAAATACTGCACCCCATCAGAGACAATGTTTGCGATTTGAATACTGAGCTAATTCTACGATTTTGAAATAACAATGTCAATATGTCTGCACGAGCTGCCAATTGAGTTGCTTGGCTAATGCAAATTAGCTTGCAAACTACAGTTGATATACTTAATTTCTTGCCGCGGACGTTACCACTTCGCTAAAGAATTTTTCAAAGCACAATTATTTCTTTGGAATCTGGAAAAAATAATAACACTCTTATTATAATGAACGTAATCCATGTAATGATGCACTTCCCTTAGCCATGATACAGTTAATGAATACCGAAGTAGTTAATTGTAGCACAGCATTCATTGGAGAATCTCCTTAGTTGAAAGTGTGATGTTTAGAAATTCTCCTCTTACGAAAAAAAGAAACCCCTTGAGAATAACAAAGATTTTCATACTTGTACAGCACAGAACAAAATTATAACAATAGGTTGTTGCTACAGTGTCTGGTTGGTCCATCATATGGGCGTAACTTCTGTATAAGATTTTTCTTAATGGGTTCAATACTCTCGTTCTTAATTGCTATCCACGCTTGCACTTTATTGCACTTGGCATCCTGCAAGTTTTCTATTTTTCATTAAACATTAATGCAACAAAATCACACACTCAAAACAACTACGTCTGGAACACGAACGCAACTTTTTCACCACAATTATTTGTCTCTCATTGCTTTCAAGAGTTCCAGCGACAGCGAAGCTACTGCATTGTTTGAAAAAACTGCTCACGGAAAATAAAACTGCGGCGACGACCTGTTTTTTTTTTCAAATATTGAACAGCAATTTCAACCCAACAATGTCACATCATTTATTCAGTTAGAATAATATCTACCATCTAACTCGATAGGTGTTCAATAATTTGTGCAAGATGACGGACTTCAATTTTGCAACGGTTTACTTTTCATAAATCTGTTTGAGGCTTGCAATCTTTGCAACTTTGTAACCGACGTTGCTATCAGTCGTTCGGTTTTACAAAAGAATAACTGAAAAGCATCTTCTCCTTCTTCTTCTTTCTGGCATTACGTCCCCACTGGGACAGAGCCTGCTTCTCAGCTTAGTCTTCTTATGAGCACTTCCACAGTTATTAACTGAGAGCTCACTGTGCCAATGACCATTTTTGCATGCGTATATCGTGTGGCAGGTACGAAGATACTCTATGCCCTGGGAAGTCGAGAAAATTTCCAACCCGAAAAGATCCTCGACCGGTGGGATTCGAACCCACGACCCTCAGCTTGGTCTTGCTGAATAGCTGCGTATTTACCGCTACGGCTATCTGGGCCCCTGAAAATCATGCATGTCGTATAACGATCCCATGACGACAGCGGCTTAAGGATCCTATGAATGCATAACTTGGTGAAGACAAGCACAAAAAATGTTTAAGCAACAACAGTGTCGTTCTGAATGTAATAAATAGACAGAGACGGTTCAAAGCGGTGCACATAGGAGAAACAAGTCCAATTTCATGGCCAAAATATTTCAATACGATTTATACATTTATAAGCTGGGGGGCCTAGATAGCCGTAGCGGTGAACGCGCAGCTATTCAGCATGACCATGCTGAGGGTCGTGGGTCCGAATCCCGCTGGTCGAGGATCTTTTCGTAAAGGAAATTTTCTCGATTCCCAGGGCATAGAGTATCTTCGTACCTGCCACACGATATACACATGCAAAAATGGTCAATCGGCAAAGAAAGCTCTCAGTTAATAACTGTGGAAGTGCTAATAAGAACAGAAGCAGGCTTTGTCCCAGTTGGGATGTAACGCCACAAAAAGAAAGACATTTATAAGCTGTTGAGACATAGATTTCATTCTTTTAAACATATTTTGAATTAGAAATAACCATAATTTTTGATAGTTTGTCCTTAACTTACATAGAAAAAATATTTAAAGATGTCCATTAGACTGATGCAAAGTTTTTGCTTTCTTCTGCTTAAACGGTGTCAATAATGATAAACATCATTCTCTGAACAATTTAAGTGATTTGGAAGAAATTTGATTGTGTACACACCTTTTAAAGTTTATATGGAAATTTATATAGGGCGGCATCCACAAATTACGTAACGCTCTAGGGGGAGGGGGGGAGTAGGCTCAAGCGTTACGGTCCATACACAAATTTGAAATTTTTCATACAAAAAGCGTTACGGAGGGGGGGGGGGAGGGGTTTTTCAAAAATTTCAAATTTTAGCGTTACGTAATAAATGGATGCCGCCTAGAAATTGCAAAACATTTGTGTTCAGTCCGATCACGTTTGACGGTTCAATTGGAATCTTTGGTTTCAGAATCCGCGCTTCTCTATATAAACAAATTCTCTGGTAGCAACGAAAAACATTCACAGCGTTACAGGACCCTTCCACTACTGTGGTATTTATGCTGTATTTACACAAGAAACGTGAAAGTTCCGATATTCAACATATATAACAAAAACAAAAATCAACAATTTGTAACCAAGATACAAGCAACGTGATACAACTGTATCTTGAAACCCGTTCACACTGGATATTATGGTGATATTGTTGGACAGCTGATTTATTGGTATTACTTAAGGGTATGCGATATGAGTATTTTCAATGGCCATACGAAACGAAACGATATGCGAAATTTTCAAAACTGTTAGTAGCGAAACGAAACGAATAGTTGAAATATTCCGGCTTAACATAATTTTAATTATATTAAGTGCATCTTACTACTAAACTGCAGTCGATTTGGGTGACAACTAAATGCCATGACAAAGAGAACTAAACAACCGAAGATTAACAAGTTCCTCTATCTGCAATAAACTTCCCGTTTTTCTCTCAATTATCATGTACGCATCATACGTGGCGACCCTGGGGCATAATCTTGAGCACTTTTATAAAACCTTGTAGAAATTGTGAATGTTTTTAATTCTATTTTAACTTAACATAAATAACACAGCTTGTTATATAATAGTTTAAAATACATAATTTATACATGTTCGATTGTATTTTTCTAGCGTACCTGACTAAAAATCAAACACTTGTAGAGCTTAAAAAGCGCAAAACATGACGGTTTATATAACATCTTAAAAATGTCTCGTATTAAAATCAAAGAACAAGAATTTTGTTTAATCCACGATCTATAAACGTACTCTCAATATAATAAAAGTAACAATTGTAAAATATAAAACAGTAACAAGTTATAATGATGTTTTTTGACAGCAATAAACACTAACAAAAAACATGCAGGTTGCAACAACTTGCATATGTTATAATCAAGTAAAATGCAAGTGATATAATTCTCAAACTACATTTATATAATGACATGATGTATTAGTTTTAATGTAGCTATTTTCAAGTGATTTAACCGGAAGAAAACATTTGTATAACAAATTTCTCGCAATCAATTCTAACCACGTGCAAAACAGAGTAAAAATAAAAAAAAATATATGTTTGGATTTTTTATGGCTGCTTGAACCCCAAGGAATAATTCGATTGATGAAGACTCTGAAATAAGTATCTAATAATTAAATTGTATAAGGCATCATATTAATCAATGATCGTCATGTTTCCAATGCGGTTCAAGATCTATGGTGAAACTTTTAATTGTACTCTTCAATAATTCACGCGCCAATAAAATTATTGGAAACAAAAGAGAAATATTGCTGAAAAATCTTTTTTTGATTAGATTTTTTTTGATCCATACTAAAACAATATGGCACGAAGCTTACAGGAACACATTAATACACAGGCAAGTAATTCATGTTACATCTTGAAACTCTAGGGACAGCTGTTCGTCATCAGAAATACCATTGGGGAACCCAACCGCTTCCCTTTCGATTAGATGCCGTGGGCTCTGTAAAAGTAATACTGCCACTTGTGTAGCTTTTGTTTTCAGAATGTTTCTTTGAATTCAGCATCTGACCTACAATAAAACTCTTGCAGATTGCAGGTCTTCTGAAAGATACACAACAACATTTTTGTCTGTTGTTTTGCTACCAGATGAAGATAATCTTCGATTACCATCGCGAGACAGAGCCATCCGAATTTTGGAATAAACACCGGCAAACGGGAGTGAGTAAATGGTGCTGGTCATAGTGTACGTCATAGGTTATGATGTTTAAAATAACTTGAAACCTATATCTGTAAAGCTTATTATTGCTTGGAGGTAATAAGTGTGATACAAGTCCAAGGATAAGTTAAATTAACGTTCATGGGGATACAATTTCACCTAGTCAAATGTTCACTTCTCGATTTGATGTTCAGACACAGTAAGTTTTTTGGAAACTATTTTATAACTTCAGTATTACCAACGTTGTCATGGAATTCACCTATAAAGCTCCTATACAACAATATCTTATATCTACTGCCAAGAAAGATGTTTCCGGTGTTACTTGGGTATTTTTAGTGCTTCAGCCAAACGCGCATTGTTTACAGCTGCGCAAAATCAGCCAAACCATGCTGAATGTGACTGGTTTGAATCTCGGTCCGGTTTGGGATCTGTTCGCGTTGGAAACTTTTATGGCTTTCAAGGACTTACCTACATGTCATGTCTTGTTCACAATTTTTAAGACGCTCAAGGGAATAGGTGGATGTTCTTGAATTGTTAGAACAAAAGAGTGGATCGAAAAGTAGTCTCAAACATTTTAAACGATCTCAAAAATGTTGAGTAAAGCCCACAAGCGATTTAAGTTTTAGTTATGCCTTACAATGTAATTAAAAGCCGGAGTGAATATTCGGTTTACGCGTTTTGCTGGGCAGTGCAATTCGGGAGCCCAATCATATGGTTTTGTTTTTTCGCAATCAATTTTTCCATTCACGCGTTTTGCTGTACAGTGGTTAGCTAAGGCTACTCAAGCCATCAGAATTGTTTACACCACCCCAAGTGTAGAACATTTTATTGGGACGGCCGATTGAACGTTGGATTGCAGACAGGTTTGAAGTGCAGAATTTGGTGAGTTTCTTCCAATATGAACCAATGCCAAAATATTATTCATAGGTGTCAGAACGTCTGCCAAACGTATCCTATGGCCTTTCCCATCCCATTAACATTTTATAATATCCCGTAACACCTATGAGAGATCGTAGAGTTCTCTGCATCTTTCCTAAGTAGGTGTTCAATTAACCATCCCTTCCCATTCCTCAGCATTCGAAAGGACGTGGCCCGAACAGCTCTCAACTGTTGGAGGATGTGTCAATCTTGTCTAAGAGTCAAGGGTTAGTCACAAATCTTTGACTTTGCTAACAGACAGGGAGGAGGCAACCCTCATACAACGGTTTAGGACTGTACCACCTACGAATTTGTGCTTATTGCTTAGTGCTAATGCGAATGCTCATGCCTTACAATGTAATTAAAAACCATGTAGTGGTGATCTCATGTTTCTAACTTCCATTGAATATGAAATAATGTACCGAAAAACTTATCATTACATATATTTTGCAATTGGGTTAAATGGACAAATGGATGTGAAATTTGCGAAGTTACACGTCTTCTCGCTGAGAATCGAACTCACGACTCCCTGTTGATTAGATAGGGCGCGTTACCCCCTACACCACGAGAGGACTCATGGACGCATACGTTAACCTGAATTCGATTTAAGTCAATAATTACGTGGTCCTCTTTTGCAAAGCGCACCTTTTTTGGAAGAATTAGATGCCAATCCATGAGTCCTCTCGTGGTGTAGAGGTAACGCGCGCTATCTAATAAACAGGGTCGTGGGATCAATTCTCACAGAGAAGACGTGTAACTTTTACGCAAATTTCACTTCAATTTGTTCATTTAATCCAATTGCAAAATCTGTGTTATGGTTAGTTTTTCGGTAGTTGTTAAACTTCCACTCGGCTGGATAACCGTAAACCACGAATAATAATTAATTAAATACAAGTAGGGAAGGTGTACCGGTATTCGCCATGTACCAGTTATTCGCCACCCCAGATTTTATACCGTTTTACTTCATATATGGTTGCCAATTGTTTAGTGTTTGCTAAATTGCTTTGAGATGATACGGAAACATTCTTGGAAACCGCAAAATTTTCTCAGAAAATAATAGAAAAAAATCATTTTCCTTAAACTTTTTGCTCCTTTGCACCTATTTTTCGCCACCTGTTCCTGAATTCGCCACCCTCCATAAGAAATCAACGTGAGTGGCGAATTCAGGAACCGAAATTAAAATCGTGGCGAATACTGGTGCAAGTGGTCCAGTATTCGCCACCACCATTTTTAATACAAAAACAAAGTTTCTGATTAGTTTTTATATTTTCCCTGCTGAGCATGGATTGAAAGCTTTCGTTTAATGTCCAGACAGTAACCAAAGGTCTTTTGATTTATAAATAAACAATATTTTTCCTTAGGGTGGCCAAAACTGGTACACTTACCCTATGAACTAGTGGTTTTCATGCTGAAGTATTCAATTAAATTAAAATTTAAGAAATCCATGAATTATATTTGGAATGTAAAAATACCGAGAAAAGAAATTTTTTAGAGTAATCCATGTGGAAATAACTAGAGGTATTTCCGATATTCTTGGGCAAATATTGGATAAATGAGCGTATTCAAAAATCTGTAAAGCAATTTCTGGACGATTTTTGCGATAATTGGGTTTTTGATGATTTTTGAGATTATGTCATTTTAAGATTCTTGGTTTAAAACTAACTTTAAAATCAAATTATCAATAAAATTTTAACCTTAAAAGTGTTTGAAAAATAATTTGATAATTATGAAAAAAGTTCTGAACGTGGATTACATAGCATTGAAGAACTGCAAATATTGCTAAAAGTTTTTTTTTTTTACATTTCTGTGGGCGATATACTACATAGGAGTAGAAGCGTATGCTGTGCCGTTTTTGTTCGAAAGTCGCGAAATTCCGTTTTATTCCGTTTGTTTTCAATTTTCCGCGGAATTATTTTTACAATTCGGCGAAACGAAACGAAATCGTAAAATAAAAATTCCGCCTGTATGAGTTCCGTGGAATTCTGCGGAATTTCGTTTCGAGGTGTGTTTGACGGAATTATTCGGTATTTCGCATAGGGGAAGGGGTGGTAAAATGAACACCTTAAGGATATCATCTTGTTTCTGATGGAAAAACGAGCAATTTGTATAGTTCTATCGCACAACATCAACAATAGGAATGTAATCTATAGCAGCGACATAGATTCAGATTAAAATAGCGAAATTTTCACATAGTTTCGTCGCTATCAAAAAGCGATGCAAATGTTCATTTTACCTGCACTATGTGGGTAAAATGAACAGCGGTTGGTGGTAAAATGAACACCATGCAAAAAACGTGAGCAAAACAAATATTTCTGAAAATTTTCATTGCCCCACCGAAAATACATCCATTTATGATTGTAACCCATTCAAAAATATTTCTAAAGGTATCAGATTTGACATCATATCATAACAATATTCACCTCACTGAAAAACCTCAAGTCTTCCGAGCTAAAAGTTACGTCAGTTCTAATTTTCAAACGTGGTTTTCTAAAATCTTAATTCTCGTTGATATTTTCACTTCAATTGACCTCCGTATCAACCCGAACTCTCAGATTTATGCTCTTAATCGTCCGTGCGTGATAAAAATTCATCGAAATTAGTTTTTTCTCAGTAAAAGGCACGGTGTTCATTTTACCACCACTTCCCCTACCCTTAGTATTACTTCTTCCTCTTCTTATCTAATACCATCAGTGCACCAGTAGCACCTTTCACCGCTTACTATTGTAAAAACGTGTTTTCCTTGCAAAAATGCAAACTTTTCCGCACGGATATCGTCCAACATCATCAACAACTTTCAAATGAAAACGTCTGACCTTATTTTTATTCGTTTAAATAATTCTTTATATTAAAACCTCAAGACCTTGTGAGCGGCTATTGGATCAGTAGGTATTTTTGTGTGTTCTAATTACCGCTCATGCAAAAAACTGTTCATTGTACAGCTATCAAGATAAATAACAAAATATAAAATGAGTTTTTTTTTATGTGTTCGTAATGAAATCTATTTGCCGTGCACGGAAATAGGAAAACTTAGATGCAGTAACAAATGCAATTGTATAATTTTCCACGAAAGTTTATCAAATTCATTTCATTTTGCCGCTGATCGACATCGACAGCGATTGATCGTTTCAATAGTTATTTTATAATAAATATTTTAAAAAATAGCTTAATAGCCAGAATCGGGGAACCTCGGAGGAATTCCTCCGAAATTTATCCTAAGAGCTTCTTTGGTAGTTCAACTGGGAGTTCCTTCGAAAGTTCCGCAAGGAATTCCTTTGAGAGCTTCTCCAGAAATTTCTTCAGAAGCACCCGTAGAAGTTTTTCAGGACGTAACAAAAGGGGTTATTCTATGGGTTTTTTCCTAAAGTCTCTCTAGGAAGCCTACGGAAAATTCCCTTGGATTTTTCCGGAAGTTTATCAAGTATTTTTTTTCCGGAAGTTCCTCCGGTAATTCCTGTAGGAATTCTTTCAGCAATTCCTCTGCTGAAGTTCCTCCGGTAGTTCCTGTAGAAGTTCGTTCAGCAATGACTTCGGAATCGTCTTCGGAAGTTTCTCCTGGAATTCTTCCGAGAGTTTATTCTGGAATTCCTCCAGAAGCCCCAGACGAATCCCTTCAAAAATTATTCCAGGCGTTTCATTGGTAGGAGTTTGTCCAGAAATTCCGCTTGGAGTTACTTTAAGAGCTCCTCTGGCAGTTTGTTTACAAATTTCTCCAGAAGCACTTGTAGAAGTTTTTCAGGATGTTGAACTAGGAGATCTTCCGAAAGTTCCTCCATAAGTTCCAGTAAGAGTTGGGAAGTTATTGCAGAAGTTTCATCTGAATGTTGCTAAGTTTCTTTAGAAGTTTGAAAATTCCTTTGGAAGTTCCTATAGAAGCTCCTAAATAAGTTCATGTAGAAGATTTTCCGAAAATTTATCGGATTTCCTCCTAGAGTATCTGTAGAAATTTGTCCGAATATTCCTGTAAGAGTTCTTTCGAAAGTTTTTGTAGAAGTTTCTCGGATTACTTCGAAAGTTTCACTCATAGTTTCTCCGAAAGTTTATGTAGGAGTTTCTCTGTAAGTTCCTGTAGGATTTCCTCTGGCAGTTACTGTAGCAGTTCACTCGAAAATTCGTTAATGAATTTCTCAAGAAACTCCTCAAGAATTTTCTCTAGAAGCTCTTCCGTGAAAGTAAGTCCGAATGTTCGTCCGGAAGATCCTCTAAGAGCTTTTTTGTAAGTTCCTTAAGAATTTCTTCTGTATGATCCTCCAATAATTTCCTACGGATGTCCCATTATTAGTTCCTTTGGGAGTTTCTCTACGAGTTCTTCCAGAAGTTCTTCAAAAGGCTTTTTCGAAAGGTATTCTAAATGTTTTTCCTGAAGTTCTTCTAGAAAAATTTTGAATGTTTTTCTTGGGTTTTTTTTTTTGGAAGTTTCTGTAGGATTTTTTAGGGAAGTTCCGCTAACAGTTTCTGTTTCCTTGTAGGAATTTCAATAGTAGTTCCTGTAGGAGTTTATTTGAAAGTTCCTGTAAAAGTTCTTGCGCAAGTTTTAAAAAGTGCTTTTGGAAGATCTTCTAGAAGTATCCCCGGAAGCAGTGTTGACCAGACTCATTTCCCCGAAATTCGAATTGTGAAGCAATGAACTGTTATAACTGTGCGTTGTATTCCTGAGATGAAGGGGGAGGTGGTTGGGCTTGAGTGTTGCACATGGGATCCGACAGTTTCGATCTCGGTGGGCCGCAATTCAAGTTTCGGTGAAATGATTCGCACTCACTCACTCACTCATTTCATTTCACCGAAACTTGATTTGTGGCTCTCTGGGATCAAAATTGATCGACTTTGTGTGCAGTACTCAAGCTTAACCATCTGCTTTTCCATCTTAGGAGGATAGAGCATGGTTATAGTAGTTCGTGGCTTCGTAGTTCGGAAAATGTTATTTTCGGGGAAATGAGTCTGAACAACACTGCCCGGAAGTTACTCTAGAAGTTCCACTACGAGTTTCTCTAGATATTCTGCCAGCAATTTCTCCAGAAATTCCCCTGAGAAGTGAAAATTCCTCAAGGAGTTCCTCCAGAAGCTCTTGTAGAAGTTTCCCTGGAAGTTTTTCCGGACATTCGTCTAGGAATATGTCTTTGAAAAAAAAATTTCACAAATTTTATTGATAGTCCCTCTGCAAATTTCTCCAGGAGTTCCACCGGAAGTCCTAGAAGGATTTTCTCCAAAAGTTGCGCAAGGAATCACTCAGCAAGTTCCTTCGGAAACTCCTCTAGGAGTTCTCTTAGGAATATATCTGGAAGTTGAAGTCCCTACTCAAGTTTCTCCAGGAGTAACTTCGAAAGTTTCGCTAGGAGTTCTACCGTAAGTTTCGCTAGGAGTTTATCCGAAAGTTTATGTAGAAGTTCCTCCAGAAGTTCAATTATTTAACACTTCATATGGTAGTTCCTCTGAAACCTTCTCCTGGAATTCCTTCGGAAGCTTCTCTAGGATTTCCTCCGGAATTTCTCCGAGTAGTTTCTCTGGAAAATCTGCTTCTGAAGCTCCATAAGATTTCCCAGGAATTCCTTTGAAAACATATCCAGAAGTTCCTCTAGACTGCAGGATTTATGCTCTATAATTTCTAATGGATATTCCTCTAGTAATGTTCTTGGAAATTCCTCCAGGAGTTCTTCGGGTGTTTGTCCAGGAATATCTCTAGAAATACTTCCGGATTTGCCTCTACAAATTCATTCGAGATTTTCTCCGGGGAGTTCCCACAAGAACTATAACATATTTCAATATAATTTTAATTTCTAGGACGGTTCTTCCGAGGATTTCTACAAAAATTACTTCCATAATTTCTTCTATGAATTGCTCCAGGAATTCCCATATGTAAATATTTTCATACCTTGTACAAAATTTCAGGAATAATCTCGAAAAAATATATGTAACGGAACTTTGGAACAAATTTACAGGGAAATTTCTTAAGGAATTCTCAAAGAAATTCCGTTGAGAACTTTATGATGACTTCTGTTGCGGTGATTCAATCACGGAACTAATTTTCACAGCAGATGCAAATCCGTTTACGGTCGATCAGCTTAAACTGAAATTTTATTTATTTCATATAACTTATATCTACTTAAATAATACAATAGTTACTCACAATTTACAGTTTTCTTCCGCAATAAACTTTAGCCTTCAAACTATCGTAAATCTCGACACTTTCAGTGCAATATTTCACTACAAACAGCCTTTCTATTCTTTTGTTTTGACGTGATCAAAAGATAGGGTTACCATTTGTGTAACCACGCCAACAACTTCCTATAGAAATTCATTAAGAATTCTTGAAAGAATTTATGAAAAATGTCCCTTAGCTATTTCTTCCAGTATTACCGAAAGTCTTCTAGTGTAATTAACTAGTGGAATTCGTTAAATAATTTTCTGGGGAATTTCAGACGATATGCCTTGATATGCTCTAAACTGAATTTTCCAAATAATTCCTTTGGGAATTGTTAGAGACATTTCCGAAGGAAATTTATACAGAAATTACTTAGAAAATTCCTTATAAATGTCTTTATGAAATTTCTGATAATGTTTCCTGAAGGAATCGCTAAATGTTTCCCTTAGGGAATTTTCTCTGGAAATAGCCCAGAGTAGTGTTCAGAAAAATCTTCAGTGAAATTCTCAGAGGCATTCCTGTAGACATTCTTGGAGAAACTTTCGGATGAATTGCCGGAAAGATTCCCGAAAGAGTTCCGGAAAGAACAACAATTATCAGAAACTTCAATTTTCAATTCATAAATTGTCTTTAAATCATAAGTTGGTTTTAGACTTTTCCTAGTTTATATTTTTTAAAGTTCACGAAAAATTATGCATGGTAATATAGTTACGAAAAGCAGATTATATATTTGGTACAATTCTCATCACATAGTGAAAAATAAATGAATAATTCATTAGTCAGCATATCATTTCTGATTTCTCCTTCAATACGTTAAAGGCAATATTAACCTATGGATCTACTTAACTCTACTCTACTCTACATAATAAATTGCGTCAAAGGCAAAATACAGATTGAATAAAAAAAAAGTTATAGTTTATTTCTAGGAATTAAAAAAAAATCTTATGGAAAATGATTTTTTAGCAAAAGTTTTTGTGCGATTGCCTTTTTTACAGTACCTTCCATACAATAAACAAAATACTTACCATGATTCATCCTCTTGCCCAAAATTCCCTATGAAGCATCCACTGCAATGTGATCCCGCTGATTCAATTGCAACGTTCATCCCACTGATCACAATCATGAGCGATTCATTCCCGTTCTTCAGGCCATGCTTCCACGAATGAATCGACAAGTGAATCAATTCTATCAACACACACTCAAGTGAGCAATTCACACAATTTCTAATTTTTCAAGTTCATTTTCTTCCCCATCCCATGCACTGTCCTTTCGACACAAAGGCTTGCGTCGTCGTCACTCTTGCACCTTTTTCTCTGCGTCGCACATCGTCAAAGTTCTCGATGTTTTAGTACAACCATTCAACGAGTCAATCGGCCCCGTCAGTCAGTCAGTCTTGAAAAATGTGCGAAGCGGATTCCATCATCATCGGTGTTTCCGTGTGAATGTGTGGCAATAATAAAAGAGCAAATTGGTGAAGTGCTTTGCCGACGTTTGGATCCCAACAATTTACCAAATTGATTTCGGTTTTTCGTTCCGTTTCAGTTTAGTTTAGGTGAGTAATCACATTAAAAGTTATCAACAAGTGCAATAGCGCTAGCATAATTCGCAATAATCCACCTACATATACACCATACCTATACACATGTTTGACATTGCTCGCTAGAACGTAGAAACGCATCCATTCGCTTGTTGCTTCACATTTATTCCGTGTGGAAGGGAAAATATGGCAAAGAAAAAATAAGTTCTGTTCACCGTGATGACAAACAGAAGCATACACTCAGTGGGATATTTTTAGAACTCGACCAACTCGTCGTTGGTGTTATTGTTGGCCTTTGAATTTGTGCCACAGTCATCAGCAATGGATGAATTTGGATTTTAGTTGCTTCGCAACGGGAGATTTGTTGTTGTTTTCGATTTGTGTGTAATTGTGCTGCTGGGATGAGTTTATCATCAATGTGTTGGTGTAATAAAGACGAAGTGAGTGGGAAACAAGTGGCGAACCAAAACAAACCTATGAACATGTTTTTCGTGCAGAGAATGTTAATAAAACAAAAGAGGAAATTCAAAAGAGACAAGTATAATTTACATTTAGATATGAACTTACCGAAGAGTATTATTATTAGTTATTAAAAGTGACAAATCTCGGATCAAGACTGGTAGGGTGAAAAATGGACAGAGCGTTACGCGTATACAATTTGGACATTTGCGGCAAAATCAAATGGAATTGTCCAAATTATATAGGCGTAACGGTCTGTCCAAATTACTTTGAATGCCCTATACAAAGATAGAAAACATTTCTCATCGAACAAATTCCTTCATAGGAATCGTGGATAGATATTTTGTAAGATTATATTCTCCTTTGCTCCGCTTTCATGTAACAATACCACCCCACGAATGAATCGAATCCAATTCAATTTGCTTAAGAACCTCCCTGATGTCACAAAGAGGCACTTGTTGATCCGATTCAAACACTTTCCGTAGTGAAGTTTTGGATGGTTAGAAACAAACATTACACTCACTCAATGATAGTGTAGTAGCACGTTATAGTCCAGGATGCGTTTCAGTTTCATGTAATCCAAACGCGATGTTTTCGTGTCTTAACAAGTAGCTAGAGAGGACTGTTCTCTGTCTAATGACCAAATAGTTTAATCGAAAGGTATACGCAGCCGTAACAAAAGGCTATTCTTCTTCGACTGGACAAATATTTGGATTTGAGCAGAGACAAAGTTACTTTCGACTGTCTTGCTTTGCTTTCTTCAGAAATTCCGCTCGCCTTTGTTCAAAAGGAGCACATGGGTTAGGTGTGTTCAGATGTTAAGGGTGCTTTTCACTTAGAAAGTGTTGATATGCTATCAGAAAATTTTCACGGTTTTCTGTTAATCATGATTTTTGTAGTTTTAAGTCTTACGAAGAACAAGACATTCATCCAAAGAATACCAGATTATTTACGTTAAACGTGTATCTTTCTCAGGATTGCAAGTTATCTCGAGCATGTCAACAAGGAAAAACAGATTGTATGAAAATGATGCATACAAATAAGATGTCTTACCAATGCACAATGGTCCAGATAGCAAGTTTAGGCGGACATGATCTTTTCGACGTCATTTTGTGGTTTTAGAGTATAGGTTGCTTCCCATAAGTGTCTCGAAATTAGTTGTACTACAATTCGTACGAAAGGGATTTTATTTCTGCACTAATCGCAATAGTGTCCTCCTATACGCCAACTTTTTTATGTTAATAGATAGCAAGTTGGTATGTTCAGCAAAGTTGTAGCATATTTTAATACAAAAAACTTTGTAGAACAAACTTTTTATCTATCTCTTATACATTCTGAGATAATTGACTTTATATATGAAAAAAATGAAGAAAATCATTTTTTCACTCATAAGTCATTTATTTACAAATTTTAGCAGCCTACTATGTTCTACAAAGTTTTTGATACAGCTATATTCTACAACTTTTATGAATATACCACAGTTGTATTTCTTCTCGTTTTCTTATTGTCTTCTTCTTCTTCTTCCTGACGTAACGTCCCAAAGAAGATTTTAATTTAAAATCATGCCGTATTAAAAGTCATAAATTGCGATTGCTACTCACATCAGATCCAGTGATCTCACTGACAAATCGTCGAATCGCACAGAAGCATTCGGAATTGCACGAAAAAGCGCAAGAATTATTGAAAAAGTTTTGAAAATTATGCTTTTTCACAAATATAGTACACTCTACAAAATCTAAACAGGTGTTGATTATTTCATGAATCGCGGCGGCCATGACTTTTGTGTGTTTTATAAAAAAGATGACTTATTAATGTGTTTTAATTGCAAATCACCCGTCATTGAAAATAGTCTTAAAAACATATATAAACATAATATATTCACCAAATTTCACTCAAATACTCTTTAAGGGGTGTAGAGCCACGGTGTGACAGGTAGGTTCATTTTCAAGTGCATCTTTGCGAGTTATTTGGCCTGTAATACGGTATGATTTTAAATTAATATCTCCTACACTGAAAACATCTCTTCGTATTTTATCCAAAATCCATTTCGTAAAACAAAATTTCGTACATATAACGCTATTTTCATTCATTGTACGAATTATTTGTACTTGACAGAATTTCGCCATTATACAATTATACGCCGATATACAATTCGTAGGTGTGCGTTATCGTGTTGTTCGTATTACGAATTGTTTAGTATTACAAAACTGATGGTTTAATCTACGAAATCATTCGTTGTTTTCTGCAACGAAAGGTTTTGTAGACACAGCTCCTTCTTAAATGTTCGTTCTGAATGCGAAACAAACGAATTTCGATTACGAAATGTTTAGTACATTATAACAATCATTGGTTGATTTGATTTCGAGCTTGATTCATATTACGAAGCTGGTTGCATACATATTATGAAACTGTTTCGTTGCAGTTGCAGTCAATTTTTGTATTGAAATATGCTACAATTTTGCTGAACATACCAACTTGCTATCTATTAACATAAAAAAGTTGGCGTATAGGACACTATTGCGATTAGTGCAGAAAAAAATCCCTTTCGTACGAATTGTAGTACAACTAATTTCGAGACACTTATGGGAAGCAACCTATACTCTAAAACCACAAAATGACGTCGAAAAGTTCATGTCCTCGTAAACTTACTATCTGGACCACTGTGAATGTGATCTAGCAAATGTGTACTCTTCAGTTATTACTATATATTTCAATTGCGTTTTCCCACAACCTTGAACCTATTCATTTAGCAAACCCACCAGCAGTCCTCCGTTGTTGGTGGGTTTACTGCCTGTGATTCCAAAAAAGTTCAACAAGGAATTCCTCCAGGGATTGTACCAGGAATTTCTCCATGCAATCGATCAGTAATTTCACCAGGAATTGCTCCTGGTAATGCTGCGAGTATTTCTTTAGGAATTGTACTAAAATTCCTTCACGGATTTCATCGGTAATTCCTTAATGATTCCACCATGTGTTTATCCAGAAATTTCATCAAGATTTTGTCCAGTGATTTAACTAGGAATTCCTAAAAGGATTCCCAAAGAAATTCCTTCCGGAAGTCCACGTGGTATTTCTAACGGGATTCCAACAGGTTTTCATCAAAGGATTTCATCAGAAGTTCCTCTAAGTATTCCTTTCAAAGTTCTTCCAGGGCTTCCATCAGGAGAACTTCAAAAGTTTCATTCAGAAACTATTGCAGGGATTCCACCAGAAATTTCATCAGATTCCTTTCCAGGGATTCCATCAGGAGTTCTTACAGGAATTCCATCAGTAGTTCCTCTAGGGATCATGAGTTGTTCTAGGGATTTAAACACGAGTTCGTCCATCAGGAGTGTTTCTTAAGATACTATCAAGAATTCCTCGAAGGATTCCATCAGGAGTTTCTCTAGGGATTCCATCGGAAGTTCCTCTAAGGATTTAGTCGGAAGTTCCATTATGGATTCTTTCGAAAGTTTCACTAGGGATTCCATCAAGAGTTTTTCAGGGGATGTCCTCAGAAGTTTTTTTTAGGAATTCCATCAGGAGTTCCTCCAGGAATCCCATCTGAAATTTTTCCAGAGATTGCATCAGGAGTACTTTCTGGGATTCCACCTACAGCTCCTCTAGGGAATCCATCAAGCGTTCCTCTAGCAATTCCATCAGAAGTTTCACAGAGATCCCATCAGGAGTTTCTTCAGATATATCACCTGGAATTCCTCCAGGGGATCCTATCAGGAGTTTCTATAAGGGTCCCATCAGGAATTTCTTCGAAGATTTCTACTCCACCAGTGATTCCATCAGGAGGTCCTCTAGGAACTCCATCAGGAGTTTTTCTAAGGATTTTATCAAGAGTTCCTCCAATGATTTCATCATCTTTAGGAATTCTTTCAAAGATTCCATCAAAAGTTTCTCCAAGGATTCAATCAGGAGTTCCCATAAGGATTCTATCACAAGTACTTTTAGTACTTCCATCAAAATTTTTCAGGGAATTTCATTCGGAGTTGCTCCAGGGATACCATCAAGAGTTGCTTCTGAGATTCAACCTGAAATTCCTTCATAGATTATATCAGGAGTTTCTCTAGTGATTATATCAGGAGTTTCGGAAGGAATTCCATCAGGATTTCTTGGAGTTGTAAGGAGTTCCTTTAGTGATTCTTTTAGGAGTTCAATCTGGAATCTTATCAGGATTTCCATCAGAAATTCCTCCAGAGATTCCATCAGGAGTTCCTTCGGAGATTCCAGCTGGAATTCATCCAGAGATTATATTGGAAGTTCTTTAAGAAAATGTATCCAGGCATTCCATCAGACTTTCCTTTCCTATCAGTATTTCCTCTAGAAATTTCAACAGGAGTTCCAATAGCGATTCCATCAGGATTTCCTCTAGAGATTACAACAGAAGGAACAAATATTTCACCTGGAACTCCTCTAGGGAGTACATCAGAAGTTCTTCTAGGACTTTCATTCAGAATTCTCCTGAGTATTACATCAGGAGTTCATTTAGGGATTTCATCAAGGGTTCCTTCAGAGATTTCATTAGCAGTTCCTTAAGATATTCTACCTGGAATTTCTCCAGGGATTCTATCAAAAGTTTTTCTAAGGATTACCCTAAGTCTTTCAACGGGAGTTCTTCTAGGGATTTTATGAGGAGTTCCTTCAGGGATTCCATAAGGAGTTCCTATAGAGATTCAATTAGGAATTCCTTCAGGGATTCTGTCAGGAGATCCCCAAGGAATCCATCAGATGTTCCTTCAGAGACTCCACCTGGAATTCTTTCAGAGATTATATAAGGAGTTTTTCAAGGAAATGCATCAGAATTTATTTTAGTGCAATCCCTTGGGTGTTCTTCCAGGGATTCCATCAGAAATTTTTTCAGGAATTTTATTAGTAATTCCTCCAGAAATTCCAACAGGAGTTCCTATAGCGATTCCGTAAGGAGTTCCTCTAGACATTACATCAGAAGTTCCTTCAGTAATTCCACCTGGAACTTCTCCAGGAATAACATTATAAGTTCTTCTAGGGATTACATGAGGATTTCTTCTGGGTATTACATCAGGAGTTATTTTAGGGATTTCATCAAGAGTTCCTCCAGAGATTTCATCAGAAGTTCTTCTAGATATTTCACCAGGAATTC
The DNA here is from genome assembly GCF_002204515.2 of Aedes aegypti. Classification (NCBI taxonomy): domain Eukaryota; kingdom Metazoa; phylum Arthropoda; class Insecta; order Diptera; family Culicidae; genus Aedes; species Aedes aegypti. Next base: position 70,678,683 of record NC_035108.1, on the reverse strand, counting down.
TTCCAAAGATTTTATCAAACGTTTCTCTAGGAACTCCATCAGGACCTCCCCTAAGTCCTTCAACAGGAGTTCTTCTAGGGATTTCATCAGGAGTTCCTCGAGGGACTCCATCAGAAATTCCTATAGGGATTTAAATGAAAATTCCTTCAGAGATTTCATCAGGAGATCCTTTTGGGATTCAATTAGAAGTTCCTCCAGGGATTCCATCAGTAGTTCCTTCAGAGCTTTCACCTGGAATCCCTACAAGGGTTCTTTCAGAAGTTTCTCTAGGGATTCCATCAGAAGCTCCCCTAAGTCTTTCAACAGGAGTTCTTCTGGGTATTTCATTAGAAAATCCTCCAAGGATTTATCAGGAGTTCCTGCAGGGATTCAATTAAGAATTTTTTCAGAGATTCCATCAGAAGTTCCTCCAGGATTTGCATTAGAAGTTCCTCCAGGGATTCCATCCTTCAGAGATGCCCCCCTGGAATTCATACAGGGGTTCTTTCAGAATTTTCTCTAGGGATTTCATCAGGAGTTCCATTGGAGATTGCACCTACATTTCCTCTAGAGATTATTTCAGGCGTTTCTTAAGGAGTTTCATCAGGAATTTTTCTTGAAATTTTTTAAGGAGTTCCGTTAGGCATATCATTAGGAATATCTCCTGGGATTTCATCAGGAGTTCCTCTAGGTACCCCGTCAAAATTGCTTCAGAGGATAGGGATTACAGCAGGAGCTGTTCTATCAAGACATCTTCTATGGATTTTATCAGAAATTCTTCAAGGGTTTCCATTAGAGTTCCTTCAGACATTCTACCTGGAATTCTATCAAGAGTTTCCCTAGGGATTGCATCAAAAGTGCTTCCAAAGATTTCATCAGAAGTTCCTCTAGGGATTTTATCTGTAATTCTTCTATAGATTTCATAAGGAGTTTTGCTGGAATTCCAACAGAAATTCTTCCATGAATTCCATTAGAAATATTTCTCAGATTTCATTATCAAATCCTTATGGTATTCCATCATGTACACCTTCTGGAATACCATCCGAAGTTCTGTCAAGCATTCTATCAGGAATTCTTCTAAATATTCCTTTAGGAATTCCTCTGTGGTTATTCTGCGTTCCATCAGGCTATTTACTACGGATTCCTCCCCGAATTTATTAATGGATTTCACCAGAATTTTCTGCCAGGTCCTTATCTAGGGAAATCTTTAAGAGATACCTCAATGGATTTCTCCCGAGATTAATGAAGGGATGCCTTACGAATTTTCTCATGTTATTGATCTCGAAATTACTTGAGGAATTCTTCTCCGAATTCCCTTCTGAAGCTCTCCAAAAATTATCGAGGATTATCAGGGATTTTACGAAAAATATCCAATAAAGTTTCATCACCGGAATTCCTCAAGAAATTTCTGGCTGAACTTCTTAAGAGATTCCTCGCAGAATTCATCAAGGGTTTCTTCCCAAAGTTCATTAAGGGATTTCTCCCAAGATAAATGAAGGGATTCCTCCCAGAATTCCAAAAGGGATTCCTTCCAAAATTCCTCAAGAAATTTATCTCGGAATTCCTCTTGGAATCTCTCCAAGGATTCTCAAGGACTATCAGGTATTTCAAGAGAAATTTCTAATAAGTTTTCATCACCGGAATCACTCAAGAGACTCCTTCCGGAATCACTCAAGGGATTCCTCGCTGAATCCATCAAGGGGTGACTCCCAAAATTCCGTAAGGAATTTATACCAGAATTCCTTAAAGGATAGCTTCCGGATTTTTTCAAGGGATTTCTCGCGAAAAATCGCCTAGGATTCTTAAAGATAACCAGGAATTTCTCCAGGGATTTTTCCAGAAATTCCTTATAACGATCTCACAATTGATTAGGGAATCCACCAGTTTATCCTTCAGCGACATATTCAAGAGTTCCTCCTGGGATTTAAAAAAGGAAACCCTTCAGGGATTTCTCCAAGAATTTTGTTGGTAGTTCGACTGTAAGTTTTTTTTTTTTAATTTTGTCAAGATGGAAAAGCCAAATTAACTCCAAGAATGAATGCCGTATTTCCACCAGAAATTCCTTCGAAAATTCCGCTAGGATTTCCTTTAAGGATTAAAAGAAAAATTCCCAACATAAATCTTCCAGGGAATCCAGAAGTTCCTCCATGGATTTTATCTGGAGTTCACCCAGGTAATTCTTCAGGATTTTTGTCAGGAAGGCCTACAAAGATTTCAGCAGAAATTCTCATAGAGATTCCATTAGAATTTCCTTCAGAAACTCCACCAGGTTTTACCGGCAATTAAAAAAATCCCCCAGAAATGAAATCATGGAAATGTTCTTCCACAGTTACAGAATTTAAAAAAATATCAATCACATATTCACTTAGCTTGTCGAGAGCATTCAAAACATGTAAAGATGTATAGTGTTGCTGCAAAACGAACGGTCAATCAAACGGTTGCATCAACATAAATCGGTTTGACTAACTTGGGGGCGGAGTCAATGTTGGTCAAACTGTCTGAGCGTCTGTAGGCTGCAAAACGCAACCTTGCCGATGAAACAGAAGACTACGAACCAAAATCTCACCACTCCGTGTCGGCCAGGAGACGTATTCAAAGACATTGCTTGAAAGCCGATATAATAGAGCGTAAGATATTTTTTCAGGTGACCAGCAAAGCGTTCAAACGAAAGATAGTGACTTGCATGTCTAATTGATACAAAGAGTTGTTTAGGGAAGCAGATTGAGCAGCATCAGATAAAAATCAGCGTTATTCAGCTACCAAGCTCACTTGGGTGGCAAAAGAGGAGAAAATGTTGACCAGTGCTGATGGCGGAATCGATTCGCATAATTGGAGCAGCTGGAGCAAATCTGCAGTTATATCATAAAATGGAGGTAGTGCTGGCCAGCATCTGTAAAACTTTTCAGCACCATCAGAGGACACGCAATCTCAACATAGTGCTCTCTGGTGCATCTTGGTGTAATGGTTGACGAACAACTGAACTTCAACAGACTATACCTGCGAGAAGGCGGGTCTGGTCATGGATAGAGAGCGGATTGAGTCATTGCTGACAAAGAGATAGCAGATTATGTCCTGGCTTCAAAAAAGGCTATAGGTCAGCGATTTAAGCAGGCAAGGTCTACGGAGTAGCATGGTCGTATCGTAGTATCGGTAATAAGTCTTCAAAGCACATCGTGGGATTGACTTTGTCACATATTCAATCAGCATGGAGACTATGGTTTCGGAAAAACTCTACCGCCGGGGAACTGTACGTAGAAGCAATACATTTCGAGTAGAATGTAGTTAATCACAGGCTTGAGTCGTCGGGGCACGGAAACCGAAAGCCATCCATGGACGGTGAGGAAGATGAATAGCGTGAGGCATTGATGTACTTATAATCCCTCTACTCCTCGAGGTAATACTATAAGACAGCCCCGTGGGACATCAGGTGTTTTGTCCAAGCCAAGCCCGTATCCAAGGTTCGCGTAGTGTAGTATGCTTCCAGTACATATCCATACCTCATCTTCCCTCAGATAGCTGGAGTGGGTGAAAGTTTCCAGCTTTTGACAGAAGTGCTGGACAGAACCCGTCGAACTGAGTCGAATGATGTTTTACAATCACACGACGCGACGCGAGACAGAACACAACACTTATGGTTCTTACAAACGTTAAAAGGACGGCTCCATCCCATTACCCCGAACGCCACTACCCCGAACGCCATTACCCCGAATGCCACTACCCCGAATGGGTCACTACCCCGAAAGCCATTACCCCGAATGGATTATTACCCCGAACGCCACTACCCCGAATGAGCCATTACCCCGAATAGTATGAGATACAGTACAGTATCTTGTTTTGCGTGCAAAAATGCGTCTCTAATGAAGGCTGGTAATTAATGGCACGTAAAATTCGTCGGTAAAATGTTCATCATATATTTTCCCTTCTTTTATATGCCAGCTATTCTTTCGATATATCTTGATGGCAACTATATTCTTCTCATTCTTTCTGAGACAGTGTCTGTTTATCAGCTCAGTGGGCACCTTCACAATTGAACCCTTGAATTCACAAATTATTCAGCATGACCAAGCTGAGGGTCGTGGGTTCGAATCCCACCGGCCGAGGATCTTTTCGGGTTGAAAATTTTCTCGACTTCCCAGAGCATAGAGTATCTTCGTACCTGCCACACGATATACACATGCAAAAATGGTCATCGGCATAGTCAGCTCTCAGTTAATAACTGTGGAAGTGCTCATAAGAACACTAAGCTGAGAAGCAGGCTCTGTCCCAGTGGGGACGTAAACACCAGAAAGGAGGAATTCACAAATTTCATTTCGCCAAAAATTGCCATTTTTAATACTTACCCAGCCCCTCGTACTTTTTTTTGTATGGAAATTCTACACATTGTGAATGGGCTGAAACATTTTGAGGAAAACTACCCACAAACTTTTTTGCTCCCATCAGCGTTACGAAATTTGTGAATGGGCTTTAATAAAATAAGTCTTTTATTGACTGAAAGGAATTCGAATCCATAACCCTCAATATGGTGTTGCTTAACAGATGCATAATCACCGGTATTTGGACTTGTTGGTGGTGTTCATATTTCAATTTTGTTTTTGAACAAATATTTTTCTTTCTTATGAATATAGGTTGTGTCATAGCATCACGTTGTTACAGTGATCATTCACGTCATAGCTGCAAACATTTCACCTGAAATTTGCCCTTCTTTTTTAAATAGGCTATTCTTTCACAATTTTGTTGGATAAGCAAGTCACTAATATTTCCATATAGAACAGCTTTATATAAAGGAATATATCTTGAAGGCATTCACTAAAGTGATTCCTGCTATAATTCTAATCGGAAATTTTTCCTTTCTTTTATCTTCTTGTATTAAAACAGACAGGTCTCTTATGGATTTACTCACCACTTCTCTGCCATCATCATTTCTTCATTATCTTGAATCAAAAAAAATTTTTTTTGTGGTTATCTCACAGAAATTCAAATTAATGATCCCACAAATCAATAAAAGTTCTGACTGTAGCGTCAATCAGAGGCCGCCGATTTTTCTAACATGTACAAGTGTACAAGTGCGATAGAAGAACGGTCGTCTATTAGGTTGGTTTTTAGACGGGTTCCATAGAACAACCCTTGCAGCGACTATCTCAGGGTGAACTTCCATTACCATCGTTTACGAAACAAAATCTTTAAGAAGCTCTTAATCTTAATGCCCGACACCTATAAAAATGAGTAAAGGAAGTGGCTACCGACGTCCAATAAGAGACTTTACTACATCCTAATTTTGTGCATATTATAGCTATCCTTCTCATAATAAATTCACCCTTCTTTTCGAAATAGGCTGTTCTTCAGAGCATTGCAATGTGGATGTGTGAATCTTCCCAAAATTAGAGGACGAAACTTAGTGTGTAAACATTATTTGCTGAACAACTAGCTGCTTTTCTATCTTCTAATATTTGAAAAATACATTTTTGACCCAAACTCGTGAAATACTCAAAAGGAATCGTACAATTATCTCCCCACTCTCTAACTAGAATATGTCTCAAAATGTTATCCATTCGGGGTAATGGCGTTCGGGGTAGTGACCCATTCGGGGTAGTGGCGTTCGGGGTAATGACCCATTCGGGGTAATGGCTTTCGAGGTAATGGCGTTCGGGGTAGTGGCATTCGGGGTAGTGGCGTTCGGGGTAGTGTCATAGAATCTAAAAGGACATATAAATTACCTTTTTTTTTAACGACCGGTTTCGGGCTTGATGCTGCCCATCATCAGGACGATGTCCAACTGATCACAATCAGTTGGACATCGTCCTGATGATGGGCAGGGAGTGTGGGAATGCCTCTCTACCGACGACCCACTAAAACCAACCCATGCACTGAACGTGAGCAACTCTTGCTGAACTTCTCAAGTGGTGTACAGAATGCACAAACATTACCCTTGGCCTCAGACCCTTATCTCCTCGAAACCACTTTAAGGTAAGGAGGGGCCAGTGCATATATCACTTAACACGGTACTGGATGCTAAGAACGTGTTCAACAGTGCCAGTTGGGAGGCTATCACCGCAGCCCTAGACAAAATGCGGGTCTTCGAATATCTGTGTAAAGTTCTGCAAAGCTATTTTCAGAACCGGGTACTGGTTTACGTACGACACAAACCAAGCTTGGACGGATGTCAACCAAAGTAATGGCAAGAGTTCAACAGGGATCCATACTTGGTCCAATATTGTGGAATATGATGACACTGCCGAATGGAATCGAGATCGTCGGTCCTCGCAGACGAGGTCGTTCTTGAGATATCTGGCGAGACTGCGGAGGAGGTGGAGATGCAGACGGCGGAATCACTAGACATCATTGAATTGTGGATGACTGGAGTCAAGCTGCAGTTTGCTCCTCATAAAACGGAGGTGGTGCTGGTTATCAACTGCAAGGCGGTCCAGCAGTTTAAGATCAACGTTGGAGGATACGCAATTTCATCGAAGTGCTCTCTAAAGCACCAAAAACAGGCCAAACACCAACAGCGACGTAGACTAAGCCAGCGAAAAGGCAGCGAAAGCAGCTAACACTGTAGCTAGGATCATTCCCAACATTGGAGGACCAAGAAGCAGTACGAGGCGTCTTCTGGCGACTGGCAAATGGTCGTCGGGGCGCCTGTGAACCGGAAGCTTCCCACCACCGGAATCGCAGGACCGACCTCGGCATCTGTCCGAATAGCAGCCGAGGAAATCTTCGTCGGGGTAGTATAGAACCACAACCGGGGACTACTCTGAGTAGTACGTAGCGTATCACAGGCTTAAGTCTTCGGAGCGCCAGTGAACCGGAAGCCATCCTCCAACCGGAATTGTTGGCATCGATCGTCACAAACAGTTTTGGGTGCCAGTGAACCGGAAGTCATCCTTCAACCGGAATCGCTGGACCGACCTCGGCATCCAACTGGTCAACCAGGAGAGCTCGGAAAGCAGAAGTAGCCTCGAATCGAGTGAAGTGACACGCCGTGTTAATCAAATAAGGCGTCATTTCACATGTTACCTCGCTTCACGAGATCGAAAATTCTCACTTCTCGTCAATCGTAGAATAAACCCACTTATCTAGATTATATTGTCCAGGGACGTGGGACGATTCGCCATAGACCTTTAGGGCGATGTCATCGGCATAACCATCAATAATAACGCCCGAGTCAAATAGTATACGTGACTTGAAACTCCAAGCCTTGTATTGGAAATTGAGAGCGAACATATTATGTTCCGGTACACATTGGATAAAAATCCAGAAACAAATCAGTCATAGTTGGATGTTCTGCTCCTTTTTTTTGACCCTGTATGGCAGTGTACGCATCTGTTGTTTCTTTCCAGAATATATAATTCAAAACAAGATTTACTTTTGTATTTACATGTACGATTTATTCTTAATTCGATGGAATCACATAGGGGTCGTTCTACACACAAACACACAAATCGATTGGTTGTTTACATTTTGAAGCACCCAGAAACCTGTCTACCGTTCTCAGTCAGTGCTTCCTAATTTTCCTGCTTCATCGCTTTCGTATCGAACAGCAGTTGACTTCAGTTCTCCTGGCATGCCCATGCCAAGTGCTCACAGTTCCTTCTTCGTCCGCTCGTCGTAGTGCTCCACGTCCACCTTGACCACGTACAGCAGAAACAGTGCCAGGCCAATCAGGAAGCAGATGGCACCCAACTGAATCCAGCTGAATATTTTAACGGCTTTCACCAGCTCCGGTCGTTTCTAGTTTTGGGGACGAAGAATCGATTCCAATTAGTGCCCGGAAGCAATCACGTATGCATATGAGGGTGGCCCATAATAACCGAACTGTAAAAATGTTAAGTTGAACCGCCGTTCATTCGGGTCTTCAAAAGCTACTGTTAAAATTTGAGTGGAATGCGTCGTGTTCAATAAGGCCGCAAGGGGGGTAGTTGATGAACCAATGTTAGTAACTTCTCTTTTGATAGCATAACAAAATAATTCTTTCGATTATAGCGCATCCTACAGTCAAATATGTAATTAGAAATGTTTTCCCATATATTTGGTAGGTTTTCTCCGTACAAACTTCAAGATCGCTTCGTCCCCCTTAGAATTGACGGATTCTTTGTTCCTCGAGATTTTTACAGTTTAATTTGTTTTATATTTATGAAAATGGGCCACCTTAATGCTTGAATGCACAACTAGTTGCACTGCTACTTACCGCCACGATTCCAATTATCAGCGCCACCACCGAAATCAAATTAGCCATACATGTGCCGATGATGATGACATTGGTACCTGGGCAGATAATAAAACAGGGGAAAAGTGGTTACCATCAGAAAGTCGCGATTCACAGTGGAAAAAAACTTACTGGTGGGCAGGTTGGCAATGGGGAAGATTTTCGCGGCGATTGTCACAAAAGTGCCGAACAGGCAGATGGCAAAGCTGTACAAAAACACCCGATGAAGCCGACTGGAAGCCATAATTTGATTGTTTTTATTTCTATCGTCGAACGGGACAAACACCGAACTGTGGGACAATAATAGTATTGCACTGAGGGAGAGTCTCGAATTTTTATGTTTTCACGCACGAAATTCACGATTCGGTGCCGGAGGGTTGGCAGCAATGGCTGTCAAAGGCCAGAGCCAGAGTGTGAAGGAAAACTGGGAAAATGTTTTCCACTTTTCCTTCGAGCTTAATCGTTTGTAAACAGAGCTATCATTGTGGTGGTAAAAAGAACCATGAATGATTTTGGTGAATCGGTAGTTCATTTCTTACTACAAACATGCGCAGTGCTTAGGTTGAAGCAGTAGTATCGTTTTCAATATATTCCTTCATATGTGAATAGGGTAAGTGTTGCCTAAATCCTCATGCTATGCAAAATAGAGGAGTTAAACGCAATTGAAGCTTTGTTTCTTATTATTGTAATTTTCAACACTTGTGTTAAGGTGCATCAAAGCCAAACCTCGTGTTTTCAAGAGCACAAATCTAGAGAACCTGACAACTGTTCGCGCTGAAAATTTGATCGTTTGGTGATTATGGATGGTTGTCTTGTTCTCTATATTGGTGCTCCTGAAATACGCCGGCCTACGTTAGCCTTGTGGTAGCGTCCACGGCTATAATATTGGATATTGCGTTCATATCTCGGTACAGAGGGGGTACATTCAAACTTCCAGCGACTGTACGCGTGATTCATCGTATTCCAAGAAAACCACTTTTCGTATATACAGTGCTGACCCGATTTTGTCTGCCCCCGATTTAGTCTGCTTTTTGACCCGATTTTGTCAGTCTACTTTACATAGCATATTTTTCATCATGTTTACCCGTGTTTACATTGAAACTGATCCCATATGATAATAATTGCTATCAAGAAACGTCTACAAGTTACGTAACGTGAAATTGAACTTTTCAAAATTTCTCCTCTCACTCCATATGAATGACTTCAAAAAAAATTGGTATGGATTGTCACATTTCGCTGAAGTTCTCCCAAAGAGCGTTATGTCTCTTATTGAGATTTTGTTGGAGCATTTAACTAAAATATGTTGAGTTTCCTGGAAATGGGGGTCAATTATGGCTCAGTTTTACTGGATAGTAGTAATAACTTCTTTGTTCGAAGCCGGTAAAACTAGCTCAGATGATTTTGTTGCGAAATTGCCTTTTAAATGCTCATGCGCCGTCAGGTATTACGGAGCCGAACCATTCCAAATATTTTTACAAATTCATGTTGACTTCTTATGTTAGCTTTGGGGAACCGTAAAACTCGCGGTTTGGTCGAGGTTAGGGGTAACAATAATATTTAAGGACGGGAAAGGATAATGGCAAGGCTGGTAGCGAGTCACTTTTAAGTGACATGGTCACTTTAAAGTCCCTTTTTAGAAGCCATTTCAACTAAAGTCACTTTTTTCGTCAAAAAGTCACTTTTTTCAACAGCTGAATTTTCGAGAGAAAATTAAGAATCCGCCTTTTTCAATTTAGGCTAAGTTTTAATATTACTTCATTTGAGTATCAAAACTTTGATTCATGGTTTTCTTATGAAAAAAGTTAATCTTCCATACAGTGGAGTAGCTAGGGTTTTTGGGGCCCGGTGCGGTGTTCCATTTAAGGGCCCTCAATAAAGTAATGTGAACGCCGTTCAAATGCGAACGCTAATGTGAAATCAACTGTTGAAATAAACGATGACCAAATAGCTTTTATAGAATTATGATTAAAATGATGGAACTTATGTTGATATGTTGATAATGTTGCTGTAGTCGTTAAATGACACAAATGTCAGTTAATGAGCCAACATTTCTTCTTTCTTAATTCTTGTTCAAAAATACATTGGTTTACTTAAAATTATCGAGAGGACTTCCAGTGAATTGCCATGTAAGTTGATATATTAGCTGGCGGAGCACAGTGGGACGAAACTGAAAATTGACGGTCAAAACCTCTTAGAGGCGTTTTAGGCCATAAGTTTCTTCGGGACATTGTTTTGAATTGTCATCCCGAGTAATAATGAAAAATAATTTTTAAATTATACTGAATAGGGCACCCGAGAAAAAAATATTTTTTTGAAAAAAAATTTTTTGGGCGATCATCACTTCAGCAAAGTTTTAGATCTTTTTATTTTGAACAACTTTGCTGAACATACTTGATATATTTGACTTCATTTTCACGATGATATGTTTAAATTTAACGATTTTTACCATAAATATCAGTTTTTTGACCATTTCTATGATCAATGTGCAATTTATGAGCATGACATGTTCTACAACATTTTATATATTACAAAAATACACAACTTTGTCCAACATACCAAAGCTGTGAATTCATCTCATCGGAAAATATACTGAAATTAAGGTAAAATTTATATAATTTTCGACCATTTTACTAGGCAAGTTTCTCTTGAATCGGCACTTTTCGGCAGCTATATTTAATATGCTTTGATGCCTTATTATATAAGTTAAAGCCCCATGGCAAAAGAATGATCGGGTCTCACAGGGCACATTGATTTCAACCATTTTTTTTGACGAGCTTGGAATTTCGATCTTAAATTGTTTTTTGACCTTTGTATGCTCACAGTGCAATCAATAAACTTGAAATACTCTGTATTTATTATATAGCAAAACAGCATTTTAAAACAACGTCTTTGTCACTCTGCTCAATTTTAGCTCCAAATCGTAGTAGCCGACAATAATTCGCCTTCGGTCAAAATGCGTGAAACATTTAAGAATAAATAATAATTTGTATTTATGATAAAAAAGCAAATAATAATAGAGAGTCATACATAATTTCGCCTGTTAAGCCCAATTTCTCTAATTTTTCAACCATTAGGTTGTTTGTTGTGCCAGCAAAAGTGAATTTTCTGATACAAGAGAAACCTACCTAGTAAATTCTCAAAAATAATATTTATTTTAATAAAAACATTTTATTTTTCGATGCAATACTTTTACAGCTTGTCAGCTTATACAGATGTCTTCAACTATGCTTTATGATATAAAAAATTACAGAATATCTCAAGTTTATTGATTGCACTGTGGGCACACAAAAGGTCAAAAAACTAATTGATGTCAATATTCCAAGCTTGTCAAAAAAAATGGTTGAAATCAATGTGCCCTGTGAGACCCGATCATTCTTTTGCCATGGGGCTTTAACTTATATAATAAGGCATCAAAGCATATTAAATATGGCTGCCGAAAAGTGCCGATTCAAGAGAAACTTGCCTAGAAAAATGGTCGAAAATTATATAAATTTTACCTTAATTTCAGTATATCTTCCGATGTGATAAATTCACAGCTTTGGTATGTTGGACAAAGTTGTGTATTTTTGTAATATATAAAATGTTGTAGAACATGTCATGCTCATAAATTGCACATTGATCATAGAAATGGTCAAAAAACTGATATTTATGGTAAAAATCGTTAAATTTAAACATATCATCGTGAAAATGAAGTCAAATATATCAAGTATGTTCAGCAAAGTTGTTCAAAATAAAAAGATCTAAAACATTGCTGAAGTGATGATCGCCCAAAAAAAAATTTTTCAAAAAAATTTTTTTTTCTCGGGTGCCCTATTCAGTATAACTTAAAAATTATTTTTCATTATTACTCGGGATGACAATTCAAAACAATGTCCCGAAGAAACTTATGGCCTAAAACGCCTCTAAGAGGTTTTGACCGTCAATTTTCAGTTTCGTGCCACTGTGCGGAGTAGCTCTGGAAAGCAATGATCCATATACAGCCTTAATTGGGAATTCTAGCGTAATGTTGACATTTCCCAAATTTTGTGTTTTGTTCGATTTTGAAATTCTTGATGGCAGAAAAGCCTTGAATTATACTAACTAATTACAAAATGAACACCAAAAATTTTCTCAAGAGTTAATTTTGTGATTTCCACGAACTTCCTAAAAATTAATAGACCCTAAAAAATCCAATGTAGAATTCTCCTTAGGATAACCATAAAAGTTATCTTAGAAATTCCAACATTAATTTCTTCAAAAAACCTTTTTGAAATTGTTCAAGAAAACAAGTACTTCAGGAATATTTACAATGGTTTTACGTTTTCTCATAACTTCCACCAAGATTTCCGTTTGCAATATCTTTATGATTTCAAATAGTATTTTCTCAAAGGATTTTCTAGATATGTTTTTTTTTAAATTATCGTTCAGATTTTAACCAGTGAATTTCTTCAGGAATTACTCCAGAGATTGCCTCTAAGATTACTTAGGGAATTAAAAAATATAGAGTTCTTAGAGATTTTTTTAAATTGCGACAGTGATCTTGTAGGAATTCCACTAGTTAATCCTCATGATATTCATGCATAAAAACTTCTGAGATATTCCTCAAAAATAATTCCAGGGATTCCACCAGATTTTTTTTTTTCAAAGCGATTTCAGAGATTGCTCCAAGAGTTTCTAGAAACATTTGATCAGTATTGACTTAACGGATTCCAGTCACAAGGATTTCTTGAGAAATTTCATAAGAAAATTGTAAATAAATTCCTCCAGGATTTTATCCAGAATATGTCCAAGAACTGTTTCCAAAGAATTCCGGATTCTAGGGATTTTAAATTCAAGGATTTTGAATTTCTCCAATAGTTTCTTTTTCAAATATATCTATGAATTCTTCTATGCTTTTGATCAAGAATTTCACCAAAGGATTTTTCCAGGATATAAAGAAGATTCAACTATAAATTCTTCAAACCATTCTGCTTACGATACTTTAATTTTTCCGGAGTATAGAAATTCATAAATTATTCCAGCAGTTTATCATGAATTCTTCCAGCGACTCTTTCGAAGAACCATCCAGTAATGATTCTTGAAATGCCCTAGCAATTATTCTAAAAACTCGTACAGGTATTCGTCTAAAAACCTAAAAACAATCTTCTCGAAATATCGTCAGTAAATTAATTATGAAATCTTTCTATTTGATTCCATAAGGAATTTCTTAAGAAAGTTTTTTAGGATTTTTTTCCTACTGAGATTTTGTGTTACAAAATATATTCGGGAATTCGTCCAAAAACTTATCAAGATCTCCAGATCCCCCAGAGAATTCTCCTGGAATAATGCCGATACTCTCACAACGTATTCGTTCTGAAACTTTTCCATGGAAAATCTCTCAACGTTAGTTCTTCTTTGAATGGAGTTTTCTAGTTATTCCTTATCAATTTACTGATACGTTTTTTAAAGAATTCTTGGGGGATTTATTCTAAAATTCTGTCAAGAAATAACAAAAGGATTTATTTCAAGAGTTCCTCATAACAAAATTCTTCAAGTCCCATAATTGCCTAGGGTCGGTGTTCTCTTAGTGGACAGTCCCCTATAGTCGCACTAGTGGCTTTTTATGGCCATTTTGATATAAATCTTTTCAAAACATTTTTTGACATGAAGGTCAGGAGCTATTTATCTAAGTACCATTGATACACAGATTGAATTTGTTCTAAAAATGATCGAAATAATTAGTTTTTCTTATAATTTGAGCTCCCTTGCGCCTATAGTAAACCTATTGTTCCTAAAGTAGCACTACTGAGAGAAACTATTTTTTTATTTTGCGAAATAATTGATACACTAAGAACTTTTTTTACATCAAACGATAGCTTTTGATCCACACTTTGTAGGAAAAATATAGAAGTTTTGTAATAATACTGTTTTGATAAGTATTTTGCCAACGACGTCATCCTAGTGCTACTATAGGAACAGAAATTAGAAATAGTGCTACTATAGGCACATGTATTCCTATAGTGGCACACGCGATAATAAATACAAACATTAGAGTTTTCGTAGTTTTCATATTTTTCCCATAAAACCAAGATAAAAAGCTTTCAGTTGATGTAAAAATAATGACGCTAGCGTTATTTTTCGGTTTTATACGAATTTTTGTTCTTAGCTATGCGGTTATTGGTACATAGACCCTACCACGGTGCTCCAATTACCGTTATTATCAAATAAAATATACCATTCAAACGGCAGTCAGCAGTTGCCATTTTTACTTGTTTAAACAAAGAGATTATACAAAAAATGTAGTTTTGATTTTTTATCTGGTTTTATATATTGAAAAACATTTTCATAAAAAAATTCTAGACCGACATTTGGAAAGGGCCAATGCTATGTTAAGGTATTACTTATCAACCAATACACGAACAATTATATCTAACAATCTAACGCTTGATAGTGATTTTAGGAAATTGTCCAAAGCATTCAAATATGAATGAATAATTCTTGGACAGGATATGCAGATACGCCCTTTTGAAGTGTATGGAAAGAATATTGCATGGTGAATTCCGTTTCATCTATAATCAACGGTTAGGTGCATACATAATCATTACACCTCTGCGGTTGTTCTTATTTCATTCAATTTAGCAAGTTGCACAAAATTTACACGTACACATATTGTCTAGATTTACATTATAAAAGAGCCAAAGTATAATTGAAATATATACACATCAATATAGCTGAACTTGATCGCAACATTCGAACAATACATATCTGTATCTACATAATTCTATATTCTATATTCTATTCAATTCTATTTAATTCTTTTCTATACTAATCTGTTCTATTCTATTCAATTTTACTCTACTTAAATTTATTCTATTCTGATCCACCCTACTTGTTCTTATACATATTTTTACAAATGCCAATGTTGTAATCAAAAACTGCGCGCAAAAGAATTGAACGATACACTTTCGATGTTTGTTCGACTTTATAGCGCAGACAGGTGAACAGCGTTATGCACAGCGTTATCCGACGCCAGCTCATTATGTCAGCCTAGTCCTCGACCAGTTGCATTGCAGAAGTCTTTTACATTAAACATGGTGATATGATATTTCGAAGATTTTGTCAGACTCTTCCCAGCTCTCGACAAACTTGTTCAAATTACCTTTAAAACGAGGATCCAGCTCAAATGAAAAGCATTTAATACAAAAGCTTAAGTTCCTTAAAATACATAAGAACTATCATATATAAGTTGAAACCCTTATTTGAACTTACTGTGAAATAATAATTCAAATGTTCATTTTTATGGATCACATGAGAAGCACGCATTAGGAGTCAGAATCTGTGCATAGCATTTTTTACAGAGCTGGGAGCGCTAAAAAGCCGTACAAATATCGAAAGAGTACCGTTCAAATCTTTTGCGCGCAGTTGATAATTTTTACAGTGTCTATTTATAAAAATATGTATAAGAAGAAGTAGGGTTGATCAGATTAGAATAAATTTAAGTAGAGTATGATTGAATAGAATAGAACAGATTGAAATAGAAGTATGTATGTATGAATATTTAACATAGATAAAGATAAGTGATGTTCGAGTGTTTCGGTCAACTTTGATACAGTCATTGTTCAGCTATATTGAAATGTATATATTTCAATTATACTTTGGTCGTTTTTCAATGTCAGTATGGACAACATGTGTACGTGTAAATTTGGAATCGTTCAAATGTTACGTAACGAGGAGGTTCGGTAGTGTTGCTAAATTGAATGAAATAAGAACAACCGCAAAAGTGTAATGATTATGTATGCACCTAGCTAATCGCTGATTACAGATGGAGCAGAATCCACCATATCCCATATTCCATATTCTTTCCATACATTTCAAGAGGGCGTATCTGCATATCCTGTCCAAGAATTTTTCATACAAATTTGAATGCTTTGGACAATTTCCTAAAATCACTAACAGGCGTTAATTTGGTAGATATCATTTTTCGTGTATTGGCTTATTAGTAATAATCAAACAAAGCATTGGCCCTTTTCAAAAGTCGGTCGAGAAAAATTTTAGAAAAATATATATTTTAATATTTAAAACCATATAAAAAAATAAAACTACAAAATTTTATTATAATTTATTTGTTTAAACAAGTTTAAGTGGCATATTTCGTGTGATTTCTATCATATAAACTTCAAAAGGGCGTAATTCAAAATTCTGCCTAAGGATTTTTTTAAAAATCGGCCCAGAGGTGCAGAACAACGTCAGGAATCAACTGCTGACTGCCGTTTGAATGGTATATTTTATTTGATAATAACGGTAATTGGAGCACCGTGCCTACATGAACTGTTAATGGACGGCTCAACACTAACTTTTAAAGGGTTTCTGAAAGATCTCGTTTATGAATTTCTTTCAGAGTTTTTCCGAGTGTTGAAGGATTCCTCCAAAGATATTTCTGGAATACATTTCTACAAAGATTGTAGCAATAGAGACGTAACAATAAAAAAAAGAAAATTAAAAGAAAAATAAAAAAATAAACACGCAAAAATATGTAAGAAAGACTGAAAATGCTTGCTAGGTCAATAACATCAATTCATGATCCATTTTCCAATAAAAGTATACATGTTGAACGAAATTTAGATACAAAAAAACTTGCTTCGATATAACGTAACCTCGATGTAACGCAAAGAATATAAAAATCGAGTTATGTTATATCGAAGAATTGCTGTAAAAAGTCCTGTATGGAAAACTGGAGAAACTGGCATAGGAATTCTCTTAGGAATTCTTTGAAAAATCCTCAAATGCAAATGAATAGTATAGTATTTTTTAAAGAGCCTGCGTTATCGAGCCTTCAAAACACTTAACATTCGAATGTTGGGTGAAGATTTTGATTCCGCAACAGGAATAATTTTAAATAAATGGAAATGTGTAGCCTTTTCATGATTCTTATTCCGGACGCCTCTTCGCTTTTGCCTCGTATTCCTGACACTTTGATTCGAATTCCGGACAGCTCATGGAAATCGTAGTTAGAAAGGTCAAATCATCAATTTAAATTGACAAACCATTGAATAGACGTCTGAGGCAATTGGGTATTGTAAATTTGTATAGAATCTATGGAAAAAAAAATCGCTATCAGAATTTATAAAGTTTTTTCTCGAGGAATCTGAAAAGAAATTCATAAAGAACCAGTGAAAAAAATTTCTTTAAAAAAGGCTCTATTTTTAAGATCTCTTGAAAATAGAGCCTTTAAAAATAAAGCCTTGCATTAAAATGGAGGCTAAGCCTCTAAAAAGAGATCTTCTACCAGCCTTGAATATGTACAAACCATGTCCCGAAGATGGTTACTGATTTCTTTTCTAAATTATAATTGAAATGGAATACGGTGAGGTCTGTAACATACCTCCAAATCAGTTTCAGATACGGTTATGGGCCCCGCACATTTAGGTAGATCCGTATGAATTTCAAAATTTAAACTGAGTTATCGAGAATGAATTTTGAGGTATTTAAGCTTTTCTAATCACTAATACCATTGATTATGGTGCCCTACACATTGCCGATCAAGGTCACCGTCAAACTGAGTTTACATCTGCTTGTAACCTGTTAGTTTTCTAGAAATCAATTTCTTTATAGTAAATGAAACACTTACCACGATTTGGGGGCCCCTATGAACTCGGGGCCCGGTGCGGACCGCACCCACCGCACCCTCCTCGCTACTGCTTCCATAGAGTTCCACGTAATTTGTAATAGCATCAAAGTAGTTATTAGTATGGTGTAAGTTCATTGTTGTGAAACTATAGGTTTAAATGTTTGTTTTTTTGAAAATCTGGTGCGTTCTTATTTTTTTTTTTTTTTATCTTGTGGCGTATATTTGATGTTGCTATTCTATTGTTCTATCACTACGTTTTAAAATATGCATCCTAATTATTCTCTTTGAGGCACAATAGCTCTTTAAAATTTTACAAAATCTATAATGTAGGTATACCTAGGTAATAAATCTTCGAGCTGTTTAGTAGAATACCTATAAGTAGATGAAAAAACCGAATTTAGTACTATACCATTTAATTCCACTAGAGTTTGTATCCTTTGACAGATACGCGTATTTCGACCTCAACTGTAAGGCCGTCTTCAGTGTCGTGTACTAGACTCGACTTAAATCGAATTTGGTACTCAGGTAGACATACACCTGCAGTAGATCATATTGGATATTCCCATCTTCATCGTAAAACAGTGTAGTTGAACTGAAATAAAACTAATTACCGTCATGCGGGGTGACATTGGGCCATAAGGCTAACTTTGGGCCAAGATTTATACAGCAACCGAATACCAGAATAATGAAAACAATGTGACAAGCTTCAAGAATACGTTATAAATAGCCATTACATGCTCATAGATAAGATTTGTGGTGTTCCATTTAGCCATGAGATGCATCGAAAAGGGCGGTCAAAGTCACCCCCTAGGCCCAATGTCACCCCGCACGACGGTACGTTTTAATGTTTAAGTCACTTTAAGTCACTTTTTTGAGTATCAGAAGTCACTATTTAGTCACTTATTTCTCAAATTAATTCACTAAAATAACTTTTTTCGACATCACTTTTTCCTACCAGCCCTGGATAATGGGATTATTCCGTTGCCATTCGGCAGCCTTCAGTATTAACGTCTTGGCTTTGCGCTGGTCAACGTAGAGTGGACTGGACAACCTGTAATGATACAAAAAGACGGATTTTGAGGGGACACAAGGTAAACAAGTGGATCTACAAGACGGTGGGATTAGATACTGATGCCAGCATGTTCCAAAAACCGTACATACATTTCATGTACACAAGATAAAGAATACCCAACACATCTCTGATGTCTTCCTTCTGTGGTTTTCCTTGGGCCCTGAGGGATTCATACACATAAGAGCTGTCAAAACCACCGTATTCGGGGCATTCCCAAACTACATGATTGGTGGCTGATAGCCAGCACCACAATTACATCGATTGATGTCTGGGAGCCCTATTCGATAGAGATACGAGCCAAGAGAGTAGTGATTGGACATAATTCGACACATTACTTTAATAAAATCTCGATTTAAGTCGGTTTTTGAACTCACCAGCGCCAGATATGATATCTGCGCGAGTCAAATTGTGTTTCGTAACTACACCGTAGCATTCGACCATGTGACTAGGGACGTAGACTCTGTACTCTAAAGAAAAGAGCTCAAAGGAAGCTATTTGATTCGCTTTTTCGCGATCACTGACGGTGACGCGCAATTTATCCCGGTTAGGTGAATCTATCTCGAGGACGCCTCGAAACGGTTTTGCCAGATCTTTTTCAATTTGAAGTATATTCAATGGTTTTCCATTCGCTTTGGGTTGAAAGAAAACTAGAAAGGAACCTTTAGATCCGGGCGGGTAAGCTTTTGGTCGGGGGTTTTCCGGGTTAGGAGGGGATCCAGGCGTTTAGGGAAGTACTGAGAGTTGGTTGATACCGGAAGGCTGACAAAAAATTGTATTTGTTTGCGTTTGGGGCAGACTTCGAGCTTCATGAGGCGGACGGTTAAACGTAGCATCTTCGTGAGACCCAGTCCCTAAGTGAGTATTGAGGACTACTTTGTAACCGTTTGGTTACAAATTGTTGATTTCGGTGTTTATCATTTATGTTGAGTGTCGGACCCTTCACGTTTCTTGTGTAAGAACAGTAGAATTACCAAAGTAGTGAAAGGTCCAGTACCGCTGTAAAAGTTTTCGTCCGCTACCAATTGTTTATTATGGTGGAAGGATGATACAATGGAGCGAGATGGCATGTAAATGGCATGTAATTAATATGGCCTCTTTTAGTATCAGGCGTCCGTGTGCTGTGATCAAGTGTTTTGTGAGTGCAGTGATAATCGTACGAACTAATTATTTATGCTGTTTGAACGAACTTATTCCGAATCATTGTTAAACAAAATGAATGTTGGATATTTAAAGCAAAACACATTGAACAGGGTAAATTAGGTATTGAAAAATATGAATTATTACTTTTCTCAGTCAACTCAATAGTCTACAGTCGAAGACGTCAACTTTCTAAGTGATCGGGATCCTGAGATATCTGTGTTCAACAAATGTGATGCTCACTAGCGCCATCTGGTGAAAGAATTCCGTATAAAATAGATCATCACATGTTAGTCCTTGAACTACTGAACAACTTTGCCGAAAACACCATCTTTCTAAAAAATCGGGATCCTGAGATATTCGCGATTGAAATATTGCTTGCTCACTGCGCCATCTGATGGCAGAATTTCAAATTAGATGGCCTATATAATGTGTTAGTCTTTGATCTACTAAACAACTTTGTCGAAGACCGCATCTTTCTAGGTATTCAGGATCCTGAGATATATGTTTAAAAAATTACATGCGCTCACAAGCGCCAACTGGTGGCAGAATTCCGAAACAAGCAGCCTATCACATGTTAGTTCTTGACCTACTGAACAACTTTGCCGAAGACACCATTTCGCTAAAAAAAACTAGATCCTGAGAGAGTGTTCGAGATGTTGCATTGCGAGATGTCCACTTCGTCAATTCCCCCGGGGCACAATCCGATGGCCACTGAGGATGTTTTAAAGTTTCATTTGTCCACTGACCAATAGGTACCGTTGAACTGAAGAAATTTGCCGAAGACATCCATATTCTGTCTTTCCTAGCTTTGGGTTTACTATCAAAATTGCTCCACGTGTACTCTGTACACGATGCGACCGCTCGTGTGACGGGCCCGGTAAAAAAAAGTTACACGAGCGGTCGCACCAAAGACAAATTAAAGACCTCCATGTCCCTTGCAGTTGCCCAAAATTTTATGGCTCATATGGTAATCTAGAATGCCGTGAAAAGTGTACTGCGATCTGTCAAACTTGGGTACCTTTTGCACTACCGAGGGACGAAATGCAGTACTAGAAGTGGTACCCAATCTGAGCCCGAGTGTGACGGACCTGGTCGCACTGGTGTACTGAGTACACGCGTAAAAACTTAGGTTAAAAACACGATGTTTTCGAATACTTTTCGTTGATTTTTTCGAAAAATTTCTTCTCTACAAGCAAGAAGAAGAGTAGATCTTGGAATAGGACCAACACCCTGATCAATTTGAAGGGGTTTTCAACGTGTTTTTCGAGTTTTCGCAAAGTGCGTGTACTCAGTACACTAGGACGACCGACGGTGGGTTAAACATTGCAAATGTTTGTGAACATGCAATCTCTAGATTAAAATTAAGTACGATGCCGAATGTTCACCAAAGTTGAAAGAAGTGTTGCATGCCATACAGTGGGCCGAAGCACAAAGGTTCATGTGGCACTGTTAAAGAAGAATAAAGAAAAGTTAGGAATCATAAAATTTAAGCGGAATAGAAAAACAGAATGCTCAGTTTTCAAAAGTCTTTGCTGTCAACACCTTAAAGAAAAATTTATAAAACTCAATATAACAAGTTTTCTGTGTCGAATCTTGAGCAAAGTTTATATATCTTGTTACACATTGCGTTCGGGAAACAAACCACAATTATTTTTACGCTGGCAACACTTATAAAATACAACGTTGAGGCTAAGTACAGTCAGGTCTCCTATAAGGGAGGAGGGTGTCATAAGAATTAGGGCTAATGGAATTCCATCAATAGGGTAACGACTGTTTACATCGTGCTTAAACGCTAACAGTTGGCTCCAGTAGCAAAAAGTACAGACAACAAGCTTTCAAACATTCAATTTCTCTCACTGGTCGCTAAAGGGCGACACTGATGTTCGTACACTACCCGCCATAAGTATGGAATCGCATCACCTGATATTGGAACACCCCAGTTAAATATTGCAGCACCCCAGAATAAGTTTAGCATCACCTAAAAACAGTAATATTTATGATGTAATATCTCGGAATCTTTACTTTCTACAAAGTTGCGGTCTTCGGCAAAGTTGTTCAGCAGCTTTATGGTGTTTATTTGGTGAAATTTGTAATGTGTGATTTTTCCGCTAGTGGCATGTGGCGCTAGTGTGCATGTGACTTGGTTTAATTCATTACATTCTAGCTCATGATCCTGACCACCTAGAAAGTCCGTGTCTTCTGCAAAGTTGTTAAGAAGCTCGAAATCAATTTGAGAAAGCACTGTTTAGTTAACAACTTTGCCGCTACGTGTCGTTAGCGTGCATGTTATTTAGTAATGTTCTAGCAGGATCTAACTCATGATCCCGACTATCTAGAAAATTCGTGTCTTCAACAAAGTTGTTAAGAACCATGAAAGCAATTTGAGGCAGTACTGTTTAGTTAACAATTTTGCCGCTACGTAGCGCTAGTATGCATTTGGCCATCAGGAGCTAGCTCATGATCCCGACAACCTAGACCGGCAATATTGGGTACATAAAGTAAATTATGACCTTGGCCACGTCTATACAATCATCCAAAGGCCAAAATTTTGACATTTGAAATTCTTATTAATTATCCAAGAAACTTATGAATGTCATGGATTACGGTCATAGAAAATGAAACAATGTTAATAATAAAAAAACATTAAACTAAGTCCTTGAGCTAAAATAAAGCTTGAAACCAAACGAATTTTTAGCTATTTCTCGATTTTGTCAACTCTAAATGCAGCACAGGGCTGTCAAAATCGGGACATTACTGTTTGGCCAAATAACATACACACAAAACTGCTAACTAAACAAAGCTGCCTCAAATTGCTTTCAAGTTCAAGTCAACTGAAGACACGAACTTTCTAGATAGTCAGCATCATTTATTGAAATATGACCAAATTACATGCACACTAGCACCACTTAGCGGTAAAATTGCCAACTAAACAGTGCTCTCTGAAGTTGCTTACAAGCTTCTGAACAACTTTGCTGAAGACAAGGACTTTCTAGGTGGTCAGGATCATGAGCTAGAGTCTTCTGGAATATGACCAAATTACATGCACACTAGCGCCACGTAGCGGCAAAATTGTGCATTCAAAACTTCACCTAATGAACGCCATAAGGCTCCTGTACAACTTTGCTGAAGACCGCAACTTTGTAGGAAGTAAGGATTTCGAGTTACTGCATCATAAATATTATAATTTTCAGGTGATGCTAAACTTTTTAGGGAGCTGCAATATTCAACTGGGGTGTTGCAATAATAGGCGATGCGATTCCATACTTATGGCGGGTAGTGTATTCCATTCACTGATCGCGCTACGCTGGATCTTCAAATTACTCAAACTTTCAACACAAGCGCATGGAAGAATGGTAGTTGAGATAGCGTTGGGCAAATTTGTCTATAACATCGATGTTACTGAATCGATTCACATTTGAATTGCCGAATCGATTCACCGATTAAATCGATGTTTTTGAATCGAATCGAATCGAATTCGAAATAAATTTTATGAAGTCTTAAATCAGATAAAATAATGAAAAACGTAAATTACTTGCAATTAGGAAACTGGTTCAAAAAAGTAGTGATTACGAATCTAGCGTAATGTGTACAATACAAAACTTTTTGTGATTAGTTCTTCCCTGGTGCTTTCTTTGCTTAAGGATTTCTTTTGTACTACCACTGAAAAAGAGCCATCTATTGCCTTTTCTGTTTTGAATATCGCCCTATTGTGCACTTGAAAATTCAAATATTGGCTACGCTTTCTATTCACCTTAAGAGGCTCAAATGGTTTGCTAATGACTGGAGATTAGGGCGGTTTAAAATTTAAAAAAAGTTTGTTAATACAATCTTCCATTTCGTTTTTACTAGCCTTACGATAAAAATAGTGAAAAAGCTGAAAATTGTACACAACATTTTTTTTTATTGTATGTATGATGAAAAAGATATGGAAGACTGGTTTTGTAAATTTTTCTGAATTTTGAATCGTCCTACTGGAGATACTCGAAGAACCTAAGCAATCACTGAGAATTTCTTGAAATAGTTTTGAGGTCATCAACTTTTAGAATGAATATGAATCAGAAGTTCTGGAAATAACAGTTCCGTATTATATATTGCATCTGTAAAAAGTGTTTTACATCAAAAATCTGCAAATTTCAAACTTAGTTGTAAGGCCGTCTTAAGTGTTATGTACTAACTCTTATGGAAACCTTCGAAAGCTGTTTGCATTAGTCGACATATATCATAGCTATTCTTGATACATACTGAATCGAAATACAAAATTACTAAATCCCATTAATTTGCTCCATTTTCTTATGTACTGTACTGCCCATATCTGCATATTTGTCACATTCGACATTTTTGACGATTTCGAGTTAATACCGTGGAACATCATCAAATCATCAATTCTTTCGACTAACTTAATTAAATCTGTGAGATTGTTCTAGAAAATTCGGAAAAATACCAAGTTGTTTTGTTACATTGCTAAATATAACCGCATAACAGTCATATCAGATTATAGATGGGCCTCGTAATGTTGTGGCAAATAAATTTCTATCAGAATTATTTTCTGATTTAATAATCAGTGAGATGAGCTATTCTAAATTTCAGCTTCATGTAAGCATTGTTGAGTTCTCGGTAATTTTTTGAAATTTTGGGGCATTCCCATACTGACGAAAAATTCACATTTTTTACTCCATTTACTCAGTGCCTACTTTTGTCGAATGTTACAAATATGCAGTTATGGGCAGTGTAGAGCTTATTTGTGGTCATCCTTAGCAAAACCATTCTTGTTTTCGTACTCATAGCAGATTTCCAGTTGAATAAGATCATCTGTACAATTGGCCACGCTGTGAAAAAAAATGCTAAATTTGATATAAAAATCGTCATGAGAAAACCTAAGTTTCTAGTAGCACAAGTTGAATAATTTTTCAACATAATTTTATCATGGATCATTTTGTTAGAAACGTCCCCTCCACTCAATCCCAATCCCAATCTAGAGACAGTTTCTGAACATCGCAATCCCTTTTTTCTCCATATGCTCCACCCGTTCAGCTCTTCCAAAAGCCATGTTCCGGCATCACATGACCCAGTACGGGTCCTGCGCCAGCGAGGTCCACAAAACGTTGTGCTACTTTTTCGCGGCCCTCAATATCTTCCTGGCGCTGGACATGCTCGCCGACTTCAGCTCGGTTTGGTTCGACGCCCTGGACGAATCCAGCGAGCAGCGGTACCACGGTCTCACGCATGTGGAAGCCTGTAAGTGTTGAAGAAGAATTCCTCTTGTAATGGTTGTGTGTGCTTTTTCCCATTATGTGCAGTGATGTGATAGTGAACAATCAATCGCTTTTGTGTGTTTGCAGACAAAATGCTGATGGGCGCTTTCATAGCCGGACCAGCGATCGCCAACGTGTGCCTGGCCGTCATGTTGATTATCGGCGTTTATAAGGTAGGGTTATCGTGGAATTGGGGGATGTTTGATGGTTCATGCTAAACTAATTTGAATTTTCCCACCCAGCGTCGCCCCACCCTAATCCGAGTGTTCAGACTTTTCATCCTGGCGCAAGTGGTTGTCATCTGTTTCATGGCCTTGTTTTCTTACTCAATTGTATTGGAACACAGAGGAAGCCACACGATCATGCTCTTCGTTCTTGTTGTTTCCATCGGTATAGTTTGACTAAGTAAAGCATTAGAGAACTGTTGGAAATTTATATCGAATTCCTCTTTCAGCTCTGTTCGGTGCTGAAGCATGGATTGCAGGAGATTACCACAAGTTATTACTGGAAGAGATGCAGTTGGAAGAGACAGCCTGTCTTAGAGTTGCTTGAATCTTTAGTTGTACATATAGTGACGATAGTGCCTTACCGAGCTGCCTGAATAGTTAGAATTAGATATGTGTGTTGATTGGAATAAAAAAGTTATCCCTATTGGAACGAAATCCGTTGAATGTTTCTTCTTTTTGAATGATATATTTAGCACAGCAACAGCTCTCCATGTTCACTTTTTACGCTCCATGTTTTACGCTTATTATGTTTTGCTTAGGACGTTGTTGCTAATCTTATGCCTTTTATATATGAAAAATATCATACTTGATACTTGATGGGATACAATTTGCTACGATGAATCTACACTGAATAGATGAGTCTTCTCCACTGGGCTCGGTTTTTGACCAATTGCTATCAGTCTCCCTGAACGTTAAGTGCCCTTAAGTTCTCTCGACTGCAAAAAAACCATCGTGTGTGCGGCCTACCTTGTCGTTCTTCCGGCATACGGGCAACGTAACCAGTCCAACGCAGTCTGTCATGTTTTATACGTTTGACAATATTCCAAAGAGGTGTACACTTGGTACAATTCGTGATTCATGCGACATAGCTAGATGTCATTTTCTAATTTACCACCGAGTATTGTTCAACACTTTATGTTCATAGACCTCGAAGACCCTCCGGTCGACTTCCTTCAATGTCCACTATTCATGGCCCTAGCCCTATAAGGGAAAGATCATTGTCGTGTATAACGCGAGTTTTGTTTACGACTGCCCGACGGTCAATCCCGATGTTGTTTTATCCAGCAGAAAGTTTCCTTGACGGTTCTTGCTCATGGCGGAGACTATTTCTGCGATGAATCCGTTTTCAGCTGCCCTTGCTTCCCTGTACCGTTCTCTGTTCTGGCAGGTATCAGACACCAACATCCGGCTTCCAGTAACGTTCTTTTCGTCCGTATTTCTCTGGCACTTCTTGTCAAACCAACCGTTACTTGGTCTTCGTTCAACAGTACCTATCACTTCTCTCGCTAAACTGTGTTCACCGCTCCGTGGACTTACTCCCACAGATCGCTGTTCTGTTTATGTTCTCGTTTACATATTTTGCTAATCCGCTCGTCGAGCTTCGATGGTTGTCTGCTACCTCAACATCTGCTGACAGGCGTTGATTATTGAAACGAACCGATAAAAAGATTTATAGAACTCGAAACGATTGATAACCGCATTCGAATTTTGCTAGTTTTTTGATAGTGGTCTGATGTCTGCCGTCCATCAGAACATGATCGATTTGGTTGCAAAGCTCGTTATTTGGGTGTCGCCAGGTGTGCTTCTGGATATCCTTGTGTGCAAAGTAGGTGCTGCTGATGGCCATGCTCTAGTTGGCAGCAAAGTTCACTAAAAATAGGCCGTTGTCGTTAGTAACGAAATGAAGTTTCTCCGCACCTACCAATGCACAGTGGTTCAGGAATCAGTTTTACGCGGAAAGATGCATTTTGAGCTTTAGAATTAAACATTAGACGAAAACGGTCTTCTACAAAGTTGTTTGTATTAGTACAGCCCTTTGTTTGGTGTAACTGAAAATTAGGGTGGATCATATATTCATAGAAATTGTGTAACTAACTTTCTTATTTGGAGAAATTATATTATACATGCTTTAGCAAAGTTGTAGACCATTCCATTTCAAGCAATTGTGCCAATAAAAGTTTTTTTGTATCTACTAAATTGACCGATTTAGAGCTATTTTCCTACGGTGACATAGGGTGGTCCGAACAAAACTGGTTTTCTGGCTCTAGAGTTTTTTTTTCAAATTCAAATGTCTCATCAAAGTAGTCTGTGAAACACTTTTAGAGCTTTGAAAAATGCGTAATTTGGTGAGTGAAGAAACTCGCTATCTCCTTCCGTTTGGATGTTATTGTTATCTAACTCTCAAAAACATACCTACTTTGATTGTGTATATCTCTGATTGGGGCAAACATAAAAAATATCTTTTGACGGCATTCAAAAGATAAAATAAAATTGTGTATAATATCAAAATTGTTAATCAAATTGTATATTACAGATGTGTTAATTTTGTGACTCTAATAAAAGCCCCTGAACAAAGAATTTTAAGCAGAAAAACTTTAATAACTTTTGAACCATAATAGATATCATCAATATTTTTGCGTGAAAATTTGCGTTTTGTTAAGTTCTTAAAGTCGTTCATAGACCGCTTTGACGAAGAGCGTCGCCGATGACAATTTTCACTTCGTGTTTTTAGGTCATCCGCGCATTGATCGGCTTCCACTAATAGGTTGCTGCCCAATCACTATTAAACCGACTCTTGAGATGACTCCGTGTTCAGAT
Source organism: Aedes aegypti (assembly GCF_002204515.2). Classification (NCBI taxonomy): domain Eukaryota; kingdom Metazoa; phylum Arthropoda; class Insecta; order Diptera; family Culicidae; genus Aedes; species Aedes aegypti. The sequence goes on along the minus strand of NC_035108.1, from coordinate 70,650,626 downwards.
TCATCACCACCACTGTGGTAGATGTTATATTTGAATGCTGTGTTAGCAATGGAATCTACTGCTATCTTACCCATCGAACTTCCTGCATAGTAGCCACGCAAACTTCGACTTTTAGCAATTCACGAGCGAAAAGGTCCACTCGCCCAGGTTTATTTAAGGTCCTGACATTTCATAGTCCTTATTTCGTTACCAGTTCGATTGCCGTTGACGTTTGTTGACGTGATACAACATTTCTTACTCAGCCTCTGGATGCCAGAACAGACGCTGTTTGAGCTGCTCCTGATGCACAGACGCTCGGAACGTACCTTCTCACTCTAGCTGATATCAGAAGGACAACAGTGCCCAGGCTGCACTACCTGCTAAGTACGCAACCCTTAGCTGACGGTCTATGTCATCGTTTGACTTTAAGGTAGGAGCTTGTAAGACCAGAGCTGTGTTGGACGCTTTTTCCTGATGAATGTTGTCTAAAAGTATCGCACCAAAGATGGTTAGAAGAAAAACGACTCCCGTCTTTTTAAGGCGACATGACAAGCGCCACTCTGGTGAGTCAAAAGCAAACTAATACGTAACGTTCTCCTAGTGTCCACCAGATGACTAAGTGTTCGTTTATGACGTTCAATCTCAAAAAAATACGCAGCTAACACGGGGTTGTTCAATACTGTCAATCAGTTCTGAATGCCATAAAATGTAAGAAAAAGACGAAGAAATCAGCACATGTAGAGTGTCTGTAAATAAGAGTGACGTCATGTTCCAATTTTGACAGGTCGCCTCCTCGATTGTAACGCGAATTTGTATGGAAATGACAGTTCGCTGCTGTTCCAATTTTGACATTGACGTCACTCTTATTTGAATCCACTCTGAGCACAGGAGCAATTTAATTATCATGTGTGAAAATAACACAAATTTTGTGTTGGTTCATAAGAGCCTGATTTTATGTAAGTAGTTCTCAATTGTGTGTGACTTTTACTAAGCGAGTTTGTTTTGATTTCTTCCTATTTTATCATCGTTTTTCAATTGCACGATAATTTGAAAATAACCGAAAATAATGTTTACGCGCTTTTCACTCAACAGATGGCAGTAGTGTTACTTAAATAGTGTGTCGCTGGTAAAATTAATGGCAAAATAAAGAGTGGTTTATCTCTTTCCTTTTAAGCATCTTTGATCACACAGACCTTCTCACTAAACCCAGTCAATATTGGGTGATGCCTACAAGAGCATCGCAAGCGCATGACGCACAATTGCGCATGGCCGGACAAAACCTCAAAAATTCATGTTCTCAAAATCTCTTGTTAATATTTTCTATAGACTTCAATGCCATTGAGTGACGACATCTTAACATTTGAAATTGATCTGTTTTTTTTTTCATTTTTGGCAGCATTGTAAGTGCGGAAAAGTAAGCAAAATTGGACAGCTTAAAATTCATCAATTTTGGTTCACCTAGCAAACTTCAAACAGCGTCATCTCAACGAAATCATAACCGATTTAAGCTCAATAGGCTTCACTTGAAGGCGTAGTCTTGAGCCTTAGATTTGGCTATAATAAGTAACATAAGTTTTAACACATTGATTTGTTATTTATAGCAAAAAAATGTTTTTGCAATCTTTCTTCAAAATTTTGATAAATTTTCAAAATAATAGGCTTTTTATTTGATTGGATGAAAAATCTTAATTAGGACAAATTTTACTAGAAAATCAAATTTTCCATTTGACAGTTATTTCCAACGGGATTTTATCAGGTATCCAGGAAAGTTAATTAAGATTACCATTATCAAGCGATTTGGGACGTATTTGAGGTTTTGTTAGACCTTTGTATGGAAGCCCGCCACTGTGCTTCGTTGCTGATACCTGTTTTACACAGGGGACTGACATGACTGTCATCCTGCATACATTTCGGCTCTTCCTCACATCGTTTTGGTACTTCGCGTTTTGGTACCCACTTTCTGGTCGGTTTGCCCTAACACTGCTCCTGATTTTCGAGTATACGGCTTATACGCTGCTAGTGCTAGATTCTGGCAATTAAACATATCGCATTAAATCGTCCTATTTCAATACGCTTTTCATTTGTGCATCATGTTGTTTATTGTTTTACGCATCAGCGAGGTATTATTGATGTCTTCTTTCCATAAAAACTTCATTCATCCCAAAATAATCAATAACAAAAACACTGGACGTCATGTTGAATTGATGTTGGGTTGGTAATTATTGGCTCTTGCCACCCCCCTGGTTTTACAGCACGCTGTTTATGCTTAGAACTTTGAAAGCGGTCAATTCAACTAACTGCTGAACCAACTGGGGACTTTCGATTATTCCAAATGACTCCGATGTGGCATCCGAGTCCATTTCGTCATATCCTCGCTTCCTAACCGAGTCGTGCTGATCAGCAGCGTCCATAGTGATTATCACGCTCAATAGTATGGGTGCCCTAGTGTCGATGTGGTTGAGAACCTTAGAGGAAAACAATATGCACTCTGTCGCGGAAAACACCCAGAACTTGGGTGTAAATATTTAAAAGTGGGTAATATTTCCATATGCATTTTGATGCGTCTGGAAAGTGTGTGCAAGTTTCGTTGAGCAAAACAAAAACAAACTATGTAAGATTACCATATTTGCTCTTACCGGAAAGAGTACATTTTTTCGAACTCTATAAAAGAGTACTAAAGAGTATACTTAGGATAATAGCTTAAAATTTTAAAAATGTTGTTTTTACTATCGTGTTTATCTTAATTTCCTTGTTTTGATCATTTTTGTGTTATGTTTTAATCTCAAGTAGTTGCTCACATTAACTTTAATGACATTGATTCTAAGTGAATAGATTTGTTCAGTTGTTTTTTTATAATGGCGCATATCATAGAGAAAGCCGTTCGAAACTTAGCAACAATTTAGACTGACAATTATTTTTTTAGTACTTATCAAGAATGTTCTACACCTTATGTAGAACAATATTGGTTTGTACAGGAAACTAGAACTGAGAAGAGCGTTTATTCAAACCTTGGATCTTAAAAGAATCTCGAATTGTCATTAAATTAAGTTTTTGTAGAAAATTTTTGAAGCAATATAGAAGACACAAGCTTGATTAGTTTAATAGTTTATTTTCGTCTTTCATGCACTATATTTTAAAATAAAATTTCTCCATTCCCACCGCTGTGTTCAACCATTGGACCATTGGAAAACGACGTTCTAATAAAAGTGCCTGAGCAAAAGTTGTTCCCAATAGTTCAAAACTAAATAAATAATCAATAATGAACTATAAACTAAAAATCAATTATTATTTAACAATACTTTTACCGTTAGGTCTTTTATATCAATACTAGTGAGATATATGAGCTTATGAATACTTACTGATCATTATTAAGCTAATCGTACCTAACAGAATCAGCTATAGTTTAACGAAAATAGTTAGATCCCTTGTACCTTTCAATTCCGCCCCTAACTGCTTATCTTGACAGATACGCATATTTCGTTTACCACTTGCAGTATTCTGCGAGTATCTGTCAAAATAAGCAGTTAGGGGTGGAATTAAAAGGTACCAGGTACTCCATCTACTTTTGAGTTTCTCTATTGAGATTCTGCTCAGAGGATTCGAATTACATTACTTAAAGTTGGATCCCTGTTTTCATGGGAAATATGTGGTTTCTTCAAAATAATATTTGATTTGTTCGGCATTCGTCAGTAATAACTAGAAAAGAGTACAATTGAGCCCATTTAGCAAAAAGAATAGTACACACATTTTTAAGACAAAAAAGAGTACATGTACTCTAAAAAGAGTACGTCTGGTAACCCTATGTATGATGAGCGTATGCAAGTGTTCGTGTGTCCAACTGTCACTGAGCTCTATGGCCACCCACGTCAGCTGCATCGTGAGGGACGATGATGAAGGCTGTGTTCGGTCGTTCTGGTTTTCTACACCGGAGTCCACCTGCTCGTTTGGCGATGACTCTGCTCCGGATGAAGATTGTTGACACTGATTTACATTGTTGTTTTCTGACTTCGACTTAAAAATCTGTCGCAATTCCTGAAGTGGTGGGAATTCCGCCTCCTTGGAAACATTTCCCGACGGTTGAATGGGTACTTTAACCTAGTTCCCAATCACACCACCAGAGAGCACGCCAGCAAAGGAGCTAGCATTCTTGAGCCTATCGCTAACCGAAACCTTTTTCAGACTGTCCTGTTTCACGTGTTCAATACTACCACAGCTGAAGCACTTTCGTTCCATCCTTTCATAAGCGATGCGCGTTGCAAAATTTTAATCATAAACCTGCGCTGGCATTACCTAAGGCAGTCTTCACGGACACTCCTCGTACGCCGTTGAAAATGTGGTAACCGATATCTGTGCCATACTGTTCGCGAACCATCTTATGTACCTTTCCGTACCTCGAAATTACGATGACCACGTGACAGTCATCTACCTTGATCGGCAATCCAAACAATCGCACATATTTGAAGCAGCAGCAAATGGCCCAACACAGAGTCGCCATTTGCATACCGAAATTCATACGAAGCTGAACATTCTAGTAACTCCACTGTCATAAGCTCTTCCGTAATAAACTTAACGTAAACGGAATATTCACGTGACTCTGGCAATATTGCATAATTCCTGAAATGTAATGTCAACGAAGTTACATTCAAGTGTTCAAAGGAGAAGGTATCGATGATCAATGGTATCTTCGGCCAAAGATGTAAAGAAATCAAGGGCAGTCTAACGACAGAATTTTTAATACGCATTTCTTCCACTAGGCTGCGCAGTAAGCCTAAAATATTGGTGCTTTAGAAAGACCTTGCGAGACGGTTTATTTTCGGGACGCCGAGAAGTTTCACGGTTTGCGTTGTGCAAGTGCAAAAAGATATTCGTGTTCAGTCAAAGATGGGTGAGCTCGTTTCATGTTTATGATAAAACATTTTTTCATAAAAGCGTTGCTATTATGGATGTTGACGTATGTTTTTAAATCGTCTACCAAAATCTTATCATCTCGGGATATAAATGCAAAACTAGTTTCAAGCGAAAGTCGTATTTTCCTCCTTATGGATCGCATCACCGACGAAAGGTGACCCTGTTTCTCCCTCACTAACACCCGTCCCGTAGTGATTGAGAAGATGCAGAGGTATCCACGGTCTCTAGAAGCAACAATCAGTACATTCTAACATTCTTTTACTATCCCAACAGACCTTAAACTTGGCCGGCGCCGTTTTTGATCTATAATATGAGATCTGCTAAAATGAGCACTTCGAGAATAAGCGGAACAAGCCATCCCTTATTCATTTGGATCGAAATGGAATTCTTAACAGCTCCGATCAATCACGAAGTCTATGCTATGCTATGCTAGGTTGCATAAAATATTTAAATTTTTTGAGATGTTTTGTCAGCAGCTCTTGTCGGCATCACCAAGCTGTTCGTATGTTAAGCGTGGTATTCAAAATGTGAGTTTTGAAATTTCAGAATGGGTCCTGGTATTTCAGAATGGATTATGGGATTTCACTGTGTCTAATGGGATTTTAGTGTGGATCCTGGGATTTCAGTGTGGTTTCTTTGACTCTAATTTGTATCGAGATCCAGAAATTTCAGTGTGAATTCTAGAATTCCAGTGTGAATCTTGGGTTTCCAATGTCTTGGTATTTCAATGTGGATCTTGGTATTTCAGTGTGGACGCTTCGATTCCAGTATGGATGCTAGGATTGCAGTGTGGATCGTAGCATTTCAGTGTGGATCCTTTAAATCCAGTGTGGATTGGGACAGTTGTGTAGATCGTAAGATTCTAATGTAGATCCTGAGATTGTAGTTTCGATCGCCGAAATTCAGTGTGGAACTTGAGATTCAAATGTGGATACTAGGGTTCTAGTGTGGATCCTGGAACTACAGTGTGAATCCTGGTATTTCAGTTTGGATTTTTTGATATGGGGGATTGTAGTATGGATAGTGGAATTTCAATGAAGATTGAGACGCAGGATTTCCTGCGATCCTGGTACTCCAGTGCGGATTATGGTATTCTAGTGTGGATCTTCGTATTCCAATGTTAATCTTGGTAATCTAGTGTGAATCTTGGGAATTCAGTATTGATCCTGGAATTTCGCTTGTGCTACTTTTCCCCGAATGCTCGTTCCCTGAATACTACGTTGCCTTAAAAAAAAGATCGGCATTTATAATTATTTTTATTTCATCCATTGCAGGATGGTGACTATACCGGTCATCTGATATGCATCCTTCTTTATTTGGTTTGCGGTTCATTCGAGTTTGCCATCATGTTACTCGAGACTATTTCTAAACTGAAACACTTTTCGGAGGAACAGGCCATTCGGAAAAATGACATTTGGGGAAAAGGTCATTCGAGAAACTGGCTTTCGGCAAAATTACATTCGGGGAAACGACATTTGCGGAAAATCAGCATAATCCTGAGTGATCAACGTGGATCCTGGTGCTTCAGTGTGGAATTCAAGTCTGTAGCGTAGATCATGGGATTCAAGTGTGGGTCCTGAGATAGCAGTGTGGATACTAGGATTCCTGTGCGGATCCTGAGAATCCTTTGTGCATTCTGAGACTTAAGTGTGGATCCTGAAATTCTAGTGTGGATTCTTGGACTCCAATGTAGATGCTGAAATTTCAGGATGGATCCTGACATTCCAGTGTGGATTCTGGGATTCCTATGCGTATCTAAGGATTTCTCTGTGGATTTTGGTATTTTATTGTGGATCCTTGATTTCCAGTCTAGGATTGCAATATGGCTCCTGGTGTTTCAGTTTAGATCCTAGGGATCCTGTAGTGTGGATCGTAGGTTGCCAGTGTGGATTTTGAGATTCCAATGAAAAACTTGATATTTCTGAGTGGATCTTGAAACTCCTATGTGGACTTTGGCAAAACAGTGTTGATCGTGCAATTTTCGGTTTGGATCCTGCCAATGGAATATACATAGAGCCTTGGTTTCCAAGGTGAATCTAGGGATTTCAGTAAGGATCCTAGGATTCCAGTATGGATCCTGAGTATCAAGCGTGGGTCCTGGTATTGCAGTATGGATAATGAGATACCAGTTTGGATCCTGGGAATCCATTGTGTATCTTGGGACTTCAGTGTGGATCCTGGAATCCTAATGTAAATGCTGGGACTCCAGTGTGGTAACTGGGATTCCAGTTTGAATTTTGGTATTTTATTGTGGATTCTGGGCTTCTAGTGTGAATATTGGGATTCCAGTAAGAATTCTGGGATTCCATTGTTGTTCCCATGATCGCAGCGTAGATTCCAATATTGCTGTACGGATCCTGCTACTCACGTATATGTAGATGCTGGGGTTTTGAGCTTACTTGGTTTCAATTGTAGAATCTGTAAGGAAGGAATAATCTTGGGCTTTCGGTGACAATAATGTGGGAATCCTGTGAGAGTTTTGTAGAAATACTGTGCAAATGTTGTTGAAATACTGCGCAATACTGCAAATACTGTGCAAATTTTGTTGAAATATTGAGCAAATCATTCGAAAATGCTTTGCGAATCTAGCTGTAAACATGGAATTCTTGCGAATGTCCTGTGAAAACGAACTGGGAATTCTGAAAGAATCCGATGTGAGCTCGGAAATAATCTTGCGAGACTTGGCAAACAATTAGAATTACTTTGGGCATGATGTAAGATTCTCAGTGATGATTGTTACATGTGAGAATTCTCTGGGAACTTTGTGCAAAATCCTTAGAAATTTTATGGGAATTGTGTAGAAATACTGCGGAAATTGTGAGAATCCTATGGGAATCCCGTGTGGTTTCAAGTATCCGGGGGAAATTTCAATCGAAAATCTGTTGGAGAGAAATTCTGTTGGATTCCTATTGGAAAACGGTGGGAAATTTTCAAGATTCCAGTGGGAATAACATGGAAATCCTGTTGAACCCATATACGTGGAAATTTTATAAGTATGTATTCCGGAACTATTTGATACTTATGCACGGGGCATGGCAAAAAAAAAAGTGGCAAAAACTGCGTCCAGAACCTAGATGGTAGATCCCCTTATGAAAGTAAGGTTCATGAACTGGCGCTTTTTGAGACGTACCATTGCACATAAGTCCAAAAGGTTGATCGTTGCTGTTTTTTATAATGAAGATTGATCTGAGCTAACCTAATTGTAGGCACTCCCAAATTTAGACAGGTTTAAGCTTTTTGTAATCTTGGCCCAAAAAAAAACAGCAGTTTAAGCCCTGACTGACTTCAATTGAAAGTCGCCAAAGACGAAAAAGCACAGAATTCACTGTGTAAATGCAAATAGCTAACAAATAAAATAAAATACTAACATATTCATTACCCGATTAGCACAGGAAGGGTGCAATACTGCGGATGGTGCACTGATAGTCCGCAGGCTCTTTATGTGATTAGGTTTTATATAGACCTCCATAACCATTCACTCCAAGCTATGAAAAGAATGTGTTTTTTGTAAGCCAATTGAAACAACCGTCACCGACACTACGCGGCTATCTAGGCTGATCGAGAAAAGGAAGTTGATATGAATGATAAGCTTCTGGCATGCCCAATCAGATCAAAAAAATGAGTTGTAGGGTAGAATCTGGAAAACATCTATGAACCTTGAGCAAACGTATGAATCCGAGTAACCAAAGATAAATTTTTGACAACATGTTTGAGAGTTTCAGAAATTTGTGGAGAGCAACCTTGTGAAAAATCACTAGAGATTATATGAGAGCCACTTTAAAACTTCCGACTGCTTAGGAATTTAGGAACTGAAGAGCCTTCGAAAAACAAAACCCTGGATTATTTGGTAACTTATGGATATACCTGACATCTCATTGGGAACCTCTCAAAGTTCTTAACAATATCTCTGAGAACATCTGGAGCCGACTTGCAAACGATTGGATTGGAAATTTCTCAATTTAACTGACAAAATGCCCACACTTCACGAATGAAAAAGACAACTAGAATTTAAAAACAAAACTTCTTCCGTTACAATTAAAAGACCATCCTAAACCAAGCTTTTGTTGGTGGCTTCTTCCAGATGTGACCCCGTGTACCTGCCAAAACCCACAATGATCACCCACAAACTGTACAAACTCTTGTGCTACCTGACCGCAGTACTGAACATTTTCCTGGTCATACAAATCATGTTCAGAGTCATCATCCCCGTCCGATCGACAGGTAGGTGGCGATGTTAGCCCCTGTTTTTCCTCTTGATTCTCAACCATATTTTCCCACATAGGTTTAGCCGACATACTTTTTCCTCCATGCATGGGGAACCTCGGTCTGGCCGCTATCCTAATCATTGGCGTTGCCAAGGTAAGCAGCCCTTTTCACTTGGTAGTTGAAGTTAGCCCTTTTCAAATGCAAATTCTGATCCCTTTTAGCGGATGCCATCGTTCATCAAACTATTTCGGATCTTCATGTTTATCCAGATGGCATTCCTGCTGCTGATATCCGTTTATTTTTTCCGACTGGTCATCCACGGTCAGGAAGAAATGCGCGTTCCGGCCAATGGTACCCTTATGTTGATCGGTACGGAAATGTTTGAATGTTTTTCGGTATACGACTTGCTTAATGAGTTTTTCGTTGCAGCTCTTTTTGGCATCGAAGCTCTGATAGCATCTGGAGGGCTTCAAGCAGTGCTAAGTGAACCTCCACCGTTCGAAGAGGGAGCTGTTGTTTTTCAACGTTTAGCTTAGATTTGCCATCCTTCATTTTATTTTAAAAGAAGTCATTACATTTGTACAAAATTCATGCCAAACTTGTTTCATTTCTAATTTGTGAAATTCAACGCCATATCTCTGATAACCTCCCTACCTTAACTTTTCAGAATCTCTTCCCGACAGATGATCCGGACTCACCTTCTCACCCATCATGTTCTCCAATAGAAACTACAAAATCCTAACCTACATCTTTGGTTGCATTCACATCTTTTTGGTTCTGATCGTGCTCAGTCAAGGGGCTGTTCCCATCGTTACGGATTGTAAGTGAAGTGAGCCCTCTTGCGCACAACGAACTCATATCGATTATTACTTTATATCACAGGGATTGCAGCGATATCGATCATTACACCATGTGCCTTAAACATCGTTTTCACACTGTTTTGGATGATTGGAACGGGATTGGTAATACTTTACGAACACAATTTAAGCAGTTTTATTAAAGTTTCGTTTTCTTCAAACAGAGACGACCGTCAATGATTGATCTGTTCAAGTACTTCACCTACGCCCAAATGGTGCTGATAGCTGCTCTAACCATTGGTTTCATCGTGCAGTGCTTCTTGAATGGAGGCCAGTTCCATCTGTACATTATGATATTCATAGTTCTTTCGCTTTTTGGTACGTTACAAAAAGACTGAACAACTTCCGAAAATTCATATTATTGAAATTTAATTTTTACAGTTCTATCAATGATCGAGATCTTCGTGGCCATTGGAGCGCAGCGAGCAGTGATGGAGGAACTGTTGGGATCCCGCATGAGAGCCGTCGAGATGACTGAGTGGAATAGTTGAAGTTAGCCCTTCGGAGCCTGGGTTACGCACAGCATTTATACAGTTGAGATTTAATTTATTTTCCGAGACAATTGTTCTAACAGATGCATGACCAACGAAACTGAAAGCTTTAACAAACTTTGCGTGTGTGCTTTGTCACGTATTGACGTATGCCTTTAAGCAGCTGCCTTCACATAAAGCAACAAATATATTTTGTGATACGAATGCTGTTGTCTGAGATATTTTCAATAATGAGATATCACTGGCTTCGATACCTGCATGCTACCTTTTTTGCGGTGGATTGCTTCTCTTTTACATAATGGTATTCTTCACGTCTGTCACTCACTGGCACTCTTCACCGAACCAGCCGTTTCGTCTTCGTCGATGATTATATGTATATGTCACTATACATCACAAGCAATTTTAGTCACAGCTTCGTGGAAAGGATCCAACATTGACAAGCTCACAGCCTCGCCCATCAATCAGTAAGTATTCTATCAGGCAGGAATCAGGCAGCGCAAAATGTGTTGGCGCATATTCTTATTTGCAAAGTAAGTACCACTGGTCTGAATCAGCAATTTCCCGAAAAAAAAAATCTGTTCGGTTTGTTTTTAGACGTATTATGTCTTTAGAGAAACTTTCTCTTAATTTCTTTAATTGTTAATATTTGAGTTGTGCATCTTCATAAAAAAAAAATAATAGGGTGGTCGTTATTTTGGTTTTAATTTTGAATCAAACAGTTTTGTTTAAGAAAATTTGTGGATGTGTTCTTCAGCAAACTTTTATAACTTTGCTGAAGACATTTTTGATCTAGCTCTTTATTTAAGCTTAGGTAATAGATTGTTCGTGACAGTTTTGACTTAAGGTGGATCTGAAAAATCAGTTTTTTGGTTTGTTTTCTGTTTTAATTCCCTGTGGTCTTCATTAGAGTTGCAGAGGAAGTAACGATAAACATTGTGGCTGAATTTACATGTTTTTAATACTTGCCATTTTGCGGTTATTACCAAATTTAAGTGAAAAACTATGAAATTTTACATATGCATAAGTCATCGGGTAGATTCGTAAGAATTTTGCTTTGAGTGGCATTCAAAAGGTCATACATTAGACAACTCTTGTTGCAAAAATTGTGAGAAATCCATTTTTTCATTGAAAATAATCGCTTTAAAAATACTATTTGAAGCTAAAAATTCGCCTGTAAATCACAAGATTATAAAGCAACTGGCGTGTGTTTTCAGCAAAATTGTAGGTTTAAACAAGATCTACAACTGTTTTCCATAGACAACCCAAAAACTTAACATGGAAATTATCAATGAATTTCCCCAAGAGTTCATCCAGTGATTCTCCCATAGGATTTCTTGGGATTTGACCAGTTCGCAAACTCGGGTGTGTTGGTACGAATCAGCTTAGTAGTCGCGAATCGTTGCTCATTGATCAATCAGTCTTAGTGGAGTGGATTACAAGGGAAGACGTGTGTTCCCTTGCGAAGTGGTTGTCTACGTGAGGGGTGATTTCCCAGTTACAGTTGGATGTTACACAATGACGAGCGTGACAGGTTTTGCTACGGATATTTTAGTTCAATAACTAAATTTTAGCCCTGGGTTAGTCCATCTCGGGACCAACGGCTTAAAGCCGGCTTTACGTCCCTTCCGATAGATGTTGTCACTGAAATTTTTGGTAACTATTTCGGGGATGGGATTCGAACGCTGGTCCTCGGCGTGAGAGGCGTGTACTCTAACCATTACATCAGGACCGTCTCCCGCTTGTATATAAATACAGTACGACCGAGACGAAGCAAACCAAGATGGCTGGTAGGTATAGACAAATGTTTTCAAAGCTAAACGACTATTTCGACATCTGATGGCCAGTAGAAGAACCGTCATAAAAGGGGCTTGCGTTGAGAACACACCGAGCGCAGCATAGGAAGGAGCACACAATTTACACTGTTTCTCGGAAAATTTATTTTATAGACGATCAGAAAGCACTGAAAAACATGTTAAACTTTTTTTCCTGGTAGATGCTCTTGAATGATGAGTAGGAGAAAATTGCAAAATTGATGTTAAGAAACATAGGTTATAAACATCCGGATTCTTTGTGAGTGTTTAAATTTGTTGAGAAATCACACGTATCGCAATAATAATGGTTTAAATTCATCATGCCAATGGAAAACAGTTCAATAATCGAATGGTTATGACCCAACTTTCTCATTAATTCTCCCTTAGCAAACACTATGACGGTGGCGCATTATATTTGCCTATATTCAATAACATTGGAGCGAGTTGAGAGAGCCGCTACAGCTTGCAAGTTTAAAGGGTCCGCAGAAATCAGTAAATAGGGTAAGAGCGCTTTGAGAGGACCACCACCTTTGAGTAATAGCGAGTTGGGAGGAACGCTTGTAACTTTATCGAGTGGATTCATAGCGAGAAAAATAGCGAGTTGGGAGGACCGCTTGAAAATTGATTAATAGCGAGTTGAGAGGACCACTGAGATTGAAAAATAGGGTAGGTGCGCGTTGTGAGGACCGCCACTTTTGAATAATAGCAAGCTGGGAGAAACGCTTGTAACTTGATTAATAGCGAGTCGGGAGAACCACTGGCATCAGGCACTTATCTTGCGCGTTGTAGGGATCGCCACCTTTCACTTATATTGTAAAGCGAGTTTAGCAGACTGCTTTAGAAGAGATTTATAGCGAGTTTAGAGTACCAAAGATATCATTAAATAGGGTAATAGCGCATTGCGAGGACCTTTGAATAATAGCGAGTTTGAAGGGCCGTTTGTAAATCGATTAATAGTGAGTTATGAGGACCGCTAAGTTCGGAGTGCGTGCTGTGATAATCGCCACCTTTTAGGCTGATACAAATATTAATTTTCTTTTATGTCACCCCCCCCTTCAAAAATCCGAAAATTTTGAAGGGGAGAAAAAAAAATATTCGTCATTTTTTTGACATCAGTTAGGTTTTTTTTAATTTTAAAAGTCGAAAACAGGTAAAATAATAATCCAGATGACGATTGAAAATAATTTAACAACTATCGTTAAAAGTAAAAATTCAAGAAAATATTTTTTTTTTCAATTTTTATTTTTTTGTTCCTTATTTATTTTTATCCCCCCCCTCGTACCTTCCAAGTGGTCTCGGACATAAAAGAAAATTAATATTTGTATCAGCCTTATGTATATTGTAAAAATAGAGTGAGTGCGAGTTTTGAGGACCGCCAAATTTTGAGATGGTATTTTATTTTCGTTTTTGAGTTATGGCCAATTTTGTAAAAAATGTGCAAATGTGCCATTTTGAGCCTTTTCTTTGAAAAATCATAGCTCAAGAAATAAGCATAGTAGAAACAAAGTTTTTTTTTTATGAAAATGAAAGCAAATTTTCTCAGGAATAAAAAAAATTTACTGGAAAATGTTTTCACAAAATTTTCTACCGTTGAGAAAATTCGTAAAGAAAAGCCGTAAAAACTATGTTCCAATTAGTGAAAAACTTTCAAGAATATATTTTCGAGAAGGTGATTTCATAGGCTTTAATCGCTGAAATTTTTGAAATGGTATTTTTTTCGTTTTTGAGTTATGGCCAATTTTGTGGAAAATGCCCATATAAGCCTTTCCTTTGAAAACCCATATTTCAATCGAAGCATCGGAAATGGATTCTATTAGGAAACTCAACAGAAATTCCCCCAGGGATTTTATCAGGAGTTCCAAAAGGGATTATAATAAGGAATTCATCTAGAGATTTCATCAGAAGTCCTTCCAATTATTCCATCAGAAGTTCCATCAAGAATGTCTTTAGAAATTCCTTCAAGGATTCGATCATAAGTTCTTCCAGGGATTCCATCAGAAGTTCCTATAAGGATTCAATCAAGAGTACCTTAAGGACTTTCATCAGAGTTCTTCCGGGGATTTCATCAGGAATTCCTCTAAGGATTCCGTCAAAAGTTCCTTCAGATTCTATCTGGAGTTTCTCGAGGAATTCCATTCTGGATTTCTTCTAGGGATATCATAAGGAGTTATTCCAGGGATTCTTTCTAAGGAATTCCACCAAGAGTTCTTCAAGAATAAACGCTGGGAATATCACCAGATTTTCGCTAGAATGTCCAATAGAAAAATATACCAGAGTTTCCCCATAAGTTCTACCATAATATACTTCAAAGGTTTTGCTAGAATTCCCCTTCAGGATTATCAGAATTCCTCTAGGGAATTAACTGATATTTCTTCAGATGATTGAAAAAAACATTTCTCTGAATGCGTTCAGGTTGAATCCCTGAAGAAACACATGAAAGATTTTTTTCGGAGAATTTCTCAAAAAATTCTTGGAGCAATTTCCTGAGAAATCCTTAGAGGAATCACTGAGGAAATTACTGGAGATATATTTATCCTAAAAGATTCTCTAAGGTAATTCCTGGTAGATTCCTTGAAACAAATCTTTCAAGAAATACTGGAAGAAACTGATGGATAAATTCATTTAGGAATCCAAGGAGAAATATATGGTAGATTATTGAAGTTATTCCTGCAAAAATCCCAATACGAATGCCTCGAAGGGTTTCTTCAGTGATACAAGGAACAATCTTTGAAGGAAACATTGGTGGAATTTATAAAAGAATTTATTGAAGATCCCGTAGAAGAATACCGGAGGAAAACCTGGGGGAACTTCTCAAAAATTATCAAGTGGAACCTCTAAAGGAGTTTTTGGTGATATCCTGTGTATGAAGCGTTGATTAATTTTTTTGAAGTGTTTCTCGTTGAATCCCTGATGGCTTCCTGGTGAATCCTTGGAGGCATTCCTTGGTAAATTTTGGGAGAAATTATGAGTAGAATTATTGTTAGAATTATTATTAGACTATCTGGAGTAAATCTCTGCATGTTTTTCTGCAGAAATTTTTGGTAGAATTACAAGAGAAATTGGTGAAGGATTTACTGGATGAATCTGTGGAGGTATCACTTTGGAAATCACTAAAAGAATCACTGGAAGATTTTTAATAGAAGCAATTCCTGGGGTAAATACTTGGTGGAACTTTTGAACTTCTAGTATTTATTTCTTTGAAGGGATTTCTTGAGCAATCTCTTTAAGAATTTTTGAAGGAATTCCTGATGTAATCGCAGGGAAAAAATCTTGAAAAAATCTGTTCAGAAATTCTTGAAGTTTCCCCCGGGGGAATGTTTAAATAAATCTTTGGATGAATTTTTGGTAAAATTCTTGAAAGAAGCATCATTCGACAGTTCGGTTTTACCGCGACCAGTCGCATTTTCCTACTCGAGGTAGAGTATTTTCTCCGTCGCTAGTGATTTTTTACTGAGTTTTACCCAGTGAGTTTGGCTAAAAGTGCAGTTGGGATCGCGGACCACTACGGAACTGTGGGCATCCATCGTGAAATCGGCCAGGTGAGCTGTTTTTACAGTTAAGAAAGTGGGCAAACGTTTATTGAACAAGTGCTGGCGGCCATTGTGTCCACCACCACGTGTTTCGAGTCGTTGTTGGAGCACGTTCACAACTTGATTAACGAACGTTGGTTCGACTACCCACCGCTTGGCGGTGGCGAAGATATCGACATAGTAGGGTCCTTTGGAATTTGAATTGACGGTTGGTGATTCTTTAAAGCTCTGTGTGGCGCGGGAGAAGAATTATTAATTTAGGGTAAACAATATAAATCCATTGCCCGGGAGTGTTATTATTGCGGAAAGTTTCAAAGACGCAAACAACTACTGGTAGTCTCCCGACATGATGTCGGGGGCCTACCCTCATCTCTCTCATCCCCCGGGGGACCCTGGTTCCTCCAATAAAAGGGATGGAAGACACACAGGACCAACCCTGCCAGGATGGGCTGATCCATTGGGCGACCACGGGCAAGTGATCATCCTACGGATTCAAGGGGCCGAACGAAATCTGCCGAATAGACCGACCCTAATCAGGAAGTCGGTCGAAGCATATCTGGGCGTCAAAATTACTGATGCTTACCCGGAAAGGAAAGGAATCTCCTACATGGTTAAGGTACGAAACCAGCGACACGCAGAGAAGCTGAAGGGAATGAAGCAGCTGAGCGACGGATTCCCAATCCAAATCATCGAGCACCCAGTGCTTAATCAGAGCAAATGCGTGATCAGTTGCCGCGAATCGGTTAACTATAAAACGGAGGAGATTCTCGACGAACTAAAGGAGCAGGGAGTTACCGCGGTCCGTCGTATCACACGGCGAGAGGGCAACGAATCCGTACCAACACCGACATTGATCTTGACGATCGACGGAACAGTGACACCGCAAAATATCGACTTCGGTTGGATTCGCTGCAAAACAAGGCCGTACTATCCAGCACCTATGCTATGCTATGGGTGCTTCGACTACGGCCATACGCGTGCCCGATGCCAGCAAAAAACTCCAACGTGCAGCAACTGCTGTGGTGAGCACACACATACACCCGAGGCCCCATGCCAGGAAGCAGTATTCTGCAAACACTGCAAAAAGAGCGACCACCCGGTGTCAAGCAGAAAATGCCCCACGTACGCTAAGGAAGTGGAAATTGGAAAACTTCGGGTCGACATGGGTATCGGATACCCAGCAGCCCGTAGAATCTACGAAAGTGAACACCGCACACAAACTGCCGCCTCCATCGTCGCTGCCGGAAATGACCAACGCTTTGCTGAACTGAATGCAAAGTTCGACCGGTTACTCATCGAAACTGGAAAAAAAGACGCGAAACTTAGTGCCTTAATCGCTGAAAATCAAGAAAAGGACGATCAAATTAACGCACTTATCAGTTCGATTAAGGAACGGGACACAATGATCGCAGAAAGGGACATAAGAATAGCAGCCCTGGAGGCTGCGTTTACCTCGGTTAATGAAAGACTGCCGACCGCCACCGCAGTAGCTTCCTTCAAGGGATCCTCAAATGACCAAATCGCCTTACCTCAACGTACCAAAAAGGGAAAAAAAGGCACAAAAGAAAACTGCTCCTCCGCCGATGCTACGACATCTGCCATGGACCGGCTGGAACTAACCCGAAAGCATGGCACGATTGAAGACCTAGTAGCCGAGAACCAGCTATTGAAGAAAAAGGACGTGATTCAGAGCCAGGTAATCGAATCTCTTCGAAAGGGGTCAGAAAAGAGGACGGCCACCACCATGCACAACGCTGACGATAGCCATTCGTCAACGCCAACCAACGGTAATCCTTCCCATAAAAAGTCACTCGGTAATAGAAATAGTTCAGAAACTATCACCAAACGGACAAAAACAGACCAAACCACGATGGAAATCTCAGACGACGAATCTCCGAAAACAAATTCCCAAACATCAGAACTATACATCCCTTCCGACTTGTTCTCGTCGGACGAGATGAACGATGAAGTCTGAAGTTATCACTTCTTAAGCCGCCCACCAAACTCTGCACACTGCCATAACATCCACTAATGGCTACCAAAAAACAAGAACATCGACCAAAGGATCAACGGGTAAAACAAGAAGGCTCAAGAAAGGAAAACTATACACCCAAAAGGCATACCACCAACTTCTCACGGTACAACTCCAGGCCGGTTGGCGATGGATGCTCTCCGTTGCCAATAACTGGCTATTCAGAATTATCAGCTTCATTCCACGCGGCTCAAACGGCCCTGCAGTTAGCGGAGGCCTCACCGTTAGTTTCCACCGCTAGAGTTTTCTCGGGATCCGCCCTAACGACCAGTATCTACAATGTTACTCTTGCACCTCACCGTAACAACCTCCGGTCCCCTGATAGCATGACGTTAAAACGCTCACCACAGGACAATGAGGGAAGCTCAGATTCGAATGATAACCTCACAATCCCCCTAAGGAACATCCACGGAATCGAGACTCTTGATAGGGTCCCGGGCAGTCGGAGCCCGTATAGTGTTAAGGTCATTACTCCACCGGAACCTGGGAACATTCCCCGGTATTCGGTGACAAGCCACATCGGAAATAAGAAAACCTATCTAAAGACAAAAGCCGTTGCTAATTGCAACAGATCTGACCCACGAGGATCAGCACACCGCATCCCGGAGGATGCACTAACAAATGCACGGAAGTACGACCTTTGGAGGGCTGCAGCTGGTGACTTTCGGTTGGCAGTAGCCGGTCCTTCAGGGGTATCGTCCCTTTTAACAGCGGGTCTGACACCCTTGCCGGTAGCGGGGGCCTCACCGTCAGCTTCTACCGGTGGGGCTCTGTCGGAGTCCGCACAAATAACTAGCTGCTTCATCGACATTGCCGCATCGTACTATGCAAAAACAAATCCAACGAATAAGAAAGGGTCGCGTGATCACCTCATACTCCCCCTACCGGACCACGAGGGACCAAGAAACCCGGTTAAGGCCTCGGGTAGCCGGGGCCCCCCTGATGCGGAAGTCAAGGCCCCACCGGAATCAGGGAACAACCTCCGGCACTCGTGGGCAAACTCCGGTAACGAGAACGACAAGGAAGTTACAGGGTCGAGTGATAACCTCACAGTCCCCCTGATTAACAACTTTAGAAACAAACTCCAGGATAAGGCCTGGGGAAACCGTGGCTTTTATAATGCGGAAATCATGGCTCCACCGGTACTTGGGTACATCTCCCGGAATTCGACGGCAAGCTCTATCGGAAATAAGAATATCTACCCAAAGACCAAAGACGTTGCTAATCACAACAGACCTGACCCAAGAGGATCAGCACACCGCATCCCGGAGGATGCACTAACAAATGCACGGAAGTACGACCTTTGGAGAGCTGCAGTTGGCGACTTTCGGTTGGCAGTAGCCGGTCCTTCAGGGGTATCGTCCCTCTTAACAGCGGGTCTGACACCCTTGCCGGTAGCGGGGGCCTCACCGTCAGCTTCTACCGGTGGGGCTCTGTCGGAGTCCGCACAAACAAGTAGCTGCTTCATCGACATTGTCGCATCGTACTATGCAAAAACAAATCCAACGAATAAGAAAGGGTCGCGTGATCACCTCATACTCCCCCTACCGGACCACGAGGGACCAAGAAACCCGGATAAGGCCTCGGGTAGCCGGGGCCCCCCTGATGCGGAAGTCAAGGCCCCACCGGAATCAGGGAACAACCTCCGGCACTCGTGGGCAAACTCCGGTAGCGAGGAGGATGAGGGAATTACAGGGTCGAGTGATAACATCAACTTTAGAAACAAACTCCA
Organism: Aedes aegypti; assembly: GCF_002204515.2. Classification (NCBI taxonomy): domain Eukaryota; kingdom Metazoa; phylum Arthropoda; class Insecta; order Diptera; family Culicidae; genus Aedes; species Aedes aegypti. The sequence goes on along the minus strand of NC_035108.1, from coordinate 70,631,080 downwards.
GGATAAGGTCTCGGCTAGTCGGGGCCCTCCTAGTGCGGAAGTCATTGCCCCACCGGAAGTAGAGAACATCCCCCGGCGTCGTCCGGCGGCAAACCCCTTAAAGGAAAAACCGATCAAGCCAGTTAGCAGCTCTAGGCCCTTCTATGGCCTTAACCCGAGTGATGAACCTCACCCCAGAAGAAACCCTATCAGAAATTGTCCAAGCAAGTATCGATCCCTTACAAAAATCCAAGACTCTTCGGGCACAACACCACGCTTCTCCCCACCAGCAACAAGCACTGATAAGTACGATGACCTGTACATAACCCATTACGGTCCAGCGACAATAATCTCCGCGGACACCCCTGCCCTACCTCCTGGGCACCCCGGGCACTTCAACCCGGGCGGTAAGTCCCACCCTGTGCTAACGACATGACACAACTCCTACATGCATACAGTACGGACCTCGGTCTCCCCGAAAACCCAAACCCTGGTGACGAATCCCTTGTTAATCCAACCCAAAATACCACCAACCAGAGTACTCTGCCCTCGGCGGGTAGCTCATCACCACCTTTGATTGGTGAAGCTCTGTCTTATTCAACCTCCGTCTCCCACTCGCTGAGCACGAGCCCAAACCCCTCCCAGAACACCGCCTCCAATAGAACCCACCCGTATATGGCCCGCGGTGGCCGAATCGCCCTTGCCGCACAGTGGAATGTGAATGGCTTCTTTCACAACCTTCAAGACGTAGAAATGTTAGTGCGGGATCAGCAGCCTGTGGTCCTGGCTCTACAAGAGATCCACAGAGCAACACCTGAAGTAATGAACAATACACTAGGCAAAAAATACCAATGGTACACTAAGAATTACGCCAACATCTACCAATCGGTTGCCATCGGAGTGGCCGCCGAACTCTCCGCTAGCGAGATCAAGATAGACACTGATCTACCGATTGTTGCGATCCGCCTCCCGTGGCCCTTCTCCGTCTCGGTGGCTTCCATTTACCTACCGAACGGCAAGCAGCCCAATTTAGAATCCCGACTCAAGGATGCTCTTAAGCAAATTCCAGAGCCAATGATGATCCTAGGCGACCTCAATGGCCACCATCGAGCTTGGGGCAGCCGCCGCAACTGTGCGCGTGGCTCCATCATTGTTAATGTTGCAAACCAGTTCAATTTAACGATCCTTAACGACGGTTCCCCAACCTTCTCCCGTGGACGAGTCGAAACCGCGATTGACGTCTCCCTAGTATCAACTCAAATCACCAACCGCTTCCTCTGGTCAGTGGAGAGCGATCTCCGAGGGAGCGATCACGCACCGATCATGTTAACCTTGGAAAACACTTCGGCACCCGAAACAACGCGGCGACCACGCTGGTTGTATGAGCAAGCAAATTGGCCGGATTTCCAAACATCGCTCGAAACCGAGTTAGAACACCACCCTCCCATGTCCGTCTCGGACCTATCCGCCCTCATTAACGAAGTTGCGTCTATTACCATCCCTAAAACAAGCCCCAACCCGGGACGTCGCGCGCTCCACTGGTGGACCGATGAAGCAAAAAAAGCAGTCAAGGCCCGCAGGAAAGCGCTCCGGGCCTTCCAACGCGCAAAAAAGAGACTTCCCGAAGACCATCCGGACTGGACCCTTGCCCAAGAAAGCTACCAGGTTGCCCGTAACACCTGCCGTCAGGTGATTCGAGAGGCCAAAGACAAATCCTGGACAAACTTCCTGGACGGCATTACCGAAGAGCAGTCGTCATCTGAGCTCTGGCGGCGCATTAACTGCTTCAATGGCAAAAGACGGGCCAAAGGTATAGCCCTAAAAGTTGACGGTGTTACAACAAAAGACCCGGGTGTCATAGCCGACGTTCTGGCGGATGCTTTTCATGAGCTCTCATCAATTCAAAAATATCCCGAACCTTTCCTCAAACGCCACCCTCAACCAGAAACAGCGGTTCACCGTTTCCAAGTTCCTCCAGACAAAGGCCAACCTTTCAACCGTCCTTTCTCGCTGAAAGAGCTTGAGTACGCCCTCAAAAAAGCGAAGGGAAAATCAGCTGGACCCGACGAAATTGGGTACCCGATGCTGAAAAATCTTCCTCCAAGCGGTAAAGCCGCATTACTGGCAACCATCAACAATGAGTGGACCGCCGGTACGCTTCCTGATAGTTGGAAGCACAGCTATGTCGTGCCCATACCAAAAAGCTCCGGTCCCGCCAACGATGTTGGAAGCTACCGGCCAATCGCTCTGACGAGCTGCGTGGCCAAACTCATGGAAAGGATGGCAAACCGTAGACTGATAGAGCACCTCGTGGAGAAGAAAAAGCTGGACCATCGGCAGCATGCCTTCCGACCAGGGTACGGCACTGGCACTTATCTGGCCTCTCTCGGCCAAATCTTAGACGATGCTCAGAAGAATGGCGAGCACGCGGAAATGGCAGCACTTGATCTGGCCAAGGCCTATAACCGAGCGTGGACACCCGGAGTGCTTGACAAACTAGCCCGCTGGGGAATAACAGGTAACATACTTTTGTTTGTCAAGAACTTCCTTGACGGGCGATCATTCCAAGTTGTTGTGGGAAACCACAAATCCAAGGTAGTGAGAGAAGAAACTGGCGTACCACAGGGATCAGTGCTAGCGGTTACCCTGTTCCTAGTGGCAATGAGCGGCGTATTCTTGGCGCTCCCAAAGGGGATCTTCATCTTACTATATGCCGATGACATACTATTAATCGTTACAGGGAAACACCCCAAGAGCATCCGACGCAAGCTGCAGGCTGCGGTATCGGCTGTGACCAAGTGGGCACAGGACGCCGGTTTCGACATCGCCGCGGAAAAGTGTGCAAGGCTGCACGTGTGCCAAACCAGACACAAGCCACCACAAAAACCAATCACGGTCAATGGCAGACCAATGCCAACAAGAAAAACCGTCAAAGTCCTCGGTGTGAACATCGATCGGTACTTGACATTCCGCACTCACTTCGACCGTGTCAAAGAGGCCTGCAAAAACCGGGTGAGACTGATCCGTAGCATCTCAGGTAGACGTACCACAAGCGATAGAGCAACCCGACTGCGCGTAGCTGACGCCATAATCAACAGTCGACTCCTTTACGGAATTGAGCTAACCTGCCGAACATTTGACACAATGGTGTCCTGCCTGTCTCCGACATATAACAGTACTGTGAGAACACTATCGGGCCTACTTCCTTCAACTCCGGCCACCGCCGCTTGCGCAGAAGCCGGTATACTTCCTTTCCGCTACAAGGCAGCGATGACAATTTGCAAACGTGCAGTCAGCTATCTGGAGCGCACGGAGGGCGACGGGCAGGTTTGCTTTCTCGAAGAGCAGGCCAACTATGCCCTGAGAGCTGTGGCCGGTTCCACGCTTCCCCCGGTGGCCGGGCTCCACCGTGTAGGACCGAGAAGCTGGAAGGCCAGAGAGATCACCTTCGACTCCACGATCAAGTCCCAATTCAGAAGAGGCGCAACCCCTGCAGCGGTTAAAACATGCTTCCGGCAAATATTGGAGGAACGATACAGTGACACCGAAGTACGCTACACGGATGGTTCCAAGCTAGCGGGCCGAGTGGGCATTGGTATCCACGGCACCAGCTTAGATCTAGCATACCGTCTGCCAGAACAGTGATCTGTGTTTTCCGCCGAAGCAGCAGCAATCTACCTTGCGGTCGCTAAGGATAGCCAGGCTCCGGTCCTTATTGTGAGTGACTCTGCTAGCGCCCTGTCAGCAATTGGATCATGTACCAACAGGCACCCCTACATTCAGGCCACGCAGACTAAACTGGACAACACAAGCGGACCAATAACGTTCATGTGGGTACCCGGTCAGTGCGGCATAATCGGCAACGAGCGAGCCGACGCACTGGCTAGCCTCGGTCGGCAAAGCCGTTTTCGTACAAATGAAGTCCCGGGTGAAGACATCAAGGTCTGGGTAAAAACCACTATATGGAATGCATGGGCGACTGAGTGGACGCGTGACAGATCCTCCTTCCTTCGACAAATCAAGCCGGACGTCTTACCGTGGACGGACGTGCGTGACTGGAGAGAGCAAAGGGTCCTAACGCGCCTGAGAACAGGCCACACTCGAGCAACCCACAACATGGGGGACGGCAGGAATTTCCGGAAGTTTTGCGAGACTTGTAACACCAGGAACAGCGTCGAGCACATCATCAGCAACTGCCCTATCTACGAATACCCCAGAAGGCAGTACGACATAACATCCACCAGCCGAGCGCTTCAAAATGACCCCGCCTGCGAGAGAATCCTACTTAACTTCCTCAAGGAAGCAGGTATCTTCAACGAGCTTTGACGAACTTTGACGAGTTCGAAGAATACAGTCAAACACCCCACTGGACAACTAACACAGCAACGGACACGGACACGAAAATGGCACTGAAACGGTAACACAAAAACAGGAAACGAATGATTTACGATGAAGACCTACGATGGAACAAAAAACGGACTGAGATTTGGATTACGTTTAAAATTGTACAGCAACATTGGTGAGAGATACCCCTCGGGTACACTAATTTTTTTTTTTTCTTTTCTTTATTTTTTTTTTCACCGAGATGAGCCAGCCTCGGGCTGCAAATCTCGTTAATAAAGATAATAATAATAATAATAATGAAAGAAGCATTGGATGAATCACTGAAGAAATCCCTCGGGAAGTTTTTTGTATAAATCCCTTGATGGTTCTGTAGAAAAATTACTAGAAAGAATCGCTGAAGAAATTCCTGGTAGAAATTATGAAGCAACTCCTTGCGGGATTTAAGGAGAAATCCTAGGAGGAAGCCCTGAAAAAAGCCCTGGTGAAATCCTTTGTAGAATTTCTGGTATTGAATTTCTCGAAGAATCCCTTGCGAAGTATCTGAAATAATTCGTGATATGATTCCTGGGTAGCGCGTGATGGAATCCTTAGAACTGACTTCTTGAAAGAATCTTTGAATAAATTGTTAATGCAGGAGGAATTATCGGAGGCAGCCTTGGAGTGAGCCCTGAAGAATTACCGAAGAAATTACTTGAGGATTGATCTCTGAAAGAAGAAAATCCTCAAAAATTTGTAGAGGAATCTATGGAAGAATGATACCTACAGATACGCCTGAAGGATTCTCCCCGGAGGAATTTCTGGTTGAATGTGTGGATAAATTTCTAGAAGAATTTTTGATAAAATTCCTGGTAGAATCCCAGGAAAAAAAATTGGTGAAATCTCTAGTATAACCCATGGGTTCCTGGAAAAAAAAAACAAATTGGAATAATTGTAAGACCCCACTGAATGTTTGAAAAAAATCCAATAGCCATTCCCATATCGATGGTTGCTCAAAATATTTCTCCATAAAGACCCCTCATAATTTGCCTTAATAATTCGTGCAAATTATAACTGGGATTCCTCATCAATATCCATTTCATCTGGTACAGGAACGTTGTGTTTGAATTCACAGAAGAGAGGATCGATGAAGAGAAATCAATCATGCGACTTGCAGTTTTTACTACTCTTGAACGGTTTTTTTTTCCATGGGATCAGACAAATCGCAAAAACTATCCTACTTTCGTTTTCCAGAGGCGTAAACCCCGAATCAGCTGCATGTCAAGCTGCATTAATCATGCACTCAAAACGCATTTTTATTACACATCAATCCTATGTTCTCCGAAAAAAAGAACAGGTGCAAAAGCGTACTTGCCCATTTATTTATCCCTAAAGCTCAATCTGCCAATTTGTACCGAAGTGCACACAAATTGAATCTGCCATAAAATGTAAGCCAGTAGTGTTTGCAGAACGATGCCCCGCAGTAAATAATTTACGAGCAATTTGTTTTAATCATAACCGTCCGCGTTCACCTGCCTGTTTTCGGAAGCAATTCGGAGAACGGTTTACACCGGATGGTTTTGCCCCAGCATTGGAAGGTGGGTCACCTGTCACTGGTAAACTCCGACGACGGTGACAAGATAAGGATAAAGGACAAGATTAACATAATCGTGATAAAATTGCGTTCCTTTCGTTTCCACCCCCTGGGGGGTCCAGACGAAGCACACAAAAGCAATCAGAAAGTCTTGTTAATTAATTGAAAAAGTTTTATATTTCGGTTGCTGAGTGGTTATCCTTTTTTTGTCAGTTGGAGCAGTGAAGAATGAAGCTACAGGTGAAATTTGAAATTGACACAATCGTTTAAGACGGTCTCCCCTCGATGCTTATTCTCTGCAGATTTAATACTTTGAGCTTTCCTTTGAAATTAACACGCAACGATTCGCATTCTGAATGGGAAATGATTCAGCAGCTGCTTGTAATCCTGTGATAAATTACTCAAGATCACTGTTATCGCTACCATGATATCGTAGTGGTAAACGAATGAATCGAAGAATTATGCTCTGTAAGAGCTGTTCCCACTGTTGGGCACCAGTTCCACTGCAGCTGTGTTTGCCCTTTGTGGAGTACGAAAAAGTGATTCATGGGAAGTTTGCATTTAAGCTTTTTTTTACTATGTTAGCACCCAGCTTATATGTCACTGCACTGCATTGGACTGACTGCAGATGTGCAGCATTAAATGTGCTCTGCACCACAAAACATTGTGCCTCAGCATTGGGCTTCGGATGAGAACTGGACATTGAGCTCACGGAGCCGTTATAGCATAGGGGCACAAGCGGCTGTGATTTATGGAATAATACGGATACCGCACATTTCACTGTACTCAGCTGGATTGCAGAGAAATGGTGCGGAAATTCCCGGGTGAGGATTAATGCGCATTGTCAGCATGATGATAGGCTAAGCTTGGGGTTATTTTGGTACACGTTTGTCTTTAATAATACGTAAAATCTATCAAACAACGCACTGTATACGTTTCTCACTGACATGCTTCTAAATTTATCACACTCATATCACAACTCTCATATCCTTCGTGAAGACCTGAACTTCAAGAAGGACGTGAGTTCGATAAAACATAGCTCGGCATCCGTCTGATTGTCAAAAACTCGACAAATTTCAATAATAAATGCGGAAATTAACAGAATCCTGAATGAACCTCCACACATTGCGAACCCTAATCACCCTGATCACATTTCACGTTTCTTTTTTATCTTTCATAACACCTTAGGGCACAGAGTTAGAAACGACAGCGAAAAGAGCAAATGGGGTTCCGTAAGCACGTTTCCTGCGTCGTTAATTGTTTAGGGAATGGGAATATTCGGCACGGTTGAGGGCAATATCGCGACATTGAAGAGGAAAATATGCGAACAAATGAACGGGGACTACTCTGGCGGTCGGTGCGTGTATTGCTACAATTCTCACCGTGCGGTCGTAATGTGGCGAAAATTACGACCCGGAAGAATTATGGGCGACGTTTTTAATGGCCCGCAACAGTAAGGCCAGAAATTGTTGCCAAATGATTCGAAATACGACTGGCACCGTGCAGCCCGAATGACACTGCTCAAACGACAAGAAGATCATCAACGAAAATTAAATGAGACTTTTTGTTCTGAGAATTATCTGACTAAAGTCAGACTACAATTCGCAGAATCTAGGTCCAATACAAATTCTGGGACTTTCCTAACGATAGATTTTTCTATCACATTGTTTACATAACAGAGCGCCAAATGCGGCCATCCGAGTGTAAACGCGACCCCATATCAATTGGAGCACTGCTCAAAGCGAAAGCTAGACAACGCAACAGAGTAAGGGTATGTGGTTTTTCGAATGATTCCGTTAACTACCGGGAAGTGCAACTGAATTTAATGAGGCGGAATTAGGTTTTTCATATTTTGTTTCGGCCAAATTTGTTTCTAATGGACGAAACAAAACGAAATTTTGTGAATTTAGATCTGAATTTTTGAAAAGAAAAAAACAAATCCAGAATATTTACCAAATGTTAGCATTGTTTTTCATTTTTTGGTTTTGTATTATGTATGAGAAAATGTTCTAATAATATTTATTCATAACTTTTTATTATGCATTGGTATGATTTTTAATTTTATTTTCGTGCATCTGTTTCTCAGGTGACCGGAAATAAAAATTATTCACCCGGATTCTCAAGAATCCAAAAAAAATTGAATAATAATTTGAGAATAAATCAGAGAAATACTGAATTTATCATTAAACCATCTAATTCCACTAAAATTTCTATTCTTAAACAGATATTCGTTTCTCGACTTCAACTGTAAAGCTGTCTTCAATGTCGAGTCTAGTACACGACACTGAAGACGGCCTTATGGCCGAAGCACAATGGATCCGGTTGACAATCCGGTTTTTTGACAGCTGTTTTGAATTAAATGTGGCCGTGGTGTTCTAAGAACGCTTCCTACATGTAGTCGGTGGTGTCGTTTGTAGTGGTACGGCCTTACCTCTTTTCGAATTTTGCCGCCATCTTGAATTTTGTTAGAAAAACCACAGAGAAACAGACGTAACACTTAGAACAAATTGCGATCAAAATCATAGTCGCGAAAACATATACGCCCAATGCTAAAAACACTGTAGTTGGCCGATGGACCAACAGGTGGCGGTAGTGTGTAAACGTCAAACACGAACAAAAACGACGCGAGCGCTGCGGGTGGTCGATTGACCACCTACCAGATATTCGAATCGATCGTTAAAAAGTTGGTCGATGGACAGCGATGAGAGTGTGACGTCTGTTTGTCTGTGGAAAAACCATTCTTTCACCATTAGTGCACTGCTCGTTCAGAATTCTGAGGTCACCATCAGAAAGCAGAGCAAAAGCTGAGTAAGATGGGCTACAAAAACTAGGTGACCAATGGTATTGGCCCTATGAAATGAACGTTTTTTCAATCATGTTCTACGATTTTGACGTATATGGTGAGTGCAATCAATGAAAACATCATTTTTTGTACAACAAAGAAACAAGTTTTCAATCATTGGTGCTTTCTTCGAGTCGATTGCAGAATAGGAGTTTTATTTCACAACAAACTTGTTTCTTTGCTGTACAAATGATGTTTTCATCGATTGCATTCGTCAAAAACGTCAAAATTGTGGACATGATTTAGAAAATCGTTCATTTCGTAGGGTAAATACCATTGCTCACCTAGTTTTTGTAACCTGTCTTACTCATTTTTTTTTTTCAGCTTTCTGGTGGTGACCTCAGAATTCTAAACGAGAGGTGTGGTGAATGGTGAAAAAACGGGTTTTCTTACAAAGTTCAAAATGGCCGCCGAATTGTTTCAACCTCAGATGAAAGCTATATGCATCCTCTATACGATGCCACTAAGTTTTCTATGTGTTCCAAGGGAAATTTGGGACAATCACGTGAAGAAATACCCAAGTTTTATCAAAAAATGGGCTTTTTCGCAAACTGTTTAGCTAGCTGGCGTACGAGGTGTTCACCATTTTGAGAAAATCGAATGGACCACCCTTTAGTTTTTGCATGTACTAGTGATCAGTGACATAAAATTGGATTTCTAACGATGGGTGCCGATGGCGGCCTGGTTTCAGCGAGTATTGCTCAATGGTAGCTTTCTGTTATTCCTCCAGGAGTTCCTTCTCTAGGTTTTCCTCTTGAAATTCTTTCAAAAATATTTGAGGAGTTCATTCAGGGATTTTACCAGGAGTTGTCATATGATTTTTTTTGTAATTTCCTCCAAGAGTTTTGCGTGCATCAGATTTTTCTGTAGAGATAACTTGTGGTTTTCCTTCTGGAGTTGCTTATGTTATTCTCTCTGAAGTTTATTTTATAATTTTGAAATTCCTCTAGGAGTTCCTTTTACAAAACAAACAGAAATTGCTTTTAGATTTTCTTCAAGAATTCCCCCAGCTTTTTTGACGTTAACTAGGTCTCACGGAGATATACTGGGTGTCAATTGAAAATCTAAAATTTTGTGACCGTCACGAAATTATGTTTGAATTTGAACGCTAATAATTACTAAGCCATTTATCAATAGATTTTCAATATTTTCCCACCAATCGGTCGAGAGTTTATACAAAAAGTTTCTCGACTGGAGAAAAGTATTGATTATCGACAATACACTATTGAAAATTGGGAAAATGTCGACCCCTCTCTTACGCAACCAAACACGTGTAAGCAGTTTTCCACGCTTTTAATAGCACACCAATTGCTGCTTCTTAGCTCATTCTTCTTTTTGCCGTCAGACTGTGAACACGTTTGGTGAGCAAGTCTCGAGTAACTTTCGCATTCTCAGCTCAGTTTTCAATGAAACGCGAATGGAACAACACGCAAATCGGAGTCGCCGCGAATAAAGCCGATTGTTGAAGCGCTCATCGTCATAGCCACCGCCAAACCCCATCGGGCGAGGAGGATTTCAACCAGTGCGTCGTCAAAGTGTGTCCGTGTTACTCGAATTCAACAATTCAGTCGGCCCTTTTCAGGGCCAACAAATGTGTACTAAAGAGATATTTGTGTAATATATCCTTATGTGTTTATCACATACTTGCTTTCATCTCTTAATTTATCACATAGCATCATAAAATATCTAATTAGTTATGATATTGTCAATACGACACTTTGAGAATGTTTCCGAGGACGCTGCTGTAGTGCTGCCGGAATGCTTTTTTTTTTGCAATTGCTCATCGTAATAGGCTGTTTTTCATCACGCCAATCTGTCATGAAACAGCCTACTTTCCTGCACTGAAGTATGCAGTGCGGGAATAGTCATTACGCAACTGAAACCAGTACTGTAATGATCCATTATACAACGCTTTCTCATAACGCAACTGTTTTTAATTGTAAAATAATGGTGAATGCATGCCGATAAAATGTATGATGTCCTCAAGTGATCTTCTACGAAATTGTAAAAAATGTTGTACGTAACTCGTTGCAGAACTCGATTTGTAAAGCACTCCTCTTAACTTACGACTCGTGCTGTAAAAATCTTCATTCTGAAACTTGTTCCGTAAACTACTATTGTATTGTTAAGAAATAATTCAAATATTACGTAACTGCGTCTTACGGCACTATTGGGTGTCAATAAAAAATCTAAAATGTTGCGACCGTCACGCTAATAACTCATCCATTTATCGATAGATTTTCGATATGTTCCTTCCAGTCGGTTGGAAATTTATACAACATTTTACTCAAGTGGAAAAAAATGGGTGTTACTCGAATCTAACAGTTAAATCGGCCCTTTTCATGAATAATTGGCAATACGGCAAATTGAAATTTACGGTAGCGATGAAGATATTGATGACTAGGGCACTTCTTCGAACAGAGAGCTCCTCGCTGTTCTTAAATGCACTAACCATTACATTCTAATTTATAACTAAAGGAAGGTTGCAATTCAAATGCAGCAAATCACATGGCGTAGTTAACGTCATGCGGTCGTGTCTTGTACACAACCCCTTCTGATTTTTTCTTAGAATTCCCTTTATGGTATTGTTTTCAATTTTTAAAGATTTTTTTTCTGTTCTTCCTACAGAAGTTCTGTTTTGAATGCTGCTGAAATTTTTCCCTAACTGGTTGGTCGACTGTATATTGGATGTTTTGGGTTGGAAATTGGCAAAATTGGCGAATCCTTGAAAAAGGTCCAATAAGGACCGAATCGTCGGATAACGAAAACATTTAGTTGTTTTTGATTAATTCAGTAGACTGAACTGCCAATTTTCAACTCAAAACATGAAATTTTTCCAGCATTTTTTTCTGCAAGTACTCCTACAGATCATTGAGTTGCTTCTGGAATTCTTTAAAGAGACATTTTTGTTATTACTCTAGGAGCTCATTCTACATCTTCTACAATTATTCAGGGAGTTTGGTATTCTATTAAATAAAATCTTTTAATATCCTTTAAGAGCTCTCTTTGGATTTTTTTCAGAGAATCCTTTTAGAATACCTCCGAGAATAGCTCCTAGAATTCATTCGGAAGCTGTTTCTGAAATTCCTCAAGGAGAAACTGCTGCCATTTCTTCAGATACTTTCGAAATTTCTTCTGATTTTACTGAATTTGTATCTAAAATTCTTCTGTATTTTTATCCTGGAGTAACTGATCAAACTTCAGCAGGCGAATTCCGGCACACAATTTCTTCGAAGAAAAATGTTGTTTTTCTATAACTCACTAGGAAGATACTTCCTTTTCGTTGGAGAAAATACGCGCCGGAGTTCGGCTACAATAGTGATCTCTAAAATTAACCAAACTGTTACTTACGTTATTATATCAGGAATGCCTTCTACTGAAATTCAGAGAAGTTGCAACTGGAATTCCTCCAGCAACTGCTTCTAGAATTCCTGCACGAAATGCGTCTGAAATTTCTCAAGAAATGGCTTCCGTTTTTTTTTCTTCCAGTGGTTGTTTCCGTTATTACACTTGCAGTTTATTGTGAAGTTGCTTATAAATTGTTCCTTCTGCGATTCCATTAGTTACTATTAGAATTCGGCATGTAGATGCTGCTAGAATTCCATCAAAAGTTTATTTTTGGAATTCCTCAAGAAGATGCTTTTGGAATTCCTTCAAAAGTTTCCACTGGAATTGCACCGAGAATTACTTATGAAATTCTTCAAGGAGCTGCTTCTCAAAAAACTGAATGATTTGGTTTTTCAAGAGCTCCTACTGAAATTCATCCGGGAGTTACTTCTCCTATTCATATAATATTTCCTTTATTTGCTTCTGGAATTTTCTACGTAGTTGCTCTAATAAATCCTTCAAAAGTTGCTTCTGGATATCTTTCAGGAGTTGCTTTTGAAATTCCTTCAAGTTTTCCTCCAGATATTTCTACAAGAGTTTCTTTTGGATTTTTTTCAAAAGTTCCTCCTTAAGGTAGTTTTTTTTTCCAAAATTCTTAAAAAATTGCTCGTGGAATTTCTTTGACAAACTCTCCTCTGAAGGTTGCTTTTGACATCCTTTTAAGATTCAAGAATCCATCATTCAATCCTCATCAATAATCAAAAATTGAAAATCTGTTTTTTTTTGTTTAAATTTAAATAAAATCCTCATAGAAACTTATCACCGCGTTACAGATAGCAAGTGGAATGTAACGATAGATTTTTATGAACATTCATCGGTTTGCAGCAAACATGGTTTTGAAACTTTTCACAAGTCATTTCTTGGGGATTCATCACAGAGTTGCTCTTCGAATTCTTTCAAGAGCTGCTTTTGGAGCACCTCTGGGAGTTGCCTCTGGAATTCCTTTAAGAGTTCCTCCTTACTTTCCACTGGGATTAGCTCCTGAAGTTCCTTCAGGAATTCCTTAAAAAGTTGCTCCTGTATTTTTGTCTGGGATTGCCTTTGGAATGACTTCGAGAGTGGCTTCTGAAACTTTTTCGAGAGTTATTTTTTAATTCTTTAAGAAATTGATTTTCGAATCACTTCAAGGAACTCTCAGAAGAAATACTCTACTGCTTCTACAATGTATGCTATTGCTTCTATAGTTACGTCTGATTTTTTCCCGAGCGTTTCTTCTAGATTTTGTTGGGGTCCTTCTGGAATTCCTTCGGCAGTTGCTTCTGAAATTCCTTTAAAAGTTCTTACTAAAATTCTTTCAGACGTTTGTTCTACAATAGACCCACGATATCCATCAGATTGATTTTAGGATTTGTCCAGATGCTCCAGAAGGAGCTCTTGTTTTAATTTAATTTATTATTCATTTTTTTTGTTCGCTTTAATTTAATTTCTAAATAAATTCAAAAGAAAAACACTTAACTTACATTCCTTTTGAAACTTCAGAAGTAATTTTAGATAGAACTTTTATAGGATTTCCTTCTTGGTGTTTAGGAGTATTTCCTGAAATTCCACCAGGAGTTCTATTTAGATTCGATCCTGTAATTCGTCATTGAATTTCTTCTGAAATTTCACTATGATTTTCTCCCAGAAAAACTCCAACTGTTCCAAAACAAGATTTTTTTTAGGAGATCCACTAAAAACTTCCCTAGGATTGTTCTAAAACTGATCGATTTTTTTTTGTTTATCAAATGCGAATACTACTTTGAGAATCGCTTCACGAAATCCTCTATGAATAACTGTAGAGATTCCTTCTCATTTTTTTTAAAGATTTATCAGGTTTAGTTTTCTGTTATCGCTATTTTTTCCAGAATTATACAACCGCCCTAATGGTTAAAATTTCAAAAAAAAAAAATAAAAGGTTCAAAATACAATCTACTAGAAATCAATTTGAAAATTAAAAAAGTCTGGTCAACACTGGACCGCGGTCATGACCATCACAACCATCCACCTTCATCAAGACTTTGAACCTGTAGCTCTTGTTCTTAATAGTTTCAAGTTCTTCTGGACATACTTCTATGGTGAGCCGTCATGCACTAGTGTGTAGTATCCGAGATTTGCATCTGGACAACATTCGGCCGATTCAGCCATCAGCTGATTCTCCAGTACGGCTGAAATTTGCACTGCCGTTTTCACTACCGTCGTCCACAACAATCCTCACTAAACTGAAGCGTCGATTCCGAGACGAGGCGGCAAGCTATAGGCCAGGGGAAGTGGTTCACCTAGAGTGAATTTATAGCAGAGAAAAAGTAGATTTTGTATGAAAATCATCATCATCATCATCATCATCATCATCATCATCATCATCATCATCATCATCATCATCATCATCATCATCATCATCATCATCATCATCATCTGCCAGCCTACTCCACTCAGGGAGCCTACTGGGCAAATTTCCTGTTTTCTTTTTTTTTTTCGCCAGCCTACTCCACTGCCCTTCCGTCAGGGAGCCTACTGGGAGCTGTTTCTCTTTTTTTTTTATCCGCCAGCCTACTCTACTGCCCTTCCGTCAGGGAGCCTACTGGGGAAATGTTTTTTTTATCCGCCAGGCTACTCCACTCTGGGAGCCTACTGGGAAAATTTCCTGTTTTCTTTATTTTTTATCCGCCAGCCTACTCCACTGCCCTTCCGTCAGGGAGCCTACTGGGGACGCTTCATGTTTCTCTCATTTTGTCTTTTTCACAAATCACAAACCTTTCCAGTCGCATAACTGGAATAATCCTACCATCTGCGCCATTGTAGTATCCGAGATTTGAGCCAAGAACCTTCCGATTGTGAGCCACGTACTCTGCCACTACACCACTTCGTCATCTTAGCACCTACACTATTCCTTGCAAGTGTGGTAGCTAGAGCTGGTATATTGCACTGCCGTTTTCACTACCGTCGTCCACAACAATCTTCACTAAACTGAAGCGTCGATTCCGAGACGAGGCGGCAAGCTATAGGCCAGGGGAAGTGGTTCACCTAGAGTGAATTTATAGCAGAGAAAAAGTAGATTTTGTATGAAAATTGACAGGAAAATGAATGACAAGTTCATCCACTTCTCCTGGCCTATTTGCGCGCTCATTCGAACTGTCAATTTTGTTACACTGAAATTAAAAGGCACGTTGATATTGAACATGCACGCTAATATCAAACCAAACATGCACGCTTAACTAAACATAAGCAGTATTTCAATTAAAATGCAATATACCAGCTCTAGCTACCACATAGTGGTGTTAAGAAAACAAATATTTTAGAGAATTTTGTGCGTAAGCTATTTTTGAAGAAAAATCTGTAACATATTTGTTTACTTAACAATAGAATAGAGACCGAATTGAATCCTGTTTAGTGAAACATCACATAAACATTGTGTTTTTTAACGTATTTTTATGTTCTTACAACATGCGACAGTTATTGTGCTTGAAATATAAAGTGGGTTGAAAAATCTAAATTCCTTAGATTTGAAATTATGGTCAGGGATCGCATACCCTTACAGCAAAGAGCCGCGCGGCATGATACAATGTAGTCGGTCCCTGTCGCCGTCGTCAGTCGACAGGTCGGCACACGAAAGCAAACCGACACACAACAAAAGCATAAATTATGGAACATAAAGCCACTTCTAATTACCCTCCCCTCTCGCTGCCATCGGACGAATACTGCTGATGCTGATAAGCGACCCCGGTACTGTTTACGATTCGCTTTTTTTTTCGCTCACCATGCCTAGAATGTGTCATGTCTACAAATAGCAGCAGAACACGAACCAAATCGTACACAAACCGAAGCGGAGAGTTCAACAGTTTGTTGACTGCCTTATCGCGACAACACAGCCATTGAAGGAACGCAACGCAACGGGGGGAAGTGTTATGCAACAAGGTACCCCTCTGGAATAGCTATAGTAGGTAGCTGTTTAGAAGTGGCCCACAACAACGTGGCAATTGTCGACTCGCGGAAGCTGATAAGCCCAAATTGATTCCGACGTCGTGAGTTCGCTGCGAGAATGTGGTGAAAGCACGTGCAAAATTGCGAACAGAATTCGGCGAGGTCAACCGAGTGTCAGCTAAGCTACAACGCAATCAATGGGGTGTATTTTGATTAGAGGCAACATTTCGGGGGTCTCGTTTCGTTCATTATAATCGCTTTATATTTCGGAATTTGGAACTGTACAGAGACACACTTGGATGGAGCTTGGGTTTCTGCCTTTTCCGTTTTCATCGTTCATCATTCATTAATTTTGTTGAGAGATAACACTGAATCAACCATTTCATGCTAAATCAGGGAGGCTTGTAACCTTAAGTAGTTCGGCGTCAACGCTCCTGGTTCTAGGCCGACGTACGTCAACGGCCACGAATTAATCAGGTCTTCGCCCTCCGCGATCGTCGTCAGCAACACTTCGTCGGAACCAATCGCTCCAATTCCACCGGAATACGAGAACTCATCATCGCTTACGGCTTAAATCTGCTGCATGATCGTCTTGCTTACCGCCTGAAAATTCGTGCCGTTGTCGGAGTAGAACTCCAGCAGTTCTCATCAACGGCACACAAATTTCCATATTTTCGTCAGACACGTTCGAGTCGTCAGGCTGTGAGCGATCTCAAAGTTCTGCGGCCAACAGCCACTGTCAGCGGTGGTAGATACACGTGACACGCAACTTCGAAAGTGGAGCGACACTTCTGCGCCAAACGCAGGCCTTTCCAATTTTATTCATCTCCGTTCTCAAGTTCGCGATGCTGAATCGCTGCCGGATCTCCTTTATGGCAGTTTCCAGTAGAACTCTAGCAACTTGTTCGTCACAGGATGCTGCTTCGGTATAAGTTTCGGGAAGTGCAGCAGCATGAAGCGATGGTGTTATTATTTACATGATTATTTGCGCATTTGACGGCTTTGTAATTTTATATCCATCCGTGTCCAAGATTTACTAAAATATTTGATATTTTATTGAAAAGGATCGGAGAATGTATATCTTGGAAGCAATATATCAGGATTACTATTTTCCAATTTAAGAAGATTCCCTGCTTAGAGTTGCTTCACATGCTCAAGAGCGTACATTTGATATGTGGACATGAGAAGTTTTTAGACATCTTTCTAAGTGCCGAAAATTTACATACCAAATAAATATTTGGAATACTTTTTTTTATTGATAATGCCAATTTCACTTCAAATCTCTACTTAAACTAAATAACGAACATGAAAACTTATGTAATAAACTCTATGTTTTAAATACTTACAACTTAGAAATATTTAATGTATTACTTGTGAGTATTTTGTAGCTTATTTATATTTTTTTATTCTCACAATTATATTTTTTATCGCTGGACCTGTACATACTGGAATATTATTGAAGATCTTGTTTCGATGCTTATAATGAATACAAGAACATTTTCATGTGTTTCCTTTGACACTTTGGAAGTCGTGCTGAAGTACCATAACTTATTAATCAGGATGTTATTGTATCTACGCTCTCACTGAAAATACGTATTGAACCAATATACAAAGATGCAAGTGTATTCATAACTAATTGAAGTAGTTACTGTAAAAATCTCGTTATTTTGTACACTCATTCCATATTAGTTGAAAAATATTGAAATGTGCCAAATTCTATGGATGTTTTTATCATTGCCTCTTTTGGCAAAACTAACAACTGTGAACAAACGCTACTAACTTATTTGCAAATATTTGCAGCTAGAACCTTCACAATTTCAATTTACTACTGAAACATGATCATTTGATGGCAGAAGTTTGATTAAATGTGATTTAGAACATATTCAAAAACGTACTTCAAATGAAATGATTTGGTTATGAGATGAGAATTTTTGCCATCCTTATTACTCACATCATTACTGACTCCTAGATGACACAAAACACTCTCAAGTGTATCGGAAGCGATAAATATACATCTGTACCAAGGTTCTGTAACCTAGACTGATTGAAAAACCAATTAGGTCGATTTTACGAAGACAATTAACAACATGAAGAAATCGCTTAGTTTTTTCAAGTATTTTTAAAACATGAAAAACGTACTCCTCCATTTATGGCCCTGCTATAAATATTATACAAGAACGTCTATAAATTTTATGTTTTCACATTCTTGAGATCATAACTGATTCATGGAAAGGTGAGGGAATCAAAATTAAGACATTTTATTTTTCTATTTTTGACCTATGAGCGGTACCACTGTGCATCGTCATCCAGGAATGGATTCAGGCTGTACAAGCTGCTGGTCTTCTCTCGCTGGTGATGTTTATGTGTTAGGCGCTATTGGTTCTTTTTCAGCGTCCTAATTTCGTCTTCGAATTAGTCGAATTGAACCGACCTCACGCTTCAGTGGTAATACAGTTGAGCGAACTTCCTTCTTCTCCACATCCTTCACTCCGTGCTTGGAACGGCCTCGATCTCCACACCATCTTGCTTCCCCCAGTAGTTCGATGCGAACTGGTAGGCGCATTCTCGTACTAGGACCTTCCTCTTCTAGAACCTCAGCCGATCCAGTGTCGGTTCGATCACGTAAATATCGTGGAACTGCAGTCTCACTTCAACTTCTTCGGAGACATTCGCTGTGATGTGCTTTTGCTCCGGTCAATTATCCTACTGTTAGTAGAGGAACCACTTCCCGGCCGAACAGAAAGTGTTCCCTTCGAGCCGAAGAAGGTGTTCCCTTCGAGTGCTGCCTGTAGCTCTAACGGAGCCACCTAGACATCACAAGGGAACACAGCGGCTCGTTTGTCGTCACGATGCGGACATATTTTACTGCACCGTATATGTCCTGGCTTGCGTCGACGAAAACGTGGAGCTGAAGGCTGCTGAAGTCTAGGGTACGGCCTTCCTGGAAGAAATAACGGTGAATGCGAAGGCCTCGAACTCTGGAAATCTTCTGATTCAGTTGTTCCACTTCTCTACGCAATATTCGCCGAACGGCTGGTCCCAATTACATCCGCTTCGCCACAAGTCTTGGATCAGCATCTTGCCGTAAAACGTTAAGACGGACAGTAGGCCGAGTGGGTCGAAAAAGCTCATCACGATCCTTTCCGTCGGCAACTGCTGGCTGGAAAGGAAAGGCTCCAGATCGTCTATCAATTTAGTGGAGAATGAAAACTCGACACAGGTCGGGCTCCACACGATCCCTAATAGGCGCTCGATGCCGGTCTTCTTATCTTCGCAGAAACGTACGCACTGATCCGTTTTCCGTTCTTCCATCTCTATCAACAATACTTCCGAGTTGCAGACCCAGTTGTGGAACTCGAAGCCGCCCTTGGTGTGGACGTGCCGAACTTTCTTCGCTCGCTTCACTGCTTGGTCGATCGTATCTGCCCTATCGAAGTAGTCGTCAACGTAGTGGTTCTCGATGATCGCTTTCGCTGCCTCTGCCTCGGGAAACTGATCGGCAAACTCCTCCATATTCAACTTTCTACGTGGTTCCGAACATCGCTACGTCTATCACGTATACCTCTAGCTTTGCTGAAGGTTCGTTCCGGAATAGGAACCACTGCGCTCGCTTGTCTGCTTCTCCTTTTACTTCTGCTCTGGTGTCCCATGTCTGGATTACACATGATGTTCAGCGGTACATAGCACACCTTGCTGATTGTCGAACGTCACTAGCACCGACGGTATTGCTTAGTGAGCGTACCCTTCTATCAAATAGTCGGCAATCTTCGAGCAGATTTAGGCGTTGAGATCTGGATTCTTCTTCAGACAATTCAACAGGCACTTCCAGGCTTGACCGCCATCGGGTAGCTATCGTCCTTCCAAAGCAGTCCCGTTTCGAATCGATCGTCGACCCACTTCGTCGTTTTCTTCAAAATTTCTTTCACTCTTCTGTCCTCTTTCGGTGCGGGAAGCAAAGCGACAGAAATGCTGGATTCCTCCTGCGCATAGTGGCTTTCCAGCAAGTCGTGGAGATTTTGGTTTGTCACGGTGGTGTACGTGTGGTGTCCGATGATTCATCCTTTTACATTTTCTCCACTGATCGGTCCATACATCGTCCATCCAAGCTTGGACCTGACCGCTATCGGCTCTTCGGGGCGGTCAATCCGCGACTCAAGTGAACAACGACAGGTGATCATCTCACAGCCCGATCAGTATTTGCGGGACCGCTTGCTGAAAGCCAACAATCGGTGGTCCTCGTAGGTGTGCGAACTGCTGAACCACTTTCAAAACAACGAATGTTTGATGCGACAGCTTCAAGTTTTCAACGGTGTGCGCCCATTTGATCAGGAAGCACTGTTCCGATCCTCTAGCGGAGATAAGGAGGTTCACACACTACGAGTCCTTCTCGAGCCTGTAAACAGCGGCGGTCCATGTGACACGTAGTGGTTGCGTTACTCCACGAACACCTAAGTGGTTGATCAGCGACATCTCCACCAGCGTATACGACGATTAGCGTATAACGCAATCGTGTTTACGGAGAACTTTCTGCAGTGGAGCGTGACAGGCATATTACGGAGGGTTTTGGCTGGATCGCATGGATGTTGCAGTTCGCAGCTGATGAAGGAAGGAGTGGGTTGTGGCGCTTCATGCAGCCGCTGCCACAGTGCTTCCAAGGGCCTAAATTCGTGATCGAAAATGTTTTGGACCAGAAAAGTTGGTTGTAGAGGTATGGTGTCTTCAGAGAAGTTGTTCGGGATGTTGAAGCCCTTCTTAATGAAGAATTATTTTTGTGATGAATCCACCTAGCAGTGAGATAGATTTTCACTGTTTTGCAAAAGTGGAGATACAGCAATGGTGTCTTCGGCAAAGTGTAGATAATTTCACTACATGAAAATTTGCTGAAGACACTTTAGCTCTATCTATTGAATTTTAAGAGATATGGGTCATTTTTTGTGAACGACCCCTTAAAAGTAGTTTTTTCGATATATCTCTTTCTGGGTATTTTTGATATTTTTCACATGTTCTACAAAGTTGTTTTAATTGATAAAATACGCATTTATTTAGAAGACATAAAAAATGTATCTCTTATATTTTCGGAGTTATATGATATTTTATGTTGAAAAATCGACTATTTCACCTTCCTCTCACATTTACAGGGGCAAATTGGGGCAACATTTTTGACTTGCATATAAAAGAGTAACTCAATAACTATCAAATACATGGTAACTGACACGTGGCACTGCGTTCCTTGCCTACAAAATATGTTCTGTAAAATATTGAAAAATTAAAATTGTGCAGCTTTTAATACCGTTTATTTTTTAAATATGCCATTTTTCAGGGCTGAGTGACAATTTTCAGGTCTTTTACGCAATGATATATTCGGTTTGGCTAATGCTAATATTGCCTAAGATAGGATATCTTGATATCAAACGTCATAATTCTCATTTACAGTGAAAACTAGATGTATGAATTGTAAGAGATAGCCTTTATTACGTAACATCAGCTCTATACTGAACGTAGTATAAAGCACATAGAATAATGTTAGTAATTTATTTGCCTTAAAACGGAAGTCATCATATTTAAGCTTAAAATAATAATAATAGTAATAATAATAGTAATAATAATAATAATAACAATAATAAAGGAAAGAATGTTTTCTTTAGTTTATTTTTTTCTTTTGTATTTACAAGAGAACATAATCTTTATAAAAATATCTATCTTTTCATATAAATAAAACTAAAGTGGCGTGACATACGAACTGAATGGCTTTCGAACGGACTATCATTTGTTACCATGAACAAGCTATAATTTCGCTGTTATTTGTATTTTAAAGATTTTGGATACTACTATTTGAGAATGTGAAGAAGAAAATTTAAAATAAGACCCTTTTTATATATATCTGTGCGTTAATACAGTCGACTATCCAGATCTCAATATTTTTGCCTATGTAGATTATTTCTTTGATCCTCTCTCTCAACAATTTCTTTCTCCATAAAAAGACTATTTTTTAACTATTATTATTACAAAAGTGTTCATATGATGATATGTAGTCTTAGGCGAATTGATTATTTACATTATTCACTGTGCTTAAAGTGAAACATATCGGAATCTAGAGATGGTCATCTCAATGACCGACTTATGGCATATCTCTGTCCGCATTCAAAAAGCACTTAACTGAACAGACTGAGTCAATATGTTGGAGCATTATGAAAAATGTCGTTAGAGTTGCCGTTCACATCGAGGACGATGTATTCTGTCAAGATGGCCGAACTGTAGTAGGCTGCAATGAAATACAAGTTAATTTTCCTATAATACATGTCCTATTTAAACAAATGGTACAAATTTGCATGGAAAAACTATCGCGCAATCTCTACCCTGAATGCCACCAACAAAGTTATGTATCAGATTATCTTCCGTCGTTTATCACCTACTAGGTATTCAATAAGTTCTAATACAACGTTCCATCGTCTTGAAGGTGCGCACCATGTGCATTATGTGTATTGGTATTGGTGTCAGCTTTAGCCTCGTATAGGGTAATGTGCTAGTATCCATCGCGTTAAGCTTTGATCGTGAGAACCTGCAATTTTTCCAGTATCGCAGTTAATGATGCTGATACAAACCGATGCCAAATAATTCTTTCCTAAAACGGTTTTTGCATTGTACAATAAGATATTGATGAATCTTGATCGTCTTTATGGAAATAATGCGATGAAATTGCATATTGCCGTATTCTCAATTCGTCGTATCGTTTTCATTTCTGTCGTAACCATTTTTCAGATTCGTCTCACAACTTACGGCTCACTTTAATATATTGAGTGGTCAAAATACAACATATCAACGCTAATGAAAAATGTTTTAGATCTACGGGCATCTCCCAGCATTCCTTCAGCATGTTGAAATTTATTAATTTCCTTTAAAATTTGTTGTCCGCCTTCAAAATTCAGCTCACACATAAAACCACAATTCCTTTTGACCGAACAATCATCACATTTGCTCACAGTGCAACGAAAACAACACAGTCAAAGGAGTCGTTTTTAGGCCGAGCATCGCGCACACATTTATGCGCACCTGAGAGAGGAGACACCTCACTGACAGTTGGTATGTTTTCTTGCCTTCTTTGGCTTCTTTCTTTAATTGTTTAGTTGTGCACTATTCGTGATCAAACGTCAACATCCCACCGCAAAATCGCTAGTGTTTGGAGGTGATGTTAACCTCCAAAATGCGAAATCATCACCTCCAACATAGTTCTAATACCCACCGTTATATGAACTATTGCGCGTCGATCGTCGCAAGTTTCTCGTTAAACAGTCAATGGACCGATGCACGTGTTCACTAATTTGACGTTTGAGCGGTGCCGGATTCACATGTTACCATGGCCACATAAATAACACGGCGCCGCTAAAACGTCAAAACGTGCATAGGTCCATGGCCAGATGAACTTTTTTAGGTCAAAATTATTCACTTCTTATTGTTCACTATGAAAAATCATGCGAATATAAAAAATAGCAGTTTGGCAACACAAACTTTATTTGAGTATTCAACTTTTTAAAATGTGAAATCATCGAAAAACACTAAGAAGTTTTAATTACTTTTAATCGAATTTTGACGATTTTGCACGCTCTGTCCTTCGAATGTGCTGGTTTTGCAGTGACAGTTGGTGATAGATTCCCATGACTTGGGAGCTCGCAATCTAAGCTAGCTGTCTCCTCTCTCTCAGATGCGCACAAGCTGTCTTCTCTCAGTATGACGGATTGAACTTTGTTTATCTTCTCAATTATACGCGGTCGTTGAAGAAATTTCATAAAATTTCGCAAATTACAGAATTTTTACGGTGTTTGGTTGGAATGAAATCCTTCAATGAAGAAGTACGAAGTTTTTCCATACTGAAAATAAATCCCCGGTGAAGTAAGTCACACAGGGGGCGGGAAGAAACTTATATCATAAAGTGGTGTGACTGGTGTCCATCACTAAGCATTTCTTTCAAATCGTGTTTGTCCATACGATTTCGGTGAAAAAGTGCAAAGTAAATAATTGAACTAAAGTTCTTTATCAAAATACAGTAGTTTTATTGCATGTTATGTGAACAAGTGTACGAACCATAAAAGCTTACACAAAATTACGCTTGGAAAATAAATCTATGTTGCAGGTAAGTTGGAATATCCGCCGTAGTGGAAATTCAAGTTTAATACAAATAATTCGTTGTATTAAACTTAAAATGTTCCACTTCTAATTGTCACTGAATGTTGACAATTCGAGTGACAATTAGAAGTTCGGCAGACAAAACTTCGGCAAAGTTCGGCGTCGGCATTCTGATTTAGAGCTTCCCCGACGCATAAGGAATGCCTTTGTCGGCATAGCACTTCGGTAGAATGCCGACGCCGAACTTCGGCGAACTTTTGTTGAGAAATTTCATTTATCATTTGAACTTCGGTCTAAAGTTAATCTGAATGCACAATAGCGCTTACGACAAAGTAGAACGAAACCCTATAGGCTAACCGACGTGCATGATATCGAATTGCTGTCATTTGTTGTTTGTTTACTGCGCACGATGAAAAAATACCGTGACGTCGTAGTAAAGTTGTTTGAGGTGAGCGACCCAGTGACATAGGGTTCATTCAAATATTACGGAACGCAAAATTTAACAATTTCATACCCCCTCCCTCCCACACGTAACAGCTTTTGTATGGGAAATTTTATTTTTTTGTATGGACCATAACACCATGCAAGACCCCCTATCGCGTTACGTAATATTTGAACGATCCCATATCTCGGCGGTTGAAATCCCACGGGGTGAAGCGGGAACTAATTTATACCAACATTCATCGGTTTCGGGAGACGTGCTGGGCCGTGTGAGATCCGGGCGGCCGTGTTTGGCGGGTACGCCAGCAGCCATTAAGGTAGTGAGGGAATGGGTTCGCCGAAAAATGAACCGCTTGATCCGGAAGACTGCTGCTGACCTAGATGTGTCGATCGGGACTGCACACACCATGATAAGGAAGGACCTGGGATACACACCGTACAAGAAACGCAAGGATCACGGAGTAATCGAAAACGATTGATGATGGGTTGGCTTTTCAGTCTTGATGAATTAAAAAAAAAACTGTTATTTTATTTTGTCCAACGTTTCGGTCCGTTTAGAACCATCCTCAAGGACTCAATTGTTACAGTTGTCTTGTCCTGTAACTGTAACAATTGAGTCCCTGAGGGAAGTCCCAAATGGACCAAAACATTGGACAAAATAAAATAACTGTTTTTCAATTTTGTCAAGACTGAAAAGCCAATCCATCATCAACATGAAACTACAGTCGAGCCAACTTGATACTTTTACGGCGCACAGGTCAGGAATTCATCTTTTCTGATGAGAAACTCTTTGTCTTGCAACAACCACACGATGTCCAAAATGATCGGCTGTGAACACCGACGTCCAAACACCCCGTGCTCCTAAGCACAGCGTTGGTTATGCTTTGGAAGGCCGTATCCAGGCGTGGGAAGCTCCCACTGGTGTTTATCGAGAAAAACGTTGAATTAACAAGCATTATATTCTTATTTTATGCTTTCTACTGATGCACAAAGCTAAAATAAAAATCACTGTTGTTCGATGCCTACTTCGCCAGATTTGTGTCTTAAAAAGTTTAAGTGCAATATTTACTTAAGATAACTAGCTATTTCACGTTAACAATATTCAAAAATATTTAGTATTTGAGAGATCACGTTTTTACAGTCATAACCGAATATATCATATCATAGAAGACCTGATAATTTTCCACTCAGCCATGAAAAATGGGAACGGTTCATCTAGCTAAAAGCCATTTGGCATAACCCCAATTGAAATAATGGCCATTTGTCATAACGGTCATTTCGCATAACTGGAATAAAATCCTTTCTTACAAAATATACCTGTTCTCTATAAATGTGTTTATGTTAAATGACCATTATGCCAAATGACCGTTATTCCAAATGTCTTTTATGACAAACGGCTTAATGCCAGATGAACTTATGCCAAATGACCCAGACCCATGAAAGATGGCGTATTTAAAAAATACACGGTATTAAAAGCTGCATACTTTTAATTTTTCAACATTTTACGGAACATATTTTGTAGTCAAGGAAAGCAGTGCCACTTGTCAGTTACCATGGATTTGATAGCTATTAAGTTACTCTTTTATATGCAAGCTAAAAATGTTGCCCCAATTTGCCCCTGTAAATGTTAGAGGAAGGTGAAATAGTCGATTTTTCAACATAAAATATCATATAACTCCGAAAATATAAGAGATACATTTTTTTGTCTTGTAAAAAAATGCGTATTTTATTAATTAAAACAACTTTGTAGAACATGTGAAAAATCTCAAAAATACCCAGAAAGAGATATATCGTAAAAACAAGTTTACGTACACAAAAAATGACCCATACCGTCGATGGGGGTGACAATGGGTCTAGGGGGTGAGATTGGGTCAAAACGGAAAAATATGTTTTGTGAAATATTTCAGCTAATAACGCTGATATTACTAAAATTAATAATTCATATGTTAGGGAACATATTATTACACATAATTCATAACAATATGCATTTTTGGAAATAGTAGTTTTAGTTTACTTCATCAATAAACTTGCATGTTGATACTAGATAAAATTTACAACATTAAATTTCTACTGTACAAAGTATCACGCATGTACTCTAGCCTCTATCGTTGTATTAGTAGAGTGTTGAAAGTCTTTTTATAACACATCACAGGTATTTTCCGGAATCTGTTTGATTTTCCCACAAAAAAAAAACATTATTTTCGGTACGATGTCTAAAACATTGAAAATGGGGTGAGATTGGGTCAAGCAAGAACGATAGTAAATGAAATTCCAAGTCCACTTTTTTGACATTTTTCGGTGCCGGGTGTTCTCTTTTTTCATTAAGATGTGTTTATTCTTTCTAAATACAGCATCTCTGAAACATCAAACAAGTCTACTTGAGTATTTCGTGCATTGAATAACAATACAACGCATTTTGACAACTTCTCAAACCAGCAACTGTGTTTCGTGCGCAGCAACATCGTAAATTTTTATCAAAAGGGTGTTTTTTTTTCTAAATTTGATTATTTATCAGTGTTTTCATATTATAGAAACATCTCACGGAAGTACAAATGAGTTGGATCGCTGAAATACTGGGATTATGACGTCAACTTCTGCCTGAAATTTATTGATCGTTGAATGTCGCACCGAAATTTAACTATTAGCGAAAGTTTAAAATAATCACTGTTTCAGTACACCTTTGGGGAAACTGAATGGGCTTTATAGCAATGGGGATGAGACTTTGAAGACAATTTGAGGTAAACACCAAGAAAATTTATGTAAACTTGACGATAAATGTTGGGTTTACGTATTTTTTCCCATAGCTCTTCAATTTTCAGTATAATCTTTCTTTTCAGTGGGCTTATCATACTTGTGAAACATCTTAGATATCTTTTTGTCTTGTTTGCATCGTTTTTTATCAATATTTATCAGTTGTTAATGGTTTTGAAATCATATTCTCAAAAACAAGTTATTTCAATTACAGTGACCCAATGTCACCCCCTCTATGGGGTGAGATTGGGTCATTTTTCATTCACTTGTGGTGCCGATGTGAATGAATATTTGTCTTTAATTTTTTGAACAGTTGTTAATGTACCATCAAAGTACATACATACCAAATTTGAAGTTTATTGGAGTTAAATTGCGATAGTTATTCAAAAAATAAATCGCACATATCCCTTTTTGACCCATTGTCACCCCCAACGACGGTATCTCTTAAAATTCAATAGATAGAGCTAAAGTGTCTTCAGCAAATTTTCATGTAGTGAAATTATCTACACTTTGCTGAAGACACCATTGCTGTATCTCCACTTTTGCAAAACAGTGAAAATCTATCTCACTGCTAGGTGGATTCATCACAAAAATAATTCTTCATTAAGAAGGGCTTCAACATCCCGAACAACTTCTCTGAAGACACCATACCTCTACAACCAACTTTTCTGGTGCAAAACATTTTCGATCACGAATTTAGGCCCTTGGAAGCACTGTGCGCTGATGTTACAAAGGAAATTCAGCTTGCAGCTCGCTCCACCATGCTAATTCAGGCGCAATTGGCACAGCTTCCACTTGCGTACCGCTTCCCAACGTTCGGCAAGCTGAAACCGTTTGAACTTGGCGCAGTTTCGGATCCGGTGGTTCACTTTGCCGCAAATCCTCCACGGCGTCCTTTGCTTCACCGGTGGGCTCGAACTTCGGTTTTCAACGGCATCGTGGATTTCCCCTTCTTCGACGGTAGCTCTGCAAACTGTGATGCTTCGCTTGCATCTCTTACGATGCTCGAGATGAAGTTTGATAGCGTCTTCAGGATCACCAGTTTACTTTTCCTCCTGTAGCGGCATCTTCAGCAGATGCTCTGGCCGGCCGTACGCAGTGTCTCGATGATTTTCGGAAATGATTTCGGCAGGAGTAGGCTACACCTCTTCTCCCTTTAGGCACTCTTGTAGTCGTTGTGTCGTGTTTCAAGATTATCTTCGTAGGAAAAGCCACACACCTTCGTTGACGTCTCGTAGCTGCTATTGAATATTGTGCACTCCTCCAGGTTGCTGGAAAACGTTGGGAACTTCCTGGACAAACATTGCCGGTGGACAGTTGCGCCTTCGTCGGCCCTCGTTTATCGTCGACAATTATCTTCTTCTTCACGTTTCCAACGCGACTTCCTTCTATCTTCTTCTTCGGAGTTCCCCTCTTCTCCTCAACGCCTTCGACAAGAACTTTTTTTTCCATGGGCTCTCTTTCTCTCGTCGAGATTTTCTTCTTCGCAGCTTTCATATTTTCCGGATGATTATTCTTCTTCATCGGAACTCTCTTCACTTTCCGATCCGCTAACTTCTACCAGCTTCTACATCGCCTTACCGTGCTTCTTCTAATCCTTCTTTGGGATCTTCGGATGTCCGAAGGGAGTTTCATCCGCATCGCGACCGATCAGGAAACTTTCCAGCAGACTTGCTGGACCTAGGGTTACCATATTTGCTCTCACAGAAAAGAGTACTTTTTTCAACTGTGAAAAAGAGTACTTAAGAGTACACTTGACATGTTTTGACAATTTTGACACGCACTTTCCCACGGTATCTCCAGTATTCCATTGATTTTCTACGAACTTTTGACAAACCGAATCAGAAAAACACAATTAAATATATACTGGAATATGATTCCATACTTATCAGATTAATCCAAAAGTCGGCTAATAGTTTCATTAGTAAAACTATTGAGAAATAATAATTTTACTATTGAAAAACAACTTTTTATTAAACTGGTTTCGAAAATTTTAGCCCATTTGTAATATTATTTGTTCAAGTATTTTTTTCATAAATTCTTTTTTTTTGTGCTTTTAAAAAAAAACAGAAGAACTGACAAGAGTGAGGAATGGATCTGAGCTGATAAATTCTTTCTAATTAGTATTGAGCTGATCGTGCCGTTTTTATTCAGCCAGTTTTTGTTGAAATTTGGTGGATTACCTGTTTTATCATGGGAAAAAGGTTAATCTGGTTAATAGTGTAATCAGGATTAGGCTTAATCAATTCAGCTGTTTAAAATTTCAATATATCTGCATATATGTTCGAAAAAAACATCTCGTTCAAGCCCTGTAGTATATTTGAGTAAAAATGAGAAAATATGTAATTATAAAACTTTTCGGGAGTCTATTATTAAATAAAGTCACAATTCATTAGGCAGATAAAACCTACCGCTCCGGTGTTTGTAGATTACGAGTTTTGAATTTCAAAATTATGTACATGGTAAATCATATAAATAATTCTGCTCCCTAGTGTTGACCTCAAGGATGACCCCCAAAACCCTTCTTGATTGCGCCACTGATCTGGTTTCTTCAACAGGTTATTAAATAAAATTTTTTGATTTCTTCAAATATCGACAGTAATATCTGAAAAAGAGTACACTTGAGCCCGTTTAGCAAAAAAGAATAGTACGCCAATTTTTAGGGCAAAAAAGAGTACATGTACTCTAAAAAGAGTGCGACTGGTAACCACCAACTTCAAACGACTTCTTCGCGAGCTTCTGGGTGATTTTCGGCGTCGATATTCTGCGAGAGGCTCCTCTAGGATCACTTGGACTCAATTTTTCCGGATCTGCTTTACCAATCTGTATTCGGTTTCATTGTCTTCAACGACCGCTTCTAACCCTCCGCTACGTTTCCTTCAACTGCACATTCCAACTCCTTTTCGGCCTCCTTTGGCACTTCACTTCGCTTCAGCTTTTCCTACATCTCTGTCCGCATTTCAGCATGCTTCTTCTGATGGCCCTGCTCTCTGGCGATCTTCTTTTCTATTTGCGCCCTTTGAAACTCCAGTTTCATCTCCAGTTTTTCCTTTTAGAGCTGTTCGCGGATTTCGTTCAGTTCCTGCTACACCTCATCTCGCTTCCGGTTCAAGATCTACTCCTTGTCCATCTGTTACTTCTGCTTCCTCTTCTTCGCTTTGTTAGAGCCCGCAGCTACAAAGCAAAGCCACGCTGAAGGTGTCTGAGTTCGGTTCCCGGTCGGTCAGGATCTTTTCGTTATGGAAATCTCCTTGACTTCCCCGGCCATAGAGTGTCATCATACCTGCCATACGATAAACGAATGCGAAAATGGCAACATCGGCAAAGAAAGCTCTCAGTTAATAACTGTGGAAGTGCTCATTGAACACTAAGCTGAGAAGCAGACTCTGTCCTTGAACGTTGACCTCCCTTAGGGACGATTTCTTCACCTTTGCTTAGGCCTTAAACCTAGTTTAATTATATGGGTAAACGTGGTTTACGGCTTAAGTGAAGGTAAAGAAATCGGTCTTAGAGTGGAGAATTGTTGATTTTCATCGTCCACAGTAAAAAAATAGACAAATTCTCCGTTGTTCCAGCCCTTGCTGTCTGCACTCTTAGAAATATTCTTCTGGTTCTCCAAGTTCTGCTTCCATTTTTCGTCCACCTCACGTTTGTTCGCCAAGATGCTCCCATCCTCATCACTGCACATCTCGGCTTTTGGCACGAAGCCACTGCGAAATGCGTTGAGTTACTGCACCAAAACATCATTCGACACCTGAAACCCCTTTAAAAACAATATAATCAAAGCTCAAATGTCTTCACGTAAGAGAGTAAATTTCCACTCTATCTGTTGCCCCGCTGCAATATCGTAGCGGAATGTGGTATTACATAAACATTCCTGAGAATCACTGTCCACTGTACTTATTCCGTCACGTTAATCGACCTGCTCACGGTCCGACAACGGCATTGTGGCGAAGGGTGGATCCACTGACACCACTTTGAAAGCCAAATTAATTGCGTGGTTATCTTCCCTCACTCGCTGGTGCTCTCCGTCACTAGGCATCAACCGTATAGAGGAAAGCATATCTAGGCTCACATACGCTTCGGTACGCCTCTCGAGTTTCCCATAGTCTTCCCGGGCGGAACAAGAGCAGCTAGCAATGTGCACAAAATCCTAGCATAAAACCATCAAAATGAATAATAGACCGTGTCGCACTCCCAAAGTGTCACTTCGTCGTCGCATCCCCAAGGTGGTCGTTCACATTCAGACGGGGCCGAAGCGCATTATTCTGACGAGACTAAGATGAGCTGTCACTTGAGACGACACACTTTGGATTTAATAGAATAGAATAATTCGTTCGAGTTTGAGCTGTTATATCGTTCGGTGCTATCGGTGACGGTAGCTGTTGCCTCGGAATGTTGAAATCTTGCGTGAAATCAGTTTAGGCGGCCCGAACAGGAACGATAACTCGGATAACTATGCATGCCATATTTTGAAATCATACCAACGACGAAATATTTGTCTCTGATCATACCTTATTATTCAAACAGTATATTTTAGGAAGCTTTTGTATTAAACCACTATTGAAAAATCGCTTCTATATGAACATTAATAATGTACTACAGGTATGTTCCGTTTTTATCAAGTTCCGATTTTGTCACGTTCCGATTTCGTCAACAAATTATTCCGTTTTTTCAACACACAAAAATTGATTTTTTTTAATTTTCAAAATGTTTAAAATATAAACTTAATATTTATTTTGAAGCAATTTAAATGCCTTTCTATAGCCTTAAAGTAGAATTTTCGACATTATGTTAATGTTGAGCACCTACGATACATGGTTGGTGTCAATTGTCATATACGATTCAATAAGGTTTGACTCCTTCTTATCCACTAATCAATAGGGTTACGACAGTTTCCATCGTGCTTTATCGCCAACAGTTGGCGCCAGCAGCAAAAAGTACAGACAACAACCTTTCGAACATTCAGTTTCACTCACTGGCCGCCAACCGGCAACACTGATGTTTGTATTCCACTTACTGATCGCGCTACGCTGGATTCTCAAATTTTCTCGAACTTCAAAAACAAGGACATGGAAAAATGGTAGTCGAGAACTGTCGAAACGTATGGAAAATAATGAAAAACGTAAATTACTTGCAATTAAGAAACTGGATCGAAAAAGTAGTGATTAGAAATCAAGCGTAAAGTGAATACATAACTTTTTGCGTTTAGTTCATCTTCCGTGGTGCTTTCTTTGCTTCAGGATTTCGGTTTTACTACCACTAAAAAAGAACCATCTATTGCCTTTTCAGTTTTGAATATCGCCCTGTTGGAGTTTTCAAACTTAGTATTGTCTGTTAGACAAGATTGAACCATCCTCCAACTCAACTGTCGAGAGTTGCTCTGGCCATGTTCTAGCAACAACGGGAATTTGTGATAAGTTGAATACGTGCTTAAGAGAGTTGCAGAGACCTCTCCATTTTTCTTATATAACATTGCATCAACGAATTTTCTATGTAAATTTGGTGGATAACCCCTAGTGCATCAATTACGTAGGACAATCTTGGCGATTTTTCGACCCCTCTTCCCCTATGGTATATTTTTTGTATGAAAATAAAAAATAATTTGTCTGAAACGTAAGATACCTGATGACACCCAGCCCTCCACCCATAACTTCTTACGCGATTAATGGACGATGCTATATATGTTCATTTTTTTAAGGGGTGAATTTTGGAATCTCCATATAATAAGTTGGCATCGAGGAAAAGGGTAAAGGGCTGAGAATTTGGGAAACTTTTGATACTGGTTTCCACGTCACGCACGTTACCATCTGGGATCTTGATTTTTGAGCAGACATGAACCCCTTCCCCACATGAAGACTAAAAGGTTAATTAGGAGTCTTATACCAACAGCTTATCCAGAAAACTTTACAAAAGAGTTTCTTACCAAAAAGTTCTAATTTAATGTTGCTTGTTCTAGATTTTGTACACTCTTGTGTTTTTGATGAACTTCTGTATAAATAAAAATGGAATGGTGTTTGTGTGTCACGAAATGGCTTAAGGTGATTATAAAACGAAGCCAAACTTTGAATTTTCAAATGCACAAGACTGGAGAATCTGACAACAGTTCGCATTGACCAATGGGATAAATTTTGAACGCGGAACGCTGTTTGGTTCTCAAATCTTGTGCTCATGAAAAATTGAGGTATGGCTTCGTTCTATAATCTATAATCTACCCTTAAGAAGGGGCTAATAGACTTATATGATTATTTCACTGTTGCATTGGTCAAATGTTCCGACGTGTTTGAGTGAAGGAAACAATTTCGAATATTCTCTGAAATAACTGGAAAAAAAATGATAACTAATCTGTCGTTTTGTATGGGAGATTGCATGCCATGTTTCAGCAGCATACTTGATGGCAAAACGAAGTTAAACGTGACCACTAGTATTTAATATTATTTTTACTCAACAAAATAACTAGAACTTTAGGATAGTTTATTGCCAGTCTATTCGTGATCTAACGTAAAGCTAAAAGGCGATGGTGACGCTGTTCTAGATTGACGATTAGTGCATCCCTGTCGATGTTGGTAGTAATAACTTTAATAGAAAGATCACCACAATCATTTTTTATGGATAAAATTTGGCAATTGAAAGCGAAAGAAACCGTAAATTTTGTTTTAGTCTGCAAAACTTTCGAAACATAACTCCACATTTCATCGCCAATCGGGTGTGGCCAGAAATGCATAAATTGTACCTTGGCAAAAAACCTCTTAGGGCCGATTTCTTCACCTCCGCTTACGCCGTAAACCACGTTTACCCATACGATTAAACCAGGTTTAAGGCCTAAGCGGTGGTGAAGGAACCGCTTATTAGAGGCCTTTTCTTAGTTGGAATGTAAGAAAAAGAAGCGGAAGGATGAGAATGAACAGTAGGAAAAGAAGTTGTTTCTTGTTTAATCTCTCTAAAAAAAAACAATGATTAACTTGACCCACTTTCTTGTAGTTATTTTAACAAATATGACGCACCAAAGGATATTTATGTGATTATCATTTCAATGTTTCATATTACATTTATTTAAATTCTATCCAAGCAAACTAAAACTATTTATGATTTATTACAAAATCATATTGATTGATAGGAATATGCAATCAACTTTCATTACGAACCAATCTAAATGCTAAAAAAATGTAAAAACATCAAAACTCTCATGCAGGGCTCTTCCATAACTTATTAAGCTGGTAAGTATTGAAAACTATCTGGTATGGAATACCATAGTTTGGTATTTTCTTCTGTTCAGGAGCTAGCACTCCTACTGCTTAGTATCATCCTTTTCGTAGTAGAGACGACTCAGGAGCAAATAGTGAGATGCAAGTATTTGTAGATCAAAACCACAAAACCGTTGCAGAATAAAGCAGCCAATTCAATGACAAGAACAAAAAAATCGTTTGCAATTAGAGGTTTCAAGTTATGGTATAACGTTTCAGTTTGACGAGTTGGCATGAATAAATGGGAAGTTGATCGAAATAGCACTTTTGAAAGCTGCCTTTAGTATAAATTGAGCACTGACGACCGAAACGTAATACAAAACACATAATACATGCAACGAAACTATTTGACAGCATGTATGTTACCAGTTTTGTAATAAAATTTATTCTCTGAAGTCACACAATTTTTGTGTTGTACCAAGCAGATTTGATCATACGTATCATACATATAACATGTGCAAATTTTGGACGTGTAATCGCCACGTGATCAGCACCGCCTGTTTAACCAAACACTTGTCCGGTTTCAAATTACGATCGAGATACAATTCGTCCAGATTGCGTCGAGTGGACGCCCAACCCCAAGCTTTACAAAAACAAAACACCGCTGAAAACAACAACCATTTGATTGTTCTAGCAGCGACTGAACGGTTGTTGGTGGTTACATAACGGCGATCATCAGAATCAATTTAGAAACACGCGCACACGTGTATACATATTGGAGCGTTTACACGTGAACGGTTTTCCAGCACTGGCAGCACTCTCCGGCTAATGATATTTACGCCAGTTGCACTCACGCTTAAACGAAGTTACGCAAATTTGAATACGGTTCGCACAAAATTGGTCATTTTCTGGAGCAGCACATCATGTGTGTAATTTTAACACATTCTGGAAAAGTGCTACTGGGCTGATTTCTTCTCCTTTTACACAAACTACATGAAACATAAAGAAGTTTTGCAGTACAAAGCACCTCTGTTTTCGTGAAACTTGAGAAATGAAGCAGAAATCAGCACAAAATAATTTTTTAGGATGTGATAAAATTAAGAGCGATGAAGAGCCGGATTTTGAGTAACTTTGCTTTAGAGAGCTGTCGTCGGTTATCCATCGATCAAACGCGTGCTCCGGTGATGATGAGCAAACAGCAGCAGATATCTTCTTCAAACAAAAGCCTTTATAGGCGTGGGGTTTTCAGGGTAGAGTGATTCGGGGCAAAAGTTCGCAGTGGGTCATTTGCAGCACAGAAGGTAGAAATCCTGGCAACAAAAAGGTGTCAAAGTTGTTCACAGAAATGAACATAAAGAATTTCGTGAAAGGTTGAAAATGGAGTTGTGTTTTGATTTATTATGATCATATATGTGAAACTGTTCAATAAGAGTTCATCTTTTAACTTATTGTTTCTGGAATTAAATTTCACTATGATACCTTGCCATTTCAGAGTATTCTTCTTCTTCTTTCTGGCGTTACGTCCCAACTAGGACAAAGCGTGCTTCTCAGCTTAGTGTTCTTATGAGCACTTCCACAGTTATTAACTGTGAGCTATGTGTATATCGTGTGGCAGGTACGAAGATACTCTATGCCCTGGGAAGTCGAGAAAATTTCCAACCCGTAAAGATCCTCGACCGGTGGGATTCGAACCCACGACCCTCAGCTTGGTCTTGCTGAATAGCTGCGCGTTTACCGCTACGGCTATCTGGGCCCCATACTCAGAGTATTATGTCATGGGAATTCAACTGACTTTAAGAAGAAGGATCTGTTAATTTCAATATTCTTATCAAGTGAAAGAGGTAATTTTTAGGAAATTATATTTTATGTTCGTAATATGTTGTGGTTTCATTTTCTTCGCAAGCCAGAAAAAAACGCTTTTAATTAATCTTCTGCGAAAAATAAGGTGCGTACCTTTGCCCTACATTACTTTAATCGTGGCAGTTTAGAACTGCTGGTAACCGATTAAGCTCGACGGCTGGAATCAGCCAGTGACGTCCGTTGGCTCTGTTGTCGTTGATCAAACGCTTGCATAAAGATAATTGAGTAATTTTCAATCGGTTTGCTGTAACATGAGAGACTTATTTCGAATGACAATATCTAACTACCAGCTAATATCGATCGTGTGCCGTCAATTGAGAAGGCTTACATAACGGCGTGGGCCCTTGTCGATGGAGACGCGTGGTCGTCCATCGTGCCTTACGTCCATTTTACGTCAAAAAGACGTTTATGTAATTTGCGTTGTTCGAAATTTGAATTTAACGATTGAATGGAATAGTATGTACAAACGTAATATAATAACGTCCTAAAAGAGAACTTTTGGTGTCAATCGAATGATTTCACCCTCTACTTTAAGAAACGAATATAAAACTAGTGATATAACAATTTTTCAAGCATAAAATCGCTTGAGCCTCTGTTGGTACATGTGTTCCAGTAGTTGCGCTAGTGGTCCAGTAGTATCCGATCGGTAACGATGCAAGAATTTTTCGAATGCAATGAATTTTAAACAAAATAGTTGATTTTTACATAGGTTTAAGGTGAAGATGTATCGAAGTCAAACCTAGAATTTTCTACAGCATAATCTAGAGAACCAGACAATCGTTTGTGCTGATAATTTTACTCACTGTTCACTCGCTGGTAATAATCAGTGAGTTAAATTTTTTAGCACAAACGGTTTTCTGCATTTGTGCTCTTGAAAATTCGGGGTTTGGCTTCGATGCATCTTTACCTTAACACTTTTCTTTCGGAGTAGTCATAAACATGTTTCTAATAAAGCATGAAGATCATAAACTGCTTCTATCAGTTGATTTACTACTGGAACAGGACGCAATTATAGAGCAAGGGAGCAAATTTTTTGACAAACATAATTATTTATATTGCCTTTTGATAAGATAAAAAGCTGAAATTTGGCAGTTTAGTCGATTCACCAAATACCAGCTTTCAAAGACGATCCATCCAGCATATCATTCTTATCGGGAAATATGCTTTTTTTTCATAGTCCAATATACCAGTAAACATTACATTAGAACAATGTAAACAACACCTTTTTTACAAGGAGGAAATTTGCAACCAGACCCCTGAGAAGGTAACTCAGGAAGTGTGGGGATGCCACATTACCGTCGACGATCTATTCAAACCTGCCCAAGCACTGTCCGTGAGCAGTTCTCGCTGAATTTCTCAAGTGGTTTACATAATGTACAAATATTACCCATGGGCTAAAACCCTGTACTTTCCAGAACCACCTTAGGGGCCGTCCATGAACTACGTGGTCAGTTTTTTTCTGACTTTTGTCGATACACCCCTAAAATCCCCCTCCCCCTATGACCACGTGTTTTTTATGAACGAAATATAAAAAAAATAATTTGAAAATAAACATTGCAGTTCCAATCATCAGCACTAGCAGACTGCATTCCTCCAATGTATCAGGTCCCGTCAATCCATAAAATTATTGGATTCTTCCAAAATTGATAGAAAATGGTATTTTGTTTACGAAAATGGGAAATTATTAAATCCAGCCTTTCATTGATTATTTTACATTAGATATTCTTGTGAGGATTTCCCGTAAAATTCTTGAAATTCGTCCTGAAATACTTCAAGCAGTTATTCCAGTGCGTTTTCAGAAATATATTCAAGGTTTACCCAATTGGCTCGAAGCTTAAATTTCGTAGCGTTGGTTGGAATTTCCGAGAGGAATATTATGAAGCTCTTATACACTAACTGAATCATTGGTGTCTTCTACCAAATACCAATATTCAGGCCAATTGGAACTGCGATATGGAAAAGAATCTTATATTATTTCTGAATTGGTGAGGGAAGCTTATTACTTAAGAAAAATAAATGGAGACTGTAAGCTCAAAATGATGTGAGCTTCAAAAGAGTTTTGGATAACAAGTTTAAATTTTTTTTAACAATATCTAATAGACTAATAATAGGAATTTTAGAGGGATTTGGATTTTAGGAATTATATAAACAAATTCTAGCTCCGTGTATCTAATCGAAGACTATATTTCTGGCCTTCCTTAGCCGAGTGGTTAGAGTCCGCGGCTACAAAGCAAAGCCATGCTGAAGGTGTCTGGGTTCGATTCACGGTCAGTCCAGGATCTTTTCGTAATGGAAATTTTCTTGACATCCCTGGGCAGGGTATAGAGTATCATCGTAACTGGCACACGATATACGAATGCGAAAATGGCATCTTTGGCAAAGAGAGCTCTCAGTTAATAACTGTGGAAGTGCTCTTAAAA
This sequence comes from Aedes aegypti, assembly GCF_002204515.2. Classification (NCBI taxonomy): domain Eukaryota; kingdom Metazoa; phylum Arthropoda; class Insecta; order Diptera; family Culicidae; genus Aedes; species Aedes aegypti. The sequence goes on along the minus strand of NC_035108.1, from coordinate 70,592,284 downwards.
CACTTCGCTGAGTAGCCGGCTCTATCCCAGTGGGGACGTTTTTTTTTTTTTTTTTGATTGACCCTTGAGGTACACCAGACTTTATTAACAAGGGTTCACTAAGTACTCCATTGACTTGACATTGCTGCTTTCTATTCGCTAGGTATGATTTTAGTAAACTCACTGCTGAAGGCGTAAAACCATAGAGACTTAATTTAGCTATTAGAAGTTCATGGGAAATACAGTCGAAAGCTTTACGTAAATCTATAAAAATACACCCAACATATTCTCCGTCATCTAACCCTTTCAATATAAAGTTCAAAAGTTCTAACGAAGCAGTTTCAGTACTCTTCTTTGGCAGGAAACCAAACTGGTTTTTGTTCAGAAGTTCATTTTGCAGCAAATGATGCTTTATTTGTTCATTCATAATGCATTCAGGGATCTTCGACAGGGCTGGTAGAATCGAAACAGGTCTGTAATTTGATTTTGAAAATTTATCTCCCGATTTATATAGAGGAACTATTTTTGCTATTTTTAAACAGTCTTCAAATTGCGAAGAAAGAATCATATTATTTACTATTTCAGTTCGCTTTGGGGCAATAAGAGTAACACATTTTTGAATACATTTCGTAGAAATTTTATCTAGTCCAACTGATGCTCCTGTTTTCAAAGAATTTATCACATTTTTCACCTTTTCTGTCTCAACAACAGAAAAAGAAAAACGAGTTTCTGGCATAGTATTTAGATAGATTAAAAAATTATTATTTCCTGTTCCGTTCTGTTGAATATTCCAACCAATGTTAATGAAATATTCATTAAAGCACTTTGCTATTTGTGCAGCTGAATCAATAATCCTACCATTTTCTTTTAATGTCAACGCCTGTGGTGTTATATTTTCGGAGCCGTTTTGGAAAATGATTTCCCTAAGTGTGCTCCAAGTTTTCTTATAGTTATTTATGTTTTGATGTATTTTGCGCCCATAGTACTGCTCTTTGGCAAATTTGATCTTATTTTTCAACATATTTCGCTTCCTTGCATACAAAATATAAAGCTCATCTTTTAAAACACCCTCTGGGGCTGTTCTATATTGCCTATATAACTCATTTTTGTTATGGATTTCAGCAATCAATGCGTTATTTATATAAGGTTTTCTAATGACCATTGCTTTTTTTTTGATAATATTTCTGTTCTGTTTTTAGTTATTATTTCATTCAGTACTACAACAATATCACTAAATTGCTGACAGATATCAAAAGTGTTTTGTGAAGTTGATCTTATAATATTTTCGTAGTTCACACAAATCTTTTTATGATCAGGTTTATACTTTTTATGGTTTTCTATTCTCATTGACAAAGTTAGAGTTCTGTGATCTGATATTAAGCGTTCTGTGTCTTTTATACCAAATTGTAGGTCATATTCAAATATATCAGTAATAATATGATCTATAACAGTGGCAATTGTATTAGATATACGTGTAGCGTAGCGTGCGTCTAATTTGTTAATGTTAATGCCAAGAAGAAGAAGATATTCCAACAAAATGTGTTCATATATCTAAACTTGGGCTATATTTCCGCAAAATGGCCTATGGCTGGTTTCTGGAAAAAATCTTGATCTGGTGATAACTCCAAATACATGGTATTGTGCTCCTATGAAGCTGACTGAAACTCCATAAATTCAAGATTACATCTTCCCAGCTATCAATCCAGGGGCTGTCCATTATTAATGCATGCCCGTTTCTGACTCTTTGATTTTCTTTTCGAGAGCTAACTTTGCCCCTCTGAATGTTGCACCGCATTCTTACCTCAGTGCTTCTGTGCGTACGCGTTACAATCTTCATCCTGTCCGAAGACAGATCGCTCGTAGCCCTGTCCTCCGGGAGGGACTTCTCTCGACATGAAAGAATAACACGCTCGTGATATCACAGCAACTAGCTCTTTACCATTTAAATCAAGAGTGTTCCGTCCAGAAAGAAGTTTAACGCGGAAGGATGCATTTTGAGCTTAAGAATTGAATATTAGACGAAAACGGTCTTGTACAAAGTTGTTTGTATTGATTTGGCCCTTTATTTGGTATTATTAAAATTTAGAGTAGTCCACATTTTCAAAGAAAAGGTTTAATTAACTTTCTTATTTGTAGAACTCATAGAATACATGCTCAAGCAAAGTTGTAAACCATTCAATTTAAACCAAAAAATAGTTTTTATGTAGCTCTTAAAATGACCGATTTATGAATGCGTCGTTAAGGCCCACGCGAGAAAATTGTTTTCTTTTTGCGTCGGCGGAGTAGATTTTCTGGGCAGTGCGTCGTTGAGCGGAATGCTTCGTGGAAACCCAAGCACTCGTGTTTTTGTTTTGTGTCATCAGAGCGATGTCCTTGCATGAAAGGCAAAAGTGTTATTTTTCTCGCGTCTCCAGAGTGATTTCCTTCTCAGTTTGTCAGCATGCTTTCAGTAAAACTGAAAGTGGATTGTGGCTGCTCAATCTAGGATGAAAGAGCAATTGGTGAGCTCGTTTCATGCTTTTATTTCTTATCTGTAAAATGTGTAATCGCTAATCAACGTTGGGACGCAAATATGATTTGTTAACAAACCATGAATAGTTCGACCCTGTCGGCATAAACTATTATTCATAATTTTTTTATGTTTTACATATCGTTTTCCTTCCATTACATCTGATCGATAGCTAAGGATGCCGTTCCGGATTTGGTCGGGTTTGTCGATCGTGGGATTTCGGGGTTCCGATCGTCTTGGGATTTTTGGATTGGAGCCTGACAGCTTGAGTTGATTCGGTTGAGAACTAAAGAAAAACTAATTCTTTTGAGCACTAGAACACCATACTTCGAACTAAACTTTATTAAATTTAACGACCAATTGACTATATTTAGTCAATCTATTAAAATTTCTTCCTTGACACAACTGTTCAAATGGCTTGTTTCTTGTAAAGTGACAAAGGAATGATTAAAGCAGGCTTAAGGCCAGTTTCTGTTACAATTGTTATTCTTCTTCTCGCAATCTTTTCTTAAAACTAGAGGAATGATATGTTTAGCTATTTTTTCAACAAACTTTGAATGGTTCGTCACTTCAAGTGTCTTCTACTTTCATTTATTCAATTGTTCATACCAAATGACAATATTATATTCAAAAGCTTATTTATATCTAACAAACAATTGGTTATCTTGGTCTAATCGCTTATCAAAGTGAATCTTGTGAAACTCTAACCATTTTCATCAAAACTTTGCAAAAGCAAACCTTGAATTTTAGTGAACCGATGACGCTGAAAATTTAATGTGTTGTGCACTACATATGTAGGATCATATGATATTTTTTTTTTACATCAATATATGGAGTGAAACTTGAGATTTGCTTCTTTAAATGATGATAGTGATATAATAACATTAATACACCGCTAGCGCATGACGGCTCACCATAGTAGCATGTCCGAAAGAACTTGAAACTATTGAGAACCAGAGCTACAGGTCCAAAGCCCTGATAACGGTGGATGGTTGTGATGGCTATGACCGTGGTCATCATGTAAATAACAAACGGACATAGCTGTATCGTGTCAGCACCGAGGAGGCAGCCCCTCTAGCACGATGTAGGTAGGGCAACCCTGGTTAGGTGGCCCATCGAAGACTCTTCACCAACCAAGATAGGCAAAAGTAGAGCAAACGGAATGATTTTACGACAACAACCCCGGCAACGAATAAAGGACAACGATTGGAAAGTTGGATCTTGGAACGTGAGAACTTTGAATGAACCCGCGCGTGTTGGGCTCCTGGCTCGTGAACGTGGCAGCTATCCAGGAAATACGCTGGCCGAGAACCGGAGAACGCGAATTCCGAGCGGTGGACCCCATCGCCAACAGTTCATTCAAGTACCGTAAAACGGGGTAACTTTGATAGTTTTTTCGAATAAAACTTCAATATTTATGCATGCTGTTTCAAAGAATTACAATTTATATTTTTAAAACAAGTACTGACATCCTAGCTATCGATTGCAGTTGATAGATTGCCAGAAGATTTATTCTGAATGGATTTATAATTTTTAATATAATCGAAAGTCGGTTTTCTGTTTTGGGGTAACTTTGATAATGGAGTAGGGGGAGATCCCCCAGTGCCGGACAGCACCCAATACCGGACAAAGTCGAAACATTGAGAAATCATGGTCCAATCAAGATGGTGTATTAGTAGAAAAGAAAGCTATTATGTAGACTAATGTTTGCGTAGAATAACACATCCTTGAAATATGCAGGCCTTTTTAAAAAAGTAGAAAAGTTTGAAAATCTTTTAAAAATTGACGTATCTACTTAATTTTGAGCCTATTTAGTAAATATTTTGAATATGACAAAATACTTTGGATCCCGCAAGCATGATCGAACATAATCCTAAATTGACAGTATGAATGTATTTTGTACCATAATTGAACAAAGTATGGACAAATTACAATTTTGGTTAAGTACCTCCTGTCTCTCAGTTTCGGACAGCTTGATTTGTTATATGATATCTTTGTAATTATTGCATCAGTGTCTCAGAATACTTTCATTTTTCATAGGTTTCGTCGATCATGGTATCAAACATGCAATAAATTCAAGAAGAATGAACATTCAGAACAACATCGTAAAATGTGTTATTTTTCATCATATATGAAAGAGGTTTTTGATAGGCATCTTGCGAACTAAGCAAAACTCAAATTATTCTTGTAAATGTTGCAAATGCATTGAATTGGTAATTATAAACTATTCCTAAAGTGTACACATTCAATGATGTGTAAATTTACAGAATTCGAGGCATTTCCAGATCGTGTCCGGTATTGGGTGCCACCTTCCGAGATCGATCAATTTGGTACTAAAATTCATCATCAAAATGCAGTGTCAAAATTCATATTTATATTTTCAAATTTATTTTTGTACACTATAAAAATGATAATATTTATCATAAATGGGTAACACGAGCCAATAAAATCAATATTTTTCGAATTAAGAATTTAGTGGCTTAAGTGTCCGGTACTGGGGGATCTCCCCCTATAAATGGAACAAGATTAAATGAATTACGGAACATTTATAGGGCGTTGCATACCTGTAGGCGTTTAACGCTATATGGAAATTTCTGACTTAGATTACAAAATGGTCCCAGTTTGTGAAAATGGCTTTCGCTAAGAGATTTGAGACCGAATTCATGTTCTACTATAACTAGGCTGTCATGGGTAAGTGACGAACTCATTATGACTTTATCAAATAGTGGTCGTAGAACAGATTGTTTGTAAGCGTTGCAAAAATGCCAAAATCTTGTAAATTTTTAATATTTGCATAAAAATCCTCAAATACACTTGATTCCAACGAAAATAGCTTTGACATGAAGTGTCATACTAATAGGGGGAGATCCCCCAGTACCGGACACTTAAGCCACTAAATTCTTAATTCGAAAAATATTGATTTTATTGGCTCGTGTTACCCATTTATGATAAATATTATCATTTTTATAGTGTACAAAAATAAATTTGAAAATATAAATATGAATTTTGACACTGCATTTTGATGATGAATTTTAGTACCAAATTGATCGATCTCGGAAGGTGGCACCCAATACCGGACACGATCTGGAAATGCCTCGAATTCTGTAAATTTACACATCATTGAATGTGTACACTTTAGGAATAGTTTATAATTACCAATTCAATGCATTTGCAACATTTACAAGAATAATTTGAGTTTTGCTTAGTTCGCAAGATGCCTATCAAAAACCTCTTTCATATATGATGAAAAATAACACATTTTACGATGTTGTTCTGAATGTTCATTCTTCTTGAATTTATTGCATGTTTGATACCATGATCGACGAAACCTATGAAAAATGAAAGTATTCTGAGACACTGATGCAATAATTACAAAGATATCATATAACAAATCAAGCTGTCCGAAACTGAGAGACAGGAGGTACTTAAGGTGAAGATGAATCGAAGCCAAAGTTCAAATTTTCAAGAGCACGGATCTGGAGAACCAAACATCTGTTTGAGCTGAAAACCTAATTGATTGGTCACCACCAGCTAGTGACCAATCGATTAAGTTTTCAGCTTTAACGGATGTTTGGTTCTCCAGATCCGTGCTCTTGAAAATTTTAAGTTTGGCTTCGATTCATCTTCACCTTAACCAAAATTGTAATTTGTCCATACTTTGTTCAATTATGGTACAAAATACATTCATACTGTCAATTTAGGATTATGTTCGATCATGCTTGCGGGATCCAAAGTATTTTGTCATATTCAAAATATTTACTAAATAGGCTCAAAATTAAGTAGATACGTCAATTTTTAAAAGATTTTCAAACTTTTCTACTTTTTTAAAAAGGCCTGCATATTTCAAGGATGTGTTATTCTACGCAAACATTAGTCTACATAATAGCTTTCTTTTCTACTAATACACCATCTTGATTGGACCATGATTTCTCAATGTTTCGACTTTGTCCGGTATTGGGTGCTGTCCGGCACTGGGGGATCTCCCCCTACTCTTTACTTTTGCATTCGTTTTTCTTAACTGATTGACAGAAACTTCGTTATTTCGTTTAATATGTTGGGGGTCTTGCACTATCAAAGTTACCCGCATTATCAAAGTTACCCCGTTTTACGGTACCACATCTACTACAGCGGTGGCGACAGAGCAGAACGTGGAGTTGGCTTCATAGTGATTGTGAAGCAGATGAAGCAAATTATTTGGTGGAAACCGGTAAGCGACCGAATCTGTGTGTTGAGAATGAAGGGCAAGTTCTTCAACTACAGCCTGATCAGCATATATGCGCCAACGAACGATAAGCCCGATGACATGAAGGATGAGTTCTATGAGAGCCTGGATAAGGCCTACGGAGAGTGCCCAAAACAAGACGTCAAAATAGTCATCGGCGACGCAAATGCGCAGATCGGGAAAGAAGATTTCTTCCTACCCGTCAATGGAGCGGAATGCTTTCATTCCGTTACCAATGATAATGGGCTGCGGCTAGTAACCTTCGCTGCTGCTAGAGGGATGGCAATCAGCAGTACCTACTTCGCACGAAAGAATACCCGCAAACACACCTGGCGACACCCGAGTGGCGATGCCTGCTCCCAAATAGACCACGTGCTGGTTGATGGGCGGCATTTCTCAGATGTCATGGATGTCAGGACCTTCCGAGGCCCTAATATCGACTCGGATCATTATCTCGTTGTAGCTAAAATTCGGGCGCGGTTATCCAGTGTCACGAGTTCCACAACAAATAGAACGCTGCGCTTCAATATACAACGCTTGTCGACTGATGAGGTAGCTGCGCAATACCGTCAGCAACTAGACGAGCAGTTGGGAAGAATCAACGTTGCTGGAGACATCGACAGCCTGTGGGACCCTATCCACGAAGCTGTGACAACAACGGCGCAGGAAGTGATCGGCACTGGTCAACGACGAAGACGAAACGACTGGTTCGATGAAGAGTGCCAGAGAGTGACAGACATGAAGAATGTCGCCAGAAGCCGTATGCTTGTGGCCGGTACCCGACAGAACAGAGAGCGGTACAGAGCACCGAGAGCCGACGAAAAGCGAATCCACCGCAGAAAGAAAAGGCAGCACGAAGAAAGTGTGGTAGCTGACGCTCAAGAAAGCATGAACCGGAATGATATGCGGAGATTCTATGCAACGGTCAATGGTGCGCGGCACAATACCGTACCAGTGCCCGCCATGTGCAATGATCGAGAAGGGAATTTGCTGACCGATAAAACGGCGGTGGCTGCCAGGTGGAAGGAGCACTGGCAGCAATTGTTGAACGGTGGAAATGAAAATGTAGCGAGGAACAGGATGAACATAGATGACGACGATCAAGCTGTGGACCCACCAACCATAGGAGAGGCTAAAAAGGCTATCAGCGAGCTGAAGAACTGTAAGGCTGCTGAGACGGACGAGATCCCGGTCGAACTTCTCAAGCACAGAAGCGAGCAGCTTTACCAGTCGATCCACCGAGTACTTCTGAAGGCATGGGAGGACGAAGAATTGCCCGCCGGCTGGTTGGATGGCCTCATCCGCCCTATCTACTAGAAAGGGCACAGACTGGAGTGTGCAAATTACAGCGGAATTACCCTGCTGAATTCGGCGTACAAAATTCTGTCGCGCATCCTGTTTAACAGACTGCGACCGCTCGAGGAGTCCTTCGTCGGCGAATACCAAGCTGATTTCGTGAGGGTCGTTCGACAACGGACCAGATGTTTAGCTTGCGAATGATCCTAGACAAATTCCGGGAGTATAATTTGCAGACTCACCATCTGTTTATTGATTTCAAGGCGGCGTACGACTTAGTGAAAAGAAATGAGCTTTGGCAGATAATTTCTGAAAATGGTTTTCCGGCGAAACTAAATACACTGATACGTGCTACGCTGGATGGTTCGAAATCAAGTGTTCGGATCACAGACGAGGTGTCAACCTCGTTCGTGACGCTAGACAGATTGAAGCAGGGAGACGCACTTTCGAATTTACTGTTCAACATTGCACTGGAGGGTGCTATTATGAGATCTGGCGTGCAAAGAAATGGCACTATTATCACAAGGTCGCGCATGCTCCTTGGCTTTGCGGACGATATAGACCTAATTGGAATTGATCGCAGGTCAGTGGAAGAGGCCTTCGTGCCTCTGAAGAGGGAGACAGCGAGGATAGGCCTGACTATTAATTCTACCAAAACGAAGTACATGGTTGCAGGTAGACATAGAGTCAGGCACGGTGGTGTAGGTGCTGAGGTAGTGTTTGATGGGGATGTGTTTGAAGTTGTTGAAGAATTTTACGGACTACGTAACCAGCTTAGGTCCCGCAGCTTACAAACGGGAACAAAATTCGCCCTGTATAAAACATTGATTCTTCCGGTGGCTCTCTACGGGCACGAAGCGTGGACGTTGAAAGAGTCAGACCGGAAAGCTCTCGGTGTTTTTGAGCGTAAAATGCTGCGGACAATACTCGGTGGGAAACTCGAAAATGGTGTGTGGTACAGACGCATGAATCACGAGTTGTATCGAGTGTACAAATATGCGAATATTATCAATCGTGTAAAATACGGCAGACTTCAGTGTGGTGGTCACTTAGTGCGAATGTCGGAAGAAAGAATTGCGAAAATAATATTCAGCAGGGAACCAGGCAGAGGTCGTTGGCTTTGGGGAAGACCACGAATACGCTGGCTGTACGCAGTGGAAGAGTACCAGGCGACCCTAAACGTTCGAGGCAACTGGAGAAGTTTCGCCCAAGACCGACGAAGATGGAGCTCTACAATACGCCCGGCAATGGCGTGACGCTACGCTGTAGCCATCAAGGTATCACGGTATCAAGGTAGGTACTCGTAGTGAGCCACCGGTAGTATGAATGTTTTATATAAGCTGAATTTTGTACTCTTTTGCAAGTTTCGGGACCTAACCTGGTTACGAAAAATACCATATTTGCATCCGTGTCTCGAATTTTCACTTATTCCTTAACAAATTCAAAAATATCCCCATCAAATACTACCTCAGCACCAACACTACTAGGTTCATATTTTTCTCTACCTAAAACCATACACTTCGTTTGGTAGAATTAATAGTCAGGCTTATCCTCGCTGTCTTCCTCTTCAGAAGCAAGATCGATTCCAATGAGATCGTCATCATCCTTGCCATTTCCTCTTCATTCGTTCTAAATTGCATAGTCGATTGAGCCATCAAAAATGAATTTATTACAATTGACCTCTGAATTGCACACCACCGTTTTAAGAACTAAACTTTCTCGTTTGACGAATTGATTCAATTAACAAACCCACGATCTGGTTTGTAAATCGAAGATCTAGTGTAGTTTCTACGGAGTCAGCAATGATAATTGAATAATAGGAAAGTCCAATCTTCTTCAAATTGATTACTGTTGTGAAATTGTTTTGCAACTGTTTCAATCGCCGCTATACATTAGAATTTGACAACACCTTATCTCCGCTTCTCGCTATTAGTATAATGCAGCCCACAGACGATCAAACGGTTTGACCAACATTGACTCCGCCCCCAAGTTTGTCAAACCGATTTATGTTTATACAACCGTTTGACCGACTGTCAATGTTGGTTGCAGCAACACGATATTTCTTCGCATGTGTTTAGACTTGTCGAGAGTCTAGTGAATATGTGATTGTTATTTTTTCGAATGCTGTGGCTGTGAAGGAGAAAATTTTAGCGATTTTCTGGCAATAATCGCAGTAGGGAAAAGAAGAACTTTCAACATTTAAGTACCGGAAGAAATAAATATTTATGAGGAAGTCCAATTATAATTCGTACGAAATTTACCAGCAAAACTCTGAAATCATGCGGGGTCTTTTTCGGGAAATATTCTGAGCAGTCATTGATATGGAAATGGCTATGGTACTTTTTTTAAACATTCTATCCAGAATCTATTAGTGGTTTCATCTACTTATTCTGCTCTGAAGTTTTTTCAGGAATCCATAAGTTATACTAAGGAATACATCAGAAGTTCTTCCTGGGATTCTACCACGAATTTTATTCCTCTAGAAATTTATCCACAGATTCAACCAGAAATTCCTCCGGGGAACATTCTTCAGGCATACCTTCAAGTGGATTTTTTCCAAGGATTCCTCCAGAGGTTCCTCTACATATTATTGTGGATTTCCTCCACTGATTCCTTCAAAGATCTGTCCAAAAAATCCTCAAGAAATTTCTTCAGTAATTCTTCAGGGCAAACTCCAAGGCTGCCTCCAGAGATTGTTATATCATTTTTTTCAAAGATTCCCTCAGAAATTTCTCTAGAAGTTAGTTCCAAAGATTCCATCATGTGTTACCCAGGAATCACATCACGAATTCTTTCAGATATTTCTCAAAGAATTTCTCAAGAAATTAATCACCAGAAATTTCCCCAATTGCTTAACAAAGTACTGGTAAAATCCTTAAATTCCACAAGGAGTTACTTCAGAAAATTCACCAGGAATTTCTTCAGCGATTCTTCCTAGTAATCTTTCAACATATTTCTCCAGGAATCCATACAAATACTACCCTACCCTACCCCGTCCAATGATTACTTAAAGAATTCCACCAAAAAAACTCTCCAAAGATTTATTTAAGAATTCCTCCAATGAAACTTCAGGCATTTATATGCAGATACTACCCACAATTTATCCAAGAATTCATCAAGTTCCTACAGGGGTTCCACCAAGAATTCCAGAAGAAATACTGCAAAAGAATTCATCAAAACTTTGTACACGGGATATCAGCAGGAGTTCCTTTGGAGGTTCCACATGAAATTTTTTGAGAGGATTCCCCAGATTATCCTACGGTGTTCCTCTAGGGAGTCTTCAATAAATTCTTTTAAAATTCCAACAGTGTTTCCTCCAAAGATTCTTCCTTGTATCTCTAAAGGGACCCTAGGCATTCGTCCTGGGATTTCTGCAGTAAGGATATCAATAATCTAATATTAATTTCTCCGAGGATTCCTAAAGGAATTTATCCATCAATTCCGACCAGTATTTCTTGAAGGATTTTTTTTTTCAAGGAACCTACCAGAAATTACCTTAGAGAATCTTTCAGAAACTCCTTCAGGGATTGCTTTAAAATTTTTTCCAGAAATATATTAAGGAATCTCTCCAGGAAATTCTCTAGGAATTTCTTTATTGATGTCTTTGGTGATACCTCCGAGGATTAAGAAAATTTCTCCATGGATTTTTTTTTTTTCAGAAATTAAAAAAAATATTTAAGGTCCACTTTAGGGATTTATCCTGAAGGCATTCAGAGAAATGTGTTGTTTGATCCTCTGAGAAAATATCAGCCAACTCCTTGGAGGAATTTCTGATAATCCTGAAGCACAATCCTAGTAATACCTTTGAAGTATTTTATGGTTGGACTTCTGGCGAAACTCTGGTAGATTTTTCTGGTGATAATTCTAGTGAAAGTATTCCCAGTGTTAACCCTAGAAGATCTCCTTGTGAAAATCCTTAAAAAACTTCTCTCGCGAAAAAATACAGGTGATATAATTGGGCCCAGATAGCCGTAGCGGTAAACGCGCAGCTATTCAGCATGACCATGCTGAGGGTCGTGGGTTCGAATCCCACTGATCGAGGATCTTTTCGTAATGGAAATTTTCTCGATTCCCAGGGCATAGAGTATCTTCGTACCTGCCACACGATATACACATGCAAAAATGGTCAATCGGCAAAGAAAGCTCTCAGTTAATAACTGTGGAAGTGCTCATAACACTAATCTGAGAAGCAGGCTTTGTCCCAGTTGGGACGTAACGCCAGAAAGAAGAAGAAGAAGAAGATATAATTAGAGAAACTACTGTTGAAGTATCGGAAGAATTACTAGTGGAATCTTTACAGGAAATTGTGGTCAAATCTCATTGAAAATTCGTTATTGGATCATTGGAATTCATCTTGGCGGCATCCACGAAGGAACCTCTGGTGAAATTCCCAGAGGAATCCCTGAAGGAATTCTCGTTTGGATACCGTAAGGACGCCATTCACCGCTCATTTAACAGCATTTCAACATGTTAAATTCTGTCAAAAATCAGTTGTTTGATATTTTTCATAACTTTTTGCGCTAGACGCAAGATAATCCATTTGTTTTTGCATGAAAAAAGTTGAAATGTGAAAAATGTATAATGGTACCGAATGACATGTATGCCAATGAAACAGGTTTAGGGCGCCATTCACCGCTCATCCTAAATATGAGGCCCTATACACAGCACTAGTTGGAATCAATTTACTTTAATTAGCTGATTGTTATTTTTGTACTATAGTACGACAACATATTTAACATTAGCAGCTAAGACGCATATTTTGATCTGTCATAGTAAAACCATTGTTGAACTCATATTAATTGCCTTAAACAGCCTAAAATGATTTTAAAAAAAAAAATTGTATAAGATAAAATCATATAAATTTCATTCTGATACAACCCTTTTTGGTATACCAATACATGCTAATAACCTTTTTTGAGAAAATTTGTTCAGATTTAAAAAAAAAACTCAATGAGCAGTGAATGGCGTCCTTACGGTACCAGAAGGAAATCTTGATAGAGTCACTGTATGGTATACTGGTAGATTCCCAAATCACAGGTAAAACTATTATAATAAATTTCTGGTAAAATCGCTGGAAGATTTCCTGAAAACCTGATGAAATTTCGGGAGGAATTTATAAAAGAATTCTTACAGAAATTTCTGTAAATTTCAGCTTCACACACGGTCAAACATAGCACCAACATGAGCATCAACCTGGGGGCGGAGTCAATGTTGGTCAAACCGTCTGAGCGTCTGTGGGGTGCATAAGACGAACAACTAACGAACGATATACTAAGAACATTGTAAGGCAGCCTAATCAACAGGTGTAAAGAGGGGGAACCCTCTATGTTTTATTAAAATGTAGCCAATAAAATAATTATATATAAGGGGTTGTTTAGTAATCATGTAAGACATTTTTTGCAGTTTTTTGAAACTCTCCTCCGCTTATGGTAAAATGGTGACATTTTCCTTCGGAAGGGAAGAAAGTCCGTTGATCCCAAAAAATAATCTCGCTAATAAAGATAAAAAATAATCAAAATTGGCACAAAAATGAAATAAGATTAGTGTGCAATTTAAAATATACCAAGAAAAAAAAATAATCATAAAACAAACTCAACAAAAAATTGAAAATAAGCGCAAAGAAATTATAAAAACGCCAAACATAAAATGATAACCAGCACTTAAAAATAAAAAAGTTCTCAATAAAACTATCAAATCGGTTGATTTTTGCAAGATTTTATGTGCTGTTTTCGATAACTAATTTAAAAACTTCTAATATTGTAGTGCTTATCTTCAGTTTTTTTTAATTGGTTCTTTTTGAACACACTAATAGCGATTATGCTTATTTTAGGACATGATGATATTTTTCCCACTATACTGGATAGTGCTCAAGAGGAACCACTCGTTACTGATGCAGACAATCAGAACTACACACATCATCCTTTCCCCGTATTTGACTTCTTTGTGCCTTGTACCGACCGAAGGAATGATTCCTCAGATAAAAAAAAGACAATTTTGCATACAAATGAAATCTTACGAGCACTTAGTTTGCTTTCATTTCCACTTAGCTCAAATTGGCTGCTGTCATTCGCACTACTGCTATAACCGACAGTGTCGGCCCTTTGCTAAGGATTGTGATAACACGTTGCTCTCTTACTGACTAACTATGAGTCGCATTAAGGCAGGCGCCAAATGAAGTGATGGAGCTCTGGGAGGTAATGGAAAGGACTTTACATATGACTTGGGACGCAATCTTGTTCCAACTATTATTGACACACCAACCGACGACACACACTCTACACACAGGAGGACTCCGTTCCCATTCGATTCACCTAACCTAAACTCTCACACGTGTTCGACGTTAGGGTGGAAATGAGTTTTCCAGCACAGGGGGGCGTGAGTCACACACGTAGCAAATTGGAACATCCGAGACGACGATGACGATGATGATGGCGCTCGGGGAATGAGGTCACGTTTGTCGGCAGTAGAGAAAGAGACATACACAAGACGTCGACCGGCGACGGCAGCAAACTCGCTCACCCGTGTGGAACATGACACATCTCATCGGAGTGGATATGCTGATATGCTAATTCGAAAATTTATGAGCTCGGTTCAAGTTTTTAATTCTGCGCTGTCATCTTTCACGACACATGAACAAGAACGTACAATCGCGTTGCAGCCACGTACCACGTATGCTGATCCTTGTCGGGTACAACCGCTTGTGATGGTCGAAAACGAACGATATGAGTGAGCAATTTCGTAATGAAGCGGTCATTTTGAATCGAGATTACCACAAGGATTCTGACTGAGCAATTAAACTGTAGATGTGAATACCAGACACTGATGAGAACTGCAAGTGGTTCAATAAATCACTACATGGGCACTTCCATTATTCACTTTGTCATGTCATGTCATGTTTTATAGCTTTGTCATAAAAAGAAGCATACTGTGGCCAAATTTCATTCATATATTTCGTTAACATCTAAACAATCGCTTAATGAGCGCTTAAATGATGGTCTCAATGTCGGGACTTGGGCAGCTGTTGTACTTGCGTTCGAGCTACGCGTAAAATGCATCCATGGATTTTATAATACATCATTAAAAACATAAAATTGAGTCATAACTTGAGTCGTTAAATAAGTCAGTGATATAACGTTTCCGTCACTCATAAAGCTCATTGTATTTGAGAGTGCGACCGGAAATGATACTTGTCGTATAGACTTTTGCATCCTTAAAATAAATTGAGATTCAATTTTAATAGATGAGAGTTGTGGAAAATTGAAAAAAAATGACAACAGAACTTTAGGCAAAAACTTTTTAAGAATCGGGGTTCAGTGTATTTACTATTAACTGAATCAGTGTTTATTTTTTTACAGTGTTCCATTTATTTTTCTTAAGTAATAAGCTTCCGTCACCAATTCATAAATAATCTTCTTCTTCTTCTTCTTTCTGGCGTTACGTCCCCACTGGGACAGAGCCTGCTTCTCAGCTGTTTTTATGAGCACTTTCACAGTTATTAACTGAGAGCTTACTATGCCAATGACCATTTTTGCATGCGTATATCGTGTGGCAGGTACGAAGATACTCTATGCCCTGGGAAGTCGAGAAAATTTCCAACCCGAAAAGATCCTCTACCGGTGGGATTCGAACCCACGACCCTCAGCTTGGTCTTGCTGAATAGCTGCGCGTTTACCGCTACCGGCTGTCTGGGCCCCGCAATTCAGAAATAATATAAGATTCTTTTCCATATCGCAGTCCTAATTGGCCTGAATATTGGTATTTGGTAGAAGACACCAATGATTCAGTTAGTATGTAAGAGCATCATAATATTCCGCTCGGAAATTCCAACCAACGCTACGAAATTTGAACTTCGAACCAATTGGGAAAACCTTGAATTTATTTCTAAAAACGCTCTGGAATAACTGCTTGAAGTATTTCAGGACGAATCTCAAGAATTTTACGGGAAATTCTCACAAGAATATCTGATGTAAAATAATCAATGAAAGGCTGGATTTAATAATTTCCCATTTTCGTAAAAAAATAATACCATTTTCTATCAATTTTTGAAGACAATAATTTTATAGATTGACGGGACCTGATACATTGGAGGAATGCAATCTGGTAGTGCTGATGATTGGAACTGCGATTTTTATTTTCAAATTATTATTTTCATATTTCGTTCATAAAAAGGCACGTGGTCATAGGGGAGAAGGATTTTAGGGGTGTGTCGGCAAAAGTCAGAAAAAAATGACCACGTAGTTTATGGACGGCTCCTAAGGTAGTTCTGGAATCACATCCGGTATATTTAAGACGCTTCAAAACTCTTTATTTATAATGTTGAATATCAGATCGTAATGATTTATGCAAATTAAAATGATTGTCATTGCAAATAAATAAAGGTAGCTTAATATGTCCCAAAAAATAACCCTTTTTTACCCGACTTGACCCAGTGACCCAGCGGAATAATTCCGGCCACAAGAATATTTCCGAGTTCCTCTGGCCACTTCTCAAAACCAGATATGTGGGCCAGTGAACTGACAAAAAATCATTTGAATCCGTTAAGAATTCGCTGAGCGGTGAGGGTTTCATTATTTTTGCTTTCACTCAGGCCTATACGGGTTAAATATTTGATAAGTGGGATCTACATACTGAAAAATAAAATAATTATTGAATATTGCCTTGAACCTGTCAATATGAACCATTAATTCAGTATCATAGGCAGTCCCAAATAACATAATTGATCAATGATACCAATGCTTTCAAACGAATGTGGCGGAATCATTACCATCCTCGTCATCTTTTCAAAAATATGAACAAAAAAAAAGAATATGTTGACATTGGTTCAAGTGCCAAATCGTAAGTGGATCTCTTTTACTTCAATGTTAAGCACCGTTATTAAAAAAAACTTATCATAAATCTTTTAAAGGATAACAATGTAGTATCATTGTTGCACAATTTATCGCAAAACTGTAGATCAGATAATATGCATGTATTTGATAATAGATTTTATAACTTGAATCCCTATGATAGGGGGCAGAGCTACTTGGGCTCTTCCATGATTGACAGGGGTTTTTTTTCTCGGCTGATTTGACTGATTCTTTGCAAATAGAAGAACTTCAATACGACGCATATTGTGACCAAATATTGGTTCAATAGCCCACTGCCGAAGTGAATCGAAAGTGCCAAGTATGGACCGATGCACGAGTTCATTAATTTGACGTTTGAGCGGTGCCGAATTCACTAGTTTCCATGGTCTCATAAATAACACGGCACCGCTTAAACGTCAAATAATGAACTCGTGCATTGGTCCATAGGATCCGACTCCCTACTGTATCAATTTCATATAAACATACTCCACATTCAACTTTTTTTCAACAGTTTGTATTGTAGTGTAGAATATATATGAAAGTTTACAATGCTTCAGCAGAGTTATTGAAGACCCGTGATTTGCAATTATCTATCTTGAGACAAAAATTTTTCGAAATAAAAATTGTCAATTTTTTAATTGTCTTTAAGCTTTAAATTTATTTTTTTTCAGTGTAGTTATTCTTACAACATTTTTTTGTAGGAGTTGTTATTTTTCTATAATATTGTTTTGAAAAAACTCGGGTAAAACTCAATAATCACTCGCTGATGGTGACCAATCGATTAAATTTTCAGTGGTTGTTAGTTCTCTAGATTTGTGCTCTTGAAAGTTCGAGGTTTAGCTCAGAGATGCATTTGAACGTGAAGCTTGTGCTCACGATTGCAGTGTTCAAGTTCAAACAATCTTAATTGTTTGATCACAGCACACAGTGCGCTGAATGTATGGAGATGCGGGACAAAAATCAAAACTGGAATATTATGCCATTTGATCACCTTGGTATGCAAGGGAAAGTTGTTTCTGGTCAAAAGAGCTACAATTTGCATAAATGACATATAGTATACGCATAATCGCAAAACTGTCCCAAGCGCCATTTCATTATTTTCAAAAAAAAAAAAAAAACTTGTAATTTGTACTTTTATTGCTCATAATGCTGTAAGATATTATTTGCAAATATGTCTCTTCTCACTCGTTGCTGCAAAAGTGGCTTATATGACTTAATGCAGAAAAATCGCATTTTTTTTTAGTTTTAAGTTTTTAATACAAAATTTGAATATAATCTTGGAAACTAAATTCAAAATATATTATTTTAAGCATAAAGTTGCTCTGGTGTATGTCTAGTTAGGCCGTGACCATATAGCGTTGCAAGATTTTTGGATTTTTTATCACAAACAACTCATTTTCATACTTGTGGTGGTTAAGGAGTATATCTAAAAATAGTCAAAAATCTCGAAGAATTGCAAGGAGTTGCAGCTGTATATTTCAGACCTTTTGGAGGACACTCTAAGAAACATGACTAGGGTCGGGGGCGTAGCCAAAGATATCTTGATTGTTTAGCTACTTAGATTACACCCCCTCTCAATCAGATAATCCAATCTTCATCCTCAGGGTCTTGAACCGGCTGAACTCCAGGGCCTTTGTAAAAATATCCGCCAATTGATTCTGCGTCTTGATGGGTTCAATCTTTTTCAATCTTAAGCATCCCGGAAGCTACATGATCACGCACGAAATGATGCTTGACATCTATATGTTTGGTGCGTTTTGTCTCCAGGTTCTTCGCCATACAAATGCAACTACGGTTGTCCTCGTACAGGGTAACAGGTGGATTCTTGAAGGTCTTCAAGTATTCCTTGCAGCCACAAGGATTCTGCAACTGCTGCACTAAGCGCGATGTACTCCGCCTCGCTAGACGCAGTTGCAACCGTGGTTTGCTTCTTACTGCACCAGGTCACCGTGGATCCAAATACATGAAACAGGTAACCGCTTACCGATTTCCGGTCTTCAGTATCTGACGCCCAGTCGGCGTCAACGTATCCAACCAATGGACTACTAGTTGGGTTACGCTTGAACTGCAACATCAGCTTCTTTGTTCCTTGCAAGTAACGGACAATTCGTTTCAAGGCTTTCCAATGCTCGACGGTCGGCTGTTGCTGGAAACGCCCCAGGTAGCCAACAGGATAACAAATGTCCGGTCGAACGCTGAGCATCACGTACATCAGTGATCCCAGCAACTCACGATATGGTTGGTTTGCGTCGGGTCCATTTCGATCGAGCACCAGGCCTTTTTTCATCGGTGTACGAGCAGGATTGCACTCAGCCATTCCAAAACGGGTCACCAGCTTTTCGATGCTGGCATCTTGAGAAAGCTTCAGCTGCCCATCGTCGCGATTGTACTCTACTTTCATGCCTAAGAAGTGTCGAAGCTCTCCACAGTCGGACATTTCAAACTTCGATGCTAGGTCCTTCTTAAGCTTTGAAATTGATTTCTGATTGCGTCCAGCCACCAGGAGACTATCAACGTACAGGATCAGTATTAGCTCGTCGTTGTCATCCAGTTTGGTGTACAGGCAATAATCGTGTTGTGAACGCTTGAAGCCCATTGTGACTATCGCCTCGTTGAATCGCTCATTCGTTTCAAACCGTACAAGGATTTCACCAACCGACAGACTTGACCTTGTTTCGCAGCTACGCCATCCGGGACTTCCATGAAGATGGTTTCCTTCAAGCGACCGTGGGGAAACGCGGTACGAACATCCATTTGGTGGAAGGAGTATCGCCGATGTACGCCAACTGCCAATACGGTGCGGATGGTTGCAAGGCGAGCCACCGGAGCATACGTCTCTTTGTAGTCGTGACCTTGCTGCTGGAGATACCCCTTCGCCACCAGTCTGGCTTTGTAGCGAACCGGTCTACCGTTTTCGTCCTCCTTCAGTTGAAACACCCACTTGGATTTGAGCGGTTTCACGTCCTTGGGGCAGGTCACAAGTTGCCAGACATTGTTCTTCTTCAACGACTCTAACTCGTTTGCCACAGCACGCATCCAATCGTCTTTGTCATCTCGGCGGGCGATTTCACCAAACGTTTTGGGTACATCTGTGGACAACAGGACAGCAGAAATTGCTCCGTAACCAACGAAATAGTCGAGCAACTTACCCGCTCCCGATCGCTGCGCCTCACCATCGCTTGTCCTTCGGACTCGTGGTGTTCTGGTTGCGATGGGAGCGCCGATGCTGTTGCCTCGTCCATCTCATCATCGGAATCATCAAGCTGGTCTAGCAAATCTTGCTGGTCTTGTTCTTCAAACTCTCTTGCCACTTCTGGTTCTTGCGTAACGGGTTCGGCTTCGGCTTCATCATCCCCCCCTTTTTCGTACGAACATTGGGCTACCAACGGTGAATCTGTTTTGGCTTCATTGTCAACTTCATACGGAAAACGACCTTCATCGAACTTCACGTCACGAGCCACGATGATCTCCCGATGAGTTCCATTCCAGAGCCGATAGCTATTCGGCGCGTAGCCGACCATCACCGCTTCAAAACTTTTTGCGTCCAGCTTCTTTCGTTGCTGACCAGGTATCCAAGCGAAGGCTCTGCATCCGAAAATTCGAAGCTTCTCCAGATTGGGTTTCACTCCTAGCCACAGTTCCGCAGGGGTCTTCTGGACCGACAGGGCTGCCGTCGGACTCCGGTTCATTAGGTACACACCAGTCAAGGCAGCTTCACACCACATCTTTTTCGGTAATCTGGAATCTATAAGCATAGCACGTACCTTTTCGATGAGCGTTCGATTGAATCGCTCGGCCACCCCATTTTGTTGCGGGGAATATGCAACCGTCGCCTCGATTTGAATTCCTTTGCTCTTGTACCATTTCTTCTGCTCATTGGATCCATACTCCGTGCCTTGATCCACCGTCAGCTTCGAAATTTTCTTGTCAAAAGCCGCAGTCACCATTGCTTCGTATTCTCGGAACCGCTAGAAAACTTGACTCTTTTTCTTCATTAGATATATCACCGAAAAATGGCTGTAGTCATCGATGAAAGATACGAAATAGCGTGAGCCATCCCACGCCGGGGGGTCGATAGTTCCACATACGTCCGAGTGGATTCTCTCCAGAACCCGAGTTGCACGTTGACGAGTTCCGTCGAAGGGCTCACGGCACTGCTTGCCCTGCACACATGGTTCGCAAAATCCAATCTTCTGTGGCTTCATTCTGATACCTTCAACCATATTGTGCTGGACCAGCTTCGAGATTGCTTGTTGGTTCAGGTGACCTAGCCGACGATGTCACAACTCACTCACCTCAGCTTGACATACATTCGCAGAAGACGCTTGAAGCTTGACATCCAACTCGTACAAACTTCTTTTCAAGTACGCTGTAACAATAACTGTGTTGTTTTTCTGCAAGGGAGCTTGCTTACCGCAAAAAAGCACCGAGATTCCAGCCTTGGCCAATTTCTTGACAGACATCAAGTTGTCTCTTAGCTCCGGCACAAACAGGACTTCGTTGATCGTCATCTGAACACCCTTGTTGCCCACACCTTCGATGGTTCCTTTCTTTCGAGCTTCCAAAGTTTCACCGTCCTTCGCGACGTTGATGATGATGGGACTTGATAGCTTGCTCAACGACGAGAACACGGCAGCATCGTTCACTAGATGATCGCTTGATCCGCTGTCTAGCTTGAAGCTTAATCGTCCGTCACTATTTCGGGCTTCACCTGTGCGACCAGCCATTATACTTACCGCCTTGCTTCCAGATCCAGTAGCCGAGTTCGCTTCACTGGGGTTCTACTGCCGGTAGTCCTTCTTCATGTGCCCTTTCTTGCCGCACTTATGGCACTTTCCGATGAATTTCTTCGGTCGATCCTTGTTTTTCTCACCTGCAAATGCCGTGAATTCCTCGATCGTGCTGTCCTGTTGCCGTTCGAGCTGCTTGACTTCTTCACCCAGAAGCCGTTGCTTCACTACGTCCAACGTCAGGTTATCGTCACCGAGGTTCTCCAGGGCAGTTATCAACGGGTCATACCTTTCCGGGAGCGTACCAAACAGCGTTAACACCATATCCGGTTCCTTCAGTTGCGCGCCTGATACTCGTAGTTGCCGGATCAGATCGTCGAACTGCACCAAATGGTTTCGCCTTCCTGTAGCTTCAAGCGCATGAGTTGCTTCTGGACCAGATTCTGCGTCGCTAACGATTTCGTGGCATGACTCTTTTGCAATGCTTGCCACATATGCTTAGCCGTTTTTGCTTCGCGTACCGTCTCCAGGCACTCATCTCCCAGGAATCCGATCAACCACGACTTTGCTTTCTTGTCCGCCTCATCGAACTTCGCTTTTTCAGCAGCTTCCTCCGGGGCATCCTTCGTCAGGGTATGTTCCACTCCCATAGCGTCCAGGTACGCACGTACACGAAAACTCCAGTTATGGAATCCAGGACCTCCTTGGTATTGAGGGATACCGTGCACCGAATCCTTGCCGGACGAGCCCATAACCTCTTAGAATGGGGTACCGTTTCAAAGGAATGGAATAAGCTTGGAAAGCGTCTGACTTCAACGGAGGTTTATTAGCAAGTGAACATTTATGAAAAATAACAAACTCTTAGTTACTAGGGTCGGGGGCGTAGCCAAGGATATCTTGATTGTTTAGCTACTTAGATTACAACCTTTTTCTGAATTGATAATCAAAGTTACATGTTAGTATTTCATAAGTTTGATTGCATAGCCAACTCGACGTGCCGATTTCTTATATTCAAAGTTAAAACTGGTGTTCTTATCACATCAAATTTACTTTACCAACCTTCAACCATGTTCTCTTTTCGATTTTGATTGAATAGTTTGGTTTTAACACTCTCCGTACTAGTTGAAAGGAATGCTGAAAACATGCGACAGAATTTAGTTTTTCTGCTGCTCCGACAACTGTCACTTTCGACGCTTGTTGTACTAGTTTTGGTGCTTTGTGTAGCTTAAAAATACTTGTTTTAATAACTTGAAATTTGATTTTTGTCTATGGAGCAACGCACTGTGCAGCGCGTTGTTCTTCTCATGGCAACGTTTTCGTTGTCATATGTTTTTCTGGGTGTATGTTGGAAATACAGAGAAAAATCATTGATTCCTGGTTCCTTATAAACAAATTTCTATTTTCAAGTATCGTTTTCGTTTCAGGATAATGAAATTTCCTGAAAATCGAGCATGTGAAGGTGCCCAAAAATGGCGGGATCCAAAATGATATGCCTTAGAACGTCGAACCCAGAACCGTATTTGAAGTAGCCTTGATAGATTTTGCTGCTGATTATAGTATTCTGTCAAGTCGCGAAAATAAATGAATACACTTTTTCCATTACTTAAATATACCTGAAACATTTCTATAAATCATTTACCGATCTGACGACATTTTCTAAACATTCGAGGTATTATAGAGAAACAAAACCGCTACTCAGTTATCGATTGAATTTCATGTCGCTTTTGAAAGAAGCTTGTTGGGGTACAAAAGGGACCCAATAAGGGACTCTCCAAAACTCTCCAACCTCATAGTTTTTGACCTAAAAAAAATCAAAAATTGGTTTAGCGTTTGGCCTTTTTAAGCAAATTCGCGTTTTATTCAAATTTAGGAAGTTTGGAACGCTATGGTTGAAGTTAGTAAATGTTCGTAAATTCTGACTTTGGAGATAACTACTTCGTGATCAATCTAGTTGCCGAGTGTGTGTTCAAAAAGCTGAACATGAACACGAGAGCATTAAAATGTACATTGGCGAACGCTCACGGCTCATGAGCGTTCAAAATGCATCTCTGGTTTAGCTTCGATGCATCTTCACCTTAAGTGCTTGGTGGTAATATGGATGGCAATACTTTCTTCATATAACATATTTTCAACTACGTTAAAATAGGCAAACTAGTTTTCTTCCGACTGTAAATGATTTCTCTGACGTATATGTATCTCATCAACTTTATTTCCGATTACATGGCGATTATGCACCATCAGCATCTCTAGATTTATCCGCATAACCATTAGGTACAGCCCAATCCATTACGACAACACCAACCTGGAAGACAAAAATAGCTGCACATAACTCTGAACAACATCAGACTTCTTACTCAATCAGCACTCCTAGCCCCAGTATGAGTCTCGAAAGGGCATCATCCAAAACCCTACGCGCGAAACAATATTTAATGGATGTGAAACGAGCAGCGCCGTAGAAGAGGAGACACACTCAGTCCATAACATAACGTAAATGTTACGAGAAACGTTTTTGCAACGGAGTCAAACAAAAGCAGCAAATCTCTCACGCCATCGAAGGTTTCATGCATAAGTAGGTACAGTAGGAGGTGGTTACATTTTGGTCAATCATATGCAAGTGAGGTATTGAGGCGCTTTGCTTCTCTTTTACTTACGTTCTCACTGGGAAAGAGCCTGCTTCGCAGTTTAGTGTTTAGTTGAGCACTTTCACAGTTATTAATCAAGAGCATTTTCGCGTATATCGTGTGGCAGATACGATGATACTTCTATACCCAGGGGACGTCAACGAAATTTCCATAACGAAAAGATCCTGGACCGACCGGGAATTGAACCCAGAGGCCTTCAACGTGGATTTGCTTTGTAACGGTGGACTCTAACCCCTTGGCTTAGAAGGGTCTCCATCTAGATTAAGTTAAGTTAAGTTAGTTGAAAGCGTTTTTCTCTTATAAGCAAATGAAACCAACTCACCAGTAGAAATTATGAAGTGATGCGGCAAATGATATGTAACATGTTGTTAACAAAACGTGAATAAAAGCTTAATTTAGTTTTACCAAATTAGGATGACAGTGTTGTCTAACATAGAATACCAAAATATAATAAAGAAATTGAAAAAAAAAACCATTTCAAAATAAATTAATGATAAAATTAAAGAAGACCAAAATATTGTCCTAATATATTGATCATGACGACTTGCTCATCGTCGAACACACAGTAGACTTAACTCATAAAACAGAAAATGTCAGACCACCATAATCGCTTCTGAAAACAAACGCCTCACGAAACAAAACACATTCAGCGAGAGGGCGTAAATTTTTGCGATTACGATGGCCCCCTTAGAGCCGCGTACAAGGGCATTACATAAGTGGCACCGTTTTGAAGCATAAACATAACTACATAACGGCCATGAGTATATCGGTTACCAACCGGCACGCCAACCCGAAATCTTTCTGAGCAAAACGTTGCTCGAGATTCAGGCCTTAGCGCGAATTGCGGTGAGCGAATGTGTGCATCAAGCTCTGAAGACAAACGAATCATTATCGGGTGAGTGAGTATGTAACGGACTACGACGCCACCTTTCCCCAACCGCCTCACGTTGAGTGGGTGGTTAGGAGCTATGAGAAGTAGAGTGTCCATCCCGGGACATCCCGGGACAAAAAATCCCGGGATTTGACAAATTTCGGGATTTCCCATTTCCCGGGATTTTATTTCTGAGATCCCGGGAATCCCGGGATTCCCGAAATGTACGTAGAATTAGATGAAAACCACTAAATTTCAATGAAAAACAATGACATTTTTCCTCACCATCAACCTCATTTGATAAAGTAGAAAAGCATAATGAAAAATAGTACAAACGAGTATTTATTTTCATGAAGAGATCAATTTACCCAGTATATATTTTTATTTGTCTAGTTGCAATGTTTTAATGCTTTTCTTTTCACCATTAGCCGTTTTCATGAGACTATGCTGAGATAAAAAAAAAACGAAAGTACACCTAAACTGCCGTAAATCGCTAGTCAGTACCATCTGTAAAAAGTAGGCATTGAGAGAATTGACTGAGAAATTTTCTATCTCGTTTTCCATAAAAATATTCAAAAAAATCCAGGAGATGGGAACATGTTTCGGCCTCAATGAAAGATTCATAAATTGCTATTCGCTTCGTTACCTTTCCAAGAAAAATATAAAGATGACCAAATAGTGATTCAATTTTGTGTTAAAGTTAGCAAAAATCTGCAGTGGGATGCGTTTACTTTTCATTATGGGTCAATTCGACTTGGTGTTTTTCCTTCATTTTACTAAACGAGAAATCACGTAAGAGCAGCTGAAAGATCATTAGAAGATATAATAAAAACTTATATCAACTCAATTTTGACCAAAATGCAGATGGTACTGAATTGCGATCCACGGCAGTAAATTTCAGTCAATAATTTTCAATAATTAACAGTTAACATGATCTACAATACCTTCAATGATCTTTGATCGTTTCTTTTGTTCTGAAGTTGTCATGACTTTTCAAAAGTTTGAAGCAAATTGCTTTAAAATTATGACTTAAGTTTTTATCATACTTCCATTCATAAGTGTTATAGAGAATTTGAAAAAATCCATGGCAAACCCGGAATTAGTCATGGTTATTTGATGTGATTACTTCATTAGAATAAGAAAGTCTTATCTGAAATGTAATTTGCTATAATAAACATATTATTTTGAAAAGTTACATTATCTGATTATTTTATCAAAATAAAAATTTGATTGTTAAATTTGTACTTCCATTTCAACCGAAATGCTAGTTTTATTGAAAATTTTATAAATCCCGGGATCCCGGGATTTCCCGGGATAAACATAGATTTTTGTCCCGAAACCCGGGACGACCAAAATGGCCGGGAAATGGACACTCTAATGAGAAGCATAACTTACCTGTTCCTCTCTTGCCCACCCACGATGGAAAATGGGTGATGAAGCTGTAAAACGATTACAAACAGTGCATCGGCGATGTTACATCGCTCGCATGGCTTGATTATTTAAAAAAGAGCATCGAGTGATGGTGCCGTGAGATACTCCTCAAAGTCACTCAAGAACTGTGAGGGAATGTTGTGTAACACTCGTTGAGCAACAGTGATGGATGTTGCAGCGCATTGATTTGTGTTTGTAAGACGCTACATGTGCTCTCGTTGTTCATCGAGAGGTATCGTGAGTGGCCATTGATCGGTTTCGCGAGAACCTTGCAGCAAAGGCGAAACGAAGAGCTCACGCTCACCGAATGCGACCGCGTGTATTCCCCGAGTGAGTAATGAACAGCCGAAGAGCAAAACCAAGATAAGAAGTGTTTGTGTGACACAAGCGTTGCGATAGTAGTTCATTATCTGTAAACAACAAAATTTGGGGCTTTGCCACGCTTTGTGACGAAAAGGCATATTTATATTTACCTGGCAAAATGCATTACGTCACGTAAGATTGTTTGCTAGGTTTTGTATTCTTTTTTTTGCGTTCGGTGTTATATCGGTGAGTTATGATGTGATAAACATGTAAGGTTTCTTCTGTGGCTATTCAGGATAGAGGGCGAACTTTTTTATTGTTGCTACGGTTAAACATTATGAACGCAATAATTGCATAGCTTAAACTTTTGCTGTCATTTGAACTTTAAAAATAGATCTAGATCCTGAGATTGGTGAGGAGGAGGAGTTCTTTGGACTGTTAAAAAGATCAGTTTGAAAACCTCTGTTCTTGATGACAAACAACAACCTTTCCAAGCTGCCAGCGATTGCAAGCAAAACAGACCCTGGTACATGCGAGTAAACAATTGACAAACAAACCGAGCTGCAATTCAGCACCAACCGCCAGCACCGCGTCGTTGACGCCACCGCCCACTGTTCTATTCAGAGTCAACGAGCTACAAGCCACGTAACCGAACCTTAGAGCAGCAGGTAAATCCAAACACACGCCGCCATGAGACACACTTTTTCAACCCGTTCTCATAGTACTTCGAGAGTCGCATCTGAAAAAGGCACAGCTCTTACATGACCGCCTAACTGACTAACTGACTGGTTGACTGTTGCACATTCTTACCGCAGGCTGACTGGGGCCGCGTTACATCATGCTTCATACTTCTAACCGTTGCTGGTCTGGATCCTGCTGA
Organism: Aedes aegypti; assembly: GCF_002204515.2. Taxonomy (NCBI): domain Eukaryota; kingdom Metazoa; phylum Arthropoda; class Insecta; order Diptera; family Culicidae; genus Aedes; species Aedes aegypti. The sequence goes on along the minus strand of NC_035108.1, from coordinate 70,564,575 downwards.
TGATGGCGCTGTGCCCTGTTCTGGTGTGGCATTTTGCGGTTCCCGAAATAAGTTGGCTGGAGCAGTACCGCCTTTTCCAGTAACTGTTACACTACCGAATGAAAGTTTGGGGTCACTACACAAAAAAACATACAAAATTGTTTTGGTCATACCTCTGTGGTTACACTTCTAGTCGAAACTATCTATGTCTTATTCGAAAGGCAATGAGTTCATTTTACAGGGGTTAGGCGAAATAATTTAGAAAATACTGTTCTTCTTCTTCTTTGCATTGCGTCTTCATTGGGACAGAGCCTGCTTCTCAGCTTAGTGTTGAGCACTTCCTCAGTAATTAACTGAGAGCTTTCTTTGCCAAAGTTGTAATTTTTGCATTCGCATATCATGTGGCAGGAGCGATGATACTCTATGCCCAGGGAAGTAAAGGAAATTTCCTTTACGGAAAGATCCTGGACCGACCGGGAATCGAACCCAGAAACCTTCAGCATGGCTTTGCTTTGTAGCCGCGTACTCTAACCACTCGGCTAAAGAAGGCCCCTAGAAAATACTGTGACGAACTCAAATTCCTGAATCTCTTCATATAGGTTTATGACTATCCTTTATGTATTATCGAGAATATGCTTCAAAATTATTTTAGCATGCATGAAAGTTATTTGCATTTACTATCCCATTTTTGAATAAATACCTCACAAACAGGTACAAGGTACAAACCTTTGCCATGAGATTTCCAACATCGTTTTCACAATGAAAAATATTCTCCCAGCCTTTCTTCAACCGTACGGTGATATTGTTTTGACTAATTTATATCAATGTACTAAAAATGTTGATGGTCCTTCGTGTTATGACCACCAATTATATATTATAACTCATCAGAAATTTCAAAATACTTTCAGCTGTAAAACGGGGAAACAGGGGTGACCTATTTCGTTTCGCATAAAGCAGTTTCATACAAGAGCAAGTAGAATTTAAAAAAAGGCATATTATTCTCATTATGCCAAATGTCCATTAAGCCAAACGTCCTTATGTAAAACGTCTTTATGCGAAATTTTCCATCCCCCTGGAAAACCGGTCGCGATATATGTTCAAATATAAGACACTTTTGGTGTACTTCTGGAGATAAAAATAGTTTCAGCTTATTTCAGTGATTCCTTCGAATACGTTTTGATAAATTTCAAATAAACGCTCTTGTAGTTCTGTATATTTTTTAAATATATTTCATAAAAAATAACTCTGAATAAGGAGTCAAAGGAATCCTTTTCTCAACCCCTGGTAGTACTCTGGAATGTCAAAGGATCACCTAAAACCCTTTACGTTTGTTAAGTACAAAATAACCATCATCGTCTTACAAATTTAAAAAACCAGTTTTTTGCTTAAAATCAAAGCAATGTTCATGAAAATCTATCATTGCATTGTCCTTGCTATCTGTAATGCGATGATAGATTTTCATGGGGATATCTTTAAATTTAAACAAAAAAAAAACTGGTTTTAAGTTTTGATTATTGCTGATGATTGGATGATGGATTCTTGAGCCTTAAAGTAATTTCTCTTTATCGTTTTATATGGAAATTTACTACAATATTTAAAAATATTAGTATTTAATACGATGTCGGCGTTTCAGAGATTTGTGAAGCTCAAGCAAGCAGATTCCTTGTTCGCGTCGCCGGAGTGAAATGCGTTTTTTTCTGGCTCCAAGCTTTTGCGTGTTGATGCTGAAATTGTGACTCTAGTTGAGGATGGATTGTCAACCAGTGAGTTCGTTTCATACTTGTGCAAATACGAATCTGTATCAAGGCAATGCTTCATTTATTTAACTGTTAAGCAAACTATGGATGGTTCGTCACTGTAACTGTTGGCATAAGCCCTTATTGTTTAAAAAAATGAGCTACTCGGTCTCTAGTTGCAACCCAGGAAACATTTGCCTATTCTATAATCATTTATTAAGCAATTTTTCACAACTACATACTGAATAGTTGCTTTATTATATTACTTTGCAGCTGCTACGCACACATTGTTCAAGCAAATCTGGCGAAATTATTAGGCTACTTATCATTTGATGATTGTAATCATATATTGTAGTGATGTTTATTCAGGTTTCACTTAGCCTAATAAGGATTGTTGATTTAACAACCCTAATTTAACAAACAACATTATTGCAGTTTAGTTCAGCATCATGTTTAACAACTTTTAAATTATTTCCATGTGAAGCATTTGTTCAGGCGTTGTTCACACAAATTTGGAGAAGTTATAAAGCGTGTCGTTGTATATTGACTTTATTCTACGACTTCAAAATCGCTTTATAAACATTTATCTCAGCTTTTATTCAACTGTCACAAACTTAATTGAAAACAAATAAATGACCAAAAATCGCTAACACTGTACACCAAATGCAGTGTATACTTTTACCATGAATTAATAACCACTTTTAATAATTAACTGGATATTGGATTCAAACTCGTGACCTTCCCATCATCAGCGATGTACCTTGCCATCTGCACCATCCTTGAATTCATATATCAGCCTACCCGTGCCCAATATAAACCTCTTGTAGCTGAATATTGATCATGCTTGAGGTTCTATTCAACAATGTCTAATCAACAAGTGCTAGGCTGATCAACAACTGTACAAGCGCATTACTTCTGCTGCTGTTCAGTACTGATGCAAGCTGAATTCAGTCGGCTATTTATAGCGCACAGTGAGAAAATTTATGTCAATGCTGATCAACAATAAAGTTTATTCACAAAGTAAAAACAATCTGAAATAATTTATCAAATTTCAGAATAAGTTTTAACTTGTTAAAACTTCAATTTAATTGTTCATCTAACTATACTTAAATTGATTTATTTCATATTTTATATTTTTTATAAGGTTAATATATTAATTTTTGTCGTATTTTTTCTTTTAAGCATTATAGAAATATAAAATATATTTCAATCATTTGTATGTTAAATGTGCTCTTTTTGTTTTTCAAAATAATCCTTTATCAGAGGACTGATTCAAAATATTTTTCAAACACAGTTGAATAATTGTATTGAACAGTTATTCAGTTATTATTGTATCCAATATGTTTTTATATATTAGTAAGTAAGTGACGAATTCACGGCGAAAAGTCACTCAAATAGAGATAAAAAATTTTTAGATATTTTGTCCATTTTACGAAAATTTGGCTATGGTGTGACATTTTTTGTAAAGTTTATTTGTTGCTGAACAATGTGTTTATTAATCGTTATTTTGGCCTTCTTTGGCTAAACTGCTCGGATGATATATCTATGTTGTATTTGCATTTTATTAAATACCTATACAGCTTTTAATCATGTGCTTGTTAAGCATGGAAACAGCTGAAGTGCGAAGCAACCAAAACGTTAGTTCGTCTCCTATACATCTGTTCACACAAATATATTTGATTGGTCGAATATTGGCTCTTTAATAGAAGGAAAAATGACTTGTTCAACTTATTAGTAAAACAATCTTGACAAGTCGACAGAGATTATTTGTAAAAGTTTAATAAGTGTTGATTCTACTATTATTTATTCCAATGAAAAATGTTGAACATTGCCTTAACTTTGGATCCAAATAGCATCTTCTCAGCTCTTTGTAGGGCTTTTTTCAGCTGTCACCATTATTCAACAATAATTAAATATGTATGTTTATATGTGACTCTTGACTGTTAGTTGGGTAAACACTTTCATGTAATTATTGTTAAATTATTATAGATACTTCGATTATCATTAATAATGTTATGATTAGTAACTATTTCCGATATCAATAACGTCGCAGATGATGATCACTACATTTAGAAAATTTAAATTATAATCTTTTTAATTCATTGTGATTCGAACTTTACCTTCGATGATCCATTGTCGCCTACATGGCTTGGATTTGATTTGTTTTCCTGGAAACTATCTTGAATTTATTTATTTAGTGAAGCAGGAAAAACCCCCAAGGAAAAACCAGGGAAAAACTTTGAAAATAAAAAAAAGACAGAATATGTTTTGCTTGAATAAAAGCATACTCATATACTGTTATTTACCTTGTTTATAAGTTTCACTAATCATGCTGGTCAACATTTTAAGTATTAGACACTGAAACTTTTGTACGATTTGTTGTTAATCAAATGTTCAATATTCTACTTAAATGTTCGCTACAACCTATAGAAGCTTTTAATTAGTCAATTATTAAACTTCTTATGTGTTGTAGAACAAAAGCTACTATATTTGCATTTTTGGAGGTTTATTCAGCTCTTACTCAAAACAAAAACTTCAAGTGGAATAACAGCTTTTTAATAAGCGTAAATTAATTTTATACAATTAATGATTCAACTAAAAATTTGTTCAGCAATGGTTGCTGCTATGCAGCTTGTATTAAACACGTAAGTATCTTTAAAGCTACCAATTGTTCCTTGGGAATGGACGTCACACTAAAATTCCTTCCCTTCCCCGATGACCGTAAGGACGTGACCGGCGCCGTTATTGACATTACAAAGTTTGGAGTTCTCGAAATTGTACATTGAAGATGGTATGCTACTCCCAAGCTACTTCTGTTAGTTCCCTGTGCAGTTTTGATTATTCCTGTCAATCACGGAGTAGCAACTACGAATTGTACGGTCATCAATGCTTATGCTCATGCTAACATTTAAATTAAAAATTATCTCAGTTGCTGGAAACACTATAGTTGCCGCTGGGAGCACTGCCGATGCCCAATTTGTAGCTAGGTTTGAGCCACAACAGTAGGAGAAAATGACAGGTTGTCAAAAAGAGTTGATATAGATGAAAACGTCGAAGAGTTGATAGAGATGAAACGTCGAAATATTTGAAGATTTATATCCCAACTAGAAGCTTGTAACAAAAATGTAATAAAATTTTATTAGAATATGATATGCATATCATATTATGATATAATTTTATTAGGCTCCGTTATCCACAGAACATTTAAAAACAAAAATATAGCATAGTGTGTTTTATTTCCCTTTAGGATATTTTTTTTTGTTCATTTTTAACAACTTTATAACAAAATTAAATAAATACTTCTGCATTTCAATAATATACAATATTATCGTATATCGAACAATATTATAATTTTGATACTTTGTATCAACATTATAATTTGGTTTGATATGTTTTTGATATAATTAAAACACATTATGTTAAGTTTATGTTACTATTCATTCACTTTTTGTTATAATTTTAGTTATTTTAACAACATCCTGCATCAAGTTTATAACAACCTATGTTCGAAAAAACCTTATAATATTATAACATGTTCTGATATAATTTTGTTATGTACCGTTAGTCGGTATTGCATGATTTTGATTGTGCTACGTAAACTATTATTCTAATTATTAATCTTAACTATTTACATGCAATTTGTTATTCTATCTTAAGGTGATTATAAAACGAAGCCAAACTTTGAATTTTCAACTGCACAAGACGAGAGAATGTGACAACAGTTCGCGTTGAAAACCAATCAAGTTGCTTGCTTGCTGGTGGTGACCAATAGGATAGATTTTCAACGCGGAGCGCTGTTTGGTTCTTAAGTCTTGTGCTCTTGAAAATTTGAGGTGTGGCTTCGTTCTATAATCACCTTAATCTAAAATCTAAAAGTTAGTGAAATCATGTTAAACTTCTTAGGATCCAATATCTAATTCTATTAAAGCTATTACAGTGAAATGCGATCGAAAATGGTACTAGCGAATTAGACTATTGTTTATTTATTGCTTCGGTGAGAAAAGATCGGAGTGGTACCCAGTAGAAGCACTGAGAGTGTAAGATTAAATTTTGTAACCTTTAAAATTATACTCATATTCAATAAATAATTACTCACAGTTTAAAGCTGTATAAAACCGCAGATTATAGTGCGAGTTATTATGTTATTATGCTCCTGACAACCCTGTGTCTGACCGGATTCCTTGATCTGTTCCCCGCCAACAACTATTATGGGCCCATTTTTCACATTATTGATCAAATTGTGATAAATTATGGATCAGTATGCAAAATCAAGTAATTTCAACTCATCTTCTTCTTGGCATTACGGCCTCACTGGAACAGAGCCTGTTTCTCAGCTTACTGTTCAATGGGCCCTTCCACAGTTATTAACTGAGAGCTTTCTTTGCCAATACTACCATTTTTGCATTCGTATATCCTGTGGCAAGTACGATGATAGTCTATCCCCAGGGAAAGTCAAGCAAATTTCCTTTACGAAAAGATCCTGACCCGACCGGGAAACGAACTCAGACATCTTCAGCGTGGCATTGCTTTGTAGCCGTGGATTCTAACCACTAGGCTAAGGAAGGCCCCCAACTCAATACATATTGGATTACAGTGTTTTGGCATGAGTTAACAATGTGTCACATCTTATAGCAAAGAATAGCAAATTTGGATTTAGAATCTAAATAATCTATGGAAGCGCTCTTCAGATAGCTTACACTTATAAGAAACGCCGATTTGATCTTTTGGCCATAAGAAATATATTTGATTTCAAGCTGATTAATATTGATCTCTCAATAAGTTACTACTCTGATTTTACATTTTTTGAATATTTGTACTGTACTCGCCACTTGAACTGTTTTCACTCTATGCGTTTGTTTATAAGTGAAATTTACTTACTGCTCTTGATGTTGCAAGTGCTTCATCCTTCATGGAAATGACAAATGCTGAAATTGACAGAAAAATACTTTGTTCGGAAGTGATCCTGACCAATATTATTGATCACTAGTTGGAACTGCTCATATGCAGTAATTAGATTGAGGAATCAAAAAAAAATGTTATCCAACAGGTATCAGGTATCAGAAGGCCGGCTCCAGAGGCACGTTCCCCGCCATTTGGGAGATTTGTGCCATCGCCATGTTTGAGCCTATTTCATCATCTACCCGATGGGAGAGGAAAGGGAAGGGGAAGATGGGAGGAAATAGGAGTGGGGTCCCTTGAAGAGGGAAAATCGCATAAGCGAATTAAGAGCATGTAGCTCCATACCACAATGGGTTCGAACAGCGCCCTAAAAAGGGCACTGCAAAACGCATGAGCGTAAAGAGAGCCTATAGCTCATTACCACAGCGGGTTAAGAATAACAGAAGGTCCTGAAGATTCAGGTTACTGAAATCAGTTTCACCTAATAAGTGTTTACCAAGTAATTGGAATCGCCATTACGCGAGAACTTGACAGTTACATATCAGGTGATAAGAAGTTCCATAATCGGAATCACAACTATCACACACAAATGTATCAACACACTGAATATTTGCCATGTGATAGTTGAGTCAGCAGTGGCCAGTTAAGGTTGTAACCAAGCGACTGCAATTCTGCTTTGACAGATTTGTTAAATACTTAGCCACCTTTGGAGTGGCTCAGTAATGTACAGACATCCACTCGTCCCGCGAAGGGAGTTGTGGGGAACATTTTCTATAAGCAAAGTGACAAGCAATTTTGAGATCACTCAAAGCAAGGACAATTGTGTCCCAATTCACCGGAAGTGGGAACATCCAAATCACTAGGATTTCCAATGGACGGAGAAAATCCATGGAATTTGGTCACAACCAATTCACAGTTTGTGGAGTATAACAAATGCATAGTCTGCGAATTTACATTCTTATGTTCATATAGAGATGTAGGCGATTTCCTACAATAAGTAATCCAAGATTAGAACTACTTAAGCATTCCATCAGACTGGAGCTTCTCAAATTGATATCTGAGCTGCTCCAGATGATGTGATGAGTATCAGCATCACTGCCCACAATCAGCAGAAGGCCTTTTCATAGACAGTGAACGATAACTCGTTTGAAATCATCCATTGGGGATGGTTCATCATGTGGTAAATACACCACAAAACGAAAGACGTATTTCCTATTGAGGTCACATATAGAAATATCAATTGTGACAGCACATACATCTCTGGTTGTTAACTCAGAAATGAGTGTAGCGACGTCAGCGCTATTCACGAGCACGTATGCACGAGGCATGGCACGCGAGTATGCCATTTCATGTTTCTGAAAGTAGCAAAAACTGGGTCCACTAGGTTACCTAGATAAAAGTTCACAAAAGTAAGGTTTTTGAACTACCGCCACTTGAGCTGTACCATTTGCATGAGTCTACAAAGATTGATCGTTGCTGACATTTTATGCTGGAGATTGATCTAACTAAGCTATCCTAGCCGTAGCCACTACCCAAACTATGCAGGATTAAGCTTTTCGCCATCTCAGAACGAAAAAGATCAGCAGCGAACAAAAACCAGATCGGTAGCTCTTAAAAGTCGCCAAAGGCGAAAAGCACAGATTACACTGCATAAAACGCATAATGCGAAACCATAGAGGTGAAAATTTAAACTAAATTACAATGTTTTAATAATCCCACCCTTATTTAGCCTCAGGCTTGAGACTGAAGAAGGGCAGCCGATTATCTCGGAGAAACACAAGGTCACCTGCACCATTGCTCCGGGTAGCACAGGAAGGGCATAATACTGTAGAGGGCGCCCTGGAACTCCACAGGCTCCGTTTGCGGCTAGGTTTTATTTAGACCCCCCTAACCATTCATTCTTTGGCACGGTAAGCTTAAAGCCGTATGAATTAGGGGTCACCTGTGAGGTGGACTTTTACCACCGGAACAGGCAGTCCGTAGTGTTAATTCTTAGCCAGTTGAAACAACCGCTACCGACACTACGCGGCTATCTAGGCTGATCGGGAAAAGGAAGTTAACATTAGCTTAGCTTAGCTTAGCTTAGACTGACTACACATATCAATGGTTGCTATTCCGTGATTGACCGAAGACAATGAAAATGCACAAATAATCAACTAGAAGTTTGGCTGGGATTGGTCATAATCTTCTTCAATGTGCATAATTCAGTGCCTCTATTTATACAGGGTCAATAACGGCGCCGGCCACGTCCTTGCAGTCAGGTGGGATTGGGGAAGGAATGTTAGTGTGTAACCTTTGCTATTTGGAGACCGTGTTTGCCTCTGCATCTCCACAAAGGTTACTGGGAGGGATGTTTGTTAATGGGAAAGATCGTTGGGTCACAGGATTCACTTTGATAAGCGATTAGACCATGATAAATAATGATTTGTGAGATATATACATGCTTATTTGTAAATATAATATTTTCATTTGATATGAACAATTTCTATGTAGTGGAAAATTATGCCGACACTTGAGATGACGAACCATTCAAAGTTTGTTGAACAAATACCTAAATGTAACATTCCTACAGCTGTCAGGACGAAAGCATGTGTTATTATATTTTACTTATTTTAAAAGAAACAAAAAACTTGATTGATTGGAACATCATAGAACACTCTTATTCTTATGCCGACACTGTGGCGAACCATCCAAAGTTTGTTGAATAAAGTGAACCTTTCGCAAGTCTACACTTGTAGTGTCGAACCATTCAAAGTTTTTTTTAGTTACAAAAATAAAGGTAAAAAGGGGTGTTCTGAAAATAAAAAAAAAATGTGAAACATAAATAATTCATGAATCAGAGTTTGTGTCGACACTCACAGTGACGAACAATACATAGTTTGTTGAAAATTCATATTTACGTCCCACAATTGTAACGATTAAATGTGCAGTCATACATATTTTATAGATTAGAAATAGTAGCATGAAACGAGCTCACCAATTGATCCTTTATCCTTCACTGTGCAGCCACAATCCACTCTCAGCCTCACTCGTTTGCTCGGCTATAAAAAAGCACTCAGAAAAAAAAAGGCGCGCGACCCCAAAAGGGAAAAAAAATTGGCTTTCTTGACGCACTGCCCAGCAGCAAGCGTCAAGGTCGAAAGATCAGACAGAACTAACCGATCGTGGCACTTTTCATTTACTCTAACTGATCACGCCACTTTTTCACTTACTAGACCGACGCGCGACATGTTTGATCCTGTCTTCGTCGCTCGCCCCCGTAGGAGCAAGCGTCAAGGTCGAAAGATCAAACAGAACTAACCGATCGCGGCACTTTTCACTTACTCTAACCGAACTAACCGATCACGCCACTTTTTCACTTCACAATTCACTAGGCTGATCGGGAAAAGGAAGTTAACATTGATGATTAACTCCTGACGTGCCCAAACAGCCACTACTACTCTGATTTTACATTTTTTGAATATTTGTACTGTACTCGCCACTTGAACTGTTTTCACTCTATGCGTTTGTTTATAAGTGAAATTTACTTACTGCTCTTGATGTTGCAAGTGCTTCATCCTTCATGGAAATGACAAATGCTGAAATTGACAGAAAAATACTTTGTTCGGAAGTGATCCTGACCAATATTATTGATCACTAGTTGGAACTGCTCATATGCAGTAATTAGATTGAGGAATCAAAAAAAAATGTTATCCAACAATGAGTTTATACTGAATCTAAGCGAACGAGCAATTTTCATGCTATTATATTTGAATTTCGTCACTCGAGTGTGTTTATGAATGTTAATGACACTTCTTTCAGAAAACAAATATATTTTGATAGCTATTTTATACACGTATGTTCCGTTTTTATCAACATGATCGGCAATTTTCAGTTGACAAAAACAGAACCGCGACAAAAACGGAATTATTTTCTTAGACAAAATATTTTACAAGTTTGAAAATTAAAATGTCGTTTCGTCAGGATAACACACATGTTCGTCATATTAATGTACAGTATTGATGTTTAGGAGCTGTGATTTAGATTGTTCATTCGTAGTTATAGGTGCATAATAAAAGTTTATTGCAAACTCCAATCAATCGATGTGAATCTGCGAATTTTTTTAATAGTTTTAGTTTTCTTGGTCATTCCAATAACTGTAATCAGGAATATTAAAACGAGAATCACATAAATTTGCTTTGCATCATGTATTTGTAAAAATATCTACAAGGAAGTGGATCAAGCTGATCATTGTTTTTTTATTTTTTCAAGAACGGTTCATCAAGAAACAACTTATTTTTTTCACTTCATCCTCGTCCTTCTGCTTCTTTTTTATAGAATTACATCTTAGCTTAGAAAGATCCTTCTTATAAACACCTCATCAACTGAGAGGCTTTCTACCAAGGTACATTTTTTGTAGTTTTGGCCATACTCGATTGGCGATTGAATGTGTGGTTATATTGCGAAAGTTTCGCAAACTCAAATGCATATCTACGGTTTCCAGTGCTTTGATAGCCAAAATCTTATTAGTAAAATGATTGTGGGGGTTTTCCTTCGAAAGCTATCACTACCAACTTCGACTGGGATTGCACTAATCGCCATTCTCGCCATTAGCTTTGCGTTAGATCACAATGTGCCAGCCTAAAGAGACACCAACTTCATAAAAATATTAAGGGGGCAAAGTTTACCAGTTAAAATTGAAAAAAAAGTATTTATAGGGTATTATACTACCGTGAATCAGACGGGGGTGGTAGTCTAATGGCTAGAACTTGAGACGGACAAGAAATTGTTTCCCTAAAACTTTCATTCTTCCAACATTATAGAATGCCTTTCCTTACGCCTGATACTTAGGAAGTCTGAATTTTGAACCACATATTATTGTTAAGGTTTTATAGATAATGTTTAGGGAAAGTGGGGGCCTAAGTTAATCATAGAGTTTGGAGCAAATAATGCCTTTACCATATCCATTGACTTAACCCTCTAACACCCAACCCCACTTTTAGATGGGATACACTTTGAAATTTTTTGTATTTTTTCGTTGATCGGAAATCAAAATGATTTAACTTTTGGCATAAACCTTGGACCATAACACGCAAATAAGGAAGGATTTTATTTATTTTTGGAACTTTTTAGTATATTTGACAAATGTTTGAATAAATGTATTTTTCCATAACTTACAAATGCCTGGGGTTCACTTAATTTGTGATAAAAGAAATCATACCTTTTATATTTTCCTACGATCGACCTATCACAGAAGATGAGCTTGGTGGTATTAAAATGATTTGAAGCCTGTTTTTTTTTCGTTAGTTACACGAAAAACAAAAAATGTTCCAGAAAAATATTTAAAATTTCATATTTTTAAAAGTATTGTAGAAACTCAAATTTTTATTATTGTTAAAAATCAATAACCATAAGAGGCTTCAAGAAAAAATAAAAAAGGATGGGGATGTTCAAAAATAAAAATAATAAAAATCAAAAACAAAAATTCATAAATTCGCGAAGAAAAATACATCATTGCCCAAAACGTGTTTAGAATGATTTAAGATAACGTAAAATGATATTAAGATCGAAAATAATAATTTGGGTAATAGAGGGTTAACGTATACTTGAACTGAACAAAAAATGTTGAAGAATTCGTTGATGTAAAAGGATGACACATTTGAGTTAGTTGTTTGAGAAACATAATTTATTGTTGAAAAGTGCTTTGCCTCCCCAAAGCTGACGCCTATGCGCTGGCATTAAACTAAACTTAGTTTCTAGTTTTTTGTTTAGTAAAACTTATAGTAAATAAGTTCATCAAAATCGCAAGAGTGTACAAACTTCAGAACAAGCATTAATAAAGTAGAACTTTTTCGTTATTTTCAGTTGGAATCATTCCACTCCTTTTGAATTCTGAATGAGTTTTGATTCATTGTATTTCATTCCTTTTGGTCTGCATGTGGGGAAGGGGTGCGGAACGTGCCTGACGTGGGAACATCCAATATCAACAGTTTTAAGAGTTGTCAGCCATTTCAGCCCTCTTCCCTATTCCTTGATGCAACCGTATTGTATGTAGATTGCTAAATTTTGCTGGACTTCTTCCCCTACCCTTGGGACAGGACCTAATCAATAGCTGTCCGCTATTATCCACGGTAAAAGAAGCAAGGTATTATACTCTGAAAAATGACATTTGGCAGTGACGTCATTCCTATCGCAAACTCGAACGAGTGCAAAAGAAAGCAAGGCCTGCTTTCCTTTACTATCCTCATGGCCTCATGCTTGACGATAGGAATGACGACACATGTTTTGATGAAAAAACGTTGTTTACACGTGGGAATAGCCTACCTTGTTCTGTCTACCGTGGCTATTATCTATACAACCCTATGGAGTTTGAGAAATAAAAGATTATGTCCAAAATATGACGCAGTCGACAATCATATCAAAAATGAAATAAACTCGATCAAGTTCCTTTGCCGTTGCCCAAACATTCTTGAGTTTGTTCCCCTTATAACAAAGAGCTGAACATATATGTCTATCACATTCATATCGAGAATTCTATGATCCCTTGTTTTACGAGAAAAAAAGATAAACAAAAGAGAAACTCTCGTAAGTCTGTATTTAACTAATAACAAATTCCAGTTGTTGCTAGGACGTGGCTAGAGCATGTCTCGACTGTTGAAGCATGGGTCAATTTTGTCCAACAGCCCATGCTAAGTTTTGAAATCTCTAATCGATAAGCGGATAGGAAGGAGTCAAACCTTATTAAATCGTATTAGACTTGACACCTACCATACCCTGAGTATATTGAAAAATGTTTGAATTACCTCATAAAAAGTTTTAAGTTTATATTTATTACCATCATTATTGACCGGTTATGGTCGCTTGGCATCACTGTTGAGCAGCAGTCGTGGGCTTGTATCGTGTCCGATTATTTATTAAATTTGACGTGTTTTTGCCATAGTTTAATCACGATTTTCAGTGTTTGTGTTTTCCATGAGTGTTTATTTACGGGAATATGTTGAAAATGAAGCACACGTAGTGATAAAACCACAAAAAAGTGATTTCAAAAGTGATTTGTTTTTCATTCCACTGTGGATGTTTTTTTCTTTTCATGTTGCGTGCGTCGGGTGGTGAAGAGTGTTACATGCATCATTGTGGTGGTGCAGCTGTACTGGTTGACAGTGAACGCATCCATTACGAACACATGATACAAAGCTGAATTTTTCCAAGAGTTTGTTCAAGTGATGGTGTGTCCCGTGAGATAGGACAGACATGTCAACACAGTGCGAAGGTGTCGCCGAAACCGAAGCTAAGTACCGTTTTCTTCATTTTGCGAGGTTGTAGGTAGCTAGATTATTTTGTGGATTTCAATTTAAGGCCGTGATGCAACTGTATTTATTACACACGTACACGGTTAACTTCGGTTACGCGTTGGATGTGTGGGTCTCTTGCGACGCCCGGGAGTTTCTTTGCTTTTTGCGTGGTTCTGTGTAGTGGTGGATCGACACATCATCAATGTGTAGATGTACCATTGCGTAGTTCTGTGGGGGGACGGGGGAATTTTCGGGCGTCATTTGATGCGTGGCCGGGGTTGCCAATGTGGGTGTAAAATTTCACTCGCTTCAATGTAGAGCGATATCGTGAGAGTGTAGTACATGAGTTCGTTTTTTGTAGGCGCGTTTTGTTTAGTTTTCTACGTATCTTCGGTGCGCGATGAATAATAATTGCTTCTATGTGAACGTTTTGACAGATTATTCACTAGAGAAACGCGTAAATTTGTTGCTCTCTGCACACTTAGACGTATTTGGGAAGGCCCAAGCAAGACGGTTTATTTTCGGGACGCCAAGAAGTTTTGCTGTCAGTGTCAGTTTTGTGTTCAGTCGAGAATGGATTACCAACTGGTGAGTTCGTTTCATGCTTATGATAACACATATTTTCTTGAAAGCGTTACTTTTATGTAATATTAAAACAAACTTTGTATGGTTCGTCACTATATGTGTCGGCATTATGCTTTTTTCTTATACAATTTGAATATACATATATTTTTCTCTTTTTGACATTATTAAAAATTATTTATTAAAAAAATCTTTTGAATTGTTCGACAATGTGAATGTTGACGTATTTTCTAAAACTTCTACCATATCGAGACAAAATGCACAGTAATACTCATATGTAATTTTCAAACAAACTATGTATGGTTCGTCACTACAAGTGTCGGCATTATTCCTGTTTCATATAAGTTAAAATATATACATGTAATTTTCAGTTTTCGTCATTAATAAAAACGTCTTTTGAATTGTTCGACATTATAGATGTTGACGTATTTTTCCAAAAACTTCTCGAGACAAAAATACAAAACTAGCTTTAAATACAAGTCGTATATTTCCCCCTTGTCCATGGATCGCATCACCGACCAGAGGTGACTCCCAGATCTTTTCCTTCTTCACTAATAAACACCCTTCCCGTGGTGATTGTGGAGATGCAGAGGTATTCTCGGTCTCTAGAAGCAACAATCATTACACCCTAACATTCCTTCCCCATCCCAACTGACTGTAAGGACTTGGCCGGCGCCGTTATTGATCAATAATATTAGATCTGCTAAAATTGCACTTCGAGAGTAAGCGGAAACTCCCATCCCTTATTCATTTGGATCGTAGTGCAATTCTTACCAGTTCCGATCAATCACGGAGTAGCAACCATTGACATGTACAGTCAGTCTATGCTATGCTAATTTGTTGCTCTCTGCACACTTAGTGTGTGAGAGGTAAATGAATACACATTTTATCGTCAAAACGATGGGACGTAAATTGAGTAATGTTTGATCCTTCGACCTTGACGCTTGCTTCTGCGGGGGCGAGCGATGAGGGCAGGATCGAACATGTCGCACGTAGGTAGTACAGTAGTGAAAAAGTGCGCGGTCCGTTAGTGGTGTTTGATCTATTGATCGTGTCGCTTGCTCCTGCGTGGCGAGTGACGAACACTTGTTCGGCGTACAATGCGATTATTGAATTATTTCGCGAATCCGGTTAGGCGTGATTGCATCATGGATCGCATCACCAAACATTGGTGACTCCCAGATCTCTACCTTATCCCACTAACCCAATATCATTTCCATGACAACTGTGGAGATGCAGAGGTGATTTCGGTCTCTAGTAACAACGGTTGTCGAACTAACATTCCTTCCCTTCCCCGATGACCGTAAGGACGTGGCCGGCGCCGTTATTGACTTAAAAAAATTGAGCTCTCGATTTGTGCACATTGAGAATGGTAAGCTAATCCCAAGCCCCATTCAATAAATCTCTGTGCAACTTCGATTGTTCTAGTCAATCACGGAGTAGCAACTACGAATTGTACGGTCATCTATGCTTATGCTTATTACCATCATTATTGACCGGTTATTGTTATGCTTAACATTACAATTGGCTTGGCAAGTATGTTTCACGTCAATGTGCATTATTTACTTTAGAAAATGCCATACACTACTGAAATGGATCGAAAAATGGTAGAGATATTATTATTATGTGTATAGTTCATTCGAATTTTCAGTCTTAATGAATAAAGTCTTAGAACTGGTTATAAACATATCGCAAAAGCCTTGTCTTGAATTCCTTGGTCGTAATATTAAAATCGAAAAACAACTTCGTTAAAACACTCCATCATTGATCGCATTGGTTCTTGGGAAGCGTAGTCTCGTCGTCTGAATGGCAATCGAAGAAAATCGGGACAGCGAATGGCGTAGTTTGGGAAATTGAAGCGAATTATTTGAAGCAAGTTCGGCGCATCAATCTCCGTGGTCATTAGTTTAGTTAGAGTTTTAGCCCATTTTCTTCTTTGCTCCAATGTTTCGAATCGGAAGGCAGCGACCTTCGTCTTCTTGGCATTAACGTCCTCACTGGGACAGAGCCTCCTTCTCAGCTAAGTGTTCTTATGAGCACTTCCACAGTTATTAACTGAGAACTTTCTTTGCCAAAGTTGCCATTTTTGCATTTTTTCATCGTGTGGTAGGCACGATGATACTCTATGCCCAGGGAAGTCAAGGAAATTTCCATTATGAAAAGATCCTGGACCGACCGGGAATCGATCCCAGACACCTTCAGCATGGCTTTGCTTTGTAGCTGCGGACTCCAACCACTAGGCTAAGGAAGGCCCCTAACCTTCGTACGGTGGTAGATTCAGTGGATCACTCCATGGCGAGTCCCGTAGTGCAAGTCTGATGAACCATTTTTGAATGAAAATTTTCTTCCATAATCCACCAGCAATAAAATTTTCTTTTCTTCGAAAAAAATACGCGCCGGAATTCGCCTACTGTACACCCGCCTGAAACGCGAGGCAGCGAAAGTTGGACTAGTGGTGAGTTCCATATATCTCAGGAGCACATAAATGTACTGACGAGCCTCCAACCAAACCATCTCTCAGCTCATCGGAATCCTAGTGTGCTGCGCTAGACGGAGGCTCACGAAAATTCTAAAAGCGCGCGCTACGTGATAGATAGTCTACATGATATGGTTGAAGACTCGCGATCCAAGAGTTACATTTTCGATTCTCGTTGAAAACTTTTGTAAGCACTTCAATTATTGCGCTGAATTTTAAACAGCACATGTGACGGAGCGCATGAGACCGCAGTGAGACACATCTCAAGAAAAATGAGGCGCACCCAAAAAGGTCTAACAATGTACATCGTTCACGTGCGCTTGCAAGCAATGAGGCTCCTGCACCTAAGGCTACAGCACGTGCACAGTAACTCTAGCTACAAGAAGCAGCGGTCAAAAAAGATCCAAACCCCCACCAAATGTATCATGTGAAAAAGGTGGACGAGGAGGACTTGCAAGAACTTGTAAAGGTGGATGGATACGATGGGCACGGCATGTTTCAAGAATGCCGAACAACAACTCTGCAAAGATGGTGTTCGCTTCGGATCTGGTTAGTACAAGAAGGCAAGGAGCGCAGCGAGCTAAGTGGGTGGATCAAGTGCGCATCGATTTGGCGAGCGCGGCCTAAAACTGAGGATGGAGAGAAGCGACCACGAACCGAGTATTGTGACGTGAAATTGTTGATTCAGTATTATCTGTTTAGATGTTAACTAAATCAATAAATCATTACGCGATTACGAATAGTTAAAAAAAAATTGCCAGCATTTTTCAATTGCTCATCGAATATAAGATTACGATTATGATGCCGCATTGATTCAAAATTTTGATAAATCAAATGCTGAGAAAATAATTCATGCTTTTTTTCAGCCTAACATTGGAAAAATATCACATGTTCAAGATAAAATTCAGTAAATGAAATTCATGAACTTTTTTTTTGGTCGATATGTTTACGGATGAAAAATTTATCATTGCCTTTTGAATGAGCCATTAATTGCTTTAAATTGCACTCAAAAAACTTCTGTATGTTTTTAGGGGGTAACTCTAAACTTTTGCCCGGGAGTGTACAAACAACCGAGAATATCCAGCGAGAACACCGAGAGTTGCAGCACGTAGCTGTGGAGATACAGTTTTACCTACGACGCAACAACATGACGCTCTGGAAAAAAAATACATTGGATAATCAGGTTACGTGATTGAACGATTTTGCACTCGAACTCTCGGTGCTGTGCTATAAGGGACAAACGATTACGGTGTTCCATTGCATTGCTGGTGATTTAAAAACCGGGAACACCATTGGTCACGATCTGAATGCAGTGCAATCGGATTCAAAATCGAGTGATACGGGTTGCATAAGGACTGCAACAGATGGGGGTGGAACCTAGACTGTTTATTGACCACCATGGGGCGGTTCGTAGAGTTTTTACTTTTTAGAGTTAAAATAATAAAAATGCATGATCTATTTATTTTTGTTTCATTTTTATTTACTTACAGCTTTATTATTAATTATTTTTTTGACAACATTTCATTTGCGTTACAGTGGAAACTCTATTAATGAGTGGACGAAGACATTTAACACTCCGTGCTCGTGGCCACTACTGTGCCGAAATCAGCTGATCTGTAGTTTCTTCTTAACCGATACAGATCTATTTTTAACTTATCTATATTTACATCTTATTTTTACTCTCTCCTACTCTTTTACTCTCACACCGAGCAGGTAGGAGAGAGCTCTGTTGTTAGTGAGGCTAGCTGCCTGCGAAGAGGGTCAGTTTGTCTCAGTCACCATCTGATACTGACGGAGGATGGATGAGCTCCCCAAAGCACGGTCCTCCGGTGCCCAAGAAAATTATGGAAATTTCCATTACGAAAATATCCTGGACCGACCGGGAATCGAATCAGCATGGCTTTGCTTTGTAGCCACGGACTCTAACCACTCGGCTAAGGAAGGCCCCAGATTTATAACCTACGAGGATCGATTCCAGAGCAGCGAACATTTGGACACAAATATAACAATTTCATTACTTGTAATGTCATGTACTAATCATATATTTATGTATGAGATAATAAAATAAATGTAATGCTTTTTGTATATTTTTTTCAGATTTTATGAATAAAATAATGAATTTATTTCAAAAAATATTATTTCTGAATTGAGTGACAGCTACTCACTTTCGTGAATTTCAGAAGTGAGTAAGTGTTACTGTAGTATTGACATTTGACAATGTTACTCTAAAGTGAGTAACGATGATGTTACTCACTTTTGAGCAGCTCCACTTTATTCCGAACAACATTTCATTTGCGTTACAGTGGAAACTCTCCACAGGTGAGTTGATTCGCTTTAAATTTACCTCATCTATCTAAACCTTAATATATAATCGTGGCAATAGAAGATTGTAACGATTATCGTTCAAAATTTTAAAAAATATTCGACATTTGTTCCAATGTTTCAAAATAGAAGATTTTATGAGGCTCATTAGTACAATACCAGGGAGAAACCTTCAAAATCATTTTCAAAGTTTCAAGAGGAGAGGATTCAATCTTCAGAGCTTTCTTCCTGGTATTACAACAGCTGGTCCATATTACTACAGCATACAACAAGATTGATCTGAAAATTTGTTTGAAGATCAAAAGATTGTTCTCAAGACAAAGTTTTGATTTTCTATTAATGAGTGGACGAAGACATTTAACATATTTTTTACATTTGCCATGAATACCTTCAATGTGATTTTTGAGAGGTCAATTTTTATTGAGCATGAGTCCTAGATAATTAACTTCATCTGACCCATTTATTGGAACCCCTCTCATCGTGACGCCATGTCTTCTTGAAGGTTTCAAATAAAGAGCTTTTGGTTTATCACTGGTGAAGCTTGTAACATTTTCCATTTAAAACCAAATCAAAGTAGAGTGAAAAAAAAACAACATGTTCGTGATGGTTGGGAACCTCCATCTTGTTTACAGCTAAAATCAAGCAAATATCGCATCAGCTTTACAGCGATGCAAGCAATTAATTATGTAACGGTTATTGTTGCGACAAGATGCGTCTCCAACTGAATGTGTAAATTAGCATCGAGTCTGTGCATTGACGATTAATGCAATCGAGAATGCAAATTGAGAATTGATGATCAACTGCAGCAATTCTGACACAAACACATTACGTCACCGCAACCGGTCCAAATGATCGCATTACGCACAGCAATTGGAGATGCACCCAATTTTTCCAGTTGAATAACCGTGGAGTCCCCGGCTCATTGTCTGCGAGCAACGGTTGCACTTCGCCGATCCCAGACACCCAGAGAGTGTCAGACGAGACAACCTACATTCAGCCTGTTGCTGCTGATCGCGTCGTCGTCGTGTGAACGCCAAATCGTCCCGCTTTGATGGCCGCAAGATACGGCCCGAACGAATGGGGTATAGTTTCTGAGATTTGGGTTATGTAAGGGTTACGCGCGCGGTTGTCTGCCGACTCGCCCCAGAGTTATTGCTGGCTCGCATCAGTTTGGCACAGCCAGCGCACCCCCAATCTCGGTGCAAGAGTTTTATTGAGGTTATGCGCGTGCCCGCGCACGCCAAAAGCTCGCCAGCCAGCGAGGAGGTCGGCCGTGGAAAAAGTGCAATCTCTTTTGCGCTCGCGACTGCTCTGCGTCTCCTCCTCGTTCGGTACGGTTCACTTTCTCCGTGTGTCGTTCCACGATCTGTCCGTTTGCAGACACGACGTCGAAGGTAGCACAAAGATCGCTCCTCGGTCGGTTGGTCGACTATTGGGGTCCGGGTTTCAGCGGCTGCGAGGTTTGGCCGTGGGGTTGTGCAACGTATACTTTCGCTGGGTCGGTTATGATGTCAAGTCAAATATGGCGAATACGTCATCGTTGCGGAGTCATAATCGATCATGTAATTATTTTTGGCCACCGTTGTGAAAATGCTGATCGATCTGATTGATTGAAAGCTATTTCTGATGTATAAACGTTCTCCATAAACTGAAGCTTTAATGTTGGGACTTAACTATGATTTTGTGATACTTTGATTCAGTTTGTGGCATGAAATTTTTGAATTATTTTCGATAATTCTGAAATTAGCTTGTTCCTTCTTTTGAATAGGATTTTCTATATGATTGAAAATAGTATTGTTTGTACCAAATTTATTAGATAGGTAAGGATTGAATTTCTTATTGTATTTTTGTGTAAATTCAAATGTGGTAGTTAAGTAATCAATTTTGATAAAATGTTGACAGTTGTTTGCATTACTGATAAGGCTAAGTAGCCTGTTATTCATTTTGGCAGCCATGTTGAATTTGCAGCTAGAAATTTTATAGTAATCAAGATCAGTCGTCACAGTTTATAGTAATTCAAAAAAGTATCATACTACAGTAATACCTCGATATAACGTAACCTCGATATAACGTAACCTATTTATAACGTAACTCGATATAACGTAATTTTTACCTCGATATAACGTAACTTTTTTTTGACCCCATTTATTTTTACAATTTTTATCAAAAACATGGTTTTTGATCAAACACCAACCAATACTAAATCAAAGCAATTCAAGCGTTTACCACAGACAAACAGACGTAACGCTTATAACAAATAGCGATCAAAATCATAGTCGAGAGAGCATGTACGCCCAATGCTAAAATTGATGTATTTGGCCGGTAGACCAACAGATGGCGGTAGTGTGTAAACGTCAAACACGAACAAAAACTATGCGAGCGCTGCCGGTGGTGAACTGTCCACCTACAATATATTTGAATCGACCGCTAAAAAGGTGGTCGATGGACAACGGTAAGAGTGTGACGTCTGTTTGTCTGTGCGTTTACTATCACTGAATACAGTCATAAATCGATATCGAAATTTCTCGATGGATTCTGAGGATGCCTCCAGATATTCCGACAATAATTGCTCCATGGACTTATCTCAAACTGTCCTGGTATTCATGTATAAACTTAAAACCTATTCTTAAAATAATACCGACAGGGATATTCCAGAAATTCTACAAACCCACCAGATATTCATGTGTTATTTCTCCAGAATACAAAGTGGATTCAACTATGCATTCTACAAACAATTCCACATATGATACCTCATACTTTTCCGGAGTCTAGAAATTAACAAATTATTTCAGCATTTTTTCATGAATTCTTCCAGCGGCCTTTTTAAAGAACAATCCAGTTATGATTCTTGGAATGCTCTACAAATTATTAAAAAAAAAACCGTACAGGTAGTCGTCCAAAAACCTGAAGAACAATTTTCCTGGCATTTCTCCACCAATTTAATTATGATTTTCTGCAGAACTTTTTACAAATATTTATGCAGAAACCATTCTATATACTACTTTAGGTTCTTCAAGGATTCTATGTGAAATGAAATCTTTCATTGATTCCAACACGAATTTCTAAAGAAAGATTCCAATGATTTCATTGGGTTCTTCAAGTAATTCTTGAAGGCGATAAGTCTAGAAATTTATCTATGGATTTTTTTTTATTACAAAAATATATTCAGGGTTTCCAAAAACTTGTAACGGTTACCCGTTGCAGTTTGTAAATAAATCTATCTGTTAATATTTTCTTATTTAATGTTGTAAATATTTGTTGTTGCCTAACTTCAGATAGGATGTTTAGAAACTGCGCGAATAGTTATTAATAATTTAAAACTGACAGCAGATAAAATGCGCGCAAATCATACTCTGCGCCTGCGCATAGGCAATCGGTAGCAATTTTAAAATACTTATGCCAGAATATGCTGAAGAGGAGTGGTATCACACCCGTTAAACCTCTCGCGAGAATCAATTGCATGTCGCGATCGGGCCAAGAAAACCGAAGGTCACGTTCTGCGAAAGACCTTGAGGATTGGGGAGGAGAGCATGAATGTCGCATTTGATGATTACTGGTGGGAGCGAGATACCGAAAAACCGGAAAGGGAATAAGAAAACCGACCCGAACTGTTCGTTAGGGGATGGTAGTTTGTCCGAGGTTTCCTATCTGAGGACTAAAAGATCCTTGATCACTTTATCTGGACAGTCGAACCGAATAGAAAGTGTTTCTCCCGTGTTCCGTAAATCTCTAGAAGTGAGACTTATAGTCAAAAGTACATTGCTCAGTGACCTGATTGTCTTGAATATTGCAGGAAAGAAGTTATTCCCGTGTGCGAAGTAGTGATAGAAGCCGGTGAAGTAATACCTTAGTGCAGAACAGAAAGGTATAGAAGTCGTGCTTGATAGGTTGCGTTGCGCTCTTTAACCCTTTTATTGTATAGCCGTGCGACGGCTCTATTTGCTATCTTTAGAAGCCCGCTTCTCCCAGCTAGCAACGGTGATCGACAGTCCAGCAATCCGCCGGCCCACGCCATTCGGTGGCCGAAGGGGCCGCGCCGTCAACATCGCGCCCAGCATCGATCGTCTTCAAGTAGCGTTGGACCAAGCACGTGACCAATAATTGGATGGTCCGAAAGGTCCGTTCGCCCTGGTAGGTGAATTAGCCACGCTCGACCCTCTTTCGTCGTACTTCATCCACGCGGTTGAAATTTTGGCAATCGAGTCAACCCAAGCCGTCGAACAATAGGCTCAAGCCACGCCGAGCAACAATAGCGGCCGCCGTCGCTGACCACCTCGCCGCCTGCTGACGCAATCAGCGTAGGTACACCCGATAGAATGCAGCAAAAGTGAGTAGAAATCATGTGCACATGTAAAACGTTTGGGGAAATGAAATTCTGTGAGATTTGAGTAGGGGAAAGAGCACGCACGCATAGGAAGGATTAGGCCTAGATAATAGTTCCGAAGTGATAGGAATAAATGTAGCGCTGTAAATATGAGTAATTGTGTTATGCAAAATCCCCAATGAAAACCCCTAGCTGTGGTGTAATGTTCTCTGGTTGTCGGTTCACTTGAGCAATCTCCTTTTTGCGCGCGTTCGTAGTTTCATTGAGTAATGTGGTTGAATGATGGTAAGCTTTCTGGTCGGTGTCGCCATCTCTGGGACGGTGTCGGGACTTCCAATGATGATAAAACTTTGAATTTGGAAAGCTTCTCTTCGCACGTGCAACTAGGGTCGAGTGAGTAATATTCGCTTTGGGTTTATTCGGAATCTAGTAAGGCGGACGCTAGGAAAGTGGAATAGACGGGATTATTCTTCGAACCTTTTTCCAAGGTTCTTCAATGGACCAACTTAGGTGGGTCTCAGACCGGGCAAACAATTAACGTGAGCGGGAGGTCCTCTAACGAGGTGGCGCTTAAGCTTCTCGCTTTACAAGGAATAATCGTGTTAATCCACGGTGGCGGCAATTGAATTCCGGTTGTATTTCGGCCGACCACGAACTCTGTAGTTCGTGCGGCTACAAACTGAGCATTCTCCTCCGGAGATCCTCCAGAAATCTCTCCTAAAATACTACCGAAAATTCACAACGTATTCGTTCAGAAACTTTCGCATGAAAAATTACTCGAAGATAGTTCTTGTTTTTGACAGTTTTCTAGTGATTTCTTCATGAATTCTAAAAAAACATTTTTCAAAGAATTCTTGGGACATTCATTCTAAAATTCTGTCCAGAAATTACAAAAATATTTGCTTTAAGAGTTTTACCACGAGTTCCTCATAGCAAAATTCTTGAAATTCCATAACTGCTTGCTAGAAATGTTCATGGATTGCTCAACATTAACATTTTTATAGATTTCTGAAAGATCTCATTTATGAATTTACTGTATAGTTTCTCCGAGTGTTCAAGGATTCCTCTAAAGTTTTTTCCTGAATACATTTCATTAGGAAATACTGAAATAAAAAGGTTAAAGTAAAAAATAAAACAAAAAGAAAAATATAAGAAAATTTCATACAAAAAAATATTTCAAAAAAATATGTGAGATAAACTGAAAATGCCTGCTAGTTCAATAATATACTTGTAAGACCCATTTTCTCACCAAACAATACATGATGAACGAAATCCAGAAAAAAATGTTGCTTCGATATAACGTAACCTCGATATAACGTAACGAAAATAAAAATCGAGTTACGTTATATCGAGGTATTACTGTATGTGCACATTAAGGTGATTCAAAAAGTCATTTTTGCAATTCCGTCGTATATGACCCTATTTTTCATCTAGGAGATGGACAATATAATTGCCTACTTTTCCTACCAGACGAAGCAGTGCTGAAAAGTAGCACTTTGATCAAGAATATGATCGTCTGGTGGACGTAGAACATGTAATTAAGTTGAAGATGAATTGAAGACAAAACTCGAATTTTCAAGACTACAAATCTGGCGAACCGAACATCCATTTGAGCTGAAAACGTAATCTATTGGTCCCCTCCAGCTAGTGACCAATCGATTGAGTTTTCAGTTTGAACGGATGTCTAGTTCTCCAGATACGTGTTCTTGAAAATTTGAGGTTTGGCTTCGATTCGTCTTCACCTTAAGTTGGCATGTTAACTCGCAAAAAAAAATCCGGATCCTTCTGCGGCGGTTTGTGTGGGCCTCATTTGCCAACATGAGGAACAACTGTGTGTGAAATATGGCAGAAAATTGAATGTGAATGCACCTGTTCTGAACGTAGTTTAAATGTGCTACCGATGGAAGAGGGAAAATTCGTGACAGTCCTGTGTGAACACTATCATGGCCTACGTGATTGAAAACTCTGAGTCGATACTAAACGTGGATGTTTGTCCATGTGGGTTGCCTTATGTTACAAGAAATAATCCAACTAAAACGGCATTTTTCGTAATTGCAAAAAATGTTGTATGTTGCGCGTTGCGCGTTGCAAAACTCGATTTTTTCAACACTCGTCGTATTTATCCAACGAGGCTTGCCGATTTGTCGTAATGTACAACTCGTGCTGAAAAAATCATCATTTTGTAATTTGTTGCTTAAATAACTATTTTGCTCTACACCTCTCATTCGATTCTAGATCAAATTCTGAGTGTCCTCTCTTGAAGAATAGTGCATTGCTGATACCTTTGGATACATTTGTCAGCTACAACTTTCGGACGTCTCAGTAATTAGTTATTGATTAATATCCAATCGGAAATTCTGCAACAGTGCTCATTTATCTTCTGAACAGGCAACATTGCTCCTCCATTTGGCTCGAGAGCACACAAATCATGGCTTAGGACAAGACGTAACAGCTCAACTTAGACTGCCCCGTTGTTTTTCAAACAACAACCTTGACGATGCCAAAGCCAGTGCTACCAGTACTCTTTTTAAGCTAATCTTGTGAATAAGCTCAAATATAAAGCCCTTATAATTTGGTTGTTTCTTGTACGTTTCTTTCAGTTAGCTAGCTTTCTAAAAAACCAGCTCAAAATTGAAAACCGGCGTTAGTTTTCAGAAAAAATTGGCGCAATTTCCAATATATTGCTCTGAATTAAATATTTTTCATTTATTTTAGCATTGTAGGAACACCTGCGGTAAACTTATTATCGAATATGTAAAGATTTGATTCAAAAAAGTTTCATGAAACATTTCCAAACCTTTGATGAAAATTCTTAAATTAGGAACTAGCAACAAAGTGCCCTGTTGCAATCAAGCTCAACGATGTGAAAGTAGGCCTTTGCCAAAACGACCAACACGCTCATTCAAATCTACTCAAAAAAGAGTAACTTTTAATCAGTTTCAAGTTAGCTGTCAAAAATGAGTAACTCTATTTTATCAAAGTGAGTAACTTTTTACTCAATCATGAATGAAAACGACCCTACTCACTTTTGAGTAAACACAAACATATTTGACTCACTTTATAAACGTCAAACACTTGTGAAAATTTCGGCTTCTAAGTTTAGGAGTAAACATCGCTGAAATAAACATTATTAGTAGTTAAACAAGTGCCTAAAAACGAATAATCCAAGTTGTGAATATAGATGATTAATTGTTACTGGTATCATTTATCCTGATATCAAGTGAAGTATGGTGGGAGTTTGTAAAAATGACTTGTTTTGATTGGACACCCTCAAGAAAAACATTTATATACAGTAAGTTTTACCGTCGTCTTTTAATTGAACTATCATTTTTTTACAGTCTAACTGGAAATGCCACTGGCTCGGTCAAACACATTATCAAACTACATCCTCCATACTACATTCGTATATCGTGTGGCAGATACGACGATAATTTGTTTTTTTTTTAAAGGCACTCCGTGCTCGTGGCCACTACTGTGCCGAAATCAGCTGATCTGTAGCTTCTTCTTAACCGATACAGATCTATTTTTAACTTATCTATATTTACATCTTATTTTCACTCTCTCCTACTCTTTTACTCTCACACCGAGCAGGTAGGAGAGAGCTCTGTTGTTAGTGAGGCTAGCTGCCTGCGAAGAGGGTCAGTTTGTCTCAGTCACCATCTGATACTGACGGAGGATGGATGAGCTCCCCAAAGCACGGTCGTCCGTGAGGCGTCTTCTGGTGGCTGGACGGGTTTTTTTGTGAAGGGGCTGGGAATCGAACCCATGACCTTCCGCTTATGAAGCGAAAGCGTAATCTCAAGGCTACAGACCCCCCAATACGACGATAGTGCCCAAGAAAATTATGGAAATTTCCATTACGAAAATATCAAGGACCGACCGGGAATCGAACACAGACACCTTCAGCATGGCTTTGCTTTGTAGCCACGGACTCTAACCACTCGGCTAAGGAAGGCCCCAGATTTATAACCTACGAGGATCGATTCCAGAGCAGCGAACATTTGGACACAAATATAACAATTTCATTACTTGTAATGTCATGTACTAATCATATATTTATGTATGAGAAAAAATAAATAAATGCTTTTTGTATATTTTTTAAAATAAATGTAATGCTTTTTGTATATTTTTTCAGATTTTATGAATAAAATAATGAATTTATTTCAAAAAATATTATTTCTGAATTGAGTGACAGCTACTCACTTTCGCGAATTTCAGAAGTGAGTAAGTGTTACTGTAGTATTGACATTTGACAATGTTACTCTAAAGTGAGTAACGATGATGTTACTCACTTTTGAGCAGCTCCACTTTATTCCGAAGTGAGTCGAATTCTACTCACTTTTGAGTAGATCTGAACGAGCGTGAATGAGAAGTGGTCTTTTTTGACAGGCAATTGGTTTCGTTTTTGTACTTTGACCTGACACGTCTTGTCTTAGATCATGGCTACTACCGTGCTGCATCGAGCTCCCAGACCCTTCGAAAGCCGGGCGGTGGCCTTTTTCGAAATATGTTTTTGACTAATTTTTTTTTTCATCTAGAATCCATAATTGTGGCGTTTTCTACATTCGTCATGCATAAAAGTAGCCAAAATAATAGTTTATCGGTGAATTCAGTCTGGTGGCCAGGATTCAAAGCGTCAGGAAAATTCGAATCAACATGGTATGATTTACTGTATATATCCAGTGATGCCTGCTGTTGAGGAAAATTTGAATAAAACGTTGATTCTCGAGCTAATAAGAGATAATTATTTAATACTGACTGGGGATCATTCGGTATAGTTAGATCTATCTCTTACAATTTCAGTGTATTTATCGAATTTAAAGAATATTCCCAACAATAGCTTTGCTTTAACTTATGGTCTTCACCGGCTATACATGAAATATTGAATTAAAAAATCGAGAAAATTATACAAATATAAAAAAAACCTCATTCCTTAAATTGAACACGGTAATTTACCTATAAACTACTTCTAAGTGTCCAGCGTAGGTTAGAATTTAAAGGGTGTCATGAGGTCAAAACCTGGGAGAGAGGTGACAGCTGGCTTAGATTGCGAGCTCCCTAAAGTCAAGGGAACTTGTCACTAACATCACTGCAAAACCGTACATTCGATGGGCAGATCATTAAAAACCGTCAAAATTCAAGTAGACCTTTTTAAAATTTCTAGATGTTTTTCGATTATTTCACATTTTTAAAAGTTAAATACCTAAAATAGTTGTGTGTTGGCAAACTGCTATTGATTTTTTTATATTCATATCCTTTTCCATAATGAACATCAAGAAGTGAATATGATTTTGACCAAAATAAGTTCATCTTACCGTTGTGCACAACCCAAGAATAAAAAAAAAAGAAGGCAAGAAAACATGCTAACTGACAAAGAGCTGTCTCCTCTCTCAAAGGTCAAAACCTAAGACCTGAGTTTCGTCAAAATCGTGTATAAATTTACTTATCTACTTCACACTCACCTGTGCATTGCACACCTGCCACTTATGCTTTCGCAAAATCAAATTATGCGCCTTCTAATAGAAATTTTCAAGAGATATTTAAATTTGTGTCATGCACTAGAAATCACATCGTCATTACATCGATATGTATAGGTACTTTTTTGACGGGGTTGCCAGTTTCGCAAAACCTGCAGAGCAGCTCAATTATTATAGTCAACTCATACACAAATTAATAAATTAACGATCTTCGGCAAAGTTGAAACTGACGAAAGTTGAAACTGACTAAAAGTATCAGCATTACGCCAACCTTCAAACACTATGACCGATTGATATAATTGCCTGCTTTTCCTTCAGTCATTCCCATACAAAATTTGAAGGGCTCGAGCAGTATTATTTTTTATCCATTCATTTCATTTATTTAGTTAACATCTAAACAGATAATACTGAATCAACAATTTTACGCCACAATACTCGGTTCGTGGCTGCATCTCTTCATTCTCGGTTCTGCTCCACGTTCGCCAAATCGATACGCACTTGATCCACCCACCCAGCTCGCTGCGCTCCACGCCTTCTTGTACCGACCGGATCCAAAGCGAACACCATATTTGCAGGGTTGCTGTCCGGCATTCTTGCAACATGCCCTGCCCATCGTATCCTTCCAGCTTTGGCCACCTTCTGGAGACTGGGTTCGCCGTAGAGTTGGGCGAGCTCGTGTTTCATCCTTCGCCGCCACACCGTTTTCCTGCACACCGCCAAAGATCGTCCTAAGCACCCGACGTTCGAAGACTCCAAGTGCTTGCAGGTCCTCCTCGAGCATCGTCCACGTTTCATGCCCGTAGAGGACTACCGGCCTTATGAGCGTTTTGTACATGGTACATTTGGTGCGGGTGTGAATCTTTGTCAGCTTCTTGTGTAGGCCATAGTAAGCCTGACGTCCAC
This sequence comes from Aedes aegypti, assembly GCF_002204515.2. Taxonomy (NCBI): domain Eukaryota; kingdom Metazoa; phylum Arthropoda; class Insecta; order Diptera; family Culicidae; genus Aedes; species Aedes aegypti. The sequence continues at coordinate 70,534,606 of NC_035108.1, read as the reverse complement.
TGATGATGCGCCTCCGTATTTCACGGCTAACGTTATTGTGAGCCGTCAGCAAGGATCCAAGGTAGATGAACTCGTCGACCTCCTCGAACGTACCCGAGCAGAAGAAAATAACTACTGAATACCAAATTGAGGTATTCCATACCAGATAATTTCCAATACTACATACCTGAATGAGGTATGAATTAGCCCTGCATAAGAGGTAAAATACCTCAAATAATATCTCAAGCATATTCTACGAACACCAAACTGATAACTAGATCAGGTATTGTAATACCTCAATAATACTTGATGGATTTTCATATAAAAATGAAATTTTTCAATTGTAGTTCAATACCTCCAGCAGACCTCAATAGCTGTTTAATACCTCAATGAAGTATTTTTAATTGTTTTAAAGATTTTTTTCAATACCATTATAATGCCAAATTGAGGTATTGACAACTGCACAATACCTAATTTTGGTATGATACCAAAAAATGGTATGCGTAAGGTATTGGGGAGTTATTTGTTCCTCCTCGGGTATCCCCGTCTATCGTAACACTGCACAGTGGTCCAGGAATCAGTTTTACGCGGAAAGATGAATTTTGAGCTTTAGAATGAAACATTAGACAAAAACGGTCTTCTACAAAGTTGTTTGTATTAGTAAGGTCCTTCGTTTGGTGTTATTGAAAATTAGGGTGGACCACATTTTCATAGAAATTGTGTAACTAACTTTCTTATTTGTAGAAATTATACTATACATGCTTCAGCAAAGTTGTAGACCATTCAATTTTAAGCAACTTTGCCAAAAAAAGTTTTTTTATATCTCTTAAATTGACCGATTTAGAGCTATTTTCCTACGGTGACATAGGGTGGTCCGAACAAAATTGGTTTTCTGGCTCTAGAGTTTTCAATTCAAATTTCTCATCAAAGTAGTCTATGAAACACTTTTAGAGCTTTGAAAAATGCGTAGTTTGGTGAGTGAAGAAACTCCCTATCTCTTTCCGTTTGGGAGTTATTGTTGTTTTTCTCTCAAAAACATACCTACTTTGATTGTGAATATTTTTGATTGGGGCAAACATAAAACATATCTTTTGACGGCATTCAAAAGACAAAATAAAATTGTATATTATATCAAAAAATTACAAATGTGTTATTTTTGTAACTCTAATAAAATGCCCTTAAAAACAAATGATTTTAAGCAGAAAAACTTTAATAACTTTTGAACTAAAAAAGATATCATCAATATTTTTGCATGAAAATTTGCGTTTTGTTAAGTTCTAAAAGTCGTTCATAGACCGCTTTGACCAGAAATCTGAAATAAGAAAGATAGGGCTTTAAAACTATTTTGAAGATTCTCATAGAATGTATTTCTTTATTATTTTGCATTTTGAGCATGAAAATAAAATTTTAGAGAAAAATGATCTTCAACAAAATTGTTTATAAAAATGTAGGCTTTCATACTGAGTCATGCAAAACTAGGGTGGTCCACAATTTCACACAAATCATATAATCAACTTTTTTATTTGCAAAAATGCTGGTATATACTCTTAGGCAAAGCGGTAGAACTTGGAATTTTGACCAACTTTGCCAAAAAAAGTTTTTCTGTAGCTCAAAATTTGACCAATCTAGAGCATTTTTTCCTAATCATCAAAGGGTGGTCCAACAAAAATCAGTTTTTCAATTCTAGTGTTTTTAATATTAGTTTCTCGTCAAAGTCGTCTATGAACGACTTTTAGAACTTAATAAAACGCAAATTTTCATGCAAAAATATTGCTGATATCTATTTTAGTTCAAAAGTTATTAAAGTTTTTGTGATAAAAAATATTTGATTTTCAAGGTGTTTTATTAGAGTTACAAAAATAACACATCTGTAATTTTTTGATATAATATACAATTTTTTTTTGTCTTTTAAATGCCTTCAAAAGATATTTTTTATGTTTGCCCCAATCAGAAATATTCACAATCGAAGTAGGCATGTTTTTGGGAGAAAAACAATAATAACTCCCAAACGGAAAGAGATAGCGAGTTTCTTTACTCACCAAACTACGCATTTTTCAAAGCTCTAAAAGTGTTTCATAGACTACTTTGATGAGAAATTTGAATTGAAAACTCTAGAGCCAGAAAACCAATTTTGTTCGGACCACCCTATGTCACCTAGGAAAATAGCTCTAAATCGGTCAATTTAAGAGATATAAAAAAACTTTTTTGGCAAAGTTGCTTGAAATTGAATGGTCTACAACTTTGCTGAAGCATGTATAGTATAATTTCTACAAATAAGAAAGTTAGTTACACAATTTCTATGAAAATGTGGTCCACCCTAATTTTAAATAACACCAAACAAAGGACCTTACTAATACAAACAACTTTGTAGAAGACCGTTTTTGTCTAATGTTTCATTCTAAAGCTCAAAATGCATCTTTCCGCGTAAAACTGATTCCTGGACCATAGTGCACTGCTACCCAAGCGAGCCCTGGCGCGCTCGGCCCTATCAGCTACTTTGTCTTGGCCGCATTCACCATCAGTCCAACTTTTGCTGCCTCGCGTTTTAGGCGTGTTTACAGGTCTGCCACCTTTTCAAATGTTCGGCTGCCAATGTACATGTCATCCGCAAAGCAAACAAATTGGATGGATCTCGTAAAAATTGTTTCCCGGCTGTTAAGCCCGGCTCTCCGCACAACACCTTCTAGCGCAATATTGAACAACAGGCACGAAAGTCCATCATTTTGTCGTAGTACCCGGCGGGATCCAAACAAACTGGAGTGTTCGCCTGAAACCTTCACACAGTTTTGCACATCTTCCATCGTCGCTCTTATCAGTCTCGTGAGTTTACCGGGAAAGTTGTTCTCGTCCATGATTTTCCATAGCTCCACGCGGTAAATACGATCGTATGCCGCCTTGAAATCGTTGATAGGTGATGTGTGGGGATCTGGTATTCACGAAATTTTTACCATACAGTAAAGATCTGGTCTGTTGTCGATCGGCCGTCAAGAAACCAGCTCGTTAACTTCCCACGAACTCGTTTACTGCAGGTGAAAGACGACAGAAAATGATCTGGGATAATACTTTGTAGGCCACATTTATAATGGTGATCGCTCGGAAGTTCTCACAATCTAACTTGTCGCCTTTCTTGTAGATGGGGCATATTACCCCTTTCTTCCACTTCTCCGGTAGCTGTTCTGTTTCGCAGATTGTGCCTATCTGCCGGTTCAGACAAATGGTCAGCCACTCTGGGCCCATCTTTGTGAGTTCAGCTCCGATACCATCCTTACCAGAAGCTTTATTGGTCTGGTGAATGGCATCCTTAACCTTAATCAAAATGAGGGCTGGTTGGTTTCCATTGCCCGCAGTACTGACGAAGGCATTTTCTCCGTTGTCCCGTCCTCCATTGCCTGTGCTCTCAGTACCATTCAGATGTTCGTCGAAGTGCTGCTCCTACCTTACGATCACCCCACGCTCGTCCGTCAAGATGTTCCTTATCCCTGCCGATCTCGGCTCGCGGCACGAAGCCGTTGCGGGATGCGTTGAGCTTCTGATAGAACTTACGTGTTTCTTGGGACCGGCACAGCTGTTCCATCTCCTCGCACTCCGTCTCCTTCAGGCGGCTTTTTTCTGTTACCGTTTTCGTATATAACGTTCGACGTTCTGTCGGGTTCCCTGTTGCAGCAAAACCGCCCGCGCTGCATTCTTCTTCTTGCTGCATTTTGAGAGGACACTCAGAATTTGATTAGGAAGCGCATGAGCAGTGTGGAGCAAAAATGATTGTTTGAACCAACCCAGTGCACATGCGGAAATAATTCTAGAACTGTTTTACCCATGTCAATGCAAAACCAACTGATTCACATTGATTAGCAATCATTGGATTATTAAGCCATGGACAAATTAGTTCGTATTGCGGACAGCTGATGGAAAGCAAATGTGTCTTGCCCGAATAAGACACACAAATTGTCAGGGGATATAATATGAGACGATTGTATAAGAGCTTATCCCAATCGTTTATTATCCCAAGACAACAATTTGGGATTTCACTTTAGTTCTAATACATGATTTACTCATTCTATACGTTCTTGTGATAGCTGGGAAATTCTTTCTTGAAAATGTTGCAAAGACCTTTATATCCTCTTATATGCATCACTTAGAAAGTTTGATCTTGCTCGTATGGCACTACTGCATGCCATAAGACTGATCATGTGTCTAAGTAATCCAGTATAATGTAATATGTGATGAATTTTATGAAATTTCAACTTGTACCTCTTTATAATTTAAAAAGTACTAATTTGATATAATTTAATAAAGTAATGAGAAATACTCGCTTAAACCAGAAGAATTCTAATTTTATGTCACTAATCGCTAGTATATGCTAACCTTAAGAGTGGTCGTTTCGGTTTTCACGATTAGGTGGACCCTTCGCCCCAGAGATTCCATCAAGAAATGCTCCAGTGATGACACCAGAAATTCCTCGAAATATTATACTATAAATTACTTCATATTTTTTTTTCATTAATTCCACCAGAAATTCCTCCTGGAAAATCACTCTAGGACTCTCTTTAGGATTCCTTTAGAAATATTCTTTCATGGATTCCTCAAGATATTTCTCTGTTTTCCTCCAAGAATTTCTCCAGGAATATCTCTTAATCTTCACAGTTATTCTTCCAGGAATTTCACCAAGTATTTCTCCAGGAATTTCTCCTGGGATTCCTCCTAAGATGCCTCCAAGGATTCCTTTAGCAATTTTCCCAGATAACCTTTCATTGATTCATTCAGCAATTTACCCAGGTCAGAGATTCAGACACGAATTTCTCCAAAGACTCTTCCTGAGATTCTTTCAGGAAAATCTTTCCAGGGATTCCTCCTAGCAATTTCTTCTGTAATTTTTCCAAGAATTACTCCAGAAAAATCTCAACATGGGTTTCTCTAAAAGTTGTTCCAGAGATTTCTACAAGAATTTTTCCGGAGATTTTCTCGGGAACTGATCCATACAATCCTGGAAGAATTTTTTCTAAGGATTTTCTCAGAAATCTTCCAGGGATTAGACATCTAGAGATTACTATAAGGATTCATTCGTGTAATACTTTAAAAATTTCTCAATATTTTTTCTAGAGGGGATCATCCAGGGATCTTTAGGGATTACTCTAAGGATTTTTACATGATTTTTTTCCAGAAGTTCCTCCAGGGATGGTTCAAAGAATTTCTCCAGCGCTTCGTTCAGGAATTTATTCAGGAGCTCCCCAAAAACTTTTTCAGTGAAGGCGTTCCTCGAGCAATTCCGAGAAAAAATGTTGGATGCATCTCTGGAGGCACTCTCAGGCAAATTTCTAATTATTTTTTTGAAAGAATTAATGAGGGAAACCCTAGAGGAATTTGTACAAGAATTTTCGGAGGCGAATTACGAATCTCTGGAAAATTTCTCGATGTATTCCGGAAGGATTACTTGGAAAAGTATTTTGGAGGATTCATGTAGCGATTTTCTAGGAGATATCTCTGGGAGAATCCCATAAAATCTTGAAGTTATTTCTTGTAGAATCCCTGGTGGAATTCCTGGCGAAACGTCTGAAAAAAGAAATCCTAGTGGAATCCCTCTAGAAATCTCCGGAATAATTCCTTGATTCATCTCAAGAGGTCTACCTGGGGAAATTTCTGCAAGTATGATTGGCAAAACTCTACAGAAACCACTGGAGAAATAACATGAGTAATTCCTTAAGATCCATGGAGGAATTCCTGGATAAAACCAAGAATTTTGTAGACATTTTTCTAGTAGACTCCATGGAGGAGCCTCTGTAAAGATTTTTGTAAGAATCTCTATAGGATAAATTAATAAATGTTTTCCCTTTACTGACACATACCAGATTTGCTGGTATGTCTGAAACCTAATTTTGGGAACTTGTAATCAGAAGACACAATGTGTTTGCTTGACAAATTGGGACATGAATTTGCGAAAAAATACGCGTCTTTGTGAGACTCGAACTCACGACTCCGTGTACGCTAGACCGTGCTTTAACCAACTAAGCAACAGAACACCTGATGATTCTGCGGAATAGAAAGCCAAACTGAATCCGAGTACTAACTATAAACACATCTCTTTGCGAAAATTCATGTTTCTTTCGGACTTAGATGTCAAATCCCCAACGCGTCAGAATTATTACTATATGTAAAGGTGACCAATTTTTGTATAGATAAATCAAATTGTTCAAATTGATTCGTTGATTTGGACCCCAGAAATTACTGTGAATATTTGAGTGGGATCCGTCTACTCTAAGACGAGGCTATACGAGTTTAAAATTTTTATGGCGGAATAGCTTAAATATATGAGAAAATGGTTCTAATTACATTTTCGACCATGTAAGCAAAGTCAATGAACATCTTTCATTATTGATTTGAAGATTTAACAAATAAGCTACAGAGGATCCCAGTATCAAATCCAAACCCTGTTTATCTTTTTAAATATTTGTACCCAATAATCATGAGTGCCCTATTTTTCGCCTGTTTGAAATTTGAAAATTTAAAAGCTCAATACACCCGATTTTGATTTTGCAGGTTTTGTTAAACGGCCGTGCAAAACACGATTTTATTTCCCTCTTATAGAGCACAGAAATCAATGCAACCTATTTAAATGAACGTTGTTTGTCTTAACTATTGTCAAATTGCATGTTGTGAAGTTTTTTTTTTAAGGAATGTTTATTTCTATGAAAATAATAGAATATTCCATAATCTTGTTCTGTGTGGTATTGGCAGACACCAATAAACTTATAGCTTTAAACAAGGATTTGGACATGGTGTCAACCTGAAAATATGTAGGGATGCTTGAAATATATCCTCAAAACGACTTCTATCATCAACATTCGTACCAATTTGTTCATTTTGTTGTAATAATTGATTTTTTCATAGATATCAGAAGATTTCTTCGGAAATTGCCTACATTTAGGCGTTTTCTACGTTATTGTTGAAAACTAATTGTTTATTATTTCCATATATGTTGCATTGTTAAGAATTTGGTAACCATATTTGGATTCAGGAGGCCCAAATTAAATAAGTAAAGTTGTTTTCAAAACTAACAATAATTGTTTTGACAGGTGATCAATTTCACCCCGAAACGGAGTACCTTGATTTTTTATTTTAGAGACGATTTTTAGCACTAAAATCACAACTGTATGAAAATTTGAGTATATAAGCCAATGAGGCTCACCGTCGTACATGTTTTCCTGCATTAAGTTGTATGGAATTGGTAACATAATGAAAAACAGACATTACGGTACCATCGATGAGGGTGACAATGGGTCTAGGGGGTGAGATTGGATCAAAACGGAAAAATATGATTTATGAAAAATTTCAGCTAATAACGCTGATATTACTAAAATTAATGATTCATATGTTAGGGAACATATCATTACACATAATTCATCACATTATCCTTTTTTAGAAATAGTAGTTTTAGTTTACTATATCGATAAACTTGTATGATGAAACTAGATAAAATTTACAAAATTAAATTTCTCCTGTGCAAAGTATCACGCATGTACTTTAACCTCTATCGTTATATTAATAGAAGGTTTAAAGTCTTTTCATTACATTTCACTACTATTTTCCAGAATCTATTTGGATTTTCCACAAAATTTTAATTTTTTTTCGGTACGGTGTCTGAAACATTGAAAATGCGTGTGAGATTGGGTCAAGCGAGAATGATAGTAAATGAAACTGCAAGTCCATTTTTTGGAATTTTTCGGTGCCGGGTGTTCTATTTTTTCATTAAGATTTGTTTATTCTTTCTAAATACAGCATCTCTGAAACATCAAACAAGTCTACTTGAGGATTCCGTGCATTGAATAACAATGCTACGCATTTTGACAACTTCTCAAACCAACAACTGTGTTTCGTGCGCAGCAACATCTAAAAATTTTATCAAATGGATTTTTTTTCATAAATTTAATTATTTATCAGTGTTTTCTTTTTATAGAAACATCTCACGGAAGTACAAATGAGTTGGATCGCTGAAATACCGAGATTATGACGTCAACATCTGCCTGAAATGTATTGATCGTGAAATGTCACACCGAAGTTTAAATATTTGCGAAGGTTTAAAATAATCACTGTTTCAGTACACCTTTTGGGAAACTGAATAAGCTTCATGGCAATGGGATGAGACTAAGAAGACAATTTGAAGGAAAAAACAAAAATAAATTATGAAAAACTTGACGATAAATGTTGGGTTTACATATTTTGTCTCATAGCTCTTAAGGTGAAGATAAATCGAAGCCAAACCTCAAATCTTCAAGAGCACGAATCTGGAGATCCAAACATCCGTTTCAGCTGAAAACTTAATCGATTGGTCACTCGCTGGTGGTGACCAATCGATTAAGTTTTCAGCTCAAACTGGTGTTCGGTTCTCCAGATTTGTGCTTTTGAAAATTTGAGGTTTGGCTTCGATTTATCTTCACCTTAAATTTTGTGCTATAATCGTTATTTTAAGTTGATTTATCATACTTGTGAAACATCTTAGATATCTTTTCGTCTTGTTTGCATCGTATTCCATCAATATTCTTCAGATGTGAATGGTTTTGCAATCATATTCTCAAAAACAAGTTATTTCAATTACAGTGACCCAATGTCACCCCCTCTATGGGGTGAGACGGTACAAGAAAAATGAGTTTCGGCTGTGTGACGCGTTACAAGATTGAGCAAGTTACTCAAACTGCAAATGAACTAGATCAAATGAGTCATGAAATCAATTTTTACATCACAATAATAATTTACATTTCTTCTAGAAGGTATATGATGACTATTTCAAACCTTCTGCCCTCAAATTCCCACCCTCACTGAAGTTGTCCATAACTTCTCCCTCGAAACGACATCCCAAGTCGCTGGCAATGCTCAACGCATATGTGTAATTGAATAAGTCGTTATTCGTCATTCCGCGTGCGCGTCTGGCTGGAGTCTGCGTAAGAGAATAAGCAGAGTTTTCGCTTTTTTGATTTTGATTAGGTAACGGATAAAACAAAATTGTGCCGGCAAAAATGTGTACACACAGATGTTATGCAGTCACTGAATCGGTACGGTCAGAGTGCGCCTCATGTCTCTTCATCATTGTCGTCTGTCTGAGCGGGAGACAGATATGGGTGAACTGCAAGAGGTGACATGAATCTTCAGATAAGAAGTAATATTGAAAAAAAAAACCGAAAGATGACAGACAAAAATTAAAACTTGACAAAGACTGTAATTGTTGTAACTTTAATTTTCATTAAAGCACTTTAATTCGTTAGAGCACTTCTAAAGGATCTAAGGGTTCCAATTTACAAATGTATAACAAAGAAGCCATTTGCTATTGCAATTCTTCACCGAAGAGAGTAAAGTTTCCAATAAAACTATTTCAGACATATAAAGGTCAAAAGTAATCAAATTCCCACCAACTTTTGATTTATTTTTATTTTTCAGTAGAATCGAATTAAATATTCTTTCCAATAGCAGGAGAATCGAAAAAGTTATAATTTGAATTATGGTTAAATCTTGATAAAAATAGTTATTAAAAAGCAGAAAAAGAACAAAAATAAATTAAAATCACAAACTATAATTCATAAAATTAAGACTTAAACACAATGTTATTCGAAATATTCATGAACAAATCATGGAATAGTATCATTACTAGGTTTTATTATAAGCACGTTTAAATAAAGTTCCAGTTACGTAAAAGAAATCCTTTTCATACCATCCCTACCATTCATTTTGCAAGAAATGTACACGAATAATAATCCATCGACCTGTAAGCAACAACGACGACAACGACGCTGTGACGAATTGTTTCATAACCTTTCCCAATCTCGTACACCAAACTGAGCAGCTGACGGGCAGCACCACCAATGTCTACCTTACGTAGTAATAGCTGAAATAACCCACTCAAGTCGTTATAACGTGTGTACAACAACCAAAGATACCGACATAATCACAGTTGGTATGGCAGGCTTAAAAAAACCTTTCTCTCTCTGCACACAGCTCCAAAATCGAGCCCACGAATGAAGAACCGGTTGACTGGCTGAAAAGTAAGTCACCCACCCTTCTCCCGAGACGGGGCTGGCCGGCTGCTGCAACGGTTTTATTTTTGCATACACACAGACCTCACCTCGCCACCTCTCGTCGAAAAGTTTTGCAACTAAAGCACTACAATAGCAGTCGATTACCGAACTGGGTTTGAATTCTTCATTTATAACCATAACAATTGCTATGAGTCTTAAAAGAAGGTTTTGATGAACAAAAATATTAAATTGTATGAATATTCTGGGGAATTTTTAAAAATTCCTGTTTTAGGATCATTTTTAACATTACATTAATTTCTCTTATCTAAGTGCTCTGTGTAATTTGGTAATTTCAATTGCAGTCATACATTTCATAGGTAAGTTGAAATTTGCTAATGAGAAAAAAAAAACATTTATCAATAAACTTAATCTAACTTAACTTAAATATATAAAACATGTATCGTGGTAGTTGAAGTTTACAATGATTTTTGTCTAAAATATGAATATTTTTTATTGACAATCCAATGTGTTAACATTGCATATTCTACACAACTATACTAAAGAGGGAGATTCAGAATCATTTTTGAAATTTTATTTTAAATCCTCTGAAGAGCTTACTTCCTGCTATTACAACAGCTAGTCCATATGTGAACATTATACAACATGGAGCTTGTTAAAAAATATGTCTTTATTAAATTCATGTCATTTTTCGCAAATGCAAATGTCTAATTTAGCAAAGATGGCATATACATTTATTTAGAAAATTAATTTAAAACAATTAATTTTGATAACAAAAACATTATTCTACTAACTTGATAGTCATCATATGCCTCAAAAATGTGTGTTTGAAATATTGTAAAGAACGTTGCCCTTCGTTGTCACGTAGTCACTGCAGTAGCCCCATCACAGCCGGCTTCTTTCAGTTGGTTGGGATATCAAACCACCTTTGTCTCGCAATCTTTCATCAGTGCCATGTCTGGCGCTTCGGTTGACATTCATTCATCTGCTCCCCAAGTTTGTCTGACAATGGTCACGTAATCAACACTGGTTTTGCGTGAACGTAACGTCTGCAGCGCTGCTTTGACTCACTCTCTAGCTTTCTCTCAGCTCTCCAATGCACATCATATCGATTTGGGGGATTTTGCGAAAGCCGGCTTTCTTCAACGTTCGAGTATGGAAAGCGTTATGTTGTTTTTAGGGGGCATTGGGGAAATGGGTAGTGGAGAACATGAGATGAACATAAACAGAGAGTAAAACCACACGCACACATCGAAGCGCAGATTTTCAATGTACTCAGAGAGAAACGATGATGAACGATATGCCTAAGTGGTAGTTAAGTACTAAATCATGAATGGACTAAAATATAGTGACAGCCCTGTTGAAACTTTCGATTAAGATATCGACGAATCATTAACACAAGTGCTCATAACATTATTTCTCGCATAATACAGCACTTAATTTTATTGATAACCAACCCAAGCAGCACCAGCAACATCTTTGAAAAGAAAATCTCTCAAACATTACTACGATTAGGTTTAATTGAGGGCAAACGTTATTTTCCTTGTGCCTGTTCAGATACCGTTTTGTCTCAAATTCCGAACAGACTCATATTCCGAACACTCGGTTTTTGTATGGTGATTGGGTTGAAATGTTTCGCTGAAATATGTCATCAAATAATCAGGAAATAGAATCAATTGCAATTCAATTTTAACGTCTTCCAATCTATTTTATAGCTCGAGAGTAGTGATGATTCTCTAGTTCGAGACTAGTTAAACTAGCTCAGATAAATTTATTTTCGAAATTATTCAATTGAATACGATTTATTCGTGCTGTTCGGAATTTGAATCAAGGTGTTCGGAATATGAGACAGAATGAGCACAGTGTTCGGCATTACATACTTTTGCGTTAAAACAAAACTAAACAAGTTAAAATAAACATTATTAACAGGACACCCAACAGCTAACAGTTAGGCTTTGCGAAGAAATTTAAATTTTCACAAATATCGACTAACTTGTGCCCCTCAGATGCATTTGAAGTCACAGCTGGCTTAAGTGTTCGGAATATGAGTCAAAACGGTACTTTTCAAACTAAAAATCTTAATATTTGTTACTGAAATTCACACGACAAGATTTTCACCATTACCTCGTGCAAGCTGGACTAAAATGTTTTATACAAAAAACAATACTGTTAATTTAGGCAAGATTTACCATGCAACAAGAAAGTAATTTCAACATGGCCAACAAGCCAACTTAAAATAAAAAATAAGTATACCTGAGGCTTCACATTTAGCTTTTTCAGACTTTTCCTGTTTATTTGCGAGAAAGGTGAAAAAAATCATCCTCCATTTACAATTGACGGATTCCATGTCAAATCGATCAGTCACAGAACTTGACCATCTTCAATTTGGATTAAATTTTGCACATGTTTTTGGTATGGTAGAATGAGTGTTTTCCATAGAAAAATTGATCATTTTGACTCAAGTGCAACTTTTGAAAATGGCCTACCAATGTTTGCATGCAACTTATTTGAAAAATTCTAACTCCGAAACTGTTGATTTTAAAGAAAAATGTTCTATCGAGAAGTTGTAGTGAACCGTTTGGACTATGAGAAAAAAAATGAACACTGAAAAAATATTTTATTTATTTTCATAGAAAAATCAAGAATAAAATTTGAATTTTAAATTACACAAAAACCTCATTTTGATTATTTTTTTAAATTTTCACCATAGAATCTTGATAGTAAAATGATGTTTGAGACAAAGTTTCATGATGTAGAAAATTTCAATAAAAAAGTTTTTCTAAGAACAACTTTTGGTCGATTTTCAAAATTTTGATTTTTTGTCAAAATAAATACGTTCTGATGGTATAGTAAGCATCTTGAAATGATTCTAAGCCATGATGATTATATGAATAATTTCTCTAGAAGTAGCTATTTTCGAATTATATCGAGTTTAATGCAAACAATATTATTTAAATATTAAAATATTCCATTTTCATAAGTTATTCGCGTTTCTCCATTAATAATCATACGTTTTTAAGAGTAAAGACCATATTTCTTTCCTTTCACTTATTTACCAAGATGGAGAATCGCGAATAACTAATGAAAATTGCCTATTATAATATTTAAATATTTTTTTTTGCATTAAACTAGATATAATTCGAAAATGGCTACTTCTAGAGAGGAAAAGCAACAAATATCTTTCTTATAAAGCAAAAAGATCATCTCTGGGTCTTTTCTACATTTTTATACATCCATTTAAAAACCTGTTTCCATTCGTTGATCCTCTTTTGGAACACGACTGCAACTACTGGTACAAGGGAGCGATTTTTTTTGGGTTAGGTTAATTATTCATATGATTTTTTGATAAGATAAAAAGCTGAAATTTGGCAAATCGACTAAACTATCCACCAAAAATAGCGCATGTCGTTTTTATCGAAAAATGTACTTTTTATTCTATAGTCCAATCTACTGGTAGATTACAACCATTGATACCGGTACCATACACCAGGAAATTCAGAAATATTTTCTCAAGGGATTTCTTCCGGAGATCTCAAGTAGATTTTTTCCAGGAATTTTAATAACAGACTTGAGGGGAAAGTAGAGTTTCACGATGGAATCGCGAGGTGGATCTGAAGCGGATTCTAGTCCTTGAGAGATTCCGTTGGAAATAATTCCAGAATATCGACCACGGTGTGCTTTAAATATCCCGGAGGAAATGTTTGTGAAATCCGTGGAAGACTTTTTTTGTGGAAATTCTGGTGGAACCTTTGAAAAACTTCCTGGTGTAATCGCCGGAGGAAATTCTAAATCCCTGATGAAATTCATTGTGGAATTTTAGGAGAAATTTCTAATGGATTGTCTGGGAGAATTGTTGGTAAAATTCCTGAAAAACACTACTAGAATATCTGAAGAAATTCCTAATGAAACCCCTAGAATAAAAAAATGCTGGTGGAATCGTTGAAGGATTTCCAGATGAAATTCCTGAGATAATTTTTAGCGTAGCTTCGTAGCCGTGTGGTTAGCGGCGTCAGTCGTTTAGGCGTATTGTGCTACGGAGTGTGGGTTCGATTCCCGCCCCAGTCGAAGAAAACTTTTCGTCAAACGAAAAATTCTTCACTGGTCCACTGGTCGTTCTGTGTGTCCGTTGTCTAATGTTAGTTATGTTCAGTCTGTGCAGCCTATGGCTGAAGACGGTGTAAATTGTCTTTTTTTTTTTTTTTTAAATCTGGAGAAATTTAAATGAAAGGTCCTAGTGGAATATTTTTTTTTTTGGAATTCCTGGGTGAAGTTATTGGAGGAATTCCAGGTTGTTTCCCTGAAGGAATTCCTGGTGGAAACCTTGGAGGAACTTCTGGTCACATTCCTGGTTGAATCCCAAAGAAATTCCTGGAAATACTTTCAGTGAAATACCTGTTGGAATCTCTGATGGAATTGCTGGTAAAATCACTTGAAGAAATTTTGATGCAATTTCTATAGAAAATCTTTTTTTGGATTTCCTAGCTAAAATTTCTGAAGAAATTCCAGGTTTCCCTGTACAAAATACTGGTGGAATCTCTTGAGAAAGCACTGGTGGATTTCTCGAAGGATTTCTTGGACGAATTGTTGCTTGAATCTCTGAAGGAATTCCTGTAGAATCCGTAGAGAAAATACCGTAGGGAGAATTCCAGTGAAATCGCAATTTCTGGTGGAATCCCTAGTCAATGTTCTGAAGAAACTCCTGAAACTAGTTCTGATGTAATCCTTGTTAATTTTCTGTACAATCTGTCCGAAATTCCAGGTAAAATTGTCTGGTGGGATTCCATATGAAATCTTTGAATAAATGTTTATTTGTGCAAGAATTAGTTTCAAAATTCCAAAAAAAAACCTGATGGGATCCATGACGGGATTTCTGACGAAATCTCTGGAGATGGAGTCCCTGGAAGGATCAGGACAGGTAACGCGGCGGTTAATGACAATGCTTTCGGCAAATAAAACAATGTTTAGAACCCCAGCTTTTGTTTGAAACGATTACTTTTATTCAATAATTTTTATGTCATAATAATAATATCATCACAAAATATTACATATTTCATGAACTGCGTACGTGTGTATGTGTTCGTGTGTGTTTGTGACTAGTTGTTCTGTATGTGTATGTTTTTTTTTTGTGAACGTGGTTATCCTTTGTCTTCTTCTGGATGTGATGCCATTTTAATGCTAACTCTGTATATGTAACTCTTTACAAATCGCACAATAGTACACGTCTTGCAGTATCAACGCTACTCATTGCATGTTGATTATTATAATCCTACCTCACTAGCACATCCTAATCCACGCTCCGCAACTGTTTTTTTTTCACAGTCACAGTGCTGTGAGTGGGGATGTGCCAACAATTGCTACCGATTCTCCGCCTTTCACGAATCCGGCATTTCATCACCTTCATCAGTATTGTTGAGCTGCTCGCTTTGCCGCGTCAACGTAACCTGTGACTACCCATATTTGTTTAATCCTTATCTTATTCATAGTTTGTTTAGCATTTGTTTTTTTTTTTTCTTAGCATTTTCACTACTACTTGCTTCTTCTATTCGTTCCAGCCTGCGGGTGTGTGTGTGTTTTGTAAACATGCCATATCACTACTTTGCATTTTTTTGCTTTTTTTTCTTACTCTTTTTCTTCCGGTTTATCATACAACAATGGATCAACGCCCCTCGTTCAACAATGCACCGACGCACGGGGGTTGATTTCAATATAATAAATTTGTTTTTTTTTTATTTCATTTCTTTTGTATCTTTTTTATTTCTCTATTAGGTTGTTGCAATAATAAGTCTCTCTAATTTCTTACAGCGTAAATTTATGCTTGGGTTGTGTTCTTTTTGTTTTGTGTTTCTTTTGTTCAATCTCACCCCGTAACGATTCTTTGTTTTGCTCATAGATAATAATATTTCTCTAAAATCATCATATTTTTTGTATAATATTCTTTATACTTGCATTTGTCCAAGACATCCGTTTGTTTCAGTTGTCGGTTGTTTTTTTTTTTTTCATATGTGGTTTGTATGGTTTCTTCATATATGTTGATGTTTTATTATCGTGTTGCTCTCTCGCTCAAAAGAGTAATTTAATTTCATGTTCTGTAGCTTCATTTACTTCACTTTAAGTGCTGATCGCTTGCATGCGATCAAGCTGCGTTGAACATATTTTGCGACTATTTATATCAATATATGACTATGCATGAGAGTAACAATCAAATGTGAAAACATAAAGAAAACTCAACATTCTCCGCTTATCGTCGTCAACTCAATACGCATATTTGGCTTAATTTTAAGATTTTCGTATGACATATGGTTTATTTGCGCGCGAATGGCTTTATCTAGATTAAGAATAATGGTATTTGTCATTTACAAAAGAGCAACGAGAATGGAACGTGAGCTAATTTGGAACGAAACGTAGCTGCTATGGTGATAGCATAAAATAGATGACACAATTTAGGGGAACTGAGAGATGAGTCAAATCTTTAAGTAGGTGTCAGGAGGAAATTATATCCTAAACAAAACAATCCACATTATTAGGCACTTTTTTCTTAATATTTCTTTGTTTCAGTGAGACGTCCCTTCGTCTCACGTGTATTCATAATTATCTTTCATATTTTCTTATGGTTTGATATTAATACAGTGGATTTCTAGCGCTCAACTACGACTAGTTCTACGGTAACGATAGGTGTCTCCATTTCTGTAACGATTTAGATTGGGACCACTTTTGGGATTGAAAAACCAGAAAATTTCTTTTTTTTTTATTTTCATATGACACAAGATCGTGACTTGTCACGTTTGCAATAGAAACTAGAGCTTTTTTCTCTGCAATACTTGCACATATAATCTTCCACAATGCGCTCCGAATCTGTCAGACGAGAATATTTTGAATATATTAAAATATTTCAGGTCATCAATAATCCTCTGTATTTTTAAATGTTAAAACTTTTGAGATTTTTTAAAATAATCAGAGACAATCCTGGTACGAGTTTCTGACAAGCCGCCCTAAGAAACACCGAAGAACTGACAAAAGTACTCGTTCTGCCTGTAGATCTGAATTTCTGTACTCAAATGATTACTTGGTAGCAGTAATTAAATTCGAGTTTTCACAGAACATGCTACTGATAGTTTTTATAGCTTTGTGTTTTTAAATAAGTTCCTTATGCTATTCCGATTGTTGGTCTTAAAACTTGGTAGCACTACTCCTTGAATTATTTATTCTGTTTTCAAAACTAATATCTGATATTCTTTGCAATAATTTCAGTGAATCAGTTAAGAAACATTTTTAATACTTCATTCGGAACCCTTCCAAGGTATCTATCAAATCTTTTTTTAACAGGGTTCTTCATTAATACCTTCATATTTATCTAGAAAAATTCTTGATTCATGCGACCTACGCTCTTATTGTAGCACACGATAGATATATTGAATTCATGATGCAAACAAAACTAATGGTAACAAATATCCTCAAAGTAAAATTTTTCGTTTTAATGGATCATCGGAGGTAACTCTTTCAGCACTCACCGCATCAAAATAGCAGCGCTACCGTATATGGGATTTAACATTGTGACAGCATCGCTGTTATGTAAAACACACAATACTACAGTGGCGCTATCTATGCTTTTCATAGCGACCGTTTTGGTTATTTTAAAGATCCATTCACCTAATGGATTTGGCAGCAGCCAAGATCATTTGAGTATCCACATTGAAATGCATTTGAGTATCCAACGGTTGCTTAGAACATGTTGGATTTGAAAAGATGGCGGCGCCGCATACTGCTGCGACCACGCCCACGGCATCAATAAGACAAGGCAGTCTCTTTACTTGTGTAAACATCAAAATTGTTTGTAAACATTTGACATCAATCCTATCGTAGCATATAAAATCTTAATCACTAGATTATTTTATCAAAAAAAAAATCGAGTTGGATAGGAATGACGTCGTCGAGTAGCTGTCAGTTTATGAAATATATAAGCTAATAGATATTATTAACCGTGACCTTGCCGAAGCAAGTTTTTGAAAGGAAGGGCATCGCCACTCGGATGCATTTGGAGCGTCAAATTCGATTCGACAAGCGATTCGATGGTGGGCTACTCAATAAGAATTCCTTCGCTTCGACAAGTTGCTGCGGGAGTATCGTGTAATGCAGCCCACAGACGCTCAGACGGTTTGACCAACATTGACTCCGCCCCCAAGTTAGTCAAACCGACTTATGTTGATACAACCGTTTGACCGACTGTCAAGGTTGGTTGCAGCAACACGATATTTCTCACGTAACTTTTCAAAACGTCCTAAGTAACAAATGTAAACAAATCGAGTTTATCATTGCAAATCATTTGCGTTGCACCACTGAGTTCTGTTTGATCTTTCGACCTTAACACTTGCTTTTGCCGGGGCGAGCGACGAGGGCAGGATCAAACATGTCGCGCGTCGGTCTCGTAAGTGAAAAAGTGGCGTGATCGGTGAGTTCGGTTGAAGAAAGTGAAAAAGTGCCGCGATCGGTTAGTTCTGTTTGATCTTTCGACCTTGACACTTGCTTTTCCCGGGGCAAGCGACGAGGGCAGGATCAAACATGTCGCGCGTCGGTCTCGTAAGTGAAAAAGTGGCGTGATCGGTGAGTTCGGTTGGAGTAACTGAAAAAGTGCCGCGATCGGTTAGTTCTGTTTGATCCTTCGACCTTGACGCTTGCTCCTGGGCAGTGCGTCAAGAAATCCCGAACAGTTTTTTTTTAATTCTTTTTGGGTTGCGCGCTTATCTTTTTTTCCTGAGTGCTTTTTATAGCCGAGCAAACGAGTGAAGCCGAAAGTGGATTGTGGCTGCTCAGTCAAGGTTAACGGATCAATTGGTGAGCTCGTTTCATGCTACTATTTCTAATCTATAAAATATGTATGACTGCACATTCAATCGTTACAATGGTGGGATGTGAATATGATTTTTCAACAAACTATGGATGGTTCGTCACTGTGAGTGTCGACACAAACTCTGATTCATGATTTATTTATGTTTAACATTTTTTTCTCAGAACACCTCTTATATACCTTTATTTTTGTAATTAAAAAAACTTTGAATGGTTCGACACTACAAGTGTAGACTTGCGAAAGGTTCACTTTATTCAACAAACTTTGGATGGTTCGCCACTGTAAGTGTCGGCATAAGAATAAGAGTGCTCTATGATGTCCCAACCAATCGAGTTTTTTGTTTCTTTTCAAATAAGTAAAATATAATAACACATGCTTTCGTCCTGACAGCTGTAGGAATGTTACATTTAGGTATTTGTTCAACAAACTTTGAATGGTTCGTCACCTCAAGTGTCGGCATAATTTTCCTCTACATAGAAATTGTTCATATCAAATGAAAATATTATATTTACGTATAAGCATGTATACATCTCACAAATCATTGTTTATCATGGTCTAATCGCTTATCAAAGTGAATCCTATGACCCAACGATCCTCCCCATTAACAAACATCCTTCCCAGTAACCTTTGTGGAGATGCAGAGGCAAACACGGTCTCCAAAAGCAAAGGTTACACACTAACATTCCTTCCCCCAATCCCACCTGACTGCAAGGACGTGGCCGGCGCCGTTATTGACCCTGTATAAATAGAGGCACTGAATTATGCACACTGAAGAAGATTATGGCCAATCCCAGCCGAACTTCTAGTTGATTCTTTGTGCATTTTCACTGACTTCGGTCAATCACGGAATAGCAACCATTGATATGTGTAGTCAGTCTAAGCTAAGCTAAGCTAAGCTAAGTAAATCATTTGCGTTGCACCACTTAGCAGCACACTAGAACACTCGTTCTGATATATTAACAATATTTTTTTTCTGATATATTAACAGAAATTTTCGCATGTTTTTAGACTTGCCGAGAGTCTAGTGAATATGTGATTATTATTTTTTCGAATGCTGTGGCTGTGAGGGAGAATCTTTTCGCGATTTTCTGGCAGTCATTGATATGGGAATGGCCAAGGATTTTTTTTTTCAAACATTCTATCCAGAATCTAGTCGTTTCCTCTAGTTATTCTGCTTTGAAGTTTTTCCAGGAATCTATAAACTATACTAAAGATTCCACCAAAAGCTCTTCCTGGGATTCTACCACGAATTTTATCAATAATTCCTCTAGAAATTTATCCACAGATTCAACCAGAAATTTGTCCGGGGAACATTTTTCAGGCATACCTTAAGGTGGTTTTTTCCAAGGATTCCTTTAGAGGTTCCTCTACGATTTATTGTGGATTTCAACCACTGATTCCTTCAAAGATCTGTCCAAAAAATCCCAAGGAATTTCTTCAGGGCTAACTCCAAGGCTGCCTTCTAGAATTCCTCCAGATTGTTTTAACAATTTTTTCAAAGTTATCTTTAGAAATTTATCTAGAAGTTAGTTCCAAGGATTCCATCACGCGTTACCCAAGAATCGCATCACGAATTCTTTCAGATACTTCTCAAGAGATTTCTAAAAAAAATCATCACCAGAAATTCCCCCAAGGATTTCACAGGATTTCATTCATTTTTAAGGGCTTGTTCCTCCTAAAATTCCTCAAGGAGTTACATCAGAAAATCCACCAGGAATTTCTTCAGCGATTCTTTCTAGTAATTTTTCAACAGATTTCTCCAGGGATCTATACAAATACTTCCCAGGGGATTTCTCCAGTGGTTCATTCAATGCTTCCTTCAAGAATTCCACTAAAAAATCCTCCAAAGATTCATTTAAGAATTCCTCTAGCGAAACTTAAGCATTTCTATACAGATACTACCCACAATTTATCCAAGGATTCATCAAGTTCCTCCAGCGCTTCCACCAAGAATTCCATCAGAAAGCCTTCAAAGATTTCAAGAGAAATACTGCAAAAAAATTCATCAAAACTTGATCAGCAGGAATTCCTTTAGAGATTCCACTTTGTGCAAGGATCCTCCAGGTTATCCTTCGGTATTCCTCTAGAGAGAATCTTCAATAATTCAATAATAGGGTCCTAAAATTTTGAATGAAATCTTGTTTTAATTTAATAATACGAAAGAGCACGTTCTTGCAACCACTTTAGCAATTTTTCCTGTTCAAATAACGGTTATATCACATTTAAAATTTAATTTTAAAAATAGGTTCAAATTTGAACCTTGACACTTAAGATCATGTTTGACATTCACTGGACTGGCAAAAACGCCACAGAAGCTCATCTTTTTAACACTGGGGTTGTTCCTATTTGACATTTCGGAAGGGACACGTTAAACAAAATACACTCAAAAATTGAGTTTAAACCAAGAGGTGTGACAAAATCTCATAAATCATTAAAAAATGTTTTTTGGTCGTAAACCAACGAAAAGCATTAAAAAATTGTGCAAACATGTGTTTCTGGCCTGAACTTAACCGTCTGGTACTAAAATCAGGACAGGGCTTTAGGACCCTATTCTTTTATAAACTCCACCAGTGTTTCCTCCAAAGATTCTTCCTTGTATCTCTGAAGGGACCCTACGAGGCATTCGTCCTGGTATTTCTGCAGGAATTACTTCAATAATGTAACAAAAGTTTCTCCGAGGATTCCTAAAGGAATTTATCCATCAATTCCATCCAGTATTTCTTGAAGGATTTTTTCCAAGGAATCTACCAGGAATTAGAGAATCTTTAGAAACTCCTTCAGGGATTGTTTTAAAAGTTCTTCCAGAAATATACTAAGGAATCTCTCCAGGAAACTCTCTACGAATTAATCTATTGATTTCTTTAGCGATACCTCCAAGAATTTCTGAAGATATATCTCAATGGATTTTTTTTAAGAAATGAAAAAAAAAATCTTTTAGGACTACTTTAGGGGTTTATCCTGATACATTTAGAGAAATGTGTTGTTTGAAACTCTGAGTAAATATCAGTTAACTCCCTGGAGGAATTTATGATAATCCTGAAGCACAATCCTAGTAACACCTTTGAAGTATTTTATGGTTGAACTTCTGGTGAAACTCTGGTAGATTTTTCTGGTGGTAATTCTAGCGAAACACTGGTGATATTCCCAGTGTTAACGCTAGAAGAACTTTTTGTGAAACTCCTTAAGGTGAATATGAATCGAAGCCAAATCTCAAATTTTCAAGAGCACGAATCTGGAGAAACAAACATCCGTTTCAGCTGAAAACTTAATCGATTGGGCACTCGCTGGTGGTGACCAATCGATTAGGTTTTCAGCTCAAAAGGGTGTTCGGGACTCCAGATTTGTGCTCTTGAAAATTTGATGTTTGGCTTCGATTCATCTTCACCTTAAAAAACTTCTCTCGCGAAAAATTACAGGTGATATAATTAGGGAAAATTCTGTTGAAGTATCTAAAGGAATTACTAGTGGAATCTTTATAGGAAATTGTGATCAAATCGCATAGGAAATTCGTTATTGGAAAATTGGAATTCATCTTGGTGGCATACACGAAGGAACCTCCCAGATGAATCCCTGAAGGAATTCCTCTTTTAAATCCTAGGAGGAATTCCTGATAGAGTCACTGGGTGATATACTGGTAGATTACCAAATTAAAGGTAAAACTATTAAAATAAATTTCTGGTAATATCGCTGGAGGGTTCCTGGAAAACCCAAAGAATCCCTGGAGTTATTCCACGAGAAATTCCTTGAAAAATCCGGAGGAATCCCTTGAAGATTTCCGGGATTGATTCTTCAAGGAAATCCGGGAGGAGCGCCATGATGAATTCCGCGAGGAATCCTTTGAGAAATTCCGGAAGGAATCTCTTGAGTAATGCCAGTAATGGTACTTATAAGAAATTTCTGATTCAATCCCTGGAGGAAATCCCGATAATCTTTGAGAATCGTTGGAGATTTTGCTGGAGGAATTCCTTTAGGATTGATTCCTTAAGGAATTTCGGGAGGTATCCCTTGACTAATTCCGGAAGGAATACCTTAAGGAGTTTCAGGAGGACTATCTTGAAGAGTTCTTGAATGAATATCTAGAAGTATTCTCTAGAAGTTTGGGTACTATCCGAAAAGAATTTATAATAAATTAACCCTAGATTGATTCCTGAAGGAAACTTTAGAAGAATTCCTGATAGAATCCCTGACAGAACTTCTGATGGAATCCCAGGAGGATTTATAATAAGGTATTAGAAGTTTTTCTAATGGAATCCATTTAAGAACTTCCGATGGAATCCCTGCAGAAATTCCCAATGAAATCTATTGAAGAACTCCTTCAGATGGAATGCTTGGAAAAATTTGTGATGTAATCCCTGAAGTAATTTCTGATAAAACCATTAGAGAAACTCTTGATAGAATTCCTGTAGAAATTCCAGGTGGAATCTCTGAAGGACTCCTAATGGAAACCCTTGAGGAACTCCTAATAAAGTCGTTAGAAGAACTACTTATGGAATCCCTTGGGAACTCGTAATGAAATGCCAAAAACGACTTCTTATGTTTTACCCTGTAGGAATTCCTAATTGAATCCCTATTGGAACTCCTGATAAAATCCTTAGAAGAACTCCTGATGAAAATCCTTGGGAACTCCTATTGAATGACTCAGAGGAACTCCTGATGGAATCCCTATAGAAACTCTTGATAGAATCCCAGAAGGAATTCCAGGTGGAATGTCTAAAGAAAATGCTAATGAAACACCTGAAGGAACTGTTCTTGAAATCCCCAGAAGAACTTCTGATGTAATTCCCAGAAGAAATCCTGATGTTATCCCTAGAAGAAACTTCTGATGCAATCCCTCGAGGATCCAGGTGAAATCTCTGAAGAAACTTCTCATACAATCTCTAGAGGAACTCCTGATGGAGTCTCTAAAGGAACTCCTGTTAAAATTTCTGAAGAATTTAATGGTGATTCCTGAAGGAATTTCTGACATAATCCGGAGGAACTCCTGATGGAACCCTTGTAGGAATTCCTAAACATATTCTTGCAGGAACTCCGGATGAAATCTTCGGAGGAACTCCTGATGAAATCCCTTGAAGAATTCCCTATGGAATCACTATAGGAACTCTTGATGAAATCCCTGGAGCAATTCCTGATGGAACTCCTGATAGAATGTCTAGAGAAATTCCTTATGATATCCCTAGAAGATCCTGATGAAATTCTTAGGTGACCTCCTGATATAAACTCTGGAGGAAGTCCTAATAGAATCTCGGAAGAAGTGTTAGCTGGAATCTCTAAAGGAACTCTTGGTGGAATTTCTGAAGGAACTCCTGATGAACTCTAGAAAGAACTCTAATGGTAGCCCTAAAGGTACTTCTAATAGAATCCCTATTGGAATTCCTGATAGAATCCCTGGAGGAACTCCTGATGGAATCCTTGAAGGAATATAAAGATATTGTTGGAGGAACTCCTGATAGAGTCCCGATGAAATCTCTAGATGAACTCCTCATGAAATTTCTGGATGAATTCCTGATAAGTTTCCTGAAGGAACTCCTGATAGAATCTCTTGAGGAATTTCAGGTGAAATCTCAGAAGAAACTCTTTATGGCATCCCTCGAGGAACTCCTGATGAAATCCTTCGAGGAAATCCTAAATAAATTGTTGAAGGAGCTCCTGAGGGAATCAATGTAGGAATTATTGATGAAATTTATAGAATAATTAGTGATAAAATCTCTAGAGAAACCCCTGAAAGAATCTCTGGAAGGAATTCCAGGTGGAATCTCTGAAGGAACTGCTGATGGAATCGCTGGAGAAACTTCTAATGGAATTGCTAGAGGTATTCTGATGAAACCCCCAGAAGAATTCTTGATGGAATTCCTAGAGGAACTTCCGATGGAATTCGGAGAGGAACATCCGATGGAATCCCTAGAGCTAGTCCTGATAAAAACCCTGAAGGAACTGCTGAATGAAACCTTCGTGAAATTTATGATTGAATCTATAGAAGTTCTCCTGATGGAATGCCTGGATGAAATCGTATTTAATTCCCTAGAATAACTCCTGATTCTAGAGGCCTTCCTTAGCCCAGTGATCAAAGTCCGCGGCTAAAAAGCAAAACCTTGCTTAAGGTTTCTGGATTAAATTTCGGATCGGTCCAGGATCTTTTTGTAATAGAAATTTCCTTGACTTCTCTGGGCATAGAGTATCATCGTACCTGCCACACGATATATGAATGCGAAAATGGCAACTTTGGCAAAGAAAGCTCTCAGTTAAAAACTGTGGAAATGCCCATTGCACTCTAAGCTGAGAAGCAGGCTCTGTCCTAGTGAGGACGTAACGCCGAGAAGAACTCCTGATTCTCAGAAAAATCACTGATGGAATCCCTGTAGGAACTCGTGATAGAATCTCATGAGGAATTCCAGGTGAACTTTCGGAAGGAATTTTTAAAAGAATTCCTACAGTAAATTGTTAAATCACTGGACAAAATGTTGATTTAATTTCTGAAAGAACACCTGGTGGAATCATGAAGGAGTTTTGGAAGAATTCCTAAAGATATTACAAGAGGATTACCTGGCAAAATTCCTGGTAAAATTCCTGATGGAATCCCTGCAGTACAAATCCAGGTACAATCCATGGATGGATGTTTTGAATCACAGGTGAAACTGCTGATGGATTCTTTGACGATGTTTCTGGAGAAATTGGTTGAGGAATAATTGAAGATCTTTGGTGAATTTGCTCAAGAAAACGGTTAGAGATAGTTGGAAACGATAGTGAAGTATATATACAGCCATTCCATGAAAAACCGATCTAGTGGGTCACCGAATTCCGTGAAAATTTGCTATTTTGTTTCTTATCCGAAATAAGGATACACGTATTTTTGGATTTTTTGATTAGGGTGACCATTTCCGAAATAGGGTGATCAGAAAAATCGCGATTTTGCAAAATTTTTATTTTTAAAATAATTATAACTTTTGAACCGTTCGACCGATTTTCAATCTATTTGGACGAAATGAAGGCTAGAAATTTTGACTTTTCAGGAAAAATATAAAATTTCACAAAAATTGTGTTTTTTATATGGTAAAACTCAATAGTTTCCGTTTTTTCGTGTTTTGAAGGCCTCGGGACCAAGAGGGCTATTGCTGTTCTCATTTTTTCTTGAAAGTTCCGAAAATTTTACGTTTACTGTCAAATTTT
Organism: Aedes aegypti; assembly: GCF_002204515.2. Taxonomy (NCBI): domain Eukaryota; kingdom Metazoa; phylum Arthropoda; class Insecta; order Diptera; family Culicidae; genus Aedes; species Aedes aegypti. The sequence goes on along the minus strand of NC_035108.1, from coordinate 70,508,605 downwards.
CAGCGATGTATGTTTTTTAGTTTTTAAGATATATTTTTTTGAAAATAAAAAATCAGTCATTTTTCATCGGCACACACTGTAGATCTCAGCGCATTAAATTTTTAATGTTTAAAAAAAAAATCATAACTTTTGAACAGCTCAACGGATTTCCAATCTTTTTTTATGGAATGAAAGCTTAAGATTTCAACTTAAGAACCTCTCGATGGTATTTGTGAAATGTCACTTGCTTAATGAGGAAACGAAGAAAAGAATTGTTGATTCGGAGAAGTTTTCCTCCAACATTGATACAGTTGTATTTTCCGGTGCAAGGCAGCAGAATGAAATAAGATGTTTCCGGTGTATGATTAGTTAGTGTCAATGGCTGTGCGAAGCAGTAAACGAATCGTCCGAAATATTTCATTGACATCGAAGCAACCTGCTAGTTTTGATCAACCGTTTATCTGGACACAGTCCTTGGCTTCTTTGACATCTTGTACTTTTTATCATTCTCAAACTAACCTCTGAATAAACCACACGTTTTAATTAAACGAGCTCTGCGTTCATTCATAAAAGGTTATGGGCGCCTCTACGAAAGAAGCTGTGTGTGGTATTCCACAATTCGACGGAGCTTTCAGGTCAAGATGTTTTTGGACTCTGTCGGCGTTCTGAATACGTTAACTCAATACGCACCGGAAGCTGCTGCGGAGAAAAAGAAGTTTGAAGAATCAGATTGAAAGGCCACGAATCACATCGTCAGCTTTCTTGCAAACGGATGCCTGGCGATCGTATGCGAAAAGGAAACGGCTAGAAAAATGTGGAAGGCTCGTGAAAATTCTTTTCCGAAGCAGTCGATTAGCACTCAAAACCTGGTAAGGAAGCAGCTTAACCGTTTGAAGCTACGAGACGGTGATTTGATGAGGGCGCATTTACTGGCTTTTGACGATTTGATCAGGCAATTGAAGACCACTGGCGCAAAGATTGAAGAAGCTGATCTGGTCATTTCGCTGTTTCAAACGCTACCCGACACGTACGACCCTTTGGTAACGGCACTTGAAAACATTCCTGAGAAAGAGCTGAGTTTGGAAGCTGTGAAGCAACGCTTACTAGCGGAAGAGTTCAAACGAACCGAACGTCACGAGGACTCAGGTGAGGTGAAGTTGGCAGCATTCCCCGGAGACAAGCATCGGAAGCAATTGGAGACAATCGTTCGTTTGAGGAAGCAACTTTCAACTGTTTTTCGTATGACTGATTGTGGAGAGGCTCGTCATTTCCTGGGTATGCAGATTGCGTACGACCGGCAAGCAGGAGTTCTTCAGCTTTCGCAGCAGGCGCATGTGGTAAAGGTTGTAAACAATTTCGGAATGGCAGAATGCAATCCCGCCAAGTCACCCAACTACAACGAGAGGGGACACCTACAAGAGAACCCTACCGGGAGCTGTTAGGCAGTCTAATGTATATCATGTTGAGCGTTCGCCCGGACATCTGCTTTCCAGTAGGGTACCTGGGTCGAAATCAACAACATCCGATAGAAGCTCACTGGCAAAGTTTCAAGAGAGTCGTTCGATACCTAAAAGGAAGTTCAAATACTGTACTGACGTTCCAGCGCACTGATGCTCCGCCCCTGATTGGATATGCCGATGCCGACTGGGCGGCTGACAACGAGGACAGGAATTCTGTTTCCGGATATATCTTCAAGCTCTTTGGATCGACAGTGTCATGGTGCAGCAAAAAGCGTGGCCATTTCATCAAGCAAATCCGAATACGTCGCTTTGAGTGCCGCTACTGCTGAAGCTCTCTGGCTGGCTGGAGTTCTGGAGGACATGAAGATGAAGAATCTAGAAATACCTGTGACAATATTTGAGGACAACCGAGGCTGTATCGGGATGGCTAACAACTTGGAGACCAAACAATCAAAACATATTGATGTTAAACACCATCTTGCTGAACAGGGAGCTTTAAACAGACCTTCACCGACCGAAGAAGCCGGTCTAACGGCTATAGCGAGAGACGGTGAGTCAAAAAAAAAAAACACTATGTGTATGGTTTATGAATTAGGAAAAGCGCTAATCTATCGAGGTTCCGAAATTGTGGCCAGTGGAACGCGACGCGATTTCGCTGCGATTTTCGTCGCGTATATCTAAATGGTTTCATATGAGAGTGCTTGAAGCGACACAACAACGAAATCGCGGCGATTTTTTAACGCTGTCGCCGAAAATAATCGCGTTGATTTGGGGGAACCTTTAAGGCTTAGTGACATTTGAACGCACGAAGACTTGCATACGCTCGTCATATACAGTTTGTTTTTGTTTTCCTCAAAGAAACTTGCACACGCTTTCCAGACTCATCAAAATGCATATGGAAATATTACCCAATTTGAAAAATTTACACCCGGATTCTAGGTGTTTTTCGATACGTAATGCGTATTGTTTTTCTCTAAGGTTCACAACCACATCTATACTAGGGCACTTATATTATTGGGCGTGATAACCACTATTATCTGTAAGAGGGTATTTCGCAAAAGCAAGGATGGCATCGTTCTGGATCGGTATATGGCGTCTGGTTGCTCGAGGCTTCATCCAAAAGCAAGGCTTCGACTATACCGAAACCTTCACGACGGTGGTTAAACTTGACACTTTGCGCTTGGTATTGGCGTTTACGAATCTGGATCGATTGTATGTGCATCGAATGGACGTGAATGAAGCGTTTTTGAAGTGCGAGCTCAGTGAGGAGATTTATATGACGCAGTCGGATGGATTCCAGCAGGGGCATCTCATCTATCGTTTGAATCGTTTCATTTACGGTCGGAAACAAGCATCACATTCGTGGAATAAAAGATTTCATCAGTTTGTGAAGAAGCTGGGGTATCAACAAAGTGCAAATGATAATTGTATATACAGCGTGGATTCGCTGGTTGGAACACGACTGCCTTCCATCTAGCGAATCCGATCCGTTAGTTGGGAGGACTGACAGCTGGTGAAAATGCTCCACACTAACACATCTGGAGAGCAAATTGTCACGAAACGCACATATACATACGCATTTGTTCTATATGTGGAGACTTCAATGCGACGGTACTCAGACGTCAAAGTCAGTTTGACATGTTCTGGTGACATTTGAGTGCTTTTTGACGTTGGATAACGTCTTACGGCAATATATGGGGGTACAATTCAGAAAAACGAAAAATTGAGCATGTAACGAAAAATGGTCAGGTTTTGACCGCTAATAACTCAGTCATTTATCGATAGATTTTCAATATTTATCCATGAATCGATTGGAAATTTATCTACGCGTCGATCCAAATGGAGGAAACTTTTGATTATTAGCAACAAACTATTGAAATATCGTAAAATGTTGACCCCTTTCTTATCTAACCAATCACGTTCAAGCACATTTTTCGGTTCCGCTTCCCACTATAAAAGCGCACCGCACCCTGCTTCTTCCCTCATTCTTCTTTTTGCCGTCTGACTGTGAACACGGTCGGCGAGCAAATTTCGCGAGTCATTCGCGTCCTCAGTTCAGTTTTCAATAGGACGCGAATACAACCGAAGAACCACGCATTTCGGAGCCGCAGCAACTGAAGCCGCTCATTTGAGTGCACCAGCCAGCATAATCGTTTTCGGCCAGAAATCGTCGCTACCAGCCAGTGCTCCGCTGTCATTGCCATGCGGGAGGCTAGCGCGGTCATTCTGGTTCATTAGATCGAGCGGCACAGCCGTCATCGTCCGTGTAATATTCCCTAATTTGTACGAGATGGCTGAAGAAAATCGACCAAAGCCGCTTATTGAAGCGCACATCGTCATCCGCACCGCAAATCTCATCGGGCGAGGCAGATTGGAACCAGTGCGCCGTCAAAATGTGTCCGTGTTACGCAAATTCAACAACTCAATCGGCCCTTTTGAGAGCCAACAAATGTGTTTTAAAGAGTTATTTGTATAATATTCCCTAATGTGTTTACCACATACTTGCTATAATCTCTTAATTCATCTCATAGCATCATACAATAATTGATTTATTACGAATAATTGACAATACGGAATATGGAATCGCAGATCGGTCTTATGGTGACACGGGAGACCGTGTTATTTTCCCTATCTTTTGTCTCACTCTAACAATTATCATCATAACTTTGCAGAAGCAAATCTCTAGTTTAGGTGAACCGATTAAACTGAAAATTTAATGGGTTCTGCACTACATATATATAATGCTAGTGATACATTTTTCGCATCGATATATTGAGTGGTACTTGAGATTAACTTTTCAAATGGAGAGAGTGATTAAAACACCGTCCCGTGGCCTTAATCAAGAAGTCCTGATCGATTTCACCGCCAGCAACAACGATTGCTGTGACGCACAAGATTTGAAAACTCTGCACCTGTTATGATGTGGAGCTTGGCTTGTCAGATGATTATGGTGATATTTGCGCTGCCGAGATCACTATAATGAATTGTCGGCCACTACTGGTTTGCCTCTACATTTCTCCGGATACCACAATGAAGCAGAAGAAGTTCTTTATGGCGCGGAACTTCTTGGAGTATCAAAAGGAGACCATGCCAATCATCGTGACAGGTAACTTCAACATCGATTTGAGCAAAGAGGAGAGCCTCAACCTCAAACTGGCTTCGGAATCCACTAAAGCAACCAATCTTAGTGGATCATGAATGGACCTAACGTTCAACCGGTATATTTGTTTGGAGAGCAAAAGTTACCGCTCATGCATCATCTTCCATCGACCGGTTCTCTCGGTGTTGAAGTGTTAACCGAACCAACCAAATAATAACACTCAATGTTCATAATAGATCAGAATTGACATGCAACAAATAATTTGAAAATTGATTAGATTTTTTGTCAGTACCTAGAAATCTTCCATAAGTTCGTGACGGTCCTAAATCAGGAAATAGAAGAAGCTAACGTTATCCAACGTCAACTTGGCGGTCGTATCTCGGAAACAACCTCTTACTTTTTTTTCCAAACAGCGAACATCCAACCATCGAGTCATTCCATGTAGCGGACCCCCAACGAGCGACTCCCCACTGTACACCAAAGGAGAAGGATTTGGAAGAATCATCACCGTAGTATACGTGGATGATATATTGATCGTCGAAGCGTCTCTGGAAATGGTGAAGACCTTCATACGAAAATTCAGTGACGAATTCGAGATGGCCAACGTAGGAGGGCTCAAGCAGTTCCTCGGGATGACCATTGACAAGAACGTTGAAGTCATGAAGATCAACCAGAGGGGATATCTCGAGAACTTGCTAAAGCGATTTGAAATGATGGAGTGCAAAACAATATCTACTCCGATGGAGAATTGTCTACGGTTGAAAAAGGGAGCTGATGAGCAAAGAGCCGATAAGCCTTATCTCGTGAGATGTTTAACGTATACATCGCTTACTGACCTACCGGATTAGTCTGTAGCCGTGAACTTCTTCATTTTGTTCCAGGTCTGCCCGTACGAGGAACACTGGAGTCACCTCAAACGGGTCCTCCAATATGTGAAAGGCACACTTGGCTACGGACTGACATACAAGGTGGATAAAAGGACAAACCTTTTGTGTACTCAAACGCTGACTAAATCAGAACACAGTTCTTTGTCGCTACCGAGGCAGAACTTACAACATCGATGACAGCTGCGTGCCATACTCTTTGGATGAAACGATGTCTCACGGATCTAGGGTTATAACATGATGGTCGGATAAAGATTGTGGAAGATAATTAATCAACTATACGGATTGCTTCCGAATTATTCTAAACAAGCTCTAAAATTAAACCAAATGAAATATTCAATATCTTTGAGTCATCATGATGATATTTCTGAAGGTCTTCAAGACACTTCAATAAGACTTCGAAGGAAACAATCAGCGAGAAATTCTGGAATGATGTTTAAGCAGTAATGAAAAAGACTTCCAGGGGAAACTTTAAATTCCGTAAAGTAGTAATTAAAAGTTGCGTCAGAGGATTTTGGATATTTTTTGAAAATTAAGCTCTTGTAATATGCTGAATATACTGTAGAGTTTCTTCAAGGGGTTCTCACAGCATCAGCTAACTTCTGAGTGATTTTAAAAAAGGATTATGGTAAAAACACCTCGTTTGATCGATGCTATCAGTTTCGGTAAAAAATGTGAAAGAAATTCAGAGAAACTTTCAAAAACAATCACAAAAAAACTGTGGAATGGTTCCGGGAGTAACAATTACTAGAAGATTAATGAGAAAAATACCCGGATTTTGTAACTTTTTTGTAAAGATCAGGGTTGGGAAAATATATGAAATTCATTCTACAGTAGCCAAATAAAGCCAATCGCAGTCAGCGAAGCCAGTGAAACTCACGCCTATCGCTGCTGTAGGCAAAGAGCCTTGAAAATTGCAAAACACCCGTTGCAAAGGGCAACCCAAAATTACTGTAGAAAAATGTTCTATTTTCCGCTGCATTTCCTGCATTTAGAGCCTTCAATGACACTAACGATTTGGAAAATTCATGCACTCAACATAGGCTACTTGATGAGATTCACGTTTTTGAACTACCGTACTGGGAAAGCCACGTGATTTTCGCGAAATTCAAGCCTACTACTATTACCATTCCCAGCACTGGTAAGGATTCCTATGAAATTGGTTGCAAAATTTTTGAAGGTACTTCTAACGAATATAAGAAAAAAAAATCTGGAGGGTTTCTGGAACGGTTTGGTATGAAAATCACAATGTATTCAAAAGAACTGGGAAGATTCTGGCGATATTCTGTATTGATTTCACTATATATTTCATCAAAGAGTTTTGAATGAAACTTCGAAATTTTAACTTAACAAATTGTTTGCAAAATGATTTCAGAAGATACTCTACAAGGTATTCAGAAGGAAGTCCTGATGCATATCTGAACGGAAGTATTCTGAACGAAACTTTAGAGGAAATTCTTGACAGATTCCGGAATAAATTCCTGAAACACGTCATAAGAACTAAAAAAGGAACCCAAAAGACTCCAGAAGAATTATTTATTATCTTATGAATTCCGGAGTCATTCCAAAATACAATTTTGTATTTGGTGAAAAAAAGCATTTTGCCATGCTATCAAAATTTTTAAGCGTCTCATCGATTTCGTAATGCTGAGTAATTTCCTGTTTTTTTTTCAATCCCAATAATGAATGTGGAATGAAGAAATCTTTTTTTTTGCGATTTAACTTGTTCAAATAGATTCCATTGTTTTAAAGAGTAATTCCTTCTCTTGAACGAACATAAATCAATATAAATTATCTGTGATATAAAATTCATATTCACTACCAGATTAACATGTTTTTTCTCACGCGGAAATGGTTCTTTGATTTACTTACAGTCCATCTGACTTAAAGTATGAGTTAAGAAATCTTTTTAATAATTTTGATTCATTTGAAGGTAAAATTCATTCATAGCTTAGGAGTCCACTCAAGTAATAAAAAAGACATTCCTGGAGCTTTTGAGTGAACTTAACAAAGAATTTGAGTGGTGTTACTTGAAGATAGTGTTTCGTGAAGATTTGTTTCTAAATTTTCATTAAGAAGACTTTGTATTTTTGTCAATTACGCAGTTTATGGAGACGAACAAATAAGTTCAACTTGAATCCTGTAATTCTATTTGGCTATAATTCGACTTTGTGCTCATGACAAACGTAGCGCTTTGGAATCACACCCATCGGTTAATCGCTATTAAATCACTAAGCTACTCTGGTTGTTGTCCGGATAAACAATTGCTTGATTGACGTTCTAAAATTGAATCGATACTGTGTGTCTAACCGGCGAAATCTATATCTTGCCTCAACGCTCTAACATATGCGACTATTGGAACTCACTATAAACTAGGTCAGTAAACTGTCTGGAGAACTATATTTCTGTTGTATTGTTATTCTGAATGTGTTTTCCAACTTTTCGCGGCAACTGTTTTTGCATTGGAAAATATGTAAACACGTAAACACCAGCGGGAAGCGTTAGCGTTTGTGCGCTCGTTGCTCAGCCTACTTTTAGGCGCGCACTCCCAGCGTTTAGACAATTCCGTTTCGTTTCGGTTTGGGGCGTTAGTCCTTCACACGTGACGCGCTGAACTTAAGCCATTTTCACTAAATTGACAGTTATTGCCGATTTACACTAAAACTGCTAACGGTGATGAAAAATTAGCGGGCTAGTTCTAGTCTGAGAAAGTGATTGCATGTGAACTACGTATATTTAAGGGGATATGCCTCTTAACAGGGAAAGTGATGCCCTACAGTTATAGGATGACAGCGAACATGAAGGTTGATTTATTATGACAGTTGTTTGACAGTTGAATTCAAGAGTGCCGGGTAGTTCCATGCGGCGAGACATCAAGAGCTGTGTGACTTGGTAAGCTTGAACGGTGATTTATTTTTAGGTCTGTTTTAACGCATCCATGCGGTTCGTTTAATTCATTTTATGATAAGATGGTGGACGGAAGCATTTTTATTATTTTAATTTCCAGTTTATCCTTTATTGTTCCAAATTAAATCAACCACCAGTTTAGCATTCCTTTGTTGGATAACATCAATGTCATATGAAACACCTGTACGGGGAAATGTAGTTTGTAGCAATGGTTATCCATTGTTCTACTAATTTATATCTACCGTCTATTCTCTAGTTGCACCTTCAACCGAATAACCAAAATAAAAATGGCATGTCAACAATCAAACTGACACTTTTTTCCTCTAGTTGTGAAATCATAACCATATGGTAAATCATAGTTCATTGTCATGTAGTATTAATACTACTCAAATAGGCTAACTTGATACTGCCTATGTATTTTTCTACGCCTAGTGAAGTCAGCTTCCATTAAACCGAAGCAGTGTTAGTCGAGTATCAATAGTTTGTTTTGCATTTTTTTTACTGCTTTTCAATGAGTTTCCCTACAAAAATGAATCGAACAGTATGTTTATAACTATTATTGTTCTATTAGTTGATCTTTCTTCTTCATTTTTAAATTCGACTACCATTTAGCATGTAACAACAACGAATCATTTTTTCGTCTTTTGATTTCAATTCTTATTTAGTTTCTACGCGTGTGAGTGTGTGTGTATTGGCGAAGGTTTTTGTGGAGTGCTTCACAAGTAACATCCGTCTCACCGATTCCTTTCTAATTCCGATAACAATAGAACGAGAGGATGAGGGGATTGATACAAGTCGATCCCTTAAAATATGACTTTCGATAGCTCTAGTACCTAATGTGGTTCGGTGAGTCTGTTAGTGTGGGTATGCGCGTGGGTGTGTTTGTGTGGGTTTAGGAGTAAAGAGTGTATCTCAAACGAGGCTCATGCGTTCTCACTCTTTGCTGTTCAGGCTTCGATTGACACACTTCGGATCGCACACATCGAGGCGGTAAAGGTTTCAGTATAAACAGTGTAGGTAGGAATAAGCCGATACACAACTATTAGGTTAGGAATTGCTCAGTTTAGTTTATCCATCCGAAGACGGGTCTAGTACTGTTTTTCTGCATATCGGTAACGGTGCTTAGTCCTGTAAAGGGGAAAGCTCATCTACTACGCACATCGACTTATATCATAGTGGGTTCGTATCTCGGTAGGGGTTTATTTAGGAAAGCGAGAGAAAGGAGAGTTAGGTGGAGAGGAGTTTAGATAGAACAAAAACATTCATTAAGCACAATAGAATGAAATAAAATTAGATATGAGTAAAGTGATATTGTGTAAGCGTTAGTTATCTCAATCATCCAAACCAGTAGAAAAAAATGACACAAACTCCAAGAAATAGTCCAGTACAACATAATGCGTATTTCGTTCAAAACTGGACTATTATAACAATTCTCAAAAGTTCAGAAACGTGAATAAAAGTGTCTGTGTTTGCCATGGTGTTTGCTTAAAATTTAGTCGGTGTCTTCGGTGAACTCTTCTCCATATTCTTTCTTGCATTATGCCACAACAAGGGAAAAACCGCTTCCTCAGCCTTGTGGTAACGTCCGCGGCTACAAAGCAAAGCCATGGTGAAGGCGTCTGGGTGCGACTCCCAGTCAATCCAGGATCTTTTCGCAATGGACATTTCTTTAACTTCCCATAGGGGAGCATAGAACGTCATCATATTTTCAACACTAAATACGATTACAAATGCAAAAATAGCAACTTTGACAAAGAAAGCTCTCAGTTCATAACTATGGAAGTCATTGAACATTCAGCCACACACGTTCACATACATTGTTTGGACTACGGTTTTGTATCATAATATAAGCAACGTGATATAACTGTATCACTATGTTTGGTGTCACTTCTCCCTCTTTTTACCTAATATCACTATTTTGCCAAAATTGTACAGCTGTTGCTGTATGATGAAGTTCCTGTAGGAGTTCTTCCGGCAGTTCCTATAGAAGTTTTTCTGAAAGTTCCTGTAAGAGTTCCTCTGAAACTTTCTGTAAAAGGTCATCTGGAAATTCCCGAAGGAGTTCCTTCGGAAGTTTCAGACGATCCTCCAGAGTTCCTCCATTAGTTCTACCGAAAATTCCTGTAAGAGTTTATTAGCTCCTTCTCCTCCGGAAGGTCCTGTAGTAAATCCTCCGAAAGTTTCTGTAGGAATTCATCCAGAAGTTCTTGTATGAGTTCCTTCAGAAGCTCCTGCTGGAGTTCCTCTAAGAATTCCTGTTGGGGTTCCTCCGGAAGTTCCTTTATGACGTCCTACAGATGTTCCTGTAGGAGTACCTCTGGCAGTTCCTGTAGGAGTTCATTATAGGAGTTCTAGTAGGTTTTCTGTAGGAGTTCCTTCGGAAGTTTCGTAGTAGTTCCTCCAAAGGATCCAGTAGGTGTTCATCTGGATGCTCTCGTATGAGTTTCTCTGGAAATACCTGAGGGAGTTTGGCTGATATTTCCTCCAGAAGTTCCTGCAGAAGTTCACTCGGAAGCTACTGTAGAAGTTCCTATAGAAATTCTTCTGAAAATTTCTCTATAGGGATTCTTCCGAGAGATCCTCTTGAATTTTTCCAGAATATCCACTAGGAGTTCTTCTGGAAGTTGCGGTAGAGTTTATCCCATAAGTTTATCGACGGGATCTTCTCGGAATTCCTCTTGAAGTTCTTCCGGAATGTTTTCTTGAAGTTATTGCCGAAGTTCCTTTTATATATTTTGTGGAAGTTTCTCTCAAAGTTTCTGTAGGAACTCCTTCACAAGTCCTACCGGAAGCTCCTATAGGTGTTAATTCGGATGCTCATTTGGGAATTTCTCTAGAAGTTTCCATACGATGTTCTATGGAAGTTCCGCTAGGAAATCTCTTTGAGTTCCGCAATGAATTCATCTGGAAGTTACCCCGAGAATTGCTTTAGAAGTTTGCCAAGAAGTGTCTGCAGAAGAATTTCCAATGCTGGAATTCCTCCGGAAGTTTTTTTTTAAAGATTTCTTCCGAAAGTTTCTCTTAAAGTTCTTCTGCAAGTTTTCTTGAAATTTCCATCGTAATTTTCCCAGGATTCACTCCTGAAGTTCCTATGAGAGTTCCTCCAAATGTTACCCCAAAAGTTCTTTCAGAAGTTTTGTTAGGAATTCGAAAGTTTGCCTAGGAGTTCCTCCAGATGTTTCCCCAAATCTGGAGATTCTTCGGAATTTTTTTTAGGATTACTTCTGGAAGTTTCTCTATGAGTTCCTCCGACACTTCCCTTAAGAATTCCATTGCAAGTTATTTCAAGAGTTCCTCTAGAAATTCTGAGTTCCTCACAAATACCTCCTAAAGTTAGAAGTTGTTCCAGATGATTATGAATCTCCCAGCTGTTTAGTGAAATACCTATGAATAAATGAAAAATAAGATCTAGTACTATACTAGGAGTTCTTCGCCAGAATTCCCAGAATTTCCTCCGGAAGTTGACCCATGAGTTTCTTCGGCGGTTTCGCTATGATTTATTTCGTTCCTGTAGAAGTTCCTTTAGATGTTTCTTCTGAAGTACTTCTAGTAGTTTCTATGGAAGTTGCGTTTGGAAATTCCTATATAGGTTTCTTCAAAAGTTCTTGAGATTTCCTCTGGGTTTTGCACCTGAAAAAATTCTCTGGCGAATTCTTGTACGAAATTCCAGGTTAATTCCTAACGAATTTCAAAAGGAATTCTGTCATGAACTCACAAGGTAATTCCTGGTGGAGCTCCCCCCCACCTGATAATTCTAAAAAAGAAGGAACTCATGCATGATATTATCTACTCTTTCCTTTAAAAACATTCAGAATTCTTAGACATGAATGACAGGAGTTCCTAGCGTAATTACCTGAGAAACTTCTGACGTTATGCCCTGAAAAGCTCTAAAATGGTCGACTGAAAAAATCCAGAAGGCTGAAAAATTGCTGTAGGAAATTCCATAATTGTTGCTCACAATTGTTTTGAATAGCTTTTAATTAGAAATTTCTAATAGATTTTTTTAAATAAAATTTTCCATGAAGTTTTCGTAAAAAAATCTTTGAGAAGATCATAGAGAATACTTGGAAGAATTTATTTTACAGAATCTCTGAAGGAATTCTGAAAGAAAATTAATGGAGAAATCACCTTGAAGCATTTCCGTAGTAAAGCTAAGTATGCTGTTCCGCTCAAGAAAAGTAAAAATTTCTGCCCAAGAAATGGTCAAGAAATTTCCTACAGTGAGCTCCATTTGAATTGACATTTCTTTTCAACTGCGTACTGCGATCGAAGAAAAATGCTTTTCTTAAGCATTTCTTGCAAGAAATTTCCCACGCATCGAGATAGGCGATTACTTTTCTGTTGAAGTGCATACTTCGCTTAAAGCCTGATTTGCTACTGGAAAGGAATCGCCAAAGAAATTTCTCACCGATTCCTTGCAGAAATTTTCACCAGCGACTCCCATTTGAACTGACATTTCTTTGCAACTGCGTACTGCGATCAGAAAAAGGGCATTCTTGACCGATTCCTGGCAGAAATTGCCCATGCATCAAGATAGGCCAAGAAATTAGTTGTCAGCAGGGAATCAGGCTTAATTCTTGAAAAGTTTCTGAAGTACATCTAGTAATTCCTTTGGAAGTTGCTCTAGAAGTTCGTTTGGATAATCATCTAGGAGTTGTTCCGAAATATTTTGTGATTTCCTTTGAGATTTGCACTTGAAAATATTTTCAGGCGAATCTTTGTTCAACATTGCAGAGCAAATCTGAAAGAATTTATTAGAGAATTCTGGAATGAACACACATGAAAATTCCTGGCAGAATTCCCTAAGCAGTTCCCTGAAGAATTTCTTGCAGGATATCTCCTACTCGTTTCTGAAAAAAATCCTTAATTCATGGATGAATTTTGAGAATAGTTCCCTGAAGATCTTTTTCAGTAATTCTTTACGTGGATTCCTAAGGTAGTTTCTTGACAGAGTCCTGACGTTATTCCTTTAAATGGCCTAAAATGATTCACTGAAAAAAGTGGAAACTCTGAATGAATTTCCAGAAAAGTTCCTAGGAATATTTTTAGAAAAAAACCCTTTAGATTCACTACAGAAATTACTGAGAAAATTCATTATAAAATCTCCGACAAATGTTTTGAAAGACTTTCTAGATAACTTTTGCGAGGAATGCTTGGAAGAACTCTCGGAGTAATATTCAAAGAATCTCTGAATAAGTGCTGGAAGAAATTCATAGAGATATTACCGGAGCAGTTCCTTCAAGCATTCTCGTTGTAATCCCTGAAAGAACTTCCGAAGTGTTTTCTAAAGGAATTCGTGGAGTAATTTTCTGATTTTTTTTTTGAAGGCCAGGAGTCGCCGCATGGATTTCAACAATTCGAAGTGAGTATACAAATTTTCTCATCCGCCATCATCATTTCCGGTCGGTTCATAAAAAAACGGGTGCCAAACGGGTTAATCATCGTTTTTTTTCATTCCACATCCACGCTTGAAATATTTGATTCTGAACGAAAACGTTTTTTTTATGATGGGCCTCGTAAACAGTTTGATGAAATGGAAAATTATTATTGATACGATTTAGCCAAAGTGAGTAATTACTCTTGAGTTTGATGCTCACTACAAAAACATGGCTACTTATCAGTGGGTTGACAGAATGGCGTTTCTGTCAAATTTGCACAGCCTACTGTGAAATTGGCTCTTGAGCAGATTGTATCATAATATACCCCTTCTAGCACTAAAGCAAATAGCGCCTTCCGCGTTTTGACTAGCGCTGCCTTCCCTGTACGTTAAACCTAATGCCGGAAGTAGTGCGCTGTATAGATCATCAGATGATCTATACAGCGCACTACTTTTGACATTAGGTTTAACGTACAGAGAAGACAGCGCTAGTAAAAAAACGGAAGGCGCTATTCGGTTTAGTGATAGAAGGGGTATATATAACTGAGACGAGACTCGCGGAGACGGTCTTCTATAGGCCTATCCGCTAGACGTTTCAAATCAGCTGATCGGGTAGCTCTTTGACAGTTCTTCCATGGAGATGACAGTCCCGTGTTAGCACCGGTCCTCCACCGATGTAAAGAAATGCATAGACCTGTCACATGAAAAGGCCTATTTCTGCGATTGCTGAGTTTTTTTCTTTTTCCACTCAGTATTGACATCAATCATGCGCAAGCCGTTCAAACTCTCACATGAACATCTCAGCAAAAATCTATAGGCTAATATTTTCAAAGCAAAACTATCACTTTGACATCTGGTGGCTAGTAGGAGAACCGTCAAAAAAGAGGTTCATAAAAATCTATAGGCTAATATTTTCAAAGCAAAACTATCACTTTGACATCTGGTGGCTAGTAGGAGAACCGTCAAAAAAGAGGTTGGGTTAAGAAAGCACCGTGTGCAGCATAGGAACCCTACTGCCGATATGAATCAAAATTGCCGAGAAAAGGATCCGATCCGGCTCCCTTACCTGGCGTTATCTGTGCGATAATGGCTTGACAAATTCCTGGTCAGACTTCTCGAGAAGTCTCTGCCAAAATTCTTGAAGGTTCGTTGCAAAATTGTTGTGATAACTATCATAATAATTTTTATCAGGAATCAAATGGCCGGATCCAGAGGCACGTACTCCGCCAATAGTGCTCATTACCACAGTGAATTGAGAATAACAGAATGTCCTGAAGATTCAGGCTTCTGAAATCAGTTTCCAATGTGAGTATTTACCGAGGTGTGGAAGAAGACATTTAGTGTGCGTGACCTCCGTGTACGGTGCAAAATGTTTCACAACTACAAGTGAGTAAGCTCCCATAAGAAGCCGTGTAAATTAGTTATTTTTGTTTACGTTTATTCTCTTTACTCATGCATAGCCATTGCTTCTTCGTCCACACCTTTGTATATGTTCTCATTGATCAGTTTCACTTAATAAGTCATTTCAAAAGGGCACATCGACATTGGTAAACATTGGCTTTGCAGGACGCTGTTGAGCCCAATTCAACTCGATCGCGCTCACCAAAACCATTATCAGGAAGAGCTAACACCAATCTTCCTGATAGCGGTGTTAGTTTGCGTCAGCGGGCTTAAAAGGGCTCATCAGCAAAGTTTCTAATAAAAAATGCTCAAGGCCTCTTGAACCCTTTTCAAATGTTTGTCCAGATTTTTTTGTGACACAATTGCATAAGCAGTTTATACGCATGTATTGTTCGATGGTTCAAATTTGATGGTTTTTCATTCCGATTTACAAGAGCATCAAGGACCAACAACTAGATTTGGCCAGATCTGATCGAAGTATTCCGGAACCAGTAACGCCAGGGTGTGATGTGGACATACAGTTCAGTATGAAATTCATGATTTTTATCCAGATCTAAATAGACACCATACCAAAAATTGTTTATCAAATTCTTCTTCTTGTTTCTGGTGGCATATCCTAATCGAATTAGATTCTATTTCTCAGCTTAGGGTCCTTTTGAAATTGTTATCTACAGTTATTTACTGAGAGCTTCATTTGCTGATTGACCATCAGTGCATGTGTATGTCGTGTTGCAGGTACGAAGATACTCTATGCTCCGATAAGTCGAGATCATTTTCAATCCAAAGAGTTTCGAACCCGTGCCTCCCAAAAAAAAGAGACATTGTACCGCTAACGTATTGTAACTATTGACATAAAACGAAATGTTGGGACGGGTTCAAATGGGGCTCCAGAAAATTCCTATCGAAATATTTCTAGGTATTCTCCCAGAGATCTTCAGAGATTCTTCCAGTGAGTTTACCACAAAAATAATCTCTTTTGTAATCCCTACTGGCGGTTTTTCAGAGATTCCTCAAGGAAGAACTTGTGTTCGCTTCCAGATTTTCGAGGCCAGTTCCGATAGAGGTCCAGAAATACCTTCAGAACATTGTTCAGTACCTTCGTCAGAAGTTCCTCCGGCAATTCCTCCAAGGATGATTCCAAATATTTCGAAGGGATATTTCTATAACGATTTCGCCAGAAGACTCTGAAGGAGTTTCTGCCGAAATGCCTCCAGTGATTCCACCATAGATTTCAATGTAAAATCTTTACTGAGATTTCTCTAGGATTTTCTCCAAGGATTCTGGGACTTCTTCCAACTTGAAACTCGTGCTCCTACCAGCCGGATCTTAATTTTAACGAATTAACGGATCTTAATTAACGAACGTAGAACACAGAGCTTGTATATTTCTACCTTTTCAACTTAACCGTTTCACTGTTGACCGCCTTTTATCAAGAAAATAAAACATTTCCCCCACAGAGGCATGTGGTGAATTCGTGAAAAATCAAATCTCTCATCGACTAACTCGGTGTAATACGCCCCACCAGGGCAATACGCCCCTCTGAAGTTTCACGGGATAGAGGCTTCTTTTACACGTAAATATGATTACATTTCTTAACTATTCGCGAATAAATGATGTTGCGCATATATGTTCTTTGAGAAGTTTAAACAATCAATAGAAATTCTAAAAATATCGAAAATAAGGTTTTGGCATAAAATTATGCGTACGATAAGCAAGCCTTGCCGTTAATGAAGCCCCTTCTTTACTATTGTGCTTATTACAAAAACTTTTACCGGAAGACGACTGCTAATGGACCCCTTTAAGCTTAGCAAGTGGTGGAATTCTCCTTGGAAACATTTCTACAACGCTGTAGACCTTTTTTCTATGGGAGGGGCATATTGCCCGGGTTGTTTTGAAATGTAAACATTGGGACGTGTAGTAGATATAGGTTACATTATAAATATCATTTAAAAAAATGAGACTTGACTTCAAAATGTTTACCGTGTCTGTTTTCAAATCGAAACCTGCTATAAAACGGATGTTCATTCTGCGTAAAATAATTATGGTGTTCTTTCGCTGCAGGGATCTTCCGAATGTGACTTCGGATTAGATTATGTTCGGATAGAGACGATGCGCGACGGCGGCGCTAGACACGAAGATAACAGGGTTTGGCTTCGGGTAGTTCACAACGGCGCAATGTGAATGTATGGCATGCGACCATCGAGAATGTGGAAAAGGGAGAGAGAGTGTTGACTGTGACTAACCGCGTCGGAAAGGCAGTGATCCACGAAGTCGAAAACGAAAACGAGCGCGTTGAACTGTATCTAGCGTAGGCACTTAAGGTTCGTAGCCTCTGCCATGATACGAACAAATCAGTCTTTCGGATTATGTTAGAGCGATTAGACGTACTTTTCGCGAGTGAGGAAAGTTGGATTACGGAACTAGATCAGCGTTTTCTTCAATTCGGCAGAAATCAGCTAAGCGTCACGACAGGACGGTTTACAAAAAAACATCTAGTACACTTTTTAAAAGCAACCTGGAAAGAGAAGGCTGCATGCAGAGCATGACCAACTAAATAAGCAACACATTGACATAAATACTTTAGGAGTGATGCTTTTGCTACTGCAATAAAGCAGTTTTTCCTTATTACACCTTTTTACCTTAACTAGTTGCGCTACCTTAGTATAGATGGTTAACAGTATGTTGCGTTTCACGCTTGGAGGCGTTTTTCTCTAGAAAATCTCTAGGTACTTCTCTCGAGATTTCTCTAGGAATTATTCTTGATTCATTTTCCAGGGATCGCTCCAGGAAGTCTTCCTGAGATTTCACAAAAAAATCATCTAGGGATTCTACAAGAAACAACTTCATAAGCTCCAGTAGAGATTCCTCGAGAGATTCTTTCGCAAATTCTCCCAGGAAAACTACTATATGAAATGTTGTTATGATTTTTTTAAGGTAATCTTTCAGGGATCCCCTTTGAAATTTCTCAAGAGATTCGTTCTGGGCCTCCAAAAAACTTTTCGGGATTACTCTTGGAATTGCTGTATAAATTTAAACAGAGATTCACCCATGAATTCGTCGAGGTATCCTTCATAAAGAATAAGAAGTCCTCCAGGGTTTGAACTTTGAATTCTTTAGAGCTTCCTCCAGGAAATCCTTTTTTGAAGAAGTTTTTGAGAAATCCCTAGATAACTTCCTGGAGCATCTAGAGTAATCTCTAAAGTAATCCCCGGTGAAATTCCTGCAAAAAGTATCCTGGAGACATTCTTGCAGGAGCCTATGGAAGAATCCTCGAGGAATTCTCTGGAGGAATTCCTGAAGAAATCTTTGGAACATAAAATATGTTTTTTGGCAACGCCGTCTCTAGTTTTTCAACAGCTTTTTATAATAAAGACTAGGGTAGGTGTACCAGTTATGGACATAGTGGTTCCCTATTTCGCCATACGTGATTACTTTAATGCCTTCAAATTTTGAAAAATTTTGTTTGTTTTAGTAGTAAGATTTAAGATATATCTTGATGTTAAAACATTCAAAAAGATTTAAAATGTGAAAGTTATCAAAATGCCACATATGGCCAAATAGGGAACCACTATGGCCATAACTGGTACCCTTTCCCTACGTAGACAAAAAGCATGTTTCATTCAAATACATACAGGGTGTCCGCAAATTATCCGTACAAACTTTGAAGACATGGCGCTACACAATCCAGCATAATTGATTCAATATTCTTGCATGGTTTTAAACGTTGGCTTATTATAGTCTTAAGAAGAAAGTTTGCCACATTTCCGATTTCAAATATTTGCAAAACCAAGTCAAATGTATTGAGGTGTCTTAAAATGAGCTGTTTTTCGAGCTTTATGACGGAAGAGTAATGTGCATAGAATCCACTGGATTTGAACCATATAATTTTCTCTTTCCATTGTAACTTGAAGCTACTAAGCTGCAGGTAACTTCAAATAATAATAGGTCATTTGGATTAATTTATTTTAGATTTTAGGGATAATACATCTCCAGTATAACTAGCGGCCCTCTGGAAAAACGTCTCCGAAAAATTTAAATTTGCCTATCTCAGTAACAAGCAATCATTTCGAAATCATTTGAAGTTGTATTTTGTGTTAACATATAGAAGTATTATAAAAGGTACCGTAAAACGGGGTAACTTTGATAGTTTTTTCGAAGAAAACTTGAATATTTATGCATGCTGTTTCAAAGAATAATAATTTATATTTTTAAAACAAGTACTGACATCCTAGCTATCGATTGCAGTCGAAAGATTTCCAAAAGATTTATTATGAATGGATATATAATTTTTCATATAATCGAAAGTTGGTTTTCTGTTTTGGGGTAACTTTGATAATGGAGTATGAATCGAACAAAATTGAATGAATAACGAACATTTGTAGGGCATTGCATACCTCTAGGCGTTTAACGTTATATGGAAATTTCTGACTTAGATTACAAAAATGGTCCCAGTTTGTGAAAATGCTTTTCGCTAAGAGATTTGAGACCGTATTCAAGTTCTATGATAACTAGGCTGTCAAAGATGAGTGACCAACTATTCAAAACTACATCAAATAGTGATCGTAGAACAGATTGTTTGCAAGCGTTTCGAAAATGCTAAAATGTGTCAATTTTTAATATTCGTATAAAAAGCCTCAAATGCACTTGATTCCAATGAAAATAGCTTTGACATGAAGTGTCATACTAATACTCTTTACTTTTGCATTCGTTTTGCTTAACTGATTAACAGAAACTTCGTTATTTCGTTTAATATGTTGTGGGTCTCGCACTATCAAAGTTACCCGCATTATCAAAGTTACCCCGTTTTACGGTACATGGACGTTGATTTTTCATTGTTTTCAATGCGAGATCTTCTTTCCAATATTGTACTGTTCGGATAATTTGCAGCCACCCTGTACATATCGATTTCCTACAAGCGCATCCCTGGAACAACTTATGGAAGAAACCATTAGAGATTTTCTGGAGCAATCCCTGAAGCAATTCCTGAATAAAAAGCTGAAAAATCTCGGCATGAATCCCTGTAGAGATTTTTATAGAGTAATCCAAGGAGGAGTCTCTCGAGAAACTCTTGTAGGATGGATTATCTAAGCTATTTACTGAAGGACTCCTGGAGGCATCTCTGGAAGAACCCCTGGAGAATCCTTGGAGATATCGCAGGAAGAATCACTGCTGATTTTTTTTTTGTGGGACCCCCTTGAGAAATCCCAGAAAAACGCTCCGTAGATATTTGTGTGAAGAAATAACTGGAATTATCCATGGAGGAATTCATGGAGACATTTCTGTGGAAATCTCAGGTTTCCCCATTACCACGAATGCCATAACCCGAATTCCATATCACCGAACAACCTATTACCCCGAATAATAATATCACGGGACAATGTCTTCCAAGGTATTTGTACACTCGGGGAAATAGCATTCGGGGTAATGGAATTCGAGGTAATTGGACATTCAGAGTAGTGGCATTTGGGGTAATGGATTTCGGGGTAATGAGATAGAATCCTCTGTGGGAATCCGTAAATCGATTTTCCAATAAGAATTAATGTTGAGATTTTACTGGAGGAAGTTTTATAGATATAATGTATTCTCTGGAATTCTTGCAGGAATTCAAGGGAGAATCTCTGGAAGAGCTCCAAGAGGAACTCTTGGATAAATCTCCGAATGATTTTAATACGAGTGATGAACTAGCCAATCTGTGTTAAAATTCAGAGATGAACCTTTGGCTGAAAATCTCTCTAAAAAAAAATCCGAATGATTTTTCGGAACCTCAGGAACCTCTCTTGAGAAATTACTGGGGAATCCCTGTAGGCTTATCTGGAGAGATCCTTGGATAAGTCATGGAGCGATTTTCTTGATTGTAGATTTGGGAGAATTCATGGATGAAATTCTTGAGGAATTAGTCACCTGATGCAATTCCTGGTAAAATTCCTGAAGCGAGTCACGGAAAAATCCCGGAAAAAATCATCGAAATAGTTGCTGGACGAATCTCGATAGGACTACTTTGGGATATCTTTTCATGTATCCGTGAAGAAATCCTCGGAGGAACATATACTGTCTGAACTATTCGTCAGTAAACATCCAATTACAATAAAAGTTGTTGGCAGCTCTGAAATGGTACAATTGAAATAAATCAAGCAATCAGTGCCTGCGCATATAATTTTGTCTCTTCAATTTGATATAATGAAATACTGCATTTTATAATTGATATCATTGTATGAGAATATTCAAAATGTTGAAAACAGGTAGAAATCTCACAGAAAAAGCTTGGAATTTCAGAAGGAAGTGAGAAAATTTAAGACTACAGCTGAAGATTTTGTAAGTATGTTTACGTTTCTGATAAGTTTCTGTAGGAGAATTTTACAAAGTAGCTCAAAAATGTTCATGCAAATTCTCTGAAAAATAATATCTTCATGAGAAGAGATTACTCAATGAATCTGTGAATCATCAGTGATAATACAAAAGCATTATTTTGAGAAGTAAAACAAATATCTAGTGAAAACAATAGAAACAACGTTAGATTTCAAATATTTAAATATAAATTTTAAATTTTTAATGCAATTTTTGGGTAAATTCTATACAGAACTTCGGAATAAATTTCTTTTCAGTATACCACAGAAATGTATGGATGAATATATAAAAAATGGGAATGCATCCAAGATGAATCCAAAGAGATACTGCCAAGAAACGTGATGTAGAAACTTGACATGACTCAAAGTGATATGGAAACAGATCGTTAACTTTTCTGAATTAAAGAAATAGAAACAATTGAAAGACATTTAAGTTGAAATTTAATTTTAAAACTTGAAGTTTTTCTCTTAAAGTTCAATCCCTTGAAATCACAAAGAACGTTTTGGACAAGAAACTATAGTAACTGAACCACAAATCCTAGTATTAATTTCCGTTTTATAAATTAGTCATAAATCTACTTTCTGGCTTCAACATTGGCGTAGCTAGGATTTTTTTCTGGAGGGGGCCTAGGGAGGGCCTAGCAAATACTTGTTTTACAGAAGTAATGTTGGTCCCAAAAATCACGATTTACACAAATTTCGTAGTTTTGACAGATTTGTATTGATTTCATTAATTTGTTATTTTGTCTCATTTCGCGGCTCATCAGTAATATTTATAAATTTTAATTTTCGCTACGAAAAAGATTCATTCATTTAATAATCCAGTCAAAAATCTTTCAAGAATTCTAGCAAAAAATCTCACAAGGAATGTCCTTTGTGTTCCTTGCTTGAATTTTCAGGTATTCAACCATGTGCTTTGAAGAGATTTCTCTGAGAACGAAATTTCTTCATGAATAATGTTCGTCATTTTCAGTGCTTTCTCTAAGAACTTCTTTACCAGTATTCACTGAGTTCGTGCTGGGATGTCCACGGAAAATCATTCCCAGACTTTCTGATTTCACCATAAAATTTCTCGAAGAATCTCTATCGAATTGCTTAAAAAATCTCTTGAAAAATTCTACCAGAGAATGCATTAGAAATTTTGTTAGTCATTTCTCCTTGAAGGTTCTCTAGGTACTTAGTACATATAAATTCCAATTAACTAGTCCAGGGCTAAAAATCTCGTTAATAAAGTCAAACCAACCAACTAAATTCTAATTGCTAGTTAAAGTATCCTCCTGTGTTCATCAATAGTTTGTTTAGGATTTTCAGGAATTTCTGAACATTTGTCCAAAAAATAGTACAAAAAAATCAAGGAGTCTCACCATAAACGTTTTCAAAAACACCAGCTGGGAATCATTTCACGAATTCTTCAGAGAGTTCGTCTACAGTTTTTCCAACTTTGCTTTTGAAGTTTTTTGTAAAGTTTCTCTACAGGATTGTTTGAAAAAGTCACAGCAAAAATTATCCAGACTTCCTGCAAAAAAAAAAAAAAACTAAATAATTCTTCCAGGTGTTACTTTAAGGATTGCTCGTAGTATTTCACAAGAATTTTGAAAGCAATTAAAAAGAATTCAATTTGGAAAAAAGTTTTTCATGATTTCTCAGAGAAATTCTCCGAAAATCTATCTGTTTATTTTCACAGATAATTATTTTTTTATGTTTTAACTAAAATCAAAGAGCAACATCTCGCATTCCCTCAAAACTCGAAAATATTAAACTAAGAAATGTTCAAACAATTCTAACATTCCTAGTGGAATACGTTCAACTGTTCTTTCAAAAACTCTCCCGCGAAAATACTCAAAGATTTCCCGAGTAATTTGTTCAGAGATTTCTTAGAAATTATGTCATTGATTCCCTAACATTCTTCCGAAAAATTTACCAAAGATTCATCTAAGCATTTTCCAGAGATATTTTTTTTTTGAATCGCACTAACGATTGTTTACGTTTTTGCAAATGCATGTGCTCTCAGCATGGTTGCTAGTTTATTTGTTTTATTTGTTTCACGAAAACTTGCTTTTCAAACATTTGTAAAAGTATGTCAGCCACTTGAAATAGGCTTGTTCGATTATAATCAATTGTGGCAATGATGCAGTCAAGTGCAAATCTGCATTTGAATAGAAAAACCAGTGTAATTTGTCGCGTACATTTGAAGAACTTTGGGTATGGATCCATTTGCATGGACACTTATTTGGAACCACTGCTTGGTGACCTTCGAAGTGCGATACATAACTTTTCCAATCATCCCTTTATCAAAGCAAAGCACAATACAAATTCCTATACGAAACACTTGACATCAGATTTCTAAAGAAGCATGTACAAAGAAAGGTTTGAAAGAACTGTGTTGGTATTTTTTTTTAATAATTGCAGCTTAAATATAATTTGAAAAAAAAACTAAATTCTTGTCGTAAAATTCAAGAATTACACCGCAGAATGTCTGAAAATTGTTGACAATGTACCTCACAGAAAAGCTTAAATGGTCCTTGTAGGATTTACTACAAAAATTCTTGTTTTCTTTTCTACGTCTTTTAAAATAGGAAATGATTGGTGTGAAAACGGATGGATTTTTTACTGAAAATATTTGTAACTAAAATCTTAGATAAAATTTTGTATAAACTCCGTTGTTTCATAACACTACTCACTTAAATTATTTTACCGTAATCCGTGAGGAATTCTTAATAGACTTTCAGAAATCAGGAACCATTCGTATAAGAATTCAACAATTTAAAAAAAAAAATTTACCTTATTTTAGGTTCTATAAAATGTTCATTCATAAATTCTCCCAAAGCGTTGTTGAAGCAGGTAGAACAATAGATGAGCAATGGTACAATGAGAGATAATTTATAATCTTTTCTCGAGAAGTAAATTACAGGATTAAGAAATTTCTCAAGAAAGTTCATTAGAATCTTCTTTAGAAATTATCCTTGAAATCTATGCTTTTTTTTCTAGAATTCTACCAGAAAGCTTCTAGAAATCCGCCTCGTATCACACACAAATTCAAACCAAAAATATGGATTCTGGCAATAATTGGTAAAATTTTTAAAGTGTTTTAAGGAAGATCAATACAAATATCTTTATGAATATCATAATAAATCTGTTCCTCTTCCCAGTGATTTTGCTTCATGTTTCCCAACAGACTCCTTTACCGCTATGCTTATTTAGGAAACAAAAGTACCCCCCAAGAA
The DNA here is from genome assembly GCF_002204515.2 of Aedes aegypti. Taxonomy (NCBI): domain Eukaryota; kingdom Metazoa; phylum Arthropoda; class Insecta; order Diptera; family Culicidae; genus Aedes; species Aedes aegypti. Next base: position 70,483,929 of record NC_035108.1, on the reverse strand, counting down.
AAATTTTGTTTCCGAAATTAGCATTTAGCAACAAATTTCCCCTGGAGATTCGAAGGCAAGAGACATTTCAAAAACCGTTTTCTTTCGATTTTTTGAATAATCCAGGGATTTAAAGCAAAATTTCTAAAAAAACATAGCAAAATTTTTGATTTTGTGAAGTATTTTTGAAATATTTCCTAAGAAGTTTTGATGAACTTCGCGGGAGAATTTGTAATAAAAGGTTTGGGACAACTCTTTTGAAGAAATTCACAGAAAAAAAAATTAATAGAACTTTCTGCGAAATATCTCTGTATAAGATTTGACAGAATTAATGATTTTTTGGAATTTCGAGGAAAGCTTGATATTATTGATTATATTCAGGTAAATCCGGGAACATTTCCGGAATCAATTTGCTGATAAAAAGTATAGAAGGAATGGATGTCCACCAAGAGGAATTCACCTTGAAAGTATGAACAAGTCCCACAATATCATTTGACTAATTTCGAAAAGATTTGCATAGTTCTGAGGCCACCCTTAAATATTCCTCGAGAAATTTGTTTAAACTAAAATTCTACAAAGAAAATTGAAAGGTTTTTTTTTTGAAAACTTTTGCTACAAATCTGTTAAAAATTAATCAAATAATTAATAAAATATTAAGTTTTCTTGGCAAAATATAGCAAATAACAATATATTAAGCAATAAATTTATTCATGCGAAAACACAAAAATTAAATCGACATTAAAGAGAGCTGGAATAGAACACTATGATCGATTTTGTTACATTTTTGCACCAGGTTAAGTTCATGCCATTCATCTAAAGAAAACCCTCATTTTCCAACGAAATTTCCCGCTATGTATTCCTTTATAAGTTCTGTCTATTTTTTCAATTATTTTTTTCGGACATTATACGAGTTAATGTTAATGTATGGATTGTTTTTTGTGAATTCTCATAAGGGATATCATCACCACACACCTCGAGCAGGGTATCCTCCAAAAACATGAGAAAGTAGAATGCAGTGAATGCTGAAACAGCAATATTTGGAATATTCAGAAAAAAAACGATTTTTTGGAATCAAACTTCCGCTTTTTTGTATCATGGTAATTTTGCAACGGAGATGTTGAAAAATTGCGCTTGTCGCATACAGCAAGAAGCTAGTTTTAACAATAAGCAATCGATCGACAGCCGGACGATTAAGCTTTCGGTTGTCGCGCAATTCACCGAAGTCTGAACCGCCACGCTGATGCTATAAAAGACAAGCGAGGTTTTCTCACTATTGTGTTGTACAACATAAAACAACGTAACTAATGAAGAAATTTTTGTCTATTACAAGAGTCACGTAGGTACATTGATTCTGACGATTTTTCTTCATGTTATTATATATTTTTATTGGCATCAAAAATTCTGGGGGGGGGGGGGGGCTGGATGATTCTGGAGGGGGGCAGGCCCCCCTGGTCCCCCCTGTTCCTACGCCAATGGGCTTCAAGTCATCAAAACCAGGACAAAGCCGAAAATGTTACTTGGGACACCCATTTTGCCCTCAAAATAACACAACGCATTGCTAACGATATCTAGGACACCCAGGTAACAGCCGAATGGTCTAATCCCCCGGTGTACTAAAGTCACTCGGTCTGAGAACTGTGTCACTTGAGCGGGGCAAGCTCCCGTATGGCCACGTAATCTAAACCCGCTCTATAGTGTCAAAATTATTCGACTGAGTTGGTTTAGTACACCTGTGAATAAGACCATAAATGAAACTAACAAAGCAATGATAAAAGAAGAAAACGAACCAAAAAGTAACGGAAGGGACATTTTCGAAATGAGACAGCAACGGAAGCAAACACAGAGTAACAAGAATCAACTAATTAACTCATTATTTTACGGTTTTTTATTTTGCAAAAAAATATTAGCAATAAAGTAATTGTTTGTGGATTACTTCACAGGACGACAAAAAAAAATAATAATCATAATAATAATGATAACAAGAAACAATTTTTCTGCTCTATCCTCATCGTGTTCATTTGCTTGTTTTGTTTTGCCATGCTTTTTTTTGTTTTAAGATAGTTAAGGGTACTCTACAATGGTGGTACTTTTTTCACTTCCCAAATTGAGATGTTTCATTTCAATCAACGGTTCGGACAAATTTTGACTCTTTCACTTCGATTCGAATTCCGATGGGCGATCTAAGCGGTTTGCGTAGATGTGTGTACAGCTTAATAGTAGGTCATTGAGAGAACAGATTATGACCAAGAAATTTTAAGATTTTTCTACTAATTGGCAGCAAGATGGAAAAGTACGGAGAAACAGTAAATCGAGAATTTAAGTATTCCAAAATAACGCTCTAAATATTCCGAAAGTAGGATGGAAACGACAGAAGAAGAAGAAGAGGAAAGCAGCTGAGAAAATAGTGTGAGGTTTAAGAGAGGAAAATAAGACGCTCGATTCTTCAAAAGAAATAGCTTCGCGTGGAACAATTTTTTGATCGATTTATTGTGTACGAGTGAGTGTGAGTGTGCAACTGTATGTGTACGGATAACTAGGTGCAAGTGTACAGAATTTGGCTCCTCTAGACAAGATTAACAAATACAAACAAAAACTCAATGGTTCTCGAGGGAACTACTAACGAACGCAATAAAACAAATATGAGGCGGTTTCCGCATTTCCATGCCAGATGTGGGAGCCCATGAGTGGGATGGGTTGCTGCTGCAAATGGTATTTTAACTATACAAACTACTAAGGTAAATTTTACCGGTAACATCATTTTCCTATCGAGTTTACACAAAGTCAGTTTTGATGGGGACTAACATCTTTTCAGGGTTGTTTAAATCCACGATTGGATACAATTTAAAATAAGGACGCGGGATTCTCTCGTTCTCTCGCTCTCTCTCTCTCCTAACTCATATTTCGCTTGTTATATTATACTTTTTACACATTGTTTTAAGTGGGGGGTTTTCTAAACTTGCTTCACATTCAAGTCATAAGGTTTTTTTTTTAATTGGGGATTCTTTCTCTTCTTTGTTCACTAATCACTAATAATATTGTTTCTTTTGCCTTTTTGTTTTCTTAACCTCTCATTATCAACTACGTGTTTTCTCTCATTGTTTCAATCTTGGTACTATCACTACAGTTTTTGAATCAGACTAATATGTTTTGCTTGTTTGCTTAATAATCTTTCAATTGATTAACGATTTTCTTGGTTTACTTCCTATCGCTTTCTCTTGTTCTACAGCTTACTCGCTTATTCCGTGCAAAGTTTCATATTTTGCGTGTCACCATGGTGACTGTCTGCGACGCTTTCTACATAGGTTACTTTGTTTTTTTGCTAATTTCATCGTTTACTCTTGTTTGAAGGATTGAGGTTTTGCTATGTGAAGTTTTGATGAGTAAATGATATAGTTTTTTGAAGGCTGCGGTGGATAAAGCTAAACTTTGCCGGAAGATAGCCATTCCCGGCGTTGAATGGAGAAACCACGAAAGATGTACAGCTGATTCTGATGAATAAATTATTTAAATTAAAGTGTTAATTTTTTCAAACCATTCCATGCGAAGTGCTTTAGACAGCTTTAGCTTCTTTAAAACTTTGTTCAATTTTATTTTCTCACGGGCGAGTCCAATTCCGTTCAAGCAAGTAGATGTGAGTGTGTTGTGTGTAAATATACGTTCGTTTCTCTATTTGTTGCTTTTCTTTGCTTTTCTTAACATTACAGACTATTTACAAGTATAATTTCATTCAATTACAAGTTTGCTTGATTAAAGTTATAATTTTTACATGATTTTCCCATTTCTTACGTCTTTTCTCTCAAGTTCGAAATAATCCGACTAGGCAAGAAGGACACTGCGCGACCATTTTCTTTTCAAAATATGGATTAGCTGCTCTGAAGATGGTTTCCAACCATAATTGCGGTTTCAACAATCGTATGAGTAGAATTATCTCAACCATCTCAATGAATTCACAGCCCTTCTTCAAAACCACAAATTCTCACAATCAACAGAATTGACATTTTTTCTTCAAAATTGGATAAGACAAATTAAGTAGAATCAACGTGAACTAACGCTTCAAACGTTTTACTCGCTCTTTTTGGAACGCACTGCCACCTGCCTGTCGAAACAAGAGACTCAGTGCAAAAACAGAGGTCACGAAGAAATGAGAAAAACTTCAAACAAAAAACAGTACGTCAGTTGATCGATTGCAAACTTCCCGGGATGGTTGTGATTTCGAATCATTTCCTATAATGTGTGTATCCTGTTAGTCTTAAAACAAACGAAAGAAAAAAACACTTTCAATTTTCCCCTTTTTAAAATGGGAAAAGACCACTTCCAAAAAAAAAAAACTATACAGCTATTACTATGTGTAGATGATGGTTCCATCTGTCGTCGATCGCACAAACATGGCTGCGCGATCGGACGTTTTCTTAGAAATTAATTAAAAAAACGACTCGTCACCTCACCCAGTCTCCGTTCGATGGGTACGTTTTGTGTTAGCTTTTTTCAACGATAAATTGCTCCAACCACTCCAGAGAAACGCAACAAAAGAGAACCAGCTGTGACAAACGAAAACAAAACCTAACGCCGTAAATTTTTGTAGCTTCCCTGACTCAAAACCATAGTACGATTGCTTCACAAAAACAATTTTCACATACATTTTTTTTCCTAATAGGCCCCACTGCTTCAATAAACTATCGCTTCTAAAATTATTCAACAAAAATCTAACACGTGGAAACGCAACGGGCTTCGCGTCAGCTTCTGTCACCCATTCAGGGGCAATCGGCTTGCAGTTTGAGTGCTTATGTGTGTTTGTGTGTGTCTATGTGAGTGTCTGTGTCTGTGATGCATCTAAACAAAGTTCGCCAGCTACCATTGTTCAGCTACTGTTGCCTTTGACTACCATTTCTATAAGTTGTTTTCCGATTTTTTTATCTTCACTGTACAATTGCTCTAAGCTTGGTTGAATCTTCTTCTTCTCCAGTTTCCGCTTGCTTTTCTTTTTTGGTAACGATGCTGTTGCTTTTGTTGCTCGCTTATTGTTTCGCTAAATTTGGCTAAAAACTATATGTCTCTCTTTCTCGCTAGCATTCCCTCGTCCGCACTCGTTCGAACATTCTTGCATTCAACGTCGCACGCCGTCCTTGAAGCTGCTACTTGGAGTTGCCTTGTAAATCGTTGCTGTTTTGCTTTTTTGTCTATTGTTTGCTGCCGCGGTTGCCGATGCTGCTGCTGCTGTTGCTACTACTACTGTTGCTGCTGCCGTTGCTGCTACTGGTGGTTGCTGTGATGACTTCCTAGTGAGTTATCTTTTGTTTCTCAGTACGCTGTTTCATCCGGGTCGCTTTGTTTTCTACTTTATGTTTCTCTCTGTTGTCGTTTTGCCTTTTTCCATTTTTTTTTGTTTGTTTGTTGGTTTGTTTAGGATGTTGGTGGTGGTTTTTGTAATGTTGGACGTGGTACGTGATTAAACTAGGGATGACGTTGAGTTACGATTATACCTCTTGGTACTTGGATAAACGGGCACGTAGTTCCATGTTTTCCTGTTTCAGCTGTTCCACTTCTCGGTGCAGGTTCATGTTCTGAAAAGAAGGGAAAAGAATTAATTTACTGTATTAAATAAATGATTAAAATAAATTTTAATTACAAATTCATTTTGGTTTCATAAGGGCAGGCATTAGTTTTAATATCGGCCAATTTCACACTTCAAGACCTCTCGACCAAACTTGATGATCATTGATACAAATCAAACATTGTTCAAAAACAAATTTCAATTCTGGAACATATTTTCAAAAAGTTGTAAGTGTATTCGAACAAATATTATACAGTTGACTGGTTTCTTCGAGCCGAGTTTGCAGAGATTCTCGAGGAAAGTTTTGAAGATTCCTATTTGGTTACAAATTTTCACGGATTTCCAAGTGTTTCAGGAAATTCCAAAGTGTTCCAAAGAGGTCTTCTATAAACACCTCTGTGAAAAAAAAACAATCAAGACTACGGGGAGACTTATTTTTCTTCTTATTGGCATTACGTCCTCATTGGGGAAGAGTCGGATTCTCAGCTTGAGTACTTTCACAGTTATTGAGTGAGAGCTTACTGTGCCAAAGTTGCCATTTTCTCATTCGAATATCATGTGGCATGTACGATGATCCTCTATGCCCAAGGAATTTAAAGAAATTCACATTACGAAAAGATCCAGGAACGACCGGGGAATCCAGCCTGGCTTTACTTGTAGCAGCGGACTCTAACCATTCGACTAAAGAAGACCCCTGGGGAGACCTCCAAGGTGGCTATTGTGGAAAGTTCTGTGCAAATCTCAATAGAAGCGCCTTTTGATGGCCAATGTAGAATCTCCTGTTGAAACCACTGGGAAGACCCTATTGAAAATCTATCTTTGTGAGTACCGTAAAACGGGGTAACTTTGATAATGCGGGTAACTTTGATAGTGCGAGACACCCTACATACTAAACGAAATAACGAAGTTTCTGTCAATTAGTTAAGTAAAACAAATGTCAAAGCTATTTTCGTTGGAATCAAGTGCATTTGAGGATTCATATGCAAATATTAAAAATTTACAAGATTTTAGCATTTTTGCAACGCTTACAAACAATCTGTTCTACGACCACTATTTGATAAAGTAATAATGAGTTCGTCACTTACCCATGATAGCCTAGTTATAGTGGAACATTGATTCGGTCGCAAATCTCTTAGCGAAAACCATTTTTACAAACTGGGACCATTTTTGTAATCTAAGTCAGAAATTTACATATAGCGTTAAACGCCTAGAGGTATGCAACGCCCTATAAATGTTCCGTAATTCATTCAATCTTGTTCGATTTATACTCCATTATCAAAGTTACCCCAAAACAGAAAATCGACTTTCGATTATTTGAAAAATTATATATCCATTCGGAATAAATATTTTGGCAATCTATCAAGTGCAATCGATAGCTAGGATGTCAGTACTTGTTTTAAAAATATAAATTGTAATTCTTTGAAACAGCATGCATAAATATTGAAGTTTTCTTCGAAAAAACTATCCAAGTTACCCCGTTTTACGGTACATAAAAGGTGTTATCCAGTGAGAATACCCTTGAAGATTTTTGTGGAGATCCTAGTTGAGACCTTTCTGATGGAGACTGTTTTGGAGATCTCAATAAAGGATATTGTGGAGACCATTTGGGGGACCTCTAACGAAACCTCTGTAGAAGTGCTTTGTCAATAAAAAGTTTTTAGAGAACTCATCCTTAGAGATCCTTGGAGAGACCTTTGTTAGGTTCTTTAGAGATTTCTTTGTAGATCTGGGTCATTGCTACCTCAACAAACCAAAAAGGTCTTCTTAAAATATCTCTGTGAAAAAAACAATGAAGACTCCTTGGGAGACCTCTGTGATGACTCCTGTGGAGAGTTTAGTGTAAATCTCAATTAAAGCATTTTATGAGCACCTTTGTTGGATCTCCTGTTGAAACTCTGGGAAGACCTCATTGGAAGATTATCTTTGTGAATACTTTTATGGAGTTATCTGTGGAGATCCTGATAGAAACCTCCCTGATGGAGACTTCATTGGACATATGAAGAAAGAATCTTGTGAACACCTTTGTGAAGACCCTCCGTAGAAACCTCTTCTGTAGAAGTGCTTTGTCGATACCTCTGTGCAAAACTTGTTGAAAATTTATGGAGAACTATTTGGTGATACCTGGATAGACCTCCTGTAGCGGCTTTTATAGTATTTTTTAAGACCTCGATGAGTGTGGATAAACCAAAGGATATCTCTGTGGGAATTTATGTTGAAATCTCATTGAAGAACGTAATGAAAACTTGTGGAAGTACCTGTGAAAACTTGAGATGGGAAAAACGGGTCACTTTAGTGGCAGATCAGTTTGCCCATCGCAAGTGGGAACACTGTAGGAGCCTCTCTGGAGATCATTGAGAAATCCCCGTCAACGTTACTTCAACACCGTAATACGATAACCGCATTTTCAATATGAGCTGTGGAGAATTTTGCTACCCCCTTTTTACTTTGTTTATTCTGAGAATTGTATGAAGCATAAACTGCTCGACTTGCTAAAATTACCTTGGCCCATCATCTTCTGATATCGGCCCATTAGAAGTGATCAGAGAATCGAAACACAAGCTTCCACTGATATTCCGGTTTTCAAGTGTACCAGGAAACCTGAAAAAGTTCGCTAGGATTTTCAAAAGGGGAAGCTTTTGTGAATAACTTTATGTAGATATTTCCTATCAGAAACCTGCGGAAACTAATTTCTAATGAAACTTCTGAGGAAACTCTAACTTCACCGAGGTTCAATCCGTACTTGGTTTACCCTTTAAATTTTTTGCAACATATTATTCTTGAAGCATTTGGTCATTCTAAATTATCATATAGAAAATGTGTATTTAAATTAGCCACCAAAGTGGATATTCATTACTGACAAATATTGCAACTTTTCCTGTGAAATGTTTCCCAAACAAAGTAAAGCGACCGGGATTTGAATCAGAGCGGTACCGTTTTGTATTGTTTTGTTTTTATTGTTCTTAACATTAAATTCATCAATTTCAAAGACCAGCTTAACTTTGAGTTGGCCATCCTTATCACTGAATTCAAGAAAATCTGATCTAATGAATACTGCACATGACACTCTCAGTAAAGCTAATTATACTGCTGAGCAATATTTAGCCACAGATATCTGTGATTTACTTATTAACTTAATTTAGAGCAAAGTATATGATAACACTAGAGAAACGTGAAGCGAATTTGAAATGCAATGAGCACCAATCAATCAGGTGATTTAAACGATGTTGTAGTGAGCGTTTCATCCCGTGAGTAACCAGAAGCGACTGAGCTTTCCGTTGACGTCACTTTCGAATAGCTGTGCACTAACACATATCCATCGTCGTTTTTGTGTAACAGCTTTCTTATACTCATTGGATTTGCTCGATTGGAAGTGCGTTTGACAGTTTTATTGTAACCATTGGTTTCAATATTCGCTGACGTAAATCCCTGGGGCAACGTTTATCGAATAGTGATGGCGAAGATCAAGGGCTCAGTAACACCAGCTGAAATGTGCTCCGACAAACTGAAGTTGATAGTGGACGGTCTCTTTCCTACGCATGCTCCCACACCGTACGCTGATGTAGATGAAGAAAATGCCGATATTCAAGTTTCTAACGCCAAGCTGATAAAGGTTGCGGAAGGATTGAAGCCGAACAAAGCTCCCGGTCCATATGGTATTTTAAACGTTGCACTAAGGGCGGCAATCTTGGCGTTCCCTGATATATTTAGGACTGGCTGCTTCCCAGATGTATGGAAGGTGCAGAAGCTGGTGTTGCTGCCACACCGGGCAAAACCGCCAGGAGATCTTATGAGACCTATATGCTTGCTGGATGCTCTCGGTAAACTTCTGGAGAAGGTAAAGCAGAAGAGGAGAGGCAATCGATACTGCGCGGTGATAACTATAGACGTTAAGAATGCATTCAACAGTGCCAGTTGGGAGGCTATCGCCGGAGCCCTACACAGAATGCGGGTCCCGAATATCTGTGTAAAGTTCTGCAAACCTACTTTCAGAACCTGGTACTGGTTTACGACATAAATCAAAGACGAATGTCAACCAAAGTAACGGTAGAAGTTCTACATGGATGGAATGTTAGCCTTGACACTGCCGAATAAAGTCAAGATCGTCGGGTTCGCAGATGACGTAGTTCTTGCGTTAATTGGCGAGACTGTGGAGGAGGTGGAGATGCTGCAGCGGAAACGAAATCATTGAACCGTGGATGACTGGATGGAGTCAAGCTACAGTTGATTCATTACAAAACGGAGGTGATGCTGGTCAGCAACTGCAAGGCGGTTCAGCAGTTCGAGATCAACGTTGGAGGACACACAATCTCATCGAAGCGCTCTCTAAAGCACCTTGGAGTAATGATCGACGACTGACTTAACTTCAACAGCAACGTAGACTGTGTCTGCAAAAAGGCAGCGAAACCAGCTAACACTGTAGATAGAATCATGCCCAACATTGGAGGACCAAGAAGCAGTACGAGGTCAATAAGCTACAGTACAGGTGGTTGATTGTTATTGGCTTGATTCAATGTCTTGCTTGCGTTTGATCAGCGTTCGTAGTATTCTCGGCATTACCAATCTTACCGCTTTCTCTAACATGAGTAGAATTGAGCCCATCATGACTGACGAACTCTGCCAAACCTGAATCGTTCATGCTATCAACATCTGAACTTCGTGGCGGTAGAGATATTGGCTTAACTAGCTCAATCGCTTCTGACAAAACATCCACGTATGTCATTTACCCTTAGAAATGATGCAACATCGCAAGAAGATCCATTTTCAACTATTGGTGCCTTGAGCGACTGTGATTTGACTCCCTTCAACGTTTTTCGATTTCTCTACTCTACTTCTACTCTCAACGCATGACTAATCCGGAGTACGAATGGCGGGAAAAGCTGTAGCATTACGTTTCTTAGTACTTGACAAAGAAATCTTACCGCCTTGGGCTAGACTATTTCGACCTACACCTGTCAACGATTTCCGGATCAAAGCATTGAACGCAAAATCGTCAGATGTGAAATACTGAGAGCATACATAAAGTGATGTATCGGAATCTTTGATGAGCCCATAAAATTTCACCCATTTCGATCGCTTGCTAGGTTCTTTGGGGAAAGTGTAGCAACTCATGCAAATGTCACTGTTCTTCGCTTCCTGTGTCGTTATCTTTCACACATTGACTGCACACTGCGGTATTTTATCAAAATTTATCAGAATTTGTTAAAACTGTACGAAATAAAGTGGAAAAACTTCTGAATTATTGCTCTTTTTGCTTTCACGTCAAGGGATTTTAAATTGTAAACACGAATAGTGATGTAGGCAAGATCAGCGATGTATTGGTGTTAGGTGTCATTTTCAACATTATACAGTTATCACATTATTATACAGAACTGCGCCACCTGTTCTGTAGCTCATTGGTACGAGGTGTCTTTTGGCGACCGTATCATATACCATATTGCGAAACAGAGTAGTCGCTTGGGCTGCAGCGTTAAAAACCAAACGCAATCGAGAGAAGCTGGCAAGTACATTCCGGCTCATGGCTATACGGGTGGCGAGTGCCTACCGTGCCTGAGGACATAACATGCTACCAGCTAAGGGACACCAGAAGAGTAAGGAACACCATCAGATACAATACAATGGCCAGGTGGTAGCAGAATGGAATACCTCGGAGAAAAAAAGGTGGACCCATAGGCGCATTCCTAACGTGGCGGTTTGGGCGACCAGAAAACATGGAGAAGTTAACTTTTGTTAACCTAGTTTTTGTCAGGTCATGGATGCTTCGATGGATGAACCACCCTCGATTCAGGGATATACGAAGCGAAATGATGTCGGACATCATCGTGCAGAACATGTGCCAGCATAAAAATACTTGGAATGCGGTGAACAGAGGGATAACGCAGATTGTGTAGTCACTGCAGAGGAGATGGCGTGAAGACTACAGAGCTCCAGGCCGTGATCGGAGTAGGCTAGATCCAACGTACCCAGTCAACATTTTGGTTGGTATAACTTTTGTTATACATCATTCTATATGAATCAATTCAATCGTATAGAATGCATAAAAAGGCTATATACCTACCAAAGTGGAGGCTATATACGTACTTGGCACGACTTTTTCAGACTTTCTGCGACCAGATATACGATGCCATAAAATTTGGATGAAAATTAAAAAAAAATTCTCAACAAGTCTCGATTATCGGATCTTTGGATTAGGGATCGGACACCTTACCACTGTACTATAAGGGTTTTAATATCTTTAGAGTGATTATATTCCAATATTAATGCATGTTTCATGCACAGCGACATTTGCTTTGTTGTTCTTTGAGGTCCATCGTCAGCAGATACCAAGTTTGGGTGGCAATTTTTGCTAAGATATTGCAATTTCATATGATGCTTTCTAGATTGATATATGATCTGTCAGTTTATACAACTTCACGCGATTCTAAGTTGCACTATATACGACATGTTTTGCTGTCAACATAGATTGTCGTTTATGAATCGCATTGGGGATTCTTATACAACTTGTGTTGACATTGATAACGCATTATTTGGAATGTTGTGCGATTTTGATTTTTGACGCATGAATATGCGATTTTGGATGCACATTCTTATACGATACGTGGTTCACTGGGTAGGGAACTAGATCGAGTAGAGCGGGCGTAGCATAGAATTGGTAATAAGTTGTCGGGCGCCTGCATACCGGAAGCCATCCTCCAAGCGGAATTGCAAAACCGACACTGACACTTGGTCGCGAAACGTCAAGTCGGGGTGAGTTGAGTCCACCGCCAGGATCTACCTAGCTGAGTAATTCGCGAAACAGCATGGCAGAAGGTCGGTGGTGCGCCTGTGAACCGGAAGTTTCCCTCCACCCGGATCGCAGGTCCGACTTCGGAATCTTCTTGGCCAGCTGCTGAGTAGAAGAGTCCGCCTTCGGGTACTAGTTGAGGTGATCACGTTGTTGGACCGGAAAATGATCTTCGGGGCGCCTGTGAACCGGAAACTTTCCACCACCGAAATAGTAGGATCGACCTCAACATCAGCTCGGATAGCATCGAATCCGTAGATCCGGTAGCACCGGCTTAAGTCGTCGGAGCGCTAGTGAATCGGAAGCCATCCTCCAACCGGATTCGCTGGACCGACCTCGGTATCCAACTGGTCAACCAAGAGAGCTTGAACAGCAGCAGCGGAGAGTAGCGAAGTGCACATGAGATTCCAGTAGAAGTTCGACAGGGCTCTATCGTAAGGCTAGCCCAAGAGTAGAATGCGTCGTCACACAGAAAGCTGTGCAAAGCCCCAACGAGATTTTCAACCGCCAATTAAGCATAACGAGTAGTCGCAGAGACACCGTAGAAATGTCATAGTGAGCAGCGTTTTTAACCCCTCTACCGGCAGCTTTATTTTTTACCGCAAAATAAATATTCAAATAACTTATAACTAACTAATTATTATAACTTTTTTGTTTTTCAATATTTTTGCACCATTTTTTCACAAATTTTCAAAAAACTCTTTTAGTTTAGAAATCCGTGTCGATATGAAATATTGGTGATCTGCTTTTAAAGATATTTAGATGTTCCTTGGGGGACCGACATTTTCCATATAAAATGTCTTTGGCGGCCTTTTGTTTTTGATCAGTTTATCCAAAAAATAAAATGTGGGCTATATAATGCCAGGTGATAAGGAGCTTCTCTGAAAAAATCATACAAATCGGTTCAGTATTCTTGGAGATATCTACAAATAACGATATGATGTTTTTGAAGTTTTTAAGAACTTTATTTGGCCAGCGTGGTTACAGAAACCTAAATGGTCATTACTTAAAGACGGCTGCACCAAATTGATTCATTTTTTCACAACATACTCTCATCAATGTATTGTTCCGAAGAGTGAATATCCGAATACGATTAAAATTCTGTAGCCTAAGAAACTAACGGGGGTTCTAGTTACGGATCGGTCCCCCAAGAAATTTTGGAATATCTTCAAAACCAGATGACCAATGATCAATATCGATACAGATCCTAAAACTAGAAGAGTTTTTTGAGAGCTTGTGAAAAAAGGGTGCAAAAATATTGAAAAACAAAAAAGTTATAACGATTAAAATTTGAATTTTGCGGTAAAAATGAAGCTGCCGGTAGAGGGGTTAAAGGTATTAAACTCCAACAGCGAACTAGCAGAACAGCTAGAGACTGAGACTGACGTGCATGAGCACAGGAGTGCATGAGCACAGCCCTTTTCCGATGAATTTGCATGAGATGGTTCTGGGGGAGATTAAGGCATAGGATCATTAGGGAAAGCTTTTTAGTGGCACGACTAACGTGAGTCCCACACCTTTCCAAAACTTAACAGGCCAGGAATTTGAAGCTAAAAAGCAGTCTAATAAACCAAATCACTATGGCCCAAAAATGGGGTCGGGACATTTTGCATAAAGACGTTTCGCATACAGACGTTTGCATTAATGGACATTTAGCATAATCAGAATTATATGCCTTCTTTAAAATGCTACCTGTTTTTATATGAAACTGCTTTATGCGAAACGTCCATTATGCCAAACGTCCGTATGCGAATCGTCCTCTAAAACGGCCTAGTGGGTATAAAATACATAGTCCAAATAATATTGCTTTCCCTATATTTTCAACGCTCCATAGTTGTTAGTTTATGCTTAAGGATAGTATTGTATCTTGCCATTTAAAAGAAACAAAAAATTTGGTATGAGGACTGCAAGCATGTCAAAAAAATCGATATAATCGTACAGTTTCAACCAAAATATATCTTACATGAAAGTTCAAGTCCAATTCTACATGCTTGGTAAATTAGATCATAGAAAAATTGACGAATCATGGTTTAGATTTTATGTTATCATTGATCAACTATAATTTTAACAACCTGTAGTTCAAAATTTTAACCTGCTGGAACATTTCTGAGAGCCGAATCATATTCAGCAGCCCCAATTTGGCTAGAGACCAGACATTGCAGAAATCGTTCTCATATGATTTCGAAACGCAATCGAATCAAGCGAAGAAAAACATCACATCTGTATCGATCTGCATGATCGGAAATATTTCGCAAGTTGTAACAAGCTTGATCAATAACAGCTGCGAACGAGTGCCCCAAAGAGAGCGAGAGCGATGGGGAAACCCATTTATTTTCGTTTATTTACCGTTGTACTGCACTGACATGATAAATAATCCCCGAACATCTTATAGCAATGGTGTGTCCCGCAGGTTTGGATCTTGTTTATATGGGTTTTATCATTCCTAACACTGTGAATGTTCAGTGTGTTCATAGCTGTATCAGTAGATGATAAACAGGTTCTCATGACGTGCTGCGGATCATGACTGTTACAGAGAGCGATAAGTGAGAGATACTCTCAATTTGCTCTGAATTCAATCCCTGCTAGAGACCTATAATTTAATCCTTGAGAATCAAGCGTATGCTAGAATAAGGACGTAAGTAACATGATCGATTTCTCTCCATTGATCCTGTCTTCTGTGAATAAAATTGACCAATACTGAAAAGCGTTTTACTCGGACGAAAACATGCTTGAAAGACGGTCAGTTGTTTTCTTTGCATTAGACAAGGATTACTTTCCTACTTTCGCTAACCGTTTCATGTTTTGGGAATTGTGGTCCATTTTGCTTTTGACACTTTTGACACTTTGGCACTAGATATGACGGAATTTGAGACGGGAATTTAGTTTTCTCTAGTACCATAATCTGGGATCAAATTTACCACCAGGATGAATTTGATAAGGGCGGTACTAAATAGCATTTTCTTCAAGGATGTTGAATGTCTCGTTCGAACTCGATACATCAGTGGGTAAACGGAGTTAGGCTTAATAAAAGCTTTTGGTTCGGGTTCGTTGGGGGTTTTGTAATGATTGAAAAAATCTGAAATTTGATAAGGATTTTAAGATTCATGAGAAATATCTTCAATCACGTTTTTTTTAATCAATTTAAGATTTTTCAAAAATATCTATCTGAATTCATAAAACCTTTGCCTTAAGATATCCTCAGAATATTTTACTCCATAAATGTTTCATTAGATTCCTATCTTGAGGAACTCCAATCATAATCAGTAGATACCTGTGAGAACATATTTGAGATTTAATTGAGGGTTTTTCTTGAATCCTTTGAGAATTAGCACCAGTCACTATTCCAGTGGCACCTCTTCCAGATCACTTAAATTCATCAAAAGATTCATACAAAAATTTCCTAAATTAAAGATTAAGAAAGCACTTCAAAGTACTACCAGAAATTTGCTCAGAATCTACTCTTGAGATTCTTTTAAGCATTATTTTAGAAAGTCCAGCAGTTCAATCTGAGATTTCTACATGAACTTTTTCAAAAATTCCTAGATAAATAAACAAGTTTGCTAAGAAGTTTATTTCAGAATAGCTCCAGAATTTCTGAAAAAACATTTTATGATATCCAAGAATCTCTTTCTCTGAGTTTAATCAGAATGTATCTCTAGAGGATTTTCCGGTTGAATTCTTTGTGGGATCGTTAAAATATATAATTCTTGGACAATTTTCTGCAGTAAATTATGGAAAAATGTCTTGAAGACTTCTTTAATATCTCGAGGTAATCTCTAGACGATTATTTTTGGTGATTCACAGATTCCATTACACCATAAATTATTGAAGGCAGACATTATTGTGAGGATGTTAATTCAAGGCAGAATCTCAAAAACCACAAAAAATAAACAATTTTGCAAAATATCTTGATATAAGTATAATTACTAGGAGTCATTTAAAAATATATTGCGACTTTGGGCTAAATTCCGAATTAAATTTCTGGAACGAGTTAATCAGGGAATACTTGAATTTTGTGTAGATAATATATTAATAAATTGCATTAGTAGAATTGCAAAACGAATACTGAAAGAAGCTTTAGAAGAATCATAAAATATTTGGAAGGAATTTTCTTGTGTTGAAGAAAACTTACCTAAAAATAGTGGAGTCATGAAATAAGTTCCTTGTGGAATTTTTGGAAACATTTCAAAATAATTCTCGAAAAAAATTTAAATTTGATGAATGCATCCCTCATCCTTTCTGAATGGATTTAGGTTGAGTTACTTTTAGCTCTGCTGACAAGAATATTGACAAAATAACTTCAATTAATCAAAGAAATCTTGTTTTACAAATTTATGCTGAAATCTTTGAAAATTTAAAATAAAATTTTATCGCTCGTACCAAGTCTGTAACTTTCGATTTTTTCTTTTGGCTTGCAAAAGGAAGGGTTAGGGTCCTACCGTACACCACTTTGGCTACGCCCATGGTGCTAAACTTACATGTTAACTTGAGTGTTTGAAATGCTGTGTAAGCTTGAGTGTGACCTACTGGACTTATTTTTTGAAACCATATAGCATTACAAACTTTGTTTTTCGCTCATTAAACCATTTGTTCTAAAAATATGTTTATTTCAAAGGAAACTGCCTACATTTAGGCGTATTATGTTGAATAACAAAGTTTATTTATCCAATAAAATGATTAAATACACGAGCTGTAAGAATTTTGATACCATTTTCAGATTTAGGAGACCCAAATTTGGCTGATGGGATTTTTAAATTTAATTTTTTGCTATGTTATATGGTCATCATTATCACCCCAGATTGTCATGTTAAATTTTTAGTATTCATCCTTATTTTATGAAATGCTAAATGTTATTTCATAAAATACCGGTTTCGTATACTGACGAGGATCAATGAAGTACCAATATTGTCAAAATTAATTTGGCAACGTTAAAATTCTTAAGGATAATGAAACAAAAACTTGTAAATTAGTGATGTATTATCCTCGGTTTTCGATAATGAAAAGTCCATAGTTTTGGGACAATTCTGCTCACCGAAACAGCTATTAGTGCAATCAAAATTATAAATATGACATTCTTTTAATCGTTTTAATGTCTATCTAGTCCTTTGAGGGTTAACATATAAAAAAAAATCCCAGAAAACTATGCAACCTGCACACCATACCAATTGGAACCTCCTCCTCCTCCTAGAAGTTCAAGCAATCTCATCACCTCCAGGATTTACCTTCCACCTTATAATGAATATAAAACAAAACCAAATCTTGAAATTTCAAAATCACGTAGGGTAAATAACTACATGGGGCCCAGATACCAATAGCGGTAAACGCGCAGCTATTCAGCAAGACCAAGCTGAGGGTCGTGGGTTCGAGTCCCACCGGTCGAGGATCTTTTCGGGTTGGAAATTTTCTCGACTTCCCAGGGCATATAGTATCTTCGTACCTACCACATGATATACGCATGCAAAAATGGATCAAATTTATATTTTTCTGTTTTATTCGTTGAAATTGTGCTCTTTAAAATTGAAAGCATGACTTCGATTCATGCTTAACCCATAGAAACAGGTCCCATCTAAAAACTCCAGTGTGAATGCCCCCTGCCAAGCCTCTACTAACCTCTTTTTCCAGGTAACCAGCTCGGAGCGCGATTTGATTCTCCTTCATGCGTCGGGCGTCGCGGGACCGCTTGGCCGCCATGTTGTTCTTCCGGCGCCGGGCCCAGTACTTGTCGTCCTTCATGTCATCCGGGACGAACTGCTTGCGGGATTTCTTGATCATCGGTTGCGGCTTCAGCTCCTCGTCCGAAAAGGCCCGTGTCCGCGGGTCGAAGTCACGCGTGGCCGACGACATCGAGAACGCTGCAACATCGAAAACTAACATTTACAACTATGAGGGGAGATGCTCTTTATAAGAAGGGCGGGATCTGGCGTGGGTTCGGTGTGGGTGTATGTGTGATAGTGCGGGATCGCCGGGTAACCAATAAGCACGCGGTATTTTGCCAAATTGGGTATATAGCGCTCCTCTAGAGCAATTGAAGGACTTATCGCCGATTTGGTGCATAAACGTGCTTAGAGATTACTTGGAGAGTGATGGTTCGGTTCTCCGACAGTGGAACACCAAGACCGACGACAGGCAGTCAAAGTGATCCATAGTCGACTCGATTGTGAGGGCTTTTCAGGAGAGGATGAGAATGAGTGCGGAAAAGCGGGTTTCCACCGCCTGCCCAAGAGAATGGGCAGCCAATGGGGATGGATGAGACAGGCCAAGAGCAGGATGAAGGTGCGGTTAGAGGTCGATAGAGCAGCTGGTAGAACAGAGCTTAGAGCACTAGATATATATAGCTAGCATAAGGCCAAAAGGCGGGGGCAACTTACTTGAGTCGGCCGGCGACGGTGGGTTTATCGTGTCCGGGCTCATGCAGTCTGTAGGCGATGGTGAGCGTTCCCGTTTCGTCGTCACCTGACTGAGTCCGAGCGAGAGACCCGCACAGTGACCCAGGCTGTCGGAGCGGCTGGTGAGGCTGGTCGAGTGGCCGAGGTGTCCGCTGGGGAGGCCGTCCACCGGGATGCCGTTCTCTGACAGGAATTCATCGAGATCGGCGTACTGGAAGAATCGGGGGGAAGAGGTTAGTCAGGTTATTCGGAATCGTTGAGTAGATGTGCGATGTGGATGAATATGAAACTTTTGATGACAATTAATATTTTTTTCTTCTTTTACTCACGTAACGTCTCAATTGCCTATCAAATGACTATGCAGAGTAACGGATAAACTATTGCTTCCAAAGAGCAGTACTCAGAGCAAAGGTAATATGTTTCTTCCGAATGATCCTAAGACACTCTTGGGATGCAGGAACTTCAAACTATTGAACCGTAGATCTCTAGCACGCAACACAGTGTTTTCACTCAAATAGTTAAAAATCGTTTATCAATAGTTTTATCAAATTTTAATCATACTGTCTGACTCACAACAACCATTTCAAGGTCAATGTGTTCCGAAATATTTACTCCAAAAACGAATTACCGGGCTTTATATCGTTAGGATCAAGTCACATATGCCAATCGACTCAGGTCTGCAAATAGATGTGAAATCTACATATTCGTATGTGTGTGCAACAAATGTTACAAATTTTCAGACATATTTTTAGTTTCATGGCAAGTGAGAACCGATAGCGATCCGGAATGCCAGGTGCTTCGGAGGAAATGGCCATGTGGTAAAATGAACATAACTTCTTCAAGTACACGACAAATAGCTTCTTTCATGCCATGATGAACACAGCTTAAGCTTCAAGTTTCTTCATAAGCTCAACAAGAACCAATTCCTATTGACCTATTGGTCGGAATTCTTCAAAAAGTGAAGTTTGTAGGGTGGCTGATCCGGTGGAAGTGTGTGTCTAATATTAGTGGTTTTGTTTTATTGTTGTGTGTATTATTTTAATAAAGCTATTGTCAGTATAAAATGAATGTGTTAATAAAAATCCTGATATTGAGGCGTAGTCCGAAGCTTTTAAAAAAGAATTGTGCAAAAAGATAGGACAAGAAACGGTCAAGGAATGATTCCTCTGCCGAAATTACTTGAGCTGCACGCTGCCGAGAAGTAGAGCTGATTTCATAACGTCGGTAACGCCTGCCGTACAAATTAAATGGAGCTGTCACTTTTCCGTACGGAAAAATGTGCCGCTCAATTATTCCGCAAGTATGTCACTTTTACTCATACTGGATCGGCTGTCAAAATTACTTCGGTAAAAGAGAGAAATTTTACTTGAGCGCTTTACGTTTCAGGTGCATACTACGCATGAACACTCCGCAGCTGATAGGTAAAGCCGATTTCGTAACGTCGGTAACGCCTGCCGTGTAATTCAAACGGAGCTGTCATTTTTCCGTACAGAAAAATGTTCTGCGCAATTATTCTGCAAGTAAAAGTGACATTTCGCTTCAAGGAAATCAATTGCCAAAATTACTTTGGTATAAAGCAATTTTTTTTCTTCAGCGCTTTTCTTGCCAGTGGCGGACTACGCTTTAATCCTGATTCGTTGTTGAAAAGTAACCTCTTGGCCTATCTTGATGCATGGAAAATTTCTGCAGGAAATCGATCAAGAAAGCTTGTTTTTACTGATCGCAGTACGCAGTTCAAAAGAAATGTCAGTTCAAACGGACGTCGCTGTAGAAAATTTGTGCAAGCAATTGGCAAACAATTTCTTTAGCAAATCCTTTTCAGCAGCAAATCAGGTTTTTGTAACGAAATAGTAGAAAACAATTAGGTGGTACCTTCCTGTAATAATGAATCTTACGGGAAATCAATGTAAACTACTACAGTCAAACCTTCATGAGTCGCTATCTGAAGGGCCCATCGACTCATGGAACAGATTTTCTTTGGAAAGCTGCTTAAGGGGATCATCATAGTAGCCATAAAATTTTGTTTGTAGTATTGTTCGATATCGGCTCATGGAGGTTTCACTGTATTCTCAGAAGTTTGTCTTTACTATTACTGGAACATGTTCCAATAATGAAGAAGTGCTTCCTTGAAAGGTTCAATTATTTAAACAATCTAAGAAGAAAAGCTTTCGAATTCTATATTCAGATATGGAAAACGAGCTTCCGTTATTTTTGGGCGATTTGTTATTCCTTGAACTGGTATTATTAGCTCTATCAATGGTACAGACGCTCTATTTCCGTTGTTTTTTTCATTATGTCGCTTAAAGCCACTTCTAGAAAATTTTGGAGAAGTGTTTGAAGGAATTTATATGTGAATGTCTAGCCAACTCCTTGAGACTTGGAGAGTTTGAAGAGCATAATACAGAATAAAAAGATAGGTACATTTTGCTAATGCTCCAACGTTTGCGATATTTGGATTATAGATTTGCTTATTCTAGAGTGTAATATCCGGGATGAAACCTCTGGAAAGGTAAAACATGGACCAAAAAAATGCACTGAAATTACTGAATGGGTTCATTGAAAAATCACTTCAGTTCAAGGGTATGACTGGGATTAAGAATTTCTCCAAACCATTTCTATCGGGAATATTTCGATGAGGTTTCAGTTTCAGCAAGTTTTTTTGTTTCAAAAGCTTCCTGCACAATTGTTTGAAATGTCCAAGAAATCTTGGCTGAGTTTTATTATTCCAATATTCCATTAAAACTAGGCAAATAACAGAATGACCCTCAATTTTCGAAAAACTCGAATTTTATTTGCTAAACTCACTTTTTTTGGGACCAGGCCTTTCAAGTGATATGAGATTGTCCATAATCGGCACACATTCATTGATGTTTCCATAATTTGCAACCTTAAGATAAATTTTTGATCGAAAACTTCCAAAAAAGGTGTGCTTTTTGTGTGAATTCAATCGTCAGAAAATAAATTTATAACAGCTTCAAAATATTTGGGAACAGCTTAAAAAAAGCTGCGAACGCTTTTCTAAACACGAAGAAGAAGTAAATATGTCGATAAACGGATTTCTTTTTAAAGAATTGTGAACAGAAACGTTTCGAGAATGACCGAGTGAGTAGTAGAAGTAATAAACGAAAATATGGATGATTGAAGAAGGATCTTAAGAAAAAAAATAAGAAGGCTGTTCATAGAGCACTTTATGTAAACAATCGGAGATTAATAATTCCAAAAATCATGTCGTTTGATGAAGACCATGAAGTTTAAGAGCGTTTCTTGATGATTTAGGCAGAAGCTCCTAAAATAACATTAGAAGCAAACGAGCTGCAGAAGGAGTATATGCAGGTTTTGTTGAACAACTGACAAACAACAGTTGAACAAGGATAGATGTACTAGTTTTTGACAAAATGTTCACCTATTTTTCCATACGTGATAATTTAATGGTTTTCGAATTTTTAATCATTTTGTGTATTTAAGTATTTTAATACCAAATATATCCTGATATTGATACATTTAAAAATATTCAAAATGTGAAAGTTTTCGAGAATTCTCATACAGCCAAATAAGCAACCATCATAGCCATAACTGGTACACTTTCCTTACCTGTCGTAAGGTTGATGACTCCTTATTTTTGCAGAAATTGCATTTTTAAAGATATTAAACAAACGGAATACTAAATAATACAGGATTTTTTCAACGGACTACAGCAAGGAAACTACACTGAATGACAAATATGTTGGTGAAAAATCAGTTATCACAGTAAACTAAATTCCCAACAGTCATTTGGCATGAATAAATAAGATAAGTATTCAAAAAAGTAAGAGGTTGTTTCCGAGATACAACCGCCAAGTTGACGTTGGATAACGTTAGCTTCTTATATTTCCAAGCTTGAGACCTTATGAAAGATTTCTACTGATAAAAATCCAATCAATTTTCATACTATTTATTGCATGTCAATTCTGACCTACTATGGTGTGTTAATATTTGGTTGGTTCGGTTACCACTTCAATACCGATAGAATCGGTCGATGAAAGAAGTAACATGAGCGGTAACTCTTGCTCCCTAAACAAATATTCCGGTTGAACGTTAGGTCCACGCATGACCCACTAAGATTGGTTGCTTTAGTGGGTTCCGGATCCTAACTGGCCTAACTGATCGGTTTGTTTCATGATACCAACCTGTGCGCGATCTACACCAAGCGTGTCAGCATCATGCCGAAGGACATCCAGTTGACTCGTCGTATCCGTGGAGAACGCGCTTAAATTGAATTGCAGCACAATTACAAACAAAACTACCCTTTTTAGGGTCACAACAATGCACTCGACGTAAAAGAGTTACAGAGACATTTCATCTATTATTATTAATTGATGAATTAATTTATTTGTTTATCAATTATAATAGATAAATGGCAAACAAAGTATTACCTAGTTTCCCGTCGCTCGGGTCGGTAGCATTTTTACAGTCAACTGCATTATTCAGAGTAAGTAAAGTTTGTAAGGATGCTTAAAATATATCCCCGAGTCCCATTTCATCTTCTAAACTCGTACACTCGTACCAATTAGCTCACATGGTTTAAATAATCAAATTTCTGTTAGACATCACGGATTTCCATAGGAAATTGCCTACATTTAGGCGTTCTCATCGCAATTCTTGAAATTAACTATTCATTAGGCTGATTGCAAATATTAATTTTCTTTTATGTCTTTAAATATTGCATTATTAAGAATTTAGCAAGCACATTTGGATTCAGGGAGCTCATAATAATTATGTAGTCGTTTAAAAAAATAACTATAATCGCATTGACAAGTGATCAATTTCACCCCAAAATGGAATCCGATTATTCATTTAAAGTTGGTTAGCACTAAAAACACATTTGTTAGAAAATTTTGGCACATGAGCAAAGAGGCTGACCGTCGTACTTGTTTTCCTGCATTCAGTTTCAACATTATTGAAAACAGAAAAGAAAAACCATGAAAAATGATCAATTTCACCCGAAATTACGTTACATGTAAACTTCAATAAGATACCGTGGGGCAAGTGGGTAATGGAATTCGCATAGTTGAGATTCTTCAAATTCTAGAGACTTTAAATTGAAACAAATGAGGTCGTGTATATTTTTTAGCTTGACTCCCACCAAATATAAGCAGCATGCTGAAATTGATTTTTATGAAAAATTAAAGAAAAAAAATACAGAAAATTTTTTTAAATATGTCTTCTTACTTTCAGTTTACCGTTTTGAATAATCAATTCAAAAATAAACAGTTATATGCTCGATTTCTATAAGCTTTAACATTTGTTAAGGCTTCCCAATGAACAATAACATAAGTAATATGTAAACAAAGAAAATGTTATTCTTTTCACTTGAATTTTCTTCTGTTCAGTTATGTTAGTTGAAATGATTCGACAACATTATAACTGCAACATTTCCAATGTTAGTTCTTACATTATAGGTCAGCAATTGCATTTCTGCTCTGTATAATTCCCACCGTTCGTTATTTGTTTTTGAGAAAGTCGGATATGACGTCGTTTAACTCTTCGGGAGAAATCAAACGGAATCCTTCAATAACGTATTTAGAATCTTTTTTATGTGGATAGACCTATACCCCATTTTTATGTTTTGAACTAGCTTCACATAGACATTCCACGAGATTTCCGTGTGTTCTCTAATATTGCAACTTTTCAGTCAACGTCTTCCTTTTAATTGGCTTCCCGAAGTAGACATATTAATATTGTAATGTTTGGCAACATCTTTTAGAGAAGTTCCATGATTTCTAATAGCTTTTAACGCTTGTGTATAGTGTTTCTTGAATTATCAGCACGTTATGTTTTTCTATGATAATTGCGAACCATGTTTACTTATGGCGACTTAAAGAGAAAACACAAATTCAATCTCTAATGATACACTTTTCACTTGCCCCACCTGATAAGAAAATTGACGGTGTTTAAATTTAGTTATTTTTAGGTCTACGTCGAATTAATTCTAAAACTTTTTTTATTGCAGTTTGAAACTGTCACAGAGGACAACTAAGAAGTGGTACAGGATATTGTTTTCCGCAACTTTTTTCCACTGAAAATATTAAAATAAGATTGTACGCTGCCAACTTGTTACGGAGTAACAGTTGACAGGTTAACAATTTTTCACTCTATTATGCAATAATGGCTGAAAAATCTCAGAAATATCTTACCTATCGTAATGTTCTCAATGGCCTCAAAGGTTTACGCATGAGTTCAAAACGTTATTTCACATATTCAGTGAAATATATCAATTGTTTTCACTTACCCCATTTACCCACTTGCCCCGCGGTACCTTACGTCAAAACCTTATAAAAGCAAGATAAATGTGCTTTTCTATGAAAAATAAGACATGCCTCGATATTTACGAATTTTTCAATACTTTAGTCGTGAAAATCAATAGTTTTCATTGTTGGAATAGCTTCGTAGAAAGATTTCCAATCGATTGGTGCAAGAATCTTGAAAATCTATGCAGGCGTTAGTAAGTTATTAACAGTCAAAATCTAACCACTTTTCGTGACGCGAGCGATTTTTCGTTTTTCTAAATTGTACCCCAGTATGTTGCTGTAAGACGTTATCCAACGTCAAAACATACTAGATACAACCGTTTGACCTGACATTCAAAACAATTGTCTGTAGTATTTCTTTCCATTACGGATTGTAAGTGAATGTGAGGTTTCTTTCGACATCCTGACCTGTGCAGAAAATCATAGTTAAATATGTTGAGCTCTCGTGACGATCTTGAGATCAAATACAGTGGGATTCCGTTTTTGGCATCTCCCAATTTTGGCAAAAAAATGGATCCGTTTTTGCGATTTTTATTTACTTAATTGACATTTGTACATTTTTATAAATATCATCGTTTATTTTGTTTAAGTCTTTTGAACAGCCAGGTCAGTGTCACACTGACTGGATTTCAAAACTTCATCTTCGATTATATTTAATAAAATTCCATCAACTACTAGAACTACGCACTTATTTACTTCGGGATGGCAACGGTTCATGATATCAATAATCCATTCGAGTAACTCAACCTAGGACAGGACGTGACAGCTCAAGTAAGACTGCCCCGTTGTTTCTCGGTCGATAACCTTGACGATACAAAAATTGTTTTTTTTTAAAATCAGGTTTATATACAAAACCGCTGATATGTTAGAGAAAATTGACAGAATTTCCATTATATTGCTTTCAAATATTTTTTTTAAATTTATTTTAGCACTGTAAAATTAACATCGAATAAAAATATTTGAAATAAAGATTTATTAAAAAATGTCAAAACTTTATATGAAAACTGTAATATATGACTTAGCAACACGGCTAGGCTAGCAACAAAGTGCCCTGTTGCAATCAAATTCAGCGATAGGAAAGTAGGCCTTTGCCAAAATGAACAATGAGAAGTGGTCTTTAATGACAACCAATTGGTTTCGTTTTCGAACTTTGACCTGACACATCTTGACAAATTTGACACTAGGGATTCAAGATATACTGATTTTTATGTTCATAAAATACAAACTTCATTATTTCGTTCGTTAACCATTCTGTTTGTAACATTCACAATTATGTTTGTGAATACTTTTCTTATGATATGTACTGTATTTCTGAACTATTACACAAGACGGGGTTGGTGGTCATGGGTACAATCCCAAGCCCGTCCTTTCCCCGTACTTTGTAATTGTATCTTTCACTTGCTTCTATCTTCCACTCTTAATCTACCACAGTTCAACTATTCCAGTTGATCTATCACAGTTCATAGCATTTGCTAGAACCAGAGACGGACAAAAAAACCGTTTCCCTACGCTTCCATTCTTCCATCATTATAGCACGCCTTTCCTTACGTCTGATACATAGGCAGTCTGCTAACCAAACCAGCAAGCTTCTCTGCCATAACATTCTACCAGCCCTACACTTTCCCGCATTCCCCTCATTGGTCTGCATTCTGACGTGGCAGGCGCCATTGTTGTCTTTAAAATAGAAGATCACCAGCACTTTTATACTGAGGGTGTCTGTTAGTCCCAAGTAGTCATCTGATTGGTTCCATGTGTAAGTGCAGCTGATCTGGCGATACTGGGATTCTACCCCATTACCCCGAATCCCATTACCCCGAATGCCATTAACCCGAACGCCATTACCCCGAATTCCAAAACCCCGAATGATCCATCACCCCGAATGACATTACCCCGAATTCCAATATCATGGGGAAATGTCATCAATATCATCATGTGAAGATAATTGTAAATTCGGGGAAAAAGCATTCGGGGTGATGGAATTCGGGGTAATGGTACATTGGGGGTAATGGAATTCGGGGTGGTGGCATTCTGGGAAATGGCATTCGGGGTAATGGGGTAGAATCGATACTGGAGTTGCAACCACGGGTGGCCAATAAAGCTCAAGCGATATTTACTGTATTTCTAAACTGTTAGAGTAAAGTGGGGCAAAAGTTCGAGTGGGGAAAAAGTTTCTTTCTAAGATTTCTAGCTCAATTCAAAATAAAACTTATAAATTTCATGGTGGTTAGAATGCTATTCAAGAGACTTTCCCTCCAAATATCATAAAAATCGATTGAGATTATGAAAAGTTATGGCTGTTTGTTGTTTTTGGACGTGAATATTGTAATTTTTGGTCAAACTTTTGTTGCATGGAACCAAATAAAGATAAAATCTTATTCAATATTTTATGTAAGGGCATTTCTAGGCCTATCATAAGGATGCTTGGAGGTGTATTAGTTTTTGCTTAAACGCTTGGAAACAATGTTTGGCCCATTCGAATCAGTGGGGCAAAAGTTCGACCCATGTATAAACTCACTGAAAAAATTGCAAATTGTCTAAAATCCACATATTATCTTTAAATTTAGAGAAATTTGCCTGATCGTGCGAAAAATGTCACCAAAATTTTACATTTTCACTTAGTTTTGCGAAAATCAGTTATTTTTGTGTTTATTAAAATTAACCTTGTTTTGGGCAATTAATTGATGAAAATTTAGTGTGTATATTAGTTTACGGCTGGTTTGAAGTATGCCTATCATAAAATTATCGATATTTTGTGTTTTAGCCAGCGAACTTTTGCCCCACACTAGTTTCGAACTCTTGCCCAACCGGTGAGGCATAAGTTCGTTTAAAACAATCAATTTTGAAACTGTTATAATCAAAAATTGGTAAATATTTTGACACAAGTTTGTTCAGAAAAATTACAACCAATATGTTGAAGGTTCACTGTATGGTATTTGTATTGTTTTGATTGCTTTTGTTTTTGGGTATACTTTGATTACACCACTAAGGTTCAACTTTTGCCCCACCTTATTCTACATATTTTTGAGGAAATATCTTGTTCAGAAATAAAGGTCACTTATGCCATTATTGTTTTTAAATGGCCCATACATACGAATAGTATACACGAAGCTTATTAAATCTTTAAATACATTTAAGTTTTAATAAATATGTGCATCGTCTGTCACAATTAATATTACGGGTCTATAGATTCGTGCTATGGACCTATCTCAAAAAACAACCTGCTTCGAAGTGGATCGCTCCAAAATCTGGCCATTATATGGTTCTTTAAGAATGATTGATGAAAACTTTTCAAAAAAATGGGTTCCGTTTTTGGCAACTGAAATATGGAATCCCACTGTATTCAAAATTCTGACACTACTAATGATTCATGCCTCACATAAGTTCAACAAGCGATATGAGCAAGGAAAATGCAGTGGTTACTATAAATAGCATCGCCGAAAATGATTCCGTTGTCAAAACTTTCATAGTTTATTCAATTAGGTAACATTAATGAATAACCATTTAGAACAATTAAAAACCTTAGGTGATTTCCTACCTTATGGAGTATTCCATAATTTAGTTTTGAAATAACTCAAAACCTAAATGACTTATAAGAATTTGGTCTTCATATTGGGCTTCAGGGGCCATAATTTAAGTAAGAAACGATATTTTCAATATCTCCGAATTATGTTTACTTGGCTGATCAATGTTACCTCAAACCAGCCAAATAAAAAAATCGCCTAAAACACTTATTTAAACATGCATAAATTTTCTGGAAAACAAAATACAGTACATAATCACGAGCGGTGGATACCAGTACTTGTTTTAAAAGTATAAAACTTGGACCATTTGTATTTTCAAATGAGAAATCTATGAAATATGCCAAAAACTGATCAATATTATCCCGGATTATGGAACCCTAAACTGAAGAAATAGTAAAACAATGTTATTTATCTTCTTATTCTTAAGTTTCTGATAGAGCATATTGCACTGTTCTTTGTTGATTTCTTTTGAGATTTTAGTGCAATTTTGAAGCTGAATTCAAGTGAAAAAAAATTAATGTTTGCAAGTTGTTACAATCTCTATACTGATCTTTATGAGAAGTCCATAAAAAAGAGCGATGATAAAAGCCAGTCGTTTCGTTAAATAATCGATGAAGTTAGTTAATTTGGGGCCCAGATAGCCGTGACGGTAAACGCGCAGCTATTCAGCAAGACCAAGCTGAGGGTCGTGGGTTCAAATCCCACCAGTCGAGGATCTTTTCGGGTTGGAAATTTTCTCGACTTCCCAGAGCATAGAGTATCTTCGTACCTGCCACATGATATACGCATGCAAAAATGGTCATCGGCATAGTAAGCTCTCAGTTAATAACTGGGGAAGTGCTCATAAGAACACTAAGCTGAGAAGCAGGCTGTGTCCCAGTGGGGACGTAACGCCAGAAAGAAGAAGAAGTTTTATATCATGATCATTTAAAATAATTATCAAACAACTAGAATCGGTTGTATTTTTCTCAAATTTGAGCATCAGGTAAATCCCTTTTTAGTTTTACCTAGAAGCAGTGGTTGATTAACGGTTTTGCAGGTCACTAATCACGAATGCGAAAATGGCATCTTTTGTAAAGAAAGCTCCCGCTTAATAACTATGGAAGTGCTTTTAGGAACACTCAGCTGAGAAGCAGGTTTTGTCCAAGTGAGGACGTAATGCCAAGATGAAGAAGAAGTAGAAAAATATGTAAAGTCCTTTTTCAACATTTTCCGAACAATTTTCCAACACGGAACATGCAGGACTTTACACAGTAGCCAATACAAGATCGAGCAGTCCATCGGCTCTTGTGCTCTCATATGAAAGTGAAGTTTATGCGTTACAAACAACATTCGTTAGCTCCAGCATTAACATAATTGCCGAAAGCAAAATAGTGCTTTCTGCCTAAATCAGTAAATTACAGACCACACCGCACAATAGATCTCAATCAGCGGGTTCGTCGCTTCCAAGCATGCCAAAACTTTCGACCAATTGTGGCAGCGCGCAGTATAGGCAAGCCCACAATCACCCAAATGAATGAATTGGTTTCAAACATCCTCCCCATCCCCATTTCCCGATCCGAGCGGCGAACAATCAACCATTCCATCCCATCGGGATGGCTGATTGTTTATTATTGAATAATTTCCCATTGCTCTGGCGAGGCCACCAATCGGCGGAACTGGAGAAGAGCACTCTGCGTGACGTTGATACCTGCGGATGGTCCGAAAGTTCAATGAACCGCAGATTGGGCAAATCCAAATCTCATCTGCCCCGTGCGACGATGGCAGGGCTGGTAGCAACTGATTGGCTTAACATAAACGAAAATTCAATTTTTGCCAGTGAACAGTTTGGATTCTGACATGGACATTCGACAAGTTATCAACTTTTACGTGTAATAAATTAGATTCGTTCCAACAAATCTGAAGGCTATTCCATTGGTTTTGCGACAGTGTTTGACATGAAGGCTCGATATTAATATACATAACTTTAAATTTTAGTCATACATTGTAAGAATAATCTAAAGATATCTGTCAGATCGTACACTTCAAGTTAACTATCAGAACTCCAAATCCTGTAAGAGCTGTTCCTGTAAGTGCTGGTGCACATCAAGGAAGCATTTTGGGGCCAATATTATACAATATTTTCACATCTGACTTACATGAGTTACCTCAGGAATGTCAAAAATCTTTGTTTGCGGATGACACAGGCTTCTCCGCCAAATGACAAAGCCTGCGTGTCATCTGTAGTAGATTGTAAAAAAGTTTGGATATTTTTTTCTTCATACTTGCAAAAATGGGATATATCTCCTAATGCTTCCAAAATTCAACTTAAAAAATTCCCAAAAGCTATTTATTTGAAACCTTCAAATAGACATGTTGTCATGATCAAAGGAGTTCTAATAAATTGATCAGATGGAGTTAAGTATGTAGGTCAATTCTATAATTCTAGTTCATAATTTAACTTTCAAAAATCACATGAATCCGAATATAACAAATATATAAAATGTCTGTAACAGAAAATCGACATTTTATCTAAAGAATGAACTTCTGATCTTCAAACTAATTTTCAGGCCAGCCATTTTGTATGCTGTACCAGTATGGACTAGCTGCTGTAGTACCATAAAGAAAGCTCTGCAGAGGATTCAAAATAAAATTTTGAAAATGATTCTGAAGCTCCCTTAAATTGCAACAAATGTCAAATAAAATAATCAATCATTTTAGACAAAGATCGTAACATTCTTCTATTGTCTAGATTAATGCGTTATCTGTTTTGGTTAAATTAGTTGAAAGTGTGGGTGTGTGTGTTTTATTTTTCTTTTTAAGCAGGTGAAATCAATTCACCTGTAAACATTCTGAACTTCTACGGCATATTAAATGTAATATGTTGTTACCAAAATGTTAATAAAAGCCTTTTTAAGTTTTACCAAATTAGGATGATCGTGTTGTCTAATACAGAGCACCCAGATATAAGAAATTATTGATATGTTAAAAATGATACTGATAAAAAAAATAAAAAAAGAACAGAGATTTTCTAGAGACTTGAATTAATATGTGACAAAAATTTCTAAACAAAGTTCTGCTACCAGCCTTGCGACGGGGAAAGACGAAGCGCTGCCGGCTAATTTTGTTTGATTCACTTTCGGTTTCCCGAAGAAGATGCAATCCATCTCATGCAATCATGCGAATTTCCAACCCCGCTCTCCAGGGCCCGGACGGACAATTACTGGCCGTGTATTGTTCCTTCCCGATTCCCTCCTTCAACCATCTGTGTGGGGGCCAGGTCTGTAATTTATGATGGAAATAATCATTTCGACTGACTGACTGATCAATCATCATCGAGCGGAGCTTTGGCCGAATTGACTGACCAAGCTGTTTCTGTCTGGCGTGGAATCGGACGAACTCCCGGTGGGAACTTTCACTTTTCGGAGGTGCGGCACCTCGAAAACTTTTGGAATCGTGGATTCGTCGAGACGGACGGGCGGAACATTTGAGACGCTTCAATTTTGGCCAATTCCAAATGCCTCGGCATGGCGTTCGTTTCTGGGTCCGGTAGGTTCGATGGAAGCGGGACGGTTGGTCGCGACTTTGGACGGTTTGTTTTCAACGGCTGTTTCGCGTCTGGTCGTGCTTCAGACATGGAGTGCTTTGAACGATTTGGACGACGGTGGCCTGGCAGGCGGCATTGAATGATTACGTGAGTGATGAAGTGATTTCGCTTTTTGGGGGATATGAAGTCGACGTGTTATGGAATTATTGTTCCGCAAATCCGATGCATTGCATTACCGATTTGATAAGTCAATTATCTACAATTCTGTCAAGCTTGTGATAATAGCATATTCTTACAATATGATTCGAATGGCTACTGTGACAAGTGACACGTCAAATATCCTAATCTTTGAAAGAGATACTGTCTTTGGTTATGTTTTTTTGCGATGTTGGGATATTCCTTGGAGAATCCATAACTTATTCTGCTTATTGGCATTACGTCATTACTTCCACAGTTATTAGCTGAGAGATTTCTTTGCCAAGGTTGCATCAAATCCGGGAATCAAATCCAGACACTTTCAGCATGGCATTGTTTTGTAGTCGCGGACTCTAACCACTCGGCTAAGAAAGACCCCAGAATCCATGACTTAAACCTTCCGAACTCTTTGGTGTCATCAATCAACCATGATGACATTTTTTACGGGTTCATATAGACATACTTGGCTGAGTTTTCGAAAAATCACTGCCCGACTACGGAAAACGTATGGTGGACTACTGAAAAAAATCTAGTAAATTACTGACCAGATTTATATTGGTCTCTTTTGACATTTGAGAAAGGGTTTTATTGGTAGTAATGGATTCTTTGGCATCTTAGATTCATTTTTGACGTTTTTTTGCAATGATAGGTTAAACGTGTTTTTCTAGATGAAAGGTCCATATATTGATGCTTCACGTTTCGCATTTTTACATCTCAAAATCAGCCCTTAAATCAAATGTGATATAAACCACCCGCCTCGCATCATGAAACTTTAATATTTGTCAATTCTTAATGCGATTTGTTAAATCCATTCAATTTATACACAATCATGAGGGAATAGGTTGTAGTATATAACTACAAATCGGTCCTACAATTATGTTTTCACTCTGTTACCGAATGTCGAGTGCTCTATATTTAAAATTCTTCTGGCATCCTTATGTTTCAACTGCCGTCTGTATTACTCCTAAAGCAACTGTAAACTTTTATAACAACGATTCTCGTAAAAATGAGTTGTTCGGAACAAGAATCATAGTGTCCGGAATTGAAGGGTCGATAACGCGGAGGAATCATACAGAATGATTTAATTTAAATGCTTTCTGATGGAGAATAGGGGGAGATCTCCCAGTACCTGACACTTAAGCCACTAAATTCATTATTCAAAAACTATTGATTTTTTGCAGTCTTGGTGCCCATTTCAGACGAATATTACAACTTTTGTAGCGTACAAAAATAAATTTGAAAATATAAATATGAATTTTGACATTGCATTTTGATGATGTGTTTTAGTACCAAATTGACTTGTCATAAAAGGTGGCTCCCAATACCGGACACGATCTGGAAATGCCTCGAATTCTGTATATCATTGAACGTTTTTACTCCATGAAAAGTTTTCCATTGCAAATTCAATGCATTTGCAACATTCACAATAGTAATTTAAGTTTTACTTAGTCTGCAAGTTGGCCATCAAAAAACCTCTTTAATAAACGATGAAAAACATCACATTTTACTTGTTGATCTGAATTTTCATTCCTCTGATTTGTATAGCATCTTCAATACCGTGATCGATGAAAGTCATGAAAAATGAATGTATTTTGAGACACTGGTGTGAAAATTAATAAGATATTTTGTAAACAGTCAAGCTGTCCGAAACTCGGGGATAGGAGGTGCTGGACCAAAATTGTAGTTTGACCAAATTTAGTTCAAGTATGGTACAAAATACATTCATACTTTGAATTTATGATTATATTCGATCATACTTGCATGATCCAAATTATTTTGCCATATTCAAAATAATTACTAATTAGGTTCAAATTTAGGGCAATACGTCAAATTTCAACAATTTTCACACATCTCAACTTTAAAAAAAAAAGGCATGCATATTTCAAGGATGTGTTATTCTGTGCAAACATCACTTTCTATAAAAGCTTTCTTTTCTTCTTATACACCATCTTGATTGGATCATGATTTCTCAATTTTCGACTTTGTCCGGTACTGGGGGATCTCCCCCTACTTTACTGAAGCCTTGAGTGTCCGCAATTCGAAGTAAAACGGTATTTATTGAAGGCTCGATAAAGCAAAAGGGTCACACAGAATGATTTATTTAATATATGTTTTGATGGGCTATACTCCAATGAGACCTTACAGTCAGTGACAAGAGTTAGTTATTGGATTTAAGTAGAGATATTTAACACATTTAAGTAGAGATACAAACACAATTTCGATTCATATTAGGGACACTTACAGCCAGTGACAAAAGTTAGTGGCCAAATGCCATTTTTACACACAAAATGCCCAAATTTTGGGATCTGTATCTCAGCTGGTCCCGAATTGGCTAAAATTTGGAAGACGAACTACGAATAACCTGAAGTTTTGTGTATACTGCGCTTATTGAATTTCAGTTATTTTCTAAAGTGTTTCAGAGGATTATTGAAAGACAAATGTAAATAACCAAGAGCTTGTTTAAATTAATTAAAAATCAGTTAGTTTTGGTTGGTTAAATTGTTCACGTTCGGCAGCTACAAATCAAACAGTCTCTCGGTTACTTGATTTTGTGTTTGAACAACCCTTTGAAACTCTTTTAAAAATTCCTGTAATGTGAGGAATACTTCACAGACAAAACTTTAGATTATTTGCAGTTTGTCTTTCAAATTTTAGCCAATTCTAACTTTTGTCACTGACTGTAAGTATCCGTAATATGAATCTAAATTGTGTTTGTATATCTATTTAAACTTAAATCCAATAATTCCAAATTATACTTCTTCCTGTGCTTAGGTCATTTTAACAAGATCTATCCTATGCTTCCTTAACAGGATAAAACTCAGGATAAAACAAGTTCTATTGATGTGTTGAAATGGTTAATAAATGCTCTATTTGTTTAAATCGTATTAAAATTCAAAAACAAAGAAACATAAAGAAAACTTTTTGTAAATATATAGAGTAAAGTGGGGCAAAAGTTCGAGTGGGGTAAGAGTTTCTTTTTAAGATTCCTAGCTCAATTCAAAACAAATCTTATAAATGTCATGGTAGTTCGAATGCTATTCAAGTAAGAGACTTTCAATCCAAATATCATAAAAATCGATTGAGATTTGGAAAAGTTATGACTATTTGCTGTTTTTCGACATGGATGTTGTAATTTTTGGTCAAACTTTCGTTGCGTGGAACCAATTGAAGATAAAATCTTTTTCTATATTTTATGTAAGGGCGTTTCTAGGTCTATCATAAGGTTGTTTTGAGGTGTATTAGTTTTTGCACAAATGCTTGAAAACAACTTTTGGCCCATGGTGGGGCAAAAGTTCGAATCAGCGGGGCAAAAGTTCGACCCATGTATAAAATCACGGAAAAATTTTCAAATTGCATAAAATCACATATTATCTTCAAATTTAGTGAAATTTGTCTGATCGTGTGAAAACTGTCACCAAAATTTTACATTTTCACTTAGTTTTGCGAAAAACTGGTATTTTTTAATATATTACAATCAACCCGGTTTTGTCAATTTTTTGATGAAAATTTAGTGTGTATTTTTCGTCAAACTTAAGTTTACGGCTGGTGTAGAGTATGCCTGTCATAAAAGGATCGATATTTTGTGTTTTAGTCAGCGAACGTTTGCCCCACACTAGATTCGAACTCTTGCCCCACCGGTGGGGCAAAAGTTCGAATAAGACAATCAATTATGAAACTGTTATAACTAAAAATGGGTAAATATTTTGACACAAGTTTGTTCAGCAAAATTATAGCCAATATGTTGAAGGTTCACTGTATGGTATTTGTTTTGTTTTAACTGCTATTGTTTTCCTGGAAACTTTGATTATACCACTAAGGTCGAACTTTTGCCCCACCTTACTCTAATGAACGTTCAAAGAGCTCTGAACATCTATCCTAGTCGAGCTGTAATTCCAGGTAGAAAAAAAATATTGAAAAAGTGATTCAACCTTGGAAAAATGGTGATTTGCTCGGCTCTATATACTTTCACTATACGAATAAGTGTTCTATGACTCAATTAATCTGAAAATCAAATAAGACAGTCATGTCTACCTACAGAAGGTCGCCTAATGTATCTCTTTCGTATCAACTTTTATTTGAAATGTTAGCTTCCAAATTGCTTGATAGGAACAAAACTGTCTTTTACCATGATTACATTTCAAAATAATGTAGGTACTTTAAGGAACACACATTTAAAATTGAAAAAAAATGTTCAGATGTAAACAAATGCATATAAGAACCTGTCACATGAAAAGGCCTATAAGCCACTTAAAAAAATGTTTGAATTTTGTTTTCTGGCGGGCCACTCATGGCATGGCGTGTCAATGGCACTGGTCACAATTATTTTGGTGATTACAGTCCCGTCTTTTTTCTGGGCATGCTTCGACGATAATCGTGTGTTAATCTTGTTGCATAGACACCATCGCCATTGTTGAATGAGCTCTTTCCAAATGTGGAGCTATAAGAAACGTCTTATAAAATGCCCTATGAATCTATGCACGAGTTAATTAATTCAAGACTAACAATTGAAAAGGCCCCATCTCCAAAAAGTAAACAATGAGAAAAACGCAATCTTGATTTGTCAAACAATAAATCAAATTTATATTATAAATTGAAGCATTGTATGTGATTTTATCATCGAGAAAGTCGCTGAACAAATTGATTTATAGCAATGAATAATCATTACTATCATTTTAGCAAAAAATCCTACTAAAAACGAATTGAAGGTAATGAGGCTTTTATTTCACCAAAAGCCATGCAGCCCTTTTGATTTGTGCCCATAGACGCCGGCCGACGCTGATGAGGCCAGTGAGTTGACGCCTTTGTTTACTCTAACATGTGTTGAGGCCTTCTAGTTGTGGCTTATTTTTTCACCATCCTCAGATGTGGCCTTTTTTAAATCATTAATAATAGATACTAGAATAAGAAAATTAGTTTAGAAGAGTTTGAAGTGGTAAAGTAAGGTACATGGGAATGTCTGCAGTAAGAAAAGATTCATGCGGTCAATTAAATATGTGATTTATTCAATCATCGTCATCCATGAACATAATCTATGTTCTACGCGAGTGTGTCGTCGAGAAATTGTATGAAAATATTAGTTCAATTAAATTGATATTACAATTGAACGTTATTTTTCATGCAATTATAACCAAATCGTGTTTTTGTTAGCAAGTCGTGAAGTACAGACAGGCTGACACAGGTATTATTAGATAGTATGATACAACATACATCACTCCACAGAAACCCGACGGGAAACTTGATAATGTTCGCCGTTGAGACAATCGCTGGGTAAAATAATATAAAGAGTGGAGCGGCTGTAGTATAACTTGCATCTGCCTAGTGAATTTGGAACGTTTTTCGTGATCTAAATTGCAATTTGGATGTTTGTTCAATAGGCCTCAACTCGGTTCCAGTTGAATATAGAAATGAGGCCTTTTTAGGAAAAGGCCGCATTTGCGATGAATATCCTAGTTAGTGGGAAATGAGATGGAGCCTTTTAGAAAAATGGTATTTTTTCAACTTTCATGCATATTTTTGAATGGCTAATGTATGTTTCAGTAAGAATTGACTGTTTTACACTTAAATCAGCAGAAACCCGATTTGTTTACATTTTGGACTTGAGGCCTTTTCAATTGTTGGTCTTGAATTTTATGTTTGGATGTGCCCAATTGACTGGATTCCATGGTTACCTGATTAACACGGCACCACTCATACGGCAACAAGTTCATAGGAATGTTTACTATTATGGAGCCTCCATTGGATTCTTATCAATGAGAATATATACTGAGATGTGGAAGAAGGCATTTGGTGTGTGAAATCAGTGCACTGCAGTGTGAAGTGCAAAATGTTTCCCAGCTACAATCGAGCGAGCTCCCATAAAAAGCCGTTTAAATTAGTGATGATGATATTTTTTTGAACGTTTTTTTTTTTCTCTTCCCTAATACAAAGCTATTTCTTCTGCTTCCACACTTTAGTATACACGGACAAATTTTTTACCTAAATAGTGCGTTTACTTTATCCAAAATTCAGTACATCGATTATACTTCCAATCCAAAATCTCTCGGCATTCTCATTCTTCCTAATGAATGTTATTAGAGTTAATAGAGAGAGCTGCATCTACCCAATTGGTATACTTCGGCCCAATAAGTCAAATTTAGGCAAATTAAACTTTGAAACAACTCAATTTTGCGTCAAATCCTCCCAAAATTGAATATATTTTTCCAATGGAATTCAAGCAAACTACCTAGAGAGGACATTGGAAATTTAGTTGTTTCTTGTTAACGAAGCAAGATTTGGTGTCAACACTACAATATGCATCAATATGTAAACTAATTTTGCTACTAAAATGCGAAAAGAGCAACGATGAAGAGAAATCGATCATTGTAAGTAAGCCCTTATGAAAAATCAATGTCGACTTGTAAGATTCATAAGGCGCCATTCACAAATTACGCTTAAAAGAGGGAGGAGGTAGGCTCAAGCATAACTTCAAAGAGGAGGGACAAGGGGGCCAAAGTATCAACTTTCAGCGTCAAAGTACCGCCTTTAATATTTTTAATATTGTAATTAAAATAAGGTTTGTTTAGAATAATCTTTTCAGTATCAAGCAAAAATGTACTTAAAATATTATTTGTTTGTGAAGGTATGCAAGTTCACCTTAAAAACATCAATTTCAGTTTTGCTAAGAGCTTTTTAAAATATAATATAGATGGAAGTTTGATTGATTTTATAGTTCATTTGTATGTTTTTAGTATTGAACAGTAAAGGGGATAGCATTATAAGTTTTACAATTTTCAGAAGCAGTCTTTTCGATCAAAAGCAAGAAAATCTATATGAGAATATGTTAAAATTTTGATGATTGAGATGACAGATTTTTCAACGTTAAATAATTTCATCCCCACAACTTTATTCAACAAATGGATCGCCAAACGATTTTTCTAGATATAAAAGTATTTCGACAAAAGTTGTTGGTATATGCTGCATTGAATTGCCCGACGCTTCGAAAGCCGGACACTGGCCTTTTTCACGGTGTTTTTGGAACAAATTCCATTTTTTTTTCTAGAATCCACAATTAAAATGTCTTCTACATTTTCCATGAATAATAGCGATCGAAAGAAGACTTTTTGGGTGATGTAAGGCCGGTGTCCGAGGTTCGAAGCATCTGGACACTTTGAATCAACACGGTAGGCGAAATCATTCAAAATCTCATTATCAAATTTAAACCACAAATCAATTGTAGTTAATTGATGAATAGTTTTATCATCAGCTCACATATTTCTATTTCAGGTAAGTAAAATAAGTAAATAAATTCATTCTAATAATTATTCAGCTTGAAATTATTTGTCAGAAATTGGTGGATTTCCTGTGTTATCATACGAAAGTGCCTACATCAACTGTTACGTATCAATTCATTACGAAAATCGTAGTACATTCTTGTATGAAGTCTACGCAAAATCTTATTCCATGTACAGTATTGGACAAATCAACTTTTCCGATATTCCATCCAAAATTACCAACTTTGCTAGGGTTAGTTCCAGTTTTTTATTGACCGATTTGAATGAAATTTTCACAGCATGTTAGACATCACTTAAATATCAACATGTACTTTTGAGTAATTTTTCCAATCACGAGTTCAAAAGCAATAACGGTTTGACTAAAGCGGTTTTTTTTTTTGAACAATTTTAAGAATTGACATAACTCAAAACGTTGAAGAAAAAGCTACAAAAGTAGATTTATACAAGACAAAAAAGTTTGCTGAAGACATTGTTTATGTAGGACTTTAATATGTTTAGATAAATCGTTCATATTTTTTGTTAAAATTTTCACTTTTGCCACAATATCATTACTTTTAAACTCGTGATTAAAAAAAATATTATTCCAAACCTATTTTAAAAGTTCTCTCAACGTAATTGCAGTCACTCGAGAAAATTACTTAATAAATCTAAATTTAATAAT
The DNA here is from genome assembly GCF_002204515.2 of Aedes aegypti. Classification (NCBI taxonomy): domain Eukaryota; kingdom Metazoa; phylum Arthropoda; class Insecta; order Diptera; family Culicidae; genus Aedes; species Aedes aegypti. Next base: position 70,443,771 of record NC_035108.1, on the reverse strand, counting down.
TTCTTCTCTTTGAATTTCATGCTGCAGATTTGGATATTTTCTTTCGATTTATCGATTTTTTGATTGATTGTTTTAGCCAAAATCGTCTACGAATTAAGGAATCGAATCGATAAGTGGATTACACAGGTCAAATTAAAATCGATTCATTGGCATCGATTCTTCAATAAAATGTATCGAACGCTACTAGCAATTTAGAACTTGTTTTTAACGGAACGCTCTTGTGTAAGGGTATGCGAAATATCGAATATCAAACACGCTTCTAAACGAAACTCCACTTATCTTATACAAGCGGAATTTTTATTTTGCGATTTCTTTTCGTTACGCCAAATTGTAAAAATATCTCTGCGGAAAATTATAAACAAACGGAATAAATCGAAAATTTTGAGTTTAATTTCGAATAAAAACGGCAAAGCACACGCTTCTACTTCTATGTAGTATATCCCCCACACAAATGTAAAAAAAGCCTTTTCACAATATGCTCGCTGGGCAAGAGCCTTCGATGTTGAACATGAGTATGAGCATAGATGACCATGCAATTCGTAGTTGGTACTCCGTGATTGACCAGAAGATTCGAAATTGCTCAAAGATTTTATGAGTTTTTCTCCACACCACGTTCAAGATCAAATTCTGAGTGTGCCCTTCAAAGTTTTTATGGGAATTACTATGAAAAGTGCAAGCAATTCATTCAATCGGTCATAGTGTTTGGCTACGTTCACTTGAGGGTTGGAACTACGTTGATACTGTTAGGTACATTTGTCAGCTACAACTTTGCTAAGGCTGTGAACCGTTTCACCAATTCGTTTAACTATTAGTTAAAATTTGACCTTTCGATAGTTATTTTCCCCTCAAATGGTTAAATTGAACTTCGCGACCCATTTGAGCTTTGACAGTCGAGTAGTTATTTCAGAACAAAGTTGACAGATGGTTAGTTATTCTCAAATTCACGGGAGCAGAAAATAACTTCCGAACTGTCAAGTTTAACCATGCTTCAGAGCAGGGTTATTTCCAACCTGAGGGGAAATAACTATCGATCTGTCTAATTTTAACTAAAAGTTAAACGAATAGGTGAAACGGTTCACAGCCTAAAGAGCGTTTTCAAATTGGACGACTCAATAATTAGTTATTTTTTTTAATATGAGTTGGAAACCTTTGGTGATAATAATTTGGCTTCTCTGCAGGCATCACTGAATATATGCAGTAAAACATAGTAGCTGTGATCTCTTTGGCAAAGTTATAGCTGGCATATGTATCCAACAGTATTAGCGTAGTTCTAACCCTCGTGATAATACGAACAGAAACTATGATCGATTGAATGAATTTCTTGCTTTCCCATAGTAAATCCCATATAAACTTTGAAGGGCTTGTGTATTCTAAGTTTTCATCCAAATCAGTTTTATTTTTACACGGTTTTTTACACGCCTTTCGGAATTTACACGGTATTTTTTTTTTTTTGCACGGAATTCGGAATTAACACGTTTTTTCACTTATTTACACAAATTCCGGAATCGGAACGTTTTTTTGCGCGGATTTTTTTTTTTTGTACGGCACGGGGACCGTGTAAAAAAGACCTTAGTATATATCAAAATTATCACTAAAAAAAATTGCGGACTATTCAGGAAAATTACTTTTCGTTCGATATACTTCGTGAGGATTTCAATCTCGAATCGGTTTTTACGGAATACTGCAATTATTTGTTTCGTTTCGCTACGAACAATTTTGAAAATTCCGTTTTGTTTCGTATCGCCATGGAAAATACTCATATCGCATACTCTTACTCTTGTGTGAGAAATATCGCGGCTCTCATGCGCTAATCCAGGGTTCCCGAATTTTTACATTTTTCTTGTTTTGATTTTGATCTAGTGGCAATTTCCGGTTCGTGTCGGCTATATTGTATTCTTTTAGAAAGCTATAGGTAATTGTACACCATAATTGTAATCTGGAGTCAGGTGTAATATGCTTCTACAACGACTTGATGTTACTATTAATGTTTTGCTGTATGTATGATAAAATTGTATACGTGATCTACTCGTTCAAAACCATTAAAAACTCACCTGGTGCACTTTGAGATCAGAGTCGTAGGGTAGCGTTTTGTCCCACAGGTTCGGCCCCAGGAACGCCGCCTGTGCCTCGACGTTCCACGGGTCGCCATCCTCTTTGTGTTTGTCGTCGCCGCAGATGTCTTTGTTATTGCTTGATTTACCTGAAAATAGAAAGACTACTATTAATTATAGATTTGTTTGGTGAAAATTATAACGCGCAGTTAGCAAAAAACAAACAAACAGAAATCGGAACTCACACACGCACAAAACGGCAATCGATTTTCGGGGTTAGGTTTTGTAGGACGATCAACGCTATTGTGAGTACGGAACAAAATGCATACGAGTTTTTTAAAGTTCTTCAATTACAGAGCGATGATGGCAGCAGCAGCAGAGCGGAAGAAGAAACGGAAAAAATCCGAAGTGAGATGGAAACCAAGGAAACCTCAGAGCTGAACAACAGCTCATAAATCTCAATAAGTGATCATCTCTCGTATGGGGAGAGCGGTGAGACGTTCACAATTCACACGAGAAAACCAGTTAACGGCGTAATAAATCTCATTAACTATTACCGCATCTTTTGTTTCGGGTTTACGTCGATTTTTCTCTCTGTAACCGACTGGCGGCGGCGACGGAAGAAGTGAGAGGACCCCGAAGGTAGATTGACTGAAGCAGATCAGCTTCTTCTTCAGACCACGGAAGAAGAAGGATAATAATGGCGAAAGAAACAATGTCCGCTGTGGTAGAGCGGCATCTTCTTTGACCACCGAGAAAATGGAATGAGAAGCTTTACTTTTCTTCACTGGTTCTTCACTAAACGAATTGAAAGCGTTAGCCCCTAGTAGCATAACTGAAGGAACTTTACGAACTTTGAAGAGAGGCGTTGCATGAACTCCAAACGAATAGCAAAGATTTTGGGGCAACGAAATTTATTGTAACATGCATGCCTTTTTTAATTTTTAAAGCAATTCGTGGATGAAGACATATAAATTCTTATCGTCATTTCTATATACAGATATTAGCATTCTCAAAGAATATTTAGGTTTTCCCAGCATTTTATCGAGTAATGGATTTATATTTCTTCAAAACTTTCGAAAATAGGACAGTATTTAGATTTCTGAGGACAGCTCCTGATATTTAAAGCTTTCAGAGTGGAATATATTGGAAGACAATTCTACTGAGCAATAGGAAGATTTTTTCCTGGAAAATTCCACCAGGCATCCCTGCTCAGAAGTCTTTTTTGAACACTCATGACTAATCAACTCCTGCCAGTCTCTTGTACGCTACAATTCCTCATCAAAGTTGCTTTCACCAACGGAACAAACCACTGATTAGCATATTACGCAACATGTTCAAACTTGTACTGCTCCAAATCGCCCTTCCAAGCTATCCACCACAACTCCACCGCAATACTCGATCGGCCATTGTTTACGAACGAAGAATGCAACGCAGAAACAATTGGCACTCATTAGTAGTGCAATGTGTATGTGTAGAGGAAGAGACCCCCTCCTCACGCACTCTTCTGAGTATGCCAACGCGCTGCGATCGGAAACAACATAAATAAACCACAGACATAGTGCCTTCCACTTGGAGCGGGTCTCTTTCTTCGGCGATGCCCGAAAAAAAGTTTACTATTAATTTACCAGTTGAACTTGTTCAGACACAATACAATCTATTAAGTTGATTTTTGTTTAATATTTTGAATTGGAATGCTCGTTCTTTGAAAGGTAAGGGGGACGAGCTAGAAAATTTTCTAACAACTAATAACACATGGAAGAGTTACTATCATCATTCATAGGCGTATACAAAAACCTTTTTTCGTCAATAAAAACAAAAGTTTTTGGTGTTTCTGTTGAAAAACGGCTTGGTTAATATACTTTCCTATCTGCCTATTTTCCTTTTCATTGCATTGGGCAGCAAGTAAATTTGCTTCAAATTGAATTGCGGAAATTGACTCTTAATAAGTCAAACTTTAATGCAAAACATCCCTAAAAAAAATAATTCCAAAGGCAGAATTTTATTTGGTGAGTGCTCTTCAGGATATTTATCATTTTAGTATCCTGATAGCCCTACTTGTTTTTGCTTTTCTAGAAACCCATTTACAATAGATTTGATCTAAACCGACTCTAGTCATTTTTGTAGCCAACTGGTTACACACGCTGATTTTGATTCTGATCATGTCCCTGTTACATTTCAAATGTTCCATGAAACGATTTGTAAACTTGTTCAAAAACACAATACATCGTATGGTATTGTAAGAATATTGTTTATCAGGACCAGCCGCATAACTTACCAACGGGCACCTCAGTAAGACCCGAACCGGCTTCAGTAGGATGCTAGTAGGTCTACTCCGCCCCACCCTTTGTCACCGCTAAACCCCTCCCGCCTGCAGCACGTCCCCGGCTAAACACCCTATTATGTGGAAGCGCAGGCGCACATACCTAATGCAACCGGAGAGGGCGCGCATCGGAGGTCTAAGCTGCGGCGCTGTCGTAATGTGTTAGCTGAATTCCTAACATGGTCGTCGTCGGAACCTAGTGGAGGAACCCCGCTACCAGTAGAAGAGGTAGACGAGACAGGCGAGGAAAGCCACACAATTTCACTTTCGCTTTCGGTCGGTCGGTTTGGTCGGTCGTCCGAAGAGAAGGAATTAACGTGTTATGTTGTTGTCGTTGTTTCTGGTCGTGTCCGAAGCGGCCTTTCGTTTCGGCTGGCGAGCGGTTCCTTCTTAGCTGTTGGATTGATGGAGTTTTGTGATCGGTTTCGGTTCGAGGTTTTGTCTCGTTAAACGAGTTGTGAGACTGGTTTATGCGATTTTTCGTGATTGTCGATAAATTTGACTGGGAGTCATTAAAGTTCGAATAATGACGAACTGTTCGTTACTATGAGCTGTTCGACACTTCCTATGATGGCTTTCAGTCCATGAGAAGGTATTTTGGCTGGCATTAGATACCTAATAAACAATCAGAATATTTGGAAGAATTATGAGGTTTTATACCGGAATGTGCAATTTCTATGGTTTTATAAAATTTTCTGGTAATTGTCATTGATGTTTCGCCTCACATTCCTTATAATGCAACCTTAAAACTTCTGAATTGATATTCATCACATGAAGCTTTTAAGTTGACCAGAATTTATCTCGTATTCTTTTTGAGCCGGCATTGCAATATTCGTTCTCAATTGACTCCGAAGCACGATCAAAGTAAGCGAAGAAAAACATCGCTTCTGTATTGGTCCATGATCGACAATGTTTCGCAAGTTGTAACAAGTTTGATAAATAGCAGCAGCGAAGGAGAGCCCTAAAGACAGAGCGAGGGTAAAACCCATTTCTCTCGCTTATTTAAGGACTGTTCATTTTATAAAGTGGACACTTTGGACATGCAATATCTTTTTAATTTATCAATGAAATCGAAATCGGTTTTCTGTACATCGTTCGACTAATATTGTACAATGCTGTGGTAATAAAATAGTTACCAAAATAATATGATTTCACACTAATAAGGCACAACGTTTAGAACGGTCGATTTTTGGAGGTTATCAAAATCAAGGATTATTAAAAATCGGCAGGAAAATTCGACAATTTATATTTTTAATTTTCAAAAAATGGTTGTACTTAGAAAGCATCATCAATTAGAAGCTTGCTAAAAAATATCAAGTTATTTTTGGAGAAGCAATTTTGCAAATATCATAAAATCATTTTTTATCATTTTTTTTTAAAGAAAAATATCTTAATATCTGAGTAGAATTTTAAGGTTTAAAGTACGTCCAGACGGAAGTAATAATATAGTATTTATAATAAAAATAACTTACGCCTTCATAGAGTTGCTGATTTAGTCCCCACGTCATATTTTAAGCACAATAGAAACACAAATAATTTATTTTCAGAAGACCACTCAAAGCACAATGACAATCATCAAGATTGGGAACACTGCTTGAATTAAATCATATTTATTTTGCATGTATTATTTTCAGAATGTGTTATTCTGAGACAACCTATCAAAATATTTTGAGAAAAACGCTTACAGTTTGCTCTAGATCGATAAACATGCGTATATAATTTTAAAAGTATGGGATTTTTCAATAAAACGACCATAAAGAGTAAATTTGGTACCCAAGAATGCGGTTAAAACTCAAGATTTTCCTTTTTTTTATACATATATAGTTTCTTTAGTAATCTAAACCAGTTTTGAACACGCCTATTACTTTACCTTTTTGCTGGTAGTAATAAGATGGTGTATCAGCAAATTTGACCATAAGGAATAGATCACTAAAGTGACTCAGCGTCAGGAACTAATGGAATATTTTTGATGTTTTTAAAAGCTCTACCTTAAGTTGAATAGTAAAGGATACCAACATACAATTTGTTCATTAAATTTAGGATTTTTTTCATGCGAAAAATAATGCTTAAACTTGACGAACAGTTTTTCTTAGGAGTTTTTGCAAAAACAATTTAGTTCTTCAACCGAAAGCATTTTGTAAGTTTCTGTATTTTCATAACATTGTAGAATAATAGTTGAACGATACACAGAAAACCGTTTACGATTTCATCAATAAATAAAAAAGATATAGCATAAACAAGGTGTTCACTTTATAAAATGAACAGTCCTTACCATTGGGGGGTAGGTGTGGAAGCGATGTAGACGTATGATAGGCAAACCGTTTCAACACTAAAAAATCACACTCGCTCTTCGCGCATGTGTAATAGCATGAGATGGATGGATGTGGGTTATGAAAAGGGTCTGTGGGGATTTGAATTCTAAGCTTGTAACCAACTCAGTTATTGGATCACCAAGTGGCTCGATAGATTAGTTGGTAAAGTGCTCGTCTAGCATACAAGAGTCCTGGGTTCAAATCCCATCCGAGCACGTGGATTTTTTTCATGATTTCACCCATTATTTGTTCATCTTTACCACACGTAATGAGTTAATTAATTTGTACCAAAACGGTTTTAGGTCAGTGCAATGTTTGATCATTGAAACCGTTATGAAACCAACATTGGATTTATTGTTACTAGGTTACACCATTGTACACTAGCCTGGGACACGGTTATATGAAAAATTCAGATTCCCGCTCCAGTCCTTTTTTTGGATTGCATTTAGGTCCCATAACAACTGTGCAAAATTTCAGCTCGATCGGAAAAAACTATATTTTAGCGCCAGCCGTTTAAAGTTTGTATGGGATTTAGTATGGGAAAACTTACTTTTGCAAAGAAAAATCGCCAGAGGTCGCCCATTGACCTCTATAAAAATTTTGAACACAGATCTCGATAGGTATTTCTACGATGAACAACATCGCCTAAGACCGCAAAGCAATCCGATGCTTGTGAAAATGTTATTAAGCATAGACTATTCGGAAATTTTGCCCGATTTTGTTATTATTGTTATTCCTTTACGTGTTAATCAACGTCGCCTTGCCAATAGGTTTCCATTGAATAACTTTTTTCACAAGTGTCAGATTATTTCGCGGTCTTGGACAATATTCTTCATTGTCAAAATAGCTATCGAGGTCTGTTCTCAGAATTTTTATATAGGTAAACGGGCGACCTCTGACGATTTTTCTTCGCGAAAGTAAGTTTTCCCATAGTAAATCCCATACGAACTTTGAACGGCTGGCGCTAAAATATAGTTACTTCGGTCGAGTTGAAATTTTGCACAGTTGTTATGGGACCTAAAAGCAATCCAAAAAGTGGACTGGAGCGAGAATCTAAATTTTGTCCCACACTAGTGTACACACTTAGATAATATCCTTGCCAGCGATATACGTTGTACCGTTCTGCATCGAATTGCCGGACGCTTCGAAAGCCGGATACTGGCTTTTTTCACTGTGTTTTTGGACCAAATTCCGATATTTTTTCGCCTGGCATTCATAATTAGGATGCATAAAAGTTGACGAAACAATAAGTTTTGGGTGATTTAAGGACAGGGTCTGGGATTCGAAGCATACGGACACTTCGAATCAACACGGTATAATGCATCCCAATCACAAAAATTGGAACTGGAAGGATTAAAAATTTGGGAAAGATACATGAAGACAACCTGAGTTTCCAGTTGATTACAAAGTGAACTAGAGTCGGCAATGACCGGATAATTGAATTGAATTGAGAGATATTCTGAAGAGCACTCGTCAGAGCACAAATAATTTCTATCCTGAGTACTGAAGTGATCCATGACAGATTTTGAATCGACTTTTTACCAAGATCCTTCGCTGATTTCTAATGAGATCGATTATGAATTTTCGGTAAGACCTTTGCACAAGTTTTCACGAGATTCTGATAGATGCACGATGGAATCTTTGAGGTAAATTTCAGGCAATTCTCTAGCGAAATGCATAGTGTATTGTTTATGAGATTATGGTATCCTGATGAAAAGAGTTTTTGCTGGAATCCCTGAACGATTTTTGGACTAATTTTGATCAGTCATCATGTATACGTAATTCATATCAAGAGCTTCTGATCAGCTTGCCATTAGCGCACAAAAATATCCATGCGCTTGAGCACGTGCTTTGGTGAGACACCTTTTTTTAGATCTTGCAGGCAAAATATTCAGAAGCATTCTAGCACATGTGCTTACCACCGAAGAAGCATAGTCATAGGCCGAAGCCGTATGCTTCCATGGGGTTATTGTACTAGGCAAACATAACTGCATGAAAGTACTCCTGGTAATCTCATGTGACGAACCGAGACGTCTCATGAGACTCGCTCACTAAGATATATTTTGTACGTATCTCCATCTCGTGCCTCACATAATCTGTGAGATGCGATATGAAATATCGCTTGGCACACTAACTCATTTAGGTATGCATGAGAAATATGTTATTCTGATTTTGGTTGATTTTATGGAAAGATGACATCATAGTTGTTTTTTCTAGGATCCAGTGTAAACGTCTTAATGGATGTATTGTACAGTTGAAGCTCGTTACAGTGACATCGCAAGAGACCATCGTTATATGGATAAGCCGCTATAAAAAAATTTCATTACAAAGAACTGTTATCTCATTATAAAGAGAAGATTTATGTGTTTCAATATTATTGACAACTTTCATAAAGTTTTATTTAGAATTATGTTCATTACGGATGGCTCTCAAAATACTGATATTGAAGGGACCATCAAGATCGGGACAAACATATTTTTATTAATGCTTGATAGCTTGAAAAGTTGTCGAAACCTAAAAAAATAATAGGTAATATAATCTGGTTTTATAACCTTTAAAAATGCGAATACCGACATACCGTGCAACAGCGGACGTTTCAAAAGCTGAAAATACACCTTTTTAACGATGTTTTGGCAGAATTTTGATTTTTCGCATTTGTATTCAGTTGAAAGTATTACTTTTGGGTGAATCACGCCCGGTGAAAGGGATTCGAAGTGTCCGGAAAATTCTTAACATCACGGTACAACGCGTTCACGGCTTAAAGTAATACAAGAGACCATGCAGTTTTTGCTATCTTTTGTCTCATTTTGAACGTTATCATCAAAACTTTGTACAGCAAATCTCAAGTTTTAATGAAACGATATGGCTATTTTTTAATGTACACTTTATATGAGATTCTTCAAATAATGTTTTCTCTATGAAGCTTATTGCAGAGGCCTCGAAAACAAAGACATATTTTTTCAGCTTGTTATGTTACATTGTGCATGAGCTAACTCTAAATAACTCTGTTTTGTTATCAAGTGTAACTTACATGCGCCTGTTATTAAAAATGCCTTCATAAGAAGTAACAATTATATACAGAGAGAACGTCGTAATAGAGAAATGTCATTTTAAAAGTTGAAATAAATATGGGAATTTGAAGGGACCGTGGAAAACGTCGTTATAGAGATTTGTCGCAATAAAAGTTTTCACTATAACGAGCTTTGATTGTATGAAAAAAGCTGTGAATTCTGAACGATATCTAGAGAATTTTATAACAGATTTCAGGTAAGATTTTAGAGTGATCTTCTGGGATTCCAAATAAGATCATAGACAGATCTTCAATAAATGATATTAACAAAACTTCTCGTGAGGTTTTTGTTTCATTCCTGTTGAGGTTTATCCTACATTCCAACAAATTTCAAAAAGAGTTCATAGGCTATTTCAGAGATGGACAAAAATAATCGAGTCCATTTAAGGTGAAACATCTCGGAATACAAAGGTGGCCGCCAAAATGGCCGACTTGTGCCCCTACTCACGTAAACTGCAGAAATAGTTTGAAAACGATTCTGATCTTCATCTGCTAGTGCACAAAGCCAAAATAAAAAGTGCACTGCTGTTGGACGCTTTCCATGCAAGATTTGTGCCTTTGAAGTTTAAGTGCAATCTTAGAAGTTGATTCCAAACTGTTTCACCTGAAAAGATCCAGATCAATCAAAAGAACGAGTGACCCGTGGCTCTTTTTCGGCGAGAGGTGATTCATTTGATCATCTTGGATCAAATAAGAAGTGACCCGAAAAAAAGTTTGTTTCTCGGGTTTATTATAAAACAATCTGACGTTTAATTTTTTTTCTCATTCCTGCACACGCACGCATATGAATTGTTTTCATACCGTTTCCGTATGAAAACAACAAACAAAAAATCCCATTTGATTAAAACATGCCTGATTTGCGCGCCACGGCATACCTTTAAACACTTTTTGTTTCAGCTCCGCACTCACGCATACACAGTCAAACAACTAATTTGCCCCGCCCACTTGCATACAGGCAGAAGAGAGATAGAGAGAAAAGTGCCCACTTGAATGACAAAGCACGTTTGATTCTTCTTTTTGGTTCGGGTAGGAGAAATCCGTCGAGTACATCGTGTTCGTAAGTTTCTGTGGAAGAATGAGAGAGCGAAAGATACGAAAGGAACGATGGAAGTCGCGTAACAGGGAATGAATCACTCTTTTTTTCGTTCTCTCGGTTCAGTTCACTCTTCGTACGGGAGCCGATGAGTCACTGAACCGTTCGAAAGATCCGGTTCACTAAAATGAGTGATTCAAATAGGATCCGTTAGCTAAAATAAGCCGTTTTGCCCAACTCTAGATTATTCATAAGATCCTTGATGGTTTATTGAGAGTTTTGAAGAGATTTCTTGAGAAACCGCTGACAATTCATCGATGTGATTAGTATTTATTACGAGACTGTTGCCAATTATCTCTCTAAATTCCATATGAATTTATAGCATGACTGTTTGTATATTTTTTTCAAAACTATCGAGGGATTCCGATGAAATAATTGATAAAATCATGAGGAAATTAATGAAAATTGGAATGTTTGTGATATAATTATTATTAGAGACCGAGTATACCTCTGCATCTCAATAATTATCACAGGAAGAGGCTTCTTATAGTAGAGAGGATTCTTTAGTTACATCATATGACTTTAGTAGATAGTTTTATATCAACACATATAGTTTTTCGATACTTCTTTCGCACCAACACATCGTGAAATTATTACAAACTTCGTTGTTTTGTATTCCTTGGCACCAAATGAATTCTGTAATATATTAGGCTCATAAATCAGCATACAAGCATGCAAAATAACAGAAATCGATGAATAATGACTTTCATACAGTCAATATTTCAAAAACCAGACGAGCAATGACATTTTTGAAACGGAAATAAATTTAGCGACCTCGAATTAAGTAAAAAGCGGTATTTTGGTGCTTGAGACAAAAACTTCTTCAACAGATATCGGATCAACTTTTTGCCGAGATCCTTCACGGATTCCAAATAAGATTCTTGATGAATCTTTGGCAAGTTTTTTCTGAAGATTTTTGACGAATTCATGGCAAAACGCTCTTTGGGTTCCTTGCTGAATACTTGTCATTTGAGTTTACACTACTATTCTTGGTATATTCGAGGAGAGATCATTGTCAGATTATAGCTAGCACATTCAACAAATTATTTTCAATTTCTTTATCAGTAATATACTGAGATCTAAGCAGATTTAGATTCAGATTCAGATTCAGGCAGTTCCCTTGCAGAATGTTAGTTGTTTTTTCTAAGATTTTTGGTAACCTGCTGAAGAGATCTTTGATAGAATTCTTGAGTGATTTTCGGTGGATTTCAATAAATGACAGTATAGCTGGTTTCTCCCTAGGACCCAGTGTGTATTGGTTGACTCATGCAAAAAGCTGAGTATTCTGGAGGTATTCATGACAAATTTCTGGTGATAGTTCAGCGAGATCTTTTGAGATTCCTTTTTGTCCTGAATTCCGATACAAGCAAAATGGTTGTGAACTGGACACTCTAGTTGGAAACTAATATTTTTTGAAGATGTTTTATAAGATTCTGACTGTCCTCCTGGAGGCCTTATTGGTATGTTTTCGACGAGATTTTCAACGAAATTTAGAAGATCCAAAGGGAATTACTTGGTGGATTTCCGACAAGATCATTGAATTTAAACGGGATTGTCATATTCTTGATATCAAAAAATCGGCTTTTCTCGGTGACCTGACCTGTTTCTGATGAGATTCTACTCGAGCAGCACACCTGCTACAATTCGGGCACAGCAATTGGTATATGATAAGATATGGTCAGCATTAAGTTGTTATAATCAAAACAGTATGAAATATGCTTCTAGGATAGGAAGAACTGAGGGGATGTTTGTTGTAGACCCGGAGCGGATGTCTTGTCAGAACTTCAGCAGCTTTTTGAAGAGATTAAAAACTTCCTTCAAAAACTGTGTATGTTTCTTACGGGCTGTTCATTAACTACGTAAGACAATTTAAGTGGTAGATTTTCGTTGAAATTAGAGCAGGTTTCACCTATAGTAAAGCCGTCAGATCCAATGTCAATATCTTGGATGATTTTTAACAAAAAGTCTTTGTATTCTGGAAACTTTCTAGTAAAATCCTTGACAGACTTCTGAAGAAGTTTTTGTCGATATTGACACATCTTTGAAGAACAATGTTTATCGGATTTCTCGTAAGCTTCTTATTCCATATACCTTGCTGGAAAGAGAGCAAATTTCCATTAAGATTTTTAGTACATTTCAAATGCAACTCTTCCAGTATTCATGAGAATATTCGATGGTTTACTGGAGACTTGTAGCTTTTTCATCACAATCAGTGACATCGATCAAGCCATATAAGGATTCTAAGATATTATTGGCCAACTTTAAACGAATGCATCAAAGATTACGAAGTAACAATATCATTGTCTAATGTCATTAATAATGTTAACATGTTAAATAATATTAAGGTATACACCTGAGGATTTTTTGCTATACTTTCGAATATTGATTGTAAAATAATAGCATAGTATAAAATAAACTGTCTGTATATGTCAGTGATTGCTACTCCGTGATTGATCGGAACTGGTAAGAATTGCACTTCGATCCTAATGAATAAGGGATGGTATTTTACGCTTATACTCGAAGTGCATATTTTAGGAGATCTGATATTATTGATCAAAAACAGCGGCCAGGTCCTTACAGCCAGCTGGGATATAGAAGGAATGTTAGTATGTGATAAGTGCTAGAAATCGAAAATACCTCTGCATCTCCACAGTCACTACAGTAAATGATTTGGTCGTTAATAAAATCCATGGATAAGGAGGAAAAATACGACTCTTACTTGAAACTAGTTTTTGTTTTTGTTCAGTGCTGACAAGACATGGGTAGCAGATAAAAGTACGTCGACATTCATTATGTCGAACTATTCAAAGATAACTTTTGAACGTTGAATGAGGATTTAAGTCGTCACTTATAGTGATTAACCAACCATTGTTTGTTTGAAAATTGCATAAACCTAATGTTGCCACGATAAAAATTTATTATCATAAGCATGAAACGAGCTCACCTTTGACTGAACACGAATATCTTTTTACTCTTGTACAATGCAAACCGAACCCGATTGAACTTGATTTCGTTGCTCACTCCACAGAAGCATGGATCTGAATCTAAAGACCGTAAACTACTTTTCGTAAAGTGAATGTAGCATAGTAGGGAAAATATAGGACAAAGTGCTACTAATCGTGCAATGAGTCTTTGAATAGTTCTTTCTATATTATCAATATAATCTAGATTCAGTGATATATAGGACTCCAAATACTTATTGGCCACTTGTGAATCTATTAACATCGGAAGCTCCAAAGATCTCAACCGCACATTCACCCATAAACCATTCCGCTTCTCTCACAGCACTGCATCCAAATGCCCACCAAAGCGGAAAATTCAAAATCAATTTCCTCCATTATGCTGTCGGTTTCATCGCCGCAGCGTCGTCGTAATTCTTTCCCGGTTGTTACCCACACTGACACACACAGTCAGACCTAGTGACAGAAATTATCCAACCGTAGACGGCAGCCATCGCCAGGAAAATAACCAGTTACCACCGGAGTCAAATTGATCATACTCCGATCGGATCGTAGAGTCACTACATCAACTCGAGGAAAACCAACCTCGAGACCTTCCCTCCGCCAGTGGGATTACCAATGATGATTGATCACCTACCGACTTACCTCAGGTCTCATCGAACTCCGCTAGACTTTCTTCGGTCGAGTGGACAAGACGACGAAAGTCTAGGTGTGATTGAGATGTTGTGTAATCCTCACCGCGCTGACTGTCTTAGAAGGTTTTATGAGTATGAGATGAGTGAGGTAAGGACTGTGACGAGGGAAATTTGGAAAATCCAAAAAATTATAATTTCAAAATCAATTCATCTATGCACCTCAGGTTTGTTCCTTAGAGAGTGTCTTCGCAGGAATCGCGAAAAGAAATTAAATACGATTTCTTCAATTCAGAAACAAACATTTTGGAAATGAAATTTCTGAATTGAACCCTTTTGGAAATTATCTAAAATTTTGAAAAAAAAACCTCAGAAGACCTATCCGGTATTGAAACAGGAAACCTAATTATTACTAACTAATTGCGAAAAACCTCTAACACTTGCTATGCTGTTTTAAAGCACGCATGATATTAATTTAGGACTCACTTGTCCAATTGAAAACCAAGTTACTCAGGATTTTGAAAACATTTTCGATCAAGAGAACGTTTTCGAAAATTCCTGGGAGACTGATTTGTAAGAAGTGAGAAATGTTATTTAAAAAAAATCAAAAATATGAGAGCTCTGGCGATGACACAATTTTTCACATCCACATCATGAAACTTCCAGAGAGAAGCTTATTATTCTTGGTTAATATATTTTACAAATGTTTTCAATTGACAAATGGAAAAATGCTAAGGTTGTACCAATTTTAAAACCGGACAAAAAAATCGTGCAGAAGCTTCCAGCTATCGTCCAACTAGATTACTTTCTTCCATCAGTAAAGTTTTTGAAATGGTCATTTTGAACAGAATGATGGTCCACAATTTTTGCCAATGAACAGTTCGAATTCCGCCATGGACATTCGACCACTCATCAACTTTTACGTGTAATAAATTTGATTCGTTCCGACAAATCTGAAGGATATTCCACTTCTTCTAGACATAGAAAAAGCATTCGACAGTGTTTGACATGAAGGTTTGTTAACAATCAAGATGAAAAAAAACTTCAATTTTCCAACATACATTGTTAGAAAAATCCAAAGTTATCTTTCAAATCGTACACTTCAGTTTAATTAACGAAAGCCTTTCTGTAAGAGATGATGTTCCTCAAGGCAGCAGAAAAATCCAGACGATTCGTTTGAAACTCAATCCAAAACAAGAATTTCATAACCAACCACTTGAGGAGTTAGAGCAACTGGAAACTCAAACGCACACGACGCGTTCCCATCCGATTACGAAACCATCTGACTGGTCAGATAGCTTCCGAGAGCAAACTCGTTCCGCAACCTGTTGTGTTGTTGACTTGTGTTGTGATTGAAACTTTTCTCCTCGGATCCGATGCCGAAAGTGGCCATTTCACCTCCCGACTGAACTCGTCGTCCTCATATCCTCCGCGTTGTAAGCCAAACGCGACAAACATGACAACCACCCCTCGTCTTCAGCCAAGCCGAGAGGGTTGTAAAATATCTATGTCAAATAGGGGGTTTCTCTTTCGTCGCATCATGATGATGTCGACGATGATGGTGATGATGTTAGGCACACATAGGTAATAGTTATGTATGACACTCGGTGGACAAAACTGTGCCAATAAAATCAGTTTGCGGACAAGATGAGGCGTGAGAGAGAGAAGGGGGTTGTTTGAGAAGCAAATATCGTGCGGAAGAGTCAACTAGTGACGGCTCTATCGGTCATCCGCGATTTTGCACAAGTGAAAGTGAAAATTCCGCACGAGGCGTTCTGAGGGGTGATGGCATTGGCTGAGATTTTGGGTACGAAATAAAACGGAAAAGCCGTGGGGATTTCACACAGTGTCTTCGGTCAAAGTACATGCTCATGAGTAATGATGGCTGATTGGGTTAGAAGCCGATTGACGAATGATTGATATGTACGACAGAGGCTTTCATTAGCCGAGCGCTTAGAGTCCACGGCTATAAAGCAAATGCTAAAGGTGTCTGGGTTCGATTCCCGGTCGTTCCAGGATCTTTTCGTAATGGATTCCAGTATTCCTGGAGAAATCCCTCGAGAGTTTCCTGATAGCATTCTTGGATGTATTCCTGGAGATATTATCCGTGATATTCTCTGAAGTGTTCCTGGAATGAACTCTGGATGTATTCCTTATGGAATTTAAGGAGATATTTCTGGGGGAATCCATGGAAGTATTACTAAAAAAATCCTGTAGATATTTCCTGAACGAATCTCTAAACCTAATTTCTAGACCAACATTGGAAAGAGCGGACCTGTTTTTGCAAGTCGGAGCTTGTTCTGTCCTCCCTAGAAACATTTTATCTTAACCTCACTAACTTGCACCATATACACATAGAGATACTCAAATGTGGGGTTATTTCATCATCATTAACAGAAATATACTTGGCGTGGACGATAATAGCTGCGATCATCACAGAGATTACTCCTTTCTTCAAATGTTTATCTAAGCTACAGATAAGTTTTCATCAGATTTGTGTTTCTAATTTTCAAATACAAAATCCATTATAGATAGCATCGATGAACATCGTTATATGCGTGGGAATATCCATACTGCAAAAATATAAGACGGCTAATCTGGCCGAAAATAATACCTTTATTAATGTCTGAACACATACTTCTGAATCGCTAGCCGTTCATTCATTATCAGCTCTCAGCTACTTGTGTGCATATTGACAGCAAAACAGCCTCAAATTAGCAATCTATGAACCAGTTGAACCCAACTCAATCACCGAACAACTGTCAATTGAACCTACCCTAATCAAATCCGACTCGGAACAATGCCCAATAATCCGCTCACGTGTACGACCTCACCTCGACCGTTTGCTGAAGCCGAGATGAGCACACATCACCCACGCACTGTCGTCATCCAGCTGGTGCCCACCCACACTCGATCCGATAGACTACTAGCCAAACCATTCGTCATCGCATCCAAGGTTCTCCCAAAAGTCATGAAGAAGTGCGCGGTGGTGAGAGTGGGGCTTTGTCACTCATGACCCCGTGTCACCGACGACTGCCGCCACGCGTCTTCCGAAACGGACGTCGTTGGTCCGCCTTGAGCTAGATTCGCACTCGCAAAACAATTGCAGAAAATCTAACCGGGTAGGCAGAATCGGTGTTTTCCCAAGTGAGTGGGGATGTCACATCGATCAGAAATCGATCAGAAAAGTCTTTTGAAAATGGTCGATATGTATCGGTCAATGAATCAAGTGATCAAGTGTTCCAAATTCCTAATTCGACAAATTAGTTGGTCAGATTGCCCGAATAACAATCGGGCATCCCTAGTTCAGTGTCATTTATAAGCGAAGGAGGAGCTGAGAGTTTTTCGTCGGTTGAGTTGACTCTTTCCTAGTTTAAAGCTAGCTTTGGAGCATTGCCAGCCCAAAATACAAATAAAAACGGCGTTTTCAGACCGATTACAGTGAAACCTCCATGAGTAGATGTTAAATGACTCGATATCGACTCATGGAACTATACTAGAAACAATATTTCATGGTTACTATGATGGTCCCGTGAAACATCTTTCCATAGTATTTCTGTTCCATAACTCGATACATATACACTCGATACATGAAGGTTTTACTGTATTTTCATTGTGATCGAAACTTTGGGCATGTAAGCTATCCGTTATGACATTCCAAACCTTTTTTTTTTTGATTTCCTAGACTACGTTTTGACTTACGCCTTTTTCAAAACGAAGAGGGATTTTGATAATTAGTAAATTAATAACTCAAAAACGTTGCATTCTATTAACCTATACAGTACTGGGTGGCGTCATCAAAGTGTTAAAAATCTGTAGCTTCGCAATCGTCCGATCGATTTTTATAAAATTTTCTGGAAAAATCACAAATATAGTTTTGATTCATGCATTGAAAATTTCGGATTCGAAGATGGTTTTGATCTTTGGTCCAAATATGTTAAGGTACCTAGGGTACTTCTGAATGGAATGTGCAAGAGCTTGTAAAACCCCAATTTGAGAAAAAGGATCTATGGCAGCATCCATTTATTACGGGACGCTAAAATTGAAAACTTCTGACCCCCTCTTCCCCTCCGTCCGTAACGCTTTTTGTATGAAAAATTTCAAATTTTTGTATGAGTCGCAACGCTTGAGCCTACTGTCCCCTCCCCCTAGAACGTTACGTAATTTGTGGACGGCGCCTATTCCGATTTTGTGAGTAGATTTATAGTCAATTCTGTGCGAAAATTCATGTTATTCAAGTTGATCGGCCCTATCGACATCTGTCACCGAATGTCCTAAAATTAACCACATCGTAATTGATGACGTAGAATTTATTTACTTCTGGGGTGAAAATCAATAATGTTGAGCCGTCAAAATGTATCAGTTCACGATGTTTTGGAAATGTCCTTTTAGGGCTCTTTGAAAACCGATATCCGGTAACCATGTTCTCGGATCGACCACAATAGTCTCCAAATTGAAACAGCTGTCAAAAAAATCAATATTATATTGATGTTTTGAAGTCTTAGACAACATTTCTTGCATTTCTCCCACAATTTTCGTTATGAAATACCCACGGTACCCTAACAAATTTGGACCTAGGTCCAGAACTATTACCGAATTGGAAATTGTCAACGTCTGAAATAAAATTATAATTCATTTGGGATTATCCCCAAAAATTTCATCACAATCGATCAAACGATTACAAAGTTACAGAATTTTGAAACTTCGATGTCGGCACCCAGTACTGTAATGGTAAAATTGTGTTTTCGAAGAAGTGTCATACGAGAATTCATAAATTTTCATGTAGGGTTTTTGGAATGAATTCCTTTTAAAGAAATCTAGCGAACATGTTTGATTACAAACAGTAATTTTTGGAAACACTCAAAA
The DNA here is from genome assembly GCF_002204515.2 of Aedes aegypti. Taxonomy (NCBI): domain Eukaryota; kingdom Metazoa; phylum Arthropoda; class Insecta; order Diptera; family Culicidae; genus Aedes; species Aedes aegypti. Next base: position 70,424,464 of record NC_035108.1, on the reverse strand, counting down.
TTACTTTCGCTTAAAAAATACAACAATATTTGGTTGTCTTAATGGTCAACAACTTTCAAAGCGATGACATTGCACATTGTACAAGAACAGTGGCTATATATGAGCAGAAAGGAAAACTTTGGACCACTCTAATAACTTCTTTTGCTTTAAAAAAAAAATAAAACCTCTTGTTTAACAATCTATTTGCCTGTAAATCAGAACTGAAATCGACGAAATATAGATTTTTCTAGTTTAAATCCGTTGGTTATGTTTTAATATAAATGACATTTTCGATTACACTTAAAATTTCTGCAACTAAAAAAACTCAGACAAATCCAGAAAAAGTATAATTTCTGATTTCAATAATGCATACATTCGCTTAATGAAGCGACTTTCAATAATATTACAGCAATGCACATTGGTCCAAGGAACGAAATTAAGTGGAATAAATTATTAACTTGAAAAATATAAGAGATAGCGTTTTGGTATCCTTCGAACATTTGTTTGTCTGGTCAAGGTGCGTTATATGCAAAAGTATCCCAAGGGCCAAAACATAGCTTTCAAAATTCGCGCTCAAACTTTTTTTATTTCAACAAAGCACAACAAAATGTTCTACAATATTGTAGATTATGTAAAATATGAAAACTTTCTATAACAATTTTTTCCAGTATCTAATAGTGTAGGAGATATAGTAGAATTTTTTAATCAAAAATCGGGTTTTCCTCAATACTAACGAAAATATTAATTTTTCAGACCTACTATTTTCTGAATAGTTTTAGAGATGAGTAAATACACATTTTCTCTGAAGAATTCATAACAAGGGTAACATTTCAAAATGGCGCAAGAGAAATCAAAAACAATTTCCTCTACTTGAGTAATTATATCATAAGATGTTTTTTAAGAAATTTTGGTGAAGGTATTTTTTGATTTTCTCTAATAAATGTGTTTTGAATTATTCTTTAATTTTGTTTGGAAAAAATATTGTTTTAAATTTTTGGAATTTTCAGTCAAATATTTCATAATACATTAATGAATAATGAATCATTCTTAGCGCCAACAAGAAGATTGCACATGTTTATCATGAGAATTTTTTTCATTCATGTCATAAATAATTTACCATGGAAGTTCGGCCAAAACGCTATTTCTTAAATTTTTAAAATTATTTATTTGTTCTACTTAAATTCGTTCCGTGGACCAATGTGCAAAGGAACCAAACACTATTCAAAATCAACGCACACTTTTAAGTTCTTGAAACAGGCAGGCTATCTTAAGTTATTGAGCTAAAGGCACTTCTTCGCTTCATCTGGTACGCTTTTTGGCACCAATTAAACATTAAAACACCATTTCAAGCGATGAAATATGGTATGTTTTTAAAATTTTAAACTTCAATAAACAAGTTTGGAACAAAATAAATGTTTGATTTTACTCAACTTTACTTAACTAAAAACTCCACTTTAAACTACATTTTTGTATGGATATTGATACAGCATACATAGCATACAATAAGGTATTTCAGAGCATCATTCAGCCGAATGTCACCCCCGATGACGGCACAAGAAATTTTGTGTGTTATTGAAAATCACTATTTAAGCTCATAGACATCTTAGAGATTGCTTTGAAGCTGGTTCAAAAACTATAGTTTCTCGTATATATTTAGGTAAAATAATTGTGGTTTAAAAATTGGATTTACAGAGCACATTGTAGTAAAAAATAATGTTTAACTTGGGTTTTTTTGTGAAACAATTTTCAAAAAATTATATTTTATACTAAACATTTTTGCACTGAACTTTTACAACTAAGTTGCCTATATGTAGTTGCTTTCAATTATTATTTACTGGCAATCAGATTAAAAACCTATGTTTGTGTTATTTAAGTAAAGGAAGTTTTGAATGTTTTCCAAAATGTATCTTTCTGCTAATACATTTCTGTACTATTTCTGTTATCAAATTAGTGTAGAGAAACAAAACTTTATCGCTTTATAACTCGATTTATGGGCGAATAGTTGTAATAAAATATGTTTCTCCGTAGTTTTTCAGTTAAAGATATTTTAAGTGTATTCAAACATTACTATGTTTGTTCAAACTTGTTCGCAGAATTTTTAAAAGCGAATTCATGCCGCCAAAATTTATGTCATTGCTATGAACATTGTTCAACAGGCAAACAAGATGTAAACTTAGAGTTTTTCGTAAGTTTTTAGTAGAGGAAATTTTGAGTGTAACCCAACATTTTTATTTCTTTTCAAACGTGTTAACTAAACTGCTACAAACTTGTAAGTTTTTACTCCTTTATGCTTAAACGGTATCAAGTATGACGATATTCTTTCTCCCAACATTTGAAGTGATTTGGAAGAACTTCGATATTGCACACATCATTTGAAGTTTATATAGAAATTACTATGACAAAAACAAACCTAGCTACTCGTCATATTTATTAATGGAAAAGTAAAAAAAAAACTCTTCTAATAAGAAATCTTCTCAGCTTCAGCTTCACTTTAATATTCACTGAACACGTACAATTCAGTTTATGCCGAAAAATTTACATGTCATCGCTTTGAAATTTTATTTTTAAGAAAACAGTTTAAACAAACTTGATTTCTTGAAGTTATTCAAAATAAGTTTTGAGCATAATCTCGAACTTATGCAATCAAATTAGTGTCGGAAAAACAAAATGTTATTACTATGAAATTAGATTCATAGGCAAAGAGTTAAGAAAACGGTATTTCTCGGTTCTTTTTATTAATATCAATTTTGAGTGTTATAAAATATGTTTTTTTTTTTCTCAAAAATATTCCTTGCAATTCTACGAACAAATTTGTGTCGAAAAAATACCAAAAATGTCGCATTCAATAACATGGCAATAGGAAGTTTCAAACTAAGACATTCATATCAAGAAATGAACTGATCTAGATTGGTTATGACCTATCTACAGGGTGCACCATATTTTGCGTCGGTATGTGATAATTGAATACCTTTGTTAAAAATCAGACAATTTTTATATTTGAAATATATGTATTTAATCCAACTTTTTGCAATTTATTTGGATATCTCATGAAAACAGCATTAACCAAATAGCTGCCCTTGTTGGTCACATTAAAATGAGCTCTTTTTTACTGAATTTTTTTTATCAGTTTTTCGAGCTTTTCGAAATCTTTTGCGATTATTTCAGCACGAGTGTTTGCCCGAGTGTTGTCCGAAGTTAGCTGGCATAAACTTTGGTTTTCAAATAACTCCTCAAAAATTAATCAGGGTTTGTCAAATCAGGATCTCCAAATTAATTCAAATGTCCCTTCCTTATGACATCAGACGCCTAAGGAACTTTGTTGCAAAAACTGAAAAAAAAAAATGATGTGCAATAAGTCATGGAAAGCCGTTTTATTACAACCAGTAACCGCCAAGACCTTTTTACGCATTTGGAGGGCAGACATAATAAGTCAAAACCAAGACATCCGTTACTCGGGATGTTATAATTAAGGCATATCAACTGCTATATGACCAGATCAGGAATAGTTATACTGCATCAATTATAACATGTGTGCTACTTGGGATAATGGTATCCATCTACTATTCAAAACTGTTAGAAAAGATATGGCCCTATGAATGTTTCAGCCAAAACAATCATTTTTTGGCCATAGAATAGCGTTTCATTGATGTCGAGTAGATTTTGTGTTCCTCAAATGTGGCATTTTTGCATTTATGTTGCCAGATAGTTCCTGTTTACCATGATATTTTCAAGGATATGTTGAGTTGGCAGAGGTGAAAGACTATTTTCAATGTAAAGCGTCACTATTTTGGCGCGTTGTTTCGGTGTAAACTTATTTAGGGATAAAATTGTACTGAATTAACATTTCCTAAACATGTCTAACCAAACCGGTCGGTTGAAAAATGCAAAAGTTATTCAATGTTTACATACCGACATTAAAGATGGCGCACCCTGTAGATTATATTGAAAGGGCTGAAAATGTAGTGCATCTTATTCCAAAATACTTAGTCGCCGGTACCAAACCTAGCGGATGCATATTCATAGCACTTTAGTTCCACGATCTGCCTCGTTAGGGATGCAAGACATTTCTTTACATACATCGTTTGTCTGGTAATCTAGGGTCATTCGGGTTTGAAAAATCCTAAATTACAACATTTGCGGTAGAATTTGACACGATTCTCATGCCAATTCAGTTTGTGAAAAAAAATTATTGGTTTCATTACTTTGGGGGAAATTTGAACACATTTCTTTTTTCTACCGTACTGAAATATGGAATATGGACATGACAAGAATAGACAAGAATTTTCCTAAATTTCAATTAGCCATATCCGAGTAACGGTTCAACCGATTTTCGAAAACCTTTTACGTATCAAAAGGTTTTCGAAAATCGGTGTAACGTTAACCGAATGAGGCTGATTGAAATTAAAGAAAATTCTTGTCTATATTTTGAAAACCAGCCTGGCATGTTTGATCAATGGTCATAAATTATGATAATCACAGTAAAAACTATAACATGTCGAATAACCTTCGAAATGGGCCAAAATACCAAAAAACTTTAAAGATTATTCTGAAATTCACAATAACTTAAGAACGGGAAAAAAGGTTTGTAGCACTTGACCATCCTTAGTTATATATGTTCAAATTCAGGACTAGTGTTCAACCTTCCAAAGAAAAATATATGAAGTAAATCGAAGGGTATTCGTTATGAAAGCATCTTTGAATATAACACTGCAGAACACGTTTTTGTCTCAAGCATCAAAATACCGCTATTAACTTAATAAAGCATTGCTGAATCCATCGCCGTTTTCAATAATATCATAGCATGTCAAGTTTTTAAGCAATGCAAATTTGACTTTTGCAACCAACTTGCATGCGAGTTTGCCATCTTGTATAACAATTTACTTGCTTTATTTGCCACAGAATTCAATCTTCATATGTATAATAAAACTTATCAACAAAATTCATAATACTTCCGATGGTCAAAAGTTATGTTTTCGTTACTCAGAAAAGTATTGCATTTGCCTTTATACAGCAGGCATGTTGAAAATATCGATGTAATGTAAATTTTATCTTGCAATTTTTACTAAATTATGTTAAAATTGAAAGTTTATCTTTTATTTTGCATGTTTGGTTGATTATATCACAAAAAAGTTTGATAAATCATACTTTGAATTGCATGTAAACATTAGTAAAATCAGTGTTTTACACAACTTCTGCGGCCTATAGCCAAAAATTGTGACGTGCTTTAACATTTCTAAGAGCGGAATCAGATTCAGCGACCCCAAATCTACTAGAGACACATTGTTTGATCCTTGAGACACGCAAAATTGTCATTTTTTACGTTGTGTAATCAAACGTATATATCTCATGCTTTTCAAACTGATAGTCATTAGAGAGATGCAAATTTTAAAATTTTGGCTCCCCTATGCTTAAACGATTTTTTTTATGGTAAATAGCATCCTCCCAAAGCTTGAAGTGATTCAGAAGAAATTTGACTGTGCACACGCCATTTGAAGTTTATATGGAGATATATATGAAAAACGACAACTTTTTGTGTTCAGGCCTCTCTCTCTTCGATATAATATTCTATGGAAAAGTGAACAACCTCTACTCATGCACAATCCTTTCAGCTACAACTTTGCTGAAGACCACATTTTGATAGGACTTAGGGATAAATTGCTATTCTTAATCATAAACTGGGTTTGCATTTTGCATGCTTAACCAACTGCAGCATGATTTAGACTTTGTTATCACTAATAACAAATTATCCTTTCATCCCATCAAAATGTGGTCTTCGGCAAAGTTGTAGCTGGGTAGTTTTCACATGAGATGAATGTGTTCACTTTTCCATAGATTATTATGACGAGCAGTAAGAGGACTGAACACAAAAGGTTTGCCTTTTCCATAGTAATTTCCATATAAACTTCAAATAGCGTGTGCACAACCAAATTTCTTCCGAATCACTTCAAATTTTGGGAGGATCATTTTTATCATAATTGACATCGTTTAAGCATAGGGGAGCAAAAACTTCAAAATTTGCATCAGTCTAATAGTCATTGTTGTTTACTGAAACTGCTTCGAAGACACTATTACAATCGAATTTCCCGATTGCATGCAACAAATTATAAAATTATGAAAATGTTTCTCCTTGATAGATTGTTTTCATATCACAATTTAGGAAATTTTGCTATATTTCAATGAGAAATCTCATATTGGATAGCCTTATATACATGTGTAAAATTTTATTTTATTCCAATAAGGTACCGTATACACGATTTGCGTTTCCAGCTGGAAACGCTCTCTGTCGACATCACTTTCGGTGCAGTTGGCTCGTAAATCTCGATTTGAACAACTGAACACTTAATGATACGAGGCTCCAGGTAGACACGACTAAGACGGGGTGATTTGGAAAAATTGCGAATCGCAAAACCGGGTTGACTTGCCCTGGTGTGTGGTGGCGGCGGAGGAGCGACGTTCCGAGTGCGGAACAATGGGTACTTGAAGCGAGCATATGCTGACTACTATGTAAATAACAATCTGCCCGGGTTGGTAGAAATGATGCTACGCTACCGGAGGGAAAAATATAATTGGCGGAAGTGCTACATTGCGTTCGGCCTGGTGAATCGTTTTCCAGTCGAGTTTCCATTATTAGATTAAGCCGGTTCTGAGTATAATGTTGGAATGGGGTTTCGTTGTTCGACTGCTTGGATTAGATTCCGGATCGAGCAGATGATGCCGAACACCGGAAATAGGTGTTAGCGTGGGCGGACGGAATGTGGGCGGAAGGTGTTTCCGATGTTTGATTAATTCGCAGATATGTTCCTCGGAAGCTCAAGGCGATTGGATATGCAAAGCAGGGTGATGTCTAATGATAATGAATTGATTGCATTAGACAGGTAAGAATATGGTGGAAATGATAGATTGTGAATTACGATAAAAGCTGATCTACAAAGGCTTTCATAAAGCGAGTTGTCTGTAGCATCTACTTCAAGCCCCAAATTGACCTGCATTCGGAGGCAGCCGTCCCAATACGAGCACCAGTTCTTGCACGTTGAGAATGCAACTGATCCCAAATAGCATTTATGGATTCCTAGGGAGAATAAGGCTTCTTGTTCTTCTTTCTGGCGTTATATCCCTACTGGGACAGAGCTTGATTCTCAGCACTGGATGTTTTTCAAAGATTTCAAACATTGAGAAGCCGTGGTGGTTTCAATCCGGAATGATCTTCGACTAAACTAAAATTGAACTCACCACTAAAGATCTCAGATTTAGTCAACAATTGAATTTTTCTACAAACTTTATGGAGAGTGATCATGCCCAAGCTTATCTAAACGCCTTGGTCAAACCATCAACTTCGTCTTCAACCCATTACTCATCGGTTTCGCCGAACCGAAGAGTGAAAGGTGTGATAAGTACTCCTCGTGGAACAAAGTAAACACCTAGCCCCCATATGAAAGGGCTCAAACCGCTTTTGGTGAGATGTGTGTAAGTCAGCTACCAAGGCACTGGGTGAAATGATATACGATCTTCCCCCCTCGGACTGTAAACTGGTTGGTTGGTAAGGGCCCATTGATCAGCACATCGTCGTCGTGTCATCCGATGCAACGGACGTTGAAAGGAAGGAAGAGATTTACTATGATGGTTAATGATTGATGGTTGGTTTGGTTTTTGTGACGGCGACGAACAAGTCGAAGATGAAGATTGATGCCCGACGACAACGGTGACCTGGTCTAGCCGGGTGGAGTTGTTAGGGGGCTTCTTGAAACTGAACCGATTATGTAATGGCTTAGCGTAACTTGGTAGGATCAACAAGAGACTGAAGATTGGTTGAATTAAGTGCAAAGAAAATTACATAATTGAATTCTCTTGCGATCAGTTTCTTGTTGCTGCTGTGCCATGCTGAAGGTCTGGGTTCGATTCCCGGTCGGTTCAGGATCTTTTCGTAATGGAATTTTCCTTGACTTCCCTGGGCATAAAGTATCATCGTACCTGCCACACGATATACGAATGAGAAAATGGCAACTTTGGCAAAGAAAGCTCTCAGTTAATTACTGTGGAAGTTTTCTTAAGAACACTAAGCTGAAAGTCAGGCTCTGTCCCAGTGAGGACGAAATGCCAAGAAAAAGAAGAATCAATAATGACGCCAGCCATTGGGCATTGATTAGTAAGGGAGGAACAAGATCTAGGAGTCAACTTCGGTCGGTGATGCAATCCATGGAGATGGAGGGGATTTGCTATTCTTACTTAAAATAGTTTCGCATTTTTGTCTCGTGGTTAAAAAATATTGGTAGAAGACTAAACAAGAACATTGACATTCATGTGATGTCATATGTACAAAACGAGATCACCAGTTGGCAATCCATCCTCAACTGAACACGAGTATCTTTTCGCACTCGAAAAATGTACGAAATAATCAAGCTAGTTATAAGGTAAAATAGTTGATTTTTGCTGAGGTTTGTTAAGAAAAAAAAAATTGCATCACACTAACGGAATCCGACAGTGGTAATGATCTCACTTCACTTGGTGTCCACATTGCGAACACAGCTGTCGTGTAGCAGTTTTACATATGGGTGTTCGCTTTTCCCACCGTATATTCCCCATATTTTACGAGGGCTTTCAACTTTGTCACATGACTTGTAAACGGCATCCCATTTAGACACAGAGTAATTATCTCAGCACAACCATTCCAGTAATTTGGTTGCAGTTAATTTCTCTCGCTAGTGGTACTACAACTGTTCATTACCAATAGGTTTGAAATGAGAAAAAAGTGGCAAATAGAAAACGAGTGTCGAGCGCAGTGTTTTACGACAAACAGTTTACGAAATTAGTGTGTACGGTCGGTCCGTCAAAGTTTGGATCCTGGCCAAAACCCATTACAATTTTAAACACTGACAAACTAAGTGAAAATGTGTGCCCTCTCGCCGAGGAAATCGATGCATTAGTTGCCAAGAGCAACTGAACCGCTGCGACGACATTGTATGCCTTGAACCAAATCCATTCCTGTGGGTTTCCAATTTTGCTAACCGCAAAATAAACAGCAAATTGCCGCCCCGATCGCTTACAGGGGTAAATTGCATCGGTAAACAAATTCTGCACAACAACAACTACAAAAATCTGCCAATTCGCTAAATGCATCATCTTTTATGCATGATGCTCTGCGTCCCGCGCTTTACCTGTTCCGACCCGTTCGATTGGGCGGAAGGACTACGTGAGTATAAGCTAATCCCACTTTGGAGAAGTTCCTAACCATTGGCGTAGCTAGGATAAGTTTTTTTTTTGTAGGCCTGGACATATAATAATATATTGTACTTATAGGGATTTTCACATATTTATCGTTTTGTCCCATATCGCTAAGCACGTTCAACAATTTTCATAAAATGCTTTATGTCAATGCATACAATTTTATAACTTATATTCTTCGGATCGTTCGAAAACTACCTTCGAAGATTTTCTCCACGAATTACCTCAAAAATATATATTTATGGATTCTGGGATTCCTTTTATAACACAGCGGAACACGTTTTTGTCTCAAGTATAAAAATCCCGCTATTAACTTGATTAAGGGTTGCTGAATCCATTGTCGTGTTCAAAAATATCATAGCACGCCTAGTTTTTGAGATATGGACTATGAAAATGCAAAATATGACTATTTCAATCAACTTGCATGCAAGTTATCCAGCTTGTATGGCAACTTATTTGAATAATATGCCACAGAATTCAAAATCCATGTGAATAACAATACTTATCAACAAAGTTCATGATACTCTCGATGGTCAAAAGAAATTTTTGGTGGTTCACAAGAGTATTATATGTTGCCATAAAAGAGAAACAAAAATTTTTGTAGTCTCTAAACATTTTAAAACAAATCGTTTCAATTTTTTTTTTGTGCAATTTGAACTATCTGAATTGAAAGTTTAAGTACTATTTTGCATGCATGGGGGATTATATCACATATAAGTTTGATAAATCATACCTTAAATTCCATGTAAACATCAATGAAACCAGTGATTAATACAACTTTGGCGCCTGTAGTAAACATTGTGATGCGCTGGAACATTTCTGAGAACGGTATTAGTTTCAGCGACCCCAAATCTGCTACAGACAACACATAATTTGATTCTTGAGACACGCAAAAATGTAATTTTTGGTACGATGTCCGTTAAAAATTGCTTTCTGGAGAAGTATTGAAATTTTCAGATGTATTATCAATGATTATCTTCAGGAATGCCTCCATTAGTTCACGAAAAAATATTTTTTCAATTTTTTCAAGTAACGTTAAAACTTTAATTTTTTTTCAGAAAATCTTGGAAATTAACCATTTTTACTTGCAAGGATTTTTTTCCCAAAGCTTCAATACACGCTGCACCAGCGTTTTATTCATGGGTTTTGCCAAATTCCTCCAATAGTTTTTTTTATTTTCACAAAATTTTGAATCCACCAATATCTTGCACAAATCGTTCATGAACTTCTTTTCAGTGATTACTACAATTTATGTGGAAAATTCTACTGAGAAAATTTCTGCCTTGCAGTCTTATAAAGAGCTCACGAAATTATTTTGGAGGCTCCGGCGTTTCGATCCCATTTTGAATAAAACGACATAAGCACAGGCTGAGTTTTTTTGGTAACAGTCGCAAATAATTCTTCATCCTTGAAGAAGATCCAACTTGGAATCGAAACGTTGCACAATGCGTTGAATGTTGGAGATCAGGCATTGCAGAATTCGCTCTCATTTGAGTATGAAGCACGATCAAAGCAAGCAAAGAAAAACATCCCATTTGTTGTGGTCCACGATCGTCATTGTATCGCAAGGTGTAACAAGTCTGATAAATGGAAGCAGCGAGCGAGAGCCCCAAAGAGAGAGCGATGATAAAATCCATTTTTCTCGCTTGTTTACCGTTGGGGATAGATGTTTTTCTTTAGTGGTACGATAAACAATCCACGAACTTCCAATAGCAATAATGTCCCCCATGTTTGGAGCATGTTTAGAGGGGTTTTATTTTTTACTGCTATCCCCCCAATCTGATCAAAGTTGTAGCAGTATACGATAAATAGTCTCTCATAATGTGCAGCATGTTATGATAGTTACAGAGAGCGATACATGAGAGATTCTCTCAATTTTCTCAGGATTCAATCCCTGATGGAGATGCGAGACTAAAATCAAAACTTGAAGACCAAGCCATTTCAGTACCAAAATATGCAAGGGAATGTTGTTCTTGGTGATATGAGCAGTAATTTGCATAAATACCATATGATACACGCAAAATCGCAAAACTGACTCAAGCGCCAATTTAATTATTTTCCCTAAAAAGAAACTTGCGAGACGCACTTAAATTACTTATAATGACGCAATAAGTTGAATGCAAATAAGACACCTTTTACTCGTAGCTGCAAAAGTGACTTATATGCCTTTATGCATAAAATTTTCCATTTAGACCTCTTAGAAGACACTCTAAGAAACAAGTCTGTGCATTTCAGTTGGAACTCGGTGGAACTTTTTTTGGAATCGATGATCGAAGTTCCATGTCAGTATTTCCTAGGATTAAATTCATTACTAATATAACGTGCCAATTCCTTAGATTTAAAGTTAAAATTGGCGTCCATGGGACAAATAAACTTTCCCAACTTTCAACCATGTTTCCCTTTATATTTTGATTGAATATATTGGTTTCACCCTTTTCCGTACTAGTTTAAAAGAATGTTAAAAACAGGCGACAAATTCAGGTTTCAGCTTTTCGGACAATTGTCGCATTCGAAGCGTTTTTAATGCTTACCAAAACTTGTTTCTATGGTAGATGCTATATTTAAACACTTCTAGTTCCTAATTATCGCTGAATAAAATAGCTCCATGCTTTTGATCTAGCCACCGGTCCATGAAAATAAATTCTTGAGCCTTTTCTAGGACTTAAAGTCAAAAACTATTTTCAATAAGCATAAACCCAGTTGAACAACATTGGACAATTCTATTCGAAATTTTTCCATTGCATGAATTCTACCAAAATTATCTCAAGCAATCGATCTTTAAAATCCTTCATTATTCCATGATACATAAACAATAAATTACACTATCATTCCTCCAAATATTTCACCGGACATATTTTCACTGTTTTCACGTTAGTTTGTCATTCCAGGATTCTCCCAAAGAGATTTCTTTTCGAGTCGATGCCGGTTATGGTCCCTTTGCGTATTATGGACCCCCTACGGAAAAACATGAAATTAACACTCAAAGCAACTTTATTCCTATGAAAATCCACCGGGGGAACTTCGATTACATTGGTAGTCAGCAGATTTAGGCAAAATATTTGGTTTCAGACGCATAAATACAGATATTTGAACAGTTTTGTAAATGAAACCACACAAGAGGGTCCATAATACGCATTTCCAGGTGGGTCCATAAAAGGCTCGTCGGCAGCGAGCTGGATTACATGGGAATCAAATGGAGGGTCCATAATACGCAACGTCAAATTTGTAAACAATCCTATTATGGACCTCGGGAGAGTCCGTAATAGGCATTCCGACAACAGTTTTTCAAATGCATATTTCGCTGGAAAAATCGAATGATTTTGTATGTTTCATAGACGTACTATGAAGTAAAGACATTGCATTTGCTGTTAGACTCCACAAGACGTATATGCGTCTGAGATATCATTGCGGAAAAGCGTATAGAATGAATTTCAACTACTAAGGGGTCCATTACTAGCATTGAAACCCTACTAGACCGTTTCCCTTGAAATTGTGTACATCTTCATCTGGAAATACATAAACAACTCTGTCTTTTCATAATCAATTCATCCAGCTTAAGACATACCGCCAAAAATCACTCTTACTAGTACACAGCTTTTTCTAGAGTATTTTTTTCTGAATTTATCTAAAGTATTGTCCAATAGTAAAGGAAGAACTGTAATATTTTTCTCATGTATATTAATGAATGGATTTACAGAAATTTTGATAGAAAATAGGTGCTCTGAAGATATTGATTAATAAAAAGTTTCAACGGAAAAGGGCTCTTCTGAATTCGAATCACATAACAAGGGAATTCTCAAATTTCGAGCCAAACATATTAAGATTTAGAGGAGGCGCAAGCGACTTGAAGGTGAATTTTTGAGTTATGAAATATGACCTTCAGTGAAGTCATCATAACTTTGTTATTTCAGAACCAATTTAAAAGCTCCTAGCATCACTCTATTCGAAATAAAAATTTACAGAAAGTTTGTAGAACATTAGATTTGTCTAAAATCAAATCTTGTCTTAGTTAAAAGTAGTTTTTCCTAAATTTTTCTCTAATTACTCAAAAACATATTTTTGTTTGATTATAACCTCATTAATACTCATCCGATTCCAGATTTTGTACATTCTTTTGAAGCTTATTTAATTGTTCTCAATATGTATACACAACAAATGAATTTAAATTTTTTTTGGCTTAGTTATTTAACAAAAACTACCCAAAAACATGATTTTTCAATGAAGATATTAAATTTTGTTTTTGAATATTTGTTTTTATTTTTCTACAGAAATTACATTTTTACTGTTTAAGGTGATTATAGAACGAAGCCATACCTCAAATTTTCAAGAGCACAAGACTTGAGAACCAAACAGCGCTTCGCGTTGAAAATCTATCCCATTGGTCACCACCAGCAACCAAGCAAGTTGATTGGTTTTCAACGCGAAATGTTGTCAGATACTCTCGTCTTGTGCACTTGAAAATTCAAAGTTTGGCTTCGTTTTATAATCACCTTAACCGAAGTTTATAAAGTATCTTGTTATAATGACGAGTTGAATAGTGCATACGATTCAAAAAAAAATACTATTTTTTTTAATGTATGAAAAATTACTTATGAACTTTCAGCAGTTTTAACAAATGAGAAAATCCAGTTTCGGCTTAAGTATTAACGTTGGACTGACATAAATTTAAAAAATATGGTTATTTCCATTGAAAAACCATGTTTTTGAGCAGTTTTTGTTAAATAACTATTTCAAAACCATTTTTAAATTAATTTGTTGTACCCATAGTTTGAAAACTACTCAATTTTTTCAAAGGGATTTGAAATCTGTTAAGTATTCATGTTATGGTCAAACAAAATAATTTTTTTAGTAAAAAGAGGAAAAATTCAGGGGAAACTTCTTTTAACTAAGACTGACTTTGAATTTAGTCAAATTTGATGTACAAACTTTTTATAATATTGATTTTGAAGAGAATGATGCTAACAGCTTGGAAATTGGTTAGAAAATAACAAAGTAATAAAGACTTTACTGAAGGTCATATTTCATAACTCAAAAATATACCTTCAAATCACTTGCACCACCTCTTAATCTTATTATTTTTGGTAAAAAATTGGAGGCATCCTTTTTTATGTGATTTGAATTCAGAAGAGCATGCGAATTTCTGATTTTGAGAACTTTTGAAAGATAGCCGCACCCTATTGCAGAGCTTTGTTTTACATGTCTTTTTCAAATATAAATACTCTAATCGAAACTTTCTTGAGAAGGTTCTACCAATAAGTTGCATTCAAAACAATCTTAATTGTTGTGGGGGAGGTTTTCACCAAACTATCCTGAATATGGTGCTGCAAAAACCTATTTAGCTACATCATGCAATTGGCTCCGTAATGCTTTATAGCACTTGAGCCTATGAAAAATCAGTTGAGTATGAAAGACTTTTGCGGCTTGTGAGTGAAATGTGTCATTGAAAACATTCGAACATGCTCTAACACCGTTTAAAATTAGCATTTTTCACGGATACATCTTCCAAAGGGCGTAACTCCAAATATGGTTGGTCTTCTCATTCAAAACTCTGCCCACAGTTTACAAATAACTAAAGAAACAAACTTTAAACCAAGTTTTGATGGTAATCGCGATCCAATAAAAAGCCATCTGATATGATAATCACGTCCAATGAAAAGCCATTGAAATATCACAAATTTCCTTTGAATTTATGGAATTAGACAATCCAAAGGGTGTAACTTCAAAACGGGTCGTACTTTTTTTTCCTCAATATTTTTCCCTGACATGCAGCGTAGGTTTCTGGTGCGCACAGATATGATGGGGGTATTTTTCTTACAATAACGGTCTGGGAGCACTATGCTACCTTTTCCCTAAATTAATCCTTCATCAATTATACTGTCTTTATTCATTAGGCTACAGTTTCACAAGAACTATTTGAATGAATTTCTCAGAAAGAAACTTGGCTTGGGTATGTTGACGATAAACTTATTCTAAGATCAACGTTTTGGGTTGAATTTGGCAATTCAGTCTACTGCAGTCAGTACTGATTTAATCAAAAACAACTATGTATTTTCGTTGTCCAACGTTTCGATCCTTATTCAATCTTCTTTAAGGATTCGAAAGTTTTGTTTTTTTTTGAAAAATTGCACCTGTGCAAGGAACAATGGAACGGATTCCGATTTTCAATTATTCTAAGTAATTTTCCAAAACAAAATTAATTCAGTAGACTGAATTGACAATTTCCACTCAAAACATCCAATATAAAATCCACCAGCCAGTCTAAAATCAACTAAAAAAATCTGTCTAAACTTTCAGAAACAATAAAGGGATCTCAGCATTTCTTTACATGTTTATATTCATAAACTCATTTGTGAATTACATCAGAAATTTGGTTTTTGCAATTATATTGCCAAACATTCCTCTACTTTCAGCAATTACTATTAGTGAGCAAAATCTTTCCATTGATTTCTAGAAAGGAATCAGAGAGATTTTCATATCTATTATAGTTTTATAAATTGCATTTGTTTTGTTAATGTCTAGCAAAACGCTTATTTCAGCTATTGCTTCCATGAAGAAAGCCCACGTCAAGAGTCGAAACGTTGGATGATATGGAGTAATTCTGCTTTCAAATTTATTTCTGTCCGAAAAGCCAATCCAAGAGGGATCAAGGTACATATCCACCGGTAGTCTTCACATTTAGATTACTCGAAAAAATTAGTGGGTTCATATATACATGAATAATTTCTGACTCTTCTCTATTTCAATTTCGATCATAATACGATTAAACATTAAAATCAAAGTTTCGTGGATAAAATAATCCTAGTTTCACTTAAATTGGCTTTCCATACTGATCTTCTCGCAGTGAGAAATCTAGCGAACTTCTTGGTGATAAAATCCTGCAGTCTTGTATGCCATGTCTCCCTAATATTTTCAACGAAATTGAAGGCGAAATTTCTAGTGTATCCTCTGATATAAATCCTTCCTTGAGGAATTTCAGTATAAATTCATGGAAATTATTAACATTGATTTTATAGTAAATTTAAACAAATATGTTTTTTTAGAATTTAAAAACACTTAAGGAGAAATTATGTATTGAAATCATGGAAAAATAATGAATAAACTGTTCGCCTACTGAATAAGTTGTTGATAGAACTCTTATTATTGTTTCATTAGATTCCAGGAGGAGTTTTCAGCACATCTTTTGCAAACTGATGCTGTATTATGCAAAGTAAAACACACCAAACACCACATTTAGAATAGGAACAACTTAACTACAATTACGTAATAAACTCTAAGGCTTTGCTTTGTAGCCGCGGACTCTAACCAGAGTGTCGTATTTCTCATGTATACCTAAATGAGCTAGTGTGCCATGCGATATCCCATATCGCAGCTCACAGATTATGTGAGACACGAGATGCAGATACGTACAAAATATATCTTAGTGAGCGAGTCTCATGAGACATCTCGTGAGGCTCGTCGCATGCGCTTACTTGGAGTACTTTTTTGCAGTTATGTTTGCCTAGTACAACAGCTCCACGGAAGCATACGGCTTCGGTCTATGCCTATGCTTCTTTGGTGGCCAGCACAAGTTTTTCAATTCAAATGCTAGAATCTTTTTGCAATTTCTCATCGTAATAGGCTGTTTTTCATCACGCCAATCTGTCATGAAACGGCCTACTTTCCTGCACTGAAGTATACAGTGCGAGAAAAGTCATTACACAACTGAAACCAGTGCTGTAATGATTCATTACGCAACACTTTCTCATTACGCAACTGTTTTGAGTTGCGTAACGAATCATTACACAACAATTTTTCAGAAATTGTAAAATAATGGTGAATGCATTCCGGTAGTGCTTCTGATACCCTCAAGTGGTCTTCTAAGAAATTGCAAAAAATGTTGTACGTAACTCGTTGCAGAACTTGATTTTTACAGCACTCGTCGTAATTATCCTACTCGGCAAGCCTCGTAGGATAAATTTACGACTCGTGCTGTAAAAATCACCATTCTGCAACTTGTTCCGTAAACTACTATTACCGCGTTGAACCGCGTCAGTGCTTACAGGCAGTTTAATCCATGATTTGATCCCTTTCCCTTGCTTTTGGAACCTTTGGCAACTAGTCTCAAATGCACTGTCATATTGAGATTTTCTCATGAGACGGCACATGAGCCAGTGCAGATGTGATCGTTTGAGCTAGTACATTGCTACATGAGATCTAAAAAAATGTGTCTCACCATAGCACGTGCTCAAGCGCGCGGTTATTTTTGTGCGCTCATGGCAAGCTGATCTCAAGCTCTTGATGTGAAGCGCGTATACATGATGTCTGACTCTAACCACTCGGCTAAGGAAGGCCCCCATTTAAAATTCTTATTTCTCCTTTTTGTTCATCTCCGGTTCCGACGAGTTTGTGTGTATAGAATCCTAGGATATTTCCCAGAAGAAACAGAAAAACGAGCGTGAACGAAACTTTCATTTTGTATGGGACGATCAATAGCGTTTTTCAATAGCTTGTTTGATGGCAAGACGAAGTTTGTCGGGACCACTAGTTAATAATAAAAGTTAATACTAAAGTAAATAAAATGATTTATGAAAAAAATGAAATAATCGCCAAAAAACTCCAAATATTCTAAGATATAAACCATAATTTGCAGTGAATAACCCATAAATTCCAAAGAAAAACTGAAACTAAGAATCATTTCAAAAACAACAATAAACTTGTTCACCAAAATATAAAAATTTCTACTGTTTCTAGTGCCCCCTTCCCCCCCTTTTCCTACGCCAATGCCCCCAAACACAAAACAACCCACTGAACTAAGCGACTGTGTGCGACCGGAGAAGAGTGGAGTAAGTGAAACCCATTATCCACCAGCAGCGTCGCCGCGATTTGTGTGCGCTTCCTCTTTCCTCGAGCAGCGGCGGGGCTGCATGCAATTTTACTTTCTTCGAAGAATTGCAGAAGACACGACTTACCTCCACCGATCGACCGACCGACCAACCAACCAACCAACCAAAGAAAAGAGGAGTTGTGTAATATCCCATCCAAGCCAGCCGCAAGTGCACATAATTGTAATTATGTATTTTGCAACATTACCGCACCGTGGCCGCGGCATCGCGACGGTGGAATCTCGGTGGAGGTGCGGTGACTGTCGCGATCGTTTTCTGTGTTTGTGTGCAATGCATGCGTGCAAATAGCGATTGGGGAGGAAGCTCGGGCTGTTCGCTTTGGCGAAGAAAGGGAAATTCGATCCTAAGGGGGGTGGGGTCCGAGGATCATTGAAGAACGGGGTTCGATGTTGTTTACCTAGTTTTTTACGGCATTTTTTATGGGCAACTCGGAACTGAATCACGATATGGAGGAAGCTTTTTTTCTGGTCTCTCTCTCCTAATGGCACATATTGCTCGCAGAAGATTAGTGGATATGAGATGGGTATGGAAAATTGTTACATCTTGTCGCTAATTTCTATTCAAATGGCCGGGGTTTTCTCCGGAGACTAACACTTTGGTGCGGATGGGAGGGTTTTTACGGGGATCGTGACATTTTAATTAATGTCTTATGGAACGGTGTGTGGCATGGAGATATTAATTTTTCTATGGCTTTGGTGTGTGATGCAATCCGAAATGCATGTACCCTAGACAGTTTCACAAAAATCAAAATTTCTGGGATTCAACCAGTCACCCCCAAGTCCTAGTTGCAATACTAAAACAAACTACCAGACAAATTTTCATCCAATTTGGAGAAGATTAGGAGGTGCCTCAAGTCGAATTTGTGTTTTTTTGGCTATTTTTTACATTCAAAAAATTCTAACAAGAATTTGGAAAAATGAAAATCAGAATAAACACCACAAGTTGAACGTATTATTAGTACTTTACAACTTTTGAGAACACTGTATGCCGATTAGAGATGGTTTTGACCTCATAAAATTGATTTTTGTTAATTTAAGTACCTGTAAAACATATATTTCTCTACAGTTTTTGTTCTATGAGATTCTAAACCACATGCCACCACACTTCGGGGCTATATCACATATGAAATTGCTTGGCATCAAATGAGAATGTTGTTTGAAACACGACTGCGTTGATGACATTTGCTAGATGTTTTCTTCAATCATCATCCATCATTGAAAAAGCAAAGCTACTATGTTCAATTTTGTAACATGTCAGCAATTGCGCCATATAGCAGCAGCTCTAAATGCAGGGGAATGAGGAATGTCGTATTTCCGACGATTTTTTTTTACAATTTATCTGTAATTCGGAGACAAAAATGATGTACTACAATAATATTCAGAAATGACAAAGGAATGATACTACGATTGAACTTTTAGGATTAGGCATGAGGTTAAGAATCTCGTAGAACAAAAACTGTAGAGAAATGTATGTTTTACAGGTACTTTAATGAACAGAAATCAATTTTATGAGGTCAAAACCATCTCTAATCGGCATACAGTGTTCTCAAAAGTTGTAAAGTACTAAAAATACGTTCAACCAGTGGTATTTATTTTGATTTTCATTTTTCCAAATTCTCGGTAAAATTTTTTGAATGTAAAAAATAGCCAAAAAACACAATTTTGACTTGAGGCACCTCCTAATCTTCTCCAAATTGGATGAAAATTTGTCTGGTAGTTTGTTTTAGTATTGCAACTAGGACTTGGGGGTGACTGGTTGAATCCCAGAAATTTTGATTTTTGTGAAACTGTTCAATGTACCCAACATATGCTGTTCAGATTAGGATTCTTCATACAAAAATGAGCGAAAACAAGCGAGAGGGTGATCCCCCTGTAGTGCTTCATCCTGAGAAGTTTTAAGTGGAAAAACTTTTGAAATCATTTTTGACATAGTTCTTGTGCATATAACAATATCCGTTAATGTTCCCGGATGCATACAATCAAAGATTCCTGGTGGGAATCGTTAACTTGCAAAATGTTAAGTCGGTTTAAAGGAAATAGCATAGATGAGCTTCATACAAAGTTCTTACACAAACTCTAGAAGGTTTTGTGTGCAAATTAGGAAACAATACTTCTTGTACATGGAAAAATTATTCACTACACAAGTTTAAAATTCAAGCAGTATTTATGGATAAATACGTAAGAAAAACTGCTTAAACTAATAAATATATTAGTTTTGCATTGCCAGAAAGGCTACGTGGAAATCCCGAAGTTGATCTCTCAAAATACTCAAAATAAATTAAAGCCAAGCAATCATCATTATGACGTTCATGAAACCTACATTAATTTCCGTAGTTCCATCAAACTTTTGAAAAACCTGTTAAAGAGTGAGATTTTCGTTCATTGATTGCGTAAAGAAGTTTTTAATGGATTTCCTACTTTAGGATATCTGAAGGCCATTGGAAAACAACTTCAGTTCGGTCATACAAAATATTAGAGCAATAAATCAGCCCGATTTTCCCAGTATCGTCACATACAAAATAAAGATTCATGCAATGTTGTGCAAAAATTCAAATCCATACAACTCATGCGTGAGTTGTCAATCACGCAACTCAACAGTAAAACAAATCATGGATGAGTTGGCTCATTTGTTTGACTCATTGTCTCGTTTTCCTCACACAAAGCAATGATTTCTTGATAGTCTGGGAGTATAATAGTAATCCTCTCAATGCGAGCCGAACCCTACTAGTATTAGCGCGATCCCGAAGATACGCAACCAATTGCGAAAAGCCGTAAATTTTGAAGCACATGAAGAGAAGTGAGAACCAATCGGCTCTAATCTGTGAAACACGAAAGAACGGCCTTTAGCATTCAATCACCGAATGCATTCAGCTGAATAAATAAAATACCACTCACTGAATCATTCCTTCGTGTGCATTGTCAGTCAGTGGACGCTCATCTGCACTCAAAAACGAATGCCACTCGAACGGAATCAGAATTTACACAATCATTCGCTGCTGCAATTGGGTTCCTTCAGCACTCGAAAGCGGTAGTTTCATTCTGTCGCCGAGTTTTTCCTCACTTGGCGCTCGATGAAGACTAAACTTCATTAGAAATAGAAACATATAGGGCAAAAGCACCGATTTTGGCCATATATATATATATAGAGAGAGAGATTTAACTTCGGTTCCTAAATTGGCCAATTGCATTGATTTCTCATGAGAGTGGCCAAATTAGGAGTGCCCTGGCCAAATTAGGTGTATGGGAGTTGAAATTATTAGGAAAATGAATTGTTTTTCTTATGTTATGAATCAATTTGGACGAGTACATGAATGTAGCTAATGAACACAAAAGGTTTCATGCTGATTGGCTATGTAAAACGGTGCATAATCCACTATGGCTACAACTGGCGTATGGCCAAAACCGATGCTTCTACCCTAGTTTGGTTTTAGAATCAAAAGGGAAGAAAGGGCAACCTCGCTCCTGAATGTGTGTGAAAGTGAGCGAAGGGAATGCAATAATAGAGTGATTGTTTCCCACGCTTGGTGATTGAGTGATTTTGCACGAAAACCTCGAGCATGAGTTTGCTCACGTGGGAGAGCTCATTGAACAAAATTTGAGTATGATCCTGTCAACACTGGATTCATGACACACTTTAACTTGATTTTGTATCCCTGGGGATAGGCTCCAAGTAATCCCAAGAAACGTATTGTAACTTTGTTTTGAATTCAAGAACAATACCGCTTTGATTCATATTACGGACACTTATGAGCATATGAAATAAAAAATTTTGTATGATTCCTCAGTGTTATCGAGCTTCCAAACCACTTAACTTTTGAATGGTGAGTGAAGATTTTAATTCCGCAACCAATGATGATCACGCATCACGAAGCACCTCATGAGTATAAATCAACGCAAAACAAACATGATAGCCCCGCGAGCAGGCTTGATGTGAGTAAGTTCACACTTGTCTGCTCGGGAGAGCATACCAAACGAAACAGCAAAAAGCTCGCGAACCTATACTCGCGAAAACTACCAGTTTTTAGTCATAATCTCTTGAAAACTAGAAAGCATGGAGGGGAAAAGCTTTTTTCCAAAAGCGCAATTGACTCTGAACAGCTCCGGACACGTTAACGAATCACTTTAGCTTCGTTTACTCGCGAGTACGACGGATGCGAGTAAATCAGCACTCGTTTTATTTTTGATCTGAGCGGTTCCACGCCAAATCGGTAAACGATGAAACTCGACTACCTTGGATTCAAATGGAATTTTGCACATAGTTTCGATATAATGGAATAAGTTTTTTCCACTGGTGGAGAGACCATTTAAAATCAAGAGTAACTTCAGATAAGGGCGTAAGTATTTTTAGCATCACCATTTAAAAAAAATGTACCTCGGAAACCGTTTGTTATAGAGAAAAAATGTCTGAGGAGGGATGGTAGACAATCAAATAGGCTTTGTAAAAAAAATATGCACTGAAAAAATAATACTTTTATTTTTATGAAAAAATCGAAATTAAACCTTAAAACACAAATTGCAAAAAATAGGTATCTTCGATTTTTTTCAAATTTTTTCTGTAAAATTTCAATGT
The DNA here is from genome assembly GCF_002204515.2 of Aedes aegypti. Classification (NCBI taxonomy): domain Eukaryota; kingdom Metazoa; phylum Arthropoda; class Insecta; order Diptera; family Culicidae; genus Aedes; species Aedes aegypti. The sequence goes on along the minus strand of NC_035108.1, from coordinate 70,401,815 downwards.
AAAACTAGATGTTTTAAGCACAGTTTCAACATGGTGCAATCTATAATAAAAAAGTTTTTCTAAGAGCAACTTTTGGTGCATTTCTGAAAATTCAATTTCTGGCCGTAGAAAAGACGTTTCGATGCTGCAATATGATTCTTTACCCAAAAACAATTCAAAATGCTAATAACAATGATCTTCCATAAACTAGCCGTTTTCTAGATATTTAGGATTCAATTATATTATTATCATAAAACTTAAGAAAATACGCCCGTTGCATAAGTTAAGGACTGTTCATTTAAGAAAGTGGATACCTAAATATTAGCATTTTGGTGTAAAAATTCCATAAAAACAAATAAAATTTTGTTTCAGTGTGATCTCAAGTGTTTATTTTGACAGCAGACAAAAGTTGACATAAAAAAATTATAAATTCTAAACGATGGGTCGAATTGACATGGCGACTCTCAATTTTTTTTCTGCACAAATGGTGTACAGAAAAACTGCCGTTCCGAGATTTGGCTTAAATCGCGAAGTGTCCAAATTGAATTTTTTCAACGCTGTGGCCAAAACAGATATTCCTGACGACGTACGATACATCCCAATAGAAAAATTTGGGAAAAATAATTTGGTATGGCCAGCAATTTGCTCCTGCGGTATGAAAGAACTACATATTTCACGACGGGTTCAATCAACGGCGAAAATTACAGAACTGAATGCATTAAAAAATGGCTTCTGCCCATCTACTGAAACACAGCTAAAAATATGTTGTAAATTTAAGTTTATTTTCATGCACATATTTGGAGCATCAAAATAAACCTAAATTTCAACTACCAATCAATTATTTTTCAATCGAATTCACTTTAAATTTACACGATCATGTAATATTCAACCATTTATAGTTGAAAATTGAATGTATATTCATTTAAATTTACATGATGCTGTAAAAACACACAAATTTGGTTTATTTTTACAGTAGACTTCAGTTTACATCACATTGAAAATTAAATATTTTTTTCTGTGAAGCATACCATGCCTCTATTGTTTTTGCCAGACCTAGCATCGGCTCACTATGCTTCAGCTACTTTGGAGATGCTCAAGAAGGAATAAGTCGAATTTGTAGAAAAATGATCGAATCCATCAAATTGCTCAGAACTACGCCTCATTGAAACATATTGGGCGATAATCAAACGGCATCTTAAGAAGGATGGAAGAGAAGCAAGCTCCATCGATTTTTTCAAGAAAATGTGGTCAGCAGTTCAAAAATCAGTTCGAAAACTTCCGAAAAAAGTTGTGCAGAATTTTATGGGAGGTATCAAAAGAAAAATAAGAGCATTCTCCAGCAATGCTCAATAAATGTTCAAATTTATGTGAATTTGATCGAAATTACGTTGATTTCCATGTATTTTAGGTAAACATTAATATCCCATCTACTTTTTCTTTGGCATTTTGACGGTTGGATGAACTGTTCGAAAGATACAGAATGATTGTTGGAATATTGTTGAGAATCAGTTTAAGTATTACCACAGACAAACAGACGTAACACTGGATAAATTTCCATCGCCCACGAATTTAACGATCAGTATAAAATACAACAGTTGTCAAGTTCACAACCAGAGGTGCGCGCGTCTCTTTCCTTCGTGTTTGACATTTCACACTACCGCCACCTGGAATATTTGAAATTTGTAAACCTCCAGATAAAGTAAGGTTACAATATTTGTGAAGGTTGTTCGTCAGGAATAGGGCTATGCAATACATGTTATTTTAGTTTGATAATCAGCCACCAGAAAGCGCTAGTGAGTATCAAATATTTGAAAGCTTGATTTACGATATATTTTTCGATTCCAAAAATCTTTCGCTGTACAATATTTAGTAGGAAATTTTGAAAAACATATTCGGAAACTTTTAGTGTTGTTCCTATACGTCAAGTGACAATTTTAGTTTTTTTCATTGAAACCAAAACAAACCTGTCACAAAATATATTTTAGATTCGAATCAATAATTTATAAAAAAAAAACATTTTCCGTATTGAAACCTTATATTGACAGCACAAAATTTTAAAATTTCTTCTAAATTAATCTGTATATGTAGAAAAAGGTATCGACCGTCATTGTTTGCATTTTATTTGTTATGCCTATATCGATCATGTGACTCAAAGGGAACAGGAGTCGCATGACCGATATAGACACAACAAATAATATATTAATCTGTATAATACAATATAATGTAGAATGCTATCCTCATAAAAAGATTTTAAAGCGATTTGATGGAAAACATAAAGAAAAATAATTGGAACAAGAAGGTTAAGAGTACCGTTTTGATTCATATTACGGACAGCTTTTAATTCCGGACACTCTTCTTTGTATGGGAAACATTTCATACGAAATGTTTCAATTTTTGCCGTTCAAAAGTTCGCGTTTTTGTAGCTCATTTTAATAAGCATTTCTCATCGGTATCTATGAAAATTAACATTGCTCAACAATATTACACGTTTGTTTAATGGTTTAACGATTTCAATTGATTATTTGACTTCTCGATTTATGGTTTTCATGAACTGTCCGGAATTTGAATCAAAGTGTCCGGAACTCAAGGCAAAAGTAAGGAAGCGTCCGGAATAAGAATAATGGAAAGTCCACACATTTGTATTTATTTAAAATTATTCACGTTGCGAAATCAAAATCTTCGCCCACAATTCGAAAGCTAAGTGTTTTCAAGGCTTGATAATGTGGAGGAATCATACAAACTGATTTATTTTATATGCTTTTAGATCAGTTATACTCCACTGAGGCCTTAAGTATTCGTAATATGAATCAAAACGGTATAAAAGAAGATTTTTTAGCAAAAGTTTTTGAAATACAAAAATAATTCCATATGTTGAAAACTTTCTGATTTGTCTTCAGTACCATTGAAGTAGCTCATGAATTTTGAATTCAAACTCTTTTAGAAAATATTACCAAAATCAAGGCGATAAATTGAGAACTTTTGTTATAACACATAGAAAGAAACATAGGTTTTCGATTCACTTCGTCACAAGCGCTATTATTCGTCGTATCAAACGGATATTCGATTTTACCTACAATATAGATTAATTTTCCAAGTGTTAATTTGTGAAAGCTGTTATGGTTCGTCCACTTGTACACCAAAACTGCTGTATTTCAACAAATAACTCCAGTTCAGTTATCCACTATGCACTTTTACACTAAAATCGCATGGACGAAGACGTACCGAGCGAAATTTGATCAGCGATTGACAGAGCCACCCCAGAGGGGCCTTCCTTAGCCGAAAGGTAAGAGTCCGCGGCTACAAAGCAAAGCCATGCTGAAGGTGTCTGGGTTCGATTCCCAGTCGGTTCAAGATCTTTTCGTAAATAAAATTTCCTCAACTTCCCTGAGCATAGAGTATCATCGTACCTGCCACTCGATATACGAATGAGAAAATGGCAACTTTTGCAAGAAAGCTCTCAGTTAATAACTGTGGAAATGCTCACAACAACACTAAGCTGAAAAGTAGACTTTGTCCTGGTGATGACGAGATGCCAAAAAGAAGAAAGAAGAAGAAGAGCCACGCCACGATTCACATTTCTTGTCGCCCCTCTGTGTAACCTACTTCACGGGGCACTTTTTAACACTATGAAAAACCTGCGTAAATCTTCACTGATGGTTTCAATTCCAATCACATGCCGTAAAACTTCTAAAATTCACGAAATTTTAAGCAATTCTCTCAATGACCGCATATAACTGAGAATGTAAACAAAGTTTTCCATTGGTCGGACTGAGAAAAAAAGATTTGCGCATCAATGTGTGCGTGATATTTGGCGTAGTAAACGTTTTCTTCGATTGTGGTGTTTTCGCTGCGCTGTGAGCAGCTGTCATTATTGTTCGGTCAAAAGGAACTGTGCTTATATGTTTGGGCTGTATTTTGATGGCGCTAATGAATTGGAGATCCTCACATTTCATCATGCTGAAGGATTAGATGGAGATTCCCGTGGTTTTGGATATTCTGGTAAAACATTTTATTGTAACTTTGATGTGTTGTATTTTGACCACTCACTATATCACAGCGAGCCGTTAGTTGTGAGACGAATCAAAACTGATTGCGACCGAAATGAAAATGAATATGACGAATTCAGGGAACGGTTAGCTATAATTTCAATGCATTATTTCCAATCCGATCAAGAGTTATCACAATCCTATTCCACAATGCGAAAGCTTTCTTGATAAAGACTTGTTTTGCATCAGTTTGTGTAAGAATCATTCACTGCAATACTGGGAAAATTGCAGATACTCTAACTATCCAATACATGGAGCTGCCCAAATAATACCAACTGAGGGAGTGAAGTGTGATGTGTCATTATCCTGTTTTTCACAAGATAAACATATCAAGCTCAAAAACAGCTCCAATATTTTTTTGATTAACGATAATCCAAACTCTAACCCCAGTACCGTTTCCCAGGTTAGTTTGAGTGCGATCCATCTTTCGCTGATCAGCGAAAGACATCCCACCGCTGCGCACAGTCACAATGAATCAATCCGCTAGTCTGACACGACTCAATCATGCAGATTTTCATATCCGACGGCACGACTTTGGAAAGCACGAATCCAGTCTAGCATGTTCGAAGCTTCGGCATATCTATCGAGCAAATGATGATGAACGAGTACCCGATGCCAAAGGTCATCGAACATCGACGAAGTTCGACAGCGGAAACGAGCGGAATCGTCGCGCCGCGTCGGGTGAAATGTCACCAAACGAAAGTGAAACGATCATCTCCGCCCGATTCCGAAGGAGCCGAGCGAAGCATCCAATTTCGCTAATGACAATGGCGACGGATCTCTCGTTAAAGCCAGTTATCTTCTGTGCATCAATCCACTTATTTCGGGCGCTTTTTTATCGTTTCGTTAATGATCAAACTGATAATGATCGGATCAAATCTGCTTCGGCGCTGCTGTCACCGAAACCTGTTTTTAACTCTGCTCGGTGCAGACCTTCACCATCCGAACTGACGACACACACAGACAGAGCAGTGAAAGTGAAACAAGCCTACCTCCCTAATTACATTCAGTGGCCAACGAAAATTAAGAGAACCATGTCCAGTGTGTCGAAAACTTAAGCGAATGACGTTTCTCCTCGTTTAATCAGACTTAATTTTCGATTTGGCTGTGTCTCCGCTTGGTCTTCCAGCTCGAGAAAGGTGCGTTCAAACAGACGTCGCCCGTCCACCGAAATCGAGATAACACCTCGCCTTCCATACTCAATCTCAGCGCGGTTGCATAATCTTCCGCGCTCTCGCGGCATCAAGTGATTTCCACGCCCGAAAGCAGACGAACCCCTCAGCAGCAGTTCGGCGCGAACAGATGCGAAGCGGCGGCGGTGCCTTGTAAAGGGGCACCCAAACGCAGCACACCTGTTGAAATGTGTTTTGACGGCTTTTTGTAATTCAAATGCGTCGAGTGCCGAAAAAAAGTGAGAATCAACAGAAAAGTTTTGAGGTGGTACCGAAACGAAAAAAACGAAAGTGAAATGACTTAATTTTAACTGGCGCTGAATGGAACTCATCCATGTGACTTAAAATTGGGGGAAAAATCTCTCCGGGAAACAAAAAAAAACGCGGTACAACGGTGAAAAATCAACAGAATAAAAAGTGTTGTTTCAACGCGTTTGTTGATTTAATTCCAACACAAAAGGTTGATAACGGATTCGGGTTTTTGTGGTGTGGGCGCAAGCGTGGGTAGTTTCCAAATTTTTGCTGGAGATCCCATCGGCTTACAGGGAAGGAGAGTCGGGCGATTAGTGTCAGAGGTAGCCAATGCAAACACGGGTTGATTTTTATGAGTCATTGTGATGCTAAATAGGCGAGGAGTCCGAATTTTTTGGCACTGGGCAAATGTATTGCCGTCGAAATAGTTAGGGCTTTGTGTGCACTTTTATTATTCGGATGAAAGTTTGGCAGCCCAAGCTGGCAGTGGTCTCGATTAATCTACCGTTAGTTATGGTAAGTACATGCAGTATCGAACATGAAAAACACACCTTATATCCGGCGTTACGTCCCAAGAGAGAGAATCTGCTTCTCAGCGCAGAGTTCAATAAGCACTTCCACAGTTATTTATGGAGAGCTTTCTTTGTCTGTAGACCACTTCTGAACCTGAGTGGGCATTGTAGAATTCGTTCTCAATTGATTTCGACGCATGAGCAAAGCAAGCGAAGAAAAACATCGCATCTGTATCGGACCATGATCGGCAACGTTTCGCAAGTTGTAACATTCTTAATAAATAGTAGCAGCGAAAGAGAGCCCCAAAGAGAGAGAGAGGGATGATAAAACACATTTTTCTCGCTTATTCATCATTGAGGGTAGATGTATTACTTTATTGACATGATAAACAATCCCCAAACATGCAATATCCATTAGTGTCCCCTAGGTTTGGAGCTTATTTACCGTTTTGATTCATATTACGGACACTTAAGGCCTCAGTGAAGTATAACCCAGCATAGAGCGTACAAAATATATCATTCTGTATGATTCCTTAGCGTTATCGAACGTCGGAAGCCCTTAGCTTCTCACTTTTGCCTCATATTCCGGACACTTTGATTCGAATTCCGGACAGCTCATGATAATCATTAATAGAACAGTCAAATCATGAATTGAAATCGTCAAATCACAAAAGAGACTTTTAAGGTAGTTGGGCATTATAAATTTTCAAAGATATTTATGGTAAAAGCTTAATAAAACGAGCCTCGAAAATGAGAACTTTCGAACGGCAAAAATTGAAACATTTCGTGCGAAATGTTTCCCATACAAAGTAGAGTGTCCGGAATTCGAAGCTGTCCGTAATATGAATCAAAACGGTAGATGGGTTTTATCATGCACTGTTATTCCCCCGATTAAATCAGAGCTGTAGCAGTAGACGATAAACAAACTCTCATGATGTGCAGCGGATCATGATTGTCACAGAGAGCGATAAGTGACAGATACTCTCAATTTTCTCAGAATCCAACCCCTGAAAACAACCATTCTAATCTCTCCTGATGATGATCATTACAAAAATCTAAAACTGTCCTGACTTTGTTATTTCGACTGAACCTTGAGATATAATGTATCATGATACCATCGGTCCAACTCATTTGACCTGTAATGTCCCATCATTCAAATACTTCCCATCTTTGTAACGAAGAACGATGGACGTGACTTGCAATTTGGCGCGATGCGCAGCATCCAGACACTTTCTCGACCCCCGTAAAGCCGCTCATTCCCTATAATAGCTCCAAATAAGCCATCAAAAAACTTTGACAGCTCTGTAATCATCGCAATACGCCACTAATGACGCAAAGCAAACATACCGTCTCCCTTTCTGAAGGTACGCGTGCGGTCGTCTTCTACCATGATGAAGTCAAGAGAGCAAGATCAGTTCAAAGCGGATCAAATCCTTGCCAATGTGGTGGGACAGCACTCTCACCCCTGTCCACAGTTCGTTCGGTCGATCCCGGATTCGCATTCTTTGTCTCGGTCGGTAGTGTTCAGATCATCGGTTCAAGGCTGCGGCTGGATGTTTATGGCGAAACCAGTAAATTTGCTGCGTTTTTTTCTTGTTGTTCATATTCCATTCATCATACTAGCAATTTGGTAGATGAAGAGCCATTCTTCGCTTTTGAAGGCACTGTTTGCAAACTTTATAACATTTTAGTCGGATTTGTGATTTAGGATCGGTAAATTGCTGCGTAAAATTATGGAGACATTCCTGTATTTTTTTTAGTAATATAATTGATATTTTTGCATGAATTTGGTAAAACAATCCTTGCAGAGAATCCAGGCGAAAGAGTACCAGAAATTCCTAAAATCTTTTCGATATGGACCTCAGGAATTTCTTTATAGATTCCTTGAGAACGAGCTTCAGAGATTATTCCAGTGATTCCACTAGGTGATTCTTATAAAAAAATATTCTAGAGCTCCTTCAGAAATACCTCTATAGAATCTTCTTGCAATTACTCAAAGGATGCTTTAAGGACTTTCTCCTGGGAATCATTTAGCAGCAAACACTGATTCTTTTAGTAATTCAAACAAGTAATGCTCAGGGCCATTACCCTGAGATTCCAAAAGTAGTTCCTTAGATATTCATACGGTTACACTGCGGAATACGTTTTTGTCTCAAGCACCAAAATACCGCTATTTACTTAACTAAGGGTTGTTGATTTCATTGTCGTTTTCAAAAATATCATAGCACGTCGAGTTTTGGAGATATTGGCTGTTGAAAATGAAAGTTTCTACTATTTCAGCCAACTTGCATGCAAGTTTGTCAGCTTGTATGACAACTTGCTTAATTTGCTGCTGAATTCAAACTCAATGTGTGTAACAATGCTTATCAACAAAGTTCTTAATATGTCAATGGTCTAAAGTTATTCCTGGGTGGATCATAAGAGTATTGTTTTTTGCTTTATAAGAGGAATGCAGAATTTTGTATGAAGACTGCAAGAATGTTGAAAAAATCGATTTAATTAAAAATGTATCGTGCAATTTCAACTAAATTACACCTGAAATTAAAGTTTCAGTCCTATTTTGAATGTTGGATGGATTAGATCATGAAAAAAGTTTGATACATCATACCTTAAATTTGATGTAAAAATCAAATGATATTTTTGTTACTCTAGGAAATCTTTGCAGGGAACCTATGCTACATGAATTCTTCCAGGAAAGCCAACAAAGGTATATTCCAGAGTTTTTATTTCATGTTATTTCGTTTTAAGGCATTTCCAAGACATTCTGCAAGGTTTTCTACATTTTATGGAGATCCTACTCCGGTTTCCAGTGTTTATTGATTATATTTTCATATAGACTCTTTAAAAAACACCCTATTGTTTGGCTAATAACATGGGGTTTGGCTAATCACGGCACTGTAGATTCCCTGCATACAAGTTATGTAATTCAAACTTGTGTGCAAGTTGTATGTTGTATGCAACACCGTACAGAACAGGTCCGGTTCTTACTATGTGTTTGCTTGTATTAGTCACGAAAAGATGTAAGCCTGACGTCATTTGCGACAACTTCGTGAACTTTCGGCTCGTCGAAGTTGGCACTGCACAACTACCACTTGAAAACTGAAGTTATCACAAATACTAATTTGATGCTTCGCCGCAAAGGTATTTTCAAGGGTTTACATACACTCTAATCCTAATGGTTTTTCCAAAGGATGCTCCAGATTTTTTCCACTGATTGCCAAATAACTTCAGGAGTTCCTCTATGACTTCCTTTATCCCTTTATCGGCAGCTTCATTTTTCATCGCCAAAAAAATATTCAAATCGCGATAACTTTTTTGTTTCTCGATATTTTTGCACCATTTTTTCACAAGATCTCAAAAAACTCTTCTAGTTTAAGAATCCGTGTCGATATTAATCATTGGTGATCTAGTTTTGGAGATATGCCGATGTTCCTTCCCTTAGAAGTTCTTCTAGAGATTCTTCCAGGGATCACGCCCGGAATTTTTTTCGGTACTTCTTTCATCGATTGCTCCAGGAATTCTTACTCGAAAACCCGCAACTGTGTCCTAACGGATGGTTCCAGTAAGTGCTCAAGAATTTTTCATACACAAATTTCTCCATAATTTTTCAATAAATTGATGTCAAATAATTCTTCAAAAACTCATTCAAAGGAAATTACTCTGAAAATACCTTCAGCAATTCTCCTTGAGATTTCTCACAGGATGCTATAAGGAGTTTCACCAGGAAACTCTTTGAGGAATCATTAAGCACTTCAATTTGATTCCAATCACAGAGATTGTGTCGCAAGTTCCAGTAGAGACTTTCTCTTCTTCTAGAGATTTTTCTGAAAATTTCAAAGAATCCTATAGGTTTGCTTCTAGGAAAATTCATACAGAAACAATCCTCAAAGAGTTTTATAAAGGTTCTAATTTATATAATAAAAGAAAGCCATAAAGATCCAAAGAGATTTCTGAAAAAAAGGATTGTCCTTAATTCCCGGAAATTCTTCAGGCAATTTCTGGCAGATTTCCAATGTAGTTACCCAGGAGATTTTCTAGGGATTCATGCAGAAATTCATTCGGGATTTCTATATAAATAAGGTTGAAAATTTCTCGTACATTTCAGTTCATTTCAGGAAACCTTCGGGAATTCGTCTATTGTTTTCTACAACAATTTTCACAGCGGTTGGTTCAGAAAATATTCCAGCGATTTTTGAGGATTCTTGAGGATACTCCTAGGATTGATCCCCAATGTCGTTACCTCAAATGTCAGTTCCTCAAACGCCAGTTCTCCAAATGACCCTTTTCTCCGAATGCCATTTCCCCGAATGAGCCTTTTTCTCGAAAGTGGTGCAGTTCAAATGAGTGCTATAATAGTTTTTAGTGCACCATCCTACTTCCAGGGGCAGATAGCCGTAGCGGTTAAACGCGTAGCTGCTCAGCAAGACCAAGCTGAGGGTCGTGGGTTCGAATCCCATCGGTCGAGGATCTTTTCGGGTTGGAAATTTTCTCGACTTCCCAGGGCATAGAGTATCATCGTACCTGTCACACGATATACGCATCCAAAAATGGTCATTGGCATAGTAAGCTCTCAGTTAATAAGTTAATGAGAAGCAGGCTCTGTCCCAGTGGGGACGTAATGCCAGAAAGAAGAAGAAGAAGATCCTGCCTCCAGAAAGAAAGACGAGCAATCAAAAGAAGGATGTTATTCTCGATTATACACATTTTGCCAACAATGCTGACGACGGTAAAACTCGTAGGAACCGCTAATCAAATAAAGAAGGGTGCATATCAGATGGAAAATATGTTCACCACCCTGAAATGTATAAGGTGTTGACAATTATGAAAGTCAAAAACTTTTCGGGGAAATGGGCTATTCAGGGTATTGGGGTTCGGGGAAACGACATTCGGGGAAAAGTAGCACACTTCTAGATAATCTCAACCTTCAGCTTTCTCTTATTTCCACAAGTATTGCTTCAATCATTCCCCCAAGTATTCTTCTAGGGATTTTTTCCAGAGGTTCTTCCCGTAATTCAACCAAAAAAAAAATCCACTAGAAAAACTTCTACCACGGCGCCCCGACAGACCGTTATTATGTAAAAAAATTGCCCATCAAATCTAAGTACAGGGCTCGATTCGTGAGGTCATTCTGCACCTCTGGGCCAACTTAAAAAAATCCCTAGGCGGAATCTTGAAAAATCTTGATTTGAAGCTTTTGACTTAAAATTTCAACATAATGTGTATAAAAATTACACAATAGCACTGGGAAAACCTAAAGAAAATCGTTCAAAATGACGGCCAAACTGTTCTTAAGAATACAGAGTACGTTAATTGTAAAGTAAAGCGCTTTGGTTATCGTTTTGAGCGATTTAAAAAAAAACATTTTCGGTGCTATTGTGATATTTTTATACAAATTATATTGAAATTTTAAGTCAAAAACTTCAAATCAAGATTTCTTGAAATTACGCCTAGGATTTTTTTTTTAATTGGTCCAGAGGTGCAGAATGACCTCGGGAATTGAGCCCTGTACTCAGATTTGATGGATTTTTTTTCATAATACCGGTTTGTCGGGACACCGTGTCTACAGATTCTATTACGGAATTCTTCCAGGAAAACCCGAACAGGTGCATTCCAGGATTTCTGATGAAAATCGTTTTGATTTTTACCAGTAAATCTTACAAGAGGTTGTCCAGCATTTCCAATTCTGATTTTGTAAGCAATCAAGCCATTTCTGCTAAAGATGCCCTTGAAAATCCCCCTTCATTTTCACTTAAGAGTTTCTGCAGAAAATTCAGATAAAATTTTTATAGATTCGATCCTGGAGTAATATCCTTAGGAATTCTTGAAAATTTCCAGGATTTTTTCCCAGACTAATCTTTTGAAGGACTTCCTATGCATTTTGAACAAATCTCTGAATTGCTGTAGAAATATTTGGAGGTATGTCTTTATGAGTCTTTGAATATATTCCCAAAGAAAAATATGATTTTCTTCTATTGGAAAATTGTACAGTAAATTCTTGACAAATAATCGGAAGAATTCTTTGACAATATTTTGTGTGAAATCTCTGAAGGAACAGTTTAAAGAATTTCTGGTGGAATTCCTGGAGGTTACCTTAACGAGAAAGCTTAAATGTTCACGAAATCCTGAAGAGAAATTTAGGAGAAAATCCATGAAAGGACGCATTTATTGAGAAATTACTTGAAAAAATTTTATTCTTGGGAATATCCTTAGATAAATTATTAGTTGAATTCTTGGAAAAGTCAAGAATGAACATGTTTATGGTAATCCTAAGAAAATCCATAGATGCATTCTGGAAGGATCTCTGCAGGAATTCCATAAAAAGTTAGAGCGGTAATCTTAGGTGAAATCCAAGAAACTTGTGATTGTTGAAGAAACCCTGAACATTTTTTTTTTTCGGGAAACGCATAAGAAAATAGAAATACAAATCGAATTATTGGACACAATTATTCACTGAATTATGTCCTGGTGAAAACAAAAAAAAACAACGATGTTTAAATGACGTGTATGAAATTTATATTCGCAACAATTAGGAGGATCTGCCATAACGTTCAGATTTGGTCCATTTTCGAAGGCTTTTCGACCAAATCGGATTGATAACTCTCAACAAATCTACTTGCTAGAGTATCGATTGTTTAATAGTTCTCACGGTCTCCTCTCTTCCGATATCTGTTCTGTATTCCGAATCAATCGGTTCAGACAAGCATGCCATTCAGGTGTTCGTCGTAGTGCTGCTTCCATCTTTCAAGCACCATACACTCATCCCACTCCCAAAACATTCCAACTTTCCAGATTCCTGATTTGTTGGTTAGTAATCTGTGATTATTTTTCGGTCTCTTTTCGGTTTGCAGAGCATTCACCTCTCACAACGAGGACGAGGAATCAAATCCCATTCCGGCGATAGTCACTCATGACGTAAAAGTTGTAGTGACTAGCCTAAAAATCTCGTGAATAAAGAAAAAAAGGTTATAATAAAAAAAAAGTCAAGAGCACCAAAAAACCGAAAAGGATTTGCTTCGTGGAAAATTCCTCCTTCTCTAAAAAAATAAGGATTGTTATTACGTTCAAAAAATCGTATTTTTCTCTTAGACCTTTTTGTCGGTGTACTTTCGACTTATTTTGTCTTCGATCTCCTATAATAATCTCAGATTTTTATAAGGGAATAATAGTTAGAAAAGAAATATATAGGGAAAAAATCTAGAAGTACTGTGATGATCTTTCTGAACAATGGACACAAGATGGAGATAAGGTAAAGATGAATCGAAGCCCGACCTAAAATTAAAAATATGTAAATTAAAACAGCGTTCTGCATTGAAAACTTGTCTTAGTTCTTGTTCTTAGGTGTTCAGTTGATAACATTTAACAGAATTCCGTATAATAATTACAATGTATGGCATTTTCACGCATCCTTAAAATCATTTATTTGCTGGTTTCTGCTTTGCATTCCCTAGATTCACGACAAACAACGACTAAAAATCGGTGCATACAAATACAGGTGTTCATCAGTAATACTACTTCCACCTTTCAATTGTCTAATGCTCATTCGAGCGGCTCAAAGCTCAAAAAACCTTAAAAATCCAATCTCCCATATCTTCCTTACCATCCTTACGATAGAAATATTGTTCTATGAAATTTTCAGGTTTTTTGAAGGTGATTTAAATGTGGCTTTAAGACAATGTAGGTTAATATGTAAATTACTATGGAGAAATTTTGATGAATGTTCCAATTACGTCAGTACTATGATGCAAGTGCAAACTCATTATTCAAAGCTTAGTAAAGGTAGTTGCTGAAGAGAGCAATTCAATAGGACGAATGAGAGAATTATTTTTGCTCTTGATCAGCTACATATTGCAAACTTTGGCAAAAATCTCAAACAAAACTAGCTCTTCCTTCATTAGGGTGAGAAGATTCCTAAGAAACTTTTGGAAGTATTGTCAGATAACTCGTCTGATCGGCTTCTCTGAAAAATCATTATATAAAAACTATGCGATTGTTTCTCGATTCTGTTTTCAAATTTCATTGTTTTTATTTGTAGGCATGCGAATTCTCAAAATAAGGATTCGTTCTGCATTCAACTTTTCTGCTAAGGTATTCTTTTATTTTCTTACGCAGTAAAATCTTTTGATCCAGAGAATTGCAAGAAGGATGAATCAAAAACTTTATGCTTAGAGGTAATGTTCAAAAAGTTAAAAACAAAAACATGAAAAAGTACAATTGTGATTCTCAAACGGTTTCAAGCCTGTTTTAAAATCAAATATTGGTAATCATCACCGTAATAAAGCTTAAAACCATACTAAGATACTTTTTAAAGCTTCTGTAAAGTAAACAATTTGATTCAAAATGCGAGAGATCTATAAATAAAGCAAAATGTTTTTGATTCGACATTTATAGCTAAGATTTCTCCATTTCATTTGATAACTCAATTGAGGATTCCAAAAAAGACCCAACCACCTCCACAACCAAGTTTTTCGTTTCCGCTTCAAATTTAAATCAGGATCCGAAATAACTGGGTGTGACCACCTAAACGCCAGCCGAGTCGTTAAAAAAAATGGTGTGATATAAATCCATACTGGTCAGAATTATTCATGATCCGCATTCAGACTCCTCCACCGTCACCCGAAACAGACCAACGAAGAAAATTCCACCAACTTTCACTCTTAAGCGGCGTTGCTGTTTATTTTTTTGCGCCTCACCGAACCCATCATCTTTTTTGGTCGTCAAAAAAAAAAAATTAAATATGTACCTCCGAAGCGGAAAAAGCGAACTTAAATCCCCCCAATCTCTAATGTCAATTCGTCGCTCGCCTTTTTTTCGCTTTGGGCACACATATTTTCTCCAACCGATGGTGACATTTACCCGGAGAACTGGTTTGATACTTTTTAGTACCTTGAACCGAACCGCCTTGGTATCAGGTGTCTTGGCTGGGGAATGCGCCTCCGGGAACGAAAGTACCCGAACCCTAGCTGAACCCTAAAGACTAGAGGACGACGACGACATGGATGGAACAAAGGTCAAACCTTGCTCTCCGATATGGGCAAAAATCTACCTCTACCCGACAAGAGAGGGACCCTTCGGGGCTCGTTAGGGTCCGATCGTTAGTCATAACTCGACGCGATCGCTTGCTTGCCCGACCAGAATCACATAACAAGATTGTAACAAATTTATGTCAAGCGCAGTCGAAATAACAAGAATTTTTGTATCAAATTATTAACATTTTTTCGACGTTCTTCCAATGTTTCAACATTGGATGTTCTATTTATGTCATAAGTACTTAACCAGCTTTAGATTCATTTTCAAAATTTTGTTCTGAATACTTTGCAGAGCTTTCTTCCAGGTATCACAAAAGCTAGTCCATATTGGTTCAGTATGTTACATGGCTGGCTTGAAAATTTGTTTGAAGATCAAAAAAATTTTTTTGAAGCAAAGTTTTGATTTTCTGTTACTAGTTCTAAATTGAAATTGTGCGCACTTTCAAACCGCATAGCAAAATACACACTTTGTAAGCCTTTGAGGTTTTATTTTCTAATTTTCAAATTTAACTTTTATAGCAAGATGGCGAATCCGTTGAAATTGCCTTCTTATTACGTTCTCAAAACGGATCAACAGTTTAAGATCGTCCTGGCTTCAAATTTTAATTTACATTTCGGTATTGCAATTACCATTGTCCTAACAATAAAATTTGTTAAAGCTTAGAGAAAAACTTGTTTGCAAAGAAATATTTTCGTTATAATCTTGTTTCTTTTTTCCCTTCTAATCGGGTTGCCTCCTTCGTTTCGTTCGTTGTAGGTGGTGTGGATTACCAGTAGAGGCTTGAAATATTGGTCTGATATTTGAAGGTAACGGAACCACTTTCACTCGAACCGGGAGGCTCAGACTCTAGACCCCAGTAAGAGTCAATGTCTACCGAGTGGTTGCAGAAAGAAATGAATTGCAAATATCATTCCTAGCACTGACTATGAGGGTGCAAGAGGTAGAGGAGCTCGTCGTAGTTCAGAAGAATCAAAATTGTTGCCTTGGATTAGTGGGAGAGTTGTCTGACGAGAGGTCGTGAGTCGTGCTAATGAAGATCTCGATAGCAGCAACAGCTGTAGCGACGACGACTGTGGGGACAGTTTTTATTAATTAGGGCCGTTCCGTGGAATTGTGTTTTGTTCCGGTGGACACGGCTCTTGCTGGGGGGATTATAAATTGGCTGAGCCGGGGAGAGAAATTTGCATGATTTGCGAAGGAATTTTTCGCAAATGGTGATAATCCGTTTTACCTGAGGCCGGAATAGAGTTAAGCATGAACATAGAAAGAGAAAACGGTTAGATTGGCACGAAGGAGTTTACTTAAACTTTTAGGAGTTACGTTCCAATTGACACTGAGCGTGCTTCTCAGCTTCGTGTTATTTATAAGCACTTTCACAGTTGTTAACTGAGAGCATTATCGCTGAAATTATAGTTGCGACGTTTGAGCCTCAAGTGTACGCCATCATAATACCAAACACGAGCTTTAGCTTATCCCTAGAAATCAACTCGATTTAAATAATCAGCCTATTCTTGATATCTTGTTTATACGGTGCTTACTTGATCATAGGAATTTGCTTGTAATATGCTTTGATATGCCCTTTAAAGCATAACTATGCTCAAAGTGTCTGGGTTCCATTTCCTGGATAGTCTACTGAGAAGTATCACAGCATGTATTCTTTATACGATACAGGAAAACAAAACGTAAAACATTGGATAAGAAAGCTCTTAGTTAATAGCAGTGGAATTGTACATTGAACACTAAGTAGAGAAGCAGTCTCTGTACTAGTTTGGACATTTTGTCAAGAAGCAACGAGTTGTGTGAGATCTGGAAAATTATCCAAATGATTTGAAAAATTAATGTAAAAAAAATCCAATATCTCAAAACGAACGTTCCGTTCTCACCCAGTCCAACTCCAGAGGTGAAAGTCTTCCGAGAAATATCATTTGATGACAGTCATCCTCGCAGCATCGAAATCACGATCCTCCAATAACCTGCATGTCACACGATCGAAATGTCACCAACACCGTCCATATCGTGCCTCAACCCATTCAATGGTTCTTTGTTTACAAACAATCTCCAAGTCCTCCTCCTCTTCAATTTCAATCTAACACACAAACCGACACTGCAACGCCTCCAATCGGCACCGGAATCACTAGAAACCCAATTTCCCAGCGCACGCGAGGAATCCGCATGCTTCCGCATCGAGACGATCGGCGGAGGCCACCCTCCAAACACGGGGCGGAAGAAAATGCTTACACGAAATTCGATTCCCGACATTTTCCGCAACGTTGTTTATTTGTTTGTTTGCTTATTTTCACCACCTTGCGTTTCGCTCCGCCACCGCCACCACCACGCGATGATCGTATAGCCGATCTCTTTCGTTGATCATTCCTGCAGTCAGTCGAGCAGTTGCAGCTCAGCTGACTGATTGTTGTAGGCGGCAAAATTATAAACAAACGACTACGGCGATGACGCACAGTGGTACCGTTCGTAGGCCAAAAAACGTGAAAAAAGTATTTATTTATTTTCACTTTTTTCATTTTTCATGGAAAGGTAACACAGAAACACACATTGTATAGATGTTGTGGTTGATGTAGAGGACTGACACGGCTGTCATCCTGCATACATTTCGGCACTTCCTCACATCGTTTTTGGTACTTCGCGTTTTGGTACCCACTTTCTGGTCGGTTTTCCCTAACTTACTCCTGATTTTTGAGTATATGACACATGCGCTGCTAGTGATGGCAATTAAATATATTGCGTTGAATCGTCGTATTTGATGACGCTTTTCCTCTTTTCAACATTTTGTTGAATGTTTTACGCATCAGTGAGGTATCATTGATGTCTCCTATGCAAAAAATCATATGTTTTGTCAGTTTCAAAAGAACCGAAACAAAGACACTGGACGCCATGTTGAATCAATATTGGGTAGCTAATTATGGGCTCCTTTCACCTTCCTGGGTTGATGTGCCAAAGGCGCTAGCCTTTTGGAGGTGCCAAAAACACATTCAAAAGGGCGCCACATGATTCATAGTTTCAAAAATAATTCGTATACCGTTTTGATTCATATTACGGACACTTAAGGACTCAGGAAAATATAACCCAGCATAGAGCATACAAAATAATTCATTCTGTATGATTCCTTAGCGCTATCGAGCGTCGGAAGCCCTTTACTTTCGAACGGTGGGTGAAGAATACGCTTCCGCAACTTCAATAATTTTAAATAAATCAAAATGTGTGGCCTTTTCATGATTCTTATTCCGGACGCTTCCTCACTTTTGCCTCATATTCCGGACACTTTGAATCAAATTCCGGACAGCTCATGATAATCATTAATGGAACAGTCAAATCATCAATCGAAATCGTTAAACCACCAAAGAGACATCTAAGGTAGTTGGGCATTATAAATTTTCAAAGATATTTATGGAAAAAGTTTACTAGAACGAGCCTTGAAATTGAGAACTTTTGAACAGAAAAAATTGAAACATTTCGCGTGAAATGTTTCCCATACAAAGTAGAGTGTCCGGAATTTGAAGCTGTCCGTAATATGAATCAAAACGGTATATGATAATAGAAAATTGAAGCAATCATGACTTCTATAAATATATCTTGGAAGCATTGCAAAAGATATTTAGAGATACGTATTTTAAACATTCTTTTGAGAAATTTTAGATATCATCAATAAACATTCAATGAAAACCTAACTAACGATGCAGCTTGATTCTAAGATCTGCTCTTAGGAGTTTGAATAAGTGTTTGAATTGTTTTACTCATAAATCTAGTGTGATATATTCCATTAGTTCTTCCCCTTCATAACTCGAAATTTGGATTTTTAGGGGTCGAAACATAAATCTAAGATTGGTAGTCCAGAACGTATGGAAAATAATGTAAAACGTAAATTACTTGCAATTAGGAAACTTGAACGAAAAAGTAGGTATTAGAAATCACGCGCAGTGTAAAAAATTTTGTGTTTAGTTCATCTTCTGTGGTGCTTTCTGTGTTTCAGGATTTCGTTAAAAAGTTAAAAAAAACATTTTTTGTTACATTTACATATTAGCAACGGTTTGCTCGAGTATATTGTTTCAAATGTAAGGTAAAAAGGTGTAATACGCCCCCCCTTAAGGAAAAACTGCTCTATCGCAGTAGCATATGCATCACTTCTATAGTTTTCTATGTCAATGTGCTGCTTATTTAGTTGGCCATGCTCTGCACGCAACTTTCTCCTTCCAGGTTGCTTTAAAAAAGTATATAAGATGTTTTTTTTGTAAACGGTCCCAATGTTTACGTTTCAAAACAACCCGGGCAATATGCCCCTCCCGTAGAAAAAACGTCCAAAGCGTTATAGAAATGATTCCAAGGAGAATTCCACCACTTGCTAATCTTAAAAGGGTCCATTAGCAGTCGTCTTCCGGTAAAAGTTTTTGTATTAAGTACAATAGTAAAGAATGAGCTTCATCCCCCCTGAGGCTCGCTTATAAAAAGCAAATTTTTAAACCAAAAACCTGATTTTCGATATTTTTAGAATTTCTATTGATTGTTTATACTTTTCAAAGAACATATATGCGCAACATCATTTTTTCGCGAATATTCAAGATATGTAATCATATTTATATGTGAAAGAAGCCTCAATCCCGTGAAAATGAAGAGGGGCGTATTGCCCCGTTGGGGCGTATTACACCCAGTTACCCTATATGATTTTAGGGCAATTAAGCTAATTTAGAATGTTAAGCTTGCAATAGAGCCACTGACTCTTCCAAGAGCAGGGCCGATAGCGGTAAAATAAAATGAAAGTAAAATAGTAGCGACTTTATTGACCAAAGTGATCAAGATAGTGACCAAACAGTGATTAAAAAGTAACTTCAAAACTACCCGCATTAGTCATAAAAACGACTAGAAATGAAAATACTTTCAACTAATAGGGAAGGTGTGTCGGTATTCGCCATGAACCAGGTATTCGTCATTCCATATTATATACTTTTTTACGTCATATATGGTTGCCGATTGTTTATTGTTTGCTAAGTTGTTTCAATATGATACGGAAACATTCTTAGAAACCTCAAAATTTGCTCAGAAAATAAAAAAAAATCAATTTCCCTTAAATTTTCGCTCCATTGCACCTTGTTTCGCCATGATGTTCCTGATTTGCCACCCCCTATAAGAAATCAACGATCGAATTCAGAAACCGAAATTAAAAACGTGGCGAATACTAAAACAAAGTATCTGATTAGTTTTTATATTTTTCCTGCTGAACATGGGTTGAAAGCTTTCGTTTAACGCCTTGACAGTAATCAAAAATCTTTCGATTTATGTATGAACAATATTTTTCCTTAGGGTGGCGAAAACTGGTACACCTCCTATTGGAATAATTTAAAATGTCATGAATTGTAGAATTTTGAAATATTTTTCAACAGCTAACTGCCCCAGATAAAACTTGATTGCCGTAAATGAGCAATAAAATGATACATTGGAGATTTCACTCCTTATTTTAGACGAATATTAGCTCGCTTTAGGTTACTATTTTAAATTTTTGATTTCGGTTGGAAGAAAACTTGTAGTTTATCAAATACATGAGCCCACAAAAAAAAACCGCGATAGTATTTTTGGCGAAATTTTTGTGCTTAAGATTCTTACTGGTCAAAACTTATTGAAGATTTTAAAGTAAAGATACTAAACGAGTTTGTAGAAGCATTTTTTTTTATCAAATTTGAGGAATAATTTGAAGAAAAAAATCGATTGTATACAACACTGTGGCGAATTGATTTTGCAATATTCTGAGAAAAAAAATCCAGGTACAATCCAACATTTAAAAACAAGCAATACATAGAAACTCAGGCTAAATTTGGGGCAGATTTTTTGTGAAATTGAACCCTTTCTTACAGAACACAGATGATTTTTGAAAAACTCGAGACAAACTTAATTAGGCAGCATCAATTTATTACTTATCGCTAATTATGGAACTTTTTAACCCCCTATCTCCCCTCCACAACGCTTCTTGTATGAAAATGTTCAAAACATTTTCTCGTAACACTTAAGCTTAATTCGAGCGTTACGTAATTTGTGGACGGCACCTTAGATAAATGTTGTCCATAAGTAATTTGAAAATGATTCCATTTGGTATTGGCCCAAGCCATAAAAAGTTCAGATAAAAGGGCATGTTCTGACTTGTTCATTGAAGTTGCTCAAATAGAATGATGTTTACCATTTAGTAGAAAAAAATTTCTTGTAGTTGATTGAAGTCGTGCCAAAAACAGTATCAAGGGTTACTCGAAGGAAACATGTAGCTCATTTGCTGCAATTTCTATTATTTTTGAAACGATTTCTAGCAAAATCACTACTCGCTTTTGAAGCGCTGGACGAAAGTCTGGCAAACTCTTCATTTTTTTTGTTATTCCTAATCGTCTATAACGTACCTTTTGTGGGAGTTTCGATGGTATTCTTTCAAAAGGTAGGTAAAGACTAATATACCAGATATTGGTCCTGGTTTTCGCCATAATTTATTTGAATATTTCGGCCAGAAAACTCAGCATTCTTAGTTTTGCCAGAATGTTCACCAAAGCTTTTTACATTTCTCGTTGAGAATGCCTACACTATATTTGTCATTAAAATAACAAATATCTGATTCTTGCTGTTTGAGTTTGAAAAGCTGATCCAGTCTTATATTTTATTAGGATTAGATTACGGAAATAGTGACTTTTTTCAAAAGTGACTTAAGTGAGTTTTTGTTGCAAATATTGCTCACTGAAAAAGCAGGTTGAAAAAAGTGACCAAGTAGAGGTATTGATCCCTGAAAGCAAGACTGCCTACACACATACATAAATACATTCCACTCAATATAATATGGGAAATAATTGCACTCTTTTACGTCGATACATCGCAACGTTCAGTGAAGCTTTCGATTTTCCTATGAATTCCGAACAACTCCATGAAAAACTCCTAATTACATTTCAAGTACATGTTTGTTCATTCAAGTTAAAATTTGTCATTTGATTCCATGTTGCTAATTAAAATAATGAACTAGAAAAAATATTGATGTTATCTACTCCAGTTTCCCAAGAAGAACTTTTCAATAAAATTGTTGAGTTTCATTCTCCTTTGAATTATTGCAAAAATCTTGGAATAACTATTTGTGAAGACTTGTCAAAGGAATTCGCCGAAAAAAATCGATCCAACCCTTTTTTCGTTTATTTGTCTGTAGTAAAAAGTAGTTTTTTTTCTAAATTTCTAAAATCATTTTAATTAACCTTCCAAAGTCCTCAGAAAATTCTCCCGAGATTTTTACATATTTTGTATGACGTCTTGCATGAATACAGTATACAGCCTCATCATAATACTTTTACAGGATTTCAATGACAAACATCTTGCGGACCTCTGATAATAGATGGCCTTGAAAACGAGGATTGTAAAAACGAAAGATTTGCCTATTTGTAGTTTAAAAGAACAAAGGTTAAATTTAAAACCAAACTGAATTACTGAAATAGCTATATCTTGCAGGATTTTCGCAATGATGATCTTGTTAACAATCAAAAATATCAATTGCATCCTGTTCACAATATTAGATTAGTGGAAAACTGTCAGAGAAATTTCAGAGTAAATCTATAGTTGGCAGATAAACCCAAACATTGCGCCGTAATGCAAAAAATCGGCTATGATCCTGTGGGAAACTACAGTAGAAAATTAGCCAGGAGTCTACAAAAAAAAACCATTCTGGACTGAACTGAATACGAATTCAGTATTCTAAAAACGAAATTTTTTCTCTCATTTTAACCATTGTTGCATGAAATACGTCAAATAATTAACCTCCAAAACGTTTTTTACCAATATAAATATAATCGTATTTACCAACAGAAATCCCGCCACCATCTTATCAATGGTATTCGAAGGAGCTTGTTGAAGATTTCTTCAGGAATCTTCTATGAAGATTTTTGAAAAAAATTGAACATGTCCTTGGATATCTTCCATGATTTTCCAGTAATTTAAGATGGCCTCTCCAGGAATCAAAAAAAAATAATATAAGGTAGCCTCAAAAATCATCTCCGGAAGCTGCTATTTATATATAAGGAAAGAAGCTATTTTTTATGATGAAAGCATTGACGATAAGAAATTTCTCCAGAAACTACTACAAAACTTTGTAACAACTGTAGATTTCAATATAAAATCGTATGAAAATCCTGCTGATAAATTTAAGAAAATTACGCCAATGTTTTAAATTGAAGGAATGAATAATTTCTGGCCACGAAGCTAGTGATAAAATTTTTTGGTCAAATTTTGCAAGAAAAAAAAACAAAAAATATGCTGGGAATCTTTTATGAATACCTCCAGGAATGATCCAAGATTCATATCAAAGCTTGCACTGATATAATATTTAAGCAACGCA
This sequence comes from Aedes aegypti, assembly GCF_002204515.2. Lineage (NCBI taxonomy): Eukaryota > Metazoa > Arthropoda > Insecta > Diptera > Culicidae > Aedes > Aedes aegypti. The sequence goes on along the minus strand of NC_035108.1, from coordinate 70,378,471 downwards.
GGTAAAGCAAGTTAAATTAGAGACAACTCACATTTATTCATCGATCACAGTGAACGGCAAACACTTACAATTGCTTCGCGGACCCTCTGGAAAGTTGTCACGACCCCCTGGGGGTCCGCGTACCACCGGTTGAGAAACCCTTATATTGGGGATACATAACTACTTGGGCACTTCCAAGATTACCTTTGGCATGGAAGCTTTTTCTAGGCCAAATTGTCTGAAACTTTACAAAAAAGGAGCACTAAAATACAACACATATTATGGCCAAAAATGAGTTTAGTAGCTTTTCAATAACTTCCCTGCCAAAGTGAGTCAAAAGTGCCAATAATAGGATCCGACTCCCTACTTCATGAAGTGTTCTGCTATTTATAACGTCTTAGAAGTATGCCTCCAAAACTATTATCTTTTTTGCTAAAACATGCGTGAAATATCTGTACCTGTCCTAAATGAGTTCACAGTAGTACAGTTTTTAACTTCAATATATGTAACTACTGTCAAGCTTCAACTAACTATACATTTAAGAATTTCACTATGAAAAATTTTCATATTTTTAAGTTAACGTAAACCGAATTTAGTACTGTATTATTTATCCAGGGGCCTTCCTTAGCGGAGTGGTTAGAGTCCACGGCTACAAAGCAAAGCCATGCTGAAGGTGTCTGGGTTCGATTCCCGGTCGGTCCAAGGTCTTCTTTTAATAGAAATTTCCTTGACTTCCCTGAGCATAGAGTATCATCGTACGATATACGAATGCAAAAATGGAAACTTATGCAAAGAAAGCTCTCAGTTAATAACTGTGGAAGTGCTCATTGAACACCAAGCTGAGAATCAGGCTCTGTCCCATTGTCCCAGTGTGGATGTAATGCCAAGAAAATAAAAGGAAGATGTGTTGGTCCAAAAGTGCTCGATTTTGCGTGAATCACACTCGAGTTTTGTGCAACTTCACTTATGCTCGCAGACATTGCACGAAGTGATTTATGACCACCTCATAGAACAAATGAAACCACTGTTCTTCGGGAACCACGAAGACGAACGGCGAACGCGGTATGCCGCAAACTTCACACTCAATCAACGCTCGCGCGCGCCTTCCTCTCGAAACCGTTGAACAATGCCTAAAAGGCAAAGCTTCACGATTCAGCTGAGCAGCTTTAGAAAGAAAAAAAAAGTCTACTTCAGAGGTTTGTGAGAAAAACACTTGATTTGTTTACTTTATTACTTCCCACTTTTTTTTCCTCTGTTTGATGCACAGAAAGAAAAATAAAGTGATTACAACAAATGATGGTTTACTCGACTCGGAATTCACTAGCTTCAAAAGAGTCATTAGGCTAACATAAACAAGTTTCAAGTTAGTCGAGTGAAGAAAATCTCTTTAAAACTTCGTCCCGCTTTTTCTCACAGTGCACTCCGCCGTTGACGTTCGCCATCTTGGAAAATGGCCACGCACGATTTGCATACAAACGGAAATTGTGCGTTTTGCGGTTCGGTTCGATGCGGTGCCTGATTGAGAAAACCACACTGCTTCGCCGCCAAAACACTACCGGGTTCGGTCGGGTGCCGACGACGCAGACTCGGAACACGGAATTTGACAACCTTGCCCGGCTTGCGAAATACAATTTCTCCTGCTTCGGCCGATCAGGAACCAGTTGCTCGGTTGTCCGATCGATCGATCGATATCACGCTTCGGTGCCGATTTGGTTAAGTGTACAGGGCGGCGATTGATTACTAATCATCGCGAGGTTTCGGCTTTAGTGTGTTAGGTAATCTTTCCTAAACAGCTGATCCGAAGAGCTGTTGGATCTCCGTTGCGGAGATGAAAATCGGAAATGAATTATGATTCGATGCGGCTAATTAAAATAGAAAGTTTTCGAATCCGAGATCGATTCGGTGGTTGCGTAATCTAAGACTCGACGATCGGCCGACAGGCGTGGCTTAATAGCGTCGTTAATGGCGACGTCGTCGTCGTGCTGTGAGGTCGTCGTCGTCGGAGGCGATCAAGAGTGTTTTGGTCTAATTATCAATTCAAGAAGCGGTGGAAAATTGGCTTTTTCTTCGTGAGATGCGTGCCACTGTTATTATGTGGCACCCATTTTCTGGGAGGAAAAGTTGCGTAACTGGCATCGTATGGGTTGATTTTAAGGAATTTGAGGGTTTAGGTAGGTGTGAGCATAGGTAAACGTAATGATCGACTGGATGTAGCGCGTGATGTGGTATTGCTATCATCATTCATAGGCATACAAAACATCTTTTTTGTAATTTAAAAGCAAAACTTTTGACACTTTAATTATTTTTGTTGAGACATAGCTTGGTAAATTTACTTTCATGGATGCCTTTTTTGTCAATGGTGACTTCAATGGATAAATTCGCAAAGAGATTTAAACGGCAGAATTTAATTCCATGAGTGCTCCTCAATATATTTCTTAATTCAATGCCTTGATAGCCCTTCTTGTTTTTTCTCTTCTGGAAACCCTTCTACGATTGATTTGGTCTTAACCGACTCCAGTCACCTTTGTAGCCAACTGGTTAATCACGCTGATTTTGATTCTGATCATGTCTCTGTTACATTTCAAATATCTCATTAAGCGATTCTTAATCCTATCAGCTCCACTTTCAATTATTTACGATAGTAATCTTGACGTTAATTTTTCTTTGCAATTAAAATTTGATATTGACAATGCTACCGAAACTTTAACAAATTCCATTGTTGAAGCCAGGAGCACTGCAAGACCAAAATGTGGAGAAAAATTCCAACTCACGCACTGCACATGACGCAACCCATGAGCTCACACAAATCATCGCAAACGGGTGCATCAATTGCATAGCTTTGCATCATCGTGAAGTGGTTCCCTTTCGCGGCACCAACGACTCTCACATTCCCCATAGCATTGTCCGTAATTACTTCATTTCGCGAATTGCTTTCCTTCCCCTGAAGACTTTCCAGTGCTTCGCGAATGAGCAATTGCAGCTCTGCTAAAGGCACTTCCCCACCTTCGGTAAAGGTTGGTTGGCATTCGATCAGATATAGTTCAGTGGTTCACCCATTAGCGGTTGCGGTTTTATTGAAAATGCCATGCAGTGGTTCTTCCTGATTCGATCGGCTGATTTGCGCTCCGAAGAAGGAAATGAGTTACTCTGTGACCACAGTCAGTTGCGGTTTTCGGTTTTCCGATCGCGTCATCTCACAAACACGGAATTGACAGAACACGATTCCCCCCCGAGTCCGAGAACAATAGGAGATCGCTTGCAACAATAAGCGAACTTCATTCGGGAGCGACTGAAGATCGTCGCGAAGCACCACGAAAGAAAGCGATTACGTGATCGCAGCACACTTCCTCAAGCCACTGCTGCCGATCGAATCCGTTTCGGTTAATGAAAGCAAAAGTGTGTCGTCCCCTGGTTCGGTTCCAATTAGTGCACACCGCTCGGACAACTAACCGGACTAATGCTCGGTCGGTGGTGCAGACAGCTATGCTGGTGCTGTCATCGATATGCGTGGCACGGAGCCGCTTCGCGGCTAGCTAGCCTACTTTCCGAAGATCCTCCTTGTTTTGCGTCTTCGAGGGAGCGAACTACTTTCATCGATCGCGGTGTCAAGTTGGTTGTCGTCGCCACCGCACCGCGTCGCGCCATTGTCGTGTGTATTGGAAGAAAGCGAGAGTTGTTTATGCTGGTAGTGGCTTCGAGAGGCATGGATCGTGATTGACTGCGGTGTGGTGATGTTGACGACGACGGCGACGACTGACGGAAGCCCCTTAATGGCTGCGTGTTGTTGTCGTCGTTTTCATCACAGTTATGCAATGGACGAATGGACGGCGAGCGAGCATCGATCGTGATTGAGGCGATGACGTGACGAAGGTAAAGGTGGAAAAGGGCCGTTCGTCAAGAGGGACAGTGAGAAAGATCGCTAGAATTGGGTTAATATGAACAACTTGGGGTGAAATCGAAAATCGCTTCTGATTCCAGATTTAAGGTGAAGATGAATCGAAGCCAAATTTCAAATTTTCAAGAGCACGGATCTGGAGAACCAAACATCCGTCGAAGCTGAAAACTTAATCGATTGGTCACTAGATGGTGATGACCAATCGATTAGGTTTTCAGCTCAAACGGATGTTTGGTTCTCCAGATCCGTGCTCTTGAAAATTTTAAGTTTGGCTTCGATTCATCTTCACCTTAAGCAAACTTTGTGATTCCAAAGAAGTTCGTCACAACGATTCTAACTTTGTCTGTCACGTTCAAAAGAAAATTCCATGATTCTGATTCCAGATTTAACCAAACTTTTTGATTCCAAAAAAGTTTGCTCTAGCCATTCTTATTTTGACCGTCATGTTCGAAAGAAAGTTCCATGATTCTGACTCCAAATTTGTGATTCAAAAAAGTTTGCCAGAACCATTCTAGCTTTGACTGCCATGTTTAAAAGAAAATACCAAGATTTTGATTCCAGAATTAAGCAAACTTTGAGATTCCACAAAAACTTTACTGTAGCCATTCTAACTCTGACTGTCATGTTGGAAAGAAAATTCCATGATTCTGATTCCAGATTTAAGCAAACTTTGTGTTTGTCATAGCCATTCCAACTTTAATTGACATGTTAAAAAAAAAAAAACTCCACGATTCTGATTCCAGATTCCAGAACTTTGTGATTCCAAAAAAACTTGCTACAGCCATTCTAACTTTAAATGTCGCGTTCAAAAGAAAATTCCACGACTCTGATTCCAGATTTAAGCAAACTTTGTGATTCCAGAAATGTTTGCTGCCAAATTGCTCTCTTCTCAAAGTATACCATCTCTCTAAAAAGAAACTCAACCAGATTTCTCCAATCTACCAAAAAAGCTGTTTTTGTTGTAGATGAAGGGATCTGTATGAATTGAAAGGTATTTTATAATAAGTTCAATGCATTCTTTTATTTTCCATGCACTTCCAAGTATAACGTGTTTCAACGTCAAATTTCGAGAATTATTTCGTAACATGAGCTTGAAAAAAATAATAATAAAATTCAGACAAAAAGTCAGTATTTCCACAGCAGCTTAAATAACTAGCTTAAGCTTGAATATTTTGAAAGGATATAATCGATGAAAGATCTCCTCCTGGATTCATCACCATTCTGGAACACAATTGAGTCAAATTCAGTTGGCAGTTCAGATATCAACCTTGGAAAAGATGCTGAAACAAATAATGTCGAACGAAATTTCAGGAATTTCACACAATGTTTCCAATATATCTTTAGTTTTTACTGCAGCTTTTAAATTTCAATTGGAATAACAGGAAATCTTTAGGATCTTCAAAGTTCAAGAGAGCGAGATCCAGTAAAGCTATAAGTGATCATTCATTGAACTTAAAATCTCAAAATTTCTCAAAAATTCAACTATCCAACTAGCACATACACTTCCCGTAGTGATTGTGGAGATGCAGAGGTATTCTCGGTCTCTAGTAGCAACAATCACTGCACGCTAACATTTCCTTCCTATCCCAACTGACTGGCTTGGGTGACGCCATCATTGATCAAAAATAAATCCTTAGGAGAAATCTTGGGTTTTTACGGTATGAGAGATCAACTTTCGGTTGAAGCTAGTCATAAAACCATGACAAAACCTAAAGTTCTCTAGGATTTTAAGATTTTGAAAAGATTTTTGAAGAATCAAATCTGCCTTCACCAAGATCTCCATTTCTTCTGAAACAAGATCTAGGAAGAGAATTTAACAGAAACAATTTTTCCTAATAAAAATGTTGCGTTTATTACGGTTTTAGATTCCAATTTTCGGTTATAAGTTAGTTATGAAGCCATATTACAACCTGAAGTGCTTCTTTGAGATTTTGAAAAGATCCCTAAACAATCGAATCTGCCTTTACCAAGATCTCCATTTCTTCAGAAACAAGATCTAGAAAGAGAACTTGACAGAAACATCTTTTGCTGATAAAAATGTTGGATCTATCACGGTTTTAGAGACCAATTTTCGGCTATAAGTTAGTTATAAAACCATGACAAAACCTAAAGAGCTTCTCTGAGATTTTGAAAAGATCCTTAAAGAATCAAATCTGCATTTACCAAGACCTCCATTCCTTTGGAAACAAGATCTAGAAAGAGAAGTTTGACAGAAGCATCTTTTCTTGATGAAAATGTTGGGTTTATCACGGTTTTAGAGACCAATTTACGGTTATCAGTTCGTTATAAAACCATGACAAAACCTGAAGTGCTTCAATGAGATTTTCAGATTTTGAAAAGATCCTTAAAGAATCAAATCTGCCTTTACCAAGATCTCCATTCCTTCATTAACATAATCTAGAAAGATTACTTGACAGAAACATCTCTTCCTGATGAAAATATTTGGTTTATTACGGTTTTAGACAACAATTTTTGGTTATCAGTTCGTTATAAAACGATGACAAAACCTGAAGTATTTCTCTGAGATTTTGAGATTTTAAGAAGATCCTTGAAGAATCAAATTTGCCTTTACCAAGATCTCCATTCCTTTAGAAACAAGATCTAGAAAGATAACTGGACAGAAACATCTTTTCCTGAAAAAATGATGTTTTTTTTACGGTTTTAGAGACCAATTATTGGTTAAAGGTTAGTCTACAGCGATATCAAATTCAAGCTATAGGACCAAGATCGACTGCTGTAGACCTTTGATTTAAAGAAAAAATTAAGAATGGGATTTTTCAGAAGAAAACAAGAAGTATTACGGTTCTCACGAGAACAACGGTGTTTAAGAGTCTCCTTCTAATAACTACGAGATCTAGTACTTCAATCCTCAAGATGATGAGAAAATCCAATAAAAACAGAAAAAAATGTAGCATTTGAATTAGGTTAGAAATTAAAAAAACTTGGCAACTTCCATTGCCAGCCACACTTTTCTTATTCGTCAGGAATCAGTAATAAGAAATAAGCTAAGCTAAGCTAAGGTTGGACATCGTCCTGATGATGGGCAGCATCAAGCCCGAAACCGGTCGTTAAAAAAAAGGTAATTTATATGTCCTTTTAACGTTTGTAAGAACCATAAGTGTTGTGTCCTGTCTCGCGTCGCGTCGTGTGATTGTGATATAGTTCTTACGTTGCACAAAACCCAAAATAATGAGTCTAAGCTAAGGAACTAAGATTTAAATTAAAACTAAGAATAAGATTTTTTCATAAGAAACTAAGAAATATTAGGGTCCCACGAGAACAACGGTATTTCAGAGTCACCTTGTAATAATTACGAGATCTAGTACTTCAATCCTCAAGATGATGGGAAAATCCAATAACAACTCGCAAATTTCATATTATGTAAGTAGCGCACCGTTTGGAACGGAGCAGATACTCAATTGAAGGTTAAATATGCAAAAGCACGGCAACTTCCATTGCCGTCCTCGCTTATCTTTTTCGTCAGGAGAGGTTTAACCAGAGCCCAGCGATTAACCGATTAACCGGAAGCGATTTGGTATCGCAAATCAGTCACAGATGCAAAAGCATGAAAACTTCCATTGCCAACCACGAGGCATTTCGATTTTAAAAGAATTTATAGAAAAGCGAAAATCTGTACTGTAAAATCTACGATACATGTGAATTTTTAAGATTATGTATTAATTCTGTATGGAGATTTGATAATTTCAGGTAACACGGCCGTAACTCCACAGGATGTCAGTAGATATTCCAAAGCTTGATACGCTACCCGAGAGCATGAAGGTGTGACGAATGTGCCCCAACAGTAATTTGTCAGCCCAATTTGTCCTACGTCTTTCCCTTTGGAAGCCAATTCCCAGCCACTAAAATAGGCGATAAATGCCACCGCAAAACCAGTTTCGCATGGTAATCTGCACATCATTTAGCATGCAAAGCACATAAACGGCATCGTAGAGCAGTTCCCTCACTTGCATTCAAATGATCTTCACCATCGCCGAGATGGTTGATTTGCAGACCACAGCTGTCATTCATCTGGTTTGGTCCTGACATCGACGACGTGCAGAAATGCTCGTGGATCGGGAGAACCTGTCAAAGCTGACCATAAGAATTCGACGCAGCTGCACTAAAAACAAACAATTTGACGTTTATATAGTGACATATGCCAGAGAAACGCTCAAATGACGCTTAAACGATCATTTTCAATACACCATTTGGCAGACAATCGATAAGATCGGACTTCAATCTTATCGATTGGCTGTCAAACAACTCAACCCAGATCGCTTACCAGAAGCCAAGTGGTGTGCAAAGAAATTTAACTTCAATTTGCTTCCAAGACAAAGTTCTCACGATTCGTAGAAATAAATACGTAAAAACAAAAACACATTCGCCGTTTTTTTTTTGTGCTTTTGTCTCAACCCAACGGTAAGCTGCGATTGTTTTCCGCCTCCAGCACGTATTTTCCGCTAGTTGCTTATACGCCAACAATCCAAGCAGCAGTCCGCGACACAGACTTCCTCTAGGAGAGCCGAACGCGTGCGTGACGCTCAACAAAGTAAACGTCACACACCGTCGATTTTCGTTGCCGTCACGTCGTCGCTCTGACAGTGTCACCTTCCATGCGAAGAAAAACTTTCACCGCCGAAAATCAAACAAAAAGAAACTAAACGAAAAACGCTTTTGGGAACTTTTCGCAAATCGTTTCGGTCACACTCCGCGTCGCTTGCTTTGATTCGAACGCGACAATGTCAATCCGATCCGAGTCGGGTCAGTGATGCCATCTGTCACGTTTGTGTGATCATTTGACTGACCATCAAAGAACGATCCGCTGCCATACGTGACCGGTGTGATGATATTTTGATCAAGCTGGAAATAAAACAACAAACGAGATTCCAGTGTTGATGAAATGCGAAGCGCTTGGCAATGTGACGTCGACGCCGCCGCTGCCGAAACGAAAGCGAAAGTGAGAACACGCCAAAGTTTGGTGGATCGCACACGCGCGATCGCGGTGCTCCTCTACTATGTCAGCGAGGTGGCGACGGCGGACGGGGGTACCGTTGTTGCTCGTGGATTTCTTCCGCTTTTTGTTTCGTTCGCTCGTTTTCGTGAGCTTCGCGATCGCTTTTGTGCGTTTGTTTGTGTGGTAGTGACGGCTTTGGGTACTTTCTCGCGTTGAGTTTTTTTTTGTTTTGTTTATTTTTCTTCGGCTTGAGCGTTGATTTGCATTTTTGTTTCGTATTTTTCAATAGTCGAGTGCGCACCAGTTCGGGAATGGCTGAAGTCGGTGCAGTAACCAGTTTTCGATTTCGTTTGAGCTTGAAGCATTTCCTTCCTCTTTGGGAACTTGTTATGTTTGTGAACGGTTGCGATTTATGCTTTATGTGTGATCGACCAATCGGTTGCGATTACGGCATTTGCCGTGGAAAGATGCAATAGGAGGCTTTGCGGAGCCGGATTGATTGTACGTAGTGGAAAGTTTGACAATCTGGTCTTGAATTACTAGAATAATACTGGTAAAATGATCAAGTTTGAACGTTTTACTGTCGAGCCAAAACTGATTATCGATCGAGCTCGATCACGGACATTTTTGTACGCGGGAAATTTTAAATTAGTGATAAACGATAAAAAAAGATCAATTTTTGATCGTTTTCCTGTTAAATAGTAATATAAATAAGCAAAAATTATATTACATAAATAATATAAATGATAAAACTGGGTTAGCCATTAATGGGAACACAAACAAAACCTCAAATGCTGATATAGAGCCTACTAACATCAATACTTGCCCTATATTCTCTCTAATACCCGCAAACACTACATGTGCCACTTTCGACAATTAGCACCTTTTCTCCAGCCTGCTAAACTCTGCTAAATATATCTACATGAAAATGCCGACCGGTTGCGAAAAATCTCTCCAAAACCATTACCGCTGCTAAGTGTGTCATTGCCATTTCTACGCAAAGAATGTCAAACATTAGCTGTCTGGATTAGGGTAACGTCATCGCTTCACCTTAATCCCAAAAAGTCCGAAAGTCGACCAAAATTTCCAAACAAATCCCCATACCTTGTATGAGTGTGTATGCGCAACACGCGTGCATTACCGTCTTCCACCGCACCGATCCATCCCGAAAGCCAGACTTGGGTCCGGTCCGGCAACTTTCCATTTCGTTTCGTCGTCGATGACGAAGGCGACTCGGATCGCGCTTTGGCTTTGGTTGAGTCAGCCTGGCCTGCTTGGATCAATGCGGCGCGGCGGTTCGGTAGTGCCGAAATCAACGCGAACGGGTGTCTTGTCGCGTAGACAAGAGCACTGTTTCCGTCTCTTTCGCTTATTGCGAAATAGTTTGCGCAGGAAGGAAAGATCTTAAGCTGAATTTCGCAAGTTTTCGACCGATATGAATCACTTTACTGTCTACTAGAATTCGTCCGTCTAAATAGGAAAAGTTTTCGTAAATAAAGGCTGTACGTACTTGGTTAAATTGAAGTGATATTTGTAAAAACTTCAATTTTGTCTTGGTGAGATTTGAACTCATGACTCAAGATTTGCAAGACTGACATAGTACCACTATGACATTTTTGGAGACTTCTCACAGAAATTGTAGGGAGGAATTGCTGTAGAAGTTTTTCACCAGTACGAATAAAAAATGAGTTTTTCAAGTTATATTGAAATTTTTAAAAAATCGGACCACTATGGGATCTCTAACTCTATTTACGTCAAAGAGTCTGATGAATCAATCTTTTAAAATTTGTTATGACAACTGTAAAAAAAAACTTTCAGGGCATGCATTCAGGCATTCTTTCTCAGAAATCATGCCAAATTTTCCATAGAACAATTATTGTCAGATGCACAATCCAAAAATTTGATTAAATGCACTAGCAATTGCACTATGAATCTATGCATCATTTTCATACAAATTTTATTCTGAATAAAATTCCTAAAATTTAAAAAAAAGTATTGTTTTTGGTTAACACTACGATAGAGCGTATTCTTGACTAATTTTCTCGCTCAAATATTATTGGTTTTTAAGTTTTATTTAAAAAATGGGTCTAATTTTGAACTTTGACACTTTGGACCATGTTTGACGTTCGCTTAGTTGACAACAACAGCACAGGGGTTGTTCCTATTTGACTTTATAACCCTGGGGTTTTTCTTATCTGAAATTTCTGACGACAATCGGAAAACAGAACACAACCAAAATTTGAGCGTCAGAAAATCAAAAAAACTCGGGAAACAATGTTTATGGGCTTAAACAAACGAAATAGATTTAGAAATTGAGTAAACATGTGTTTCTATTCTATTCTATTCTAAGTGCTTGCACAGCCAATAATGAAAAGCATCCTGGAAATACCTAAACTTATTCGGGTATTTGAAATTGAGTAAACATGTGTTTCTGGTCTAAACCTGAGCGTTTTGTACTATAATTGGATCAGGGCTTTAGCACTCTATTCATCCAACAAATTAACCCAAAACACTGATAAAAAATTTTATTCATTACTCTAGACATTTGATTAGAGAAAGTTCAGAACTTTTTTGAACGCCGCAAAAAAAAAAATATTCAAAGATTCTTCATTGAACTCCGCTAGAAAGTCTCGAACGACATTCGACAGAAATTGGCACGTAAAATTTGCAAAGAATTCCTTAAACATTTTTACCAAACAATGAAATTTTAGCATTTTTATAGGAATCTTTGAAGAATTTAGCATATTGAGTCATTTTGAAATTCTAATAGATATTGTGTACCTTGTCTTAATTTCAGTACCAAATTGAAATTTTAGTACATATTGACTCGATTTTTAAACTTTTTTCTTTGGTTTAAGTCCAAAAAAAAAACAATTGTTTATGGATTTTGAGTTTGTGTCATACCCCTTGGTTTAAATTTAAATTTTGGGTGTATTTTGTTTTCCGTGTTCCTACCGAAATGTCAGATAAAAACAACCCAGTGTTGAAAAGTTGAACCTCTGTGGCGTTTTTGTCGACTTAGTGAACGTCAAACATGATCAAAAGTGTCAAGGTTCAAATTGACCCAATTGATGAACCCAATTTTAAGCCCAAGAGTTGGAGGACAAGATGCTGAGAACGAGGCTGAAGGCGCAGATGCTGGATGTTCGGAGAAGACGAGCTAGGAAGAGCTGAAGGAACTCGAAAGTCAGGAGGAACTTAGAAGACGGTGCGGTTGGTTAAGAGGACGATGGTGCAGCTGGCCAGGAGAAGCTCGACTAGGAGAAATTCGGCAGCTAGGAGGAGCTCGGTGCCAGAAAGAGCATAGAGTACTGATGAAGCTCGGTGGCAGGAGTGCGGTTTGAAGGTTGTTTGATGAGGAGGAGTGTTGGATAGCAGGTACATCACACACCTTGCAGTGGAGATGTCTTGGGTAAGAATTGTAGAGGTAGTCGAAATAGATTGTAAATATGAATATGTTGATACCCAGACATGAAATAAAAGAGAGGTGCTGGCTGGTAGCGATATCAATCAGTAGCCTGCGGTGTGGACCAGAAGCCTTGTGTTTATTTCAACAATGTGAACGGAAAAATTTGCCAAAGTAGTAGCAAGAACACGCTCTATCTCTAAGTATCAGGACCCTATTGCTGTGAAAAGCCTACTTTCTTCTCACAGAAAATCCACCAGATATTTGTGCTGAGCTTTGGCTACAAATTCAAAGAATAACATCAACGTCTGTTAGCAAATTCAAATATATAAATGAAAATCCGATTAACTTAACATTTTATTGCATCAAAGTTTTCCGTATTGCTGGAAATTCATTCTGAAAATTGTACTGAAAATTTCTCCATGATTTCTAACAAAAGTTCCGGAATAGTTTGTGCCAAAACAATATTCAAAAATGTCGTCAGAATCTTAATATCTGTATGTAGTTAATGGGCCCAGATAGCCGTAGCGGTAAACGAGCAGCTATTCAGCAAGACCAAGCTGAGGGTCGTGGGTTCGAATCCCACCGGTCGCGGATCTTTTCGGATTGGAAATTTTCTCGACATCCCAGAGCATAGAGTCATCGTACCTGCCACACGATATACACATGCAAAAATGGTCAATCGGCATGGAAAGCTCTCAGTTAATAACTGTGGAAGTACTCATAAGAACACTAAGCTGAGAAGCAAGCTTTGTCCCAGTGGGGACGCAACGCCAGAAAGAAGAAGATGTAGTTCATGAATAAAAAACTTAAGAATTTTGACAATTTTTAAGTTTAGAAGTTAGAAATTTTGTATTGAAAATTTTTGAACTTCATGTTATTTTCGGAATTGGATCAGACTTCAATCATTTTTGCTGAATCCACTGAAGAGCTATCTCGATTTTTTCAAGCTATGGACGTTTTTCATTTTATTGTTTTTGAAATGTTGTTCATCTCTTCAAACGAAAACGTCCTCACGGTTTTTCACAAAGATTGGGAGTCCCTTTGCGCCTTTTTGAGTTATTGACTTTTTTTTCGAAGGAAATCTCTGATAACTCTGCAACGAAACGAGATGGAAAAGTAGTTTCTTCGTCAAAAAGTTGCGCAGTCAGATTTCGGAACAATGATTTTGCGAAAAATTATCGAATAAAACTTTATCAAGAAAAAAATATTTTTTTTATATTTTTCAGAACCACCCTAACTCATTTGTTAAAAAAAAATCATAACTAGCGATCGAGTGTTGTTAAACATTGTATGCCTATACAATGCGTCAGCAAAAAAGTTTGTATTCTGATCTCGTAAACCATGCGGGCCACCCTAATTTCAAATCACTGAAAAAATGTCTAAAACTTTCTGGAAGATACCATATATCTAAAATTGACGGTTTAGGCGCAAACATTTTCATCTTCCTAGACATGGCTTTGGGGCCCATTGGGGCAATGATTATAAAATCCCAGCTTGTTTGCAAGAAACATGGTTATCAAGTTTGCTGCCAGGTGAGAACTGCTTCTGGGAAACTACCACTGACTGGCTCTACTTGACCTTTCACATCAATGCCACTAACAAATTCTCCAGAAGCAGCTAATTATTTGTGAATTACGATAAATTGAGGCTAAATTACTTGGAAAGCATCGAACCAATCGGCTCATGGTTTAAGTCTTCCTCAATGTGGTACACCTATAGAAAATTCACACCATGGAAACCTCATAAATTATGGATTCTTCCTTAGAAGTTTCTATTTAGAAATTTAACATGGAATCGATCCAAAAAAACGCAAGATTTTTTGTAAAAATTCTGCAGAAGTTTGAACAGTAATTTTTGAATTTATTGCACCGCACAATGGTCCGAATCTTCAGAGTAGTTGCTCTTAATTAAGTATTACATCTTCTTAGAAAAAAGTTGAAAAGGGTGGCCCGTATATTATTTTAAAATTTGACACAAACTTTTTCAGAAAACATTTTTATGAAAAACTTTGTCAAAGACACTTTTGAACTAACTCTTCATTTGAGCTTAGTGAAATTTGTTCAGAAAGTTAGTAGAGTTGTAAAGAAATTAATGATATACATTTTTGTTCAACATTGCAAGTTTGTAAATCTTGTAAACTTGAAAATAAAAGCAAATTTAAGTGAAAAATTAGGAAATTTCTAGATGCCCATAACTCATGGAAATGGTTTGAATTTTTGTTTGCTTTTAGTGGCATTCGGATCGCCGTATATCAGGTAACTTTTGCTATCAAAACTGTGAGAACGTCATTTTTGTAAGTTGAAAAGAAACACCCAAAAACTTGAAATTCGCGGACCACAAATTTTCTCAAACAAAAAAGTTTGAGTTAATTAAAACCTTAATAAGGGCCATCCTATTCAACTTTTTTCTTCGAAAATACAAAACTCAATTACGAACAACTTTTCTGAAGACATCAAACGTCTAAAATCAGAATCAACAGAGAAAACCCTTTTTCCCTGCTAAAATATTCACCAACAAAATTCTTTAGAAGAAGCTATATGGTATGGCTGGTTAATTTATGGACGTTTCGGCTCAATCCATACTCAATCCTATCAGCTCCACATTCAATTATTTTAGAGCCGACTGGAATACATAAGAAACATTCATTGATAATAGTCTTGATCTTAACATTTCTTTGCAAACAAAACAAGATATTGACAATGCTCTCGAAACTTTAAATAATTCCATCGTTGAAGCAAGATGTATTTTAATTCCAAAGTGCGAAGTAAAATTTGAATCCTTGATTATAGGCGATGATCTTGAACTCTTAATCCGTCTTAAAAACGTGAGGAGAAGGCAATTTCAACATACTCGCAATTCTGCTACGAAAATTATATGGCAGGATCTGCAGAAAGAAATTAAAAAACGCTTTTCACAATCAAGAAATAAAAATTTTGAAAATAAAACTTCTCAATTGGATTCTGACTCCAAGCCCATTTAGTAATTATCAAAAATTTTGAATATAGGGTCGATGTACCAATAGCCGCATAGCTAAGAACAAAAATTCGTATAAAATCGAAAAATAACGCTAGCGGCATTATTTTTACATCATCTGAAAGCTTTTTATCTTGGTTTTGTGGGAAAAATATGAAAACTACGAAAACTCATATGTTTGTATTTATTATCGCTTGTGCCACTATAGGAATACATGTGCCTATAATAGCACTATTTCTAATTTCTGTTCCTATAGTAGCACTAGCATCACGGCGTTGTCAAAATACTAATCAAAACCGTATTTTTACAAAGATTCTATATTTTCCTTAGATAAGTGGATCAAAAGCTCTCGTTTGGTGTAAAAAAGTTCTTAATTCATTTAATATTTTGTATAATAAAAAAAAAGTTTCTCTCAGTAGTGCTACTATAGGATCAATAGTTTTACTATAGGTGCAAGGGATCTCAAATTTTAAGCAAAACTAATTATTTCGATCATATTTTGAACAAAATCAAGCTGTGTATCAATGGTACTTAGATAAATAGCTCTTGACCTTCACGTCAAAAAATATTTTGAAATGATTTATAGCAAAACGGCCGTAAAAAGCCACTAGTGCGACTATAGGGGACTGTCTTCTAAGGGAACACCGACCCTACTTCTACAACTCTTCTAAAGACCACATTCACGTAAAACTGAAAACAAAAAAGATGGATCAATAAATCTGTTTTTTTTTCTGGTCCACCCCGAACTAAAATCTTCAGAATCAAATAAAGAGTTAGATCAAAAGTTTTTTTTGACAAAGTTAATAAAAATGTTTTCTAAAAGTTCGTAGGAGAGCGTAACCACAAATATTCTCAAACAAAAAAAGTTATTAATTAAAACCATAATAGGGGCCACCCTATTCAACTTTTCTTCGAAAATGCAAAATTCAATTACGAACAACTTCTCTGAAGACACCATACGTCTGAGATCGATAACAACAGAGAAAACCTTTTTTTCCTGCTGAAATGACCTCCAACAAAATATTCTAGAAGCAGTTATATGATTTGGCTGATATATTTGTGGATTGCGATAAACTATAAAGCGTAAATATTTTGAAATCTTTGGAAGTTTTGGCTCACGGTTTGAGTCTTCCTCAACGCAGTTTTGAAGTTTTACATAAAATCAATCCAAAAATCCTCAAGATTTTTTGTAAAAATTCTACACAAGTTTCCACAGTAATTTTTGAATGATTTACATCGTATTTTCGGGAATCTTAGTTCCCTTCTATTTTAACTCAATAATCAACAATACGTTCTGAACTACGCCCGAGGTATACTGCAAACCCCTATTGAACGCCACACAGACAAAAAATAACTGAATTTAATTTGTAATTGCGGCAACATTCCTAGTGTTTCGTCTAGAAGTTCCTCCTAATTGATATCAGATTCGAGGGTTATAAGGAGCTTCAATAGATTTTCTGTCAACAGAAAGTAAGCAATTCTTAAGCCTTACTTGGAATGTTTTTTCAGCGCATTAAGTATCATTGAAAAGAAGCGATTTCTTCATGTCTGGCATCCCTTGTCCTGACGATCGACTTGCTTCTCTCACTGGGACAAATAGAAGTTCACGGCGGCCAAAACTTCTAGTAAGGTACCCCGGGGCAAGTGAGAATCCGGGGTAAGTGGGGCGTTTCGTCATAGCTCAACTAGGAAAAGTTTTTCATGGGGGTATTCTTCTAGAAAGTTGAAGATACAATGACAAGGAATGTATTTAGTAATAAACATATTGTTATTTTTATTACCATGTGGTTCATGTAACAGTTGTCAGATCAGCGCCATTTTCAACTTGCATGATCAATTGTGACACGTTTCACGTCTTGCATTGACTCGCAAAAATAAATGTGTTATAAATCGAATTTCCATCAGTATGCTATAATATTAAGTATTATTACAAGCTGCTAACGATAAACCAGTATTTTGTTTTCATTTCATATGACATTTTCGATGGTCTCTCTCACCCCAAAATATATTTGTACCTGGGGTAAGTGGGACCTATCAAAACAAAAACCAGAATCAAAATATTTTCGTACACGTTTCATACATTCCCCCAAAGAGTAGCACTAAAACATTCAAACAAATGATTTTTATCAAACAAGATCAACCTCAAATTACGTAGTTGCATAAGAGGGAGAAGAAAAGTGTTATTATTCTTCATTTTTAAATTTATTTTTTATTTTTGAAATACGACTTCGAAATTGAACAAACACACAGCTGAAATTTGAAATGCATCATGAGAACGATTACTTTTTTATTTTATTTGAACTTTATTTGTTACTTCTACCAAATTAAGTTGAGATGGAAAACAATTCCACCCCATAAGGTGGTTTTCTGCCATGCATATAAATAATAACAGAACATATTTAAAATTTCGTCAATTATTGATTGTTTATGTTCTACATTTTAATTAACAACTTATAAATGATATATTTTGAACATGTTTAATTCCTCTTTACGATTTTATTGAGGAATTTTCAGTTAATATTAAATGTGAGGTGATATACTATTATATAAAGGGTTTCTTCCTAAAACGTAACGTATTTTATGGTTGATCCCTTATGTACATCAAATATGTACTTAAAATTAAAAATCTATGACTTATAAATCCTATTATTGTAATGGTTGACTTACTGATGTGGATTGACGCATGAAACTGGATGTGTCCCACTTGCCCCGTTTAGCGAGGTAACTGCGTCCAATGGCTCATTCTAAAACTTTCATCCAAGGTTTTCACAATTTTGAAATTATTCGATTAGTTTCATGCACACACCAGCAAATATGTTGCCAAAACGCGATTGTGTTGTTGGATTTGAAAAATATTGCCATTTGAAAATTTTATTCAACAATTTGTTTGAACTATCGTTTTTTTCGTTCCCACTTGCCCCGCGGTACCTTACTCTGTATATTCATCCTAGAGGTTTGGTGTCTTCGACAAAGTATTTTGGAACAATCTGTACTTGAATAATCCCAATAAAAATCATCAGAAAATGCTCTTACTTCTAGTAAAACGTTTCCCCTGATTTTGATTTTTAACTGAACAATTGAATTGAATGATTCATGCAATGTTCAAAACCACAACAATGGCTGAAGCAGTCCAAGTTGGTGTAAAATTTACAATTGAAATTGTTATTGTATTACGTTTTTCTAATGGATCCCATAGTTTTCTTAAATTTTATCGTAATGATCGATTTAATGGGGCATGTGGTGGAGTTGCTATCATCAATCATAGGCGTATAAAACATCAACTTTTTTCGTAATTGGAAACCAAAGTTTTTGAAACAGGTTGCAATTTCCTATCAAACAACTCCTCACATTTCACAACATGAATGAATCGGCGATTTCGCTCGCCCTTCCCATCCCACCCCTTCCGTCTTATCACGCCTCTCGTGCGGTGCAACGTGAGTGCGTACACGCACCCGAACCAACTCGCAAAAAAATCTCTCCTCATTCCACGAAACCAGGGAACTCGAACGAAAGCCGAGCCCAGACGCCAAAAAAGAAGAAAAAAATCGCCCACCTAATTAGTGCTGAATTTAAACCGCCTCATCCTCTGGCTCTGGCAGTAGGAGTGGAAAGAGATAGAAAGCGCCCCGTCGCTATCGGGATGATGGGGTTTGGCTAGTGCCGGCCGTTTGGACCTTCGGGCGCAGGTCCGAAAATTTACGCACACTAACATGAATATAAGCGTCATCATCATCTACATCCCGAAAAAAGAGTTGGGTGCGTACGAAACGACGAACCGGTTTGCTAGGCGAAAATGGCTTTTCTCGCGGATCTAAACATTTAATAGGGTAGGTGTGCCAATTGTGAAAGCAATAAGTCAACAGTATGGATGAAAATCAGACTTTACGTGATTCTAAAAAGGAATCATGATTTGTTGATGTTAAATACCAGTATGAAGCCGTGTAAAACGGATGAATTCAATTTTAGTATTAAGTTGGATACTGAAAAACAGCTTTCTTTATCAAAGTTACCATTTTCGCATTCGTATATCGTGTGACAGCTACTATGATACTCTATGCCTAGGGAAGTCAAGGAAATTTCCTTTACGAAAAGATCCTGGATCGACGGGGAATCGAACCCAGACACCTTCAGCATGGCTTTGCTTTGTAGCCGTGGACTCTAACCACTCGTTTAAGGAAGGTCATTTCTGTGCAAATTGGACGTTCTGGTAGAACAATGAGATAATTTCTTAACTTTCTCACTATTCTCAGCGGTACTATAATCATAACTGGCACTTCTACCCTATCGTCATTTCCTTTACATACCGAATACGGATGCAATAATGCTTGCTTGCGGTGAGGACATACCTCGTGGGGGCTTTCGATTTCGAAAAGGTCAAACTCTCGGCATGGACGGTGTGAAAGAGGAAGCATTACCACCCCATATATGCCCGGATGTTGTTAGTTTGAACTGTGATCTTTCCGGTTGTGGTTCTGTCTCATTTTCTCCACGCGGTCTCGCTTTTCCCTTGGAATGATTTGTGCACGGCGGGGTTGTGGTGCTCGGTTTTTTTGGATGATGTGTTTTTGATATGCGTACGAAATTCAAAGAAAGAGAAAGTTAGTCGGCGCTGGTCGGTTCTTTTTTCGATAGTGCTCAGCAGCTAAGCATTAACATTTGAGAGATGATGATGTGCGCTTTTCGGTCTGGATGTGAGATGTACACGAACGTGAAGCGACACTAGGAGGAATTCAGTTTGGCAAATAATGTTAAAAAGTTTTTGACAGACACTACACTCCTTTACATGATGACGTCACGAAGAAATGCGTCTTTTGTAAACGAAACAACAACAATAAAATGTTGTAATTTTATTTTATTTTATAGAAATGCGAAATATGTGAATGGTCAGTCTGAATTGACCAATTGGTATTTACGAAATCGTCAGGCTAATAAAACTTTTTTATGGAATTTTTCAATATAGAAAACACCATCCTCATCTAGCTTTTTTACGAGTACTTTTGATTGTCAGAACCAAGGTGTGTGCATTTTACTCTGTAGCCAGAGTAAGGTGTTATCACTTGGCGAAAGTAGCTAGGAGGCCATCTTTAACTTGCTGCCCATTTTGTTTACAAACATTACTGCCTGGCTCGGATGATGCTGAAACTGAAACTAACTGTGCTGCCATCAATGTGGACGAAATTGTCAAAAAAGAAAGAGAAAAGTATATCACACAAGGAGCAGGGGCGACCAGAGTAGAATAAATCTTGACAACACTGTCTCACCAACTCGACTACTTGTCTCAGATGTTTGTAAACAAAGCGGCCAGCCCTTCCTCACATACCATGTCAGGTTTTCTCCACAAAGTGAACATAATGGGACACCTGAGAGAATTGAACCCGCCTTGGTCAGAACCATGCTCATGCTGTCTGGTAGAGAACAAACAATCTGATGTCTGACTTGTATAATACGACAATGAATCATCAATCGTATCCATAAGCTGTCACACGACAAATCGGTAGATTCCAGAGATTTCTCAAAATATACAATTTTAGTATTTAATAAAAAATGATTGTTTTTAAAAAACAAAAACTGCAAGTAACACACGAAGTTTTTATTTGTTTTTAGTATGAAAATAAAAAAATACTGCCGACATATTTAGCATTCTTTTCACATCGAAGGCATCGAGTTTGACTATAAAGCGATGATTTTGCTTTGTTTTTCGTTCCCTTCGTATTTGGGACTTTCGATATCCGAGTAACAATAAAATGATACTTTTTGACGTTTGCGAGTTGTATCAATTACTCCTATGTATTTGGAATCGCTATCAAATAGACAAAGGTTACTCGACCGGTGGTCCAAGGACCACTACGGAACGTGGAAAAATTTCCTGGAGCGAATTCTTCCAATGAAAGATTTTGGCTCCTAGGAAGCCTATTAGAGGTGATGCTTGGTGGGTACCTAGACATCGTGGATCCTGGTAGATACCCAAAAAATCAATAAAATCTTGTTAAAAACTTTTGAGATGGTTCTCAAAGTAATTCTCAACGAACTTCTGAAAATATCTTTGACACATCGTTGGTGGGAGTTGTTTTTGTCGGCAATATTCCCTATATACTTAGTTGACTTCAGGCACCAAGTATTCCTTTTGATTCGTTATGGTATGTTTGAAAAAATTTCAAAAACTATCACTTTGAGTACATCCATTTTTAGGGGTCCACGGGATGTTTGTATAACTTCAAAGGAGGCCGCAGCTTCAACAAGGTTGGGAACAACTGAAATAGACTAGCCGCTCATGAGGATGCAGGATTTTTTGACATGATTTAAAAAACTTAAATATTCTAGAAATATTTCCGAAGAAGTATAAAAACTGCAAAGTTGAGAAAAATCCGAAACTAAATGGTTTTACAAAAGCTACAAAGTGTAAGAAAGTGTTAGCTTCGGAAATCCCGATAGTTTAGCAAGCATATGCAATATTGAAATTTAGATCCGAAAAAGTATGAAGTTGTATTTTGTGAAAAAATGAAGTGCAAAGGATGAAACTACGACAAAAATTCTTGAATTCAAGCAAACATTGATAAATTTGACCAATATTTATGATATTTTTCTTCATTTTGTCATGTCACGTCTTATTTGGGACAGAAGTCTCCTATGAATACTTCAACAGCTCTGATACAAGTAATTTCTTATTATTTACACTACTCTACAGCTGAGACTTAAACTAAGCTTAAACTAAACAATTTAAGATATTTATTTTTCATTTTTTTTTGTAAGTCAGAAATGTAAACGAACTAAGATTATAAAATTTAATGTTTTGAATTTTTAAACAACGTATGTAAGATTCTCAACATTCTCAGCCTAATCACTGCTTTCACTGCTCTCTTATATACAGAGACAAAGTGACCTTACCACAAAACAAAACAAAACATTAATTGAGTTAACCTTACACCGGTACAAAAACGCCGTAAGTAATTGAACAAAACAGCGTATCATTTTGTAATTAACTTTTTGTGAGAAAGTGATAAAAAAAAACAAAATTTTTGAATGCGTACTAAATTGAGAATTTAGCTTCTAATGCTTATCATTTATTTTGCTCCAAACCGTTTGAATGTTAATTACGTCGATTTAAAAAGTAATCGAAAAATATGTTTAGAACATCAATTTCATGCTCTACGCTTAATACATGGGCAGAATACCCTTTATGATTAGAGTTCATTTTGAATACAAGTTAAATCTGACAGAGTGTGCCTCGTTTTTTGCAGAAAACAAATTTTCGATTTGAATAAGATAAAACCTGAATCATTTTTGAAAATCTTTAGGACACGTAAAGGTTTTAGAAGGAGTCGGTATGTTCAGTGGGCAATTGGAGCATTGGTGACCGTACAATTGGTATTTAGTGTAGTCTAGCCTAGTCTACTCATACACAGCCATTACTTGAAAGAATCCTGGAAAATGGTAGAATCGTCATCTTCTATCATTTTGGTTGAATACAGTTTGCTAAACAGTATTATTAGATACCAAGTAGTCATTCCTCAGGTAAACGGCAAGTACATATTTAGCAGTATGTGCGCCTTTATTGCGGATCATTGAATGCAAGCAAGCTCTTTATGATCAGGGCTGGTAGCGGCCAGGCAACCAAATAATAGTGACTTTAGTGTCCAGAATGTTTAAAATTGTGACCAAACAGTGACCAAAAGATTGAGGGCTCTATAAGAATTAGTCATAAAAATGATGAGAAAAGAATATACTTCTTATTTCTTTTTTCCAATCTACATATTGGATGAATCTAGAATGGGGCGAACTACACTAATTTGAAATACTTCTTAATAGTTATCTGTCTGGGATAAACATTGATGACAAATGGTCAAAAGAGATGACGGATTTGAGATTTCACTTCCCTTTTTACGAGACGAAATTTAGTATTTCTGATTACGGTCGAAAAAAATCGTAATTTATAAAATACATGAACTCTGGACAACAAACTCGTGATAACATTTTTAGCGAAATTCCTATTGATGAGGAACTTACTGGCAAAAATGCATTGATGATTTTGAAGCAGCGGTGACAAACGAATAACTGTAGCAGTTCTTAACAAATCTGATAAAAAAATAAATCGAGGTTTTTGATTGCTGACAACATTGTGGTGAAAATCGTGAATGAATTTCAGAACAATCATAAAAATATAGAAACTCAGCCTAAATTTTTGTTCCAAATAATCTATAACTTCAGAACACAATTGAATATTGATCAACTTGAGAAAACCCGAATTAAATGAATGGTGTGCATAAGCAGGGTAATTTTCCTATTGTTGAACAACTAAAAAGCTGGTCTATTGTTGAACAGTCCGTGTATTTCTTGTGGCGTGTTCAACAATTAGCGAGCATTTTAGTCGTTTTTACATTTGGCGACCTCACATTTTATTTGATATACGACCCTGCAAATGACTAATTTTATATACCTATATTAAAAAGCAAGTGAACGATTGAAATCGCATATGTGTTGCTAAAATTTATGAACAAGTTGATTTGACGTTAGGGAATAGCCACTGAAATCACTAATGATTAATTATTATTATCTAACAATGATCAAGCATTCATTATAGGAACGGGTTTTTGTATGAAAAAAGTTGACCAAAATCGTGTAAAAAACGGTATCAAGGATTAATCAATGGAAAAAAATGTATATCTTATTTGTTGGAATTTCTAATGAATTTTCTGAAATGACTTCTAGCAAAATTCGTACTCGCTTTCGAAGCCCTGGACGATTTTCTGAAAGGCTTTTCATTTTTTTGCTTGTTGTTCCTGAGCGAATTTTAGAAGATTCCTTCTATAGCAGAAGATTGCTGCAGAAAGTTCATTAATAATTCATTCAATATTTTGGCTAGAAATTTTATTCCAAATTCGCTTGTAGAATCATAATCAAAACATTTCCCAGAATTTTTTTTAAATTTTCCGTTGGAAATGGTTACGGAATATTCACATGAATTCTTCCAGAAAGTTGCCCAATAGTAGGCTTACCAGAAGGTATCTTTTGGGAGGACATGTCCTCCTTTTTTAAGATTTGTCCTGCCGTCCTCATTTGGGCTGAAAATGTCCTCCTTTTTCAAATTATTCTAATATTCAATTTCACATCTATTAGTTTTCTGATTATTGATTCATTAGAATTTGAAAAACTGTGTCCTTATATACTCTTGAGTAAGGAAAATGTTTTTGCATAAAACTCAACGTTAAATTTGGTGAATTTTCATCACTTTTTTTTCTAAACGTTTGTGAAATTTCATATAAAAATATTTTTAGATGTTCATTTTCCATAATTTTAGAATAGTATTTTTAGTTCATTTTCTGTAAAACGATCGATTTACCGCAAAATTTATACATATATCTAATCATTTTTGTCATCTCGTTGTGCTTGTTCAGTCAATAGTGAACTTTTGCATGTTGTCTGAAGATCTCTAATGAGTTACAATGCTTTTGGGTATTACAATTACAGTTTTTTTTTGTGCGTAACTTACGAATATATTTCAATTATCTCATTACGGGAATACATAAAGCAGAGTTGTCCACAAATAACGAAAATTTGGAAAAGGGAAAGATTTTTCTGCGTGATTTCCTATGGAAATATTTTTCAAAGAGACACAAAATGTTTGAATCTTTTCAACGGTATAATGTAATAATTAAATTCAAAGGCTTGAACGTAAAACAAGTAATTCAATTAATAATATAAACTAACCCAAAAGAACACTTCTTGAGAAAAAAATATCCAAGAATGAGCTTATTAAATAAATAACTCATATGTTTAAAACATCACATATCAAAAATATTTGCATTTCTAAGAGCAAAACAAAATATTTTTTCAAAAAATCACAGGTCAAAAATCTTTCCATATCTAAGAGCAAAAAAAAACTTTTTCTTAGGTTGCCCCCAACTTTAGTTTTGTATTGAAGAAATTAGAAATAAAGGGTTCGTTTGGTTATTGTTTTATTCATTAAAGTGACTTTTGACCATAAATAAGTCCGCCACTGAAGTTCCTTGGGGCAGAAACATTTTATTTTGAAACTGATTTTGATGGATTTTATGTACCGTAAAACGGGGTAACTTTGATAGTTTTTTCGAAGAAAACTTGAATATTTATGCATGCTGTTTCAAAGATTTACAATTTATATTTTTAAAACAAGTACTGGCATCCTAGCTATCGATTACAGTCGGTAGATTGGCAAAAGATTTATTATGGATGGATATATAATTTTTCATATAATCGAAAGTTGGTTTTCTGTTTTGGGGTAACTTTGATAATGGAGTATTCGAACAAAATTGAATGAATAATGAACATTTGTAGGGCATTGCATACCTCTAGGCGAAGATAAATAAATAAATATATATATGTCGTTATATGGAAATTTCTGACTTAGTTTACAAAAATGGTCCCAGTTTGTGAAAATGCTTTTCGCTAAGAGATTTGAGACCGATTTCAAGTTCTATGATAACTAGGCTGTCAAAGATAAGTGGCCAACTATTCAAAACTACATCAAATAGTGTTCGTAGAACAGATTGTTAGTAAGCGTTGCGAAAATGCTAAAATTGTGTATTTTTTTTTAAATTCGTATAAAAAGCCTAAAATGTTCTTGATTCAAATGAAAACCGCTCTTACATGAAGTGTTATATTAATGTTCTTTAGTTTTGCATTCGTTTTGCTTAACTGATTAACAGAAATTATGATATTTCGTTTAGTATGTGGTGGGTTACGCACTATCAAAGTTACCCGCATTATCAAAGTTACCCCGTTTTACGGTATGTTGTTTCTCGAAGAAGTGATTATAATACGTTTTTTCCAATACAAAAACTCTTTCAACAACAACAAAAAAATGTTTTGCAATGGCAAACTTCTGAAATGTCCTTCATTTTCAAAACTAGTATAGCAGAATATATATGAAATATTCTTCGGGTAGGTCTATTCAGGAGTACCTGTCTTTTTAGACACTTTATTTCCAAAGCACACTTGCTGTTTAAAAAGTTCCCACGGATTTTAGTGACTTTAATGACTTTTTGGTGACCAGATCGAAAAAAAGTGACCAAGTCACTAAAAAGAGACTTGCTGCCAGCCCTGTGTATGAACGTATTGAATGCGTATTGTGTAAATTGTTCGTTTGAAATGCTGAATAACTATTGAACTCTTTTGAATAGCACTGCTTTTACTAATTTAATGTAGTAATCAGTCTGCTACCTTAAGGCATTGCTCAGAAGAATGATATATGGCTCATTTTAATGTTCATTGGGTTTGCCTCTTTACAATGGAATTGTGAAGCAGTATGCGTTTATGGAATAAAGTAACAGTCAATCCATGATATAATAAAATGGTTTAAAACTAAGAAAAGCAAGCAGTTAGAACGCTATAAAAGAAAGTCAATCATTTTTTTTTTAAATTAAAAAAATAGGAATAAAACTTTCAAATTTGAGTGAGATTTTTTAGCAAATGAAAAATCAATTACAGTACTTCACAATTTAATGTTCACTAGAATTCCTATCATTTTACGGGAAAGATAACTCAGATACTTTAAAATCTGGCAGAAACTCTGAGACTTCATACTTAGAAAAAATCATGTAAATTCACGTCATATGTGTCCGACAGTTTGAAGCAAGTAAAATGATCAAAATTTGAAAAATAAAAATCATACGCCGAATAACAAGATTCTGCAACTAATTTCGAAATTAAATGAGCAGTAAATGTTTTTCTTGCCTTTGAAGTTATTTGGATGAACTTGCCTTTTTGTGGATTTTTTTCCTCTAATGAAAATAAGATCCTCAGCATTCTTCCACGTGCAGAAAAAAAAACATACTGGAAATACCATCGATCTATTTATTATTTCTAAATTAGTATATCTATATAAATAAAAATGGAGTGGTGTTTGTATGTCACTAAATGACTTGAGAACGGGCTATCGGATTTTGAAATTCATCATATAAATATGATCCTGAAGTGTCCGATGTGTTTGTGTGTATAAAAAACTCAAGATGTTCACAGAAAAGTTAGAAAAAACGGGTGCGAACGGAACCGCCTGTTTTATATGGGACATCCATGACGTTTTTCAGCAGCCTACTTAATGACAAGACGAAGTTTGCCGGGACCACTAGTATGCTAATAAATTTCATCATGAATAAGCTGGTTCAACTATAATTGACCCAAAGCACACTAATACATCCGTGTTATTGTAGTCGTTGTGTTATGAAAATCAGTATGAATCTTCTTCATTGATAGGTGGTTTCACATTCCTGTCTAACAAATCTCTGCATCTTAAATGAAATTGACGCATCCTCTAACAGTCAAAAACTATCCTGGCCTCGTCCTTGCAAAAGCTGAAGGATAGGAAGGACAATTGATTGGATACCTTGTTACACCCATTTGAAAACTCGCATGATTGTTGGGAAAAAATTACGTTTTTGTTTGAGTGTCTATATTCTCTCATTGGCATCACGGGAGGTTGGGTATTTCAGTTGGGGAGTTAAAGGCCATAGGAAACGTTTGGCGGACGTTCTGGCAAGCACCGGAACAAACTCACCGAATTCCTCTTACGGAACTCATCTGGAAATCTTTATTGACACTTCGATAACCGTGACAAAATGCGAGTCAAAATTAGAGTCTTACACTATTGTCATATCAACTTTTAGTTTAGCGATGGAAATAATTCGAGTATTACGACTATTTTGCTTAAGTCTTTAGCTTTCAGTTTTTGAAGCTCTCATAACGAATGATGTTTTTAGTCCCGAATTTGAAGCCAAGCGTGCTCTAGATTAAGGGCGTAAATAACGTTTTGGAAATACGAATGCTAAGAAGCCACTTTGATTCAACTTTTTCACCTCAGAACGTTCAACAGAGATATAAACTTGCATCCAGATGTCTGCAAATTGATATCATACTCACATTTTGTCGCCTATTTCCGCAGAGAAGTGAATTGATCTAGAAGAATGGATCATGCTAGATGGTTGAATTCAATCTTTTCAAGCATATACAATTTTCATTTGACGTTTAGAGTAATAAACTTTCAGGAGATTAAAAGCAAAAGATGATATTTGGTAAACACAGCCGAACTGGTATCCCTCCACCAAGGCAACATACAGGAGAACCACGACGCTCCGCTCAAATCACTGTTGTCACACCTTTCCAATCACCCCTAGAAAATTCACAGCATCCTTCCCAATTCCTTATCCTCCGAGAAACAAAAGAAAACCAACACATTACCGTTCAGATAGGCGTGATGTCTCCAGAGCTGCTGCACCTGGTACTGCGTGATCGAGTTGTTGTTCTGGTTGATCACATTATTGTTGTTATTATTGTTATTGCTGGTGTTGTGATGTATCGCCTGCAGGAGCTGTGACGTCGGCGGTAGGCTCTGTCCCTGGTGGATCCCGTTCAGCCCGTTGGGGACGTTCGATCCTAGCAGTGCCTGATGGGCTTGCTGCTGCTGCTGGTGATGCTGTTGCTGTTGTTGTTGCTGTTGCTGCTGTTGATGTTGCTGGGCCAGTCCATTAACGTTGGTCAGATGTTGCAGATTGTGTACCACCTGCTGCAGCGGCATACCGACCGGCAGGATCGGCGGCGGCATCGAGTTCAGCAGCTGATTGGCCACCGAGTTCGATCCCCCGTTCCCGCCACCGCCACCTCCGCCCCCATTGCTGGACCCGTTCGGGATAATTTGAATGTGCGGGGACGGGGCAGGTGTCGGTGGGCCACCGATGTTCATCGACGAAACCGGTGGCAGCGGCTGAAATTCCATATTCATTGATCGAACGGCAGGATCAGGACGCAGGGAGGAGTTGTCTCTCTAGATGAGTTATTCTTCGCCTTCTGTTTTGCGAAGCACGCGCGATCACTGTTTTAGCGAGATGATTGTTTCCACACAATGCTTTCACTTGTTTCACTTGAGCGTCCAGTCGCCAAAAT
This sequence comes from Aedes aegypti, assembly GCF_002204515.2. Classification (NCBI taxonomy): domain Eukaryota; kingdom Metazoa; phylum Arthropoda; class Insecta; order Diptera; family Culicidae; genus Aedes; species Aedes aegypti. The sequence goes on along the minus strand of NC_035108.1, from coordinate 70,349,350 downwards.
AACTGGAATTTTCGGTTCAACTTTGGGCCATGTAGCACACACACGCACCGGATTCAGCTGCTCTAGCGAGTTAATCGACTTTCGCGCGACGGGTTCGCTTGGTTCTCTTCTTAGTGCATTGGATTGGGAAGGGATCCGAAAGAAGGGGGGAGGGCGACACTGGTCGCGATTCTTTCACTGTCAGGAAAACGGTAGACACTTGTCGAATTCGAAAAACATTTGGCTTCTTCCGGTAAGGGCTGTCTGCCCTCAGCTTCAGCACTGTAATCTTGTTCTGGATTTGGTTCACACGCAGCGTCTACGGGCACGTCACGTTAACAGTTATCAGCGCGAGTTCCGCACGCGCCAACAGAACTCTTGTTTGCAGTTAAACACTCTTTTTTTTTCTCTTCTGTTGATGCAAATCCGCAAGTGACCTTGTACGTGCTATTCCATGCGTTTCATTTTTCAATTCAAATTAGCTTCTATTCTAGAAGCGCAAAGCTTCCACAACACTCTCGTTCAACGTTGATACACAGTGCACGATCACTGGCTAAGCCGCTTCACTGTTGGCTGCGATTCCGGGCGACTAGAGCGCGGGGAGACGAGGTTCTAAAGGGCCCCTGAGGGGAGCGTTCCGCACCGGCACTGGCCACTTCCACAACCGCTCGCTATTCAGAAGATCTGTTTATATTCATTAATCAAATTGCATCTCTGGCAGCTTCTAACTCTGGGTATCACACGGCCGCTGCATGTGCTCTGTGCTCTATCAACACTGCGCTATCTTCTCACAAACACACAGTTCCTCAGCGGCTGTGACAGCGTCGCAAAACAATAAAAAAATACAGCACAGTGAATTGCAGTTACCGAGGTGCTTATTCCTGGAGCTTCTAGCACGAAACCTGCGGCTAGAATTCTAATTATCCCCAACTCACAGACACACAGACACTCACATGGGCACACTTGTCACTCCAGCCGCCTTAAGCGCGACGTTTATCAGCTGTTCTTCGCGGTTCTGGTTCTTGTATTCACCTTAGAATATTCACCACGCTTTCTTCTTCTGTGTTTCTGTCGGGTGTTCTCCACCACCCTCTCACTGCGAATCGAATTCACCTCCTCACCAATAAAAAGGAGCTCACGCGCTTCTCACAATCAGAACAAAACGTGATCGTCGATCACTATTCTCCACAATCAAGAACGATTCTCGGAGGATTCGGCAGGGAGCTTTCTTCTCGTGGTCAAAAGTCGTGTTCCACACACCTCGCGTTCCACACCACCCGAAAAAAAGAGAAAGCACTTCACGCACGCGCGTCTACAGCGATCGACGAATCCCGACTCATCGGACGGTACTGTCTCAAGGGTCTCCGGAGACCGCTGCCGTGTGCAAGTGAGGGTCCCCCACCGCCTTGCCAAAAAAATTCAAACACAAGAAGTGAAATGGAAAACGGCAAACCGACTCACACTCGTTCGCGTTCCCTCGCTTGCCAACTCACTCACTCACTCGCTCGACGAAGAAAGGGGCTAAAGCAAACACGACGATCAACCCCCCGAATCCCGGACCCGGAGCCGATCGCCGAAAAGTTGCGCGCGAAGTTCCTCAAAGCGGGTGGGTGGGGGTCTTGGGAGAAATGCGCACCTCGCTGCCACAAACTGCTGACACGACTCGAGGCGGCAAGCTGTGTGCGCTTTTCTGGTGAAAGAGTGAGAGTGAGAGTGAAAGAGGAAGTATTCCGGCTCTATGCTGGTGCCCACCAGGCACACCACCGCCACACTGCCCGAGCGCGCGATACGATGCGATGCGATCGTCGATGGGATGCCGACGACGACTACGACTGCGACAACAACAACCAACAACGGGGTGTACTTAGCCTGTACACGACACGAGACACGGTGCGAGTGTGTCTCTACGGAAATTGAAGAGCTTTTTTTGCCGCCCCGGTCTGACGAGATAGCTCTTTGGGTGGAACGCGGGCGTCAGTAGGGGGCGGATGATTTGGGCCAATTTAATGTAAACTGAACATTCTATTTCAGAAATGGACTATTTTTGTAATAGAGTAAGGCTGATACAAATATTAAATTTCTTTTATGTCCGAGACCACTTGGAAGGTACGAGGGGGGGGGGGGGATAAAAATAAATAAGGAACAAAAAAATAAAAATGAAAAAAAAAGTTATTTTTTCGAAATTATTTATTTTTAATGATAGTTGTTAAACTTTTTTTAATCGTCCTCTGGATCATTATTTTACTTGATTTTTACTTTAAAAATTGAAAAAAACCTAAATGATGTTGAAAAATGATGAATCTTTTTTTTTCTCCCCTTCAAAATTTTCGGATTTTTGAAGGGGGGGGTGACATAAAAGAAAATTAATATTTGTATCAGCCTAATTTGTTAATAATTTCGGTATTTCCCATTATTGCGGTACAAGAACATTGTCCTAATTATAAATCCATTTTTTTTCTTCTGTGGTTATTATTGATGATGAAGAGAGCTGATAATATTCCCAAACTGAATCAAATGAATACCGTTTTGTCTCAAATTCTGAACAGACTCATATTCCGAACACTTAGTTTTTGTATGACAATTTGGTTGAAATATTTCGCTGAAATATGTCACCACATTTGAAGGATGTGGCAGTAATTTGCAATTCAATTTAAACGTCTCCAAATCTATTTTATACCTCGGGGGTAGTGATGATTCTCTAGTTCGAGGCCAGTAGAACTAGCTCAGATATATTTATTTGCAAAATTATTCCCTTGTATACGATTTATTCATGCTGTTCGGAATTTGAATCAAAGTGTTCGGAATATGAGACAGAATGAACACCGTGTTCGGCATTTAAATCAAAATGTAATTCCAAACATTTACGTAAAAACAATACTAAACAAGTTCAAATAAATATTTTTAACGGCACACCCAACAGCTAACAGTTAGACTTTGCGAAGAAATTAAAGCTAATATATACCTTTTAGACGCATTTGATGTCACTGTTGGCCTTAAGTGTTCGGAATATGAGTCAAAACGGTACTTTCAAAATTTAACGATTGTGATTGTTGCAAAAACAGTTTTAAATAATACATCAAGAATATTTTTAACAGGTCTCACTACCAACGAAACGACTTTCATGAGTAGCATGAATTTTAAAGTTTAGAACAATTACATGCAGCAGGTATATCTTTTCATGATGGTACTAACATGATAGGCGTTGGGTTTTTTTTAGAAAAATTTTATACATTTGAGAGTCATATATAGAAATAACAGGGCAATGAAAATAGATTTTTGCCTATGTTTGCGGTATCAGTATTTTCCAAAAATTCGAAATTTCAATAACCGTACTAAATGTGATTGCTAGAAACATATATCATACTTTTAAAATTTTACCCGGTGGCAATATTTTGTGTCATTCACACATTTGTTTATTCAAAGATTCATGTTTATCTTTACTCTGTTAACTCCTGACACAAAGTAATCTCGTTTTTTAATGAATATGCACAATGTCACATAAACTGACAGTACCGTGGAGTGTCATTGACATGGGTGGGGCATAATCTCAATGTTCGAACATTGCGTGACATTGAATGTAAACTGAATGTGATGAATTATATGTTTTTTGGCGTACCGCAATGAAAGGACAAAGACAGAGCTTCATATTTATGTTTAAAATGTAAGTTTGATTTCAAAATGTACTTTCTTGCTCCACTATACTCCAAATGTTGATTTTTTCAACACTTCGCATTGCAAAATACGACAATATTTAGGTTGATTACACTGAAATACGATTGAAATTGTAATACCGTGCATAGGTCCTCAAAAATGGGCTTCGTTGCTTTGCAGTTAGCAGCGTCAGTCATCTAGGCGTATTGTGCCACGAAGTGTGGGTTCGATTCCTGCTCCAGTCGGTGGAAACTTTTCGTCAAACGAAAAATCGATCACTGGACTACTGGGTGTTTCGTGTTGTCCGTTGCCTAATGTTAGTAATCGTCCAGTCTGTGCAGCCTTTGTAAGCGGTGAAAATTGTCTTTTATATGACCAATACCCAATATGTTGTATTGTATTTTTTAAATCCGCAAAGATTTGGCAAACAACACAAGTTTTTGCATAAACATTGCATTACGTGTCCTTCAATTATAATGATGTTGATTGTTCCAGGAGTTAGTCTATTTGTCTAAAAATATCTATGAGATACTCGGTATCGAATCTTGGAAATTGTCCCTCTGCCACATATTCGATTCATTGCATCCAGTCAATCTCAGAGTGACAAAAGCACTAGTAGATAATTTAACAAACATTATTGTAGAACTTTGCATGCAATGTTGTAAGCAATCAAGCTAGTCGACACGTTTTTGTTGACATTCAATAACTTTTGCCTTCACCAGAAAACGGTACGATTTTTTTTTTATTTCTATCATTTTTCGCCACTTTAAACTACTCTTGTTGTTATGATCAGACTATTATGAAAACTGTGCAAAATTCATGATTTTATCGTGTCTGATGACATTAATTCCGAAGTTTATGTGTTTCGCAGTATTCCTTCTACCGCTTGTGCTATGTATAAGAGAGCGGATGAGTGTAAAAACTCATTTGACAGCTAACCATGGAAGTGAAACGCAAGTCGCGAAAAAAGTCGAATGTTTACAGCACTGGTTGCATCCCCATCACAGCTTATTTCTTTTGGATTTTTAGCAGTCAAAGTACAGTAATTTCACAATTATGGGTCACCTTAGCGTCATTTTGTTTTGAACAAAATCCGAATAAAAATCATGGTGACATTGTACAAAATAAAATTACTACTCTGGCACTGTAGAATAAAGCTATGTCCATTTAGAATCCTTAATAACAAAATCATCTGTATCGCGGTAACGGATTGACGTACAAATAATTTAATTCTTCAAAACAAATGTAATTCACTGTACATTAAAGAAAACATATCAATACAAATAATTTCCCTTCGTTTCCTATTGAAATTTGCTCTTTCTTCTTAATTCCTCCCATCAAACGCTGCACACCTTCGGAGTCCACTTCTTAAGTACATTTGTTCCCTCACAGAAAGAAAAATTCATGTAAATTTAAGCGTAAAATCACGCACATGAAGGGAATGCCAGAAATGTCACAAATTTACAATGTGACGTGTCGTAAAATCATAATAACGTCATATGAGTTTCCCCTATACATTGTGTAATCTAGCATGAACTCTAACCGATTACGCGACAAGTGGCATAAATTTACATGATGTTTATGTAATTTTACACGATGTGTCATGGAAATTAGTGACAAATCTGACATTCCCTTTATGTGCACGATTTTACGCAGAAATTTACATGGATTTTTCTTTCTGTGCCATTTTGGCCATCTGAGTCGCGTCACGAGCCGTTGTTCTACTTTTTTTATCGATGAAATCTACGTTATTATCGCGGTACCACTGGATGACTTCCCGGCTGTTGCGATAATCTGGCCAAAACTTTACGGGACCTTTATGGACTTTAGTGAAAGGTGGTACGCGGTTTTTAAGGCATTTTTCCTTGTACAGATTCGAGTTCACGAACACTTTGATCCGCAGCTGCATACCCTTTACCAAATCATAAGTTTTTTAGCAAATTTGTCCATAAAAGCAAACTTAAACTTCTCAGAAACATCGCCTCGTGCCGTCGCCATGTAGGATTTTTGGCCAGGAAACTGAAACCCATTTTGACGTAGATGAGAAGAGAAATTCCCACGTGTTTATTTTAAAAGGACCTATCTAACAATGAGATTCTCTCCTTTCTCACTCTCATTCGATTAAAGCAGTGAAATACTAAAGCTTTTAGGAAGTTTTCACTATTAATTGAAATACAATGTCCTTTTTTAGCGTTTCATGCAACAACGCAACTAAAGAAAAGTAATGTGGCTAAGCCATTGATTTTTTTTTCATTTTATTTAGGAGAATAGTTTACTTTTTCCTAAATATTTGAGAGTCTCTCAATGTTAGATAGAAAAGTACGTATCTGTGAGGTACATAAAAAGTGTATTAATAAAGGGAAAAGAGTAAAGGGACAAGACAAAACGTCGAATGCCAAATTGTCGAATCCCAAAAAGTCGAAAGGGCAAAACGTCGACAGCAGTATTTTTTTCAACACCATTTGGAGTTGTTTCCAGATATAGTTTTTTACATTGTGATCGATTGAATAACGTTTGTCACGTAATGAATTATTTATTCTTCCGGAAGAGAATCATTCTTCCAAGTAATTCTCATTTTTGTTTGTCCTTTCGACGTTTTGGCATTCAATGTTTTGGAACTCAACATTTTGTCACCCAACCGTCAAGGTGTTATTTATTAAGTTAGTCATGCTCTGTATGCAACAATCTTTTAAAAAAGCCTCAGTGCTTCGAAAATGAAGAGGGGCGCATTGTCTGGTTGGAGCAGTTAGTGCGATCTTAGTGAAAGCATACGTTTCGCTGTTTCTATTGGAATTGCTGTAGTATTGTAGTAGCAATTCCAATCTTTTTGGAAAATCGAACAAACGTCAGTCAGTGTACAAATGATTCTTTTGTAATTAGGGTAGGTGTACCAGTTATGGACATAATTGTTCCCTATTTCGCCATACGGGATAATTCGGTTATATTCAAATTTTCAATCAGTCTGTGTGTTTAAGTAGTTTGATATTAAATATATCTTGATGTTGAAACTTTCAAAAATATTCAAAATGTGAAAGTTTTCGAGAAAATACATATGGCCAAATAGGGAACCACTATAGCCATAACTGGTACACTTTCCCTATAAAAACAAAATTAATAGTTCCAGAATCTACCTCAATATTCTTTTGAAAATCGTGCTTTGGACTTGATGCACATAATGACAAAGGTTCAGTGAAAAATCTCAGTATTTTGTGAGATATCCACAGAGGATTCCATTTAAATTCCACACGGGATCATCTGAAAAACAAGCTCCGAATTGTTGGACAATCATGCTCTAAATTTTGAGAAAATTGTTTCAACAGGTTTCAACAGAATTTAGCTCAAGATTTATTTTAAAATCCTTTTCTAAAAATCATTGAATTCTGTTCAGGAATGTATGAGATTCTGGAATAATATTCTGTCAGAAATTTACTTAGGATTATGTGGAAAACCCCGTCCTGGATTTTATTAGAATGATGTCTTGGATTCCATTATAATCCTTGCTAGGTTTCTGTAGAATCCCGCGGAAGATTTCGTGAGTTGTTATCCACAGAAACTATGATACAATTCCACAGAATCCTAGCTAGGAATGTATCTGAATCCGAGACATAATTTTTGTAAAACCCTGACAGCAAGCAGAGTTGCACAACATTCTGTGAGAATTCTGTATACGTTTTCTGTGAATGTCAGAAATTCGTGAGAATCATACTCAAGATTTTATGAAAAAAAAACCTTACAAACATTTTTCAGGTTTCTGTGGAAAGCTGTCCCATTATTCTCAGAACTCATGCCTAGAATTCTGTAGGAATCTAACCCATAATTTAGTTAAGTTGTTTTGGAACAACTCAAGCTTCAAACTTTGTGAATCATTCATAGGTTTAAATAAATGGAGAAAAATCGAAATAAATAATATAATGCATCATTAAATTGAAGCATTCAAAAAAATATGAAGCCGCCTACGGGATGTACACAAATCGATATGGCCCACGGAATGTACGTTGGGTGGCCTTGTTCTAAGTGATGATGCGGGCCATTTCAGTGCTAAACGATCAGAACCCGTCCAACCCTGGCATGATCACGAATAATCTAACAAACATTCTAAAGCAAATTTGTAAAAATATTATACATTTTATTTAATTTTTTTTTCTGCTGAGAGTTCGACTGTATTTTCAATGATTGACGAAATATCGGCAACGCAGTCTTTTTTGTTAAAAACGAGTTTTATTATTTAGCCCGACGTTTCGACGCTGGTATGGCGTCTTTTTTCCCCTGAAGAAGACGCCATACCAGCGTCAAAACGTCGGGTTAAATAATAAAACTCGTTTTTAACAAAAAAGACTGCGTTGTTCATCAATCATTTTATTTAAATGTATAAAATTTCAACAACGTATTCCTAACTGATCTCAGCGAATCATTTTGTTGAGGTTGATGAAATTATTTAAGTTTGTACTACTTAATATGAAACATAAGTAATACAATAAGATAATTTGTAAGGTTTTCACTAAGGTTCACAAAAAACATCAGCTTCTGAATTTACAAAGGCATCAAAAACAAATGACTGATAGAATGGTGCATATTTAGATTAACAATTAATTTAATCACCTTTAACAAGTTGAATTGAGATGATGTAACCCTGTTCTTTAACAGAAACCATTTCCCGTGATATCGATGGACATGTAAAGTAGATCCGAAATCCAGCCTACCCAGAGGGATTCACATAAATCGGATCTGACAATGCCGTATTCACACCAAATGAATGATGTCTCTATATCCTGCACCACAATCGCAATGGTTACTTTTACTTTTACATTCGATAGAAGTGCGATCCTGCGATCCCAAAGTGTAGTGGTAGGACATCGGCCGACACATTACCTTGGTAATGTCTCGAATCATGCACAATTCTTTATACCACTGCTTCTTGAATACCCGAGGGAGAATGGAATGGAACCATCTATCCAAGTCTCCATTGTCCCATTTTGATTGCCAACTGAGCAGGGTATGTTGACGAGTGATTGCGAAAAATTCATTGAAGGAAATTGGACGGTCATAAATATCGCCTTCTATAGCGCCCACCTTGGTCAGTGTGTCCGCTTTCTCATTGCCCGGTATCGAGCAATCTGCAGGGTTCCAACCGAGGTGATGGTGTGATTCGATAAAGCACTCATTGAATATCGTATTTCGCAGAGAAAGTACGAGCTGAGGTTATCCGTAAAAATGAAATATCGATCGTTTTGACTTTTGTAAGCGACACTATGAAATTTGTTATAAACATCAAATCCAGTGGAATCATTTGTTTTTGAACAGTTAGTGTAAAACATGACCATACTTGTTTTCAAAAAATAGTGGTATACACTTTGAACGGAACGAATCTGGAATTCAATGAATTGCTTGCTTCATTGTCACGTCAAAACTTACCGTGGAATTGGAGAAGTCTTGGACGCAACTACGATTGGGAGCATTCAATGAAGGATTAACTTTCAATCTCATGTACCAGTAGTACAGTGTCATAAACTTTGTTTGAGGGTTTCGTTCGATTAGCTTTCAAAATTTACAATCACCAATGGATTCAATGCCTCACTGCGGATGACGAAGCGTAGCGATAATTCCGCAAAACGATCTGATAACTGCAGTACTTCTGCCAAATCCTCTAAACTCATGGTATGAGTTGAGGACATGTATCCTAGTGCGATCCGAAGGCAGCGATACTGAATACGCTCCAACTTCGAGATGTGTGCGAAAAATGCGGATTGAAAGCAAAAGCTACTGAATTCGAGGACCAACAGAATCGTAGTTCGATATAGCTTTATCAGATCTTCCGGGCGGGCTCCCCACCATGTTCCAGTGACATTTCTGATACAAACACTTGAGGTGCTTTCCCCAGGTGCATTTAGAGTCAAACCAGACCCTAAATGCATATGTGAAATACCCATAAATTAAAGCTTCACCTCTACAGGGCCACGCTTCTTACACAAGACAACAAACTCAGTTTTCTCCGGATTGAATTCGATACCCAGCTTCGAGGCCTAAGTAAACAAATTGTCTAGAGCATCTTGCAGATTATCCGCCCCTAGTCCTGTTACAGAAACAAAGGCAGCAACCGCAAGCTGTCTCAAGGAGCAATTTTCCCCGAACCCTTGGGGGAGACCCATGTAACTAAATAGTGCAGTTGTTGAGATGCCGAGAGAAAAGCTTATACGTTTCTCAGACAACAAGTTATGTAAATAGTCATTTAAAATTGGGGAAAGGCCACACTCGTAGAGTTTATCTGAAAGAATATCTATGCATACATAATCAAAAGCCCCCTTAATAGGCCAGTTGGGTTTCTGTTGAAAGAAGCACAAGACAGTCGTTTGTTCCTTGTGAAATCCAAATTGTGTATCTGAGAGAAAATCGTTTATGATACTAGTTGTAGAAGGTTGTGTCTGGTTTCAAGCTCATTTCAATTGAAATTTCAATTCTTGAATGTAAAAATTGGATTGCAGCGTCATAGATGGTTATGATGCGCCTTATTGGCTTATATCATATTATGTTGAAGGAGCACAAAGCAATATTTCAGGAGCTTAAGCTGTTGTTAATCAACAAATCTGCTGAATCAAACAGTATGTAATGTGCTGTTTTCCACATGTTTGAGCTGAAAATCCTCTATTGATTTCAATTCAAATGCGCCAGCTCATAGAACGACCGAAAGAGTTGAAAATTTTAGGATGCCCTCTTCTAATTCTCAAGTATTATCCCTGCCGTGTACTCCGTGAAATTGCACAACTTTTTTTTTTCTTCCAAACGGAGATTTATGAAATTCATGAGATTTAAAAAAAATGGCGATAAACTCTCGGGACCTTCCATAGTCGAGTGGTTAGAATCCACGGCTACAAAGCAAAGCCAAGCTGAAAGTGTCTAGGTTCGATTCCCGGTCGATCAAGAATCTTTTCTTAAAGGAAATTTATTTGACTTCCCTGGGCATAGAGTATCATCATACTTGCCACAAGATATACGGATGCGGAATTGACAACTTTGGTAAATAAAGCTCTCAGTTAATAACTGTGGAAGAATACTAAGCTGAGAATCAGGCTCTGTCCTAGTGAGGACGTAATTTCAAAAAGGAGAAGAAGAAGAAGAAGAAGAAGAAGAGTGAAAAACTATTCCTTATCTCCGTCTGTTTATTCCTTGTACAATTTCGATCGTTCTGATCATTCACAGACTATCAACCACGATTTGTATGAACACCAATATTCAATTTAAATTTCGCTGTATCTCAATCAGCCTATCTATAATGGAATCAAACAAGTCAAATGCCCCCCTTTCGACCCATCCCTACTTATACCGCTGCCCATTACTTCTCCACATTATCATCATCCCAGAGCGCTTGGCAAGCTTCACGACGCGGACCGACTGGAGGTGGATCGGTTCCCATCGCTGCTGGTAAATCGCTGCAAACAGTAGAGGGCAGTGGGATGATCCGCGGGGTAGATCTACTGGAAATCAACTACACAGCACACCAGTAAAAAAAAAGCAACACAAATAATAAATACACAGCAAACGACGACAAACTGCAGCGTTGTTTATAGTTAGCACATGTAGCGCTAGAGCTGCTAGCAATGATGATCGACGCTGCTATCGCGCTGAGCTTCACACAAGGCGGGTATGGTAGTGGAGCCCGCGAACAAACACGTGCGCGTGAGCTTTTCCGTACACAACGATTTGCAAACACCAACACACCGTCTCGATCGCGCTGCGCCGTCGCTCTTTACCTGCACTGACTGTGCTGTGCTATCCGAGGCATACCGGAACCAAAAAATCCGAGGAAATGCATACAATCCACCGCCCGCCAACCGGTTGTAAATCGGGACGGGATTTACTGCTAAGGCGGATTAGGCAGCGGGAGTCTTGAGCGACGATCGTCGATCTTATCTCACCAACACATCCCCGAGCCGAGTCGAGCGCAGGTCAAATGGAATTCACTTGCGCTGGTGCGGGAGGGAGAAGGTGAGGAGGCGAGCGGTTCCATCGAAAGTGTAAACTTTGCATTGCACCGTTTGATTAGCATTACTTAATGCCAACATTTGCGATGGGATTCTCTTTTCTCGTCTTCCCCAGAGCAGCGACGCTCCCCGCAATCAAAACTTCAACAACTCTAATCTGTAATGAGCGGACAGACGAACATGATCGTTGCTTTTCGACGACAGTGCATACAAAAAGCGATGCCAGATTTTCATAGAATTTGTCGCGGAGATTTGGCTTACATTTTATTTCTTTTATTAGTGCCATATCAAACATTACATTCAATTCTTATATCAAGGTGTTCTGGGTTAGGCAACACTATCACCCTAATTTGATAAAACATTGAGCTTTTATCAACAATATACATTGTTATCAACATATTGCATGTAATTAGCCGTAGAAGTTCAGAACTTTAACAGGTGAGATGATTCCACCAGGTTATACGAGAAAAAAAATCGCTTCCAATTAACTTAAACTAAATATATAATGCATTCATCGTGGCAATTGAAAATTGCATTGATTGTTGTCTAAAATTATTAATAATTTTATTCGACAGCGTCTCAACATTGGATGTATCTTAGGGATAAAGCTTCAGAATCATTTTATTTAAAACCCTCTGCTGAGCTTTCTTCCTGGTATTACAACAGCTAGTCCATATTGGTACAGCATACAGCATGGCTGGTCTGTCAATTTGTTTGAAGATCAAAAGCTTGTTCTTAAGACAAAGCTTAGATTTTTTGTTAATAAGTAAAAAAAGACATATTATAATTTGTTACATTTGACAAGTCAGTTCAAATTTTGGGAATATTGAGAGTTAAATTTTTATCTAGTATGAACTCTAGATACTTAATTTCATCTGACCAATTTATTGGAACCCCTTTCATCGTGACAACATGTCTACTTGAAGGTTTCAAATAAAGAGCTTTTGGTTTATGTGGCAACATTGTTAGTTGAGTTTTGGAAGCATTAGGAGAAATCTCCCATTTTTGCAAGTATGAAGAAAAAAATCCAAGCCTTTTTGCAATCTACAGCAATGAGATGATGACAGATGACACGCAGGCTTCGTCTGTGTCATCCGCAAACAAAGATTTTTGACATCCCTGAGGTAAGTAAGATGTGATAATATTGTATTATATTGGTCCCAAAATGCTGCCATCCTCGAAAAACTCTGGTGAGTATTATCGTAAATAATACTGAGGGATCTCTGTGATGAGTCAGAAAAGCATGCTTCAAAGAAATTTGTAACGAAACACAAGAAATTTTCAGATTAGTCCATAGAGAAATACAAATGATAATCCCTTAATAAATATATTGAATTATCTCTAGAAGATATCGGTGAGGAATTCTCTCAGGCATCTTTGGAAGAATAGATGTGGAATATTTTATTAGCTTTCCAGATTCATGTTTGGTTTTTTTTTTAAAGTAATTTTACATTTTGCAACATGGGTGAAATTCTTCTCGCGCACATCTGAACTAGAATTCCTATAAAATTTTATAGTCAAATTGTTCGTTGTGTAGTGCTGAGTTACAGTCTGGGCAGCTCAATGATTGCAGACGGATTCCGTGTCAAGGAGAAATCCTAGGCAGAATTCCTGGCGAAACCGAACACTTGAACAATTTATTCGGGGGTATCTCTGAAGAAATACTCGAGACACTTCTGGAAGAATCTATTGCGAATTTAATGAACGTTCCTTATGTTCTTTCTTATATTTAAGTAATCCTTAGAAGAATCTGTTGAGAAATAAACAAAACTTCAAGGAAAACTTTTGGTAGAATCACTGGGGAGGTCCCTAAAGTAATCCCTTAATTGAATCTTCGAGGATTCTTTTAAGTGATTTCTGGATGACCCCTAGAGACACGTATGGAGTAATCCGTTAAGGCATCCTTGGAGGTGATTTCTGAATAATTGCCTGCAGAAATTCCTGCAGAAAATCATAAAAAAGTTTTTGTAGAAATCACGTTCTTGCGAAATTTTGAAGCATTACATAGATAAAATCCAGGAATAATTTATGTATTATTTTTTAGATGAATTCATGTAGAATTCATGAAAAAAGCAAAAATAATTCATGGAGATTTTGAAACAAATGTTCAAGAATCACTAGGGCAACCCTGCGAGGTATATCTTGTAGAACTCATAGAAGATTACTTCAAAATACTGGATATTTAAACTACTAGAGAAACATTTCGCTCAGATCTCAGTAAAGGAATCGAAAAAAGATATATACGAGATATACTCTCTTCGATGTGTTTTGTCTTGTCACAATATTTTAAGTCTGGGTATAAACTTGTAGAAATTTTTGGAGAAACCCCTGATAGAACTCTTGTTTAAGCTCTTTGACAAGTACCTGATTAGTTTCTTGGAGAAAGTCTTGAAGAAAACCACCGGAAAAATGTTTAATAGAATTCCGCTAGGAATTCATGAAACAATTATCTATATGTTTGGACAAAATTAAATGATGCAGACTTTTTTATTCTTTTGTTCTAAGAACAACTTCTGGTCATTTTTTTGTTGAAATAAATTTGTTTTGATGATCAAATAATAATCATGAAATCATTCTGAATCATAATGATTATCATGATCACTTCTTTAGAAATAGCCATTTGCGAGTTATTTCAGGTTTTATGCAAAAATGTTATAACTAAAGAATATAAAAGGCGATTTTCATCAGTTATTCGCGATTCTCTGGACAAAGTTTCATGATAAGGACTTTTTCAATGAAACAGTTCTTCTATGGACCACTTTTGGTCTATTTTCCTTAAATTGTTTTTTTTTCTAAGTTAAATGACCAAATAAAAATTAAATAATAATACCAAATTTTAAAAATAAATATTCACAATTAATCTGAATCACAATGATTATCATGATCATTCCTTGAAGTTATTGCAAGTGCAATACTAAACTTTAATTAATAAACAATAATAAAGTCCATTTCTGTTAGTTATTCGTGATTATCCTTCTTCTTCTTTCTGGCGTTAGTCCCAACTGGGACAGAGCCTGCTTCTCAGCTTAGTGTTCTTATGAGCACTTCCACAGCTATTAACTGAGAGCTTTTTTTGCCAATTGACAATTTTTGCATGTGTACACTCCCGTGCAAAAGTTTGGGTTTACCCCCTCAAAAACATACAAAAATATTCTGTCCATACTCTGTGATTACACGTCCAATTGAAACTTTTTAAGCCGCATTCGAAAGGCAAAGAGTTATTATTACTTCGTATATATTTTTCCAAAAACATTTTTTGAATTTTATATACTAAATTTTTACTTAAAGTTGTGACATTTTTCAAAATACACACTGAAAAAGCATATTTAATTTCCTCAGCATTGGATCGACCAAAATTTTAAATCAAAGTGTCATTAGAATCGTAATCTTATATTCTTTGAAGAGACCCCACGAAATTTTGGCGGAAAAATCTGGAAAGTATTCAAAATCAATGAAACAGTCAGTCAAGTCATCGTGCGAAAATTTGGGTTCACCCCTCAGTATGATGCAAATCGTGCATAAGTTTGGGTTCACCTGAGCCGCACGCACATCATTTTTGTCAATATCTCTGTCATTTTTAAACCGATTTTAATAGTTTAAAGCTTTTTTGAGCGCAAATAATAACGCGT
Organism: Aedes aegypti; assembly: GCF_002204515.2. NCBI lineage: Eukaryota > Metazoa > Arthropoda > Insecta > Diptera > Culicidae > Aedes > Aedes aegypti. The sequence continues at coordinate 70,334,115 of NC_035108.1, read as the reverse complement.
ACATGATTGGTTTGAGATTTTACAGATTTAAGTAAGTTCAGGTGAACCCAAACTTTTGCACGACACACCATACTGAGGAGTGAACCCAAACTTTTGCACGGTGACTTGACTGACTGTTTCATTGATTTTGAATACTTTTCAGATTTTTCCGCCAAAATTTCGTGGAGTCTCTTCAAGGAATCTAAGATTACGACTCTAATGACACTTTGATTTGAAATGTTGGTCGACCCAATGCTGAGGAAATCAGATATTATTTTTCAGTGTGTTTTTTGAAAAATGTCACAACTTTAGGTAAAAATTTAATATACAAAGTTCAAAGAATGTTTTTGGAAAAATAGTAAGAATAACTCTTTGCCTTTCGAATGCGACTTAGAGAGTTTCAATTGGACGTGTTATCACAGAGATATGGACAGAACACTTTTGCATGTTTTTTAGGGGGTGAACCCAAACTTATGCACGGGAGTGTATATCGTGTGGCAGGTACGAGGATACTATATGCCCTGAGAGTCGAGAAAATTTCCAACCCGAAAAGATCCTCGACCTGTGGGATTCGAACCCACGACCCTCAGCTTGGTCCTGCTTAATAGCTGCGCATTTACCGCTACGGATTTCTGGGCTCCACTTCGCGATTCTCCATCTAAAACATTATTTTTCGAGAATTTAGGTCATATTTTTTTCTACGTGCGGAGACTCATGATTGGCCTTCCAAACAACGAATCTTACCCGTTAGTTGAAACGACTAACAGCTGTTGAAAATTCTGTTATTCAAGTGGTAATTTTTTGTATTAAACTTAAAATAACTCAAAAATGGTTACTTCTAACAACTTCATGAAATTTTCAAACAATTGTAGAAGTTTACAGATGATTTCCCCAGGGTTTTGAACTGGGAATTTCACATGAATTCCTTAAAAACTTATCATATTTTCAAATGAACATATTGAATAATGGCCAAGAATTTTTCGGTGTTGCTAATTTATCAAATCTTAGAAAATCAGTTGCAATCTATCCTGAAAAAACTCTCGTCTCGTCAGCTCGCTTTTTATTGATAGAACTAGTGAGGCGATAAGAAGTTGGGGGAAATTATTATGAACCGGTGGTATTCAGTCCCTCCAGCTTGATCTTGCTGTACAGCTACACTTTACTGCTACGTTTATGTATGCCCTGAATTATGAACAAATATCACGACACCAAAATTTGGTTGCACGTGTAATTTGTTCGTGTTAAAACTAGAAAATAATTGCTTGATTTAGATCGGAAAATGCCTTAAAGTGTAGGCCATAAAACAAAAACATAACAGTCAAGGGTAGAATAAATGAGAAGAATTGTTTTTTTTATACATATGTGACGACAAATAATAACCAGGTCATTATAAATCGAAAAAATCGCCAATCAAATAATGTGCGGTGCATCTGAGTAAATGGAACATATCAGTGTTTTTTTTTGAGTTTAGATGTTTTTATTATTTTGTTAGGTTAAAACAGTTTAGAGTCCAATTTTAATACACAAAAAAAAAAACTATCTTGCGAGTTAAGCGACATACAAAAGTGCTTATACCCCTTCTAGCACTAAACCGAATAGCGCCATCTGCTTTTTTACTAGCGCTGTCTTCCCTGTACGTTAAACATAATCAATACAGCGCACTACTTCCGACATCAGGTTTAACGTACAGGGAAGCCAGCGCTAGTAAAATTTTTCTCCACATGTCATTCCTCTGAATGTATGTAGTATTTAGGGCCAGGGTGATTAAATAGAAACAACATTAAGCAACCATAAGAAAAAGATATTTGGTCATTTTCGACTAAACACATTTTTCCAAAAATGCCAAGGTCGGTGGAACTCGAAAGAACCGCCAACCTAATAAAGAAGGGTGATTATCAGATGACCCAAAGTGGTTCATTCGAGGAAAAGTGTTATATGAGGGATTTGCATTCGGATGATTGACGTTTGCTGAAACGACATTCGGTGAACTGACACTCGAGGAATAGTAGCACAACCAATAGTATTATAATTCTAATCATTGCTTTTTTCTTAACATTCGGATCGGACACTTGGAGAGCAGACGGTCGAATATTCAGAGTAAAGTTACATATCAGTAGCCAAATTTAGCACGTTCAGACAAGACAAGCTTCAGAGATTAGTTGAAAGAACATCTTATTTTGAAAAGAAGGGTAAATCATCTATGAAAAGCAAATATTTGAAGATGGTGCATATTGACATGGTCAAGTATGTAGATATTTTAAACTCATCTTCGATGCTCATATATTTCGAAGGAAGGACCTGCCCTGTCCATTATTTTTCAGTAAACATAGGGAGCCGGATCATATTCTTGGCACTTATAATTCACTTTGGCAGTGGGGTTTTTTGAAAGCTACTGAGCTCATATTTGGCCACAATATGGGTCGTATTGAAGTGCTTCTAATTGCAAAGTTTCAGTCAATTCGGCCGAGAAAAACCATCCATGCCAAAGTGAATCATGGAAGTGCCCAAACAGTAATCTGAATGACGGTTAAAGGGTCGTTAATAAAAAAGTCAACATTGTAGAAACAAAATTTTCCGGTAAATGGTCTTCCGGTAAATTGCATTCCGGGTAATGGTTTTCCGGGTAATGTGGGAAAACCGGAAAATTTCCTCGTAGAAGCCACTTATACCTTCTTACAGGAGAATTTAAATCCTACGGAAATCCCACGTGCAATTTTTAGAAAAGTCCCTGGTGGATTTTATAGAGACAATTATGAATTTTATTATAGCTTAGGATAAAATCACAGCAAAATACTAGGAGATTTTTCTGATAATCCTTAAAGGATTTCTTGGAGTAATTCTTAGAAAGTTCTTTGGATAAATCCCAAGATGAACTCAAATAATATTTTAGGTTAACTTCTTGAAAACATTCTAAAAATGACTTCGAACAAATCCCTGAGAAATTTCTTTTTTTTTGAAAATGTTCTAAGAAAATCATGAAGAGATTTGTTGAGTTTCAACAACAATTCGTCAAGATCATTCTAATAAAACATTAAGATACCTTGAAAACTATTTCCCACCTCCTGCAAATATATTTGAAGAGATTCTTAAAGGAATTATTGGAAGAATTCTGAGTATACCGAGTAACCCGATCATCACACATGTTATAATTAAGGCAAAACAACTGTTATATAACCAGATTTGATCATATAATAGCTATTTTGTCTCAATTATAACATGTGTGCTACTAGGGAAGTATAATTCTGAAAGAATTGATAAAAAAAACGTATTTGAGGTTATGGCTTTCAGTCTTCAACAAAACACAAAAACGAAAGTTTGCTTACACCCGACGTTTCGGACACATGCCTTTTTCTAAAAAAATCTACACAACATTTTCGGGGCCCCATATAAATCTGTATTATAGGGAGAACCCAGAAGGACAGAAAATGGCCCTACTTTACGTGACGTGTGATTAATAGATTTTTTATACTTTCGATGTAATGGCGTTCGGGGTAGTGACCTATCCGGGGTAATGGCGTTCGAGGTAGTGTCATAGAGTCGGAATTCGGGTTAATGACATTGAGGTTATGGGGTAGCATCGCAAAATTGGTATATTGGCCTTTTGAGTTTTTCTAAAAATCGTCATATTTCTTTTGATCACAGCAGTATATTTTTCAGATTTTTTTGCATCTCTAAATCGAGAGAAATAAATAAAATTCACCAACATATTTTTTTTTCATTGGCAGATGTATAACATAATGACAGCTCACCTTTGAATGGCTCGGTTTATCGGGCACAGTTTGTTAACGAATGGTAACATAGTGAAGTTTGTCAATACCATGTAGTCTGGATTAAAAACATTTCTTCAATTTTTTCAATATATCTTAAAATTAGTACCAGTTAATATATTCAAAAAAAATCTTGTTTCATGGAAAAGTTAGTGAGGAATTCTGGAACAATAACTCTGAAAATTCATCGAAATAACTTTCTGAAGAAATTTAACACATTTCCTTGAGTATAATCAAGTCTGTAAGTAAACACGAAAAATCCAAAAAGAAGAACACAGCAAAAAACATTAATAAGGAAAATGCAAAGATTCCCATTTAGAGTAACATCATAAAAATCTAATAAAACTTCTCATCAGCTCGTCCATTTAATTCAATTGTGAAGGCTTTTCGGTAGTTGATAAAAATCAAGTTTAATTCACTTCTTTGAGTGAAGTGGGATGACCAAGAGGTATCGGACGCAGCTCCGATTCGCTAGATCAGGCTTCAAATCCCGGTCAGACTTTTACATCGTTTATATCAATTTGTCAAAATGGTTCTATCGATTGCTAGACTTCGATTTTTCAGTTTTTAAAGTTTAAATTGTGTAATTGTTCATCATATTTGCGACCGGACTAATGTGCAGATATCACAATTGGACTGATGACGTGATATTACAATTATATTTTTTTTTGCTGTGAAGTAGAACATTTAGGTTTTCAGATATTGTTGCGGCACTTTTTGATCAGTTCCAAAGATTACTCTTCTCTTTCAGAACTGTGATAATGTGTTTTCATTGACCTTCGGGTTTTAAAGATATTTTGATGTTGCTTGGGTTACCTAAACTCCCCACAGAAAAATCTGACGGTTGAAGTTTAGTGCAGTGTTCTCTTTTTTCTAAAACGATCGCTTCAATCGGTTGAGTTATGTCCGAGACATCTGAAAATTACGAGATGATTTTATGTTTCCAAGATCTTAATACGACCAGTGGTGCCAGAAACACAAATGCTCATTACTCAAATACTATTGAACTTTTTTTTTTTGGAACAGACTTTCATCAAAGTGTTGTCTTGAAAAGCGCATAACCGAGCATGAGAACAATTCTGATGCCTGGGATGTTGGAGAATGATTAAAATGGACACAAATTCTTAAAAAATAAAGTCTTTTGAAATGTTTGGAAAAATAATTATGTAGAAATATCGAACAATAAAAAAAACATTTCCGCAAAAATTCTCTACAGAATACGCAGATCTGTAGAAACTCTCTTAAATTCCGTACACCTACGGAAATCCCCGTAGATCTGGCATCCATCGCTGCGCACACAGCGCAGCGAACGTGATCGAATCGTACCCGAAGCGTTATCTCACCGCGGCAAGCTGCGCGCAGTGCAATTTAATAACTCTGCAGTTCGTCATGAAGCCAATTGCACAATTTACGATCATGTCGCTGCCGTCGTCGTCGTTGTCTCGCTGCTGCTGCTGCAGTCGTTAGTCAGCGCGCGTTCTAGGTATTTCAGTGGCAGCAGTTTCAAGATCAAGTTCTTGGCTGACCGACCGACCGATCGAGTGACCGGCTGACTGATATGCATATTCGTCTGTCGTCAGCTGTGTGTGGGGGTTCGGGCCTACCGAGTGACCGATCGTTCTAATGGGGTAAGTGTGTCAGTAAAAGACAATCAAGCGATCGCGATCTTCGTGCGGGCGGGCGAACGAAGGAAGGAAGGAAGGAATGAAAGTGTGGAATACCGGTTAGAACGGAACGAAATTGAATAGAATGTACTCGGGGCGAGCGAGGGAGCGAAAGAGTAAGAGAAGAAGTTGCGATTGCGGTAATGAAGATTGGCTTTTAATTGTTTTGGGGTTTCGGTACGGAAGAGCTGCGATTGTTTACTGCTAAATTGAGGCGGAGGAATTCCTCGAAGGGATGTACTTTAGGGAGGCACTTGTTTTGTGCTTTGCTAATTGAGACAGGTTTAGGGTGCGTCTGGAAGTCAATTGAGGTCAGGTGTTTGCAGGAGGAGTCATGAAAAAAAGCATAGGATTGTGTTTTCGGGACCGTTTTCACTGTTATGACCTTTTCCGGCTAAATTCCTTTAATTTATATCTTCTCCTTCTTGGCTTTACGTCTCTCCTGGAACAGAGCCTGCTTCTCAGCCTAGTGTTCTTATGAGCACTTCCACAGTTATTAACTGAGAGCTTTCTTTGCCAAAGTTGCCATTTTCGCATTTGTATATCGTGTGGCAGGTACGATGATACTCTATGCCCAGGGAAGTCAAGGAAATTTCCATTACGAAAAGATCCTGGATCGACCGGGAATCGAAGCCAGATACCTTCAACAGGGCATGAAGATATTCCTGATAAATGCAGAATTTACTGCTGGCGGGGAATCGACTGTATGGTTGTAATCAATTGCAACCGAAAAGCATATTTCTAGGAGCTCACAAAGCACATTTCTAGGAGCTCACAAAGTATCACCTGGAAAATTTCGTACCGAATATATTTCCGAAATTCCTGCAGAGACCCGTAATTCTTTAGGAAATTCATGAAAAACTCTCTCAATAAGCCCTAGATAAAGCTTACGAATTGTTCTAGGGAAGATGATAGGAAAACCAATGACAAACCTAGAGAAATGCTACATAAATATTAAAAGGAATTATTAAAATCGGTACTTCACTCTAATTTTTGCTTTCCACTTCCCCTCATAAACTCCAAATGTTCATAGCGCTTATAATGACAGTTATTGAAACGCTCATCGAAAAATTGCATTCCGCATTGGTGCCTGCGAAAATTGCCACATCGCTATTAACGGTAACCTTCTGTGCTCTGTCACGAAAAAACGTGGCTGCTGAAAAGAAGCATCCAATTCAACAACCCCAGACCCAAGCAAGAGGTAAAACCAATAGTAGTCCCACAGCCAGGAAAATCATTTCCCCTTTCGCTTTCATCGATGATGGCGCACACGGTTCGATCATTCGGGTCGTCTCCGTCTTCGCCGATCGGCTATGATTCAATACTTTCCCGCACTTCCCGTGCACCGACCGCGAGGCGAGAGCTCTGTTGTAATCGCAAAAACGACTCCAGACTCCATAGACAAGTCACCGTCCGGAGGAGCCATAAACCTGCCGAGCGAACTATTAGTATTGGTGACTTTAACCGAAGATTCGGAAGAGATGAGCCCAACAAGAGCCAGTTGGTATTGGTTTCTAGTCGCGGAGCAAAAGAGAAAGGTTCGCGCATGCTTCGCACATTACCCTTTCTCCGCAACCGATGACGAAGACCGAGAGGTCTGACGGTGATGATTTGGGTTTAATGCCACTACCACGAAAGGCACCACGGAAAATTTTCCGTGGTAAATCGAACTCGAATCGAAAGCAGAAATTTTGAGCAAATTTAGTCCCATTGAAATAGCTTCCAATCGTTTCGAGAACCTCTTTGAGCCGCAGACCTACTAGCCTTGCTAAGTCGGTGCATTTCTTCGTGCTTCACATTGCTCGTTGCTCCCTCTCTGCTCATCCACCTCTTCCAACTCCGATTTTCGCTTTCAGCATGCATTTTAACGATTTTATATTGCATTAAAAATAGCCACTTCGCTTCCTATATACCGACCAACCAGTCACCGTTGGTGGCTTGCGGTAAGCCCACCCTGCTCTTCGCCGTCAGTGGGTTTTCCTTCTTTCTTCACGCGATCGAGCGACTCCTCAAGACAACTTCCTTCTTGGAGCAGCCTTCTTCCGCCCACCTTCATCCTCCCAACTCACCCAAGGTTTAACATTCAGTTTTCATTCAACGCGATCCGACAGCCCAGCGGCAAATTCCTACCCCCCTTCATGCGCCATAGTGATTCGCCACCCCATAGACCACTATGGGCTGGAAGATGAAATTTCACGACCAAATTACATGCTTTTTCATTATGAACAAAGATCATCCTTCGAGCAATTCAAACTCAGATATGCTTGGATTTTTGTTTGTTTTATTTTTATTATTGCCGAAAATCAACAACCAGAAGAGGCTTCAAGAAGAAATGAAAAAAGATAAGGATGTTCAAAAATAAAAATTATAAAAATCAAAAAAAAAATTCAAAAATTCGCGAATAAAAATGAATTATTGCCCACAACGCGTTCAGAACGATTTTGGGAAACGAAAAACAATATTTAGATTGAAAATAAAAATTTGGGTATTAGAGGGTTTAATATTTCGCAATTTTGAACTTATTGCATTAACTAAAAACTTAAAAAAATATTATGTTTAAAATTTAAAATAAATTTCAAAAATTATGAGTCATTAGATTTATTGCAAATTGTGAAGCCACCCTTCGATATTCCTTGAAGAATTATTAAATATAATCAAACATCTCTAGGAATATCAAAGGGTGGCTTCGGAACTTTGCTACAAATCTTTTGGAAACTAGTCAATAATATTGTAATAATGTTACATTGTGGGATTTGTTCATACTTTCAGCGTGAATTCCTTTTGGAGGACAATCATTTTAAGTATACTTTCTATGCACAAACTATTTCCGGAATATGTGGATTCCAACAAATGATCTACCCAAAAATTTCATTACAAATATTTGTGCGAAGCTCATTAAAACACCTTCAAAAGTATTTCCAAAACAGGTACCGTGTGGCATCGAAATTCGTACACCTAAGGAATCAATCTAAATCCGTCCACTTCATACGTAACGCCTACTATTTGTATAAAGAGTATAGATTTTGAGCCTGTACGGATTTCGGTACCCCAATGTACATCACAAATTGGGACAGACATTCTTCAATGTTTTTTTTTATTCTACTCCAAATACCCGGGTTTTGCCTCTGTGAAGGAACAATTAGCACACTAGCTGAAAAAAATGGAAGGTACTTATTAAGATATTCATGAAAAAATAAGGATCGTCCTAAAAACATTTCTTGCAGAATTCATAGTGCAATTTCAAGGTGGCATTTTGGATGGCCCTCTGGAAGAATTCTGGGGAATCCAGAAGTCAAGGAAGGAATTCTACTTAATATCTAGGACATTTTATAATCAAGATTCTGATTGAACTTCTAGAGAAATTCTGAGGTTTCAAATATCCTGTAATCATTTGCATCTAAAGGAAAAAAAAATTAAATAGGGGAAAGTGGGGCAGTTTGGCCAACCTAAGAAAAAATCGATAAAAGTGCTGAAAATATTATGGAAACTTTGAGTTTTTGCGTAATTTCCAACAGTTCTTAGATCAATACACAAGATCTGTATGATTACCGTTGTCCTATGAAGTTCTCGAATCTCTCATTCTTTTTTCAAAATTTGTCATTTTTTGAGTCGATTTTTTACAGATGGGGTGAAATAAGCACCCTATTATTGGTTGTAAATTTATCTCGCATAATCCAAAATATCATTTTTTTTTTCACTACACTTGAAACTTATTAGTATTTATGAACACTCCATGCAAAAAGATAAAAAATTTTAAAAACAATTTAACGGTCAAATTTCATCATTCTAAAATGATGAAATTTGAAAGAGCCATTCGGGGCAATATGGGCAGTTTTTTTCGAACTTAAAATATTTCTTTTTCATTGAGTTTAGAACACTGACTTATAGCATGTATTTTGCTTAATTTCTTGTCAGCTTTGGGGTTGCATATTATTTTAGATGAAATTTCAAGAATTTATGCAATTTTCAAGGGGTGCTCATTCCATCCCATTGGCCGAATCGCCTCGACTACCCCTAATCATTTATCTTTCGTATCAACAGTCATTCATCGTTTGTCCATGTATGTTATGTTTATTAGATGTTTTCACCTACTTCAACAGTTTGTTGTTTCTCCTTCCTTCATATAACGCTTTCTTGAGAAACTTCGTACGAATATCTTTTCACTCCTCAAAACAACAAAACTTCAACGAATAGACATAAATGAAGAAGATAAGTTCTATTGTTTTGGATAAATGGTAGAATTTGTATAAGTATGATTTCTGATTTCTGAAAGCAATACAAAAATTTCTTCTAAAATTTACGTTTAGATAAATCTTACTTTACGAATTTTACTACAAGACATTTTAGACAACGTTCTCTAAAATTGACGTCAATATTTATGCGTTGAACTTCTATGGTTCTACCAAAAATAATCCCTACATAAAGTCTGTTCAGAATTTCTGCAAGTACAAAAAAAAAAATGTTTCTACATCAATTTTCTAAGATGTTACTTAGATACAACTACCTTCAGTTAGAACTCGATCTGTTTCAACGCCAATTATTGTCTATTATAAGTGACGACAAAAGGACAAGATTTTTTGTAAACCCTACAAAAACAACTTAAGCTTTTCTGTATACCGCCAAAAAGTTTGTATGAAAGTTCAAAAATTCTCAAGAATGAATTGTAAAATCCTTTAGTAAATTTTTTGATTTTTTTTCAATTCCCTGAAGAATCGCTAGTGCTGTTAGAAGAAAAAAAAAGTCTGGAAAATGAACGAACCTCTGGTGATATTTTTGGAAGCATCCTAGGACATCATCTCAGAAGATACAAATCCCTAAACAAATCGCTCGGGAAGGTTTTGAGTGATTTTACGGAAGAATTTTTGAAAGAGCAATAGAAGGTTTTCCGCAAAAAATGGTAAAGAATAGTTTGTTTTTTTTTAATTTTCTTTGGAAGACATCTTCGAAGAAATTTTGAAATATTATTTTGGATAGAATTTTGAAGGAATGCGGGGAGCAACATCAAATTGATTTGTGGAGGAATCTGAAATTCTAAGAGAAATTCCTGTTAAATCTGATTATAATTTTTGCCGTGAGCTTTTTTCTAGGGTTTTTTGAAAGATTTGTTCAAGGAATCTGAACAGAAACTTTAGGAAAAACTGTTGATGAATATTTTGAAAATGTTTTGGTAAGTATTCTTTGCTTGGTGGTCATTATAACAATTGCGGTGATACTCCTAGAATTTGTTGAAGAAATCATCAGTAATTTCAGAAAATCGTAAACAAATTTTCAATGAACAACTGTTTTAACTTAAAATTGTATTTATATTCTCAAAATACGTAGAAGAAATGTTTGTTAGAATTTCTAGAGCAATTTGATAGAGATTTTTCGATAAATTTTCTAATGAGATCAGAAAGTCTAAAGAAACTTAAAAAAAATCTGTTGAATAATAAATACTAATTCCGGGAATGATTTTCCGTTGGAATCCCAGGAGGAACTCAATGGAAACTGGTTAAGGAGTTCTTGGAGAATTCACTGAAAAAGTACAGAAATAATTCACCCATGTAAACAACGTTCGGTGATGTTGAAATAATAGTTTGAACAGCAAGTTGCAGAATGATGATTTTTACAGCACGAGTCGTACATTTATCCAACGAGGCTTGCCGAGTTGGATAATTTCGACGAGTGCTGTTAAAATCGAGTTCTACAACGAGTTATGTACAACATTTTTTGCAATTCTGTAAAAGATCACCTTAGTGTATCAAAGGGTGCAGATTACATAATTTTGATATTTCTAAAAATAGTTATGTTATTATCCATTACGCAACTTGAAACAATTGCTTAATGAAAAGGCTTTGCGTAATTACGAAAAACGAGTAATCCGTGACTCTTGTCTGGCGAGAGTCGGTTCATTGGATCAGCATGGATCAAACAAAAAGTGACCCGGAAGAATAACGAATCGATTTTTTTCGGGTAGGGGAAATCAGCCGAAGAATGAGAGAGAGAAAGACACGACGCAAGTCGCGCAACAGGGAGTGCACTGCTCTTTTTTTCTATCCGTTCTGTTCAGTTCGCTCTATCTTTGCGTGTCGCTGAGCCACTGAACCATTAAAAAAAAAACCCGGTTCACCGAAATGAATGATTCGGATCGGATCCGTTCACTAGAATGAGTCGTTCTGCCCATCTCTAATTACCGCTACCAAAAAATCAATGCATGGAAGCAGGCCGTTTCATGATAGATTTGCGAAATGAAAAACAGCGTATTACGATGAAAAATTGCAAATATGATGTTACCCAAAGCATAGCCCCTAAGAATTTAAAGGTATGACGGCTCACCATAGTAGTATGTCCAAAAGAACTAGTAGCGCGAACGTGGTAGCTATCCAGGAAATACGCTGGCCGAAAACCGGAGAACGTGAATTCAGAGTGGTGGATCTCATCGCACACACTTTGTTCAAATACTACATCCCAATGATGCAGCTGAATTTGGCGTACAAAATACTGTAGCACATCCTGCTTAATACTCGCTGGTATTGGTCAACCGATCAAATTCTTAGCGCAAACGGTTGTCTAGTTCTCTAGATTTGTTCGCTTGAAAACTCAAGGTTTGTCTTCGATGAGAATGAATAACATTTAATATTTTCTTGAAATATGCTGTAAATGAAGGTTTTTCGATTGGACAAAATTAAACTTCATGAAGTGCGTATAAAAATATTCAGTTTTCAATAATACATTATCTAATTAGTAATAATGTTATCACATATAATTCACTCTACAAAATAAGATTTTTAGACATCTGGTCGCAAATTTTCGAGTTCTGTCCCATAGTATCAGCCACAGCGAGTAATTTTCTTTCCGTTTCTGGTTACTTGGTTACTCTTGTTGCTTCCCAGGGCTTGTGGCTCGGTTGTTTAGTATGTACCTCGCTACTAAATAGCTACCACTATACTTATTAATCCAACTTACTACCTTACTACCCTGCACACCGTAATACGGCGCATGCTGCCATTGATGGATGGCGAGGGACGGGGTGGATCGGTAACCACTCGAGTGGAACATCCATCCCCCGTCCGTCACGTCACATAGCATCACATCGCGTATCATATTCGCCTTAGTGACTGACTTTTCCTATACATCGTCTCCAGGCGGCGGGGCTCCCAATCACCCTTCTTCGTCGTCGTTTGATGTGGGACCCTTGGCGCATGAAGAGAGCTGCAAGCTTAGGACGGTTGCTTCCTAGTTGGAAGCAACTTAAGCCCTTTCGATGCGCAGCTGATTTGGTTTTTGTGTGCCAATGGCGTGCCTCTCGCCCTTCTGCCATTTTCCCAGGCGACGGAGATGGGCGGGGTAGGGGTTTTGGTCCATATTTCCTTTCTTCACCAACCTCCTCGGATGCAATAGAGGGCGAAAAAGGTTGATTGAAAATTTTTAATTAACACCTCTGCGATCCGATTGCTATGAATGATAGTCGGCAAGAGTGGAGGAAGAGTGACATAAGTCAATTAATTGAAATTAATTGAAAACCGAGTCTCTGTCTAAAGTATTAAAACTTGGAATATTGTTGGATTAGTTGAATAGAAATTCCAAACAGTTCATGTATCTTGTTGTTCTTGCAACTTGAATCGATAATAATATGACTGTTAAGAAGCAGTGTCCATTGTTGAAAATTATTAAAAAATCACTTCAGTCCAACCGTTGCTTTTGTACTCGTGATCGAAAAAAAAAATACTCAAAATATATGTTAAGTTTTCCATAAATAACTGAGATCTAGCCTACCAAAGTTGATCATTTTATATGTAAGCTCTAAAAAGGGATTTTTGGATAACTTCTCAAGCATTCCCACAAAATGTACAAAGTTTCATTCCACTTAGTCATTATTAATATGATAGCATACCCAATCACTGTTAACCTTTCGTGACACAAATGATATCTTCTCCACCGACCATCGCCATCACTGACAGACACGAACACTGAAATCAATAGGTTATTCTTTCAGCCGGAGGGCCGGATATTCTAATATCGGAAGCCGGAAAGTCGGCGTGAAAACTGTTTTTTTTCCTCGCTACCGAAGGCGGTCAATCGGTAACTGAATTAGCATACGTGCCCATCTGCCACCCACATTTACCTGTGTGGTGATACCGATACAGTTTTTTTTTCTACTACCAGCAGCATAAGCAAGCATAGTTTCCTCTAGAGGGTTAGGTTGACCTGGGAGCAGAAATCGCGTGGAAACATGCGTACGCACTCAGAATCGTGGCCCACAATGCATCTCTCTGTTACGCAATGCAGGGGGAAACGACATAGATCCCGACCAGACGGAAGAAACAAGATTATTACAGATTGTGTAGACCGTTAGTAGTTTAAATAAAAAAAATCTAACAAAATTTGCTACAAAGTAAATAAGAATATTAAAAATCTCTAAATAATTATGTTTAACAAAATGTTCAAAATAACAATAAGTTTTGATACTCTCCATATCTTCGGATGTTGATCACAACAACCATAAAAAATCCAAGTTAAAAACAAGGCCATCATTTAACGAAATCATATCAACATCTGTTAATTCTAACTGCAGATGATAGAAATGTGTTATAAAATTATTGAGTGATTCTGGTCGGGATAGAAAAAAGTGACTAATAGATAGATGTACCTTCATAGGATATATTGACTATCGATCAGCAAGGGTAAGGGATAGTCGACCGAAATGCTCCCGTGAGAGTGATTTCATGACTGAAAGGATCTGGCATGACGAGGACGAAGGCCGATCAGAAACTGTATAGTGCCGTGGGGGTTTTCTACTTTCGATAGAGAATAGTGCGTGCGAGATGGATTTCCTTTCTATTCGATAGATTCACGCGGGGAAACGGATTCGTTTGCTCGTTGAAGTCACTTTGCTAAGTTCATGTTGGAGTTTGGATTGATGCTTTCCCAGACAAACATGATAAATGATTCAAGCATTAGGTGGTAGGTTGAAGCCCGTCGTCGGCGGGTCAATGGTTCTCCTGATTAACTCATAAGTCTCTAGCGAAAAAATGTATTATCATCATCAGAAATTCACCTTAACTTTCCGACAACCATCGCCTTAGCCGAACCCTCAATTCCACTTCATTATCGATCGATTATAGGATTGCCTCCGACCCAACCATGGGTGTAGCCAAATGGGAAGAGTGGGCATTTCTTTCCTCTGGCCTGTCCAAAGTAAATTCAATTCAAGCTGTTTTGTTACGATGTGTTAGAGATTTAAAGCAATTTACAGAGAAGAAAAGACGTCTGTTTGTTTTTAATTTTCCTGGTAACGGAATAATTTTAAATCAAGTATATATTAAAAATTTGTTCAATGTCTCGATTTCGTGTGGAGAGTCGACTGTAGTTATTTAAAAATAATCTTGCAGGAAGGATGGAAGATAAATGAATCACTGAATTTCTGATGGATATTCTTCCAAATATTTTTCAATTATTTTTTTTTCAGAAAATGTTCCAAAAATTATTCAAGCATAATTTTTTGCCGAAAATCCTTCATGAAATTAAAAAAAAATGTGGAAATTGTCTAAAAACAGAAAAAAAACATGGAGATTCCTTTAACAGTTTCATCAAGTAATTTCTGGATGATTTTTTGTATAAAAAAATAATATGCCTAGTTGATTTATGAATATGCTTAGCTTTTTTTTTGCAAAAAGATCATACGAATAGCCACTCTAGGATTTTTAAATACTCCAATTTTGGCATTGGTTCTTCGAAAATCATCAATATTAATTTAATCAATTAATATAATGTATAATTAAAAATCCCCATATTATGGGGAAAATCAGTCTTAAGCTGGTTGATCTCCGAGTTTATCAGAAAATAAATGAGAACCTTGTTTTAATCAATTTTATTTTGTATTTAACACTTTATTGAATTATTCATTATTTCACATTTATTTTTCTTTACAATATCTTAGTTTAAATATAATCTTTCAGAAAGGATAGACGATGGATGCACTAATTCATCTCAATTTAAATTTTAAATCAATTTAAAACATATTTCAAAATTTTCCAGAGAATTCTAAGCGATTGATTTTTTGTGTTTTCAATGGAACGTTCCCATCATTTTTTTCTGAAATCTTTCACGAATTTTCCATATATTCTTTGCTATATTTGTCAAACATTTAAAGGTATGCTTATAAAGAATCCTCTAAAATTTCACCAAGGAATTTATTGAACTTTTTTATAACAATGAAGTAGCTGCTTCATAAATATCAACAGTATTTATTGCGAAAAAAAAATCTAAAATGTTCAACTTTTTAAAGACTATTACAGGTATTTGATTGACAATTCTACTAATAGCAGCCCTAGGATTGTTTTTATTTTTTCTGGCCTCCCACTCGCATTGTTCCAGGGACTATAACCGATATTACTAAAAAGATAAATCAGGTTATATTCTAGTTAGTTATTCTAGTGAATTCTTAAACAAATTATCTAGTCATTTCTAGAAGAACACATCCATTTTGCTTTACGATATCTTTAGTCATTGTTTAAGATATTATTCTCCATATTGTTCCTTGCATGATTTATATGGGGTTTGACTTGTATCCTGTAGCTCTCATAAACATTAACCTAGAGATAACTTCCAGAAAAAATATCGTCAAGAAAGTCTGACTGTGAATCCTTCAGAAATGCCACTTATTTTGCATCATTTTATTTTCATATTAAATGACAATGTTCACAGGAATTTGTTTCAATGGTTCACCAAATAAAAACTTCAACAACCACATTGCTTGATTAACACAAATACAAACTTGAAACGGATCCTATAAGTTCAAATATTAAATTCATGAAAACGGTATTGCAAGAAAATCACACTGTAATTTCGGAAGTATGTTTGTAAAGACAAGATTTTTTTGAATGTTTTTAAAATTTTCTTGGTCCGAACGGATGAAAAACATTGTTCACGTTCTTAAAATATCCTGAATTTTATCAGTTTTACTAGAGGTATTACGTCACAAAAAAATTACTGCGACTTCTGTTCGAGTTTTTTCATGAGATTCTTGAGTATTTCACCAAAGTACTTTGCCAGAGCCGCATGAGCAATTGTTTTGAAGTTCTTCAAGAAATATTCATTCTAAAGTTTGTTGTTTTTTAAATATTTCACCAACTATTTTGGTTTGGTTTTATCTTAGGATTAAATTAAAGTTTTTAACACCTAATTCAGGGATTCATCAAATATGATTCCAGTAATTTCCCTAAATAAGACTGGGTAGACCTTTACGGGAGACTTGCTTCCAATCTATGTTCTTGGATCCTAAAACAATTTTACTCTAAGTAATTAACGAATCACTGTGGTATAGTGAAAGGTTAAAAATTAATTAAATATATTTACATCACAAACAAGGGAACCGTTTTCTTCGCCGAACATCATGAACACATTGATGCGCACAAGTTTTTTCCCAGTCCGAACGGATGAAAAACTTTGTTTACGTTCTCAAGTATATGCAGTGGTTTAGGGAATTTCTTAAAATTACGCGAATTCGAGCAGTTTCACGGCGTATTTTGTAACGGAACCCTTCAGTGGAGTAAGTCACACAGAGGCCGGGAAGAAATATGCATCGTATTGTGGCGTGGCTCACTTGATTGCTAGTCAGATATAGCTAGGTACGACTTCGTCCATACGATTAAGGTTAAAAGGTGCAAAGTGAATAATTGAACTGAAAGTATTCATCGAAATACAAGTTTAGTTACTTTTTTCCCATACACGAACCATTACAGCTTTCACAAAATTACTCTTCGAAAGTTAATCAATGTTGCCGATATGTTTGACTTTCTACCGCAGAGGAACATTTTAAGTTTGGTACGACGAATATTAGCGCCTACGACGAAATAGAACGAAATATTACTCCCCGCTGCAGATCCCGTGAAAACAGACAATTTATCGCATGTGTCTTGCCTCTGAAAACTCGGCTTGAGTAGCAGTCTTATGGTCATTGCCGTGATCCATGAAAACAAAATTATTATAATAGTCAATTTTTCTACTAAGATCTTTCATGCACTATGGCCTAGAAAGCAGTTTTACGCTGAAATATGCATTTTGAGCTTAAGAATTAAACATTAGATGAAAACGGTCTTCTACAAAGTTAGTAAACAAAGTCATACAAACTAGTTAAGCCCTTTGTTTGGTGTTATTGAAAATTAGGGTGGACCAAATTTTCAAATAAATTGTGTAATTAACTTTCTTATTAGTAGAAATTATATTTACTATACATGCTTCAGCAAAGTTGTAGATCATTCAATTTCATGCAATTTTTTTTTTCTATATCTCTCTAATTGACTGATTTAGAGATTTCTTTCTACGGTGACATAGGGTGGTCTGAACAAAACTGTTTTTTTTTCTCGTGCGTTTTCAATTCAAATATCTCATCAAAGTAGTCTATGAAACACTTTTAGAGCTTTGAAAAATGCGTAATTTTGTCAGTGAAGAAACTCGCTATCTCCATCCGTTTGGAAGTTATTGTTGTTTTTCTCACTAAAACATGCCTACTTTGATTGTGAATACCTCTCTTTGAGGTAAACATAAAAAATATCTTTTGACGGCTTTCAAAATAAAAATATATATCTTAACATAACATTATATATGTGTTATTTTTGTAACTCTAATAAAATGTTCTGAAAAACAAAGCATTTTTATCAGATAAAAACTTTATTAGCTTTTGAACCA
The DNA here is from genome assembly GCF_002204515.2 of Aedes aegypti. Classification (NCBI taxonomy): domain Eukaryota; kingdom Metazoa; phylum Arthropoda; class Insecta; order Diptera; family Culicidae; genus Aedes; species Aedes aegypti. The sequence continues at coordinate 70,316,036 of NC_035108.1, read as the reverse complement.
AAATAGATATTATCAATCTTTTTACATGAAAATTCGCGGTTTGTTAAGTTCTAAAAGTCGTCCATAGACAATTTTGACATGAAGTTAATATTAAAAAAAATAGAGTTGAAAAACTTATTTTTGTTGGACCACCCTACAATGATTGGGGAAAAATGCTCTAGATTGGTCAAATTTTGAGCTACAGAAAAACTTTTTTCGACAAAGTTGATCAAAATTTGACGTTTTACTACTTTGCACTGCAGTGTTCCATCGATTACTTTGATGAGATATTTGAATTGAAAACGATAAAGCCAGAAAACCAGTTTTGTTCGGACCACCCTATGTCACCGTAGTAAATAAGTTCTAAATCGGTCGGTTTTTTGTAAAGTTGCATGAAATTGAATGGTCTACAGCAGGCCTGCCCAACCTTTTTGAACCGCGGGCCAAATCTCAGAAAAAAATATTGCGTGGCGGGCCAAAGCATTGCCCACATTTTTTTACAATTAAGAAAAACAATGTTTTTCAGAAAAAAAATGTCAAGCGATTATCTGTTGCGCATCACTAGGGATTCAGTAAGAATCCTTCTCAGTATTTTATAATTATCTACGTTAGAGTTTAGTTTAGAAGTTGTTGAAAATTCTGCTCTAAATATTATATTAGGATCATGTCAAAGATTTTATAAGAATCTCTCTCAGATTTTTTGTCACAATCCTACCCATTATTATTTAAAACTCTTGCCAAAGGATATGTGCACGGGAAAAAAATCTGTGGTAAAAATTACTATTTCAGCTGACTACGCCCATTCTTGAAACTACCATGGAATTTCAGACCAATTTACTATGTTTACGGTACATTCCACCACATAACTGGTACAATTGACAGAAATAATTTACAACAATCAGATTTCGACAACATACATGGTAAAATCAAGCGCATTTCTGGTCTGCTGAAAATTGCCGGTGCGAGCGCTTAAGTTAACCCCCTAAAATGGTAGTTTTTACCGCACAATTTTTTTGCGTGTGGGAATCCTGCGTGACATTTTGCGAAAATCCACACAGGACTGCTTCATTCCATAATCCTGTTTTGGAATCTATGAGATATTTATCCAGGATTTTATATTAATCCTGAACATAATTCCATCCAGGATAATGTGGAAACTCTGCCCAAAATTTTGTGAAAATTTGATTCTAAGGTTTCGGCGGAAAAATCCTGATGTAGGTTTTGTGAGTGTAGCATTTTGTAAGGACCAAGCCTTTGTGACTAATTAAAAATGTTTTCATCAAATTTTTATTTAATTTGATTGAAGTTTACTTTTTTATTATTTAACATTGAAGGAAGCCATTCCAATTTTCTTGTAATCTTAATAACACTATTGGGGATTTTTTTTTATTATCGTACAAATTGGACCGAAGGGTCTCAAATTTTCATGAAACTTTTTCCACAGGCAGGGCTCATGGATATATGAATAAAAAAAAATTGAGAAAAATTCAGGGTCGCCTATTTTTCCGGAAAACTCAGGTGGAAATTTTTTGTTTTCCCTTGACACTACTTACTTTGAAAAATCATAACTCAAGAAAGAAGCATCGCAGAAACAAAGTTTTTATATGAAAATTTAAGCAAATTTTCTCAAAAATCAAAAAAAAATATGAACTGGAAAAAGTTTTCCACAAAATTTTTCACCGTTGGGAAAATTCGTAAAGAAAAGCCGGAAAAACTATGCCCGAACTCGTGGAAAATTTTCAAGAAAATATATTCGAGAAGGTAATTTTATAAGCTTTAATCACTGAAATTTTTGGAATGCACTTTTTTTTCGTTTTTGAGTTATGGCCAATTTTGTGAAAAATGTCCAGATGTGCCAGTATAAAAAGTATGGTTTTTCATTGTTAATTTCAAATTGATTCTCGACGGTAAGAATAATTTTAACGCTAATTAACTTCAATAGAGAGCCAAATTTTCATGTTTTTTTAGTTGAAATTGAATAGTTATGAATCATACAATTTAATTGAAAGTTTTAGTAATGACACAGCGGAACAAAAATAACCTGTTTAAATTATGTATCTACACTAATTTTGAAGTTTTTGAACTCGTTGCCGCATTCAGAAATGCTCCATATAAGTCGTTTCCTTCATATGGCCAAATGCAATACTTTTCCAAACCATCAAAAGTACCGTTCTAGTAACGAAAACATTACAAACTTCGGTGATTCGTATTCTTCAGTATCTAAAGAAAGATTTCTGTAGTAAATGAAGCACAAAAATCAGCTTTCAAGCTGGTAAACTTGCCTGCAAGTATTTTCAACAATCAATATCTCCAAAACCCGACGTGCTATGACAGATTAGAAAACGGCAATAGATTCAGACACAAGACATAAAGTATAAAGCGGTATTTTGGAGTGTGAGACAAATATTTGTTCGGAAGTGTGATTAGTAAAACATACAACCGGCCATCTGAGAGAAAAGTATTCAAACTGTTTGCGGGCCGCACAAAATGACGTCGCGGGCCGGATGCGGCCCGCGGGCCGTACGTTGGGCAGCCCTGGTCAACAGCTTTGCTGAAGCATGTAAAGTGTAATTTCTACAAATAAGAAAGTTAGTTATACCATTTCTTTAAAAACGTGGACCGCCATAATTTTCAATAACACCAAACAAAGTGCCTAATTTATACAAACAACTTTGTGGAAAACCGTTTTCGTCTAATGTTCATTCCGCGTAAAACTAATTCTTGGACCGCTGTGGAATGTAAGCGATCACTATAAACGTATAGCTCTAAAGAATAGCCAATGTTCAAATGAAGGATAAATCTCCTATGAATGTGATTGCAGTAATAATTTCAATAGACTACTATTGTAGTGAAATTCCAGTCTTATAAGAAATTATGGAAGATTTTTTTGTTCCTGTTTAATTTTTAAAGTTTTGGCCTAATGACCCTTTCAGCCTAAAGTATTCGGCCTTCCAACCCATTCCACCTAAATATTTCAGCCCAAGTCGTAAGGTAAGTAAGGTCGAAGTAAGGACATAATAACCTTACACTGACGTATGTTATTGATCTTGAAGAATTATCTAGATTGGTGGAGTAAGTTGTTGGAGTTAATTTTGAAAAATAATCAAGAAAGAAACTCTAAATTAACTCATAACAATGTTCGCAGATGTTTCTCTGAACTAAAGTTTGGATCACTCTTTGGATTCATCTTCTGAAAAAATCTACAGCAAAGGGACCTGAAGATAAATCCAAGTAGTGGTGTAAAGAAATATCTTGGCAATATCTTAAAACAATCGTTTGGTTAATTTTGGATAATATTCTGGGAAAATTGTTAAACTGATTACAGAAAAATAAGTAGAATCTGAAACAATTCCTGCAGGAACTACAGATGTTATTTCTGGTAGAATTCAAGAAAAAAAATACCTGAATAACTACTTCAGTGATTTTATTACACAAATTCTTTGTACAATCCTTAAAGCGTTTTTTTGATAAGTGTTTGAAGTATTTCATGGAATCTTTATTAAAATCCAACTTTATTCTATGAGATAATTAGATGAGCTTTTAAAAGCAATACCTTTGGCAGGGTGTTAATTCTAAAAGAGTCTCAAGTACTCAGAAGAACATCTGAAAGAATTTTAGGTGATTGGACTGGTATTTGAGAAAAATATTACGTAGTTTTCGATTTTACGTCCAGGAAAAAGCATTGATTAATTTAAATCATTACTAGGCAATGAACTTAAAAAGTCAACGTTTTTTTCTGAAAGAATGCTTGGAAAAATCTCTACTGGAAGTTCGGTATCGACAAGAAGGAAATTTTAGAAGAATTTCTCCTAGAGATTTCCTTTGGATGACATCTTCCAACTTTCAATCTATCCAAAATTATCAGCTTAACAAAAAAAAAAATGATCAAATTGCGATGGGCTCCACTTTGCTCACTGTTATAAAATGAAATAGGTTGACTTTCTCCAAAATGTTCCGTTCCATACAAAACTTTGAAATATTCACACAAAAAGGATGCAGAAAATGTCTAAAATTGTTATTTTGTTAGAATTTGATCGTTTAGTTCCCCCTAGCCACACCCATGGACCCAACCAAGCAGATTATAGCAATTCACCATCTACACCCCACCTTACGCACTCACTTAGACCATTTAGTGCATCCATTAGCCCCCGCCGGCGGCAGTGGCCTTATCAACCCCAACCGCCTCTCAATTTTCCTCACAGCATCTCGGCATCTTCGTTTAGCCGCCAAAAAAAATCCCCGTTCAATCAACTCTCCGATCATCCGTCCAATTGTCCAGTCACCGGACGGAAATGAACTTCACGCAAGACCCGCGGAGTGCATTCACCCCGAGTTTTTCGACTTTTTCGTGTCCAAGTAAGGGGGACCCCAAAGCGTCTAATTTTCCATCCACTACAAATCAGTTAGAAAGAAAAAAAATCCACTAAAAATCGAACGAAACTAGTAAAGTGCAGTCAGCAGCGAGGCAATTTGGACCCCTGGAGGGGTCTCTTACTCAACACGCCAGTACAATGCCATTAGCCACAGCCAGCCGGTGGCGGTGGCCGACGAAAATTTCCAAAAAAAAGCATCAAATTGACCAGACTGCGCAGCAGCCAGCCATCTCTCTCTATATCTTTCTCTTTCCCGCGCGGGGCAAGTGACCGATAATTGACTTTTAATCGAAAAGCATAGGAAAATTGCTACCGTCGAAGACGTCGTCGCGCCACCGTAATAAGCTAGCTGAGGTTCACGTGCGAAAAATGGGGGGCCCCCCATTTCCCTCCCCTACTATTCAATAAATTTGTGGCGTTTTCTAGTCGGAAACGGGAAAATTTGCACGGGAAAGGAAATCCTTCCTAAATTGAGCGATTATGACGTGGTGATGCCCTACTCTACAAAGTTTGGGAGATGCGAGATTTGTTAGTTTGCGAAAGTGTTTAAACACTGCTTTCAACTTCTGAATAAGTTGAGTTATTTCATTGACACAGTTTCTCAAAAGATTTATAATTTAGGTCAAACATTTTGAATGCTTTTCAAAATGTGATGTTCATAAAGCGAGTCAATTAAAACATAGAAAAGGTTGTTAATGTTCCTGTTCAGAACCCTGTACGAATATTTTTTAAGATTTTGAGCGAATCGTGCTTAGGATAACGTCAAAACTAAATCAAAAATGTGTTTCTCAAAACTTGACTTCGACTCTTGTGAATAGAGTTCTGTTAATATTTCTATGAGATATGCATAGGATTCTGTAAGATTCTTACCAATTATTATTTGAAAGCCTTGCTCCAAGTTTCAGAGAGAATTTGTGCTGTGTAGGATGTTGCAAAAATTTTAAATTCTCTTTTGGTATTTATGGGATTGTTGTCAAGAATTTTTTTTAGGAATCTAACTCAGTATTCTGTCCAGAAATCACCTATATAATTATGTAACAATCCTTTCCTGAGTTTCGTGGACATCACAGGTATTTGAACCGCTAACCGCCGTGCTAACCATTTCTTCTTCTTCTTCTTGGGATTACGTCCACACTGGGACAGAGCCTGCATCTCAGCTTAGTGTTCAATGAGTACTTCCACTGTGTTTAACTGAGAGCTTCCTTTGCCAAAGTTGCCATTTTTTCATTCGTATATCGTGTGACAGGTACACTTCACTAAAACAAAATTTCATAATTCCAATAAAGGCTTTAAAAACCTATGATTTGAAAAAAAAAATGGTGTATTGAACGCCAATAAATATGATTTACCTTTAAGGATTTCCAATAAACAACTAATACAGTTAAAAGAACCGTTTTCAGTCCTCAAGGCTTGAAAATGGTTGAAGAAGATTTACAATTAAAAAACATATATATTTCTCCTGTTTTGCGGTCGTTATTGACATAAAGGTGGTTCTATGGAATAGCTAAAAAAGGAGTATGTTGAAAAGGCCATTTTTATAATTCAATGATGAAATTGGTTTTGATAGAATAAGTTTGGGCATTGATCAAGGACATATAAGCCTTATTTATTGTAAAAAAATAGCCATTTTTGCATATTTTTGTAGTCAATAACTTTTTGAGGTGTGTGCAGATTTTTTATTCCTTATAGTCACTCATGAATTAACTGAAAGAATCATAACTCCTACATTCCTGTACCAATTTTGTTCGTTGACCCCTCGAAAGAACCGATCAGGTCTCATATTTTTAAAAATCTAGGGACGTAGTGGGGTAGGTTTTTAGCCAGAGCAAGATACCTTGATATATTAATTATGACACATAGCTTGCGACACATCAAACTTCATGGTTTTCTGCAACAAGCCCATAATAGGACATTTTGAAGAATTTCGGTCACATTGGAGTGTTTCGGAAACCTGGTTTTCCGGTGGAAATGTTTTTTTTTTGTATCTGCTGTAAAACCTACCTTGCGACACGTTAAACTGCATGATTTTTCAAAAAATGATGGTAAAAAGATATCGCTTCCATATTTGCATCTGGTCTGAAACCTACCATACTTCTTGATTTTTCAAAACATTTTCGATAAAAATCATTTTGAGGGGCTTCGGCTGTATTCACACTAAGCTTCTACGGTGAATGTCACCGTAATCTCAACAGCTGAACAGTTTGGTGAAATAAAACACCGTAATTTCGTCGGAATTTTACGGATTCCGGTGAGCACGAGTAGTACATTTATCCAACGAGGCTCGCCGAGTATCTTACGAGTTGTGAAAGTTGTTGATAATCAAAGATAAAATCTAATAAACGTTATCCAAACAAAACCGTGACAAAGCCGAACAGCCATTGCCCCTCCAAAACTTCATAGTCTACAAGAATCTGTTTTGGAGCACAATGCAAATTTTGTTTTTCAAGATATCACCCAAAAAATTTATCAGATTTTGAAACTACGCAGTTCCAACGAAACGTTTAAATTTCTGAGACATATAATGCACATAATTGGAGCGAGACATATCATGGATATATACATGATATGTCATGTAAACTTCAATTATTTGTCATGTAATCCAGCAGGATCCTAGGAACCAGAATTTGTTTGAGATTGATACTAATATATCCTTTTACAGATATTTTCTACGACTTTCCATAGGCATTACAAAAGGATTACATCACCAATGCAACCATAAATCATTCCACTTATTTTATCAGTTGTAGAGATGAGCAATCCGTTCGCGAACTGTTCAAAAGAACTAGTTCTTTCAAGAGAATGAGTAAACTATTGTTCGTTTTGAAGGAACGGTAATCCTCCGCTCTCACAAAAACAAACGAACTGAATAATTTAAGGAACCGTTCTCAGATGATTTAGTGCGTATGAACGGGTTCTAGAAAAATGAATGCTAGTAGAACGAACTTCGTTTCACTCACATTCGTCAACAAATTTTCGAAACCTTTCTTCACTTATGCTCTCACAAAGAGTACAGCGAAGAACGCCACATAAATAGATCAAAATTGCCATACAATAAACACACACACACACTACAACGTAGACTGTCATGTTTGTTGCAAAATAATTTTGTTTTGAAAACAATGCACTACTACAAGTTACTTTTTGCAACCCCATTTTGCCACTCACTCGCAAAAAGAGAGATTTTTGTATTGAAGATAACTGCACTCTCTGTTTACTTTTCTCTCATTTTGAATTTTGACATTCTTCGACCGTGATTTAACATTAATTTCATGTTATTTTCATAAATAATCGGCGTATTTTACTGATCCTGCTGAATTTTTCAATCTTAAGGAGTTGGCTCTCGACAGGTAAGTGGAATAAATCTATTTTAGGCAATGATTCGCTTCAGATTTAAAATGTGGCTTATTTTCACCAGAATGATGGCAGGTCGCGGCAGAGTTACCAGTGGTATAAGGTATCCGTTGAGTAAACTCGAGAACGGAAAAGGGAAATGCCGCTATTGCCATGTATCAATAGCCATGGCCCCTGTTTCAAGCGCGAACCTAAAAATGCATTTGAAAACCAAACACCGGATGGTTCCTGTGGAGATAGGGGGCAAAAATGATACCTCCAACACTGCATTCGAAACGGTTCCTTCGTCGTCGCAAAAGCCAATCGGGAATATCAACCAGCAAACATCCACAATGAACACGGTAAAGTGTGTAAGGCCTTTTGGTGATTGGAATGCCACGGAAGTGAAGCAGCCACAGCAGCCCAGATATCAATGACCAACTTCGTAGAGATCATCAAATCTTTTACGGTACAGAAGCAACGTGCGATCGATGTGCAGTTGCTTAAGACGATTTGTAGTTACACAGGTGAGAATATTGCAAAAGCTATAGCTATTGTATCGGATAATGTGACGAACATGAAATCCACAGCATCGATTTTGAACATGGTCCACTTGTCTTGCTTTGCTCACACACTTAATCTGCTTGTTCAGGGTGCAATTGCGAGCTCAATTCTAAGCATAGTAGACAAAGTAAAAAGTATTGTACAATACTTCAAAATAAGTTCATGGCACGCAACGTGAGTTGGATGAAGCTGCATTAAAATTAAAGCAAGATGTTCCAACACGTTGAAGCTCCACGTATGATATGCTAAATCACGTTTTAAAGAATAAAAATTCTATAATTTCTACTCTTGCCTTCTAAATAATAAGTTGGCTTAGAATGCTGACGAATGGAAAGATATCGAGGCTTCGGTTGAGGTTCTGAGAATTTTCAATGAGGCCACTGTGGAAATATCTTCTGAACAAAATGTTTCAATTTTGAAAACTCTAGTACTAACTCAGATAATGGAGCGACGGGTCCAAAAGTATGTAGCAGATGACATCCTTCCATCGGAGGCAGGATTAAACTTGTAAAGAACATTAAGGATGACTTGAACAAACGGTTCGAAACGACAACTAAAAACGAGATGATTTCTCAAGCAGTGATACTGGATTCTCGTTTTAAAAAAGCAAGGATTCGACTATGAAGATGGTTACAAATCAGCGTATGATTAAGCCAAATTGGTGATCAACAGGAAGTTAAGCCAATCGGCGAAGAATGTTCCTTTGGAAAGAGTTTGATGAATCTGTCAGCAAGATACAATTCAAACAAGATGTCTGTAGTATCGAGCTGGACAAATACAGTGCAGAGCCCATCTTACCCAGAACCAACGATCCGATAATTTGGAGCGTACATGCATCTACCCAATTTTTTTCAGTATTATGCAGAAGCGGCTGTGTATTCCTGGTACTTCCGTTCCGTGTGAACTAGTTTTATCCAAGAAAATTATAACAGTGTCGGTTGAATTTTTAATATAAAGCAAATATAAAACAAAAAATACTGTTATTTTGAAACGTTACATCTGAAACAAAATAACTTGAATATACAAAAAAAAACTAAAATTAATCGAACCGAAGAACGGTTCAAATGACTTAGTTCTCTGCGAAGAACTGCTCAGCTATGAACAGTTCAACGGAATTTTTTTTAATTTCTTTATTAGTATCATTCCAAACATAACATTCATTATTTCTTATATCTAGGTGTTCTGTGTTATTAGACAACACTATCATCCTAATTTGGTAAAACAAATCTAAGATTTTATTAACATTTTGTTAACAACATATTACATTTCATTTGCCGTAGCAGTTCAGATTTTTTACAGGTGAGTTGATTTCACCTGCTTATAAGAGAAAAAAACGCTTTGAATATACTTAACCTAACTTAACCTAAACATATAACGCATTAATCGTGGCAATAGAAGATTGCAACGATTTTTGCCTGAAATTATTGATTATTTTATTTGACATTTGTTCCAATGTTTCAACATTGGATATTCTATGTAACTCATTGGTGCTATACCATGGAGGAAGCCTCAGAATCATTTTCAAAATTTTATTTTGAATTCTCTGCAGAGCTTTCTTCCTGGTATTACAACAGCTAGTCCATATTGGTACAGCATACAACATGGCTGGCCTGAAAATTTGTGTGAATATCAAAAGCTTGTTCTTAAGACAAAGTTTTGATTTTCTATTTATAAGGGGATAGAGTCATTTTACATATTTGTAACATTTGGCTTGTTCTTAAGACAAAGTGCCCTCAATGTGATTTTTGAAAATTAAATTCTTATCTAGCATGAGCCCTAGATACTTAACTTCATCTGACCAATTTATTGGAACCCCTCTCATCGTGACAACATGTCTACTTGAAGGTTTCAAATAAAGAGCTTTTGGTTTATGTGGGAATATTATTAGTTGAGTTTTGGAAGCATTAGGAGAAATCTTCCATTTTTGCAAGTATGAAGAAAAAATATCCAAACTATTTTGCAATCGACTACAGATGACACGCAGGCTTCGTCCTTTGGCGGAGAGGCCTGTGTCATCCGCAAACAAAGATTTTTGACATCCCTGAGGTAACTCAGGTAAGTCAGATGTGAAAATATTGTATAATATTGGTCCCAAAATGCTGCCTTGGGGAACACCAGCTCTTACAGGAAGTCTTTCCGATCTGGAGTTCTGATAATTAACCTGAGGTGTACGATTTGACAGATAACTTTGAATTATTCTAACAATGTATGTTGGAAAATTAAAGTTTTTCAATTTTACAATCAAACCTTCATGCCAAACACTGTCGAATGCTTTTTCTATGTCTAGAAGAGCAAGACCAGTAGAATAGCCTTCAGATTTGTTGGAACGGCTCAAATTTGTTACACGTAAAAGTTGATGAGTGGTGGAATGTCCATGGCGGAATCCGAACTTTTCATTGGCGAAAATTGAATTTTCGTTGATGTGGGCCATCATTCTGTTCAAAATAACCTTTTCAAAAAGTTTACTGATGGAGGAAAGCAAACTGATTGGACAATAGCTAGAAGCTTCTGCAGGATTTTTGTCTGGTTTTAAAATTGGAACAACCTTAGCATTTTTCCATTTGTCAGGAAAATATGCTAATTGAAAACATTTGTTAAATATATCAACTAAAAATGATAAGCTACTTTCTGGAAGTTTCTTGATGAGGATGTAGAAAATTTCATCATCGCCAGGAGCTTTCATATTTTTGAATTTTTTAATAATAGTTCTCACTTCTTCCAAATCAGTCTCCCAGGCATTTTCGAAAACGTTCTCTTGATTGAGAATATTTTCGAAGTCCTGAGTGACTTGATTTTCAATTGGACTAGTAAGTCCTTAATTAAAATTGTGCGCACTTTCAAACTGCATAGCAAGTTTTTGAGCTTTTTCGCAATTAGTTAGTAATAATTTATTTTCCTCTTTCAATGCCGGTATTGGCTTCTGAGGTTTTTTCAAGATTTTAGATAATTTCCAAAAGGGCTTAGAGCCAGGGTCCAATTGAGAAATTTTATTTTCAAAATTTTTGTTTCTTAAATCTGCAAAACGTTTCTTGATTTCTTTCTGCAAATCCTGCCATATAATTTTCATAGCAGGATCGCGAGTGCGTTGAAATTGCCTTCTCCTCACGTTTTTAAGACGGATCAAGAGTTTAAGATCATCGTCTATAATCACGGATTCAAATTTTACTTCACATTTTGGAATTGCAATGTTTCTGGCTTCAACAAAGGAATTTGTTAAAGTTTCAAGAGCATAGTCAATATCAATTTTAGTTTCTAAAGAAATGTTAACATCAAGATTAGAGTCAACATACGTTTCATATATATTCCAGTCGGCTCGTAAATAATTGAAAGTGGAGCTGATAAGATTGAGAATTGCTTCATGCGATATTTGAAATGTAACAGGGACATGATCAGAATCAAAATCAGCATAAGTAACTAATTGGCTACAAAGATGACTAGAATCGGTTAAGACCAAGTCAATCGTAGATGGATTTCTAGAAGAGGAAAAACATGTAGGGCTATCAGGGTATTGAATTGAGAAATATCCTGAAGAGCACTCATCAAATAAAATTCTGCCGTTGGAATTACTTTGAGAATTATTCCATGACCGATGTCTGGCATTAAAGTCACCAATGACAAAAAATTTTGACTTATTGCGAGTCAATTTTCGCAAGTCAGTTTGAAGCAAATTAACTTGCTGTCCAGAGCATTGACAACGAAAATAACTGTTTTGCCCATCTCTAGTCAGTTGCTCCTCAAGGAGTTGTACCGAAAAAGTTTATAAAGATTCGAATCATAAAACCTGTAAACTTCTTTAGGAGTTTGTCGGAAACTCACTTAGCAAAATATACCATGGATTTTTGTTTATATTTCTCAGAAATAATTTAGAGAACTTTGCCGCACGTTTTTCCAACATTTTGTATTTGTTTGAAAACCCTGCCAAAAAAAAAAAACGACAATATCTGTCCTTCGCAGATCGCAATAAAAATTCAAAACAATACTTATCTAAAATTTTCATGTGTTTCTGGTTGTCTGTCAGTTTCGCGAAGTTCTTTTTGCTTCCATGGTCAGCAGTCAAATGATTTCTTTACACTCATCCGTTACTGTCACCCTGAGAGAGAGAGGAGACAGCTGGCTAAGCTTGCAAGCTCCGAAAAGTCAAGGGATCCTATCATTAACTGTCATTGGAAAACCCGCACATTCGGAGGGTAGAACGTGAAAAAGCGTCAAAATTTAAGTAAACGTAATTAAAATTTCTAGGTGTATTTCGATGATTGCAGCTTTTTAAAAGCAGAATACCTAAATATAGTTGTATGTTGGTGATTTGCCATATATTTTTCTGTATTCATACCCTTTTTCATAGTAAACAACATGAAGTAAGTATGATTTTGACCAAAATAAGTTCATCTGACCATTGTGCACTACCCAAGAATTGAAAAAGAAGTCAAAGGAGGCTAGAAAACATGTCTATCTCCTTTGTCTCAGCTGTCACCTTCCACACGAAATACGAGCGGTAGAATAAATGTCGAGAAACACAAAAACTGTAGAATGAATGTCATCTAACACGATGATATTTTCTAAAATCATGAATTTTGCATAAATTTCAGAAATGCATAATCAAGAATAGTTTAATATTACTCGTTATGTCAAATGTGATACACATACAATGAAAGCAGCTCTTATTACAAAAAACGATAGTAATAAAAAAACCGTTTTCTGGTGACGTCATCGTGGTCAGCTGCATTCAATTGACATTTTTCTGTCATACGTTCGTTTGATTGCTCGTTTTGTGAATGCAGATGGCTGTCGAATTTCAACTGCCGTGATTGCTTACACCACTGGCCTGGGGATTCTGGATCGTCCGGGAATCGAAAACAGACCAACTCAGAATGATATCAATAGGCAAAGAAAGTCTCCGCCTTCTAACAATGGGAACTTAAACGTCACACCAACAGATAGCATATGAAGGACCCCATATCGTAAAACTCATATCCTACTAGATCGAAAGTATAAGAAGGAAACTCCTCCTTCATACGATTCCCTGCGAACCTAATGAAAGTTCAAACCGTTGGTATTATCGTCGTTTGGGCGTCCATCGTTCGTCATCTGAATCAGCACCACGCGAGGCACGTGTGTCGCGTGGAATTTCAACGTGGCTCCGATTCCAAGACGTTCCTGCTACTGCTGCTGCTGTTGGCAATTCCAAAGATGCAAAGGAACACGAGGTAAGAGTTGATTGAGATTCGTTTCCTACGAAACAAGACTTTCTTTGTTGCTGTTACTCGCTACGTAGGAGTAGAAAAAGCTGAGTCCTGTCGTCGATGCCATGTGAGTTGAGCGGGCAAGAAATGGCCTTGTACAACTTTGACCAAGCGAATAACTCGACATATAACTGCCGGATTTGAAATGCTCCAGCGGGGTGAAGGCTCCCCGAAACCAAAACAGAGTGCAACTATGACTGTGAACTTCGGTGCGGATTGCATTCTTCGCTTTCGATTTGGTGTTTTATTTTGAGACATTCCCTGTTTGGTTTGGTTTTCGGAGGCCGCAATAACTGCGCGGCTACATTGTCAGAGACAAGAGAGCGACGAGAAAGGATCAGATTACGGCGCGCTCATTCGCTGCAGGCATTTTTCCTTTCGTCACGACCGACGGAGAGTTCCGATGACAACAAAAAAAAAAATCGAAGCTCAGATTAGGACTTTTAAACAGCACTTTGATTGGACAGGTGAATAAATCATGCCTCGATTTTGTATTGAGGTTTTCAGAGATATGAAAGATATTTGCACATAAACTACTCAGAGAATGTCTTTCAAAAAACTATTTGTTTTTCTTCTGAAAATTTGCAAAATAAAAATTTTTAAGAGACTTGGTTATTTAGCTTCTGACTCTACATTCGTAGAATGATCCAAATCCGAGTTCTGAATGAAAATATGATCGGTGTTCCTAAAGATAATGCTCGGACAAAATACAATAAAAAATTGCAAAAAAATATTGTGTAAAATTTGCAAAACACGATTTACAACTTGTTGCATATATAACTATTTGATTTGTTTTTTAATATGTAAGATTGTTTGTTGTTGATATTATTTTCAATTTAACAAATTTATTCATTACATTAAATTTTCAAAATTCATTTTGAATTCAAACGATTTTTTTTTATTTTTTTATTTATCAGTGTTATTTTAATGTTTTATTTGATGTTTACATTTCAATTTCATCTCTAATTGATCATCTAGCTGTTGAAACGAAGAAAAACACCATTGTTCCTTTAACTTGAGGACCTAGCGAATTTCGCTAACCTCTATAATTGGATTACTTTCTCCCGCTCCAAAAAATCTTCCATCCTTAAGCAAAACTGCAATCACGCCAATGTCGGTGCCTTATCAAATTCAGCAGAGCCCCATTCACCCGCAGCCATAATGTCAGAACTGTCCAAATTAAAAGTCAATTGTGGGACCCTTTCGTTTTCGTTTAGGATACTTTTTCTGCGGTCCACGCCGAAAACCTGCCGATGTGCGACAAGATAAACTCCCATTATCTGCTGCGGCTGTTAAATTCAATTGGACACAATGGCGACGAAACAAAAAAATTAAAATTGTATGAGACACTGGATGAAAAACTAAAGCCCCAGTGGAGCCAGTGATAAATCTTTCACTTGTTCGGGGTCCTTCCGTTTCTCCCCTGCTTCCCCACCCCATCACAAACAAGATACAATGGCGGCCCCCGAAAATGTGAATGTACTTTTTCGGCCATTCAACGGGCCCCCAGACAGTGAAAGACCCCGCAAGAGATCCGCCGAAAAGCCAAAATTTTACTTTTTAAATCCAGCTTTTCAACGGTCTCGCGCTGGCCGGCCACTATCTCCGGTTCTCTAGGCGAGGAGAAAGAAAGCAACGGAAAAAGAGCAACCCGTCAAAATAAAAGCCCCATTAAGCAGCACAGACACACACACGCAGACACAGACATACAGAAGAGAAAGATCAGTAGTGGTCCAAACGGCGTTGGTCAGCTGAATTCGGCGAAAACGACCCAACTGGACTTGGACCAGCGAGCGAAATTTGGGGAGGAAGTGCAGAGGAAAATCAAATTCAACCCCTCGGCGGGTTTTGCTGGCCGTGGCATGGTCGTTCGTTCAACCAGAGAAGCGCACAGTGGCGTGCCTTCGTGAAAAGGTCGGAAAAAATCTGAAAAATGTTCCAAATTGATCAAAAACTTCCTGTAAGAGCTGGAGTTCCACACGTCAGCATTTTAAGTCGAATTTTGTATAATGTTTTCACATCGGACTTACCCGAGTTACCCCAGGAATGTCAAAAATCTTTGTTTGCAGATGACACAGGCCTCTCCGCCAAAGAACGTAGCATGCATGTCATCTGTAGTAGATTTCCAAAAAAAAATTTGATATTTTTTCTGCATACTTCTGCAACATGAAAGATTTCTCTTAATGCGTCCAAAGCTCAACTTATATTTGAAACCTTCAAGTAGACATGTTGTCACGATGAGGGGAGGTTCCGATAAATTGTTCTGATGAAGTTTATTATCTAGGGCAAATTTAACTTTCAAACATCACATTGAGGACATTCAAGTCAAATGAAGCAAATATAGAAAATGTCTGTATCCACCTATAAATAGAAAATCAAAACTTTGACTTAAGGACAATTTTTTGATCTTCAAACAAATTTTCAGGTCAGCCATATTGTATGCTATACCAATATAGACTAGCTGTTGTAATACCAAAAAGAAAGCTCTGCAGTGGTTTCAAAATAACATTTTGAAAATGATTCTGAAGCTCCCTCCCTGGCATAGTACTAATGAGTTACACAGAATATCGAACGTTGAAACATTGAGATTTCATCCAACCTTGCGCCACTGTGCAGCGCAGCGAAGCTTCGAAGATTTACGTACCAGAAAAAATAAAAATTAATTTACACAAAACTACCGAAAAAAAAAACTGAGCCAAGCTGACTCAAGCGGGAAGTGATCGCCAACAGTGCCAGCAGACGACCGACGGTTTGCCAGGCCCGAAACAACTTTCGATTTCATTTGGTAAAAGTGAAATTTTCGGGGCTGTCGAGCATAGTCGGCACTCGGCGTCCGTCATCTGCGCACCGCACTTTCTTCCGCGCGTATACACACTATCTCCTTCTCTTTCTCTGTGGTCCGAGATTTGGAGGAAGGTTTTGCGACACAGACCCCTGTTCGGAACGGGTTTTTCGATGGTTCCACAGTTGGTGGTGTTGCAAATGGACGTAGGGTTAGTTTGCGTGCATGTGGTGGTGGGATGAAGGTTGTGACTAAATTTAAAGTTTGATGTGCTATTAACCATCGCACGAACAAATCTACTAAGAATTAAAATTTATTGTTCAAATTTCAAATGTCGCGTACAAGTTTCGTGACGTTCTACCTTTGAGAAATATTTGTTGTAATATGGTTGCAGCCACGAACAAATATAATCTCTAAATTCACAACTTTCTTGGAGGTACGACTGTTATGTTGATGTTTGAGGTTATGGCTTTCAGTCTTAAATAAAACTCAAAAACGGATTTTTGCTTACATCCGACGTTTCGGACACATGTATTGTGCCTTTTTCAAGGATTAGCTGTGTTCCGTTTTATCGTTTGCCCACAGCATAGGCAACATTTGTCCAACAGCATAAAACGAATTCCCCGTTCGGGTACTATACGGGAGTAGAAATCCGAAAACGACCCGGATCGTTTTCGGATTTCTACTCCCGTAGAGTAAAGTGGGGCAAAAGTTCGAGTGGGGTAAGAGTTTCTTTTTAAGATTTCTTGCTCAATTCAAAACAAACCTTATAAATGTTATGATGGTTCGAATGCTTTTCAAGTAAGAGACTTTCAATCCAAAAATCATAAAAATTTATTGAGATTTGGAAAAGTTATGGCTGTTTGTTGTTTTTCGACGTGAATATTGTAATTTTTGGTCAAACTTTCGTTGCATGGAACCAATTGAAGACAAAATCTTTTTCAATATTTTATGTAAGGGCGTTTCTAGGCCTATCATAAGGTTGCTTTGAGGTGTATTAGTTTTTGCATAAATGCTTGAAAACAATTTTTGGCCCATAGTGGGGCAAAAGTTCGAATCAGCGGGGCAAAAGTTCGACCCATATATAAAATCACGGAAAAAATTGCAAGTTGTCTAAAATCCACATATTATCTTCAAATTTAGTAAAATTTGTCTGATCGTGTGAAAACTGTCACCAAAATTTAACATTTCCACTTAGTTTTGCGAAAAACTGCTATTTTTTTAGTATATTACAATCAACCCGGTTTTCAGCAATTTTTTGATGAAAATTTAGTGAGTATTTTTCGTCAAACTTAAGTTTACGGCTGGTATAAAGTATGCCTGTCATAAATGGATCGATATTTTGTGTTTTAGTCAGCGAACTTTTGCCCCACACTAGATTCGAACTCTTGCCCCACCGGTGGGGCAAAAGTTCGAATAAGACAATCAATTTTGAAACTGTTGTAACTAAAAATGGGTAAATATTTTGACACAAGTTTGTTCAGCAAAATTATAGCCAATATGTTGAAAGTTCACTGTATGGTATTTGTTTTGTTTTAATTGCTTTTGTTTTCCTGGAAACTTTGATTATACCACTAAGGTCGAACTTTTGCCCCACCTTACTCTATAGTACCCGAACGGGGAATTCGTTTTATGCTGTTGGACAAATGTTGCCTATGCTGTGGGCAAACGATAAAACGGAACACAGCTAATCCTTGAAAAAGGCACAATACATGTGTCCGAAACGTCGGATGTAAGCAAAAATCCGTTTTTGAGTTTTATTTAAATTCACAACTTCCTTCCAAAAAAGTGAGGCTACAAACAATTTCTAAACGTGGAAAAAATGGAAGGAGAAGCTCGCATTCTTCCAAAAGGGAAATATATAATATGAAAAATTGAAATCATTTCTTTGTTTAATCAAATTTTAAGAGCGAAAAATCGAAGCAGCGTCTAGCCTAGGCTTTACGATTCAAACTATGAAGCAAAGTGTTACGCCAATTGTAGTAAATATTTGGTGGATGTAGGTTGAAGATCTTAAACTCCATCAGAAGCATCAAGGTGCAACAATATTGAAACTATGTGAAAATTCAAAACTTATGTTTACTGTCCGTGTGGCAACCTTTCCAAAAACATGGTTAGACATGAGAAGATTTCAAAAACTTTAGTCAGTGTCATGGGTGTCCATGTTACGAATCACAAATATGGCATGATTGGTAAAGAATCTTCCCACACTAAAGATGTAGGGGAACTTACGAATTGTCGGCAGCCTAAGCAGCTGAACTTTTAAGAGGGCAATTTTACGCAACAATAGAGCACAACAATTAGCAGCAGGCACCTCAACTACACTTGAGCACTCTTCATTTGTTTATTATTATACACAAAACACTATTTTATTCTCTTAATCTTCTATATTTCCTCACCAAAGTTACGAGGCACTTGTTCTTTTATCGGCAATGCAATTACTATTGTCGACAACAAAAATGTTCACTTCGGCAATCCAAAACTGCGCAAAAACTAGTTTATGTATTGGTAACATTTCGTATTTGTTGACAAATCCTGAAATTAAACGTCACTCATGATGTTCTACTCGTTGAAAGGGCCAATGCAGAAAAATACAGACAACACTGACAACAGAATTGCAGTTATAAATAGAATAGCAGAGAGTCAAATTGAATACACAACGCCACTAAATTTATGCAGACTAAGGCACCGTCCACAAATTACGTAACGCTCTAGGGGAAAGGGGAGTAGACTCAAACGTTGCGGCTCAAACACAAAATTTATTTTTTTCATGCAAAGACCGTTGCGGAGCGGGGAATGGTCAAAAATTGTACATTTTAACGTTATGTCATAAATGGACGCTGCCTAATTTCGTTTTCATTTATTTTATCGAATATTTTTTGTATTCAATCTCACAATGGCAGCATTTCGGCTGTAAAAATTGCTATGTCATGGTCTTGCAGCAAGTGCAAATCCAGCCTAGAAGTTGCAGCGTGACGTCATGGTTAATTGATTCATAATGTTGTGCTCTGCAAGAAAAATCCACGGAACACGATTAACGATGAATTTCAGAGTTGCGTTTAAATGGGTTACATGCATGCCCCTATTCGCTACTCACACTACTGTTTGTTAGGGTGCCGGCTTATCTTTCAAAACCTTTCAAAACCAAATATTCTTATGAATTAGAATCAGATTAGAAGAGAAAACTCAAAGTTTGAGCCAAAAATATTAAGATTTAAAGGGGCAAGCGTCTTGAAGGTAAATTTTCAAATTATAAAAAATGGCCTTCAGTGAAGTCAGCATAACTTCGGTTATTTCTAACCAATTTTGAAACTTTCAGCACCATTATCTTAAAATCTAAATTTATGAAAACTTTGAAGAACATCAATTTTGTGTAAAATCAAAACTAGTTTCAATAAAAAGTAGATTACTCCAAATGTTTCTTCATTTTACTAAAATAATATCTTTGTTTGACCATAACTTCATGAATACTCAACCGATTTCCAATCTTTTTGCATGGTTTTGAAGCTTACTTAATTAATTACATACTTTTTATTCGACACATTTCACTAAAAAAATATTTATTTAAAAAAAACATGATTTCTTAACGAAAAACGTCAGTTTTTTTAAATTTTTGTCAGTTAAACAATATTTTTAAAGCTGAAACTGGTTTTCCTCATTTGACAAACCATTGAAAAGGACTTGCCAACAACTTTAAAATAATTTTGAAACAATAATATTTTTGCTCATGTTAAAATACCATTTGCACTATTCAACTCGTAATTAAAATAAAATGCTTTATAAACACAAGTTAAATAGAAAAAATGCAATTTTTGGCGAAAAAAACATAAATAATCCAAAGAAATTTCATTTTTTCTTTAAAAAATCATGTTTTCGAGTAGTTTTTGTTACAAAACTAAGCCAAAACCATTTTTTAGAAACATATGTTGTATGAACAGTATGGAAACAACTATTTTTTGCTTCAAAAACATGCACAGTCGAAGCTCGTTTTAACGACCACTTTAAAAGCGACAAAAGCTCTCTATAGTGACATTTTTCGGTCCCTTGAAAAAGATTTTAATGTTATCACTATTCTCTATAACGACATTTCTCAATTACGACGCTCCCTTGCCATGTCGTTATAACAAGCTTCGACTGTGCAAATATTTGAAATAGGTTGAGGATTTATGAACTTATGGTCAATCAAATATGAATTTTCCAGTAAAATGAAGAAAAATTTTGAGAAAACTACTTTTAACAAAGATTTGTTTCGATTTAAGACGAATTTGATGTTATACAAAGTTTTCATAAATTTAATTTTGAAAATAATTATGCTAAAATTTTTGAAATTGGTGAGAAATAATCGAAGTTATGGTGACTTCACTGAAGGCCATTTTTATAACTTGAAAATTCACCTTCAAGACTCATGCGCCACCCCTAAATTAGTAATAGGATAAGAGATAGAATTTAAGTAAAGTACATAATATTAAAATTTCAGTCTGTGTGACCTGTAGTCAAAGACGGTGAATAAATAAATATATATATATTTTTTTCTATCTTTGTTAACGAGATTTTTAGCCCTGGGCTAGTTCATCTCGGGACCAACGGCTTTACTTCCCTTCCGAAGGAAGTCGTCACTGATTTTTTTTTAAGTGACTCTCTCGGGGATGGGAATGGGATTGAACCAGGTCCTCAGCGTGAGAGGCGTGTGTTCTAACCACTACACCAGGTCCGTCCCCAAAAATAAATAAATAAAATAAATATTTAAATCTTAATATTTTTGGCTCAAACTTTGCGCTTTCTCTTCTAATATGATTTGAATTCATAAGAGCACACGAATTTTCGGTTTTGAGAACATTTGGAAAATAAGCCGCACCCTAGTGTCTATGCGTAAAAAATCACTTAAAGGTTACGCGAAATTGAAAATTCTACAGGCTATTTTTACATATTTTTACATTCATATTATTCTCAGTGTATGAGAAAATCAGAATAGGCCCTTTGCAAATCAATGCACTTATGACTTGACACAAAAACATCATCCTCTGATTGCCCAACGTATTTTGACAGCTACTAAAGGTACGCTGCATTTTTGTTTATCTTACACGAAAATACTCACACAGATAAAATAGTTTTGAAAATTCTTCAGATTTGTACTGAAATCGGAATATAAATTCAATTTATTCAATCGGATTGTTTAGGGGTATCCACATTTTTACATATCATGATTCTACGTTAAAAATTGAGCCAGAATCCAAAATTTCATATTCTTCTGTGCCCTGGAAATACTTTTAAAATACATTTGAAGTTAGTATGGAAATCGCTTTTGAATCATTTCTCGGCAAATGTTACTACGGGACGAGCTGTCATTATGTAAATTGGAATGCCATTGAGTCTACAGATTTAAACCTTCATTAATAATTTATAACGTCGCTTAAATTTCATCATCAAAATGTCGAATTGTCATGTTCCGACATGCAGGAGCAAATTATATTCGAAGAAACCCTAAAACAGAACCATGTGAACCGGTACGTTCCATAGATTTCCAACGATCAATGTGCAGAGAAACCGATGGCTAACATTTTTGGGCTAAAACTTGAAAACAAATACCACGAATCTTTTCGTTTGTTCCAAGTACGTCTGAGAATCAGATAGTAGGACCAGGACCATAGCGGAAGAAAATAAAGAAAATCCTGATGTAAGATTTGAACAACTATCGAAGGTTAAATTACACTGAACAATAAACAACAAGCAAATGCACTTTGTGTTATTTATTTTATTACACCTATCTAAAATATCGAAAGGGTCGATCGAAAATCTTTGTACAGCTTTAAACATTTCAGTATACTCAACTCAAAACCGACCTCAATGTCACTCCCACTCCTTTGTATTTGGGCCCCTTTTGTGAATTAGACATTCGGTCAAATTTCAGAAATTATATCGGATTCAATTCCTGCATTCCGTACAATAAGGCCTTTCTATGTACATTTAGTAAATATATTCTTGTATGTAAAAAAAAAAAAAAAAAAAAAAAAAATAAAAAAAAAAAAAAAAAAAAAGCCATTGGTAGCCACGCGTGTAGCTCGTTGTTTCTGAGCAAATAAAAGAATAAGCATCCAAACCAACATCACGGACAGGTAAATAATGATCCTTTCTTCCACATAGTGTTGTTAAATACCATGAAAATCCATTCAAATGTTTCTGAGCAACGAGCTACACACATGGTTACCAATGGCTTTTAGGGCGAGATCAGAAGTTATGCGAGAAATGCAATGAATAATCTTCCAATCGGATACGTTACAAATTATGCTGCTAAGCCATCGATATTTTGTTATCCTAAATACCTAAATTTACTTAAATTGCATTAAAATATAACAAACGCTATGCAAATCCAGAAAAAGTTCATAACTATCTACTAATACTAATGCACAGTCGTGAATAGCATACCTTCTATAGCTGTCAATATACTTCGCTGATTGCCTGTAGAACAACAGGAGTGTTGCCAAAATAGTTTACCTATTGAAAGACGTATATTTTATATGTTTCTCAGTATATTGAAGTTTATGCACTACAATCTTCAGATAAGGAAAGCATTGAAAGACTCACTTATTACCAATGAATGCTTTGTTGCCGAATTCCAATGCATTAATTAGTTGTTTTCGATTTTTTCAATGAATTTAAATTGTGAATAAAAAATACACCGCAATTGAATACGGTTTTCTGGCAACCTATTCCCGTAATAAAAAGTGATTGCCGAGGAAAGCAAAGTGCATTAATTTTAATTTGTGATTTAAAGCATGAAAATTCAGTATTTTTGAGTGTTCTATAGACAAATCAAAAGTTTAATAGTGCATGAGTGATCGGTGCGTAGCTTGTGTGACAAATTGGTATTGGAGCGGAGAATTGGACCTTTCAAAGTGGTGCGTTTTTCTTAAGCTGTTCTTGTGTTGTTTTATTCGGCAGTTCACGAATGACGATAATTTCGTATGCATTTATTTCATTCAATGATTAAACCCATGTTATATCATATTTTTGTGAAAGATAAGGTTTACATGGTAGCTTATAGTTCAAGGAATATATTGAGTACATTGAAGGTAACTCTTGTTCCGTAGAAAAATCTTAACAAGGACGATAAGTTAGTGCTGCCGAAAATACCCTCAGGGTGCCGAAGCCATCATTTACCCTATATCATGTAAAAAAAGTACCAAAAATCGAAAACTTCTCTTGCTGATTTCAGAAAGTTGTTGTTTGTTATTTATTTTAAAATTTGGGCCAAATTTCGTTCACACTTAACACCAGGCTTCTTTCTTGCTCTTGACTTATCCTCTTTCTTCCCCGTATAATGATCAACTACAAGAGAAAAGCAATTTTACCCACACACAAACTGAGCGTACGTACTCTGCAGGATGGAGAGTTTACACGTTTGTGTTTGCTTATTTTCATTGCAAAAAAAATGATTGACACAATGTATTAAATAGTAATGATGGCTAAAGCACTCAAAAATAACAAGCAAAACGGATTTACTGTTTCGCCTTATATTCCGCATATGTGGAGGACTTGATCCACAGAGCAATTGATCATTCTCTGAGTAAATTTTAGTGGTTTTTCTTGAAAATCACTTTAAAAACACTCGGCTTCGGAATTTGAGACAAAATGAATTTTCAATATTTAGAATTGGAATACTCGCTCTTCAAATGGTCAAGAGAACGATAATATTTCAACAGGTTAAAACATACATATTGCAGTTATTACTGAAACCTATTAGATACCTAGCGCAAAACTCGAAAGAACTCTAAATATTTTCGTAAATCTGGATCTAAAGTTTTTTGTAGATCTAGAGTTGTAATGTCAATAATGATTACAACTGCGTTGCAAAAATCTCAAATTCTCAAATCTCATGCTTGAGATTTTTCACGCTTGAGTTGTAGCTCACACAACAGCCGAAAAACATGCATGAATTGGCTCATTGGTTTATATATCAACAGTTTGTTTACGCAAAGCACTGATTTTGTATCAAAATCTCAAAACTACAAGATTCCCTGGACATCAATACATGTTATCATAAGTAATAAATTTTATTTCTCATAGCTACCAGACAAGTCGTGGTGCGCAAATTACTTACTCATATTTGGTTTATTATCCTAATGAATTGGTTCAACTTCCAGAAGCATCATGAAGTCTGCATATCGGAAACGCTAGCTTATTCACCGCTCTTCATATTTCAGCATGTCGTTCTTCTCCAGAAATCTTAATTAGTCCTTATTTTGGAGATTACTTAATAAACTTGAATTCATCATATCAAAAGAATTAAATTAATTTGAACATCTATATATGTGTCATATATAACTAAAATTTCTATTTTTGTATATTTCATTATAATTATTTCATTTATTATACCATATCTGATCATATTTATATTATTGTATGTGTTTTGGGCTGGGCTGGGACCACCAGGGCACCCAAATGAAGCGATTTGGACAGGGAGCTTGGGACTGCCTCCTCCCTGTTGTTAACATTTCGTGAATTGAGGGCGGGCTCTTCGACCCCATCTATTGGGAATATTCTGTCAATCGAGGGCTTGATTTTACAGTTGTTCGTGAAAGCTTTCTTCTGGAAGGAGATTCTCTTCCCCTGAAGCGGGTTTCGTGCAAGTGTCTCTGCTTGCGGGTCCGCACATCCATTTTTGGCCCTTCATACAGGAGAATGACTGCTCATGAACAACAGTTCAATCTTGATCAAATTGCTTTTCAGATTATTCCAGTGCTATAGGCAGATGCCTTGCTACAATAGATGGTAGAACCAAATCATCATCATCAAATCTCATGCGTGAGTTTTTCGAACCATATCTCAAATGAGTTTGCTCTCACAGGAGAAGTCAATGATTGAGATATAAGTGCGAGTTTACCAACACGTCAACCAAATACATAATTTTTTTCGCCGTCAGTTTTTAAAACTTTGTGGTGATATTGAATCACTGCTTAGTGGTTATAGTTTCATAGCTGCCTATTTATTTTTTAAACGCACTAGGAGTAAGTTCTCCAGCTTCAAACTGATTTGTGCAATTTGACCCCCAACTTAATACCGTTTGTAGACCAAAGGAAATTTCGATTACGAAAAGATCCTGGACTGACCGGGAATCGAACCCAGACACCTTCATCATGGCTTTGCTTTGTAGCCGCGGACTCTAGCCATTTGGTTTAGGAAGGCTCCTGTATAGATTTCCAAAAAATATTGAAAGCTGTAGGGCAAAACATATTGACGAATACCATAATTGCGTACTTTTACCTCGCAAATCAAAATCCAATGTGTCCCATGGTCTTAGAGAGCTGTATGACGAAAAAGAAATGTTCATCAAACTCACTGGATTTAAACCGTATTATTTTCTATTTCTAAATTATCTTGAAGCCAATGACCCGTGTATCACTTTATATAATGATAGGAAATTTAAATTAATTTCTTTTTTTTTATGTGAGGATGAGGCCTTCTGGAATAACGTCTCCGAAAAAAAAATAATTTGCTTATCTCAGTACGCACCAATCATTTAGAAATTATTTTGTGTTTGACAAAGTTGTATTGAAACATTTTCATAGACATCTATTTTTTACTGTTTTTAATGTGAGGTCATGAAAATAGTGTCATACTATTACATTTTAAGACATATCAAATGGCTATTGGCAACAGAAACTAAAATTGTGTTGCGTAACTTGAGCTCAAATCTAGCGGAGGCTTGACTCATATGATAAAGAAATTCCTCAAGCTAGGTGTATACTTAAACTTAGCATGCTGTTTCGCTCAAGAAAAGTAAAGAAATTTCCTACAGAGAGCCTTCTTTGAAATGGCTTTTCTTCTAAGCTGCACACTACGGTCAGAAAAATGTGATTTTATGGACCATTTATGGGAAGAAATTTTCCACGCATCGAGATAGGCGATTCCATTTCTTGGCAGTAGCAAACTAGCCTGTAGCGTGTGAATTTTATTTTTCTGGGGGGGGGGGCGGTTCCTCCTAGCTTCCCAGTATTAACGCCAATGGTTAAAACATGGAAATGGAAGAGGATTTCATATAAATATTATGATTTTGCAGATAAACAGTTTTTATGTAGATAAATGCAATCTTTTACTGAAAATTTTCAATCGCAAAAAAAATATTTTGTAAGAGTAGAATACCAGAAAATAATAAGAAAAATAACTGAAATATTGATAGGGTTGAACCATTTCACATGAAAACATTTCGCATAAGGCAGTTTCATGCATGAACAGGTAGCATTTTAAAAGAAGTCATATAGTTCTAACTATGCCGGCTTAGAGACAAAATGTCGAAATACAACACGTCGAAAGACAAAACGTCGAATGCAAAAATGTCGAATCCCAAAATGTCAAAAGGGACAAAACGACAGAAGGACAAAACGTTGAATGCATTAATTTATCAGGACTGGCTTGAAATAGATTTCCAGAAATCTGTTTTCACATTGTGATCAATTGGACATTTTTTGAAACATATTGAATTATTCATTCTTCCGGAAGAGAATCATTCTTCCCAGTACATCTCGTTTTCTTCCATTTTTTTTCCTTTCGACGTTTTGTCCGTTCGACGTTTGTCCTTTTGACGATAGTACAACTTAAACTGCCTTAGAAATATTTTTAAATGATTGGAATTTGGAAATAATCAACTTACGATTAGATTCACAATATGCGGAACCGTAAATTCGGGTAAAATTGATCACAGGTCATACAATTTTATTTCCCACTAAAACAGCCCCAGGTAGTAAATAAGCGTTGTTTGCCCTAAATATTGTCAAATTCTGTGTTGTGAAATATTTTTAAAATTAATGAATATTCATTTCTATGGAAAAAAATGTAAAATTCCAGAATCATGTTTGGAGTGGATTTGGCAGTCATTAGGAAAATCCATTGGAAATAGCTTAGATTTAGGCATTTTTCGCGATATTCCTTAAATTTGAGAATAATTGTTTCCTTAAATATTGTATTGTTAAGAATTTGGCAAGCATAATAGGATTTAGGGACCGAAAATTAGTTATGTAAAGTTGTTTTGAAAACTAACAATAATCGCATTGATAAGTGATCAATTTCACCCAAAAATGGTATCTCACATTTTTTAGAGAGCTTCGGAACATGCACCGAAGCTCATCGCCGTACTTGTTTTTATATTCAGTTTTTTTGGCATCGGCGTTATAAAAAACAGACATGGATCAGACCCAAAAATACGAAATTCAATGTTAGCTAAGTCAGTTCTATAATTTATAAAATCGTGTACTTTACCAGCTTAAAATACCCAATGGCATCGTTACCCTCGTGGCTTTGTTTTGTGCTGCCCACGAAAAACTTGAGACTTTTGCTGCTCTACAGCGAATACGGGATATTATCATGGGAAAAATTCTCACGCAATCTTTACACGCTCAAAAAAGCGTTCTGGAAAACGTGAACTGTCAAAAATACACCGTGAACTACCATAAATGATCTCGTATACATGATCTAGTTCCCGGTGTATTTTTGCTTGTTGACGAGTTCACGCCTACTGTTCACGGATACGAGAACGGATTTTTTTCTGTGTAAGGTATTTCGTAAAAAAATTTTGAACAGGACAATTTTCCTCTCATTCGGGAATTAAATGGGGTTCCTCTGGAATCTTTAGTAGAATTTGCGCAGAATTTTTACGAATCCGGGACTGCACTTTTGAAAACCTTGGGCAGGATTTCTAAATAAAACAAGATGAGAGGAGATACAGAAAAAATACTTTGAAAATGTCTAACAAAATTCAGAGGATGATTGTCATAAAATCATACGCACCATACTCACAGGGTTCGAGGCAGAATTTTTAAAAGAATTCGGGCTACATCCTGACAAAATCCTGACCATAGCTCTAACGGAATTTCCGGCAAGATTATCTGAGAAGCAAATATATTCTATTTCATTTAACCGCCACTCAATTTGTATCTGATATTTGACCCGCGATTCAAAATGGTTGGGCAGGCCTGTTCAAAAACTTTGCTTAAGGTTGTATATCATTACTTCCACATCTTGTTCTACATATGGAAAATTTGAACTGTCATAAGTTTCTCCACTATCATGTAGATATGTGTGTAGGTCTAGGACACTGAGGGTGCGCAGTTATTTTCTTGATAATGTAAAAAAAAGCTCAGAACAAAATGTTCAGAATAGAACGTATACGCTTGATGCTGAGATGTTGGCCGATGGGCCAGCATGTGGCGGTAGTGTGTAAACGTCAAACACAAATAACAAGAGCGCTGCAGGTGGTCGATTGACCATATATTCGAATCGATCGTCAAAAAGGTAGTCGATGGACAGCGATGAGAGTGTGATGTCTGTTTGTCTGGGCCTAAACTAATCAGTAACCGACCTTATCACCACAGGCTCCCTCTGAGAGACATCCGCAAATACTTAACTTCTGAACGTCCATTGCGGAGAGTAACTTGTAATGATTGTATGACACCATTCAGCTTTGAATACGCCATCGAAAGACTGGTTGTCAGAAACATCCAGGAAGATAACCTTTGAGTGAATGTTTACGACATATACATCCTAAAACATATTCATTAGGAGAAGCATACTCACTATTGAGTATACGAATTTCGATCACTAAAAAATCCTGAGATTTCGCAACAAAAATTATACAACCGATTTACTTCAGTGTTGATAAACTCACGCATGCAAAATTGCTTGCCGTCAAAAATGATTCAATCATCAAACCCATTGACAATCTGTCATAACCCAATGTTATTATTTACAATTCAAATGTTAGTTATATTTCTAGCAGAAAAACAAAGAATAAGTGCTTTGCGTGAAAAAAAAACTGTAGAAACACAAACCAACTTATGTTTTGTCCGTTGAGTTGCGTGAGCTACAACTCAAAATCTCAGGCAAGAGATATGAGAATTTGAAATTTTCGCTACGCTGATTTACTCCAATGGTGGAAAAAGATGAACTGAATCTGTTCATGCACTACAGAAAAATGCTACCACAACGGTGATTCCTTTTGTGCGATTGCGTTCTTGCTTTCTTTGCTCACGATCGCCCGAACACAAATACTGTAGAGAGCATCGCATCATTTTATTTTGACATGCACTCATGCAATCGATTTCCTGTGATATTTCTACAATAACACCATATATCGATCAGTTTGCTCAATACTGTCGTACATTAGTTTGTAATCTATTAATTATAATCACAATCCACTCAATTCTTTAAGAAATAGCTATGCACGAGAAAAAACAGCTGCGAACAAACTTAGCTCATCCAGCAATCACACTCATTTTACATTTGTTTTGTTCTGACTCTCCGGTGCAAGAATCTGTGAGCAAATCGATCGCTGTCGGTTCGTGAGCGTGTGAGCGTGTGAGCGTGTGAGCGTAAGTTCTGCTTAACAATGGTTCATTTTGCTAAATAACATGATGCTTTACAGCACTGTTTTACTCATATTTTCAGTAAGTCAGGAGGTCTAGAGTGACATTAAAACCTATGTTTTAGCGCGTTTTATTCAATAAAATATATATTTTAGTATATACTGATAATTAAGAATAAATCACAGTATACGCCAGTTCGACCAAAGAGATATCGATTTATGGACATACTGGAGAAACTGTATATAAAAATAGAGAAACCTAAAAATCCATCGAGTCATACAAAATATCCATTTCTGAAGAGTTGACTCTAATACTACCTTATGAATAGGAATCTATCAGAGACCGATGAAAACATCAATCACCGTTGATTATGCCGAAAATCACCAAACAATGCTCTTCTCACTTGACACCTCATAGCTTCGAGTGAAATCCGAATTAGCACAAAAACGTGCCCCCTTCAACGTGCCGATTCAACCTGTCCAGATGATAATGGTCCATTAGTTGAACTCTGTCTCCCAGCCGTCTGCTGTCTGAAAGCAGATCGTTCCGTTTTTTTTTGCTATTGTTCGGTGGGTAATCCGCCAGTGTTCCATCTGACCTGGCGGCATGCTGCCGAAGGTGGCCACAATTGAAGCTTTTGACGAATTCATCATATAATACATATCTTTTCTCTTCATAGTCATAGAAGAGGTTGACGCGGGGTTGAACAAAAGGTTTTCTTCTTCTAGGCATTAGATACGTCCCCACAGGGACAGAGCTTGCTTCTCACTGTTCAATGATCACTTCCATAGTTATCAACTGAGAGCTTCCTTTGCCAAAGTTGCCGTGTTCGCATCCATGTATCATAACTTGACCACAAGGCTAAGCAAGACCCCCGACAAAAGATGCTTAAACGATTAAAACTGACTTCGTCAGTCGGAACTGATTTGCGGTTCAAACTACGGGTCAAGAAGATTGTGATGGGTAGCGGAAGGGGATACCGCTACTGTAGTTTGGATTGATTTAAGCAGGGGTTTAACGAGAAGCAGCCCCCTGGTAGCTTTTAAGCTTGAACTTCAACCGAGCGGGAGATTAAAAATGGTCAGCAGCCATTTCACTTTTCTCTACGCACATTTCCACATTCATCGGATACGGAAGATAAGGGGTGGTGGTGAGACGGGGTACGATTTTTCGGCCATGTGCCGCTCGAAAGTATCCACACAGAGCAAAACTAGGCATAATCGGACAAGTTTGCTTTCCCCCCGAAGTCTCTTGATTGTGCTTGAGAGAGCATGCTGATAGCTCACGCACTGTTCGGTGTGCTTTTTTTCGGTGGTCGTAGACCTGTACGGTCTGCTCGAAGATTTTCGCCGCGTTTGCTCTGGGATAGCGACTCGAGTCGAAAATCACCGAATCTACCCTCTTACGCACTTTTTACCAGATGCGAATGATCTCGCGTCCCCGTCGCAGCAGCTCCAGCCACCCCGAGCAGAAGCAAAGTTCTGACCATCAAATCGAGATATTGATTTGATTGACATAAGAGATAAAAGATCTGAAGATAATATCTAAATTTTATTCCTGGAACTTCTAAGCCATATCAAAATTTGATGTTTGCAGATCAAATTAATAGCTCGCTGATATTGGTTAGATCTTACAAAAGCTAAATATGATATGCTAATGATATTCTAGGAGTAAATTTTAGATATCATTTTCAGATCTTTTATCTCTTATATCTATCAAGTTAATATCACTTTTAGATGTCCATATCAAAATTAGCTATTACTGAGCTTTTTTCACCTGCTCGGGACCTATAAGCCGAAAGCGTGGTTGGCAACAGGAGGCAGACCACGGTGGCTTTCTTTGTCTGCTGCTACTTCTGGTGGGCCTCTCACGCTTGGCTGCCCAAACTCAAGTGCGACTGTGTTGGTGTTGCGTGCAGTGCTCCGCACCGAAATTTTCGGGGATCACGCACTTTCTTTTCCGCGTCGCAGACGGCAGCTCTTCTACCTACCTTCTCTCGTCTACCTGCCCAACCACCGAAACCTACTCTCACTTTTCGGCCGTCGCGTCGCGTCACCCCTTCTCCATGACCGATCCCGTCCGGAATGAATCGCGAAGCGGAATGCGAAATGTTGCGGACCCATAGGTTTTGGGAGGTGCGCACGATGACGACAAAGCGTAGTGGTCCAGTTTTTCAAATTGCTGGCAAAAAAAACTAATGCCCAAACTTAGTTTTAGGTTGAAAACATACAGTGAAACATTTTTCTATCAATATTAGATAATTTTCACAAAGGACTGTCCATTAATTACGTAAGGGTTTATAAGGGAAGGGCGGGTCTGAGATTTCTTACTTGCCATACAATTTATTTTTAATTTTCATACTAAAAATCTTACCACGGGAGAGGGGGGTGGTTGGAAAACGTCGAAAATTGTCTAACGTAATTAATGGACCACCTCCAAATGTGCATCGTACCCTCGTGCTGTTTTTACAACTACCAAATCAATAGAATTATCACTACTCTCAAAATATATAAAATAGATCGGAAGGCTTTAAAATTAATTTACAACTAGTGGTCCCGGCAAACATCGTCTTGCCATCAAGTAGGCCAGGGGTTTTCAGCATTTTTTTTTCCTCGCGGAGCACTTTTGGAAATAAAATTGTTGCCCGGAGCACCTGTTCCTCATCACTACTCCGTTTGAAACCCGGAATTTTTTACATGCTTAAATCAACCCTGTAGTTCCTAATAAAATCGTAAGGTGAGATGTGTGTTGGTCAATCTTTCATTGATTTTGATTTTATTGTGAAGTTTTAATTCTAATCTAAAAATAAACGTTTTATTTGATTGAGCATGTTTGTTTTACGTCAGACTTAAACTGTGACAATTTTGCATATAAATGGAACTATGTTCCGTTCTTCGGAAAATTTTTGATTATTCGTCGCCTGAAAATGGCAGTATTGTTTTGTTTAGAAATTTTTCGACTTCTAATTTGAATTCAAACAACTGGGCGAAATATTTGTTTAGCTTTTATACATGTGTTTGAATCAACACTATCGGAAATATTCATAACTAGTGGTCCCGGCAAACTTCGTCTTGCCATCAAGTAGAGTGTTGAAAAATGTTATTGATCGTCCCATACAAAATTACAGTTTCGTACACGCTCGTTTTTCCAATTTTCCCGGTGAATATCCTGAAAATTTTATACACACAAATATTACGGAACCCTCGACGAACGAAACGGAGAAAGAATCATGCAAATCCGTTGACCCGTTCGTAAGCTTTCGTGACATACTAACACCACTCCATTTTTATTTATATAGATTTCGATAAAACTCGTGAAATATTCCTAATTTCAAATTATGGTGTCAAATTTTGATTATTATTGAGGTTGCATGTGCCTCAGATTTCTTCATGGCAAGGATATGTATCCAGACAAAACTTTCATATCCTGAAAATTTCAAAATATTCTTTCGGGGAAACTTGGATTCCCTCCACTTTAAGGGTTGTTTTCCTTACTAAGTTAGAGAAAACACAATTTTGCAGCTAAAATTTGAATTGAAAGCCCAAACGCAAAGAAATACAAGTAAAACAGTGGTCGGCTTTGAGTTAAGTATACTAAAAAAACTACTGTTTTCAAGCTTTCCATCGACATTTTAAATGAATTTCCATGCAACTAACATAATTCGTAAAAGATTGGCTTGTTTATTTTAGCTCTCATACAGTGTTTTAAACATTCGACATTTTTCACGACGTTCGTTTCGCTTCCATGGTCAGCAGGCAAATGATTTTTCTACACTCATCCATTACCGAAAAACAAAATAACTGGGTAATAAATGTCGTCTGACACGATGACATTTTCATAAACCATGAGTTTTGCATAGATTTCAAAATGTCCGATCATTAACAACAAGAATAGTTTGATATTGCTGGCTATGTCGTATATAACTCACATGCAATGAAAGCAGCTCTTATTAGGAAAACGATAGAAATAGACAAAACTGTAACGTTTTCAGGTGACGCCATCGTGGTCAGCTGCATTCAATTTACACTTTTCTTTCGTACGTTCGTTGGATCACTCGTGTTGTAAATGCTGAAGGCAAAGACTGTCGAATGTCAACGAAAACGTGTTGACTACTGTGATTGCTAACAACACTGCTCCCATACAATTTGTATGAAATAATAAACTGCTGAAAAGACTTCAATACTTGGTTTTTGTCACTAACATCCCTTTACTTCTAACCCCTTCAAATAAAACCACTCCTAAATTCAAGAACACAAATGTGAAGAATAAAAATGAAAATTAGATCGATTGCTCGCAACTAACAAGTTACTAATCGATCGAAATTTTTAACGCGATCGGTTGTTTTGTTCTCTAAATCAATACTCCTGTAAATTTTTGGTACGGTTTAGTTTGGTATTATTAAAACCATATTTAAAGAAAAAAGTTGAGATATTTCAAAGTATTGGTACTAATTTTCAAAACTGTCGCGAAGCACTTGCCAAGGCTTGGCGGAGCACTAAGTGCTCCGCGGAGCACGATCTGAAAACAGCTGAAGTAGGCTGTTGAAAATCGCTTTTGATCATCCCATATAATGACAGTTTCGTTTGCGGTCGTTTGTTCAACTTTCCCGGTGAATATCCTAAGATTGTTATACACACAAACACGTCGGAAACCTTGACGAACAAAAGTGAGAAAGAATCATTCAAATCCGTTGACCCGTTCGTTAGCCATTTCGTGACATACAAACACCACTCCATTTTTATTTATATAGATAGATTGACTGCTATTTCCTGTTTGTTCGATGACATATTTCAGTGAAACATTTCAACCTAATCGCCATACAAAAACCGAGTGTTCAGAGTTTGAGATAAAACGGTACTTTAGACAGATTTTCCGACCATCAAATCGAAGCAGCCTCTAGCTCAGACTCTTTGATTCATGTGAGGAAACAAAGAGTGCCACCTATCGTGATCAGTTGTTCCGAATTTGGAGTATTTAGGCGGGAGATCTTGAATTCCATTAGGAGAATGTAGTTCTCCTTCTAAATTGCGAAGAGAGGATACTATCGCGTTTTGCCGGAAACTCTTAAAGATCGCGAACTTCTTCTCAAACATCTTGAAGAGAAGAAGCACATTGTTTTTACTTAGGACGACAATACTGAACGTGTGTTCAAAGTCGTCATGGAAGGTTGTAACCCGCTCCTTTAGCTATTCTCAAGCTAGAGCGTGTGATCACTACTCTCGTGTGTTGAGCCACTGATGGTGCTCAAAGCCGTTGGTTTGAGTTTTGGTGAATAATTATCATGTCGAATCATCACACTTTCACAACATTAACAACAGAACAACTCATCAGATTGGTCGTTGTCAAAAAATATTTCCAGGAATTATTTCAGAGATTTCGCAAGGAATTCCTGCAGGAATGTCTCTAGTGAATCCTTCATGAATTTCTCCAGTGAAATTTTTACTGGGATTCTTCCAGGAATTTCTTCTAAAAATCCACTAAGATATGTTTTAGTAATTCTCTCAGAGAGCTCCGGAATTTCTCGAGAGATTTTTCAAGCGATTTCTTCTGGCATTCCTTCAGAGATTCCTCTAAAAGTCAAGGATTTTTGCAGAGATTTAAGGCTATACTTTTTTAATATTATGAAGGGATTATTAGAGTATGTTAATGTTCAATTAGTGGTTTTCATATCTTCAAAATTTTCTCCAGGAATTTTCAAGTGTTGCTCAAGATATTTTGCTAGTGAGTTCCTCAGAATTTCCTCCGAGGTTTTTTCCACGGAAACATACAAAGATATCCCTAAGTAGTCCTCTAGAAGGATTGCCTAAGGGATTCTACCAGGAATTCCTGCAGGTGTTTCACAACTCACTATTTCCTTGATGGTTTTTTTGCAGGAATTCTCCCAGAGTTACCACGAGGAAAATCGCAACATAAATTATTCTTATGATTTCTCCAGATAACCCTCCAGGGATTCCCCAGGAATTTCTCCAGGGGCTCGTTCTGGGCCTCCAAAAAATCCTTCGGGAGTTCCTCCAAGAGTTTTTCTTGAAATTCCTTCAGAGATTGTCCTATGGATTCCTGCAGGAATTTCATCAGAAATTATCCTAAGAGTTACTTCAGGGATTATTTTAGGAAAATCTCTACAAAAATTCCTCTAGTAAATGCTCTACATAAATTCGTTTTGGGAAGCCGCTTCATGGAATCCTCCAGAGATTTCTCCTGGGATTTCTCCAAGATGTTTTTTTTTTCCTTCGACAGGGGTTTTCCAGAGATTTCTCTATAAATTCCACAAGCAAATTCTCTACAGTAATTCTTCGTTGTATACCTCCAAGGATTCTCCAGGAGTTCTTCCAGAAATTCTTCAAGAAGCCATGCAGAGATTTTTACAAAAGTTTCTCCAAGGACTCATCCAGGGATTTCTCTAGGTAAATCTTTACAGTGATTCCTGCGGAGATTTCTTCAAGAATTTCACAAAGGATTGCTTCAGAAAAATTTCTAAATGATTTCCTCTAGAAATTATTCCAGGGATGATCTGGTAGACAATCTACTGCAAATTTTAGTGAAATATTCTTCTCGTCTACGTAATTTTTATCGCGAAGTTTCAAAAAAGCCGTTGAAAAAGAAAAAACTGCGTAGCCAAAAAGCATAATTGATGTTCCAGAGATTTTTTTAGGAATCCCTCCAGAGATTTCATCAGGAATCCCTTGATAGGCTCCTGCAAGAATTTCTCCAGAGGTTCTTCCAAGAATTCAACCGGGGATTCCTCAAGGGGTTACTCTAGATTTTATTTTTCGAGTTATAAAGCATTTAGCCGCATCGACCAAGGAGTGCTTTTCGCAAGGATCGTGTTTCGATTGTGAAACTGGGCGTTGCATGCTAGTCCGTTGTCTGGTGTGGTGCTTCCTTCAAAGGACAAATCGTCCACTGGAAGCATTTACTTCTTTTTTTTTTAGGAAAAGGTTTCTCCAGTGATTGCTCCAGGAATCTCTTCAGAAGCTTATCTGGTTTTTTTTCAAAAAACTTCTTTAGAAAAGGAATTTCTAGATAAATCAATAAAAAATCGCAGATGAAATTCCGGATGAATTTCTTACTCATTTTGATAAAATCCCTGGAAGAATTCATGGGCGAATCTCTGTAGGAATTTATAGAGGAATTCTCGAAGAATTCCCCGGAGGTGTATTTGGAGGCCCAGAACGAATCTGTGGAGAAATTTAAAGGGAAATTCCTGGAAGATTACCTGAACAAATCCATAGAATAATTCATGTAGCGATTTTTTCAGGATGCTTGCCTGAAATAATTCAACAAGAACACTCTTGAGGAGTCCCTATAGGAACTCATGAAGTTATTTCTTGTAGAATCCCTAGATGAATTTCTCCAGGAGAACTTCTGGAGCGATCCTGGAGGAAATCTCAGGAATAATTCCTAGAAGAATCTCGAGAAGACGTACAAAGGAAATTCTGGATAAATATCTGGATTAATCCTTGGCAGGAAATCTAGTGTGTTTGTAACTTTCTGTCCACCTACAAAGTTCGTGTCTTCAGCATAATTGTTCAGAAGTTTGGAAGTCAGCAACACTCTCTGGTAAGAAATTTTGGATGTGAATACAATGTATTTTAGGTTTCCTGGGTTCCTAGAGGCCCTGGAATCATGGTGAATATTTCTCATGACATTAGTAATTCAGTTTTCAACAGTTTTTCTGTATGCAGGAAAATAAAATCAGGTTTGGAGGGAAACTTAATTGGTAATGCGTTTGGGTCCCTCATGGAACAGTATTTTTTCAATAACAAATATCCGTGGTCCTCTATAACTTGAACTCGTGGAAGCCAGGAACTGTTTTGGAGCTTCAGGAATTACATACAAAGACTAGCAAAGAGATCCCTCCAGAAACTATTTTTAAGTTTCCTTAAGTGATTCTATCAAGAATTCAGTTTGAAAACCTTTGAATGATTTCTTAAGTCATGCCAAAAGATTTTTTTATCACAATTTACTACAGAAAACCGTTTACCATTCCACCAATGGGATTCTCTCAGATTTTTTTTACAGGATTTCTTGGAAAGCTCATTTCAGTTTCACTGATTTCTTCAAGAATTACTACTTCAGAGTGATAACTAGAAAAATATTCCTACAGTAAAACTTCCATGAAATTATACATAGTTTATTTTAGGGTTTAAAAAGTTCATGTAGATTTTTTTTTCAGTGACAGCAAACAAGAATTTCTAGAAAAGCCCATTTTTTTTTCAGTATTACTTTGTCTCATTCCAGAACCATTCCTTCACAGCCCACAGAATATCACAGGAATTTTTCCATTAATTCTACCAAGAATTATTCCACAAAAACTAATGGGAATTCTACTAGAAATTTAACTATAAAATCAACCGTAGATTCCTTACACATCTCTTCAAAAATTTTGACTTCATTCAAACATTGCTTGGTTAATTTTTGAAGTAAATTAACAGTGGTTTCTTCAGTTTGATAGTTCATTCAGGGTTTAACACCACAAAATGCAACAGCAATGCTTCCTGTAATTCCTTTGAGAGTTCCACTCGAGATTTCCTGAGATATTCTCTAGAAAACTCTGCAGGAAATTATGGTCAGGCCCGTCTCTTTCCTCGTACTTTGCAGTTGTATCTTTCACTTGCTTCCACCTTTAATATATCACAGTTGATCTATCACAGTTCATTGCATTAGCTAGAACCCGAGACGGTATCAGAAGGCCGGCTCCAAAGGCACGTTCCCCACCAGTTGGGAGATTTGTGCCATCGCCATATTTGAGCCTATTTCATCATCTACCCGATGGGAGAGGAAAGGGAAGGGAAAGATGGGAGGAAATAGGAGTGGGGTACCTTGAAGAGGGAAGATCGCATAAGCGAAATGAGAGCATGTAGCTCCATACCACAATGGGTTCGAACAGCGCCCTAAAAAGGGCACTGCAAAACGCATGAGCGTAAAGAGAGCCTATAGCTCATTACCACAGCGGGTTAAGAATAACAGAATGTCCTGAAGATTCAGGCTTCTGAATTCAGTTTCACTTAATAAGTGTTTACCAAGTAATTGGAATCGCATTTGCGCAAAAACTGGACAGTTACATATCAGGTGATACGAAGTTCCATAATCGGAGTCACAACTATCACACACAAATGAGTCAGCACGCTGAATATTTGCCATGTGATAGTTGAGTCGGCAGTGGCCTGTCAACGCTCTGACCAAGAGACTGCAATTCTGCTTTGACAGATTTGTTAAATACTTCGCCACCTTTGGAGATGGCTCAGTAATATACAATTTTGTTTGACGACACGACTCCAAACTATTCCAATATTGCTTGTGCTGAGTTGCCGCCCAAGAGTTTATCTGAAGCTTCACCCAGCACTTCGAAATTGGAATAGCCGGCTCAGGGCCAATGAAGTCATGCGATGCTCCATCGCGAGCTAGCTCATCAGCCAATTCATTTCCAGCGATGGAAGAATGGCCAGGTACCCATACAAGGTTTACAGAGTTGACTGAATTCAGTTCCTCAATTTGAGTTCGACATGCGATAACAAGCTTCGACCTTGAGTTGGCCGAAGCGAGAGCTTTTATAGCAGCCTGACTATCTGAACAGAAGTATATGACTTTACCCATTACGCGCTGTTGAAGTGCTGATTGCACTCCACACATAAGAGCAAATATTTCCGCCTGAAAAACGGTGCAGTTTCTACCAAGTGAGTAAAACTGATTCAGCCTTAGCTCACGAGAATATACTCCTGCACCAGCTCTACCTTCAAGAAGGGAGCCATCAGTGTAACATACTATATTGCTTGATATACTTCTTTCCAAATAGCCAGACGTCCACTCTTCCCGTGAAGGGAATTGTGTGGTAAATGTCCTGTAAGGAAAGTTACAAGCAATTGTGAGATCACTTGGAGCAAGGACAATTTTGTCCCAATTCACCAAAAGTGGAAACAACGAAGTGTGTGTAGATCTACGATTCACTGGATTTTTCTCCAGTAGATCCAGTACCCATAAACGGTAAGAGCAAGAAAGTGCTTCTTGTTTAAGATATATGTCTAGTGGCGCAACGTCGAAAAGGGCCTCGAGCGCTGCTGTGGGAGTTGTAGAGAACGCACCAGACATCGCCATCAAGCACATCCTTTGGAGATGGCCCAATTTTGATTGGATTGTTCTCACTTCGCCCTTTTGCCACCACACAAGACATCCATATGCCAATATTGGCCGAACAACTGTTGTGTAAATCCATTTGATATATTTGGGTTTGAGGCCCCAAGTTTTACCAAAGGTTCGCCGGCATTGACCGAAGGCCATGCAAGCTTTTTTGACTCTGAAATCAATGTGAGGTGTCCATGAAAGTTTGGAATCTAGAATGACTCCAACATACTTTACTTGATCAGTCACATTAATCTCAGTGCCAAAAAGACGTAAAGGTCGAATTCCATCGCGGTTTCGTCTTTCCGTAAAAAGAACAATAGATGTTTTATTCGGGTTAACCGAAAGGCCATATTGGCGACACCAACTCTCGACTACCTGAAGAGCACTTTGCATCAGGTCGAATAGGGTGCTTATGCACATACCAACTATCAGAGCTAGATAGTCGTCGGCAAATCCATAAGTTGGAAAACCGCAATTATTGAGTTGCCTCAATAGCGTATCTGCTACGAGATTCCACAAAAGTGGTGACAAGACTCCCCCTTGGGGGCATCCGCAAACACTCAATTTTCGAATCGCTGCTTGACGCAATGTCGAGAAGAGATGTCGGTTTTTGAGCATTTGATGAATCCAATTGGTAATCATTGTAGGTAGCCCATGGTTTCGTGCGGCTTCCAATATGGCATCGAAAGACACGTTATCAA
The DNA here is from genome assembly GCF_002204515.2 of Aedes aegypti. Lineage (NCBI taxonomy): Eukaryota > Metazoa > Arthropoda > Insecta > Diptera > Culicidae > Aedes > Aedes aegypti. Next base: position 70,275,590 of record NC_035108.1, on the reverse strand, counting down.
AGGCACCCTCAATATCCAAGAAAACACCCAAGCAGGATTGCTTCTGAGCGAATGCTTTCTCGATATCGTATACAACTTTGTGTAAGAGAGTCACAGTGGACTTTCCAGATTGGTATGCATGTTGATTCACATGAAGAGGCATGTTTGCCAAATAAACATCACGGATGTGATGATCGATAATGCGTTCCAGACATTTCAGAAGAAAAGAGGTCAGACTGATTGGTCTAAAACTCTTCGCTTCCTCATACGACGCACGTCCTCCTTTTGGGATAAACTTTACAGTAATATCACGCCAGGATTTGGGAATGTACCCGGTAGCAAAACTGCTTACAAGTAGCTTTTTCAAAACATGTTTGATAGACTCAAATCCCTTTTGGAGCAGAACAGGATAAATCCCATCCGCTCCTGGAGATTTGAAAGGAGCAAAACTATTAAGTGCCCATTGAATCGATTCAGTAGTTACGATACTGCGAGCCGAGGCCAGAGACTCGTAACTACATGAAAAGACATTTGGTTCATCCGTAGATGCTATGTCCACACATCCGGGGAAGTGTGTATTGAATAAACATTCTAAAACTTCTTCATCGGAAGAAGTAAAGTCACCATTAGGTAAGCGAATTTCGTTCACTTGGAAATCCTTAGATTTTGCAAGAATTTTGTTCAACCGACTGACTTCACTCAAACTGGAAACATTTGTACAAAGGTTTTTCCAGCCGGATCGTTCAGCAGAACGAAGAGCCTTCTTGTAAGCCTTGCGAGCTGACTTGAACGACTCTGATCCAGCTGAACGGCGTCTGTTCCAACTCCTTCTACATTGTTTCCTGAGTCTAGTCAGATCGGAATTCCACCATGGGGTCCCTCTTGTAGTCTTTACAGACCGCAGAGGACATGCTTCTTCAAAAGCTTCCATAATGTAGGATGTTGTAGTATCAACGGCATCATCCAGATCACTTGGATTTTCAATGGTCGGAGAATATCCATGAAATTTGGTCGCAACCAATTCAATGTAGAGTTCCCAGTTTGTTGACCGGGGATTCCTAAAACGCAAAGTCTGCGCAGTTACATTTGAATGTTCAAAGAAGATGTAGCGATGATCAGATAATGATTCCTCATCTGATACATGCCAATTCGTCAACTCGTGACTGATTCTATTCGAGCAGAGCGTTATGTCTAACACTTCTTCTCTATTAGAAACCATGAAGGTTGGGCGATTGCCTATGTTAAGTAATCCAAGGTCTGTACTACTTAAGTATTCCATCAGACTGGAGCCTCTCAAATTGATATCCGAGCTGCCCCAGATGATGTGATGAGCATTGGCATCACTGCCCACAATCAGCGGAAGGCCTTTTGTTACGCAGTGTACGACAACTCGTTTGAAGTCATCCGTTGGGGATGGTTCATCATGTGGTAAATATACCGAACAATAGACGTATTTCCTGTTGAGGTCACCAACAGAAACATCGATTGTGACAGCACATACATCTCTGGTAGTTAACTCAGAAATGAGTGTAGCAACGATTGCTTTATTAACGAGCACGCATGCGCGGGGCATGGAGCGCGAGTTTGCCATTTCAAGTTTGCTAAAAGTAGCAAAAACTGGGTCCACAAGGTTACCTAGATAGAAGTTCCCTCTACGAAAGTAGGGTTCTTGAACTAGCGCCACTTGGGCTGCACCATTTTGCATGAGTCTGCAAAGATTGATCGTTGCTGTTCTTTTATGCTGAAGATTGATCTGAGCTAACCTAACCGTAGCCACTACCCAAACTAGGCAGGATTAAGCTTTTTGCAATCTCAGCACGAAAAAGACCAGCAACGAAAAAACCAGATCGGTATCTATTTAAAGTCGCCAAAGGCGAAAGAGCACAGAATACACTGTGTAAAACGCATAATGCGAATCCATATAGGTGATAATTTAAATTAAATGTCAACATATTCATAATCCCACCCTTATTAAGCCTCAGGATAGAGACTGAAGAAGGGCAGCCGATTATCTCGGAGAAACACAAGGTCACCTGCACCATTGCTCCGGGTAGCACAGGAAGGACTCAATACTGTGGAGGGCGCCCTGGTACCCCACAGGCTCCGTTTGCGGTTAGGTTTTATTTAGACCCCCCTAACCATTCATTCTTAGGCACGGTACGCATCACACCATAAATTAGGGGTCACCTGTGAGGTGGACTTTTACCACCGGAACAGGCAGTCCGTAGTGTTAATTCTTAGCCAGTTGAAACAACCGCTACCGACACTACGCGGCTATCTAGGCTGCTCGGGAAAAGGAGGTTAATATTGATGATTAACTCCTGACATGCCCAAGCAGCCATGGCTTCCACCTTTAATATATCACAGTTGATCTATCACAGTTCATTGCATTAGCTAGAACCCGAGACGGACAAAACTTTCTAACGAATCTAGAAATAATCAGGAGATCTTCAAAAGACTTATCTCTTGTAGGAATTTATCATCTTTTCTGCCAGAATCAGGATTAGCGTGAACGTAGCCAGAGGGGGGCAGGGGAGGTCTATTGACCCCGTCCTCTCCGCACTTTTTGGCCGGCGAAAAAAGAAATCAAAATCAACTAGTTTGCTTCGAGGGATAATACATAGTTATAATTTTCCGAAGATTACTTTCAGCATTTATATCTATAAAAAACTGCGTACCTATCAAATTATAAATGATTATTCTAAGATTTTTTTTTTTCTTAAAATCATACTGTCAGAGATCTTTCCAGAAATGATTGAGAGAATTTGGCTTTGCTTTGCACTGCTCAAATCGACGGAAAAAGGTTGCTACATAAATTGAGCTCATGTTTGAATATCTCAGAAGTTGCCTTCGACATTCATATTCCAAAAATAATTGCATTATGATTCACTTCTTGAATAATTCTTCAACTTCACCAAACAATTAGACTTCTGCTCAAGATCTCAACAGATATCATTTGACAATTTTATCAATAGCCTTCAATAATCTGTCAACAATATTTTACAGAATTCGAAAAGATCTTTCAAGTTATCTAAAAAAAAAAAATCTTCCAGGAATTTCACATTTTTTCTAAGCAATTCTTGTTTCGATTTTTGTAGATGTTTTTTTTTTGATTCATCAAAGATTTCATATATGTTTAATCAGTCCCCTCCGCTTCATAAATTGTTTCAAGAGCTCTAACAAAAATCTTACAAGGAAGTTTATAGGTATTTCTCCAAAAATACGCCTAAAAAATTGTTCTGCATATTTTAAAAGAATTTTTTCACGTTTTTTCACTCGCACTAGGTCAGAAGTTATATATTTTGAGGAAACACTTTAGTATTTTTGTTTTCTTTTATTCCTCACTAAATGCTAGATATTCCTTTCGGAATTGCTTGACATTTATGAATAACTTCATGAACTCCATCAAGGTTTCCATAAAAAGTTCCAATAGTTCAATTTTTTTATATATTCCTGATAAAATTCAGCCTCAAAATCAAAAAAATTGTTCAGGAATACATCTTAGAAAGCTTTTTCAAAGATTCTTCTAGAAATATTAAATTCAAAGTTAATTATTTTAAACACTTTGGATACAATCGTTGAAATTTCTACCTTTTGGGCCTAGAGAAGTTTGCAGAGTACCTTCTACAATTGTTATTTTTGTAGGAATTTCTGTTGTATATTTTCAAGAAATCTTAAGAAAAGATTGGCTTCAACAAGTTTCTGCAAGGGATATTTATGAAAAAAAATCTGGTTAAATCCTTGGAGGAGTTTCTCAGAGAATTCATGGAGTATCTATAGCAGGAATGTAGTAAGAAACTTCTCGATGAATTTTCGGAGCATCTTTGGGAACATTGATTAAGACATCTGTACATTAAATTCTAGAGGAGTTCTTTCAAAGAGAGTGCATAATTATGATTTAGGAATCACTAGCCAATTGAAAATCAAATTACTCAAGATTTCGAAAGCATCCTCGATCAAGAGAACGTTTTCGAAAATTCCTGGGAGACTGATTTTAAAAAAGTGAGAACTGTTATTAATAAAATCAAAAGTATGAAAGCTCCTGGCAATGATGAAATTTTCTGCATCCTCATCAAGAAACTTCCAGAAAGTAGCATATCATTCTTAGTTGATATATTTAACAAAAATGTTTTCAGCAGAGTTGCACAATATCGGTCAAATCAGCTGATAGCTGATGGACTAAAACTATCAGTATCAGTTGCGAACTATCAATATCACTTGGATCTGACAACCAACAGCTGTGATGCGACATCGCACTCTAGATCAAAATCACTGCAGAATGAGTGATCACGTGGTAATTACCCACGCTATTAGTGTTTTTCAGTGACCAACACACAGTTTCTATCCGTCTGCAGCACTATCAAGAATATAGTACTGATAAATTGCCATTTTATGTGCTTAATTTAAGGTTAAACTTGAGCCATCAGTGATATCCATAGTCTATCGCCATCAATGCACTGGTGATGGAGTAGAGAGCATGATGTTGATGTGATATGGAATGATCCGAATTGTATCGCAGTCGGCCTGTACAAATCAGCAAATTTCAAGCGTTGATAGTGACAGCAAGCAACTCTGGTTTTCAGTTGGCATATTATCCTGACAAATGAAAAAATGCTAAGGTTGTTCCAATTTTAAAACCAGACAAAAATCCTGCAAAAGCTTCTAGCTATCGTCCAATCAGCTTTCTCTCCTCCATCAGTAAACTTTTTGTAAAGGTAATTTTGAACAGAATGATGGTCCACATAAACAAAAATTCAATTATTGCCAATGAACAGTTCGGATTCCAACATGGACATTCGACCACTCATCAACTTTTACGTGTAACAAATTTGATCCGTTCCAACAAATCTGAAGGCTACTCTACTGGTCTTGCTCTTCTAGACATAGAAAAAGCATTCGACAGTGTTTGGCATGAAGGCTTGAGTGTAGAATTGAAAAAATCTTATATTTTTCAACCTACATTGTTAGAATAATCTAAAGTGATATGTCAAATCGTACACTTCAGGTTAATTATCAGAACGCCAAATCTGAAAGACTTCCTGTAAGAGCTGGTGTTTCTCAAGGCAGCATTTTGGGACCAATATTATACAATACTTTCACATCTGACTTACGTGAGTTACCTCAGGGATGTCAAAAATCTATGTTTTCGGATGACACAGGCCTCTCCGCCAAAGGACAAAGTCTGCGTGTCATCTGTAGTCGATTGCAAAAAAGTTTGGATATTTTTTAGAAGATTTCTCCTAATGCTTCCAAAATTCAACTCGTAATATTTCCACATAAACCAAAAGCTCTTTATTTGAAACCTTGAGTCACGATGAGAGGGATTCCAATAAATTGGTCAGACGAAGTGAGGTATCTAGGGCTCATGCTAGATGAGAATTTAACTTCCAAAAATCACATTGAGGGCATTCAAATGTAGAAGATGTATAAAACGTCTTTATCCACTCATCAGCAGAAAATCAAAACTTAATTTTGTTTAGAATTATGTGTTACGTAACAAAAGAATTGTGACTATTCCCAAAATAGAATTTTCAACCCTAATTCATCTTCTAAAACAATTGTTATGGAAAGAAATAGTAAAATGTAATGCGCAATTTCTGATTTTTTCTTTAATCTGAACCACTGTGCGACGATGACGAAGGCGCCGCACAACTGGAACTGTGCGTGGCTGGCTAGCTGATCCAAATTTTTGCACGATTATGGGAACGGGAGATCGGGTCGCTGCGATGGCTCGACGAAGCGACGCACGACGCTACGCAAAATTTAGGTTGTTTGGGTGGACGAGTGTTTGCCAAATTGTCTACCTGCATAATGCTGGGAACGACGATCCGGTGGGCCGGTCGGTCGTCGGGGCATTTAAATCGCTTCGGTAGAAAGTTAGACACACAGACTTTGAGTGATGGAGTAGGTTAGAATTAATGGCATTAATTTAATCTAGTTTTGTGAGAGGGAGGGAAAGGTATGATACGATGCTTTGTTTAGATTCGGTCACTTGCGTGGGCAGTCGTTTAGTAAAAGGTGAATGATACGATTGCAGTATAATAAAGAAATTTTGAATACTTTCTATCTGCATGTTACATTGTACCTTACAGTTTGGTGAGAAAATGTTCCCTCTCGATGTTTCTTGAAATCATTAGTTTAGAAAACCTGTAAGGATTATCCAGAGAAATTTTTGAAAAAAAAAATCCATTACAAATTCCCAAGTATTTCCAGGAATTTTCCCAGGTAGGCATACCCTGAAGGTTACAGCCTTGAAAGCAGAGATAATCCAGAATTTACCTCCTCCCTGGATAATGCGCTATAATCGATTCCACTAATTTCTGGAATTTTCCATCCCATTTAGCAGTCCCACCCAAGTTCATCGCACAAAACGGCCGCCAGTAGCGTGCTGGAGATATTGCGCGTTTTACAATCGTCTGTAACCCAGCTAATTGGATTGCGCGAAAGAAACAGAACACGCGCCACCATCCGACGACGACGCTTGGCCTGGTTTTGGTTTGGACCCACGGAAAACACTTCCGCCATATCAACCCTCCGGGTGCCAAAAGGATGCGTCAATTGGCTTAACTGCTTTCCTTCTACCTACTCGGCCCATCAAATGTCACCGACAACAGTAGTGTTGGGAGTTTTCCATTCGGATAGGCGTTTTTCCGCATGTGACTTGAACTCGGAGCCTCTACATACCTCCCATTCAAATATGTAGTTTCTTTCAGCGAAAAAAAAAAACACAATCAAAACTATCGCAGTGTGGTAGTACACTGCAATAGCCGAACTTACCTTCGATTTCGTGAAGCACAAGGCCGCATGTAGTGGAAAGGAGGCAAATTAGAATCGGAAAATTGAGCGGATTTGAGTGGTTTCTTCCTACAACTGCCAATCATTTTATGTTTCGCGGTGCATAGTTGTCCCATATGTTTTGTTCGTTAGAACAAACACTATTTCTAACCATATCCAACATGGATTGACAAAAAGAAGCATGGGACAACCATTCACAGGGAAACAGCTCTACTTCTGACCATTCTATCTATGGTCATTCACTCGACACACGGATTGTCGTTAGTCAACATCACAAAACACGTTAAACTGTAATATATAGTTACCTGAAATGGAGAGAAGATAAACGAGTGGATAAGATTATGACTTTCAAAAAATAAATATTTGATACGAACCAGTTGAGATTGAGCATAATACAAGAGAAAGAAGCATATTACGGGTTTTCAGACAACATTTTTGCTCTCAAGTTATGTATACTTTCAAAAATAATTATAATTATCATAACTTATATAATAATAATTACTAAAACTATAATAACTATAATTACTATAATTATTATGGATATTGTAGCAATTGTAATTACTACAATTATTATAATTATTAAAGTTATTATAATTATTATAATTATTATAATTATTATAATTATTATAATTATTATAATTATTATAATTTTTATAATTATTATAATTTTTATAATTTTTATAATTATTATAATTTTTATAATTATTATAATTATTATAATTATTATAATTATTTTAATTATTCAAATTATTATTAATATTATTTGATTGGTATTGATGATTTTGAATAACCTTATTTGTCACATAATACTAATTTTGATGAAATAATGTTCCACTCACTTATTCGCATTCATGGCTCTTAACCATAACTAGGCATTAGATGTTTAATACTCCATTTATTTTTTCCTATATGCGATACATTATAAGTGGTCATATGATTAGAAAAGCAGTATGCGTAAAAAAATTATCGTTTGGCAAAAAAGCTCTCAGTTGAGAACTTAAGAAGTGCTCATAAGAACACTGAGCCGAGAAGCAGTCTCTGTCTCAGATGAATATGTTTGGTGACCTTCAGGTATTACGCGACGCTCTAACTCGTGTTGTGTTACTTCACATCCGACCAGATATTCCACTAAAGATTTATTTTAAAATAACTCGTGATATTATGACAAGTGTCACTGCTGATATTACTGTATGTATTTTTATTTTGAAATAATCTTCACGAGTTTCACTTAAAATTGATTCTGGTATTTTCCCAATTTCTTTTATTTGTAACATGTATGTTACTCCAAAAATTGTGTTGAAAATAGCTTCAAGAATTCAACCTGGATTTTTTCATAGGCAAACGACAGAGATTGCAATAGAAATTCCCCCAAAGCTCTTTCACAAATTTCTCAAAAAAGTCTCAAGTCCTGCAGAGAATCATCCAGTAATTCCTTTGGGATTTTCTCCAAGATGTTTTTCTAGGACAATTCAACCAGTACTTTCTCTACCAGTAAAAGTCTCCAGATGTTTCTTAGACATTCCTCCAAACTTTTCGTTCGGAATTTCTTCAAGATTCCAACCAGGAGTTTCTTCAGAAAGTGCATCCAAGATTCCTCCCTATATTCCTTTAGGAAGTCTTCCCGAAACTCTATGATAAATTTTCCAAGGGGGTCCTCGAAAAATTTATCCGTAGATTCTTAAGAAGATGGCATGAAATTTTACTACACTTTTTTATTAAATTTATCGGAGGGATTATTAGAGTATGTTTAAAACTACTAATTGAACTTTAACACTCCACTTTTTGCAAAAAATAAAATACTAAAATCACTAGTAAGGCGAGTAAATACCTTTAAAATCTAATATGTGTTGCTTTTCCTGACAGAGAGGCCTATTTCGCCTGCGACTTACAGACTTCTTCAGTGTCGAGGGGGAAACAGCCAAGAGCAGTGCAATGCAATTTAGGAAGATCTTCTGATACATATATCGTATATCGTTGTTGCCTCAAAAACCTATCCGCTGAAATATTTGTGTTCAATCACTCATTTTTTCAAAATTTTGGTTGATCCCACTCCCTTTCAACACATTCAGCCATCGCTAGCACCACCTCGCTCCAGCTGTGCATGAAAAGCGAGCTTTTTTCAAGATACGTGTACTCAACACACGCTCTCTTAAAGTCTATGCTACTTGTAAACATGGTCCATTATTATACATTTACATATTCTATATTTTTTTTTGGCTTCCTACTTTTGTCAATTATCGAGGGGCAGATAAGGTCGGGTCTCCATGTCCCCAATAATGTTTAAAATCATAAAAAGATTGTTCTTCGCTTTAGCACACGATATACAAATTCAATTGGTTATTGGCGATGAAACTTTTCTTTCAATAAGTGTGGAAGTGCTCATAAAATACTAAGCTAACAAACAGGCTGTTTCCCGACGTGATTGTCACACTAATAATATGACCACCCAGGAGAACTGATTCCCTATACCAACCATTTATCATTGCAATTGACACACTACTTCACTAAATTGAACACTAAGACTATTCAAACGATTGACTTAGTCTCCTCAGATAGAATATCATCAACATTTATTTCCAACTCCCTTCAGCTAGATGTTTATAGCTAGTTATATACCTAAATCGTCCAACGAGACGGGTGGACTCTCGTAAACGGTCTACTGGTCTACTAAACGGGATGCTGCCTCGCCGCCGAAGGGGTTTATTATTCCCTCAAGGAATTAATTCTGTTTTTTTCTGTATTGTGCACTTATTGTCTTGCGAGTATGATGCATGCAAAGTGGGATAGCAGATATGCATTTAAATTTTTGCCATAATAAATAATAAAACGGGAGCGGAGCGCAGAATGGAAGCGGATATGCTAATCAATAAGTATACAGTGGATTGTATTCGCATGTCTCGGACACCTATCCTAGGTGTGTTGAACTGGAATGTAGGTTTATTGGTGGAATGGATTGGAAATTTGAAGCAATTTCAATAAAAGATCTTATGGAGATGATTAGTCAGTATCATATTTTTTTCAATGGAGCATATTGAGTTGAATCTTCTATTTCTTCTTTCTGGCGTTGCTTCCTAATTGTGACATAGCTGATTACAAAGAAGACTTTTACCAATGGGCCTTGTTCCACTTTTGTTGCAATTCCGTCCAATAAAGCAACGGAAGTCATCAGGATTCAATATTTCGTTATGTGAGAAAAAAATTTGCACAGAGGTGGTCAGAGGACATCAATAATTTAATATAATTGATCTATTGTTTAAAATATAGCTAGTTGGGTGTAGCGGCCAAAGAATGATTTTCAACAGAACCAGTTACTTTGTTTGCTTCGCGCATGATATGAATATTGTCGGTTGAACATTTGAGAATATGAGACACCTGAAACCACGTGCAACAAGCATCATGTCTATCCTTATGTATACGCTAACTAAAAATAACTATCCTTATGTATACGCATGTTGCAGTCCAAGGTTTAGGTCATAAATAAAACCGTTTTGAATTTCGAGTTACGAATTACTCCATCTATAGATCATACTGTGGCGCAGTGTACTACCAATCACCATACAACAAGCGTTAGGGTCGTTGGTTCGAATCCCAATGGGTTGACAAGTATCAACCAAAGATGTTAGATTACATAGACAGCAGCGATGCGAGACGAAGACAACAAAATAGTATGAGAGATGGAAGGGTACGAACGTTGAAAGGGAACGAGATAAGGCGGCATCCATTTATTACGTAACGCTAAAATTGGCAATTTTCGACCCCCTCCCCCCCCTCCGTAACGCTTTTTGTATGGAAATTTTTAAAATTTTGTATGAATCGTAACGCTCGACCCTACCCCCTCCCCCCCCTTCGAGCGTTACGTAATTTGTGGATGCCGCCTAAACATATATTTTTTCATTGCTCCACGTGAGACGTTACGTTTTAGGCGTTATCGTTATCGCTGTCAACCGGATACGAATTATTTTAGCATTTTAGTCGCATAAACGGATTGCTAGCATTCAATTACCTGTAATAAACGCGCATATACGGCTGAACAAATGTTTACTGATTTCCTGGGTAATGTTTTACCAGTATTTGTATTAAACATATATATTTCCTTTCGAAACATAATACAGGGCCTTAATTCCTATATTTAAACATCAATTAAGAAAAAAACACGCAATTGCAATTGTCCGCGCCCTTTGAAGATGTCTTCTTGGTTACACAGATACTCCTCTTTAATCTATTACACTTTTTATAAAGCTTCGATATCAAATTTATTCTGAAAGAGGTTGTAATTCTTACAGGGCTGGTAACGGTCAGACTAATTATCATTTAGTGTTAAGAAAAGATATCAAAAAAGTGATCAGATAGTAATTATAACTACAGCATAAGTTCAAATCAAAAGCTCCGAAAAGAAAACTTGCTGCTCATTATGAAGAATATTAACAAGCCTACACATTACGGACAATTAAAAATTAAATTATTTCTAGTAAATCGAAATATGTCTTCCGCCGAATTACACTAGATGTGAAACACCATAAAAAACATGTGGTTTAAAAAATCTGATAAATCTTCAACGGTGCGCGTAAAAGCTACCACTTCAAATCTCAAGTTCCAGCCAGTAGATAGAAGCTCCTGGAAATTCATAATTATGGCAAAATTCGTTAATTGGCGAATTCGTTATTGGCGAACTTAATCGACAAATTTCATTGAAGCTTTTTCAGTAGCAAAACAAATTCCTGAAAAAAAAAATGCTTCCTGCATATTTTGGAAATTTTCAAGAAGAGTTTGAGATGATAAATGAATATTGTTTACTAAATACCTTAAAAATGTAGATAATTCCTGTGCGTTCTTATGGAATTCACAGCAAAATCGAGAATATAAAATTAGAAGCGGAAAAATCCCAGTAAAAATTCATGTATAATTTAACCCTTGCTTTCCGAAGGTAGCTTCGAAGCTTGAAGCTTTATCTACATATTTTCTATGAACTCAAGAAAAACTAAATCAGGTGATTATTGTGCCATAGTAATAAAAGTTTGATTTTAGGTGTATTACAATAATCAAGATATTCCTCCGTATTCAAGGAATTCAAATCAATCGTATCACTAAAAACTAACAATTAACACTTATTTAAAAATGATTTCGAAACAATTAGCCCATTCGTTCATATGTGTTTAAGCAATGAGTATTTGTCCCAATTAATTAATTGCACAGCCTAACCAAGTCAAAACCATGCCAAAATGTAGAGAAAAACTTCCTCTACGAGATAAAAATGCACATACGGTCATGTCATGTAGGATCCACGTTGAAAATAGGGTAAATGATGGCTTCGGCACCCTGAGAGTATTTTCGGCAGCACTAACTTATCGTCCTTGTCCTTGTCATAGTGGTGTTTCTTGAGCGTCTGTAGCGGACAATATTATCACCAAGCACTGCTGACTGAATGAGGCGAGACATCAACTCGGCCAACACGTAGTGTGTTAGACTGATCCATGTTACAGACTGGCACACACCACACCGGTTCCAGATAATTTGGTGAGATTTTTCCATATTATATTATACATATTTGTTACTATACATAAATCTATTTATAAAATACCGGTAAGTTTAATCAAGTGGTAATTCAAATATTTTACAAATTATATTTTCTTATATTAATATTCTAACCCAATCAAGACGCCCAATTGAAGCAATATGGATGAGGAGAGTGGAATTGCCAACTCCTTATCACTTAACATATTGTAGATTGAGGGATAGTCTTCTTATCCCATTCATTGAGACATCCTTTTATACGATGACAGGCCGGTAGATCGGTGGCTTGTAACTAGGTTGTAATTTTTGGAGTGCTTCATGTAATCCTGAAATAATAACAAAGAACAAGAACAATCAACTGGATAACATCATATAAAGTGGACAGTCTACTGTCTAACGGCTGTGCCCTGCAACAATGAGTGGTTACCTTTACATACATACATACATACACTAACTTATCGTCCTTGTTTAAATTTATCTACGGAATAAGAGTTAACTTTAATGTACTCAACATATTCCTTGAACTATAATCTTCCATGTAAACTTCATCTTTCACAAAAATATTATATAACATGGGTTTTATCATTGAATGAAATAAATGCTTACGAAATTATCGTCATTCGTGAGTTGCCGAATAAAACAATACAAGAACAGCTTAAGGTGAAACTCCTTTGAATGCACTAATAACTATATAAAAGTAGTGGTACACAAAAAATATTCTTCTATTTACAGGTAATAGTGAAATTATAATTGATAAGACGTTGTTGCCAGCAATCGCTACTTCAATTTGAGTCTTTTCCCCTTCGACTAAATCAGATTGCTTGATGTCGTACGTAACCATCAACGTATCTGACAGCCCTGCAAGCGAGCAGCCGGCGTAAAATTAGAAAAATAAAAAAAGCGAAATGCTGTGATCAAGTGATTGTTTTTAGCACGGTTTGGTGAAATTTTAAGTTGTTTTCATCAGAAATCAACCAGTAATCGTTCTTTTATTAACAAGTAGGGAAAGTAAACTGTGTTGGAGGCTCTACGTTTAGCGAAAGTGGTAAAGTTTGGCGAAAAGTGTTCTTCCTTCGCAGGCGGATAAGTGTAAACAATGTAGCAAAGTTAAACGTCCGTGTTGAAAATTAGCACGGTTTTTGAAATTTCCGCCAGCTACTAGTGTTAAAACTTCGGAAATCGTAAGGTAATAGTCTTCTGATGTTTTGTTAGCAATTTTGGAGTGAACTTAGTGCAGGTAAGTGAAATATTTTGAAAAATAATGTGGACTTCCAGAAATGTGTTTGTATATGTGAGGAAGCCATTTTCACTGCCATGACAGGGATTCCTTCCTATATGTCCTTAAGAAAAACTCACCACTTTGAAAGGTCCAATTCTCCGCTCCAATACCAATTTGTAACAAAAGCTACGCATCAATCACTCATGCACTATTAAACTTTTAATTTGTCTATAAATCACTCGAAAATACTTAATTCTTATGCTTCAAATCACAAAATAAAATTAATGCACTTTGCTTTCCTCGGCAATCACTTTTTATTACGGGAATAGGTTGCCAGAAAACCATATTCAATCGCGGTGTATTTTTTATTCACAATTCAAATTAATTGAAAAAATCGAACACAACTAATAAATTCATTGGAATTAGGCAACAAAGCATGCATTGGTAATAATTGAGCCTTTCAACACTTTCCTTATCTGAAGATTGTAGCGCATAAACTTCAATATACTGAGAAACATATAAAATATACGTCTTACAATAGGTTAACTATTTTGGCAACACTTCTGTTGTTCTACAGGCAATCAGAGGATGATGTATTTGTGTCAAATCATAAGTGGATTGATTTGCAAAGGGCCTATTCTGATTTTATCATACACTGAGAATAATATGAAGTAAAACAAAATGTAAAAAAGCCTGTAGCATTTTCAATTTCGCGTTTCCTTTTAGCGATTTTTTGCGCATAGACACTAGGGTGCGGCTTATTTTTCAAAAGTTCTCAAAACCAAAAATTGTGCTTTTATGAATTCAAATCATATATGAAGAGAAACCTCAAAGTTTAAGAAAACAATATTAAGATTTAGGGTGGCGCAAGCGTCTTAAGGTGCAAGTTATAAAAAATGGCCTTCAGTGAAGTCACCATAACTTCGGTTATTTCTAACCAATTTTGAAACTTTTAGCATCATTATTTTCAATATTAATTTTATGAAAACTTTGTAGAACATCAAATTTGTCTTAAATCAAAAAGTCTTTGTTAAAAGTAGTTTTCTTGAAAATTTTCTTCATTTAACTGAAAAATTCATATTGATTGACCAAAACTTCATAAACACTCAACCGATTTCAAATATTTGTATGTACATGTTCTTGAAGCAAAAAATAGTTGTTTCCATAGTGTTCATACAACACATTTTTCTAAAAAATGGGTTTGGCTTAGTTTTGTAACAAAAACTACCCAAAAACATGCTTTTTTAAAGAAAAAACATAATTTCTTTGGATTATTTAAGTTACTTCGCCAAAAATTACATTTTTCCTATTAAACTTCTGTTATTAAAGCATTTTGTTTTAATTACGAGTTGAATAGTGCATATATTTTTTAACATGAGCAAATATATTATTGTTTCAAAATAATTTAAAATCCTTTTCAAAAGTTTAACAAATGAGGAAAGCCAGTTTCAGCTTTAAAAATATTGTTTAACTGCAAAAATAAAAAAAAACGACGTTTTTCGTCAAAAATCATGTTTCTGTGCAGTTTTTGATGAATAGCTTAGTCAAAACATTTTTTCAAAGTGAAATGTGGTGTATGACAAGTTTGAAATAATTAATTAAGCTTCTAAACCATGCAAAAAGATTTGGAATCTGTTGAGTATTCATGAAGTTATGGTCAAACAAAGATATGTTTTTGTAAAATGAGAAAACATTCGAAGTAAACTACTTTTTATTCAAACTAGTTTTGATTTCGCACAAATTTGATATTCTACAAAGTTTTCATAAATTTAATTTTTAAGAAAATGGTGTTGAAAGTTTCAAAATTGGTTAGCAATTACCGAAGTTATGGTGACTTTACTGAAGGCCATTTTCTATAACTTGAAAATTTACCTTCAAGACGCTTGTACCCCCTTTAAATCTTAATATTTTTAGCTCAAACTTTGAGGTTTCCTTCGAATATGATTCGAATTCATAAAAGTACAAGAGTTTTTGGTATGTAACCCATTCAAACGCAACTCTGACATTCAAGTTATCCGATAATCGTGTTCCGTGGATTTTTCTTGCAGAGCACAATATTATGAATCAATTAACCATGACGTCACGCTGCAACTTCTAGGTTGGATTCGCACTTGCTGCAAGTTTATAACCGAAGTGCTGCCATAGTGAGATTGAATACAAAAATATATTCGATTAAATATTTATTTATTATTTATTTACATGAAAACGACATTAGGCAGCGTCTATTCAAGACATAACGTTAAAATGTACAATTTTCGACCATTCCCCCCTCCGCAACGGTCTTTGCATGAAAAAAATAAATGTGTTTGAGCCTACTCCCCCTCCCCCTAGAGCGTTATGTAATTTGTGGACGGCGCCTTAGTCTGCATAAATTTAGTGGCGTTGTGTATTCAATTTGACTCTCTGCTATTTTATTTATAACTGCAATTTTGTTCTCAGTGTAGTCTGAATTTTTCTGCGTTGGCCCTTTCAACGAGTCGAAAATAATGAGTGACGTTTAATTTCAGGATTTGTCAACAAATACGAAATGTTATCATTACATTAACAAGTTTTTGCGCTGTTTTGGATTGCCGAAGTGAACAATAGAAATTGCATTGCCGATAACAAGTGCCTCGTGACTTTGGTGAGGAAAAATAGAAGATTAAGAGAATAAAATAATGTTTTGTGTATAATAACTAATAGATGAAGAGTGCTCAAGTGTTGTTCAGGTGTCTCCTGCTGATTGTTGTGTTCTATTGTTGCGTAAAATTGCCCTCTCAAAAGTTCAGCTGCTTAGACTGCCGAGAATACGTAAGTTCCCCTAATTGAATTGTGAAGCCCCGTTTTTTTTTTTCATTAGTTTTGGACACACCAATACATTTTGGACCCTAAAAAAATATATATTTCGGAGATCCGGTATTTTTTATCGTTTTATCGTTTGACAACAAAGTCCACGACATTCTTTGTATAATATGATAACCCATAGTCTAATCAATCGATTGACAATGGAAAACCGAATAAGGTACCCCGGGGCAAGTGAGAATCCGGGGTAAGTGGGGCGTTTCGTCATAGCTCAACTAGGAAAAGTTTTTCATGGGGGTATTCTTCTAGAAAGTTGAAGATACAATGACAAGGAATGTATTTAGTACTAAACATATTGTTATTTTTATTACCATGTGGTTCATGTAACAGTTGTCAGTTCAGCGCCATTTTCAACTTGCATGACAAATTGTGACACGTTTCATGTCTTGCATTGACTCGCAAAAAATAAATGTGTTTTTTTTAATCGAATTTCCATCAGTAAGCTATAATTTTTAGTATTATTACAAGCTGCTAACGATAAACCAGTATTTTGTTTTCATTTCATATGAAATTTTCGATGGTCTATCTTACCCCAAAATATATTTGTACCTGGGGTAAGTGGGACCTATCAAAACAAAAACCAGAATCAAAACTTTTCGTACACGTTTCATACATTTTGCTAGAGATTAGCACTAAAACATTCAAACAAATAATTTTTATCAAAAAAGATCAACCTCAAATTACGTAATTGCATAAGAGGGAGAAGAAAAGTGTTATTATTCTTTATTTTTTATTTTTTTTTTTGAAATACGACTTCAAAATTGAACAAACATACAGCTGAAATTTGAAATGCATCATGTGAACGATTACTTTTCTATGTTATTTGAACTTTATTTGTTATTTCTACCAAATTAAGTAGTGATGGAAAACAATTCCATCCCATAAGGTGGTTTTCTGCCATGCGTATAAATAATAACAAAACATATTTATAATTTCGTCAATTATTGATTGTTTATGTGCTACATTTTAATTAACAACTTATAAATGATATATTTTGAACATGTTTAATTCCTCTCTACGCTTTTATTGAGGAATTTTCAGTTAATATTAAATGTGAGGTGACATACTATTAAATAAAGGGTTTCTTCCTAAACGTTGGTTGATCCCTTATGTACATCAAATATGTACTTAAAATTGAAAATTTATGACTTAACAATCCTATTTATTGTAATGGTTGACTTACTGATGTGGATTGACGCATGAAACTGGATGTGTCCCACTTGCCCCGCTTAGCGAGGTAACTGCGTCTATTGGCTCATTCTAATACTTTCTTCCAAGGTTTTCACAATTTCGAAATTATTCGATTAGTTTCATGCACACACCAGCAAATATGTTACCAAAACGTGATTGTGTTGTTGGATTTGAAAAATACTGACATTTGAAAATTTTATTGAACAATTTGTTTGAACTATCGTTTTTTTCGTTCCCACTTGCCCCGCGGTACCTTAAATTCTACGCTTTTAGTTCAAAATTTTGAAAAAAGTTTTTGTTTACATTTAAAAAATTCTGACGGTTTCAATTTCGGTGCGTAACGTGTTGTAACGGTTGAATGTATATATCGAATAAATTAAATTAATTTCAGATAAAATAAACACATTTTCTATGAACAAACGGTTGATGCAGGTGCGGAATTGTCCTATTTTTTTAAATGGATACGGAAAATAAAATACACCCAAAATTTTAATTTAAACCAAGGGGCGCAAAAATCTCGAAAAACAGAATGACTATGTTATTTGGACTAAAACCAATGAAACAAATTAAAAGTGAATAAACATGTGTTTTAGCCTGAACTTAAGCATTTGGTACTATAATTGGGAAAGGGCTTAATAAGGACCCTATTTATTTGTATTATCAAGAAATCGAAAAAACCTCTGAGATCAAACTAAGTCTAATCTCAAACCGTCTTATTGATATTGTTGGAATGCAAACTGCTGGTAGATCAATACTTTATGCTTTTAAGAATTTTTAACCCTATATATGTTCAAAATGAAAAAAGTCCAGAAACCGTTTCAGAAAAAAGTTGTAACACCCTCTCAAAGAGTTGGATTTTTTACCTTAATGGAGCCTTATCAAAAAAAAAATATGGAATTGATCAAATTATTATGTTATGGGATGAGATTTAAAGATATAGTGGCAAAAACAGCTTGTACACTGTAATAAAACTGAAATCGTAATTGAGCCGTTGGATTCCTCCAAGAGTATTCTTATTAAAATGCAGATTACAGCAACTCATTTATCATGATCCATCCCATCATGTTTCCGCACAAAACTGCCTTTCACATCACAAATCATCCCCAAAGTGACCCCCGGGATCACTTCCATACAACCAAAACCTAAACATAACGCATACACCGATCCTCCCGGCAATCAGCAATCATCCCGAGAATTACACGACGATCGCCTGTCTAGCCGTTTTTATCACCACCGACCGCTAGTAGCATCACTTAGTACCTATGCATACCGACAATTACTACCGAGTTTCCGTTCGCGTCGCGTCATCCCTTTTTATTTGATCATTTTGAATGTTTGCAATTTGTCAAGTACACGGCCGAGCCGCAAGCGCACGAGGATGAACCCGTGCGAGAGTGCAGCCGAGCAATCGCGCGTCTAATCACACCAACACCACCATCACTGCCAGATGATGATGGTGGTGGAACCGCATTCGGATCAGATGATCGAGATTTACCTTCAGGCGCTGCGATCGCTTGGGAGAAGTTGAACTGTAACATCGAGTAACGCACTAACCTGTAGCCGCCGGGTAGTAGTATCGCTTGGATAGGTGCGGATGGCTTTGAGGAACTGCTCCTCCGCCACCGCCGGTGGACATTAGAAGGCCGGGATGTTGATGTTGCGGCTGTTGAAGCTGCTGGTGGTGATTGGGATGTTGTTGATTCTGCTGCTGCTGCTGCTGTTGATGGGACTGTTGATGGTGTTGCGAAGGATTCGGGTGGTGGGGCTGGTGGTTGCTTTGAGGCTGGGATGTACCGGGGAGTTGATGTTGAACGGCTGCTGCGATGGCGATGCCGTAGTGGTTCTCGTTGTAGAGCCTTTGGTAGGACGGGAAGGTCCAATTGCTGGCCAGGGAGTTGGATCGCTCTAGGCGAGAGGGATGGGAGTTGCTGGGATTGTTGGAGATGTGGTTCTGGATTTGCTGGGAGATGGACCAAGGGTTGGAAACGTTGACAGGGGGGTTTCTGGGAGGGTCGTTGTGGATGGATCTTTGTTGATCCTGGCTACGTAGATCGAGTTCAGATTCACCGGGATCATCTGAGTTGCCGACGCTTTGAGCTATTTCGTCGTCGGGTTGATTGTTGGATCCGTGGAGACTTTCATTGGTTGTATTGTTGGGGCCGGTGCTGCCATCACCTCTTCCACCTCCACCACCACCGCCATCGTTCATTTGATAGTAATTGGTCATTGCAGGACCACTGCCGGCTTGCTGTTCGTCGTAGTAACTGCCGCAGGCCGTTTCTGTACCCATTTCTGTAATATTGGCCCGGGTGGTCGTAAATTGACTAGAAAGTTCTTTTTCTTCTTCTGATTCCACCCGCACACTTAGCCACTGGGAACGAACGGAACCTAACAGTAGTTGGTTGGTACAAACGCGGCAGGACACTTTATAACTGACCGGGGCAAGTTTTTTCACCTTCGAGGCGAATCTAGCGATTTACGGGCCCCAGGCTCGTTACTGCCACCGGCGAGGATTCCACAAAGCGACGCTCCTGTAGCGATAGGCCTGACATTGTGGTCCAAAATGCACTCGCGATAACTCACACTTCACCAACGCGAATTGACCTCCTCCCACTATTTGTTAGGAAAAACCGACGCAGCGGAGGAACAACCGTAGCTAAAATTCACTGTGTCTTCGTCCTACTCAGAGGCACGCTGCTGGCCACGAGCTGTCACTGCGTTTCGTTTCGCCACACTCAAGCAGAAAGCAGGTAATCGTATTTATTACTTCCCGAAAGGTCAAAAGAAGGCAAGTAGCGCACAATACGGCTCAGTTTTCTGCGGAAAATTTTCCACTGATCACTAATCACTGTTCCCGATTAGATTGAGATCTTACGTTTTGCTGGACTCACTAAGAAATTAGATATACACGAGTGGAAGAAGCACACGAAACCTGATTAGCCCTTCGCTCAGGCTTCTCAACGGAGTTCGACTTAGCGATTAGTGCAAAGAAGTCGACTTCCAATCGAACTTCCGACAAATCACAAAGCCGATCTGATTCATGACCTCAACATCTATATTTGGAACCTTCTCAGCGCATCTGTACAGGACACTAGGAAGCTTCCAAAACTCGCAGTTAGCCAGATATTCTCCCTTGGGACCGTTGAACGCGTTAGGCTCACTATCAATCAGAACTATTCCAGATCACTTTCACACAATTGCTAGCTTTTGTGTTAATCCTGCGGAGCTGTAGTAGTCCAGAAAACTCGACTGATTAACTGTGCTTCCGGTAAGGAACTGTTGCTCACGCACGGCTCCATCTCGTCCAACGGCAGAGGCGGCGACCCAGGGGTCTCCCGGAGAACTGCGCACGAGCCATCTCCCCCCAACAATGTCGGGTCATGCTTGCAGGAATGTGCCCCCAAAGATGCTACGCACAGGCTCCCCCTCCCACCTCAGCCAATTCACTCCGGAAATAGCACCCCTGAATCGCCACCACACTTCTTCTCCACCAACAGAACACCAACCCGTGTGTAATACGCGCGCTGCTCTCGAACGACTGTCGACGGTTCTGACTGAGACTGACTGGAGGAACTGGAGTGCTCGCCCCCCGAGTGCGACAACAAACGAGACGAGCCACCCCATCCATCCCCCTTGGACAAGGGAAGCAGCAAGGAACCGACGAAGGAAGCCCAATCCACCCGCCTCCCACACGCAAACCCGAGTCCTGGTCCCCTAGGTCTCGGGGGTGGAGTTTTGTGTCACGCGGATCCGGACACGATCAAGCGGCATTATAAATCTAAAATATATGCGAAATACAAGTGGCAGACCATGTTTTTCGTGCTGTCCCGGTCGCACACCCAAGCTATCTCTCTCTCTTTCATTCTATCACGCTCAAATTCTACGGCACCGCTAATAACAATCAACAAAGCCGGCTTCCAGTCCTTTGCATCCCTCGCCGGTGATGTTCGTGAATGCGATTCACATGTCGTCGCACACCGGCACACGGCTCTCCGACGATACCTACTGAGTAACCGAACTGACATCAGTCAACCAGGTGTAGGGGGATGCGATATTTCTACTAATTTCGAGCAACTGATTCGCGTAGATTCTGTAAGCTAAATGCAATTTATCTTTTGTAGCGATTTATGTTCTTCCATAAAAATGTTCCTAAGTATAATGGAAATAATTAGCGTCAAACTAAACAAGTTCAACACATAACAGTGATATTCTGATTTTTTTCGCATAGCAATTTTGTGAGCACTCGTCTCCTTTTGAAATTCAACAAAATAACTAGCAACTCTTCAAACAGCTTAAACAAATATCTTGCTATTTTTTGCATCTGTTCTCATCCACTATTTTAACACTGAAAATAATTTCAGTTGCTCCCGTCAGTCGTTTCGAATACAACGGCTTTACTTCCCTTCCGAAGAAGTTGTTAAGTCATAAGTTACTATTTCGGGGATGGGAATCGATCCCAAGTCCTCGGCGGAAAAGGCGTGTGTTCTAACCACTACACCAGATCCGTCTTCATCCAGTTTAGTGTTCTAATAAGCATTCCCACAGTAATAAAGTTTTAAACCAATTGATCGCTTTTGCATTTGATTATCGAGAAGTGAAGGAAATAATCGACTCGAAAAGGCCCTCAACTAGCGGGATTACAACCAATGACCCTGAGCATGGTATTGCTGAATAACTTTTAATTTGTTTGAAATACATACAATTATAGCCCCGTTTTTCTCTGCATTGAATTTGCGCAATGCAAATTTCCTACTTCGTCATTACGCGAGAAAAGGACCAAATAATAACGAAGAAATTCACTGCATTTGAAACGTCTACTGAAGGGTATTTTAAAAACCCTCATGAATCGTATCTCGACTAACATTATAAAATAATTTTCAGTTGAGATTAAATTGTTAGTTCAACTCCGTTTGTTAGTAATGTTCTAATAGAAGTTCGTAGCACAGCTCAAGTTTTCATGAATATTGGTGATGGTTTCCTAGTCGCTGCATTGATTCCTTTGAATACTGATCTATATCAGAACAATAACATCCTCTAGATCAGGGTTTCTCAGCCGATGGTCCTCGGGCCCCTAGGCCGTGAAGACTTCTCAAGACCCCCCTTTTTCCAATAAGTGTTATTTTTGTATTGATGAATAAATGACAGGAATTTCTAAGTCGCTTGTATTGCAAGAATTCATTGTTAGTGGAGTTATATTTTCAATGTTAAAAAAACGACTATTTAATCTACAATATTATTGATAAAATAATTCTAATGTAATTCTGCTTATATGAAGCTACAAGCCAAAGTTTCAATGTAAGCCGGAATACAAAATTAATATCTTTTCTAGCGACACACGTAAAAAAGGCTTAGCATTGTTAGGGCTAACATATTGATATATTTCACCAGTTCCTTGGTGAGATCCTCTAAAAGTTTCTGGGGAGTTTTTTAGCCAATTATTCACAAAAGTATTCATCAGAAATTTAAATTAGATTTTTAAAGATATTCATAGCAGTTATCCTTGAAAAGAAACAAAAAACGAAAATTTGAACGAGATTTTTAAATAGTTTTTGGTAATATTTTAAAAGCTATAGTCTGGTTGCTAACAAGCCTTATAGAAAAGTTATTTAGAATGTTCAAAGCTGCTTGCAGAGCTTGAACACCAACATATTTTCGAAATATTTATTCACGAGAACTTTGCAGATTCTGCTGCAACTTCATTCTAGGTACTCCTGTGGGCGAATCGCGAAGCGCGATTTCTTCAGAGAAAAAACAATTTTCTTGATAGTGAATAATGGAATTTCTTCTCTTCAAATAAATTGTTCGCAGGAATTCGCCTGCTAGACATAAGGGCGGTTCAAAATTCAAAAAAAAATTAAAAATCTAATCTCTCATATCTTTCTTACCATCCTTGCCATAAAATAGAGTTCTGTAAAATTTTCTGCTTTCTAGGTGGCGATTTAAAGGTGGCTCAAAGACGATACACGTCTATGTCTATACCAACAAATTATGAAGATCGAAGGTACCTCTGATTTTTTTCCCGCTAGAGATCAGTATTTGGTCATGATCGAAAGGTTTTAAAATATTTAATTGGCGATATTTTTTCATACATTTTGTATAACCTAGGAAAACGTGGTTTTCATGGGCTGTATATGAAAAAAAAAAAATTAAAATGTAAGAGGTTGTTTCCGAGATACGACCGCCAAGTTGACGTTGGATAACGTTAGCTTCTTCTATTTCCTGATTTAGGACCGTCACGAACTTATGAAAGATTTACCTAGAAATCTAAAAATCTAATCAATTTTCAAACTATTTGTTGCATGTCAATTCTGATCTATTATGGATATTGAGTGTTATTATTTGGTTGGTTCGGTTAACACTTCAACACCGACAGAACCGGTCGATGGAAGAAGAAGCATGGGCGGTAACTTTTGCTCTCCAAATAAACAGAGAAAGAGTTTTGGGTGATCTGTTTGTAGTATGAAAATGATGTCCGTAATAGGGAATGCATCACCAAACTCGCAACTAATCAATGATCATGACTGCGTGACAAGAAAATTATGAATGAAATGGATCACTTGGGAAATGCGACCGTTCCTTATGAATAATCCCAGAGATAATCTTATTCTTTAGTCCTTACATTTAATAGATGGAAATAATATCCTTAGGGGCCATCCATTTATTACATAAAGGTTCATGGGGGGAGGGGGTTTCAGATTTCTCACGCGCCATACAATTTATATCAAAGGGGGCTGTGTACAAGACCCGATTGCATGACGTTAACTACGCTGCGTCCTCGGAAACAGCCTCAAATTGCCGTATTGTCAATTAATCAATTATTGTATGATGGAATGAGATGAATTAAGAGATTATAGCAAGTATGTGGTAAACACATTAGGGAATATTATACAAATAACTCTTTAAAACACATTTGTTGGCTCTCAAAAGGGCCGATTGAGTTGTTGAATTTGCGTAACACGGACACATTTTGACGGCGCACTGGTTTCAATCCTCCTCGCCTGTTGAGATTTGCGGTGCGGATGACGATGTGCGCTTCAAAACAAGCGGCTTTCGTCGATTTTATTCAGCCATCTCGAACAAATTAGGGAATATTACACAATCAACTCTTTAAAACACATTTGTTGGCTCTGAAAAGGGCCGATTGAATTGTTGAATTTGCGTAACACGGACACATTTTGGCGGCTTTGGTCGATTTTCTTCAGCCATCTCTAACAAATTAAAGAATATTACACAATCAACTCTTTAAAACACATTTGTTGGCTCTGAAAAGTGCCGATTGAATTGTTGAATTTGCATAAGACAGACACACTTTGACGGCGCACTGGTTGCAATCCTCCTCGCCCGATGAGATTTGCGGTGCGGATGACGATGTGCGCTTCAACAAGCGGCTTTGGTCGATTTTCTTCAGCCATCTCGTACAAATTAGGGAATATTACACGGACGGTGACGGCTGTGCCGCTCGATCTAATGAACCAGAATGACCACGCTAGCTTCCCGCATGGCAATGACAGCGGAGCACTGGCTGGTAGCGACGATTTCTGGCCGAAAACGATTATGCTGACTGGTGCACTCAAATGAGCGGCTTCAGTTGCTGCGGCTCCGAAATGCGTGGTTCTTCGGTTCTAATGCGTGTTGTATTCGCGTCCTATTGAAAACTGAACTGAGGACGCGAATGACTCTCGAAATTTGCTTGCCGACCGTGTTCACAGTCTGACGGCAAAAAGAAGAATGAGGGAAGAAGCAGGGTGCGGTGCGCTTTTATAGTGGGAAGCGGAACCGAAAAATGTGCTTGAACGTGATTGGTTAGATAAGAAAGGGGTCAACATTTTACGATATTTCAATAGTTTGTTGCTAATAATCAATAGTGTCCTCCATTTGGATCGACGCGTAGATAAATTTCCAATCGATTCATGGATAAATATTGAAAATCTATCGATAAATGACTGAGTTATTAGCGGTCAAAACCTGACCATTTTTCGTTACATGCTCAATTTTTCGTTTTTCTGAATTGTACCCCCATATGTTGCCGTAAGACGTTATCCAACGTCAAAAAATAACTAAAAATAGGAAAACATAAAAATTTTACCGATGGGCTTTAATTCCGATTATGAAAATATACCCCAAATACTAAACTCTAGTAGAAAAAAATCCGAGGTAAATTGAATTTTCATTATCTGCTGGTTGGGACATAGCATACGATGTAGGTTTGTATGGTAATTACTATGGAGAAATTTTGAAAAATGTTCCAAACACGTTGGTACTGGAATGTAAGTTTAAACTTATCATCCTATGGTGAAAACTCATTTTGCAAACTATAATAAAGATATTTGCTGAAGAGAGCAATTCAATCCGACACATAGGGGAAGAGAAATTAATGATCTCGTTTGCTATTAGTAAGCTTCATATGAGATTACAGCCCTGTAAAAAATCTACAAAAAATCCAAACAAAATTAGCTCAAAGGTTTAAAGAATGAATTTTTATTATGGGATGATTAGCTTGTACTAACATTACAGTACTAACGTGTTTAGAACATCATTTAAAACTCCTCCATAGAAATTTGCATATAAATCTACATTGTCTTTGGGCCACCTTCAAATCACCACCGTAAAAGCTGGAAATTTCACAGCACATTATTTTATGGTAAGGATAATAAGAAAGATATGGGAGATTGGATTTTCAAACTTTTTGAATTTTGAATCTCCGTACTGGACATATGTTTGAAAAATTTCTTGAAGGTTTTTTCCGCTGAAATCTTCTCAGCTAAATAATTTATTGTTTTCGTTCAGAAGTATTTTTTTATCAGATTCTTGAGAAGATGTATCATTGTAGAACGTCTAGTACTGGAGCACTAGCGCAACCCTTTGTGCTCATCAAATAATTTTATCTCTCTTTTTATATTTTTTCCCATATAGTAAAGGTTGAAATCTTTCTGTTGATGTCTTTTTTTATAGCTTAGGTAGTCCACTAATGACAACGGCACCCTACTGTATGCCAGTTAAGTCAAATTTGGGTTATCCTACAGAAGAGCCGAATTGTGTGAAAATAGGTCAAAGTTAGGTTGATTTGTTGAATTATGGCTCCATGTACGCAGACAATTGATTTAGTCTACGACCCACTCTTTTTCATTCGAACAAAAAGGAACCTTGGGCCAATGCACGCTAACAAAAATCTAGTTTGCCAATAAAAAAGGCCAATGCCTAGTTAAAAGTCAAAAATGTACTAATCACCAAATCTTATATTTTTCGTAGTTCAATATAGTATATTTTTTCTGGATTCAAGAGAAATATGAATTGAAAATGTTGTGAACAATATTCACACCGAATTTTCTCGAACTAGCGATCTGAAGATTGGCCATTTTGGATTGTTTCGCGTGATTTCATGTTTTTTGAAACGTAAATTAATATGATCGTAGATTTTGATGACAGCGTCAGTCACAGACAAGTCTGCTTTCAAACGCGAGGGGAGTTAAAAAATCTGACCTAATGCTGTTAAATATTCGTTTACCGTTTTAAAGAGCAAGTCGCAAAGAGCACCTTCCGCCAAACCAATGCATTAATTTTACAATGTTATGTTTTTTTCGATCAGTCTTGTGTTGAACAATGATTTGTTCAAGAAGTGCACGATTATTTGACTAGTGCCGTTGCAATTCGATTCCGTTCTAGCTCATTCACGGTCCTCGGCCAAGTATTTATGTGAAAAAATAACAATGATTGAAAACTAAGTGAATGAAAGTGTAATAGCTGTTCCCATCGTGGTTTTGCGAGAAAATGAGCTAATGCGCCAGCAAGATTCTATCATCCCCAAATAATCTGTAACGTTGCTTTTAAATTTCAGCTTTGAGTTTATGTTAAGATCAAAATTGCACCACGCTCAAGTATTGCCAAAAAAACGCGGGACACATGGTTATCCAATTCAATCGTTTCTCAAACGCGGGGCACAGAAACACAGCACTTTACTTACCCGATCTGACCCAGTGATCTACCGGAATAACTCTGGCCACAGGAACATTCCCGAAATCCATTGACCACTCTTAGAAACTAAGTATGTGTACGGGTACACTGACAAAAAAAATAAATTCGATAAATATTCGCTGAGCGATTAGAGTTCAAGTTATTTTTCTTTCACTCAGGCCTATAGGGTAAATTGGTATAATGCACCCCAACCGGGCAATACGCCACACTTCATTTTCAAGGGATTTAGGCTTCTTTAACACGTAAATATAATAACATATCTTAAATATTCGCGAAAAAAATGATGTTGCGCATATACATAATATCTTTGGGAAGTATGAACAACCAATAGAAATACCAAAAATATCGAAAATCAGCTTTTTGGCGTAAAATTTTGGGTCCTATAGACAAGCCTCGATGTAAATGAAGCCCATTCTTTAATACTGTACTTATTACAAAAACTTTTACTGGAAGACGACTGCTAATGGACCCTTTTAAGCTTAGCAAGTGGTGGAATTCTTCTTTGAAACATTTCTACAACGCTACGGAACTTCATCTACGGGAGGGGCATATTGCCGGTTTGTTTTGAAACTTCAAGATTTGGACCATTTACTGAATACGTCTTATACTCTTTTTAGAAGCTACCTGGCATGAGAATGTTCCATGCAGAGCATGACCAACTAAGTAAATAACACTTTGACACCAAAAACTATAAAAGTAATGCATTTGCCACTGCGATATAGCAGTTTTTCCTTAGGGGGAGGGGGTTTCATTCACTGTTTTCATTTTGCATGGGCTTTTGACGTTTACTGGCCTTGTTGTTTACAAATTTTGGGAAGGGGTGAAAGAGAGAGAAAGATGCTTGTGCAGAGCCCCATAACTGTGGAAGTGCTCATTGAACACTAAGCTGAGAAGCAGGCTCTGTCCCAGTGAGGACGTAATGTCTAAAAGGAGAAGAAATAACGCTATAAGCATTCCAGGGAATGAAATTTACAAGGCCCAGATGCAGCTATAGTTCTGTCAAAAGGACAAAACATCGAAAGCAGTCAATTTTCAATATGGATTCGGAAATATTTTCCAGATTGCTTTTCCCATATGTTTATATGATATGAAAAACGTTTGTTACATGGTGAGCCATGAATTCTTTTGGAAGAGAATCATTCTTTCAAGAGATTTTCGTTTCCTTCCAATTCTGTCCTTTCGATGTGTTGGTTCTTCAATGTTTTGGCATTTTATAATTCAACGTTTTATCACCCAACCGGAAAAAATGCATATCGCATACCCTTACTCTCGATGACACCGACCTAACTGACTGACACGGTGCTCCCATGACCGTTATTATCAGAAAAAAATCTCCATCAAATCTGTGCTCACCAGTCGATTTCTATAGCCAAGCTGCATGTCTGGGCAAAATTTTAAAAAAATCGTAGGGCCCGTTTTGAAGTTACGCCTTTTTGAATGTGTAAGTCCACTAATTCTAAGAAAATCTGAGATATTTAAACGAGTTTTTATTGGCCGTGATTATCACAATAGATATAACATTAAAATTTGAATCAAAGTTGGTTTATATAGTTATTTGTAACAACTGAGAGTAGTTTTGAATGAGAAGATAGACGAAATTTGGAGTTACGTCCTTTTGGAAGTGTAACCAATGAAAACACTAATTTCCAATAGATTAATTAGGTATTCTTTTAGGCAGGCATTCCGTTATGCATGTTCAAATGTTTTCAATGCAACATTGCACTTATAGGTCGCCAAAGCATTTCACAATTGATTATTTTTTCAAAGGCTCAAGCGCTGTAAGGCATTACGAAGCAATTTTCGTGTCATTATTATTCATAAAATATTGTTATGACTCAACTAGCTACCTTGGGCCTTCCCTAACCGAGTGGTTAGAGTCCGCGACTACAAAGTAAAGCCATGCTGGAGGTGATTCAATTCCTGGTCGGTCCAGGATCTTTTCGTTATGAAAATTTCCTTGACTTCCCTGGGCATAGAGTATGTTCGTACCTGCCACACGATGCAACAATGGCAACTCTGGCAAAGAAAGCTCTCAGTTAATAATTGTGGAGGTGCTCATTGAGCACTAAGTAGAGAAGCAGGCTCTGTCCCAGTTGGAACGTAACGCCAATAAGAAGAAGCAGAAGCTACCGGCTATTGCGGCTAATTTTGTACTGCCCCAGAGCATAAACTTCAATTGCTGAGTAATGCACAATTGACCAAACTATAGAACCAAAGACACATTAAAGACCTCCATGTCCCTTGCAGTTGCCCAAAATTTTATGGCTGATAAGGTAATCTAGAATGTCGTGAAAAGTGTACTGCAATCTGTCAAACTTGGGTACCTTTTGCACTACCGAAGGACCAAATGCAATACTAGAAGTGGTACCCAATCTGGGGCCGAGTGTGACGGACCTGATATTCCAGTTTTTTTTTCCAGTTGAGTCAGTCGTCGGGTGTAGACGCATTTTTAAGCGCTCCGTAGTTATTTTAAATTATTTTTTTTTTCCTTCTTTGCTGTTTACAAACATCGCGCGCGACCGGTAAAAATGCAGTGCAGTGTTAAATCATGCAATATCAGTGACGATCGCTTCCTATGGAAGTGCGAGTTCTGCTTTAAAAATTACCACGCGGCATGCATTGGTGTGCAACGCCATCAGGAGAGTTTTGTTTTATCATATATGGTACCTCTATGCGGCGATTACCAGCATAATTTGAAAACTGGAATTGACACCCGCAAAGTGCTCCATCAACAGCAGCAGCTAATCGATTCAATTAGAGCACAAACTGACGCCAATCTTCGAGTAGCCGCCGATCTTAAAAAACTTAGTGCAATGGGGGATTTATTTGACCAAATTGAGCATCAACTGAAGGAATCGGTGTTGTGCATGAATAATAGCACATCGGCGAGCGTGTCAAATGCTGTATCGGTATTATCGCGTGTGGCCGAAAAGCATTCATCAGAATATAGGAATGATATGCCCAGCAACGATTTGATTGCACTAAAAAACCATTTGACTGGTCTATTAGATATTTCAATGAAATCTTCAAAACAACATATTGAAGATTTTGTAGAGGCTTTGACGGTAGATCTGACTGATGAATTAAAAAAGATCTGTACCGAGGTTCAGTCTTTGAGTAGCCTAACCATTGAGATGGCTGCTCATTGCAACGAACACAATGCTAGCATTGGCAGAGACCGATTTGCGGAAGATGAGTCACCGCCAAGCCTATTACAAGAGTTGGCTGAAACTGCTGATGTAAACTCTGGTTTGAGTTCCGGTACCGCAGGTTCACCGCCCAGTTTAAATTCTGAATCAAATAAAAACAAAGAAGACAACTCTGGCTGGCGACTTTTAGGCACGAGGAAAGTGTGGAAAGCGAATTGGGCGGAATACGACAAACGCCAACTCCACCGATTGAATCAGCAAAAGCAGGCCGAGAAGGCCAGAAGGCGATGTAAGCGGAACGTGACACGCAAAGCTACAACCAACAGTTTGGGTGGTAATGTGAACAACGTTTACAACAACAGTTCTGTCAATACTCCTCTCCGCTTAAATTCTATGAACTCCCGCCGTACTGTTTTCGGCAATCGCAGGAATGCCAATGCTAATAATGCAAACTCTTTCCACCTTCCACCCGATCGTGAGCTACTTGCAGCAGCAAAAAATCAGTTTTCACGTCCACCGCTAAACTACCAACCAACGATACAATTTGAAAAAAGGGAAACCATGAATCCCTACCAACCAAGCGCCCCCACAACTTCACGAAACATGCCACAAGGAACTTTTTCAACTCCATCATCCTACGTAGAGTGCCCGTGTAGACACACGTGTTTTCGCCAGAACTGACGCTCTCTCCAGAGGAAGCAAATTATGACGACAATAATTGTGCGGAAACCGATGCTCACCAGGACCTGATGACCTCTCAGCCGTTTACGCTCAACCTGACGATCCAATAGTGGGTAATATTCAACAAATTGTTCTAGGTAATATTTTAAATAATAACGATGTGTCTAATGAAGGATCTGGAATTTCAAGTAATGCTGTGCAAAGGGGTGTGTTTCCAAAAACTTCTTCAGAAGCTACCGAAATTTTGGTATATTGCCAAAATTTCAATCGCATGAGGAGTGCATCAAAAATGAACGAAATTTATAAAAGAATAGTAACTTCATCCTTCTCGGTTGTTTTGGGTACTGAAACTAGTTGGAACGAAAAAATTAAGAGTGAAGAAGTTTTTGGTAACGATTTTAATGCATTTAGAGATGATCGCGATCTGGTTCTTACCCAAAGAATGTCTGGTGGGGGAGTTCTCATTGCAATATCTTCGAAATTCAATTCAGAATTAATTGTTTCATCAAAATATAAAGAGTTTGAACACGTATGGGTTAAAGCACATATCGCCGGTGAAACACATATATTTGCTTCTGTGTATTTTCCGCCAGACCATGCTTGCAAATTATCATATGAAATTTTCTTTCAAACCGCTGAAGAAATTTTGTCGCAGTTTTCTCCAGAAATCAAAGTGCATATCTATGGCGACTTTAATCAGCGTAATGCTGATTTTATTCGTGATTCCGAAAACGAAAATGCTCTGCTGCCGGTTGTTGGTGAAAACGAATCATTACAACTTATTTTTGAAAGAGCTGCATTTTTAGGTTTAAATCAAATCAATCATGTGAAAAACCGACAAAACTGTTATTTGGACTTCTTATTCTCAAACATAATGGAAGATTTCTGTGTGAACGAATCTCTTTCTCCACTATGGAAAAATGAAGCGTTTCATACAGCTATCGAGTACTCAATCTTTGTTCATAATTATCATAATTCCGACTACTATGACTTTGAGAATTTCTTTGATTATAAAAATGCCAATTATAACGGCATCAAACAGAAATTGAATAGAATAGATTGGCAATCCGTTTTGAAAAATCAGGAAGATTTGGAGTATGCAGTTACGGGTTTTTATTCAATTTTGTCGGAAATTATTCAGATGGAAGTTCCACTCTTGCGGAGACGTCGTAGGAATGGGTCAAAAAATCCTGTTTGGATTAATAAGCAAATAAAAAATTTGAAAAATCGTAAGCAAAAGGCTCATAAAATTTACAGACAACAAAAAACTCAAGAAAGTTTAGAAAATTATTTGTATATTGTCAACCAACTTAATCAGGCCATATCCACTGCACTTGAAGAGTACAACACAAAAATTGAAAATGATTTAAAATCTTGCCCTAGGAATTTCTTCAATTATGTTAAAACTAAGATGAAGTCTAATA
This sequence comes from Aedes aegypti, assembly GCF_002204515.2. Taxonomy (NCBI): domain Eukaryota; kingdom Metazoa; phylum Arthropoda; class Insecta; order Diptera; family Culicidae; genus Aedes; species Aedes aegypti. The sequence continues at coordinate 70,242,828 of NC_035108.1, read as the reverse complement.
ACTTTCCATCTAAAATGACATTGGATAATAAAGTAGCAGATAATCAAAATGACATTTGCAATCTCTTTGCTGATTTTTTCCAAGAGACTTATACAAACTTCTCGGATAATGACCGTGATTTTGAACACTTTTCAAGTTTTCCTGATTTTACAACCGATGTCGGCGTTAGTCAAATACAGGTGCAAGATATTTTAACAGGACTGAAGAATTTAGATTCCACCAAAGGATCAGGGCCTGACGGAATCCCACCTGCTTTACTGAAAAACTTAGCCAATGAATTTACAGCACCATTATTTTGGCTGTTCAACATGTCACTTGAGAAGGGCAGATTTCCAAAAGAATGGAAAAGGTCATTTCTTATACCCATTTACAAGTCTGGTAAAAAATCTGATATTCGAAATTATCGTGGAATTGCTATTATTTCATCCATTCCAAAACTATTTGAATCAATCATTAATAAAAAAGTATTTAGTATTTAAGTATTGTTACATCAGGAGTTCCCCCAGGTTCACATTTAGGCCCATTGTTATTCATATTGTTTGTTAATGATATTTCATATGTGATAAAACATGTTAAAATTCTTATTTATGCTGACGATATGAAACTTTTTATGGAAATCAATAGCAAAAAAGAGAGCGACATTTATCTGAATGAAATAAGTATATTTGATAAATGGTGTAGTAAAAGCTTACTTAAATTAAACGTCAAAAAATGTAATCTAATCACATATAGCAGAAAACGTAATACACCACAGATTACTGTATTTTTAGAAAATCAAGACGTTCAAAGGTGCGATAAGATTAGAGATTTAGGTGTTATATTAGATTCTAAACTTACATTTACTGACCATTATAATACTATTGTCCACAAAGCAACCAATATGTTAAGCTTTATTAAGCGTTTTAGCTTCAATTTTCGGGATCCATATACGATTAAAACCTTGTACATTGCTTATGTAAGATCAGTTTTAGAATATTGTAGTATTGTGTGGTCCCCACATATGAAAACACATGAGGATAGAATCGAATCAGTACAGAAGCAATTTCTTTTATATGCCTTACGCAAATTAGGCTGGACAACGTTTCCACTGCCATCATACGAGGCTCGATGCATGCTTATTGACATCCAAACTTTAAAGGAGCGTCGCGAATTAGCCATGATTTCATTTGTCAATGATATAGTATCGCATCGTATTGATTCCACCAATCTCTTATCTAGTTTGAATTTCTACACGCCCGCCAGACAGTTGAGGAATCGGAATTTGTTCGCATCAAACAATCATCGAACTAATTATGCCAAGTTCGGCCCAATAAATCAAATGATGTCTCTTTATAACCAGCATTACACAGAAATTGATTTGACCATGTCGCGAACGAAGCTTAGGCAATATTTTAATTCCCTTAGATATAATACAACATAGTATTAAGCAAACATGTAGTCTACAATTTGATTGACGAAATAAATAAATACAAATAAATACAAATGATAGAACTCTAGACCACTGTCAATAGTTTTGTGATCAGTTGTAGCATACATTACTACATTTATATTTTTTTTTTAAATCTACAATTTTACCATTGAGTTTCTCGGTCTTTTCGTTTTCACAAACACGTAAGAGCTCTGTATAAATGCAATAGTGAAAGAATTGTATAAATCAAACAGTCCATTCTCATGGTTTGTCGTGAAACAAAGCCTCAGTACTTGAAATATGCTTACGAAAAGTAAGAAAAAATCGTTATTATTTGGTTTTATTGAATTTAAAATCATAACACTTTCAGAGCTTTATGTTATATGTCTCCCTTGAAAATCAAACTCTCTTGAGAAGATTCCATACCATAACTCCAAATTTCATTAACCCGAGTATCATCACCCTGAACGCACTATTACACTGAATGCTATTGTCCCGGATATATAATTACCTTGTATGACATTGTCCCGTGAGAATGGAATTCGAAGTAATGCCATTCTAGAAACTGGAACTTGCGAAGATGGTCTTTGGGTATTCGGGGTAATGGAATTCAAAGTCAAGGGGTATAATTTTGAAAAGATATATAAAATATGGTTATAACAGAGTTGATCATGGACTTTACGTAAATTCCAATTAGGATTACCGGAAAATCGTAAAATGTTCTGTGACCCTGTAGATTACCTGCTGGACTATATACCAGAATATGGTTTCAATCCTACACAATCTAAAGATTTCCATGTACACTTTTATTTGTTTTCGATCGCAGAATGTGCTTGTGAAGTAAAGAGCTGCTATGACTAATCACAAACGAAAAAAAGCATACTTTGGGAGTCTCACAAAGTTTTCCAAATTGACAAAGACAAACATTTAAGCTCTATAAATGCTACAATTTTGAACTCCATTAAACAAAATAATAACGGATGTTCTAAACTTTGCATTGTTTTCTTACATTTTGTATCGCTGCTTTCTACGTTGTTAATTTTATTTTATTCCATACAATGCTATCCATAACCGAAAACTTAACTCGTAAAGTATTCCTTGACGTATACTTCGCTTCGATGTACAACAGGTAACAATAATTGCATGTAAAATAAACTGAATCGTGAGTACAGCTATCCAGAATATTGTGCTACAAGAACTAATTTGGTTACATGATGAAATTAGCTCCGTAATGCCTTAAAACACTTGAGCCTATGGAAAATCAGTTGATTGTGAAATACTTTGGCGGCATATAAGTGCAATGTGCCATTGAAAACATTTCAACATGCTCAAAGGTATAAGAATACATAATTAATCTATTGGAAATAAGTATTTTCAATGGTTACGCTTCCAAAAGGACGTAACTCCAAATTTCGTCTATCTTCTCAGTCAAAACTCTCCCCAGAATTTACAAATAACTATATAATCCAAATTTGATTCAAATTTTAATATTATATCTATCCTGATAATCACGGCCAATGAAAATTCGTTTGAATATCTCGGATATCTTTAGAATAAGTGGACTTACACATTCAAAAGGGCCTAACTCCAAAATGGGCCCTACGATTTTTTCAAAATTTTGCCCAGACATGCAGCTTGGCTATAGAAATCGACTGGTGAGCACAGATTTGATGGAGATTTTTTTCTGATAATAACGGTCAGGGGAGCACCGTGACTGACTGATGAAGCTCAATCGTTGTGCTTGCTTGCAGTTTCCTCAAAGGTAACTGGGGGTTGAAGCGTTTGGAAATCTCATTCTTCGCGGGACGACAAAATCCTTCCTGGCGAGGATGAAGATGCTGCCCTTCGTTCCGTTGTTGAGTCGAGGAAAATTATTTGCCTTAGCACGTTTCGTGGCGCGCGTTTTCCAGCAGTCGTCGTTGAATTGCGTTGCTAAATGGTTGCCAGGTGGATCAATTAGAAGGCGAAGGAGCGCGACTAATGGGGTGATTTTCCACCTGGGATCGGTGTGGTTGCATACTTTTCGGGAGAAAATTTCCCTTAGATGTTTGATGGATTTCATTAGATGTTTGTTCTGGGAAAAAGGTACTTCTTGGAGAAGAGATGATGAAGTTTGCAACGAACAGTGTCGAGCAAGGTTTCAATTAAAAAGGAGATGAAGAAGGGGTAATGGGCAACAATGAAGCAGCATTGGTTGCAAACCATAATTTTCCATTAATGTTGAAGAAAGCAAGAAACTGAAGTTTAGGTACCGTTATTTGGCTTTTAATAAAGCAAGAAGTTTCCCAAATAACAAATGCATGGCTTCCCGAGGTAAAAACAACGTCTTAAAACCATCAAATGGTCGAATATAGCGGATCTTTCAAGCTGCTAAAAAGTTTAAAAGTTGCCCAAGAATAGCTTGTTTCTGAAAAGTTCTTTTCAAATACTTCGTTTTGTTTCTAGATGAAATTGTATCCCTTGCAATTTATTGTGAAAGCTACAATGAACCCAAAACATTCAGAAGCAGCTACGTTTAACCCACTTTATTATAATGAACAACTTAACAATTTATGCAGACGTCCAACCGAAATAATGTCTTTGGTAAAGTTGTAGATGGGAGGAATTCACCTAAGATAAGCTCAGTGGCCTTCCTTAGCCGAGTGGTTAGAGTCCGCGGCTGCAAGGTGTATGGGTTTCATTCCCGGTTGGTCCAGGATCTTTTCGTAATGGAAATTACCTTGACTTCCCTGGGCATAGAGTATGTATCGTATTTGCCATACGATAAACGAAATGACAACTTTGGCAAAGAAATCTCTCAGTTAATAACGGTGTAATGCTCATTGAACACTAAGCTGAGAAGCAGACTTTGTCCCAGAGCAATAGGAATAGCTCATATCAAAATAACCAGAAAACCATTCATTCTGAAAAATAGATCGATTGGTCACCAACCAGTAACCAATCGAACAAGTTTTTAGATTTATACTCTTGAAGATTTGATTTTGGGCTTCGTTTCACCTCCACCTTAAAGCAAGACAATATTGAAAGAAAACTGTTTCAAATATAGGTGCCGTTGAGGATTGGTTAAGGAAGGTATAAGCATTTTTTTAAATGAATCAATTCTACAATATAAATCGTTTTCTCATAGACAAACTGATAAAAGTTTTGCGGTCAATTCAAAACTACTGAATTAATTTAATTTAAACTTTAAGTATAGACCTTATCAGCTATATTATCTCACTTCTTGTCTACTGATGAGTACCTATTCTCAATTTAGTTGTCTGAGCTGAATATCAGAAAAATGCAATACATTGTATCCGTATCTGATTCTCCGAACTGACATGAAGTTCAACCGGGGCCCCACATGACCGTCCACGGGACTATTAGTTCCAGCTGAGCTGTCGTTCGGTAGATTCCCTACAACTGGCTCCCTGATATCTGGACACTTGCACATGCATTCGATGGCAGTTGTTCGTCTACTCTACATTTCCAAGCCACACAGCAGGGCAGACCGAGCGGTGTGATGGGATGATGACTAGGTAGCTACGTCCAACGCAGCAACAACGATCCACCGTCGACGAAGAACGAAGAGGTGGACGTCCCGACCCGGAGGAGAAGGCGCAAAGTAACCGACGACGAATGCTGATTTCACGTTTTCTCGACACGTGCTGCGACATTCTCGCCGGCTTTGCTGATAATTCTATCGGACTCGCTCACCGCAAGCAGGAAGCTCTCGCTTGCACTCGGATGCGCGAAGCGATGGCGATGACGACCCACTGCAATGCACTCTCTCACGCTCAAATTACTTGTGTCATAAATAAGTGCCAGGAGCTACCATTAGCATTGAATGGCGAATACCTACGTTCGGCAAACGTGCCGTCGACGGTTGGGATGGACGCTGCACTGATAACGATTCGGTGCGAGCGTTACGCTCCGTTAGCTCAGATACGTGAGCAGAGCAAGCTGCCCTTCAAGTGTACTGTAGCGCTACCTAACGACGAGCACCTGTAATCAACATAGCTCTCTCTCAACGCTCTCAACATGCGTTACATTGATAACCGCTCTCGTGCTCATGGAGAGAGAAAGTCACTCTCTGTTTTGATGAATGTTTACACATTTGAGCGAAATTTTGCAGATATCAATGTTTTGCGAAGCATTTTTGTCCGTAAAAGCCATTACTCCTGGCTAATAAGATAATGATTTGCTTATATACGATCCGTCAATTTATATTATCAAAGATTCTATTTCAGCCATGTACTGTCGTGTTACCGTGACGGCGTTATGCTCATCGCAAGTCGTGATTTTCCCTAGAGAGTGAAACGTGAAACGAGAACGGCCTGTTTCCGTCGTCTGCCGTGCAACTATGGCAACAACAGAAGCAAAAAAGTGCCATCTCTTTCCCTTTCATCGATTTCACGAAACATAACACAGGTAAGTGAAGCATCTACGAACAGTTCCGAGGATTCGAGGGTGGGTGTCGCACTGGGCCCTGCGGGGGTTTATCCTTTTTCCCGTGCGACGCCAGGCAAAACATTGCACGGCCACGTGACCCGGAATCCGATTTTACCTGTGCTGCCACGTGATTTGAAGGAAAGAGAGTGATATTAAGAGCGGTACGAATGTGTGTGGCGGAAAGTTTCTGTTTCTGTTGTGGGTGTGGATGCAGTCGGTGACGCCGGATTCGAATTGATTGATCTCTCCATTCAGACGGAATGGGAAGCTTGGATGAAGTGTGTCCACTTGAATGTGGTGAGGATTGTTTCATGCGGTTTGTGGAGTTTTTGTTTAAAAATAACGATTGTAATGTCTAATTTTAGGTTTCGGCAGCAGCGGAGAGGTGGACAGAAACAGACGGAAGAATCACTATTGAAGGCTTGAAAGCATGGTGATTGCTCAAAACCGGATTGGATTAAACCAATTAGTTCAATGATATACTGCCCATAAACGCATAATTGTCTCATTTGAATAGGAAATCCAGCAAACATGGGACTGACATGCGTTTATGAGCAGTATACACTCTTAAAAATAATGAAAATTACAGTGGACGTAATTTTGGATTTGACTGAATGATACATGATGTAAGTGATGGAATGACACAAAAACGTGTCCTTGTAGATGTATTGAACAAAATAAGTAATTTTACATGGTAAAGGACATGAAAACTATGGAACTATGATGGACATTTCCCGAATCAGACACTAACGTATTTAAAAATTGACAAAAATTTACGTCATTCGGCTCGCTTCTTTTATGTGCATCCCAAAAGACGTAAATCACATGATTTTTTGGTACTGTGTAGCTATAATCTATTTTATCATTAAGAGGGAATTATCCAGAAGAATACAATTACATTGATATTTTGATTATCACGTTTTAAATCTAGTAAACTGAACTCTGTACACTGACACCTTGATTAACAAAGTCCTATTTACGTTAACTCAATTTACGTAACACTTTTTACGAAGTTCATAAATAGAACTGATGCGAATAAATGGAAAATTATGTATTGTAAATAATCTGATTTTGTTCAACTTATGCTTTGTTGTTTAGTTCAGACATATTTAACCTATGAAATATTATAAGATATTATTGATCTTGCCTGCCATAAAACCTAGAATATTCTGGAATATAGTATGTAAATCTACAAGCATGATCTACGAACCCATGACATTATTGAAAATGCAAGTAAGTTCAGAGCAATATGTGCTTTAACTTAATAGTTGTATTGTTATGTTGCATTTATGAGATGAACTGAGTCATCCAAAAACTTCCTGGAACATAGGACACTTTGGAGGATCAAGAACATCGGTATAAATCAGTCAGAGTCTAAGCCATTATCAAAAGTCATAGAGATACAACTGATAAGGTTTGCAGCTTCTTAGGCCTAAATTCATTTGAGTCCTTAGATGACCAAGAACATCGGAACTTATCCATATAATGTTCTGTTCACCTATATGAATGAAGAGCAGCAAGAGCAATAACTGACGAAATACACCTTCAAAATAATCCAAACGTCATTGTTACGTGAAAACATACGTGATTTTTTCCATCGCACTTTCCACGTAGCTCTTACGTTAATCATAGGTAGCCCAGAATGAACGCATGAACTTTTGAACTTCGTCCATTCCACCGTCGCTAAAAGTAAGAGCTACGTGGATTTTCCGGTAGGCTTTACAAAGCGTTTCAATAGGACCTAGATGGTTTTGCATTAAATTTGACTTTAATAAAGACCAATCTTATTTCTAATAGGCTTTGGAAGAAAACTAATTCCCAATTGGAAAATGTAAACAAACTTAAAAGATTGTGATATTTTTATTGTCAATCTGAGCATTTTGAATCCTGTTTCCCCAATTTTGTGAGTTTGGTCTATCTTGTTGTAGCCTTTGCGTGCTATAATTGATAGAGGTTATAAATCACGTATAAAATATGAAGTAATGCAGGGATTCTTCGGTATTCAAAGCATATTTACGAAGTTCTTCAAAAATCAAGCGGGCACCATCTTAGGATTTGAGCTCAACACAGATAGGTAACCTCAGTAAACATTACCGTGTCCTTATTTGGTGGTTATGAATGGTTTAGTGATCTTTATCTTAGTCAGGTGAAGTGATGGTAAAATTAATTTGGAATGATCTACGTGATTTTTACGTAGCAATGACGTTTGGATTTTTTTGAGTGTAGTCAGCTGAGATATGTACTGCCCATAAACGCATAATTGTCCCATGTGAATAGGAAATCCAGCAAACATGGGACTGACATGCGTTTATGGGCAGTGTAGCTGCAAGACGCCGTACATTGGTCCAGACCTAAAAAATCTGCTGTTATTCATACATGTTGGTGCTCCCAACCTAAACAAAAAACTAATGTTTAGGTAACATGAATCTCTTTCAATCGATTCCTTAATCTTGGAAGCGTTTTTGTGCGAAATATCTCCCGTCACTCCGGGGTGCGTTATTTACAGTAGGTATAAAAAAAGCTATTATTCCATGATTTGACGTACCGATTTGCTTCGAATTGCCGGACGCTTCGAAAGCCGAACAATTTTGAGGAATTATTAGATATTAGTAGATTTAATGCGCGCCACAAATCGAAAGAAAAATCAATCCTTTTAGCGCAAATCTAAGAAAATCGTATGGCTATAGATCTCCAATCTATTATTATTATCTCTTATGAATTTATGGATCTGAAAACAAGAATTAAGGGGGCAGGATCCGTTATCAATTTGAGAAATTTCAAAAGCAGTTTCCGTGCAAAATCAAGAAAATTTTCAGGGAAATGTGTTCACTGTATTCTATTCTCCAACCGAAACAGAGTAAACACATTTTCAGCGAATAATTTTTAGTTTTGAACAGAAAAACTTCTTTTGAAGCTTTGATGATGACGATGATTACGATGACGGAGCGTTGAACGTTAATGTTGTGCCTGGGTGGCGTGAGACGTAGTGCTTGTTAAACGGGAGAGTAAGATTTTTTTCGCTTGTTTCTTTAGTATCGTAGATTTGAAGCATTTGTAAAGTTCTTAATTAAGGAAATATCATATTTTTTTAAGTTTAGTTGGGTATACAGTATGGCCCAGAAAAAATGCGAAAAACTTCATATAATGTTAACGGTATTTTTATATGTAAAATGGAAACGGAACACAATTTTTTTTTATTACAGGTATGTTCCGTTTTAATCAAGTTCCGATTTTGTCATGTTCCGATTTCGTCAACAAATTATTCCGTTTTTATCAACACGAAAAATATATTTCTTTTATTTGAAAAAATGCTCAGAATATAAACAAAAAGCTTATTATTAAGCAATTCAGATGTTTTTCAATACCCTCAGGGTTGATTTTTCTACATTATGATAGTGTTAAGCACCTACGATACATATACCTACCACGTACCAAATCATAAATATACGATTCAATAAGGTTGGACTTCATCCTATCCACTAATCAATTAAGTTATCAATCTTAGTATGATTTATTGGACAAGAATGGCGCATCTTTCAACAGTCGAGAGTTGCTCTGGCCATGTCCTAGCAACAACTGGAATTTCTGATTAGTGGAATAATTATTAAGGAGAGTTGTAGGGACCTCTCCTTTTTATTTTTGTTAAGATTGTCAACCCCTCCATATTTTGTACATTATCTTTTATCTCTGAAAGTCGATAGAATTGCACAGATTATAGTAAACAGCCCTTGATTAAGTCCTGTTCCAATGGTAGGGGAAGAAATTCAACAAAATTTAGCAATCTATTAAATATTTTGGAATCCCATACAATAAAATTGCATCGAGGGATTTCCCTTCGTTCCCTTTTAGGCTGAAATGGCTGACAATTAGATAAATTGTTGATGCTGGACGTTCCCACGCATGTTCGCATCCCAAATTTACTGGGATATTGATCTTTGAGCAGACATGCACCTCTCCTCCACATGGAGACCAAAAGGATAATTGAGAGTTTTATACCAACTGCCCTACGCTTTAAAAAAAAAGTTGCAACCAAAAAGTTCTGATTTAGAGATACTTGTTCTGGAGTTTGTACACTTTTGTGCTTTTGATGAACTTGTTTGATATTGCTTTACTAAACAAAAAACTAGAACTTTAGTTTGGTATAGTGCCAGCCTATTCGTGATCTAACGCAAAGCTAAAAGGCGAAGCTAGCCCTGTCCTAGAATCACGATTGATGTATCGCAGTTGAAGTTAGTAGTGCTTACTTTAGAAGAAAAATTACTACAGTTACAATCTTATCAGTAGAAAGATTTTGGCAATTCAAAGCACAGGAAACCGTAAATATCAATTTGAGTTTGCAGAAATTTCACAACATAATTATTAACATAATACTTAACCGCCAGTCACATGTGGCCATAAATTAAAAAAAAAAATGCTTTGGCAAAAAAACTTTCAGTTTAAATCTTTGGAAGTGTTAATAACAGGGCTGCCCAACGTACGGTAGGCCCACGAAGAGTTCGAAGATTCTCCTCATATCTGGCCCGTTGACAACTCTATCAACTTGTATTAGCACTAACTAAGGCCGATATACTTTCATATTCACTCAATATTGTGAATTAATCAAAATTTAATATCAGATATTGAAAGTATTTGATTGCAGATACATTTTCAAGCATCATCTTTTGCATTCCAGTAACGGCGAAAATTGCAAAAAAAAAAAAAAAAATTTCTTGTTGAATTTCTCTTGACAAAAAAAAAATGATCAGCTTGACCCACTTCCTTGAGGTTATTTTTACAAATATGACCCATCTCATGAGTGTAAAGTACATTTATGTGATTATCGTTTGATAGTTACCAAGAAAACTAAAACTATTAATGAGTTATCGCAGAATCATATTGATTGAAGTCTTCAATCAGCTTTCTTTGCGAACTTATACGAATGAACAATCTAAATGCTTTTCACAGCTCCTAAGCATCAATACAATTCAAAATGAGTATTATCCTGAAAAAAAAAGTGCAATTTTCTTTTAGAGTTTGTAAAATATTTTGTCTGAGAAAATTATTCCGTTTTTGTCAACTGAAAATTGCCGTTCGTGTTGATAAAAATAGGACATACCTGTACTTGTATTGTTTTATCTGTTCAGAGTCTGTTTTTCGCTTTGGACATATTTTTACCTGTTACTTTCTCATTACTAGAGAGGATTTGGAAGAATACTTTCAAATTTCATCATGCAGTCATTGAGTTCAATATCTATAATATCTGAAAGCTTTTCAAACATCAACGATGGTGTGAGATTTTTTATGAGCCTTGTCTCGAACATTCGCCCATCTGAAATGTCGAAAGGGATTTATAATTGGAGCGCTGGAGATTTAAGCATATTTTAGAATAAACGACTCATTCTGCAGAGACGTGTTTAAATCTCTCTATAAGTGTAATAAAAGCTCTGTTTTGTTCATCTGTTGTTCATCTAAGTTGTCTCTTACCAAAGCAAAAAAATCTTTCTCAAAAAAATTCTATACACACTTAGATTTTTTCTCGTTGTTCGGTAAATATTCTTACCGGAAACGTACTGTAAATATATATTTTACTGAAGCTTCGGTATTACAAACTTAATTTACCGAATGTCCTTGAATAAATGAAAAAATCAAAACAATGTTTGCCCACTTTTACCGGAATCGTCGTTTCATTCACCGAAAAAACAGTAAATCGTTTCGATTCGCCGTAGACTGTAATTTTTTACCGTACATCGGTTCATAGTGCTACAATGCTTTACCGAACAAATGGTAATTTGAAATTTCTGAGGCCGCCATATTTGTTTCGAAGTACTCGATCGTATTGCATCCGGTACTGTCTAATAGTGTTTAAAAAAAAACTACAGCAACAGGATGAGCGTCTGTTACTTCTTATCCGTAAGTATGAGTCATGATTGGTGGAATAAAATGTTTTCATTGTTACATAAATGCGATATTATGTTTCCGGATTGCAGCGTCACATTAACGAGCACGGATGACGGAATCAATGGCACCAGAATTGTTTCCTTAACTGGCATAACTAGCTTGTTCCTGTGGCGCTAGATTTGCAGCATATCCCACCTTCACCAACAGACAAGCAGTTGTAGAATCTGATTAACAACGGGGCCTAATGTCAGACGGAACCTTCATAGGAGCGAAACTTTTGCACCATTCGCTTAACTAAACGGCTCTGCATTGCTGTAACCTGTTAACAGTTGAAATTTATAAATAGTTCTAACAAGTGCAGACGATTTGAAAAGAAAAACGCGAAATAAATCGATTTATTATATTTTACATCAATATAAACTTCATTGTTTTTATTTTTTCATCGATCAGCCTGTCCGATTCTGACTGCTTGCTGTTACGATGCGTTCGGTAAATTATTTAACAATTCTCTCGGTAATATTTCACGAACATATTGTAATTTTTTGACAGCTGCCTGTCGATGAAAATTACAGATTGTTCAGTAATTCTTAACTTTACCGAAAGCATTACCGAGCGCTCAGCGGTTTATATTTCGGTAAAAAAATTACCGGAGTCGGTGATATTTTCTTAGTGTGTAGATCTCTGTTTTTATTTTTAACTAGTGGTCCCGGCAAACTTCGTCTTGCCATCAAGTCATCAAGTAGGCTGTTGAAAAATGTCATAGTATCTCCAATACAAAATGACATATTAGTACTCCCCCGTTTTACCAAATTTTCCGATAACTTTCCTAAACTTTTTCGAAACACGAACACGTCGAAGCCCTTCAAGATGACAACAGTGAAAGAATTGTACGAATCGGATGTCCTGTTCTCAAGTTATTTCGTGACATACAAACACCACTCCATTTTTATTTATATAGATATAACCTTAATAAAAAATAGAGACACATCAAACCCATAAGATACAAATGCTCTCAAAACCATGACCGTGGCAAAATATTTAACTGAGACCATGAAAAACACGTTGTCTAAGAACTCCTCTATCCTATGATGCCAAACAAACTAATATTTTCATTATTTAAGTGCAGTGTTGGGATTTTGATCAGAACAAGCCGTCGAACCATATTCGGAAAGTGTAACAGTTCACCAACCATAACAGTTCGTATGAATGTAAACATTCACTCTCTCGTCTGGCACGTGGCACGTGAGCGATGAAGAGCAGCAACTTTCACAGATTGCAGCAGTATCGAGCCATTCGGGTGATTTATTTGCATAAAATTGTTAATAACTTTCATATTTTCTGGTAATTCAGCCTTTAACAACCTAATTATAATCTACTGGACCAATGAACACCCCTTTGGTTGCAAAACAAAGCACAGAAAACAAAAAAATATTCGCCTCTTTTTCTTGATCAGAATGAGAGTGGGTCAGCGAACGTTACAAGTGTTGACACACAGTGATCGGGGCCAAACAGTGGATGGTGTGTGTCTGTCTTTTTTTTTTCTCGTGGCTCGTTAACTTTCACGAACGATAAATGTCATGCGTGTTATATGAATGCAGGTGGGTAAATGAGATGATGTGTCGCTCATGTGTCAATTATCATTAAATTTTCGAAAGCCTACAAAGTATATATTTTGGCATTTACTCAAAGCCTACACTGATACACTGATCGCTTAATATGCTTGCCTATTGTCCAATCAATCGATGAACAATAGGAAACCGGAGATATTTAACGCTTTTTGACAAGAAATTTAAAAAAAAATGGCTAAGCGTAGTCCGCAGCTGGAAAGTAATCTGCAAAAAAGATTGGGCAAGAAAGAAAGGAATGATTCCGCCATCGAAATTACTTGAGCAGTCCGCAGCTGATGAGGTTTCGTAACATCGGTAACGCCTACCGTGCAAATCAAATGGAGCTGTGACTGTTCCGTGCGGGAAAATTTTCCGTTCAATTATTCCGTGAGTATTATGTAACCGGATAATCGCTTCAATGTCGCTTAACTATCGCAGCGCTGGACTGGCGAACGCTTTGCGGTTTAGTGCTCCAGCGACGCATGGAAATATCCTGTGTCGTTCGAGCACTAACATGAAAAGGTCGGCAGAGTCCAGCGACGTTTTGGTCGCGTGAAATAGTTGAGCGAAGATTGTGTTCGTTCTTGATTTTACCTGCACTGACAATTAAAAGTGACATTGCGCTCCTAAGAGATACGTTGTCAAAATGACTTTGGTAAAAAGCAGAATTTTATCTTGAGCGCTTTTCTTGTCAGCTGCGGACTACGCTCTACATTGATTTTAATAATTTTCCATGCAGAAACGATTCATGGATGTATAGAACAATCCTATCTATCTAACCTGATTTGGTGTTTTGATTTAAACTGGGAAATTCGTTGGAAAACGAACCAGAAATTCTAAAATATACAGGGGCCCAAATTTTCATGGCTACCCTATATCTTGTATAGCGACTGAGTTTCTGGAAAATAGGACCAGGAAGAAACCAAACGAAAACCTGAAAAAACATTTAGGATTCAATGTGAGACAAATCAATAGCAACAACAAAAAAGGATACAAACAGAGACATAAGGATTTGTTTAGAGAATCCAATCAGACATTTGCTTGAGTATATTTCTTAGAGCTCATTTTTTTTCGGCAAATATTGATCGTGTATTTCGACCCAAGTAACTATAAGTACTAATTATAAGCCCCAAATAAGCATAAAAAATGCATACAGGCATTATAACAGCACTACAAATGCAGACACTTTCAATAACATAGAAACCCACAGCATAGAAACCGTTTTACTGCATCATTAATTATTCTAAGCCTGATTCTTACTTGCATTTAATAAGCAATATATTGGCTCTTTATTCGCATATAAGACATATTTCAATGCTATTCTGTTTTCGACAGATATACTACGTGCATACCACGCAAAATTTAGACTTTTTCGATCTCCTCCCCCTCTTGTCACGCTTTTTTTATGAGTCCTCTAAAAAAATTGTAAGGTGAACGAAATGATTCAGAGTACTTCTCTGTATCGTACAGGGGATAGGCAAAATTATTGAGATAGGCAAAATTTTGCCCAAATTCAAATGCTTATAACTTTATGAAAAATGGATGAAATTGGATGCATCTGGAAGCAGTCGACGGCAAATTTGGTCCAGTTTTAGGAACTTCCTTGGCCATGCATATTGGCCACTGGACACCGGAGATGTTCCGGATTTTCTGAGGTCATGTCCAAATGTCATTTTTTCTGTCGCTTGTATTTTTGTGTGGTGTAAAGTTAGATAGATGTTTGCAATTTTCCTAGAAACTAGATCTAATAGGAAGTTGAATGCCACCGGACGCATTAAGATTGGTTGGAAATCTTCAGAAATATGACCATTTCCGTAAAACTGGTTCCGGAAAGCATGGTCAGTCATGTTTGTATTTCCAATCATGTAAATATTATCCGGAGCTATATCCAAGCGGACACCAACCTTAAAAATGATGTTTCCTGCAGCGTATTCAGAACCATTAGATGCACAGACCACTCTATAGAAGGTTCCAGGTGCCCTGGGGGAAGTGGTCAATTAGGAACATATCCGGAACCATATCAATATGGGCATCAAACTTCATGATTTTCAAAGGTTATGCTTTCCGAAGCATTTCCAGCATCACCGGCTGCCATAACCACTTTATAGTAGGTTCCAGGTGCCCCGGGGGATGTGGCCAATTCGGAACATGTCCGTTCATCTGTTTAGAATCACATTCTACCATAAACAGTAAGATCCATGTGACTTGAAAAATGGCGAGCATTTTCAGAACCACAAGATATAATAATCACTCTATAGTAGACCTATTCATATTTTCAAAAATGTCTGGAAACTCCCCAGTCAACCAATACTTTGATTTTTCATTGCGAAATGAACTTCTGGCCAAAATTTCAGTCAATTTAGAGTAAATTTAGTTGTGCTTCAAATCAATTATGTGTTTTTGGGCTATTTTCAAGCTTTAAAAAATAATAACTACCACACGAAACATCAAAATTTATCGGAAATACTTCTACATAGTAGTTTATCCAATTCTACGAACTTTTGCTGAACACAAGTTTATGATTGGAGCAAGTTTTAACATAGTTTGGTTGAGGTTTGTATCTCGAGGTTCTTGAAAATCTCTTTTTTCGGGAATTGTTTTCACTGAACAGCATGCCTGCATGTAAATTTCGGATTTTTAATTTCCAGACATGATGACAATGCATATCTAAAAGTCAATCCCGTTCAAAGTAACCATTTATCTTACGAAAATAAATTGTAAAAAATAGGTAATTATGAAGCACATTTGTAAATCCACTGTGGGTGAGCCAAGAGCACCACCGTGAGCTTCAATGAATACAAAAAATGAACACGTTAGCACTGCCTTTTCTCAGTCGATGATGATGATTGTTTTCAAATCGTTCTAAATGATCAGTGAAATGCGATCAAAACAATCATCACTCGGAAAGAAAAAGCAATGCTAACTTGTTCAATTCATTCGTTTCCGGTACATGTGGCATGCATGATTTGACTATCATCAGGTTGCGATGCGGTGCTCGATCTTTGGGCATTTATTATAATTTATTGCCTTTAGCAACATGTAATCTGTTGATGGTCAATGAATTCATAAATGTTTTATGTTTAATTCCCGTTGACTAGGGCCTGAAAAAATAATACCAATGCATGTTTTATATACCATGTATATTGAGAAAACTGTAATTTATGGGTACAGCGGAGTACAAATTTGGATCAAACAATGTTAAAACTCACTTTAATCTTGTTAGCGTGTTCGACAAACTTTAACAGAATAGAATTAGCTTTCAAATAGTGGTAATAGCAAGTGGTTTTGATTTTCCACATGCTAGTTATGATTTTTCAAACCTTGAAATAAGCCCAAAAACACATTTTCAACTTGAAGCATACTGAAATCTCTATCAAATGAGCTGAAAATTTGACGAGACATTGTTCTTAGCATGAGAATTCCGAATACTGCTTGACCGGTAGATTTCCAGACATTTTTTTTTAAATATGAACAGGTCTACTCTATAGTATATTCCAGGGGCTCCTAGAGATGTGGCCAACTCGAAACATGACCTCATCCCCCAGGGCCCATGGAACCTACTATACAGTGGTCATATAAATAAGTTGCGCTGTAAATACTTCTATTAGCATCACCTTCAAAAATCTTGATGTTTTTACCCATATTGATGTGTTTTCGGACATGTTTTGAATTGGCCACATCCCCGGGGCACCTGGAATCTACTATAAAGTGGTCATGGCAGCCGGTGGTGCTGGAAATGCTTCGGAAAGCATATCCTTTGAAAATAATGAAGTTTGATGCCCTTATTGATGTTGTTCCAGATATGTCCCTAATTAGCCACTCCTCCCAGGGCATCTGGAACCCATTATAGAGTGGTCTGTGCATCTAATGGTTCTGAATACGCTGCAGGAAACATCATTTTTAAGGTTGATGTCCACTTGGATATAGCTCCGGATAATATTTACATGATTGGAAATACAAACATGACTGACCATGCATTCCGGAACCAGTTTTACGGAAATGGTCATATTTCTGAAGATTTCAAACCAATCTTAATGCGTCCGGTGGCATTCAACTTCCTATTAGTTCTAGTTTCTAGGAAAATTGCAAACATCTATCTAACTTTACACCGCACAAAAATACAAGCGACAGAAAAAATGACATTTGGACATGTCCTCAGAAAATCCGGAACATCTCCGGTGTCCAGTGGCCAATATGCATGGCCAAGGAAGTTCCTAAAACTGGACCAAATTTGCCGTCGATTGCTTCCAGATGCATCCAATTTCATTCATTTTTCATAAAGTTATAAGCATTTGAATTTGGGTAAAATTTTGCCTATCTCAATCATTTTGCCTATCCCCTGTATATCTATTATCTTTAACGATTTTTCGTCTTCATTACGATGATTGTCATATTTTGATGCTTTTTATAAGATGATGAAAATTCCTCATTAGCGTCTTGAATTTGCGACACTGGTAATGTTGGATTGTTGGAGTTCTGCTCCTTTGCTTCTTTGTCCACAGCAGATGAATATTGCTATAGTGCAAAGAGACCAATTCAAATCATCATTTTTTCCGTTATAAAATCTACGATAGTGGTAGTGAGAAGATTTATGTTTTGCTCCCTCTTACCAATACATGCAAACATTTAGCACGTGACTTATCAGTTAAAAAACACCGGATAGCATGCAAACATGCCCTATATGCGAATATAGTGCTTATATAATGCCTGTATGTATCAGGCTTAGAAGCATCAATGATAAAGTAATGTGGTTTCTATTCGGCGAATTTGCTGTAATTAGGCGTGTAAGCTTTTTTAGTGCTATTATAATGCCTGTACACATTTGTTTAGAAAGTTTTCTTCAGGTATAACCTACTGCTAAGGTTTCTCAAGAGTTCAGTTTTTAATTACATTCCACCACGAATCATATATTACATTCCACGAATTTCTCGAGAAAGTCCTATGTCCTCCAAAGATGCCTTCAATGATGGTGCCTTAGGATTTGCTCCGAAAATTCTCTTAGAATACGATCAGGAATTACACCAGAGGCAGAGATAACTTCAGGAAATACTTCGAAAAACTCAAAACATAAATAACCAATAATTTCTCCAGGAATGTTTTTACGAAATTTGTGAAAAAAAAATCCAAAACATATTCTTAAATTAAATTGTACTGTTATTTCTGACCATTTTTTTTGCAGAAATTCCTAATGAACACAAGCGAGGATTTCTGAAAGTATTCCTAGATCTTTAAGCTAATCCTTGAGTATTTTGAGCATGAGCATGAGTATGAGCATAGATGACAGTGCAATTCGTAGTTGCTACTCCTTGATTGACCAGAACAATCTAAGTTACACAGAGATTTAGTGAATGGGGCTAGCGATTAGCTAACCCTTTTCGATGTGCACAAACCAAGAGCTCAAATTTTAAAAGTTAATAACAGCGCCGGCCACGTCCTAACGGTTATCAAGGAAGGGAAGGAATGTTAGTTAGACGATTATTGCTACTAGAGACCGAAGAATATTTTGCGCCTCCACAGTTTTCATGGAAAGGATATGCGATTAGTGACATAAGAAAAAGATCTGGGAGACACCAATGCATGGTGATGCGATCCATGAGATATTCACGTTCAACCGAATACACGATATATTTCGAAGCATTTGCTGGAGTTCAACATTTAACTGAATGCTGATGAATTTATGGAATTTGTTTGCGAAATGAATCCAGAAATATCTTTATGATCATAAGGAGTAAAACAAATTTCTTCAACAAATGTAGAATAAGCCTTTAAGCCTTAAGTGTTGGAAGAACTCATGAAGGAATCATTGGAAGATGTGCTAGAGTAACTACTGGAGAAATCAATGAAAGAATTATTTAAAAATCAAAAGAAAATTCTGGTATAATGTCTGGAAAAGTTTTCAAAGTAATCCTTGTGTAAATTATTATTAGTTTTGTTAGATTTTCTGGACATCCAAGCGAATTCATTGAAGAATTTGTGGCGGAGATATGGTTGATAATATCTGGAAGATTTTCCAGGGATGGAGGGATGCTAAGAGAAGTTCTCGAAAGCGTTGCAGAAGAAAATTCTGCAAAACAATAATTTATGAAGCTTTCCCTCGATGAATTTTAAATAAAGTTCCTGATGAATCAATGTAATAATCGCATAAGAGTCTGATAGTTGGAATTAATTGAAATTTCTTCTACACACTCAATCTGTTCGGTTGAAAATAACTGGTTTTTTTTTAACTACCGAAAAAGTCAGTAAACTGAAAAAAAGTCAGAAATCGAAAAACAGAATTTTTTCACTGAAATAAGGCAGAAAGCTTTCTTTTTATATCATATATCGATGTGAAATAAAACATGGTGAAATTTTCTTTTCAATTACGCATGGCGACAGTTTTCATTTTACTGACTTTTTCGGTAGTTCCAAAACCCAGTAAAATTTTACCGACCCCAGTAATTTAATCTAAGTGTGTAGCAAACAGAACAATGAAGCAATTTAAATGAATATTCTTTGTCAGTCTTTCTTAAAATAATGTTTCAGCGTAAAAGCAAATATAACCCAATTATGAGGCAACATTATTCAGAAAAGTAGTCATATTCGCTATCAGCCGAATACAGCAATTTTTGATATTACCCAGCAATCCTGCACACTCACGTCGCTGATAACCGCCACCAAAAAATGACGACGACAGGCTTGGCCCAGGGCTTATCTGGAAGATTAATATTCTCCGGCTAAAGTGAGTGTGATGTTTTGCAAGTTGGTGCTTATCATGTTTAGAAAACAGCCGCTGAATTCTGTTTTTGAACGCAACCTCTAACCCTGCATTTACCAGATTTGCTAGGATTTCGTTCGAAATGCGTGTTAATCATTTCGGTAATTTTCCATCTGAACTTGCATGTGAATTATTATGAGAATAAACTGATATTTGAATAATATGAAAATATTGTTTTAATATTATTTAAAAAATAGGATGAAAGGGTTTAAAGACGGATTTAAATTTTGATTTGGATTTATTTGGAAATTTGATATTAATATAAAAAAATATATATATCTGATGATTTTGAAATCATTTCAAACATATGCAAAATTTAATAAGTTTGAGAAATAAAATTGATTTGTCAAAAGTTCTGTTCACCGTGTACCATAATCAAGCATCCGTCAAAACAAACCATCAATTTCCAGTGGATGACACTCACAAAACTCATCGACTTTGCGCAGGTCCGGCAAATGTCAGAATGTGGTCACTCATCCCATCCCACTCCCATAGCTCAACTGGATTGTTTTGACTCCCGTTTGAGTGACCCACAACAATACCTTCACTGTATTAGTGGACCTAAGATTCTGAGAATTTTCTCTTCAAGAGAGAAACAGTGAAAGCTCTTTCCTAAAAGAAGCTTTTCCACCCACTAACTCACACAGTTCTGGAGTGGGTGGTAAGCAGCCTGACGGAATCATTATTACGACTGTTGTAAGTTGGCCATCGGTGAAACCTGCTGACGTCACTATCGAGAACATTGTCAGCGGTGATGATTATGCGGGTGGATGTTCGGAATGACGACAACAGTTCCCGATGATGATTATGATGACGCCAATGGCAGTGTATAAGTTGTTCGAGGAATGTTTTGAGCTTTGTAGGTATCTGCCGATATGAATGAATGTGGAGGAAAAGTTCACGTGAGGCAGAATCAGGCAGCACCATGTGTTGTTCGCAACAATCTCAGCAATGCCAATTACGGAAATTATTTCTTCCTTCTGCGATGACGACGACGACGACGACGACGATGATGGGTTTGGCGATGGAGAAAAATCCGAGCATCGAACGCAAATGGGCACAGAATGGAATATGTAAATTTTGGTTCACATTTCACCTGTTAAAGGAAGAATTGGGTGGTGGGTCGGAAAGAGAAGAAAAGTTATCATCTACTTTGGAATCGATTAGGAGACTTTAATTAAAAGTTTTGGGTGATGAAAATAGGAATCGAACATCAAGCTTGTGTTAATTCCATTTTCGTCTTGTTAATGGGTTTGTCCATCGAAGTAGAAGAAAAGATAGAACGAGCTCACCATGTTGGGTAATGTGTTAAGTTACCTGTTTCTTTTAACGAATATTGAACAAGCAATAATGTTTACTTTCATCATTCTACAAAGCTAAAAAATCATCAAAACAAATTCCGTCATCAAATCGAATTGAGCAACGTTTATGAATATGGCAAAAAGGTCTGTATTTACTTCCAAAACACAACCAGACATACGATCTGTAAATATTATGATTTATCAGAATATTCATTCCGTAATTTCCTCACCTCAACCAACCACCTCCATCCGAACAGGTTGCAAACTGGCGGTCGAGCTCCCGAAATCTTAGAAAAATCCCACATTCTTGGTCTTGGCGCACATCCAGCGCATAAGCAGCGCCGCAAATAGATGAAAATAAATTGATTCGCCACTTTTCGTTCACAAGTAGCTCGGCTCCAGGCCGCGGCACTGAAACGCCAACGCATCCCTCTTCTCCTCTTCCCGCTAAGCGTCGCACTAAGGGATTTTTGTCGAATTTGGCTGGACAAAAGTCATTTGGAAAATTGTTGTGTATAAGCCACAAGAATAGTTGTGAAATAATGCCTCATACTGAGTTTTCTTTTATTCAGGTCTGATGCATCGGAATATTTTTGGCCAGCTAGATCGACCAAAATAACCCAAAGTGCGTCGTCTACACACGCGGCACCGTCCAAAGTCACGAGTTTAAATATTTATCTGCTGAACTCACAGAAATGTCACATGACCAGCCCCTTTTCCACACAAGCTCACCCTTCTTGGTGTCACCCGAGCGAAAGGAACATCCACTTCCTGGCCCATCTAGTAGGGATAACTGGGTAGAGTTGTTCCACGAGCAGACTTGATCCTGCCCTGTTTTCTATGAATCGAAAACAGGTTTATGCCAAGTAATTTCGCTATTTTTTGAGTTCATCAGTGCATTTTGTTTCGTTCATACAGTACAAATTGAATCGGAGCAGCTGTCAAACTAAATTTGTTTTCATAAATTAAGTCACATAAGATTACAGATTTAATTCAATTAAATCTATACACTTGTATTGTATGCTAATTTACATCGTATAAAATATGGACATATGTCGCCTCCAGTTTTGTATGTATTAGGCTTTTTGTCGACATGTTATAAGGAAATTTTGCACATATAAGTATCTCATAACACAAAAGATGATTCCATTAAGCATTCGTTCATTCTGGTTATCTGGGAAATCTCCCCAGTCTCCCCTAAGGACAAAGTGGGGGATGTCATTTATTCTGGCTAGTTTACGCCGGGACCAACGGGCGCTGCTTCTGCTTTTCCGTTAATCCAATGCCAAGTTTAAGTTGACGAATCCGAACATATGGACGCACGGTATTTCGGGCTACTGCTGCAGTCTGCGTTTTTTTCCCTGCTCGTCTATTTGGGAATGTGTATTTTGTGCCGCCGTAATACTAACCGGCGGCTCTAATCTTATCTTGTTTGCTCGGACCGGGTTGGGGTCGAGTTTTTGGCGGACTGTACCGGACATCGATTTAGGTAGGCTACCACCGACTACACCAGCTGAATGAACAGTTGTGTTTAGAATAATAGTAATTTAGGGATTCATATAGCTGCACATATTTTATATTCAGCAAGACTAAGATGAGGGTCGTGGGTTTGAACTTTTTTGTAAAAGAAATTTTCGCGATTTGTCAGGGCATAGAATATTTTCGTATCTGCAACACGATATGCAAATGCAAAAATGATCAATTGGCATAGTAAACTTTGAGTTGATAGTAGTCGGTAAATTTTTATCAAACCAGTTTTATTTTGAGTTATTTCATCTTATAACTTTTTATCAGGTTATTCGAAAAATGAGCTGCTGTGTAATTTACAAGTTTATTAAATTTGTAGTTCACTGTGAAAATTTCATCTCAAATACTCATACGAGCACAAAGTATCAGAATATCAAAATTGAGCATTTTGTATGAAAATCAGATTTCACTGCTATTTTCTGAACACAACTGTAAGTGGGTAATTATGAAGGCGGTTATGCGATTTGCCTTGGTCATCGTTTCGTTGGAATTTGCAGTACCCCATAATCTGAACGTGAAAGCTATAAGCAGTCATCCAGTACCGGTAGAATCGCGGATCGATTTGGGTCCTTGATTCGATAAGAATCGCATTGCGCATTGGGTGATTGATGGATGGTCTGGTTGGTGCTGTGAGCTCAATCTTGATTCTTTGCTAGCGATTACTGGTTTTTATCAGTGCAGTTCAAGTGTGGGCTTCAGTTCAATTGAGGAAGTTTTACAGACTTTGTTATCATCTCAAACTTTGCGAATTTCACCATTAGATTTCTCAATTGCTGATGGGGTTCGGGAATTATGAATTACACAATTTGCTATCTAACCTTGCATGATGCTCAAAGATTTTCAATCTCAACTGATGTGAACAGAATTGTTGGCTCGTAGTTACCTGTAAATGGAGAAAGAAAACACAAGCATAAGACATTGCCTTTTGATAAAATTTAATTATAAGTAATTTGCTAAAAAAAACTGAAATGTTGCTAAGATTTGATTAAACTTTCTTTCAATTTCTTGTTATTTCAACGCAATGCATAAAACCACCATGTTTTTAACCCTTATTGAGGCACCTAGAAAAAATCTATGATTTATAGTGAGTATAGAAAATTATATTTAACATATACTGAGACAAAGATGCCGAAGATTATATCTGACGGCTCGTTCCTGTAGATTTTAAAGAGCATGATAAAAAACAAACGAAATTGTTTTAACGAATCCAACCAGATAGAAGTTTTTTTTTTGGTTCCTTTAGGGGCCCTTGATGAAAAAGCCAAATTTGGACGCGATCGTTTTCGTTTACATCATAGTGTGTTTTGGAATTCGTATGAGAATTTATAAGAAATAAAAAACAGCTTTTTTCGTAAGTAGATTAAAACCGAATTTAGTACTATACCATATAATAACACCAGAGTTTTTATCCTGATCAGAAGAGCAAAACAGAATTATAACAACTGGCGTGATCTATTTTTTCTTCAGAGTGTACCGTAATCCGGGGCAACATTGATCAGTTTTTGGGATATTTCTTAAACTGTTCATTTGAAAATGCAAATGTGGCGTTTTATATTTTTAAAACAAGTACTGGCACCCACCGCTCGTGACTGTATACTGTATTTCAGTTTTGAAAATACTTATGTAGGTTTAAATAAATGTTTAAAGTGATTTTTTGATTTAGTTGATATGGGGTAACATTGATCACTCATGTAAACAACATTCGGTAATGTTGAAAATGTCGTTGCTTACTTAAATCATGGCCCCTGAAGCCGAATATGAAGACCAAACTCTTACAACTCATATGCTTTTTGAGTTATTTCAAAAATAAAATCACTTTGAATCGCATAATACGCCTAAAGGTAGGCAATTTCCTAAGGAAATTCTGCATTCTTAATAGTAGTTCGTTAATGTTACTAAATTGAATAAACTTATTAAAGATTTGACAACGGAATCGTTTTCGGCGATGTCATTTTTAGCAACAACCCCATTTTGTATGCTCATACCATTTGCAGAACTCATGTGAGACATGAATCTACGGTAGTGTCATCCATAGTGATAAAATTAATTGATTCAAAAAGTTGACGCATAAAAGAAACGCGATTTTCGCAAAATCCTCAATTAATATTAGCTTATGAATGTAAGAAGGAGAGGCACCATTCATGCTTTAAAAATATTCTATAAATAAATGATGATTCGAACTTTTTACGAGAAGGGTCATACTGATCAATGTTTCCCCGTTGATCAATGTTACCCCGGATTACGGTACTACAGATAAGCTTTAAAAAATAACAAAAAAAAAAAAAGATAAGAAAGCAGCCATTCCATGAAAAACCGATCTAGTGGATCTTCGAATTCCGTGTAAATTTGCTATTTTGTTCCTTATCCGAAATAAGGATACACGTATTTTTGGATTTTTTATTAAGGTGACCATTTCCGAAATAGAGTGACCAGAAAAATCGCGATTTTGCAAAATTTTTATTTAAAAAAAATTATAACTTTTGAACCGTTTGACCGATTTTCAATCTTTTTAGACGAAATGAAGGCTAAAGATTTTGACTTTTCAGGAAAAATATAAAATTTCACAAAAATTGTGTTTTTTACATGAAAAAACTCAAGAGTTTCCGTTTTTTCGTGTTTTGAAGGCCTCGGGACCAAAGGGGCTATTGCTGTTCTCATTTTTTTCTTAAAAGTTCAGAAAATTTTACGTAAACTGTCAAATTTTCAGCGATGTATGTTCTTTAGTTTTTAAGATATATTTTTTTGAAAATAAAAATCAGTCATTTTTTATCGGCACACACTGTAGATCTCAGCGCATTAGATTTGTAATGTTTATAAAAAATTATAACTTTTGAACAGCTCAACCGATTTCCAATCTTTTTTTATCGAATGAAAGCTTAAGGTCTCAACTTTTCAGAAAAAAATAGAAAACTTTGAAAAAAAAAATTTTCACATTAAAATATATGAAAATTTAAAAAAGAAAACAAGAAATTTTTATATTTTTTCACGTTTAAACATATTTTTATCAGATTTTTCAATTTTGTCTGAATAGTTGAAATTTTAAGCTTTCATTCCATACAAAAAGATTGGAAATCGGTTAAGCTGTTCAAAAGTTATAATTTTTTTTAAACATTACAAATCTAATGCGCTAAGACCTACAGAGTGTGCCGATAAAAAATGACTGATTTTTTATTTTCAAAAAAAATATATCTCAAAAACTAAAAAAACATATATCGCTGAAAATTTGACAGTACACGTAAAATTTTCTGAACTTTTATGAAAAAATGAGAGCAGCAATAGCCCTTTTGGTCCCGAGGCCTTCAAAACACAAAAAACGGAAACTATTAAATTTTTTCATGTAAAAAACACTATTTTTGTGAAATTTTATATTTTTTCTGAAAAGTCAAAATCTCTAGCCTTCATTTCGTCCAAAAAGATTGAAAATCGGTCAAATGGTTCAAAAGTTATAATTTTTTTTAAAAATAAAAATTTTGCAAAATCGCGATTTTTCTGGTCACTCTATTTCGGAAATGTCACCCTAATCAAAAAATCCAAAAATACGTGTATCCTTATTTCGGATAAGGAACAAAATAGCAAATTTTCACGGAACTCGGAGACCCACTAGATCGGTTTTTCATGGAATGGCTGAAAGTATACACTGCCTGTAACAAAATTATAATCGATATTAATAGGATTTTTCAAACTTATAACACATTTTATTTCAAATAACACTTCGGGTAAAAACATTTTAGAACATTTCTGATTCAGACACTTTTACCTCATCTGCTCAGCATTTGTGTTCCCTTGCTTAACCTTCCTTGTGGATTTGGGTCATATATGGTCAATCGACACTCTAAAATAGCTGTATTTTTGTAGAAACCTGAAATTTTCTGAGATTTTCCTAACTTTTTAAAATGAACCTTTTCGTGCCAAAAGGAAACTCTCTGACGTTTTATCGCTCACGACAAAGAACTTATGACCGCAAAAGCTATTTCGAGATAAGTTCAAATATAGCCCTAGGAATTCCTACAGGAAGATCGCCAGAGATTCCACTAAGACCTCCTCCCGAAATATCTTCAAAGTTTCCAGCAGAGATTTCTCCAGACACTCTTGCAGAGAATTTTTCTTCGATTCTTCAGAGATTGTACTAAAAATTCCACCAGGATACAGTTATCCCTACAGCGATTTATCCATGAATTCCAAGATTATTTCAGGGATTTTTGCAGGAAAATCTTTACAAGGATTCTTCAAAAAAAATTGCGAGGAGTTTCTTCAGTTATTCCTCCAGTATAATCTCCGGAAAATTCTCCAAGGATTTCGCCGGGATTTTCTTGGCATTTATTCCAGGGATTGCTTTAATATTCCTATAGGGCTTCCTCCAGAAATCTTTCCAGAGAGTCCTCGAAGGATTGTACCAGGAGAATCTCTACACAAATTTTTGGCTTCATCAAGGAATTCCACCATGGATTTGAACGATTTTTTTCATGTTATTTCTCCAGTGATTTCTGCAGAAATTCCTCTTAACCAGGGATTGAATCCTGAGAAAATTGAGAGAATCTCTCACGTATCGCTCTCTGTAACTATCATAACATGCTGCACGTTATGAGAGACTGTTTATCGTATACTGCTACAACTTTGATCAGATTGGGGGGATAGTAGTGCATGATAAAACCCCTCTAAACGTGCTCCAAGCCTGGGGGACACTATTGCTATTGGAAGTTCGTGGATTGTTTATTGTGCCAGTAAAGAAAAACACCTGTCCCCAACGGTAAACAAGCGAGAAAAATGGATTTTATCATCGCTCTCTCTTTGGGGCTCTCGCTCGCTGCTTCCATTTATCAGACTTGTTACACGTTGCGATAGTAGAAATATGAACTTAAGAATGCTAATGTCGCTGCTGTTCGTGTTATCAACATCTAGTTTGCCACAAACTGACAGCGTGAGTACCGGGCATCAAAGTGTCAAATTAATTATAAAAACCAAAACAACGACATGGTATTGAACAAATACTGAAAAACCATGATTTAAGGTAATAATAATTAAAATCAGTTTTGTGACAACAGCGCCACTAGCGTTCTACTACTAATATTTCTATTGTTGCGATACAATGACGATCGTGGACCGCAACAGATGGGAAGTTTTTCTTTGCTTGCTTTGATCGTGCTTCATACTCAAATGAGAGCGAATCCTGCAATGCCTGCTCTTAACATAATTGCTGAAATTTTCCCCATTTCCCGTTCTCGAGATTCCCCCAGGAAGTATTCCAGAAAATCCTTCAGGGGTTCCACCAGCAGTTTCTTCAGTGGTTCTATCAGGAGTTCCTCCAGGTATTCTACAAGAAATTACTTCAACATTTTTGTCAATAATCCAGGGATATCCACAAAAAATCGCTACATGAATCACTCCAAATATTTTTTTCCCAAATAATCCTCAAGGAATTCCTCGAGAATTTTTTCCAGAGATTCTTCACTGGCCTCCGAAAATTTGTGTGAAAATTCTTGTAGAGTTTCCCTCATGAATTCCTCCAAGGATTTAATCACCGCCACGGATTCCTCCAAGAATTTTCCAAGGAGTTACTCGAGGAGCTTCATTCCAGAAGAAGTAGTTGAAAAGCCCATGAATAAATTTCTGGAGGAATCGCTGGAGAAATTATTTGAACGATTTCTGGAGGAACCTCTGGGAAAATTTCATGAAGAAATCTTTAGATTGATCCCTAGGACAATCCCTGGACAATCCTCTCTAGAAAAACTACGGGGAAATGTCTGTTGTATTACCTAAAAGAATCCTTAGAGTAATCTTCAGATGAATCACTAGGAGAATCCCTTGTCCTTGCCTGATCCTTGGAAGATTCCTTGGAAAACAAATAGAAAAAATCTCGCAGAAGCCTCTGGAAAAAATACCCGAGGTAATCTCTGGAGGAATTCCTTAAGAAATCCCTGGGGGAAACCTGAAGAAATCTCTGGAACAATTTTTAGAGGAACCCATATAGAGATTTTTTTGTAATTATTCTTAGAAAAAATTTCAAAAAAAAAATACTGGGTAAATCTTTGGAGGAATCGCAGTAGACATTTTTCTGGAATAATCCCTAAAGGGGTCTATGGGGAAATTCCTATAGGAACCTCTGAAGGATTACCTGGGTAAATTGCTGTGTGGATCAACGAAAGCTTATCTGGGATAATTGATGAAGAGTTCGGAGGATTAAATGGCTGAAGGAATCCCTGGAGGCATCTTAGGAGGAATGCCTGAAGAAATTCCTGGAGGAATTCTTGGAGTAGTCCTTGGAGGAATCCCTGGAAGAATCACTATGAAGATTATGCAGAAGCAATCACTGTAGAGATATTTCTGTAGAAATCCCTGGATGATCCTTGGAGAAATCCATGGAAAAAAAATCAGGAGAACTCGCTGGAGAAATATCTGGAGGGATCCTTGAAGGGGAAGCCATGTAGAGATTTTTATAATGTAATACCTAAAGAAATCCTTACAGTATTTCCTGATAATATTCCTGAAGGATGATTCCATAGGTAATCTTTAGAGGGACTCTTGATAGAATCCCCGGAAGAATTTTCAAAAGGCTGTAACCTTACACATGACCGTCACTGTTGTGTCGCGTGAGTACCTATGGAACTCAAGGTCTACCACAATGAATGAGAGCAAAAATTATCTTACCATGTTCAAAACCTCATCACACTCACAACAGAACAACACAACACATCTTCCGATCAGCGATAATCGACCATAGTTGATCATGATCTCCGTCTCCTCTGGACTTCAACACCACTGACTGATCTGTGTAGAGGTAAGGGAGAGCACAGCATCCGAGCCCGATTCTTGTTTGGCTATCACCACACAGCCAACAGATAACCGAACTGTTGTCTAGCTACGCTCATATATGGTCTTGAACCGCAGTGTCTCGATCAGTAGCCAGTTAATCCCAAAGCAGGCAAGTCCTAGGCATAATTACTATTGCGCCTGACTGGCATTTTTGTGATTTGTAGTGAGTATTAAGTGCATCTGTGGTGTGGTGAGAAAATTTAGAAGTGCGGGCTGGAAAGGTAAAATTCGTCGATGAAGTTCTGCAGGTGATATACAAGAAGTGCTTGTTTTCTACAGCCGCCTAAATGCCCAGAACACCCAAGTTAACTGCATGTCGATGCATGCCATGATGGAGTAGTTCGTATACGTTGTTTTGAGATCGGTAAGCGTGGAAGAAATTAGTTCTACGGCATATCCCAAATTGTGCTTCTAAGCCGAAACTTATGTGCTCCCTTCCTCAACTACCTCTATTCAGGCCTTTCTTTTCAACCCCTAAATCGATGGCGGTGGAGACCATCAGCATGGCTCAGTGCTTGGGCATCCCAGGCCATAGTGGGCTTTGTCGCGGAGTGGTTGCTGTCCTACCGGCAATACGGTTTGTCCGGACAAGCTCCTGGTTCTGCGGTCGCCGAGGGATACACAGAACACTGACGCCCATTTCACCTAGGTTTAAGTACACACCCTAACCGTAAGTAATAAAACCATCACTAATTTTACTATGTTAAATTTATGCTTTGATTTTGCCATGGAATGACTCGTAATGATTTCAGCGGGTTTCCCTGTATTCGAACCCGGTAGTAAGGTTGATTGGTTCATGGGTTTAGGAACCAATGTCTCTGCTTCTCCTTTCTACCATCTTTGTCTCCGTCTCATGCGACCTTTCCCCTGGGGAGGTGACAAGGCTAGAAGGAATCTCTGAAGAAATTTCTGAGGGGATCCCTGGAAGGTTACCTGGGAAATTCCTTGAAATAATTCACTTAGCGATTTTCCACGAGGTATTCCCTGCGGAATTTCTAGAGGAATGTCTTATCGAATCCCAGGAGAAATTCTCGATGGAATCTCAGAAGAATTTCCTGATGGAATCCCTGGAGTGATCCTTGCAGGAATTTATGGAGCCCTGTAGTGGACTACCTGTGGATATGCCTGCATGTATCTTTGGAAGAATTTCTTATGAAATATCTGGAGTAACCCTTGAAGAGTATAACCCCTGAGAGAATGATTTGGAGATATATCTGCAAGAATCCCCATACAGTTCGTCCTGGATAAATCCTTGAAAGAGTCTTTAGAGGAATCTCTGAAAGAATATCAGGATAAATCGCTCAAAGTAATCCTGGAGGAATATCTGGAAGGATTTCTGGAAGAATCCTTGGATAAATTCATGGAGGAATCCCCGTAAAAATTTTACTCGAAGCATCTATGAAGGATTCACTGGGGGTATTTCTGCGGAAACTCCTTGCGATATTTCTAAAAAAAAAATCCCTGTAGGGATTTTCCTGAAATAACCCTTGGAAGCATCCCTACAGGAACTCCTGGCAGAGCTCCTGAAGGAATTGGTGAAGGTAATTTTGGAGCCGTATAGGAGCTGGTCTCTAAAATCATAGTAACCAAATGTTCTTCCAGGAGAAATCTATTGTGATATCTCAAGGGGAATTCTCGAAGAAATCGCTGAAGAGATTACTGTAGATTATTTCGGAAAAATTTCCAGAAAAATCTCTCGAGAAATCTCCGAAAGAATTCTTGAAGAAATCTTAGGAAGAGTCTCTGGAGAATATTTTTGGATATCGGGAGAAATACTTGAAGAAATAATTGAAGATTTTTCCGAAAGAACTTTTGGGGGATTTCTTGTAGGCATATTTTAATAGGTCACAAAATTGTGTTTGTGGTCAAACTTCTTATTGGTGAGCGATAAAACGTCTTTTAACTCATAGGTACAAATCATGGCTTGTTGAATGCTGCCGAAAAAAAGGATACACTGAAAATATATTGTTTTTTTCATGTAAATTCAAATATAAAGCATAAATTTTAAATTACACAAAAACCCTACTCTTATTTTTTTTTCAATTTTCATTATAATGGATATGATGGAGTAATTTTCAAAAAAAAAATTGTTTTCTAAGAACAACTTGTTGTCGATTTTCAAAATTTTGGTATTTTGTCAAAATAAATAATTTCTGATGATACAATGAGAATCTTGAAATTATTCTAAAACATGATGATTAACTGGAAAACTTCTCTATAAGTAGTAATTTTAGTATTATTTCAAGTTCAATGCAAAAACTATTATTTAAATAATAAAAAAAAGGCCATTTTCAGTAGTTATTCGCAATGCTCCAAGAAGAGCAATACGTTTTCGAGAGTGTATGTAATATTTATATCCATTTACTTATTTTTCTTGATGGAGAATCGCGAATAACTAATGAAAACGGGCTATTTTATTATTTAAATAATAGTTTTTGCATTAAACTTGAAATAATTCTTAAATGGCTACTTCTAGAGAAGTTTTTCAGTTAATCATTGTTTTTCAGAATAATTTCAAGCTTCAAGGTGATACAATAACCAGAACGTATTTATTTGGACAAAAAAAAAAACAAAATTTTGAAAATCGACCAAAAGCTGCTCTAAGGAAAACTTTTCCAGTTAAAATTTCTCCATCATGAAACTTTGTCCCAAACATCTGTTTCCTATCAAGATTCAACGGTGAAAATTTGAAAATTATAAAAAATGCGATTTTTGAGTAATTTAAAAATTAAGCTTTACTTCTGAATTTTTCATGAAAACAATACATAAAATATTTTTTTAGTGTATGTTTTGTTCTTGAGGTCCAAACTACAACTTCTTCATAGAACATTTTTCTCTTAACTCAGCAGTTTCAAATAAATTGCATGCAAAAAATTATAGGTCATTTTTTAAAGTTATTCTTGAGTCAAAATAAAGTCGTCATGTATAACTTTTTCTTAATGCAAAAGAAAGGTTAAGACGATCGGGCGCTGATAGGTAGAGCGTTCATTAGTTCACTCTGGGAATATTTGGACTGATTTCCACCTGCTATGTGTATCAGATGTTGGGTCCAAGTCAGGTTAAATTGTACCCGATGTCGAGCAAATGTCAGTAAGTGGATAAGTATCGAGCCAATGTCGGATCAAATTCGTCCTACGTCGATTATAGCTATAAATCACAGGAGCAGTACTGTATACTGTATTGAACACAAACAACAGGGTGGCCACCGAATCGGAAAAAAAAACGAGAAAAACTGGTGTTGTGGAGGTTTTTGCATTTTTATGGTGAAACTGGCAACACTGCTGAGACTGAATATTGTAGCGGTATTTAATTGAATAATGAGTAGTGCAGAATTAGGAAAAGAGTAATCATAGCTGGAAAGTAAACTTCAGAATGTTAGAAGATACCATAAAGTAAGTTGTATATAAAATTTGGCTATTAGAGTATAGATAATATGTGAAATAAATTTCCAGCATTGAAGCAGATCAAACAAATCTGCTATCAATAAGTATTTGAGTATTTCGGTGCTGACTACCCAACAGCTGGAAAAAGAGAGGAATTTGAATCCACTGGAAAAAAACGGGAATTTGATATGATCACTGGCAAAATCTAAAAAATCATCAAAAATAAGTTGCAGAAAGTCGATTTTGTAATGAACATGAATCATTTGTAATTTTGGACAAACAATTATAAATGGAATGTATTATCTAAAAACTAATGATTTAATTTCTACTTTGCTACAATATGCTTTTAAATTATGTTCCACTTTGGACAAAGGTTATCAAAGTTTCGAAATAAACATTAATTTTTCAACAACTTATTTTACTCGAAATTTCAAATCAAAATTAAGTAACTCCTTGCAGAAGGTTTTAGAACTCAGAAACACTAAGTTGTTTTTTTTGGTAACTATTATTCTTCAAAACAATACTTTATTTATGAAGACCTTCCAATATGTCGGTCGTCTAAGAATTGAATAAATAAACTGGAAATTCATGATTCTAAATGTATGGGTTTCTTTCATCTTCACTTTAAAATTATTTCCTTCATGAAAATCCTACATTGCCATGAAGAAAAAACCGACTGATTAGAAATTGAAATACAGTGGGGGAAGTGAGGAAAAATGGACAGAATAATAGCATTCGAAGTAAGGGACCGTCTAAACATGATGTGGAATTTTTGGGGGGAGGAGGAAGACTAAGATTTTACCAAGTATAAGGCATGGGAAAATACGCTACGATGAGGGTGCCAGAAAGTGGCAAAAAATGCTACGTCATTTATAGACGCTGCCAAGCAATTCGGGGTTATGGAGTATAATCTGAGTAGGTACTTTTCACGTAAAAATAATTTTCTGGACGAGGTTAAAGAACGCTTAACAGCGAGATATTTTCAAATTCCCTGACAATTTATTCTCCTTTTCGAGTAAAATTTATTTGCTTACCGACCCTGGTTACATTGTTTCATTTTTGTACAACTCGGCTTCAATCGTTTCAGTACTTTCTTTTGACAGAAAGCATGCAAAAAAACAATCGCACCAACATTCCTTCCATTTCCCATTCATCATCATTAATCAAATTTCCAATACCCCAACCGATCCGTAGTCCAATAGTGGGTCACAACTGTCGCCCTTGTATGTACCGAACCGGTTGATTTCCCACAAACTGAACGAACACGAATACCGAGTAAAACTAAATAACATTACTCGGAAGCCCGTTTCCTCGGTACCAATGGTCCTTCGTCCTCCGAGCCGGTCCTGCAAACGACAACAATTTTGCCGAACAGGTCTAGCACAAACAAACAGACGTGACACTTCTTTTCTTCTTCTTATTCTTCTTCTTCTTTTTCTTTTTAGCATTACGTCTTCATTGGGACAGAGCCTGCTTCTCAGCTTAGTGTTCTTATTAGCAATTCCACAGTTATTAACTGCGAGCTTTCTTGGCCAAAGTTGCCGTTTTGGTATTCGTAAATCGTAGCAGGTACAATGATACTCTATGCCCAGGGAATTCAAGGAAATTTCTTTTACGAAAAGGTCCTGGACCAACCGGGAATCGAACCCAGACACCTTAAGCATGGCTTTGCTTTGTAGCCGCGGACTCTAACCACTCTGCTTAGGAAGATATAACACTTATCCTTGTTTTGTCCAACAAGGCCAGCAGAAGGCGCTAGTGGGAAACATCAAAGAAAAATGATGTGCGCGCCTCTGGTTGTGAGGTTTGTTACACATCGAATTTGAAATGACCGTCAAATTAATGGTCGACATAAATTTCGTCAGCTTTACCTCCGTTTTGTCTGTGGCTCTACACGGTTCGCTGATGATAGTGCCGGGCAGTCAGCAGATCCTTTGGGATAATCAACCGATGGTCGTTCACTTGCTATGTTTGTTGCCTTCCATAATACTTATCCACTTCTGGGAGTTTCACACTTTCCCTGGTGGTGGCAGATGCTCACGGTGCAACAAAGTTGCTCCAACTACGCAGTCGAACCGAACCGAGCAGAACGATTGTGAAAAACAACTTCGAACTCGATATCCATTTTAATAAGTTTCACAAATTAGGAGATTTTTCCTTTCGCGAGGGGTGGTGCGAGAACGTTTGGATACAATGCAGCGAGCGAAATTTCCCCGGAGTTGAAAGGTGTGCTAATCAATTATGCTAATCTGGATTACACGATCCAGATTTATGCTTTGTTGTTTGATGTTGGACTGGTGGCCGATATGGCGCCCGACGCAGACAGTTCGTACAATCACTTAAGGGTATGCGATACTAACGAATTATTCCGTCAAATAGCAGCCTCTGCCTTGAGGAAGTCTTTCAGAACCTCGGGTTCTGATAATTAACCTGAAGTGTACGATTTGACAGATAACTTTGGATTATTCTAACAATGTGTGTTGGAAAATTAAAGTTTTTCAATTTTAAATTCATGCCTTCATGCCAAACACTGTCGAATAATTTTTCTATGTCTAGAAGAGCAAGACCAGTAGAATAGCCTTCAGATTTGTTGGAAAGGATCAAATTTGTTACACGTAAAAGTTGATGAGTGGTCGAATGTCCATGGCGGAATCTGAACTGTTCATTGGCAAAAATTGAATTTTCACACCTTTTCAAAAAGTTTACTGATGGAGGAAAGCAAACTGATTGGACGCTAGCTAGATACTTCTGCAGGATTTATGTCTGGTTTTAAAAATGGTACAACCTTGAATTTTTCCATTTGTCAGGAAAATATGCTAGTTGAAAACATTTGTTAAATATATCAACTAAAAATGATAAGCTACTTTCTGGAAGTTAACCCGAAGGTTATTCGTCCCTTAAAAGTTTTCAAGCTTTTTTGCAATTAGTTAGTAATAATTTGTTTTCCTCTTTCAATGCCGGTATTGGTTTCTGAATATTATTTTCAAAATTTTAGATAATTTCCAAAAGGGCTTAGAGCCAGGTTCCAATTGAGAAATTTTATTTTCAAAATTTTTGTTTCTTAATTGTGAAAAACGTTTCTTGATTTCTTTCTGCAAATCCTGCCATATAATTTTCATAGCAGGATCGCGAGTGCGTTGAAATTGCCTTCTCTTCACGTTTTTAAGACGGATCAAGTATCTAAGATCATCGTCTATAATTGCGGATTCAAATTTTACTTCACATTTTGGAATTGCAATGCTCCTGGCTTCAACAATGGAATTTGTTAAAGTTTCAAGAGCATTGTCAATACCAAGTTTTGTTTGTAAAGAAATGTTAACATCAAGATTGGAGTCAATATATGTTTCATATATTCCAGTCGGCTCGAAAATAATTGAAAGTGGAGCTGATAGGATTGAGAATCGCTTCATGGGATATTTGAAATGTAACAGGGACATGATCAGAATCAAAATCAGCATGAGTAATAAGTTGGCTACAAAGATGACTAGAGTCGGTTAAAACCAGCCCTGTCATCCTGTTTAGTCGTGCTTAGAAGCTTTTCTCAATTTTGTTTCTTAGCGCTCTGTTGGACATTAATTAGAAATTCAAACTGTATCACCGACTTGAAGTGTTTAGACTTTTTTTATATAAATCAGGTGCAACTTAACGCCGAGTTCAGTTTAATCTTTTGACCTTGACGCTTGCTCCTGCGGGAGCGGGTGACGAGGGCAGGATCAAACATGTCGCGCGTCGGTCGAGTGAAGTGAAAAAGTGCCGCGATCGGTTAGTTCTGTTTGATCTTTCGACATTGATGCTTGCTCCTTTGCAGTGCGTCAAGAAAGCCCGAGCAGTCGTCAGTTGTTTTCCCTCTCGGGTCGCGCGCCTATTTTCTCTGAGTGCTTTTATATAGCCAAGCAAACGAGTTAAGCTGAAAGTGGATTGTTGCTGCTCAGTCAAGGATGACGGATCAATTGGTGAGCTCGTTTCATGCTACTATTTCTAATCTATAAAATATGTATGTGGGAATAAAAATTGAACATGCCTAATGAAGTATGCGTCGATTGGTTCTGTGTAGTAAATAGAATCTGAACTAGTGCAGGAGTTGTTGAATAGCCTAGCTGCGAGTCAGCTGCTGGCAGTGAGAATAAAGTGGATTCGTTTCGATCGCGTAATCCAGTTCGAAGACCTACATTTGAAGGCTCAACCGGGATCCAATAGCCTCAGGATACGTGGCCGAATACGTGAAGAGATATGAACGTTGGTGAAATGGATGCGGTGATGAATTGGTGGGGTCAAGTGTACCCAAGCTCCCAATGGGGAGTGTTTGCTCCATGTCACCAAACGGAGATTTATGATTATTTGGATAAACAAGTCACATCTGTGAACGCAAAGGTTTTAGAGTTGATGGTTCAAGTGACTGTTATGAAGAACGAACTGTGTGATATAGTGCGCGAAAATTGTGAACTGAGAACTAAATTTGTTAATATGGAGTGCCAGAAAGTGAAATGTTTAAACAATACACAAAATATTCCAAGCTTGAATGACGATTGTGCTGCTTCAAACAATGAAGAGAAAAAAAATGCGGAGCAGTGTGTACTGTATTCAGCTTGCGGCGATAATTTTACAAAGCTTGGCTTACTACAAAATCGTTATCGAAACAATATTTGTCAGCTTCAAGTTTTAAAGAACCTGTGCATACAAAAAACTGCTTCTAAGCGCTGGCGATTCCAGCACAGCCAACGATGTTCAATATTGTTAAATAATTGGTGCAGTACGACGATTCACTTGATGAAGAATATGCCTAGAAGAACAAACAAAGAAGATATACGTACTGCGAACCATAGTTGTGAGAAGCAGGAGATTACCAGGGTTTCTTCTTCGGCGGATAAGTCACCATCGGAGTCCGATGGCGATCAGGATGGCCGATTGTGGGAATAAAAATTGAACATGTCTAATGAAGTGTGCATCGATTGGTTCTGTGTAGTAAATAGAATCTGAACTAGTGCAGTAGTTGTTGAATAGCCTAGCTGCGAGTCAGCTGCTGGCAGTGAGAATAAAGTGGATTCGTTTCGATCGCGTAATCCAGTTTTATTGGTTGAAAGTTTCGAAGACCTACATGTATGACTGTACATTTAATCGTTACAACGGTGGGACGCAAATATGATTTTTCAACAAACTATGAATGGTTCGTCACTGTGAGTGTCAACATAAACTCTGATTCATGAATTATTTATGTATATATTTTTTTTTCAAAACACCCCTTTTTTAACTTTACTTTTGTTATTAAAAAAAAACTTTGAATGATTCGACACTACAAGTGTAGACTTGCGAAAGGTTCACTTTATTTAACAAACTTTGGATGGTTCGCCACTGTAAGTGTCGGCATAAGAATAAGAGTGTTTTTTGATGTTCCAGCCATTCGATTTTTTTGTTTCTTTTCAAATAAGTAAAATATAATAACACATGCTTTCGTCCTGACAGCTGTAGGAATGTTACATTTAGGTATTTGTTCAACAAACTTTGAAAGGTTCGTCACCTCAAGTGTCGGCATAATTTTCATCTACATAGAAATTGTTCATATCAAATGAAAATATCATATTTACAAGCATAATTATTTATCATTATCATTTGTCATTTATCAAGCATCATAATACAAATCCCATCCCCGAGATAGTCACTAAAAATTTCAGTGACGACTTCCTTCGGAAGGGAAGTAAAGCCGTTGGTCCCGAGATGAACTAGCCCAGGGCTAAAAATCTCGTTAATAAAGATAAAAAAAGCATCATAATACAAATAATTATTTATAATGGTCTAATCGCCTATCAAAGTGAATCCTGTGACCCAACGATCCTCTCCATTGACAAACATCCCTCCCAGTAACCTTTGTGGAGATGCAGAGGCAAACGCGGTCTCCAAATAGCAAAGGTTACATACTAACATTCCTTTCCCCAATCCCACCTGACTGCAAGGACGTGGCCGGCGCCGTTATCGACCCTGTATAAATAAAGGCACTGAATTATGCACACTGAAGAAGATTATGGCCAATTGCAGCCGAACTTCTAGTTGATTCTTTGTGCATTTTCACTGACTTCGGTCAATCACGGAATAGCAACCATTGATATGTGTAGTCAGTCTAAGCTAAGCTAAGCTAATTCTTATGCTGATACCGGGTTTTCTTAACAAGTCTTCAAAAAGGTCCTAAAAGCAATTTTTCATAAACTTTTTAACAAACATATTTTTGGAAATAAAAAAAATGCATCTTTTATAACAAGATGGTTCATAAACTTTTGTTAACCAGTAAAAATGCTATTTCCGACGAAAAATAATGAACATTTCGAAAAAAATTCTCTTTACGTTAAAAAATCTTGTTTTCGGGTAATTTTTGTTAAACGATTAAGTCAAAATATGAAAATCAAACTTCAAAAACATGTAAAAAGATTTGGAATCGGATGAGTAGACATGAAGCTATGGTCAATCAAACATGTTTTTTTAGTAAAAAGAAGAAAAATTTAGAGAAAACTACTTTCAACTAAGACTAATTTTGATTTAAGTCAAATCTGATATTTTACAAACTTTTTATGTACCGTAATCCGGGGTAACATTGATCAGTTTTTTGAATATTTCTTAAATATTTCGTTCGAAACTGCAAATGTTGCAAATTTTTTATTTTTAAAACAAGTACTGCCACCTATAGCTCGTGACTATGTACTGTATTTTGTTTTTTGAATGATTTAAGTATGTTTAAAAAAATGTTTTAAGCGGTTTTTTTATTTAGCTGATATGGGGTAACATTGATCACCTATGTAAACAATGTTCGGTAATATTGAAAATGTCGTTACTTTCTTAAATCATAGCCCCCGAAGCCGAATGTGAAGGCCAAACGCTTACAAGTCATTTACTTTTTGAGTTATTTTAAAATTTAAAACACCTCGAACCACGGAATACGCCTAAAGGTAGGCAATTCCCTAAGGGAATTCCATTTTCTTAACAGTAATTCGTTAATGTTGCCTAATTGAGCATACTTATGAAATTTTTGACAACGGAATCGTTTTCAGCGATGCCATTTTTAGTAAGAACCACATTTTTCTTGCCCATATCGTTTGCAGCTCTTATGTGAGACATGAATGTACGGTAGGGTCATCATTACCCCTTGAATTAATTGTTTCGAAAAGTTGACAAATTTACGCATAAGGTTAACGCAATTCACGCAAAAATTTTCACTTTCATTAGCTTATGAATATAAGAAAGAGAAACACCATTCATGATTTGGAAATGTTCCATCAATAAATGACAATACGAACTTTCTACAAGATGAGTCATTCCGATCAATGTTACCCCGCTGATCAATGATACCCCGGATTACGGTATTGCTGTTTGCTTTTGAGATGTTGAGTAACCGTCCTCCAAATACGGTAACACAAAATAATCAAAGGACACCTAGCAACGATATCAGAAATCACCGCTGCCCTAGCAAGAAAAATCTAACTTGGACATCGCTCTTCTTGTGAAAAATCTTACCGCATTTGGTGTTCCCGCATTTGATATTTGCATTCCAAACGCACACAGCAATACTTGATTTCAAAGAGAATGATGCTAAGAGCTTCAAAATTGGTTGGAAAATATCAAAGTTATGTAGACTTCACTGAAGGCCATATTTCATAAATTGACAATTTCCCTTCAAGTCGCTTGCATCACCTCTAAATCTTAATATTTTTGGCTCAAAATTTGAGGTTTCCCTTTTTATGCGTTTTTTTTTTGGGTTTGAGACATTTCGAAAAATAAGCCGAACCCTGATTTTAGAGGTTTGCTGTCTTCGACAAA
The DNA here is from genome assembly GCF_002204515.2 of Aedes aegypti. Taxonomy (NCBI): domain Eukaryota; kingdom Metazoa; phylum Arthropoda; class Insecta; order Diptera; family Culicidae; genus Aedes; species Aedes aegypti. The sequence goes on along the minus strand of NC_035108.1, from coordinate 70,201,930 downwards.
GTATTTTCGGAAAATTTTGAAATTTATTACATTTTGACTTGTTCGGATTTTATCTAGATAAGTTGAAAGTGATCTAGATCACAAAAGTCAATTTGGACAAATTGAGATGTAAGATTGTGAAAAATAATAGAATCGTTCTGGTGGGCTTCGATCCCACCAGAACGATTCTATTATTTTACACAATCTTACTTCTCAATTTGTCCAAATTGATTTTTTTGTCTATGACCTTCAGGTATTTTCAAAACACCGTCGGCTGGTTAAGCCGTAATAAACATGACAACCCTAGTTGAGTGATCTAGATCAGTTTTATCATTTGACAGGAGCATCCGGGCTAAGAACTTTCTTCTACAAAGTAGTTCATTTTTGACATTTCTTCTGAAGTAAAAATAGCCAAGAAATCGATTAATAAATTAAAATATGTTGTCATCAAGTTTTTTAAGCCTAACAATTATAAAGAAAATTTACGTCATTGACCAGCAAATTTATCACATGAATTGGCACTATATTTTGATCACGCCTTCCTTCGGAGTGGGAAGTAAAGCCGTCGGTCCCGGCCCATGTGTTGATGGGTTCGATATGTAGGGTTCCAGTTGTGTGTGGATGTCTCACTGGACGTCCGTGTTTAGGCATAGTACCAGAAATAGGCGGACGTTAAACTACAACTGATGCCGAACGGTGTCAGTTGGCCAGAAAAAAGAAGAAGAAGAAGAAGAAGGCACTATATTTAGAGAAAATAGTCCAAAAACACAAAATTTTGAATAACTCATAAAGCGACTGATGGCGGCAGCTAATTTTTTGTCTACGACTAGGGGAAGAGCACCAATTTTTGACTCATTCATACAATTTTGGCCTACTTTGTATGAAAATCCGAAAATTGACATAGAATTCTTGCGGGTCGAAAATTAGTGCTTTTCCTCTAGTTAAGAACATTAGTTTCATTGTCACAAAGATAGACAAGTGGGGACACGTGGGGTTTTTATGCTAGAACAATTTTAGGATCGACAAAAAAGTTCTTTCAATATGTGATTTAAAATGCGAGATTAATCATTAAGGACCGATTTCTTCACCTTCGCTTAAGCCGTAAGCCATGTTTACCCATATGGTTAAACTAGGTTTAAGGCCTAAGCGGGGGTGAAGAAATCGATCCTAAATCCGCTTTCAGATCTAGACAGCAATCAGATTTAGAAAAAAATATGAAGTTCTCAAAATTCAGACGTATTACTTTTATTTGCATCGTATAATATGGACACAACATTATTCTCTTAACAAAAATCGAAGGGTGTAAATACACATATGGAACGTATTATATTAAATTTCGTTTAAATGATTATTAAAACATTAGTTTAAAGATGACATCTTGCAAATACTATGTCATGATTCAATACGTTTTTTATTTAACATTTTAATAATACTAATGCATTGAAATTCAATCGAAGATACAGTATCGGACATATAAAATGCACCAAAACCGTTTTCTCACACAAAATGGTTAACTTCAGAGATGATGAACTACAAATTTCCTCAATTTTTGAAAACTATTGAAAAAGTTAAGTGAAAACAATTGGTTTGAAAGTTCCAGATAGGTTAAATTTTGACATAAAAAATGCACCAAGACAAAAAGTGATGTATCAGACAAACTAAATAACAAAAAAAAAGCCTCATGCAACACCACTTCTCTTTCTTCTCGACAATGAAACTAATGTTTTTTACAACTCGTAGACAAAAATTTAGCTGCCGTCATTTGCCGCTTCATGAGTTATCCAGAATTCTATAAAACACTATTTTTGGACTATTTTCTCTCAATATAGTATTAAATCTATAAAAATGCTAGTCAAAAACGTAAAATACTTTGATATTGTAAAGCTTCGAAAAATTGATGACAAAAAATTGTTTAACTTTTTTTTGTACGAAAAAAAAATGGTGAAAATCTATTTCTTGGCTGCTTTTACTAAAGTGTCATACAGCGCCATCCACGTCAGTGATAGAGGGTAAGTGTCACCAGAAGAAATGTTAAAAATGCCTCAAAAACAACTTTGCATAAGAAAGATTTTTGCTCGGATGCTCCTGTCAAAAAATAAAACTGATCCAGATCAGTTTTAACTCATGTAGATCAAATCCGAACGAGTCAAAATGTAGTACAAGTTTTCCCAAAAGACTTTGTCGAAGACACCAAACCTCTAGGATGCATATCCAGAGTACTAGAGGTTATGGCCGTCGAAAACAGCGATCTGCCCCAGTGTGCCCGTAGGAAGAAAATTTGAGGGAAGGAGTTGAAATTTTCGGCGACAGCATTTGCATTGGATTTTCCTTGTGAAGTTCCATTCGAAAGGTCACCCGACGGAAGAAAATTTGTTTGTGGATAAGCATTAATAAAATTAACCTGATGGGTATGATTATTAAGCAAGCGATCGTTAGGTAGGAGTCTAAACGAATCTCTTGCGTGAAGGCCAATCCCAAAAGTTGAACTAATGGTTGCCCCCGCAATTTGTGCATACAATTTTCTTGGTATCCATGTTTGGCACCCACTGTTTGGTACCATGACCCCACTTTTGGCTCTGACGGCATTAAGTGGGGTTCTGGAAATTTCCTCAAGGCCTCTGGAAATATTCCCATGTCACAGGAACATCGAACATAAGACTTGTTTTTTTTTCTATAGCTTTAATATTATTTAGATCTTTTTTGTTAAAGTGAACTAAATAATATTCTTGAGAAAGCCTTTCCGAACAATGCCAGATTGGGTTCTCTTTTTCATAATGATTACTTGGATTGAGGAAAATCCTAGTAAATCATTTATTTCATTTTTGATCTCTTCAGGTGACTTATAGTCACTAGAGAGACCTTTCAAGATGACTTTGAACAAACGTTCAGCTTTGTCGTCATAAGTAAAAAGTTTGTGCTTCTTCTCTTCAAGATGTTTGAGAAGAAGTTCGCGATCTTTAAGAATTTCCGGCAAAGCGCGACAGTCTCCTTTTTTTGCGATTTGGAAGGAGACCTTGATTCCCCTAATGGAGTTCGAGATCTCCTGCCTAAATCCCCCAAATTCGAAACAACTGACCACGGAACAACTGACCACGAAGAGACTGCTTCGATTTGGTGTTCGAGAAAATTTGTCAAGAACATCGAACTGATTGCTCATTTCGATGCAATTATCAGCATTGACCATTTCACCTTTGGAAGAAAGCGTGTATGCCGCCATTTATTCCACATTTAGTTACAGTTTGAAATCCATTTTTTTTTGTTTCGTTTCGTAATTAACAACAATAGAAATTCTGTGTATTCTTTTGTTTTGAATCGACAGGAAAAATTGCATATCGCATACCCTTAATTCCTCTAACTGGATAGTCTGGAACTGGATTGAAAAAGGTGCTGCTGAACATCTGTTTACTTCACACACACGGCGGTCCATGTTTATCGAATCGAATCGGCGTGCAAATTTATTGGTATTTATAAACTTCCAACAATCGGTCGAGGCAGCTTAGACACCCTCGGTTCGCGTTCGGAGGAGGAAAGCATTGGACTGCCCCCCTGCAATTAGTTCAGCATGATTGAAGCACTTCAGCACCAGAGAGAGAGAATGCAGCTCAATTCCTGCAGGTTTCCTTCAAATCAAACAACTCAATCGGAAATGCCATTCCTTGCAGGTCCAGTCAGTGTTAGTATGCATTGTAGGAAGCACACGAGAGAGTGGATAGAATTCCGGTGAAAAGACTGCACTTGGCATACTGATGGATTTACCTTGACTTTAGCTCCTGAGCTAACCCCATGCTACTACACAGGACTATGTCTAATCCCCGGTCCGTGCCGTAGTTGGGGAATTGTCCAACTTGGCACACAAAAGCGAGCGAATGGCCGTCGTCCGTCAGAGTTCGGTCCCTATCCGGGGGTAGGAAGTACAATCTTGCTTCAGTCATTATTTCCATTTCCCCATAGATGACGACTGGAGGGGGCCCAGATAGACGAAACGGTGAACGCGCAGCTATCCAGCGTGGGTTCGAAACCCGCCGGTCGAGGATCTTTTCGGGTTGGAAATTTTTCTCGATATCTTCGTACCTGCCGCACGATAAACGAATGCAAAAAAGGTCAGCTGGCAGAAAAAGTTCTCAGTTAATAACTGTGGAATTACTAATAAGAACACTTATTTGAGAGGCAGGCTCTGTCTCAGTGAGGACGTAACGCCAGAAAGAAGAAGATGCTAGATGACGACTACACTGGTGGTGGTGGTCGATTATAGCTGATTTCTTCTTCCTGACTTGCCGATGGTGGAGGGAGAGGTGGGCAAGTTTGCCCAGTAAAACGATTTGAGTGGGCGTGAAGAACGCTAGAAAATCGATTTATGTCCAGTTGATTTGTTAGGTGAGTGCTTCTTGAATAACAAAGAAATGCACTAGAATCGTTTGACATTTACATTATGGGAGAAGACATGGAACATCAATTGCTCGGGAAATTTAAAAATAATTCGTAACGGCTGGTTGTATGAGTTTTCCACTATCACTGTGGTCTTGATTGCATATTTTCTCGCCATACATAATTCGTCTTACCATCAAGTAGGTTAATGAAAAACGCCAAGAAATCTTTCATACGAAATGACAGGTAAATTTTATCCCGTTTAACGATTTTTTCTGGTGACTTTCCTAAAGTTGTTCGTCACACGGACAGTGGAAGATTATGAAAATCCGTTGACACGTTATCAGACCAACTTGTGACATACAAACACCTTTAAATTTTTATATGATTTATCGTTATTATTACTACATACCATTTCAATTATACAATAATCATTTGGTTTAGTCACATGACATGTATGATTTGGGAGGGTTCACCATTGAAATTACAACCTGACAATGGAGTGGACTGTCAGCCGGAGTCTTGGATAGAAGTAACCGTAACATCCTTGTAGCCAGGCTCGATAATACTCCTCAACATCATTAGTGTTCGGTGTGTGCTGCCTTTGCCTCTTTGCGAGGGAGTGAACAAATGCTAAGCAGAGAGGCAACGAAAAATGAGCGAGGAAGATGTAGCACAAAACACAACAGAGTAAAATTCTATCAAAAAAGGGTGCTCTCACAACTTCACGAGGACTGTCTTGTTCGGGCGGCATACTCAAGAGTCCTTTCGAAGTGTGAGTAAAGGTGAGCCTCGCAACAAAAGAGAGAGAGGGGACCTGAAAAAATCCTCGCATTTTTTTTTTGCACTCTCACTAGAATCGCTTGAGGATCTGTGTTGAAAATTTTGTGTTCAGTTTTTTCTCCTCATAAAAACGTCAAAATAGCCTTATCTTTGCATCGCAGATTAGTTTCTATCAAGCCTGCTTGTAGCTGGATTATTCTTGGACTCCCAACAGTTGTAATGGGTTTAACGCGTCCTTCTCATATCAATCCATCCCGTGGAAAATTTCACAGCTATTGCAAATTTGTTTTTCTATTGTACCACAGTATTGAAAGGGGATTCTCTATTTTCCACGGGTTTCGCGTAAGTGTCTCTACTAACGGGTCCGCCACATTCGCTTTTGGCTCTTCATACAATGGTATGTTGAACTCAGATTGATGCATGCAGAGTAAGACTCGAGATTGGATGATAGCCCTTACATACAAGATCACTTTCATATCAATTGTATGAAGGGCCGAAACGGAGTGTGGTTTCATATTCACGCTGTCAACTCTTATTATACAATTCAGTCACTCGTTGTGCATATTACGATTTCCGTCTGGTATTTAAACACAAAACTTGCCGATTGAGTGCGTCAACTATATGCAGGTTGATGAACACATAATCAATTATGGTAAAGATCCTTGGAACATTCAAATCTGTCAGAATCATGAATTTCAAAAATGTCCTGCAGATATTCTTGAAAGTCTGCCAACAGAATGTATGAGGAGAAATTTCTGAAGGAACCTCTTAAATAATCCTTGGACGATCCCCGGGAGAAATTTCTGAAAAAGTTCTGATGAAATGTCTTGACAATTTCAAAACTTAAGATATCTGCAGATATTCTTACTCAAATTCATAAAAAAACTGGGATCTTTGAAAAAATCCAGGTTGAAAATGCTATAGAAATTCCTCAAAGTATTTCTGACGAAAAATAAAATTTATTTTGTGGAAGAGTTTTGTTCGGGATAACTAAGCAAATCGTTAAAAGAATCCCAGAACGCTTCTTTTGAGAAACCCCCTCCAAAATTTTTGAATGAGTATTTAATGAAATCTCTAGACATTGCTGAAAAGTTTCTGAATAACTTTGGAGAGAAATGCCATATTTTCCGAAAATTGTTTTTAAGAGAACTTTCGAGAAATCCTTTACAACTTTTACAGGAGCTCCTGAAGTAGCCTCTGCAAACTGACTTCACGAATGTTTGGAGGACTGTCTACCGAAGAAATCCCTGAAGGATTCTTAGGATTGGATCTTGAAGTGGTATCTTGGAGAACCCTTTTGGAAATTTCTGGCAAAACATGGGCAACGCAATTAGTACCTGGAAGATATCAGAAGCAATCCATGGGAAAATTTCTATATGACTTGTGGGAGGTATTTCTGGGGTATCTCAACCAATTACTACCAATTACATGAAAAAATTTTTAGATGAATAGCTGAAACAAATTTTGTTCGATTTTTTTAATTATTTTTTGAGGTACTTCAAATACATAATTCCAAGGACCTGTTTGTACCCACACTTATTTCTCAAAAAACTTGTCCAAAATTATTCAAATAATTCATTAAAAAATTAAAAAAAATGGTCGATAAATTCACCCCTCTGTAAAAATATTCTGCTGAGATGTCACCAAAATTTCTGATTAGGTTTGCAGGGTATTCTCTGAGAGGTTTCAGAGAGATCCCATAGACAAATCACTGCAAAATTTCTAGAACAAAATCCCTGAAATAATTCCGAAGATATCTCTAGAATAGAGGGAGGTTTTGATAAATATTTGGTGGAATCGGTGGAAGGAAACCGAAGACACGATTTTTTTATGCTGTCCTTGATTCAATCCCTGGACTGATTCCGACACGATCATAGGATACAATATGAAGAACTTTTTAGAACTCCAAGGAATATAATACTCTTTAGAAATTCAAAAAAAAAAGAATACTGATAATTCTTCAAAAACTCATGACAGAATTCTGGACAATTCAAACAAAAGTCTTTTGAAAATTCCTGATTTTTTTTATGGAGGAAGCCTTCGAAAAAGTAAGTGAGAGTATCTCAGGATGAATCACTGCATAGTGGGACGGATTGAGGTTTTAGGAGGAAAGATGGAACTCACGCCTTCAATTGTGATTTTACGTAAAAATAATGTTCTACAAAGTTGTTTCTAATATAAAAACAATTTTTTTGGTCGGAACGAAAATTAGGGTGGCCCTATGTTAAAAAAGATAACCATCAAAACTTTTTTAATTTACGTAATATTGATATAGTTTGTTCTACAAAGTTGAAGATCGAAAAATTTCAAGCTGATTTGATAAAAAAAGCTTTTTCCTAGCTCAAAAATCGACCGTTTAAGAGCATTTTTCGCTATTGATGTAGGGTGGCCCATCAAAAACTGTTTTTTTGTGTTTAAATTTTATTATTTCAAGTTTCTTAGTAAAATTGTCTTCTATTGTATCAATATTCTTTTTTTTTGGCATCGCGTCCCTACTGGAACAGATCATACTTCTCAGGTTATTGTAGTTAGGAGCACTTCCACAGTTATTAACTGAGAGCTTTCTTTGCCATATTTTATTACTTTCAAGACTAATTGAAACGCAAACATAAAAGATATAGCTAATGGAAACAAATAGATACAAGAGTCTTTTCATAATGAAAATTTAATTTACTTCCTTGGACATACAGTATCATCGATACTAATACATACGATATACGAATGCAAAATGAAAAATATGGCAAAGAAAGCTCTCAGTTAATAACTGTGGAAGTGCTCCTAACAACAATAACCTGAGAAGTATGATCTGTTCCAGTAGGGACGCGATGCCAAAAACAAAAGAATATTGATACATTTTTTTTTCTGATGAAAAGTTAAAGACTTTTTGATAACTAAAAAAACATGTTTATATGTTTGTATAGTTGGGAAAACAAAATGAATTGTGTTGATATGACGATAGTGTTTGTCAGCTTAAAAATGTGAATAATCGTATTATACTTCGGCGGATCTGTTTGCTAATGATATGACTGGTTCATATATTAATAACCGTTACTAACAGATTTTTGAAGAAACTCCCAAATTAACTATAAAATTCAATTTTTAGGCATGGCTATCTCTAAATTATAGCCTTAATTAATCAACATCTAAATATGATCAAATAATGCATATAGGAGCAATTCCACCGAACATGACGAATTTTTGTTTAAATTTAATTTTTGTATATTTTGAACCGCCTGAAAATTTGCATACAGATTCTTTATGACCAAAAATGCCATTTTGCACCTTCAGACCGCCATTTTGAACCTCGCCTTATTTTTGAGAAGGGCGTATCGGAAAATGCATATCAAATTTAAAAAAAAACTGTAACTCGAAAACGGTTTGTCCGATCGATTTGAGATCTTCTACAAAGTTGTAGGTATTGCTTCGGACTATATGGAGAAAAATATGCACGGTAAAAAAAAGTTATAGATTATTTTTTATTTCAAAAACAAAATTTAAAAATCGATTTTCTCCAGAAACGCAGTTTTAATTTTTTTTTTATTTTTGGATATGTTTTAGGGGACAACTTATGTGATTTATTGCACAATGTTTCAACATGGAAGAATTATGGACAAAAAAGTTACTCATATTAATATAAAATTTTCAAATAAAAAAAGTAAAATAGGCCCTTTTCAAACATATTTCGTGTTTCTCCATTCCAGAAATATTTTATTTTGATTGAGTGAATCGTAGCTGAATTGTTTATTGTTTGATCAAAACCTTTATACAAAAGTATTTAAAAAAGTATGCACGGTAAAAAAATATAAACGAAATTTTCAAATGAAAATTTGAAGATCATTGTTCTTAAAAACCGCAAAATTGATGTTTTCAATTTTTGGATATGTTTTGCAGCATATTGTTTGTAATTTCTTGCACAATGCCTCAATGCGGAAATTTTTTGGATAAAAAATAAATTATTTAAAAAATTAATAAAACGATATTTTTGGTGCGTTTTTTGAGTACAGAAAAATAACTATGTATTTTTAAATATGAATTTCTATCGAAAAATACTCAAGTACACGGTACATCTAACCGTGGCATTAAAAATGTGATTCTATCAGCCTTTGGTCCCCAGGGCTAAGCCCGGCTAATGGGTAAAGCCAAATGTATGGGTATGGGAAAAACGTGTTTGTTCATCATACCTACTAACACAGGCAAAAGTGATGAAAACCCTTGTGGAGCCTGTTTAGTAGAATGCTTGTAAATATACAAAAAGATGAGTAGTACTGTTCCTTTTAATTCTACTATTGTATCCTTCGACAGATACGCGTATTTCAACCTCAACTGTAAAGCCGGCTTCAGTGTTGTGTACTTGACTTGACTTGGTTTGTATTGTTGAAATCAAAATAAAATTTTCCGGAATGGAGAAACACGAAATATGTTTGAAAAGGGCCTATTTTTCTTTTTTTATTTGAAAATTTTATAAAAGTATGAGTATAACTCGAAATTGATGCAACCTAGAATAATTTTACTTAAGTACTCTTCCAATGCATTTTCTGCACTATCAACTAAACACATAAAAAAATATTGTTTTCCTTTATTTCGATTTTTTTCAAAATTTGTAATATTTAATAAAATTATAACTTTTTTGTCCATAATTCTTCCATTATGAAACATTGTCCAATACATCACATAAGTTGTCCCTTAAAACATGTCCAAACTTAATAAAAATCACAGATGCATTTTCGTAGAGAATCGATTTTATTTTTTTTTTATTAAAAAAATCTGTCATTATTTTTTACCGTGCATATTTTTTTCCAAATAGTCCTAAACAATACCTACATCAACCGCAAAATATATCCAAAAATTAAGAACATCAATGTTGCGGTTTTTAAGAACTATTAGCTTAAAATTTTCATTTTAAAATATCGTTTATATTTTTTATCGTGCACTATTTTTTCAATTCTTAAGCATAAATGTTTTGATCAAACGATAAACGATTCAGCTACGATTCGCTCAATCAAAATATTTTTTTTCTGGAATGGAGAAACACGAAATATGCTTGAAAAGGGCCTATATTACTTGTTTTATTTGAAAATTTTATATTAATATAAGTATATCTCGAAATTGATGCAACCTAGAAAAAAATTACTTGAGTAATTTTCGATTTCAATTTTTCTGTACTTTCAAATAATCGCATAAAAAATTATTGTTTTCCTCTATTTCGATTTTTTTTCAAAATCTGTAATTTTTTAAAAAATCATAACTTTTTTGTCCATAATTCTTCCATTTTGAAACATTGTGCAATAAATCACATAAGTTGTCCCCTAAAACATATCCAAAAATAAAAAAAAAATCAAAACTGCGTTTCTGGAGAAAATCGATTTTTAAATTTTGTTTTTGAAATAAAAAATAATCTGTAACTTTTTTTTACCGTGCATATTTTTCTCCATATATTCCTAAGCAATACCTACAACTTTGTAGAAGATCTCAAATCGATCGGACAAACCGTTTTCGAGTTACAGTTTTTTTTAAGATTTGCCATGCATTTTCCGATACGCCCTTCTCAAAAATAAGGCGAGGTTCAAAATGGCGGTCTGAAAGTGCATAATGGCATTTTCGGCCATAAAGAATCTGTATGCAAATTTTCAGGCGATTCAAAAAATACAAAAATAATCGGGTTTGCGAAACGGCGTGGAACCGCTCATAGTTATTCTTCTTAATCTAGCCTTGAAGTCAGCGTCATAATCAGAAATCGTACTCTAGCAATATACCGTTCCAGATCCGATATATCTCCTACGGTGGACAAATTACTAGTAATTTGTCGGTGGACAAGTTACTAGTAATTGAGCATTCGTTACTTCCAATCAGAATGTTTCCCAAAGAGCCCGGCAAATCCCAGAACAGAAGTATTCGGAAGTTTGGGATGAGACATGTCAGGAAATTCAACCGTGAGGTAAATTTAGAAGATATTTTCAAAAAACTTTTCTCCTTATTTATATTGCTGAGCTCCTTTGACTCTTTTCGGAAGTACGTATATAAGAATATGAAATAAGTTAGTTTTTTATTCCGATATAAAGCCGAAAGATAATAATTGTCATGCAAAAAAAAAAAATCATTTTTTGCCCCAACTACATTTGCATGTAAAAAAGCGTTTGTTTTTCATGAAAAATGTTTATAACTATTCACCGACAAAATTGTATAGGCCTTAAAATATGCGTCTCAATCGTCTTAAGATGAAGGAATGACAACTTTGATGAAATATCTAAAAATAAAAAAAAATAACACAAAAACCTATTTTTGAAGGGCCACTCTACATCAATAGCGAAAAATGCTCTAAAACGGTCAATTTTTGAGCTAGGAAAAAACTTTTTTATCAAATCAGCTTAAAATTCTCCGATCTTCAACTTTGTAGACCAAGCTATGTCAATATTCCTTAAAATAAAAAAGTTTTAATGCTTATCTTTTTGTACATAGGGCCACCCTAATATTCGTTCCGACCAAAAAAATTGTTTTTATATTAGAAACAACTTTGTAGAACATCATTTTTACGTAAAATCGCAATTGAAGGCGTGAGTTCCATCTTTCCTCCTAAAACTCCTATCCGTCCCACTGTGCACTGGAGGAAACTGGATAAATTGAGTATGCTTTGAGAAATTTTTGCAGACATCCTTGTTTAATATCTTTAATTATGCCTGGAGAACACCCCACTGGAAATCCTAGAACAGACCTTTTGGTGTCCCCTAGAGTAATCCGTGGAGAAATTTCTAGGGATTTTCCTGAAAAGATCTCTTGAAAAATTACCATAAATATTAAGAACCATCCTATCCTTGGTGGATGATATTAAATAAGATTTTTTTAGAACATATTTAGGGAAAAACCCTATTAGAATTTATGCAGAACTTCGTAAAAGAGTAATATCCTTGGAAGAAATCTTGAGACAGTGTCTTAAAGAATCCCTAGAGGAACTTTCTGTGAAATACTTGTAAAGATCTCAGTAGGAAAAACTTCTGAATTTAAAAAAAAAAATCTGAATATTCCTGAAGGAATTTTTAATAAAGCCATTCGACTTTATTCAAAAAATCTTTCAAAAATCTCTTCAGGATAGTTTAAGTTGTATAGCAACCGCTATAAATCTTAAAAAAATCCTTAAATAAAGTCTTTTGAGAACTATTTTCGAAATTATCCAATAATTTCTAGAACAAAAAATCTTTAAAACATTTGCAGGAGGCCTTACTTAAAGGATTTAGGTAAGTTAATAGAAGGTGTCTTGGAAGATTTAATGAAAAAATATTAAAACATTCTCGAGGAACATATTTCTGCTTTCTGATTATTTTTAATATATATTCAGAGAAAGTTTGGAAAAATATTGAAAAAAATACATGGATGATCCCAAGTTATCACCAGTCTGCTCATTCGCCTTTTTGGGCTTAAAAAGCTATTAAACGACTAATATAAGACACTTCTGCTGTATAAAACAGTCAACTCTCCCTAAATCGGAATTGAAGGGACCATCGAGTTAAGGAGGTATCGAGTTACAGAACACAAAACCAGTGCAACTGCGATCGAAAGGGACCATCGAGTTAGCCATGAAAACCAACTTTAACTATGGTTCTCTAACTCGATATCGAGATACGGAATATCGAGTAAGGGAGAGTTAACTGTAGCACTATATTAGCACGCAGGGATGTTTTAATTTTTTTTTCTGAAGGAATTAGAGAAACTTGCATGCAATATCAGCTGGAAATTTTCTAATACTTTTGAAAGAAGAAAATACTTATGCATTAGTAGGAAAAATTCTAAACCTATCCTTGGTACAGTTCCTTGAACAATTTTCAATGAAATCCTGAAACAAATCAATAACACAACGTAACAAAATGATCGGTTTTACGTGTCCCAAAGATCAAATCACATGTGTCTAGTGATTTTAGGGTTGCTGCATCCCATACCGCTCTCAGGAATGTTCCAGCACGTCACAATTTTGAGCTACAGGTCGCCAAAGTTGTATAAAATACTGGTTTATCAATGCTCACATCAAATCAAACCTATGGAATCACAGAATAGGAATTTCAACTTTCATATGAGATAGATTTTGGATTGGTAGCAGACTTGAATTTTGATAAAATCGATTTTTTCAATGTCTCCAGTCTCAAATCAACAAATAACTTTTATGCATAGAAAGTATAATGAACTATATTGGTAAGTATTGTTTGGAATTCAGTGGCAAATTAAGCAAATAAACCGCCATACAAGCTGGTAAACTTCTATACAAGCTGACTGAAATCGTTGAATGATGCATTTTCAACGGCCAAAATCTCAAAAACTGGACATGCTTTGCTAATGAACTATATAAATCTTGTATTTTCATCAAAGTTTCCTTCATTTCAATCGTTTCATTCGTTTCTGATGTAAGATATTGGTTCAGATTTCGTCATTTCCGGTGAACTATTGAGTGTGAAATATTCAAATAAATAGAATATTTTTGCAAACCGGCTCGCTGCAGCGCGTTATGGCGGTTCAACTCCTTTTCGCACATTAACTGCAACATAAATGAGTCGTTACTTTTGTTGGCACGCGATCAGTTCCCAACAAAATGCACCTCTCAACGATTGTCCACAACCGGTTCCCGAAATTGCAAGTTTCGCCAAAGTCGTTTGTCGTCCGATTTGAACACGGACTTAAAACGAAACGAACCGCCCCGAGGGCGGCTGGTTTGCCGTGCTGCAGTCACTCATGCACCATCTGCGATGAGTTATGTGTGCCATCAACTGGTTTAATGATGACAATAAAATTAGTTTTCATAGGTTCTCTTGGTGTTGACTTGGCCGGATGGTGAGGTGTTCGTCGTGGTGATAAATTTTGGAACTGTGAAGACGATAGGGAACATTTCCAGTTCAACACGCAAATTGAACGAACGTTACACATTTTTGAATACAAAAAAAAAAAATGTTATCTGTTTTTAAATGTACGAAATTTTATTTTTGAAGTTTTTATTGATTTCTCGCGATTAATATGTGCAAAAAAAAAACTGAAAAAATACTATTGTGTACAGACAAAGTTAAGCTTTTATGTAGAAACAGAATTTGACAATTTTTGGAAAAAAAAAAAACCCTAATAAGAACCCTAATGTAACGATTGGTTGACACAAAAATAACGAAAACTACGGAACACTTCTTCCTAACATTCCGAAAAAATAAACCAAAAGCATCCCGAATGCCACAATCCACTTTCCGCTCGAAATCGATTCAGGAAATGCGATCCACTGGCAAGCAAGGATCGAACCACATCGAACATGCTGCCATCCATAAAAGCGGGGATTTGTGCCTTTCAGGAACGGGGCGCCACGTGAGCCAACTAGTCTGTCATTCCGGAAGTGGTTGCATTGGCAGCTCAGGTTCTGTCTTTCGATTCCTTCATCCTCTCCGGCAGCTCTTCCAAAGCAACAATTTATTTTCGCAAAAGAAAATGCAACACCACCTTGGGATACGAATGGAGTGATGGAATTGGTAGAAAAAAAACGAATGCCTTTCTCCGTATGAATGGTTTCGGTGTTTGGTAGCAAGCATCCAAAGTCAAAGGCTGATTGAAGTTGAAAGACGTATCGATGTCTGGAAGAGTGGCTGCCATTTATCCGACGAATACCGTCAGTCAGTTACATTGAATGTGAAGAACAACGCTGACTGTTGTTTTAAATTTACTGCTGTTCGCATTTATGGAGCTTTTCAAGGTACGGATCAGTTTTCATTTCCAAAAATTTTGGTTTAACATTTTTTTTCATTTCACAAAATAAAATATCTGAAAAAATAATTTATCTCGATCTCATTGGATTATTTCGTTGACAAACATTAAATAAAGATCTTGGATATTATATCTTGGATATTGCGAGCGGTAGAATAAAGATAGCTCGATAGTTCTCACATTTCAGCTAGTCACTTAGGAATCGATCGAAGGTCAGTGGAGGAGGCCTTTATGACTCTGAAGAGGGAGACAGCGAGGATAGGCCTGACCATTGATTCTACCAAAACGAAGTACATGGTTGCAGGTGGAGATAGAGGTAGGCCTAGAAGTGTTGATGCTGAGGTTGTTTTTGACGGGGATGTGTTTGAAGTTGTTGAAGACTTTGGACAACGACGTTTCCCACGAAGTGAAAAGATTGCCAAAAGGCCCTTTAACGGACTACGTTACCAGCTTAAGTCCCGCAATTTGCAAACGGAAACAACATTCGGCTTTTGGTGGCTCTATACGGGTACGAAGCTTGACGTTGAAAGAGTCAGACCCGGAAGCCTTCGGTGTTATCGAGAGAAATGATATGTGACACAAAAGCATGAATCACGAGTTTTATCTAGTGTATAAAGAAGCGAATATGGTCAAGCGTGTAAAATACGGCAGACTTCAATGGGCTGGTCACCTGATCAGTGGTGCGAATGTCGGAAGAAAAAGTTGCGAAAATAATATTCAGCAGGGAGTCAGGGGGAGATCGGTGACTTCAACCACGAATACGCTGACTGAATACAGTGGAAGGAAACCTGGTAGCTGGAGAAGATCGTCCAAGACCGACGAAAATGAAGCTCTACAATACGCCTGGCAGTGGCATATATCTATGCTGTAGACTGTAGCCATCAAAGTTAATATTGTTTCTAATAGTTTTTGTTTTCCTTGGCATGGTGCCCCCCAGACCGTTAGTATCAGAAATTATTTTCATCAAATCTCTGCTCACCAGTCGTTTTCTGTGGTAAAGTATTGGCAAAATTTAGAAAATGAAAACCGTAGGTGCCGTTTTGAAGAAATTCACAGGAAATTGGAGATATTTCAATGTTTTTTTTATGAGATGAAAAATACATCCAAAACTTCGTTGTCAGTATATTTGTTATTTCCGGGCGGAGTTTTGAATTGCAAGATCCACATTTTTTATATTTCGCCCCTTTCTTATACCATTTGTCATATTCAAAAGTTGTTGACGACCAACCGTGATTATATACAATTGAAGTATTTGCTAAACTCTAATTTGTCATAGGCTCAAGCTACTAAGATTTACAATTTTCAGAATTATACAGCCTGCGGTGAGCTCCTGTAGTACAATTTCTTTTTTTGCCTTTACCGGTTATGTACTAGTGTGTCCAAACCAAACTGAAACTTGACAGACACAGAATGCGACCATTTCATATGCGTCTTTCAGGCATTACTGTGTTTATATATTTCAGTTTTCGTTCACTGTTCAATTACATTGATTTAGATAGTTCTGTTAAACAAAGTTACACTCGATCAAAGACAATTGGAAAGAATGATTCAGCAAAGTAGAACAAATGATGGTAACACTCGACTGAAAGCTAATGTTTCAAAAATATTGTTAAGAGTAAAGTTGAAAAATGTGTAA
This sequence comes from Aedes aegypti, assembly GCF_002204515.2. Taxonomy (NCBI): domain Eukaryota; kingdom Metazoa; phylum Arthropoda; class Insecta; order Diptera; family Culicidae; genus Aedes; species Aedes aegypti. The sequence continues at coordinate 70,185,450 of NC_035108.1, read as the reverse complement.
TGTGAATGTTCAAGTTCACCTAGTTACTCATATTATTTTACAATAACAATTATTTCATAAATAATATTAACGTTAAATCGGCTCCGTAATGTCTTAAAACAGTTGAGCCTATGGAAACTGAAAAAAAAATATTGCAGCATGTAATTGCTGTTTGTCTTCTTCTTTCTGGCGTTACATCCCCACTGGGACAGAGCCTGCTTCTCAGCTTAGTGTTCTTATGAGCACTTCCACAGTTATTAACTGAGAGCTTACTATGCCAATGACCATTTTTGCATGTGTACATCGTACACAGGTACACAGGTTGCATGTGTACATCGTACACAGGCAGGTACGAAGATACTCTATGCCCTGGGAAGTCGAGAAAATTTCCAACCCGAAAAGATCCTCGACCGGTGGGATTCGAACCCACGACCCTCAGCTTGGTCATGCTGAATAGCTGCGCGTTTACTGCTACGGCTATCGGGCCCCCATGCTGTTTGTCATTGACAACATTGAACTTGAGTAACGTTATAAGAATGTCTTAGTAATATATTGAAAATGATTACATTTGATACCGTCAATGGGGGTGACAATGGGTCAAAAAGGGACATGTGCGATTTATTTATTGAATTACTTTCGCAATTTAACTCCAATAAACTTCAAATTTGGTGTGTATGTACTATGATGGTACATTAACAACTGTTCAAAAAATTATAGAAAAATATTTATTCACAGCGGCACCACAAGTGAATGAAAAATGACCCAATCTCACCCCATAGAGGGGGTGACATTGGGTCACTGTTATTGAAATAACTTGTTTTTGAGAATATGATTGCAAAACCATTCACAGTTGAAAAACATTGATGAAATACGATGCAAACAAGACGAAAATATATCTAAGATGTTTCACAGGTATGATAAACCCACTTAAAAGAACGATTATACAAAAAAAAATGAAGACCGATGAGAAAAAATATGTGAACCCAACATTTATCATCAAGTTTACTTGAATTTTCTTGTTCTTTTCCCTTAAATTGTCTTCAAAGTCGTATCCTCATTGCCATTTCTATTTAAGAGATCGATTCAAAAATGAAATTGCTATTTTGGATTTGAGTTGAAAATGCTCTATACCGTACACCTCCGCTAATTTGAACGATCTCGTGCAAAGCATCGGGATAAATTTTTATTGTGAACTTCTAGTCACTATATAAATAAGTGAAAAATGTGTTTCTGGTTACCTGATTGGCTATTTTGTTTTGATTCTGCGTTCTGTTTCACAGTGTTCCATTTCACTTTACTCTGTTCCATTAGTAAAATGACGTTTAATCCATTTTTAATTTGAACGGTGTGCAGTGGCGTAGCTACAGTTTTCGAGGCCCGGTGCGGAGTCAAATTCGGAGCCCCTTTAAAATAGGGATGTGCACCGATAAGCAACGTACAATTAACATGTGACTAGTCGACAGTGCTACACAGCAAAAAATTCTCAAATTTAGATGGCACGTAATTTTTTATGATAATCATGTAAAACGAGTTGCAACTGAACATTCAACGATAATTAATGTAAACTGTCTCATTGCATTCGATAATGCTTGCAAACTTGAGTGAAACTGAAACATTTCATGATCTTCCATCCAACATTCGCCAGTGTTGCATGCTTTCTTGCATCTTGAAAGTGAAATTGCAAACAAGAATTCTCGGTTTACATGATTCTACGCTGAATATTCTGTCGAAAATAATGCACATGGATGGATCGACGGCTTGTCATTCCATGTGCATCATTTATGATTGAATTTTCAGCGTGAAAATCATGTAAACCGTGCCGTTTTGCATGCAATATTCTTCGAGAGAAGACGTTTCGCGTTCAATATTAAGGATTTTGGTAACAATGTTGTATATAATAGATGTGTTTATAGGTTTTATCATTGAATAATACACGAAAAATGGCTTTGCATGATTGAGGCTAATATTACGTTACGTGTAAATCTAAGATTTTTTTGGTGTGTAAGTATTTCAAAATATGAACTTAGAGATTTCATGCCTGAAAAGCGTGTTTAAAAAGAGACTGAAATCACGTTTTATTTATCGTTTTAACGGATTTATCAAAGAATGCAACCAGTCATCTCTAGGAGGGTCTATCTAAAAAGTTCTGTGGGATGTCTCATGACGTGAGGTCAAATATTACTATGTGCATTTGATGATTCGCTGAGAATGAAATTCAGGTATTCGCTTAAAGTTTCCTTTAGTAAAACATTCAAAGATTTCTTCAAAAGTTCATTGACCGATTTTTTCACAAAATTCTCGAGAAAACCCCTAACAGATTTTCGTTGAAAATACTTCAAAAAAATCATAAAGATTATTTTCCGAAGACACCCTCAGAAACTACTCTAGGGATTCCTTCAAAGATTCGTATCTCAAAGAAGTTATCTTTTCGAAACTCATTCAGTGATTCTTCCATATAATTGAAAAAATTAAACACTCCAGAGGCCCTTAGGCATTTTTATGGACTTCCCCTTCTTTTTGTTCAGAATCTCTTAAAAATTTAAACAAAAAATGTACCTAGAAATACCTGAAGGGATTTTTTCCAAGTTTCTTTTGGGCATTGTTCAATAGGTTGTTCCAAAAAATTCACAAATAATGTATCTAGGATTTCTACGAAAAGATTCTAAGGAAATTTTCCACAAATGCAGAATTTCTGGAAGAATTTCTGATGGATGTTGTAGAATAATCCCTAGAGGAATTTGTGGAATTATTCCTGTGATAATCTGTGTAGTAATTGTGAACTGCCTTAATCTGACGCCATTTCAATTTTTTACCCATTTTGGGCTATGAACCATTAAACAGTTTTGGGACACATAAAGTTACAACATGTTCATTATTTCTGCAGATATATTATAAAATGATCCAAACATTACTAAGGGACCAATGTACAAATGAGACATTCTCTCCTCTCTCGCTCTCTTTCGATTATAACAGTAGAATACCAAATTTTTTGGGAAGTTTTTCACTACAGATCGAAAGGCAATTTCCTTGACTATTTCCTTGAACGCAACAGAAGCAGGTAATGTGAACTGAGTCACATTGATCAAAGAGAAAGTAAACAAAAAGAGCCTCTCATTTGTGCATAGGTCCTTTAGTGATGTTTCGCGAGAAATCATTTGAAGATTTTCAAATCGAATTCCTGAGTGAATCACTAGAGGAATGTTGCTAATATTTGTTGGAGGGATCTCTGGAGAAATCTTTGTATGGAGCTGTTAATCTATGAAATAGTCGCGTAGTAATTTCTGGAGAACATGGTTCATAATAGAAATGTTTCCAAAGCTGATCCTGGATTCCCCAGGCTCAAGTTATAGAGGGCCCCTGAATATTTGATGATCTACAAAATAATGTATTTTATGAACTGACAGACCGTATATCAATTCAGCGACCTCAGGTATCAGGTATCAGAAGGCCGGCTCCAAAGGCACGTTCCCCACCAGTTGGGAGATTTGTGCCATCGCCATATTTGAGCCTATTTCATCATCTACCCGATGGGAGAGGAAAGGGAAGGGAAAGATGGGAGGAAATAGGAGTGGGGTCCCTTGAAGAGGGAAGATCGCATAAGCGAAATGAGAGCATGTAGCTCCATACCACAATGGGTTCGAACAGCGCCCTAAAAAGGGCACTGCAAAACGCATGAGCGTAGAGAGCCTATAGCTCATTACCACAGCGGGTTAAGAATAACAGGATGTTCTGAAGATTCAGGCTTCTGTATTCAGTTTCACTTAATAAGTGTTTACCAAGTAATTGGAATCGCATTTGCGCAAAAACTGGACAGTTACATATCAGGTGATACGAAGTTGCATAATCGGAGTCACAACTATCACACACAAATGAGTCAGCACGCTGAATATTTGCCATGTGATAGTTGAGTCGGCAGTGGCCTGTCAACGCTCTGACCAAGAGACTGCAATTCTGCTTTGACAGATTTGTTAAATACTTCGCCACCTTTGGAGATGGCTCAGTAATATACAATTTTGTTTGACGACACGACTCCAAACTATTCCAATATTGCTTGTGCTGAGTTGCCGCCCAAGAGTTTATCTGAAGCTTCACCCAGCACTTCGAAATTGGAATAGCCGGTTCAGGGCCAATGAAGTCATGCGATGCTCCATCGCGAGCTAGCTCATCAGCCAATTCATTTCCAGCGATGGAAGAATGGCCAGGTACCCATACAAGGTTTACAGAGTTGACTGAATTCAGTTCCTCAATTTGAGTTCGACATGCGATAACAAGCTTCGACCTTGAGTTGGCCGAAGCGAGAGCTTTTATAGCAGCCTGACTATCTGAACAGAAGTATATGACTTTACCCATTACGCGCTGTTGAAGTGCTGATTGCACTCCACACATAAGAGCAAATACTTCCGCCTGAAAAACGGTGCAGTTTCTACCGAGTGAATAAAACTGATTCAGCCTTAACTCACGAGAATATACTCCTGCACCAGCTCTACCTTCAAGAAGGGAGCCATCAGTGTAACATACTATATTGTTTGATATACTTCTTTCCAAATAGCCAGACGTCCACTCTTCCCGTGAAGGAAATTGTGTGGTAAATGTCCTGTAAGGAAAGTTACAAGCAATTGTGAGATCACTTGGAGCAAGGACAATTTTGTCCCAATTCACCAAAAGTGGAAACAACGAAGTGTGTGTAGATCTACGATTCACTGGATTTTTCTCCAGTAGATCCAGTACCCATAAACGGTAAGAGCAAGAAAGTGCTTCTTGTTTAAGATATATGTGTAGTGGCGCAACGTCGAAAAGGGCCTCGAGCGCTGCTGTGGGAGTTGAAGAGAACGCACCAGACATCGCCATCAAGCACATCCTTTGGAGATGGCCCAATTTTGATTGGATTGTTCTCACTTCGCCCTTTTGCCACCACACAAGACATCCATATGCCAATATTGGTCGAACAACTGTTGTGTAAATCCATTTGATATATTTGGGTTTGAGGCCCCAAGTTTTACCAAAGGTTCGCCGGCATTGACCGAAGGCCATACAAGCTTTTTTGACTCTGAAATCAATGTGAGCTGTCCATAAAAGTTTGGAATCTAGAATGACTCCGACATACTTTACTTGATCAGTCACATTAATCTCAGTGCCAAAAAGACGTAAAGGTCGAATTCCATCGCGGTTTCGTCTTTCCGTAAAAAGAACAATAGATGTTTTATTCGGGTTAACCGAAAGGCCATATTGGCGACACCAACTCTCGACTACCTGAAGAGCACTTTGCATCAGGTCGAATAGGGTGCTTATGCACATACCAACTATCAGAGCTAGATAGTCGTCGGCAAATCCATAAGTTGGAAAACCGCAATTATTGAGTTGCCTCAATAGCGTATCTGCTACGAGATTCCACAAAAGTGGTGACAAGACTCCCCCTTGGGGGCATCCGCAAACACTCAATTTTCGAATCGCTGCTTGACGCAATGTCGAGAAGAGATGTCGGTTTTTGAGAATTTGATGAATCCAATTGGTAATCATTGTAGGTAGCCCATGGTTTCGTGCGGCTTCCAATATGGCATCGAAAGACACGTTATCAAAGGCACCCTCAATATCCAAGAAAACACCCAAGCACGATTGCTTCTGAGCGAATGCTTTCTCGATATCGTATACAACTTTGTGTAAAAGAGTCACAGTGGACTTTCCAGATTGGTAAGCATGTTGATTCACATGAAGAGGCATGTTTGCCAAATAAACATCACGGATATGATGATCGATAATGCGTTCCAGACATTTCAGAAGAAAAGAGGTCAGACTGATTGGTCTAAAACTCTTCGCTTCCTCATACGACGCACGTCCTCCTTTTGGGATAAACTTTACAGTAATATCACGCCAGGATTTGGGAATGTACCCGGTAGCAAAACTGCTTACAAGTAGCTTTTTCAAAACATGTTTGATAGACTCAAATCCCTTTTGGAGCAGAACAGGATAAATCCCATCCGCTCCTGGAGATTTGAAAGGAGCAAAACTATTAAGTGCCCATTGAATCGATTCAGTAGTTACGATACTGCGAGCCGAGGCCAGAGACTCGTAACTACATGAAAAGACATTTGGTTCATCCGTAGATGCTATGTCCACACATCCGGGGAAGTGTGTATTGAATAAACATTCTAAAACTTCTTCATCGGAAGAAGTAAAGTCACCATTAGGTAAGCGAATTTCGTTCACTTGGAAATCCTTAGATTTTGCAAGAATTTTGTTCAACCGACTGACTTCACTCAAACTGGAAACATTTGTACAAAGGTTTTTCCAGCCGGATCGTTCAGCAGAGCGAAGAGCCTTCTTGTAAGCCTTGCGAGCTGACTTGAACGACTCTGATCAAGCTGAACGGCGTCTGTTCCAACTCCTTCTACATTGTTTCCTGAGTCTAATCAGATCGGAATTCCACCATGGGGTCCCTCTTGTAGTCTTTACAGACCGCAGAGGACATGCTTCTTCAAAAGCTTCCATAATGTAGGATGTTGTAGTATCAACGGCATCATCCAGATCACTTGGATTTTCAATGGACGGAGAATATCCATGAAATTTGGTCGCAACCAATTCAATGTAGAGTTCCCAGTTTGTTGACCGGGGATTCCTAAAACGCAAACAAAGTCTGCGCAGTTACATTTGAATGTTCAAAGAAGATGTAGCGATGATCAGATAATGATTCCTCATCTGATACATGCCAATTCGTCAACTCGTGACTGATTCTATTCGAGCAGAGCGTTATGTCTAACACTTCTTCTCTATTAGAAACCATGAAGGTTGGGCGATTGCCTATGTTAAGTAATCCAAGGTCTGTACTACTTAAGTATTCCATCAGACTGGAGCCTCTCAAATTGATATCCGAGCTGCCCCAGATGATGTGATGAGCATTGGCATCACTGCCCACAATCAGCGGAAGGCCTTTTGTTACGCAGTGTACGACAACTCGTTTGAAGTCATCCGTTGGGGATGGTTCATCATGTGGTAAATATACCGAACAATAGACGTATTTCCTGTTGAGGTCACCAACAGAAACATCGATTGTGACAGCACATACATCTCTGGTAGTTAACTCAGAAATGAGTGTAGCAACGATTGCTTTATTAACGAGCACGCATGCGCGGGGCATGGAGCGCGAGTTTGCCATTTCAAGCTTGCTAAAAGTAGCAAAAACTGGGTCCACAAGGTTACCTAGATAGAAGTTCCCTCTACGAAAGTAGGGTTCTTGAACTAGCGCCACTTGGGCTGCACCATTTTGCATGAGTCTGCAAAGATTGATCGTTGCTGTTCTTTTATGCTGAAGATTGATCTGAGCTAACCTAACCGTAGCCACTACCCAAACTAGGCAGGATTAAGCTTTTTGCAATCTCAGCACGAAAAAGACCAGCAACGAAAAAACCAGATCGGTATCTATTTAAAGTCGCCAAAGGCGAAAGAGCACAGAATACACTGTGTAAAACGCATAATGCGAATCCATATAGGTGGTAATTTAAATTAAATGTCAACATATTCATAATCCCACCCTTATTAAGCCTTAAGATAGAGACTGAAGAAGGGCAGCCGATTATCTCGGAGAAACACAAGGTCACCTGCACCATTGCTCCGGGTAGCACAGGAAGGACTCAATACTGTGGAGGGCGCCCTGGTACCCCACAGGCTCCGTTTGCGGTTAGGTTTTATTTAGACCCCCCTAACCATTCATTCTTAGGCACGGTACGCATCACACCATAAATTAGGGGTCACCTGTGAGGTGGACTTTTACCACCGGAACAGGCAGTCCGTAGTGTTAATTCTTAGCCAGTTGAAACAACCGCTACCGACACTACGCGGCTATCTAGGCTGCTCGGGAAAAGGAGGTTAATATTGATGATTAACTCCTGACGTGCCCATGCAGCCAGTATTTTATGAACTGACAGATCGTATATCAATTCAGCGACCTCAAAGGAGCATTTACAAATTTCATGCAAAAAGAAAATAAAATCAATCCTGTGCACCGTTTTTGCATAAAGCCCTAAATTATGAAGGACTTTAATCCTGCTTTTTTTTCACTGTGAGCAAATTGGGATTCAAAAAGTATTTTGGTTCAATTTGTAGGCTGAGTTATGGGTCCATCTAAAGCATTGGGAATGCTAGATTTTAACACTTCAGTCGTCTCGCTGTTGTATTTTGTACAACACTGTTGAAAAAAAAACTCGTTTTTCATTCACAACAGCAGCGTGGTGGTTCTGACGATGGTAAACCACGCGACGACTGGAAGGTAAATATAAAGATTTCATACAGAATTACTCCGAGAATTTCCTTAAAGAGATTTCACTAACATTAATTACAGAAATAACTTTCGAATTTTTCCAGATATCTCGCAATTAGTCTTCCAATGAATCCACGAAGAAGAGTCCTCAGATGGTTAATGTTTTATACTACAATATGTTGCGGAGGTTTTTCCGGAAACTACTTCAAAGGTTTTGTTTCCCTGGATTCCACTATGAAATTTGAGATACTACTCCAGATATTCTTTAAAGAACTCGGCCATAAATTTACCACGAATTTCATCAAAGATTTGAGCAAGTTTTTTTTTAAATATCTGTGAGAAAAATTTTAAATATCCTTTAGTACTCCCATAAGAACTTCTTGTTGGAATAAATTTAGGCATGATTTGAAAAAAAAATATCTTTAGAATCTCATCAGTTTAACTCAACATAAATCTATCATCCAGATGTTTCTAACGGCATTCCTTTAAGAAAAACTCCTGCAAGGATATCTTCATGATTTTTTTCTTATATTTCTTTAAAAAACACTTGAAATCCAAGAAGCAATATGTTGAGGAATGTCCTTTGAATTATGCACATGATTTTTTGATGTTCTTAGAGGTATTTATAGATGAATGATAGTAAAACCTGAAGTAAGCATTAGAAGAAGTCCTGAAAAATCTCTGATGTTAATCCTAACGCATGTTTGGAAAAAATCGTGTTTGAATATTTGGATGAATCCTAAAAAAAGTACTTTTTCTAGGAATAATCACAAAGTTAATTCCTGGACAAATCAATGCGATACGTTTGAGTTGTAATTTATGAAGAAAATCAAGATATCACTTGTGGTACTACTCTTTAAATCCTTAAATTATTATCCGAATGTTCTATTAGATTATGTGGGTAAGTTTTTGAGAAGTCCTCAAGAGAACTCCAAGATTAAATAGAAAAAAAACTTTTTTCAAGAATGTCCAGGTAAAATTTCTGCATAAATCATCATAGGATCTTTTAATGCAATACTTGTAATAATTCATAGTATAATGCGTAAAAGAATGCCTTGAAAAATGCGCAGGGGAAATTCCTAAACAGATTCCAATTATCGGAGGTATTCTGCAAACTTGTTTAAAAAAGCGCAGTAGGTATTTCTGAAGAAATTCTTAAGGTAATGTTCAACAACTGTTTATTGCAAATTGCTTTGAAAAATCTCTGGGCAACTTCTTGAGGCATAATGCTGGGAGATATTACTAGTTGAATTACTTATCGATCCTTGAAAACTTCCAGGAATAATTACAATAGGAATGTTGAGACAATCTTACCAGTTTGTGGTAAAATTCATTAGTCCAAGGTTGGATTTTATTTGGGTTTTTCCAGAGAAAGTGTCAGGAAAACGAAATTCCAGATGTAACTTCCGCCAAAGCTCTCTTCTCTTGCATGAAAAAAGCTTTTAAAAAATATGCAGTAAAAAATATGAAAATATTGAATTTTCCAGTAAGTTCTTTTCTAGAAATATTGAAACAAACATAAAGTAATTTCTTGTGATTTGGCGCAATGCATTCCAAAAATTACCTCGACGCTGACAGCTCGTAGGAAAAATTTGATGTACTAACAGGAACGATTTTTGGAAAATAACTCTGGAGTATTTTTTTTCCCAAATCCAAAGTTCTCTTTTCAAATGCTTTTACGTATTCTTCGAAGAATTCCTGAATAAAGTTGTTAAAAAATTACTTGGCACTAACCTTTTGAGTTCCACTAAATGTTTTTGGTGGTTTCATCCTGGGAGGGAGAAACCAATGCAAAATTTCTGTACGTCATAGTGAGCCGAGATTCCGCTGTCACGAACTGTCACTGTGAGCCCAGATCTCAAACACTGGACTAACATGGAAAAAGCGCGTAACTGATTAAAACACATTTTCGCATTTCATCATAAGTGTCAAAAATTGAATGAAAATCAATTCATGCACATAATGCAAGTAATGTCACGTGAGCACCTTTCAACTGATTGAATATAAAGCATTGAAAAACGCATCGTTTTACTTTTTCCAATGAAAATTTATATTCAGTGCATAGAAAACTGTGGCCCTTTTTCCATGTTTGTCAGGAAAGATCGAAAGTACACAACAAAAGAAAACTAGCGGTTTTCTCCAAGCCTGCCTTGATTGTTGTTGGCAAGCTGGAGTTATCTTGCAGTTCAAACAAACTTTGTTCTATATTTCGTGTGTAGTATCGGTGCCTCCCTCCCAAGTTTCATCTAATAGACCAATACTGGGATTTTCAAACACGAGACCTGGCGAAAATTTTGAAACAACGCCAATTTTTCTGGAAATGTTTTGGATTAAAGTCTGTTTGTAACTTGAGCTCGATATATTATCTAATAAGTTTATCATGACGCAATTTTATATAATAAATACCGTTTTGATTCATATTACGGACAGCTTCAAATTCCGGACACTCTACTTTGTATGGGAAACATTTCACACGAAATGTTTCAATTTTTGCCGTTCAAAAGTTCTCAATTTCGAGGCTCGTTTTAGTAAGCTTTTTCCATAAATATCTTCGAAAATTTATAATGCCCAACTACCTTAGATGTCTCTTTAGTGGTTTGACGATTTCAATTGATGATTTGACTGTTCCATTAATGATTATCATAGGCTGTCCGGAATTCGATTCAAAGTGTCCGGAATATGAGGCAAAAATGAGGAAGCGTCCGGAATAAGAATCATGAAAAGGCCACACATTTTGATTTATTTAAAATTATTCAAGTTGCGGAAGCGTATACTTTACCCACCTTTCGAAAGATAAGGGCTTCCTACGCTCGATAGCGCTAAGGAATCAAACAGAATGATTTATTTTGTATGCTCTATGTTGGGTTATACTTCACTGAGTCCTTAAGTGTCCGTAATATGAATCAAAACGGTACTTAAAATAATCTTTGAAAAATTCAAGCAATGTTATTCTGTTAATTTTCATATTTTGTTCATCGGCTAATGGGAGGGGGGGCAACATCCCCTCCATGCCCCTCTCTGGCTACGCCTATGGATGTGCATTTTAGCGGGGAACAAATTCAAATGTATTCAGATAAAAAGCGGTCAAACAAGCGGGGTTACCTGGTGTAAGGTTGATATACGTTGAATTTACAGCTTAAATATTAAATAAGCCATATATGAACAATATGATTTGATGCACGGATTATTGGTTATGTTATGGAATGCATCAATGTTTATTCATGAGTGTATAGATTAAATACTGACCTCGCAATTAAGTACCGAAAACTCCCTCCCAGAATTGCAATCAATACACATAATTACTGCGTCTCAGCCACACCTAAATGCTAATACGCTGTTCATTTAGATCACTTTATTGAGTGTGCCAACCATAAGCTGGACTATTCTCAACCATACCCAAAACGGCTCACTAGTTGGACCTCACACATCTATACTTACGTATGTCCCTCCCAGATCGCTATCGCCGTTAATTGATGGTGATGATAATCGTTATTGTTATTATCATTGTGTCCCGATTGGGCTCGGCCTCTATTCCGATTCTGTTCATCCACAATACGTTTATGAAGGCTGTCGGCACACGACAGCAATGTCATATTCTTCTGGTCGTTTAATCAATGCTGGCCGACCCAAAACAGCTGTGTACTTTTGGCTGGATTGTTTGAGAGAAGAGTGATGGTTGTCGCATTTTCGGAATTGATAATTTCAACATTCGAATATGATGGCAAGGTCTTCTTCTGAAGGATTTCAATAAGTCTTCGAAGAAAACAATGTTTTGGATACAACATTGCTTTTCAAAGCCGTCATTCTATCTTCGCTTGGATTACAATGACTGTTCTTTTGTTTCATGCAAGACTTGCTCCAAGACGCTTCCCGTTGAAAAGCACTTACTGAATGCTTTGTACAGGAATTAATTGTTTCTGACCTCGCTCTAAAAGTGGAAGTGGTCTTGGAATGGGTAGAATCTTACTTTAGAAGCTAGAAGACGAAATCCTGCTCATTCAAAATTTATTTTCTGCGTAATGTGGAAGCTGTTGCTTCCTGTCTTATAATAGTTAAGAATAAGTAGCGGTGATGTACATTTACGAAAGCGTTAGGCGTCTCTTGACGAGTTTTTTTTTTTCAAATATTTGTTGGACATATCTACCACTAATTCTTCTAAAGTACACTCTTAGGATCTCTTAGCAATACTCACAAGAATTTTCCTGGGATTATTTGATTGCAAATATTGAGAAAGGCACTTTCTCATAAATTTGTAGAGGCTATAAAAGACATTATTGAAACTATGATATCGGAGTTGAATAGTAGTCACAGCAATACCACAAATCCATGCAACGGTTATGACAATTGAAGGGAAAAATTCGGTTATAAAACTGATAGAGACATTTTCATACTAAAATCTTCACCGTTTAATGCCGTACATTCCACAAATCCATGCGAATTCCTTTATCCATGGTCCTTAGCATGTTATAAATCTTCTTCCGTCACTCCCGCCGGCGAAATTTTCCCAATAAAACTTTGCCATTCCGCAGCACTTCCACGAATACCGACCGAAGGGGGAAACGTCACCTCGTCGTAAATCCCCCGCAACTCCACCGAACAATATCTTCCCACGGAGTGGTTTTCAATGGCTTCCACATACACCTTCACCTCGCATTTGCATTAAACTTACCCCACCGCACCGCCCACCGCAACAAGGTGGCATATTGTGTTTCATTTTTCAGCCCGAGCCGGAAAACTTTCCTGCCGGCTTTCTCCACTTGGCTCTGGTCGCTCTTATCAGCCCTTCTGCTCCGGTCCCCAACCGGTTCGACTTTACTGTTTCCGACTTTCCCAAGGTTGCTTATTGCTTCCACCACCCGGGCGCAAATAGCCAGAAGCTTGAAATATCGTCGGCTAATTCTTCTTCGCCAGACCGGGACGTGTTTCGTTCCCGGAGGGCCTTCACGACTCCGGCGCGCGTAAAAAGGAAAACTTACCCCGCAACACAATTACATTATATGGCGAGGGTGGTTTTACTTTTCCAACTATAGAGTCGGTGTTTGTGGAGCATAAAACCACACACAGAGAGAGTAGGTAGCTATCGGGAGCATTCAGTTGCAGCAAAGTTCTGGCAACGGATATCGCAAATGAGGTTCAGCTGAATGTCTCGTAGGGGGGATGGGGGGAGGGGGTGATTTAAAATGTACAACTAGCAAAACGACGCCGACGACACCAACTTCCAAGCCGGTGGTGTCTGCTGCCAAGTGAGAGTTATTTATCAAAGGCTGCCTGCCAGAAGCGAGTAATGCGAAACGCAGCATGGATTCTTCCTTCTTGGAGTTGCTTCGGGGGTGTCGGAAGGAAGTAGCTTTCAACAGCTTTGCTGTCCCATGCCGGAAGGGGGTGAAATTAACGGGACTTGTCGGGAATTAATTGTATAATTTGAAAATACGAGTAGTATCTGAAGATTCATGGCACTAGTTGAAGCGTCCTTTTGAGGATCATTCTAAAAAAGTTTAACATGCTTTATTAAATTAAATGACACAATTAATTTTAATGTCGAATTGTTGTGTTAAGGGAAAGCTTGAGTAATTTCTTGGAGTTACTTTTCACGCTTATTGAAAACGTTTTTCGAACTCCTAGGCTTTTAAAGCCTCCGGGAGAAGCTTCTCATGCTTCCAGGACAAGCTTCTCAAGCTTCCTAGAGAAGCTTCTCAAGCTTCCAAGTGAAGCTTCTCAAGCTTCCAAGTGAAGCTTCTCAGCTTTTAAGGAGAAGCTTCCATAAGAAGCGTCTCAAGATATCAGGAAAAGCTCCTCAAGCTTCCAGGAGAAGCTTTTAGAAGCTTCCAGAAGAAGCTTCTCAAGCTTCTAGGAGAAGCATCCCGAGCTTCTAGAAGAAGCTTCTCGAGCTTCTCGAAGAAGCTTCTCGAGCTTCCAGGAGAAGTTTCTATAGCTTTCAAGAGAGCATCTCAAGCTTTTAGGAGAAGCTTCTCCAGCTTCTAGGAGATGTTTCTCAAGATTCCAGGAGAAGCTTCTCAGCTTCCCGAGAAAGCTTCTAAAGCTTCCAGGACAAGCTCATCAATCTTCCAGAAGAAGCTTCTCAAGCTTCCAGGAGAAGCATCTCAAGCTTCCAGGAGAAGCTTCTCAGCTTCCCGAGAAAGCTTCTAAAGCTTCCAGGACAAGCTCATCAATCTTCCAGAAGAAGCTTCTCAAGCTTCCAGGAGAAATTTTTCAAGCATCCAGGAGAAGCTTCTCGATCTTCATTGAGAAGCAACCTGAGCTTCATTGAGAAGCATCCTGAGCTTCTAGAAGAAGCTTCCCGAGCTTCCAGGAGAAGCTTCTCAAGCTTTCAGGAGAAGCTTCTCAAGCTTTCAGGAGAAGCTTCTCAAGTTTTCAGGAGAAGCTTCACAAGCTTTCAAGAGAAGCTTCTTAAACTACCAGGAGCAGCATCTCAAGCTTGCAGGAGAAGCTACTCAAGCTTGCAGGAGAAGTTTTTCAAGCTTCCAAGAGAAGCTTCACAATCTTCCAGCTGAAGCTTCTCAAGCTTCCAGGAAAAACTTTTCAAGCTTCCAAAGGAAGCTTCTAAAGCTTCCAGGCGAAGCTTCTAAAGCATCCATTAGTAACTTATAAAACTTCCATTAGAAACTTTTTAAGCATCCAGGAGAACCTTCTCGATCTTCTAGGCGAAGCATCTTGAGCTTCTAGAAGAAGCTTCTCAAGCTTCCAGGAGAAGTTTCTCAAGCTTCCAGAAGAAGCTTCTCAAACTTCAAGAAGAAGCTTCTAGAAGCTTCCAGGAGGAGCATCTCGATCTTCTAAGAGAATCTGCTCGATCTTCCAGGAAAAGCTCCTCGTGCTACAAGGAGAAGCTTCTAAAGCTTGCAGGAGTAGCTTCTCGATCTTTCAAGAGAAGCTTCTCGAGCTTCTAGAAGAAGCATCTCGAGCTAACAGAAGAAGCTTCTCAAGCTTTCAGGAGAAGCTTCTCAAGATTTCAGAAGAAGCTTCTCAGGAATCTAGGTGAAGCTTCTCAAGCTTCCAGGAGAAGCTTCTCAAGCTTCCAGGAGAAGCTTTTCAAGCTTCCAGGAGAAGCTTCTCAATCTTCTAGAAGAATCTTTTCAAGCTACCAGGAGAAGCTTCTCAAGCTTCCAGGAGAATCTTCTCAAGCTTTCAGGAGAAGCTTCTCAAGCTTCTTGGAGATGTTTCTCAAGATTCCAGGAGAAGCTTCTCAAGCTTTTAGGAGAAGCTGCGAAAATTTCCAGGAGAAGTTTTCAAGCTTCCAGGATTAATTTCTCAAGCTTCCAAAAGAAGCTTCTAAAGCTTCCAGGAGTAACTTCTCGATCTTTCAGGAGAAGCATCTCGAGCTTCTAGAAGAAGCATCTCGAGCTAACAGAAGAAGCTTCTCAAGCTTTCAAAAGAAGCTTCTCAAGCTTTCAGGAGAAGCTTCTCAAGATTCCAGGAGAAGCTTCTCAGGAATCCAGGTGAAGCTTCTCAAGCTTTCAGGAGAAGCTTCTCAAGCTTTCAGGAGAATCTTCTCAAGCTTTCAGGAGAAGCTTCTCAAGCTTCTTGGAGATGTTTCTCAAGATTCCAGGAGAAGCTTCTCAAGCTTTCAGGAGAAGCTTCTCAAGATTCCAGGAGAAGCTTCTCAGGAATCCAGGAGAAGCTTCTCAGGAATCCAGGTGAAGCTTCTCAAGCTTCCAGGAGAAGCTTCTCAAGCTTACAGGAGAAGCTTCTCAAGCTATCAGGAGAAGCTTCTCAAGCTTCTTGGAGATGTTTCTCAAGATTCCAGGAGAAGCTTCTCAAGCTTTTAGGAGAAGCTGCGAAAATTTCCAGGAGAAGTTTTCAAGCTTCCAGGATTAATTTCTCAAGCTTCCAAAAGAAGCTTCTAAAGCTTCCAGGAGTAACTTCTCGATCTTTCAGGAGAAGCATCTCGAGCTTCTAGAAGAAGCATCTCGAGCTAACAGAAGAAGCTTCTCAAGCTTTCAAAAGAAGCTTCTCAAGCTTTCAGGAGAAGCTTCTCAAGATTCCAGGAGAAGCTTCTAAGGAATCCAGGTGAAGCTTCTCAAGCTTCCAGGAGAAGCTTCTCAAGCTTTCAGGAGAATCTTCTCAAACTTTCAGGAGAAGCTTCTCAAGCTTCTTGGAGATGTTTCTCAAGATTCCAGGAGAAGCTTCTCAAGCTTTCAGGAGAAGCTTCTCAAGCTTCTTGGAGATGTTTCTCAAGATTCCAGGAGAAGCTTCTCAAGCTTTCAGGAGAAGCTTCTCAAGATTCCAGGAGAAGCTTCTCAGGAATCCAGGAGAAGCTTCTCAGGAATCCAGGTGAAGCTTCTCAAGCTTCCAGGAGAAGCTTCTCAAGCTTCCAGGAGAAGCTTCTCAAGCTATCAGGAGAAGCTTCTCAAGCTTTTTGGAGATGTTTCTCAAGATTCCAGGAGAAGCTTCTCAAGCTTTTAGGAGAAGCTGCGAAAATTTCCAGGAGAAGTTTTCAAGCTTCCAGGATTAATTTCTCAAGCTTCCAAAAGAAGCTTCAAAAGCTTCCAGGAGTAACTTCTCGATCTTTCAGGAGAAGCATCTCGAGCTTCTAGAAGAAGCTTCTCGAGCTAACAGGAGAAGCTTCTCAAGTTTTAAGTAGAAGCTT
This sequence comes from Aedes aegypti, assembly GCF_002204515.2. NCBI lineage: Eukaryota > Metazoa > Arthropoda > Insecta > Diptera > Culicidae > Aedes > Aedes aegypti. Next base: position 70,168,615 of record NC_035108.1, on the reverse strand, counting down.
CTCAAGTATTCAGGAGATGCTTCTCAAGGTTCTAGGAGAAGCTTCTCAAGCTTTCAGGAGAAGCTTCCATGAGAAGCTTATCCAGCTTCCAAGCGAAGCTTCTCAAGCTTGCAAGAGATGCTTCTCAAGCTTTTAGGAGAAGCTTCTAAAATTTCCAGGAGAAGCTTTTCAAGCTTCCAGGAGAAGCTTCTCAAGCTTCCAAAAGAAGCTTCTCAAGCTTCCAGGAGAAGCTTCTCATGCTTCCATGAGAAGCTTCTCATGCTTCCATGAAAAGCTCCTCAAGCTCCCAGGAGATGGTTGCAGGAGGAGCTTTTGAATCTTTTAGCAGAAGCTTCTCAAGCTTCCAGGAGAAGCTTCCCAAACTTCCAGGCAAAAGCATCTCAAGCTTCAAGGAGAAGCTTCTCAATATTTCAGTAGAGGTTTCTCAAGCTTCCAGGAGAAGGCAAGAAGGAGAGGGGCAATTAAAAAAAAATTCATTGATTTCCATGAGTAATTTATTGTGAATGATTATCTTACGGAATTTGAATAGCTGACATGTAGGAAATTTCTGGATGCATAGGGGGAGATCCCCCAGTACCGGACACTTAAGCCACTAAATTCATAATTCGAAAAATATTGATTTTATGGGCTCGTGTTACCCATTTATGATAAATATTATCATTTGTATAGTGTACAAAAATAAATTTGAAAATATAAATATGAATTTTGACATTGTGTTTTGATGATGTATTTTAGTATCATATTGATCGATCTTGAAAGGTGGCACCCAATACCGGACACGATCTGGAAATGCCTCGAATTCTGTAAATTTGAACATCATTGAATGTGTACACTATAGAAATAGTTTATAATTACCAATTCAATGCAATTGCAACATTTACAAAAATAATTTGAGTTTTTCTTAGTTTGCAAGATGCCTAACAAAAACCTCTTTCATATATGATGAAAAATAGCACATTTTACGATGTTGTTATGAATGTTCATTCTTCTTAATTTTATTGCATGTTTGATACCATGGTCGACGGAACCCATGAAAAATGAAAGTATTTTGAGACACTGATGCAATAATTACAAAGATATCATATAACAAATCAAGCTGTCCGAAACTGAGGGACAGGAGGTGCTTAACCAAAATTGTAATTTGTCCATATTTACTTCAATTATGGTACAAAATACATTCATACTATCAAATTAGGATTATGTTCGATCATGCTTGCGGGATCCAAAGTATTTTTTCATATTCAAAATAATTACTAAATAGGCTCAAAATTAAGAAAATACGTCAATTTTTTTAAGATTTTCAAACTTTTCTACTTTTTTAAAAAGGGATGCATATTTCAAGGATGAGTTATTCTACGCAAACATTAGTCTACATAATAGCTTTCTTTTCTTCTAATACACCATCTTGATTGGACCATGATTTCTCAATGTTTCAACTTTGTCCGGTATTGGGTGCTGTCCGGCACTGGGGGATCTCCCCCTATTTTGAAGAAATCTTTAAAAAATCGAAGAGAATGGTTTTTTAGGATGATTTTTTCCAGAAATTTCCCCACGAAAATTGTCAAGATATTTTTGCTGCAATTTCTGAAGGAATCTGAGAACAAACATAAGGAAAATGTTTAGGAAGGAGGACTTATGAATCCTTAGTAGAATTTTAGAGGCATATTTTGTTAGAGGAATATGTACTCTCAAACATGAAAAAAATCGTTCGAAGAGTCGAAGATTTCTTTAAGTATTTTTCCTGAGTTTTAGATCATATTTACCTTTAAAAATCCAATTAAATTTGATGTTATACAAAGATCGATAGAATAATTCTTTATCAATGACTCACATTTCCATCCCCTCCCGATTCTCGCAGTTCATCAAAACACACCTTTCTTCCTAACCTCACCCTCCCAAATTGCCCAAGAACAGGAGAATTTGCTTGTTTGTGGCTTCACTTTCCGCTTCTTACAGAAGAAGCTTCTCAAGCTTCTAGGAGAAGCATCTCAGCTTCCCGAGAAAGCTTCTAAAGCTTCCAGGAGAAGCTTCTCGATCTTCATTGAGAAGCATCCTGGGCTTCTAGAAGAAGCTTCTCGAGCTTCCAGGAGAAGCTTCTCAAGCTTTCAGGAGAAGCTTCTCAAGCTTTCAGCAGAACCTTCTCAAGCTTTCAGGAGAAGCTTCTCAAGCTTCCAGGAAAAGCTTCTCAAACTACCAGGAGCAGCTTCTCAAGCTTGCAGGAGAAGCTTCTCAAGCTTGCAGGAGAGGTTTCTCAAGCTTCCAAGAGAAGCTTACAATCTTCCAGAGAAAGCTTCGCAAGCTTCCAGGAAAAACTTTTCAAGCTTCCAGGAGATGCATTTCAAGCTTCCAGGAGGAGCATCTCGATCTTCTAAGAGAATCTGCTCGATCTTCCAGGAAAAGCTTCTCATGGTACAAGGAGAAGCTTCTAAAGCTTTCTAAAGAAGCATCTCGAGCTTTTAGAAGAAGCATCTCGAGCTAACAGAAGAAGCTTCTCAAGCTTTCAAAAGAAGCTTCTCAAGCTTTAAGAAGAAGCTTCTCAAGCTTCTAGGAATAGCTTCTCAAGCTTTCAGGAGAAGCTTCACAATCTTCCAGAGAAAGCTTCTCAAGCTTCCAGGAAAAACTTTTCAACTTCCAGGAGAAGCTTCTCAAGCTTCCAGGAGGAGCATCTCGATCTTGTAAGAGAATCTGCTCGATCTTCCAGGAAAAGCTTCTTATGCTACAAGGAGAAGCTTCTAAAGCTTTCAGGAGAAGCATCTCCAGCTTCTAGAAGAAGCATCTAGAGCAAACAGAGGAAGCTTCTCAAGCTTTCAAAAGAAGCTTCTCAAGTTTTAAGGAGAAGCTTCTAGGAGTAGCTTCTAAAGCTTCCAAGAGTAATTTCTCGATCTTTCAGGAGAAGCATCTCGAGCTTCTAGAAGAAGCTTCTCGAGCTAACAGTAGAAGCTTCTCAAGTTTTAAGGAGAAGCTTCTCAAGCTTTTAGGAGATGCTTCTCAAGCTTCTAGGAGAAGCTTCTCAAGCTTTCAGGAGAAGCTTCTCAAACTTCCATGAGAAGCTTCTCAAACTTGCAAGAGATGCTTCTCAAGCTTTTAGGAGAAGCTTCTAAAATTTCCAGGAGAGGCTTTTCAAGCTTCCAGGAGAAGCTTCTCAAGCTTCCAAAAGAAGCTTCTCAAGCTCCCAGGAGAAGGTTCTGAAGCTTGCAGGAGGAGCTTTTCAATCTTCTAGCAGAAGCTTCTCAAGCTTCCAGGCAAAAGCATCTCAAGCTTCAAGGAGAAACTTCTCAATATTTCAGGAGAGGTTTCTTAAGCTTCCAAAAGAAGGCAAGAAGGAGAGGAGCAATTAAAAACAATCTTTATTGATTTCCATGAGCAATTTATCTATATAAATAAAAATGGAGTGGTGTTTGTATGTCACGAAATGGCTTGAGAACGGGACAACCGATTCACACAATTCTTTCACTGTTGTATTCTTGAAGGGTTCCGACGTGTTCGTGCGACAAAAAAGTTAAGAGAAGTTTTCGGAAAATTTGGTAAAACGGGAGAGTACTAATATGCCATTTTGTATGGGAGGTATCATTGGCATCTTCCAACAGCCTACTTGATGGCAAGACGAAGTTTGCCGGGACCACTAGTTGTGAATAATTATCTTACGGAATTTAAATAGCTGACATGTAGGAAATTTCTGGATGCATATTTTAAAGAAATCTTTAAAAAAATTGAAGGGAATGGTTTTTTAGGATGATTTTTCCAGAAATTTCCCCAAGAAAATTGTCAAGATATTTTTGCTGCAATTTCTGAAAGAATCTGGGAACAAACATAAAGAAAATGTTCAGGAAGGAGGACTTATGAATCTTTAGCAGAAATCTAGAGGCATATTTTGTTAGAGGAATATGTACTCTCAAACATGAAAAAAATCGTTCGAAGAATCGAAGATTTATTTAAGTATTTTTCCTGAGTTTTCGATCATATTTTGGTACCTTCAAAAAATCCTTGTAAATTTGATCGATAGAATAATTCTTTATCAATGACTCACATTTCCATCCCCTCCCGATTCTCGCAGTTCATCAAAACACACCTTTCTTCCAAACCTCACCCTCCCAAATTGCCCAAGAAAAGGAAAATTTGCTTGTTTGTGGCTTCACTTCCCGCTCACAAACGGGTCTTGCACTCAATCATGTTCGACGGTGCGGTTCATTTTCCAGCTCATCTTTTCTTTTATTCACCAGCAGTAGAAGAAGCAGTCAGAAGGGACCTTCCTTAGCCTAGTGGTGAAGTCCGCGGCTATTTAGCAAAGGTATGCTGGGATTCCTGACCGGACCAAAAATTTTTGTTGAGGAGATTTCCTTGACTTCCCTGTACGTAAAGTATCATGATCTCTGCCACTCGATTTTCATATGCTTGAAAAGCACTTGGACAAAGAAAGCTCTCATTTAATAACTGTAAAATTTCTCATAATATCACTAAGCTGATAAGTAGGCTCCATCCCAGTTGGGACGTAATGCCAAGAAAATAGAAGATTAATTAGAAGAAGTCAGTAGATAGCCAAAGGGTATCTGTCAAGGGTCAGCAATAGGCCACGCTTCGCTGCATGCCAACATCTATGTGTGCATGTTGCCCAGGAGGCCAGTTTTGAACTCTTCGAAGATTTTCTTCGGCATTGTCGAAAGGTGGAAAGCCAAAACGCCCACACGGGAACAGTACGCTTCTGCTGTACATACAGACATATATGCGCCATACCGTGTGCCGGCCATGGGGAATCAAAATCTTACTCGGTGAACTACAGCCCTCCATCCATACTGAATGAGGAAAATTTTCCAAACTGACAGGGGATGGCGAGTGCAAGATGGTTTTTAATAAACAGGACTCAATCTGGGTTCGGCCAGCAGGAGTGTTCGATTGGTGGTTGTGGTGGTGGAGCAGCTGGGATTTTTCCACTGGGATCGGACCGGATTTGATTCGCCCACTACTGTTTCACAGAGAGGATCCGGGCAGGAATCTGTTAAGGTTAAATGGTCGGCAGTTTGTCAGTTGAATAGTTAAATATTGTATAAGGACTTGAGTTATGTTTTGTGGTAGGGATGTAGCTAGAATCTACTTTGCAGATTAGATTTTTGGGTGATTTACTGCAATGTTATCTCGAATTGACGATGGTTGGAAGCTTAAGAAGCTTTTCCAAGAAGCTTGCTTAAATTCTCGTGAAAGCTTTTCCTGGAAGCTTGCAAAACTTTTCCCAGAAGCCAAAAAAAAAATCCTGGGAGCTTGAAAAGCTTCTCCTGGAAGTTTACGAAGCTTCTTCTTGAAGTTTAAAAGCTTTTCCAGGAAGCTTAAGAAACTTTTTCGGGAAGTTTGAAAAGCTTTTCCTGAAAGCTTGAAAAACTTCTCTTGAGTGCTTGAGAAGCTTCTACTGAAGCTTTAGAAGCTTCTGTTAAAAGCTTGACAAGTTTCTTTTGGAAGCTTGATAAGCTTTTCATGGAAGTTTGAAAAGCTTCACCAGGAAGCTTGAGAAGCTTCACCTTGTTGCTTGAGAAGCTTCAACTGGAAGCTTGAGAAGTTTCTCTTGGAAGCTTGAGAAGTTTCTCTTGCAAGCTAGAGAAGTTTCTGTTACAAACTTAAGAACCTGGTAATGAAAGCTTGAGAAGCTTCTCCAGGAAGCTTGAGAAGTTTCTCATGGAAGATTGAGAAGGTTCTCATGGAGGATTTAGAGGCTTCTCCTGGTAGCTTGAGAAGCTTCTCCTGGAAGTTTGAGAAGCTTCTCCTGGAAACTTGAGAAGCTTCTCCTGGAAGCTTGGGAAGGTTCTCCTGAAGCTTGAGAAGCTTTTCCTGGAAACTTGAGAGAAACTTCTCCTGGAAACTTAAGAAGCATCTCCTGGAAGCTTCAGACGCTTCTCCTGGAATCTTGAGAAGCTTCTCCTGAAAGACTGAGAAGCTTCCCCTGAAAGCTTGAGAAGCTTCCCCTGGAAGCTTGAGAAGCTTCTCCTGGAAGCTTGAGAAGCTTCTCCTGGAAGCTTGAGAAGCTTCTCCTGGAAGCTTGAGAAGCTTCTCCTGGAAGCTTGAGAAGCTTTTCCTGGAAACTTGAGAGAAACTTCTCCTGGAAACTTAAGAAGCATCTCCTGGAAGCTTCACCTGGATGTTTGAGAAGCTTCTCCTGGAAGCTTCAGACGCTTCTCCTGGAATCTTGAGAAGCTTCTCCTGAAAGACTGAGAAGCTTCCCCTGAAAGCTTGAGAAGCTTCCCCTGGAAGCTTGAGAAGCTTCTCCTGGAAGCTTGAGAAGCTTCTCCTGGAAGCTTGAGAAGCTTCTCCTGGAAGCTTGAGAAGCTTCTCCTGGAAGCTTGAGAAGCTTCTCCTGGAAGCTTGAGAAGCTTCTCCTGGAAGCTTGAGAAGCTTCTCCTGGAAGCTTGAGAAGCTTCTCCTGGAAGCTCTAGAAGCTTCTCCTGGAAGCTCTAGAAGCTTCTCTTGGAAGTTTGAAAAGCTTCTCCTCGAAGCTTGAGAAGCTTCTCTTGTAAGGAGAAGCTTCTCTTGGAAGCATGTGAAGCGCCTGCTGGAAGCTTGAGAAGCTTCTGCTGGAAACATGACAAGCTTCTGCTGGAAAATTGAGAAGCTTCTGCTGGAAGCTTGAGAAGCTTCTGCTGGAAGCTTGGGAAGGTTCTCCTGAAGCTTGAAAAGCTTTTCCTGGAAGCTTGAGATAAGCTCATCCTGGAAACTTGAGAAGCGTATCCTGGAAGCTTCAACTGGATGCTTGAGAAGCCCTCTGGAATCTTGAGAAGCTTCTCCTGAAAGATTGAGAAGCTTCCCCTGGAAGCTTAAGATCCTCTTCTGGAAACTTGAGAAGCCTCTCCTGAAAGTTTGAGGGGATTCTCCTGGAAGCTTGAGAAGCTTCTCCTGGAAGCTTGAGAAGCTTCTCCTGGAAGCTTGAGAAGCCTCTCTTGAAATATTGACAAGCTTTTGCTGGTAGCTTGAGAAGCTTCTGCTGAAAGCTTTAGAAACTTCTGCTGGAAGCTTTAGAAGCTTCTGCTGGAAGCTTGAGAAGCTTTTGCTGGAAGCTTGAGAAGTATATGTTGTGTTCATTTGGAACAAACATGTTGTTTTTCCTAATCAATCTCTTAATAAATTAATCAGCCATTTTTCTTTAATTAATGCAAGTTTCCATCCCCATCCAGTTTCTGTTTCACCTCTCAGCTCTTCAATTTACTCTTCTGTGCCGTTCTGTTCTTCCTCACAACTTTTCCGCCGAAGATTTCCAACCGATCCGAACAAGCACAATTACGTGTGTGAAATCAATCGACCCATTACATCACCCCTCGAGCATCTCCGCAATCCCGGTGGCACAAGTTCAAGCACAAATTGCTTGTAACTAATTGATTTCAAGGGAAACCGTTTCACTTCGCATTTTCCACACGTTTGCTTGTTTCTTCCACGGCAGCATAACCAAGCTGGGGTGGGAGGAAAACATAACGAGTTTGCTATTTGCTAATTGTACACATGTAGGGCAGGAAACGGTCACGACATCTTCCTTGGGAGACGCTCGGTTTGGTGTCCACTTTGCTGCTTTGTTCCGGTGGGTTTTCCGTGAAAGGGTATGGCAAATCGGGGAAGAAGTGATTTCCGTCAGACTGAATCGAGGAAGCCGATGTCAGATGGGACTTTCTTCATTGGAATTTGTTCAATCGAATCTTATGTTCTCGAGTTAGCAAAAGCTCAGATGGCTTCTAAATAAATTGTACAGTCCACTCTCCTTTATTCGATGGTCCCCTCAACATCAAGTTATGGAGAGTTGACTGTTGTAGCAGAAGAAAATATGTTTTTATTTAGTAAGGAGAAATTGAATGATTTGTAACAAAAATTAGAATTTCAGATATTTATACAAATGGAATACTCAAACCTTATACCATATACACCTATCACAGGTTGAACTTGGAAAGCTTATATACTTGATGATGAATTAATTTACATGAAAAGATAAAAAAAATACAATAATTAATATATAAAATAGAAATTTACTCAATATAAACAGTCAAAAATATTTCTAACAGAGTGGACAGAATCAAACAATCCTAAGAAGTAAAATTGTCACGCAAAAGACACAAGAAATGTACACAAATATGTACGAAGGTGAACTTTTTTCACTTTCAAATTAAGTCAAAATGCAATTATGAGTAAATATTGTTGAAATCAATTCGCCATTGGCACAGATCGTTAGAATTCACTTTATTTGTCGTTAACGTAAGAATTTAACAAGTTGTCAGCAGTAGCCACAAAATTCAACATGATGAGAGCTAAAATGATGAAAAATTCATTGTACTAAAACCAACAAGGCGTCAAAATCCAAGATTATTATTATTATTATCTCTATTAAGGGGATTTTCAGCCCAGGTTATTTGCTCCTTTTGACCCTTTCAAATCTAGTTTCGCAAACTACTAAAGCGCGTCCACCAGAAGGTTAAATCAAACTGTCGCGCGTCTGCAATTCGTTCGCAAATTGCTGCACTTGAACTCATTACGAATAACGATCGTGCTGATTACCGCCGTGACTTATGGTATCACGCCCCCTCAACGTTCTGTTTTTGTTTTTCGACCCACAAGAAGCAAAAAACAAGTTTTCCTTTTCCCCGATTAATTGTGGGGATCGAAATATCTCACATCCCACAAATATGCCACCGGACCGGATCGAACCGAAAATTTGCACCGACCAGAGCCATGTGATTGCAGCGGCTTGAATCCGAAAATATTTCGGATTTCATTCAACGATTGCTGCAGAGGGGTTCCGAATCTATCCATCGCACAATGGTCGGAGTTTTAAGAAAAAGGTGGCCAAAACTAATTAAAGATGACTCGTTTTTTTTTATTTTCATTGCTTTATTCTTATTAAGTAATGTACCCAATGTATTATATTTTAAATTTCATTATAATAACAAATCTTTGAGCAAATTCATGGTGATAATTTCATTGCAGTTCTAAAAAAGTTCTAAAGTTTCAAAAACGATAACTTATTTTGTGAAAAGTCCCTTCTGAAATAACCAGAACACCGAATCTTAATCATAGATATTTTTTCGAACAAGGCAAAAAAATTAGTTTTGACCAAACTCTACTTTTCCCGGACCATTGTGAATCGTTCGTCGATATTTATAACTTTAACTGCAAGTAGCTTCAGCAAAGTCGAGAGCATTAGCTATTTTAGCTTTCGCCCCTCCGAACAGATGAATGTCTTCGTCTGAACCCCTTTCATCCTGAACGAGAATCTGTTTTTCCGCTACGAATGGAAAGCTCTTTTCTTGCCCCCTGACACCGCTAAACCATCTGAACTGAGCTCTGAAGAGTAGCGTGCGTATTGTGAGTAAATACATCTTAATTCATCAACGCTCTTGAGTCTGAGTCGTTTGCTCACACCGTACACAGTAAAAAATAAATTGTGATATCACCTATCAACCAGCGTACAACAACCAGCCGGCGACTGCTGACAATCTAGGTGTAGCTATCGAAGGAATCTGGTTGAGAAGTTATCAAAAAAATGGAAAAAAGTTAAAAGAGTTGATCGTGAATTGAACCCTGGACTTACGAGTGAGAGTCGCGTCCGATACCACACGATCATCTTACCACACTGAGAGATGCAGTATAAGCTCGTTGGCAATTTAATGGATCCAATCCGTAGTTTTATGCCACTTAATTTATAATAACAAGATTGATTTGACAGCTGCAGTGGATTGATACGGCTTACTTAGTACGAGTATACGGGTCGAACCGAAATGTACTTATGAACTCATTGATCAGAAGATTTTATTTACCATATAATGCGGATGTGATGCAATTTGTATGAATAAATAACTTTTTCTGTAAACTGTTCTTCAACTTTTGATTATCTGGGTAGTCAAAAATTACGTCGCCCATTTATCAATTTATTTTTTGCCTTGTACTCTGCTTAGAAGAAAACGCCAGAAAGGGGCAAACGAATCGAGTCGAGGGAAAACGCAGAATGCCAGAACGCCAAATGGTTCAAAGATTTTCGTGTCCATCGCGGAAAGCATCTAAAACAACATTGCGAAGTTACAGAGGGGGGCGACGGTGGCACCGATTTTGGATCCGAACGAGTGGAAAAGGAGGGGGAGTTTTGCTGAGTCAGTGAGTGAATAAATATCACAACAACTGCTGTGAGGAGCGTTGGCTGGTTCAATTGTGGAGGATTTTGGTCGGAGTAATCCGGTGAAAATAAACTAGCCGATGAAAACGGCTTGTTCGATTACGACCACCTCTGGAAGCTGTTTGAAGATGTGTACATTAGAGTGGGAGGTTTTATTGAATGAAGTAAATTTTTGGGATGCTGATCTTCAGAGAGGGAAATCAATCAAGACGGCATTATGGCTATTGCTTCTCAATTTGCAGAAGGTCAATAGTTCAATCGTAGTCTTCGTCCTCATACAAAAACCCTTAACGTTGACCAAAGTATCTTATTGCGAAATTCCAATGTCCATTTCAGATAAGAAGCCTTGTAAGCAGATGTTCAACTATTCCCCATATTCTAGCTGTGATAAGGACGTGTCCAGATCTCGTCTGTTGGATGATGTGCCAATCTCATGTCATAGCTAAAGATCAGTCCAAACCCTTGGTCATTAGGTAATAAGTTGAGACAACCCTTATACTGGACCGGGCTTGCTCACAACAAAATCAATATTTGCAAGTAACAGATACAATTAAACCTAACAGACCTAAGTCTGTCAGTAAGAACAACCTGTTTTGAAAAAAAAAACTTGCTGCTGAGCATAATACCGAGAATGTTTGTAAGAATTGCAAGAATTGTAATTTGAAAGAATTGTGTACATGATTACTCCATCTAGTCCACCATTTTTATGAGAATCTTGAACTGAACTCTACAAGAATTGAGTTCTAAATTTTAAGAAATGTAATGAATGTTTTGTAATAACTCCGCATAGGATTATGCTCCTGAAAGTCCTTCCAGGATTCTGACAAAATAATGTCATGGATCCTGTGAGAATGCTGTACAAGATTTTTCGAGAATCTTGTCTGGGATGAAATAAGAATCATGAGCAAAATTGTTTGAAAATTTTGCATTGGATTCTGACGGAATATTGCCCAAGATTTATTTTGTAATCATGTTCTAGAGTTTGTAAAATTTGTGTCCATGATTATTCATGAATCTTGCTCAGGATTCTGTTAGATTAGCAGCCAAACTTTTTTGTAGTGCACAAAGAAAACATGGTTGTGAAATTGAACAAAAATATATCAATAAAAAAAATTAAATAAAACTAAAAACAAAAACAGAACATAAAAAACTTTAAGCATCAAACTGTTAATTTTATGGTAATTGAGTACAGGATTGCGTCATCTAGTTCAAAATATTTGTTGGAATCTCACCCTGAACTTTACGAGTATGAGAAAATCTACTGATATTTTTGTATGAACTCCGCACAGGATTGTGCCCATGAAAGTCCTTCCAGGATTCTGACATAATCATTTGCGGGCCAAATGTTATGTACTGCACTCAAAATATATTGTCGTAAAATCAAACAAAAGTCTGACAATAGAAATAAACTGCTTTTGAAATTAAAAATGGAAATAGAAATGCGTAGCAGCACACCGAGGCATTTTGTGAGAATTGTGTACATGATTGTGTCATAAAGTCATTTTTTTAAGTATATCTGTAAAAGCCCTGATGTTTACGAGAATGGAGTGCGAGATTGTATATGAGATGTACTGTGAATTTTATAATAATTACGCAAAGGACTATCCTCCAGGATTCTGACAATTTATTTCATGGATACTGTGAAAATGCTGCACAAGATTTTTCGAAACTCTAGGACTAATGAGAATCATGAACTAGATTGTTTGAACACATTGCATAGGCTTCTGTCAAAATGTTTCTTAAGATTTATTCCTTATTCCTGTTCTTGAATCTGCGAAATTTCTGTTGAGAATTAATTATGAATCTTGCTTAGTATTCTGTTAAAATTCCACATAGGATTATTTGAATGCTCTGTTTAGAATTATACCCCAGATCCTGTCAAGGATTCGGCTGAAGAGTTTGCGAGAATTTTGACCAAGATTTCCATGAAAATTATGTCTATGATTCTGTGCGAAGACTGCCCCAGATTTTATGACAATTTTATCCCCCACCTACTCGGTGGACATAAATTTACCACATTAATTTTAAGATAATCCTGCCGAGAACTTTGTTCAAATCTTTCTCATAGTTATGTACAACTTTTAGTCAGGACTATAATAAAATTATTGAGAATTTTGATGGACAATTTAACTTAAGGGTTGAAAAAAACATTTACTGCCAATAGAGCTTATAAAAATTGCATTGTTACATTACGAATCTCAAAACTGTCTTTTCAAGCTAAATGATGTAGAAGAAAGCTTATTCAAATTCCAAAGAATGAGAATTCAGTTGTTTTAAAAAATATGAAATTTATGTTCCAAATGACTAAGTTTGTGCTAACTACAAGTTGGTAAAATAATCAACGGGGTGATTTTCAAAACTCTTCGCGAGTCGTACTTTGAACAGCCCTGTACTAGATCATTGCACAGAGAACACACAATCGTAAGTGCGACCTGAGCATCTGATATGTGAAAGATTTTTAATCCTTGGAAGAATCATCAATTTCTAAGAAGAACTATTCCTGCTGGATCAAGTTGATATATCTATGATGATGATTTATTTCTATGTCAAAAATCGATTCATGATCGTCTCGTCTTGCACATACTTCGGAAAGTGCTGAATAGTAACTTACTTTACGCTATTTTGGCTGATTTTTCAAACATAACTAGATTAATAAAGCGTAATTGGACTATTGTTGCTTATCTACGTTCAAATACGTACGAAATAGGTCCGCCAACAAATCATCGTTTTATTTTTTCGTGCTTTGTACGCGTTTTGTGCTTTAAGGTGAAGATAAATCGAAGCCAAACCTCAAATTTTCAAGAGCACGGATCTGGAGAACCAAACATCCGTGTAAGCTGAAAACTTAATCGATTGGTCACTCGCTGGTTGTGTCCAATCGATTAAATTTTTAGCTTAAACGGGTGTTCGGTTCTCCAGATTTGTGCTCTTGAAAATTTCAGGTTTGGCTTCGGCTTTTCACCTTAATTGCGTGTGTTTTCATGTCTTTGTGGCCACCTGTAGTGATATAATATCAGTTTTTGTCAGTGTCAGAAGTGGTCAAGGGGCCTTCCATACTCATTCATCTGGTGAGTTTTTCCACTGCCCACTCCTAGGTTGCGAAGTGGATCCTTAGGATCCAGGACTTGAAACACATCGGGCTTCCTCCATGCACGGCATCAAGAATGTCGCAGCCCGCCTCAAACTGCTACCTTTTCTCTACGGCACGTTTAGCGTTAGCGTTAGCGTAGTTACGGTATACTTCGTAGATTGGATACTAGCAACATTCAAGTTTTTTCTTTTGATAATCTCATCTAGAATGCCTTCAGGACCAAGGCTTGGGAATAAGCCTTGAACCAATCTTAAATGAGAATTCCAAAACCATGAATATTGCTATTCCCGGCCACGCCCATCTTTACCGTAACTTGGGATTGGGGAAGAATGTTGATGCAGCACTTACTTAATGAGAGGCCTCCGACTCAGCGACACCCTCATAAGTGCTACGGAGTTGGGGGTTGGGAGGGGTATTAGGTCATCAGGATTCGCCTGAAAAGCTAGCGATAGACCCAAAGTAGTTTTTGTTTAATTGTTTTTGATTTAATCTCTTGAATGCCGGCAATCAAAAGAGGACAATTGTTTGATTTACAGTATAAAGAATGTTGTTTCACGTCAAAATAGTCGATCACGCGTTCAACGGTAATAACGATCCGCTTTCTACCTAGTAAATAGCAGAATAGATCCCTCCAGGGTCATCTAAATAAGAAAAAAAAACTTTGTTATGATTCACATGGAACTGTTATTTACATGAACATACAACCGACCAAAATGCACTCACAATGCATAGCCTATTCCACGATAAGCGACCGGTTGAAACGAGTAAATTGCCGCACTTCAAATAAGCGAGAGAAAACACCCGGGACAACCGCAGAAACATGCCGCACTCCGAATCGCGAAAATCTGATCACGAAACCGTTACATCTAAAACAAATTCGGGTATTCTGTTTAAAAGGAACGGACTCACCAAATGCTTGCAGCCTCCGGAAAAAAAGTTACTTATTCCCCCGCCGCGGCGCCGGTCAACGTCCACCCTACTCTTGATCCAGGTTGAAACGTATTTGTTTTCCCAGGTTCAGAAACTGAATGCACTCGATTTGTTTTTTTTTTTCAACGCGACACTGAACAACATTTAAAACGCGGAAGAGCAACAATTTCACGCCGAATGAAGGTTTCCACTTTTTCACTGTCACGAAGAACAATTCGACAAATTTAAAACGATTGCGGCCAACTTGTGATTGCATCAGCCGAATTTATATGATGCACGTAGACGAAAAAAACATGACAGTAGATCCAAAACACAACCTTCCGCGAGCGTGGTTTGCTGCGATCTACCTTTTCTCTACGGCACGTTTATTACTAAAATGTTCGAGGTATGCGCACAAATCCCTTTTTCCTGATCACGGCAGCTTACGGCGGCGTTCTAATTGCAGTGAAATCTGCTCTTTGTTGTTTATCTAGTACTTTAACTGACCGTAATTCCTTGGAACAAGTCGCTGTCTCTGTAATACCGTTTTGAATCATATGACGGACAGCTTCAAATTCCGGACACTCTACTTTGTATGGGAAACATTTCACACGAAATGTTTCAATTTTTGCTGTTCAAAAGTTCTCATTTTAGAGGCTCGTTTTAATAAGCTTTTTCTATAAAAATCTATGCGAACTTATAATGCCCAACTGCCTTAGACATCTCTCTAGCGGCTTGACGATTTCAACTGATAGTTTGACTTTTCCATCAATGATTTCCATGAGATGTCCGGAATTCGAATCAAAGTGTCCGGAATATGAGTCAAAAGTGAGGAAGCGTCCGGAATAAAAATCATGAAAAGGCCACACTTTTCGATTTATTTATAATTATTCAAGTTGCAGAAGCGTATTCTTTACCTACCATACGAAAGTTAAGGGCTTCCGATGCTCGATAACGCTAAGAAATCATACAGAATGATTTATTTTGTATGCTCTATGCTGACTTATACTTCACTAAGGCCTTAAGTATCCGTAATATGAATCAAAACGGTACTACCGGGGACAACGATTCACCTCTGTGGTATTTACTTAGGACCCCCTTCTTCACATGAAGTTTACTCAACGCACGCAGCAGCTGTTAAAAAATATTGCAAACTTTCTTGTTTATCTGACACGATTGTGGTTGTTGGAGACTATAATCTGCCAAGGCTGTCCACGGTTTCACGACGACGATCTGAATAGCTATTTACCTTCTAACGCTTCATCCGAAGCAGAGGCAACATTTGTCGAAATGATGATTTCTACGAAACTTCATCCAGTCAATTCCTTGCTCAATACGAACTATTGCAACCACTTTTCTGTTCAAAGTCCAACGAAGATCGAGAAAATCTCAAGTCTCTTGAAGCGCGCTATAACGAGTGTCTTTTGTCGAACTATTTTCAGCAGCCTATACAGTACCAATTGCCCTACACTTTCTGCAGCGACACGACAATGTATTCGTACATATGATGTGAACTTACCTCTCCATAGTGTAACGGAACAAGATGTCAAGGCCGAGCTCATAAAGCTTAATGCTGATAAAGGCGCTGGGACGGACCGTCTACCTCCGATAGTCTTGAAGAATGTGAAATTACCCATCAGCAAAATCTTCAATCAATCTATCACTGTGAAGAAATTCCCTAAGGTTTTAAAACTTCATCGATAACTCCAATCGACAAATCTGGAAATCTTGCCAATGTATTTAAAAAGATAATACATTCCGGGTTTATGAAGAAGCGTTCAACAGTGTCAAACTTGATGTGTTACACCAACTTCCATTCCAGAGAAATCGAAAATCGCAAACAAGTAGACACAGTGTATTAGGACTTTGGAAAGGCTTTTTAACAAAGCCCGCATAGTCTTGCAATCGAGAAACTTGAGCGCATGGGGCTTCCTGTCTGGATCACCGAATGGCTTCGCTCGTACTTATCTCACCGGAAGCTTTCGTTCGTTTATACGTTTGGAATCTATTTTGCCCTATATGACTCCGGACAGTTCATGAAAATTGTCATCAAGAAAGTGAAATCTTTAATTGAAATCGCCTAGCTATTTGAAAAAAGTCTAAGGCAGTTAAACATTTCAATTACTCATTGGCATCTATGGAAAATGTATATTAAAACGAGCCTCCAAAGTTGGACGGCAACTATTGAAACATTTCGAGTGAAACTAATGGATGTATTTTCGGTGGGGCAATGAAAATTTTCAGAAATATTTGTTTTGCTCGCGATTTTTGCGTGGTGTTCATTTAACCACCGACCGCTGTTCATTTTACCCACATAGTGCAGGTTAAATTAACATTTGCATCCCTTTTTGATAGCGATGAAAATATGTGAAAATTTAGCTATTTCAGTTTGAATCCATGTCGCTGCTATAGATTACATCCCTATTTTTGATGTAGTGCGATAGAACTATACAAATTCCTCATTTTTCTATCAGAAACAAAATGAATTCCTTAAGGTATTCATTTTACCACCTCTGCCCCTACTCAAAAAAAGCTCATACAATCTTAGTGAATCGTCAAGAGATAACTGGTTGCGTGTGTCCTGATTTCAACGTGTGAAGACCTAGTTTCAACGGAGTTTTTGGATAACCCTAGAAAACCGTTGGACTTCATATTTGATGGAATATGTTTGTTTGAGTCAGGGACGGGGTTGGTAGTCTAATGGCTACCGCCTCTCATAATCAGACGGTCAAGGGTTCAATCCCAGGCCAGTCCCTTTCCTCGTACACTTGCTGCTATCTTCCACTCTCAATCCATCACACTTAAACTATTCGTTCATAGCAATCGCTAGAACCAGAAACGGACAAGACGTCGTTTCTCTACGCTACCATTATTCCAACATTACAGCACGCCTTTCTTTACGCCTGCTACATTGGCCGGCTAACCAAAAGCAAGCCTCTCTGACATAAAATGACCTTTTTCCTAGATATTTCCTCTTGAACTGGTGTAGATGCAGGGGTATATTCGCTCCACTGTGGGCCAGTTGAAAATGCATTCAATTCCTCCTCCATCCTCTTATTAGTCTGCATTCTGATGTGGCATTTCGTGTTGATTTCGAGACTTGATAGGACATACTTCGTTGAGCCTGTTTGACTATAAACCTTATGCATTAACGTTAAAGAGGTTACAAATTACGCTTGTACATCAGAAGGTCTTTACTCAAGAGATAATACCGGATAACTAGATTACCGGTAAATTTACAACTTGGTATACCACTATTGGTTGAGGCCATATGAGTGTAAACCTAGTTGATTTCATAAACCTTCGAAAGATCTTTGATTGTGTCTGTAAAAATAAAAACTTTCACTCACAGAAGATTTGGATAACCGTTAACAATCGTTGATTTTGAAACTTAATGGGACATACATTATTGGGCCTGCTTAGCTGATAATCATACGCATAAACGTCAGAAAGGTTACAAGTTACGCTTGTGGATCTAAAGGCATTTACTCAAAGGACTTCAATGGTAAACTTGATTGCCAGACTACCTAACAATAACAACGAGCGAAGTGCAAAAGGATCTGGAATTTAAGTTGGCGAGACACAACCATGGTTCACGCAAATTGGCTTAACATCGTTTACGAGGTTTAATCAAATAAATAATCTTGGATCATTCAATACGGGCAATCGTCCAACCTTCATGGTATCCACTAGAGAAGAAGTGTTCGACAGGTGTACAATCTTCTGTGAATTTTCATGTTATTTGTCAATTCGCCTGAATAAGGCAAAGAAAGCTCTCTGTTAAGGTGACACGGGAGACCGTGTTGTTTTCCGTATCTATTGTCTCACTCTAACAATCAGCATCAAAACTTTGTAGAAGCCAATCTCGAGTTTTAGTGAACCGATAGAGCTGAAAATTTATTGGGTTGTGCGCTACATATAGTGATACATTTTTCACGTCGATATATGGAGTGGTTCTTGGGATTTGCTTCTTCAAATGGATAGGGTGATTATGATGATGTCCCGTGCGGTCCTAATAACTGAGGAAATGCTTATAAAATCGCTAAGCTGAGAAGCAGGCTCTGTCTCAGTGAGGACGTTGATGCCAAGAAGAAGAAGAAGAAGAATTCGCCTGGGTCGAAGCATCGCTAAGCTTAAACCCAGTCTAAATGACAGTTAGTGAAAAAAATCACAGCATAATGATAAATAATGAGACAGAAAAGAGTCATAAATGCGTATACTTAAGTTATTTAGTGACTATTTTAAGTTTTGATTGCACTCTTGGCTTAGAGTAGATCCATGCTGTTGTTGTCTGGTGTTTATTGTTTATATAACATAAATTTGCAATAAAGTCTAAAACAACAGTATTTAAGAACCATTATTAAAGTCACCATCCAAGAATCCACATTCATAAAACATGTAAAGTAATTCGGTCTACATTAATTATCCGTGGCTAGTTAACGACAACATTTCATACTGCAATCAAATACGTACATCTTGTTTGCCCTTGCTTTTTGCAGTGCTAACTAATGTAATATAATAACAGTTTCACCCGAAGATCTCGTCTCGGAATTGGGTCACATAACACACCATTCCGCCTGAATTTATAACTAATGTGGCACGGTGCCATCTCATTTCGGTTCCTTCCACAGCATTGTATCTCTACATTTAATTTTTCACCTCCAATTTATCCTTTATGATACTGCTGCACTGTTAGGGATTTCGGGTGGTCAAAATTCATTGTTCGACAGATTATTTTTGGATAAATTTAAAACGCTCAACATCAAATGAGGTTTCAAAAAGTTTCCTACTGTATTTATCACTGTAGGATTTTTGCATGTGCAGTAGAAATTGTAATCTGATTTTTTTTATATATTACGCATTAATATCTTTTTCTTATTTAAAAAAATACTATATTGAATTCTTTTGTATAATGCCTATGGTTTTGTTTTCGAAAAACTATTTAGTTGAAAAGAAATAAAGTTTAAAGAAATATCAGTGAAATGTTGTCTAAAAACACCTTAGTTTTGCGATTGATTGGTGCTCACATGTATACCCAGTTTGAGTTATGCCAACAGAAAGAAACGACATATTTCGATTACAAATGCCACAGAAAACTTCAGAAATGCTGACTAAAGACAAACATAGTTTTGGCCTCGTCCCAGTGTAGAAATTCCCCACCCCCTGACGATTGGTTGGTCTTATGCTTCACAGTCACTGCTTGCCGGCACTACTTTTCATCCTAGCTAGTCAATGTTTTTTCGTCCCAGACAGCGCTCTGTACAAGTGGCATAAACCACCCACAATCCTACCACCCAGAGTTTTCATTTGGACGGCGCTCCCGATCAGAAGGAAATAGCAAGCCTGTATCAATTACACACTAGAATGACCTTGGTTTATTTTTGGATTGGGAATCGCTCATAGAATATTTGAAATGTAATAAGGACACGATCAGAATCAAAATCAGATTGAGTTACCAGTTGGCAGCAAAGGTGACTAGAGCCGGTTAAGACCAAATCAATCGTAAAAGGGTTTCTAGAAGAGGAAAAAAAAAGTCTATCAGGAGATTGTCCGACATTTCCCCGAAAACCATTTCCCCGAATGATTTCTTCCCGAAGGATTTTCTCCCGAAAATCATTTTCCCGAATGAACTGTTTCCCCGAATGTACCATTTCCCCGAAAGCTTTTTCCAAAGACATTTTTTATTTATTTAAAAAATATCGGTGAAGGTAGCATCCACAAATTACGTAACGCTCTAGGGGGAGGGAGAAGTAGGCTCAAACGTTACGGCTCACACAAAAATTTGAAATTTTTCATACAAAAAGCGTTACGGATGAAGGGAGGAGGGTCACAAATTTCCAATTTAGGCGTTACTTAATAAATGGACGCTGCCTAAGACTATATTCAGCAATATTCGCTTGATATTCGCTTCAAACGAATGATTCTGTTATGAATGATTTGAATCGAAAAACGAAAGATGAGATATTTGGAGTGAAAATCGATTCCAGTAAACACGGTAGGTCTGCTTTTAAAAATATGTTAAAAAAGTTAAGTTCGGTATTCAAATTTTATTATGATAAGAATCGTAATAAAATACATAAAATGTTTCGAAAGAACATTCAATAGATGAACAAATCTGACGTTTAATGGTGTTTGTTCGAACATAATTTATCTTAATGACATCTAACTGAACAGGCAAAGCCAGAATAATGAAATAAAGTTTGACTGGTTGAAAACAGTTTGCAGGATTCAAAGACGTGACCCTAATTAGATCTGAATCTATGACAAAAGGTCGAAGGACAAAAGGTCGAATGACAAAAGGTCGAATGACAAAAGGTCGAAGGGACAAAAGGTCGAATGGACAAAAGGTCGAATGGACAAAAGGTCGAATGGTTAAAAACTTAGGGAGTACAAAAGACTATAATCCAAGCACAAGCGCTACAGCTAAAATAGACGTGACGAAAACTCGCATATTTTCAGAAAGACCATACTGAGGTAGGTTTAATTTCAGCTGGTCAACGATCTTTTCGGGGTGAAATTTTGTTAGGCTTTTCAGGTCGTAGTGCATCCAGAGTTACTGTGTACGTGCTGTAGCCTTATGTGCAAGAGCCATAATCCTTTCATTCTCACCCGTGTACAGAACATTTTTTTTAGACAATTTACGTCTTCAGCCAAAGGCTGCACAGACCGAACAATCACAAACATTAGGCATCGGACGACACGGAACACCCAGTAGCCAAGTGATGAATTTTTCGTTTGACGAAAAGTTTCCACCGACTGGAGCGGGAATCGAACCCACGCCTCGCCTCGTGGCGCAATACGCTTGAACGACTAACGCCGCTAACCGCACGGTCACGAAGCCCTGTGACCTGTGTTGGTGTTCTTCGCTTTTTTTAGGGTAATTTCTCAATGCGTCTCATGCGCTTCTCGTCACATGCTTGTTCAGAGCACAATAATTGATGTGAAGACAAAATTTTAAAACGAGAATCGAAATTGTAGCTTCCGGATCGCGCGTCTTCGACCGTATCATGTAGACCATCTAGACAGCTGTATAATGAGGTAAAAATAGCTGTAGAGACTCTTCGTTACTGAGCAGTTGTTTTACAACTTGGTTACCGATGGAGAGCGTAGCGCTTAGCAGCGCATGTGTTAAATCTCCCCTAGCGCGCGCTTTCAAAATTTTCGTGAACCTAGCGCAGCACACTAAGATTCTGATGCGTTGAAAGGCGGTTTGGTTGGAAAATCGTTAGTTCATTTATGTTCTCCTGGTAATTATGTGCATCGAGGTGCATGGTACTCGATGTGCTATGTGTCTAAGGCTGTCTAAGAGTTCACTAGTTAGACGTTTGATCGGTGCCATATTCACTCGTTACCATGGTCGCATAAACAACACGGCACCGCTCAAATGTCAAATAATAAACTCGTACATGGACCTATGCACGAGTTCACTAATTTGACTTTTGAGCGGTGCCGAATTCACTTGTTGCCATGGTCACGTAAATAACACGGCACCGCTCAAACGTCAGATAGTGGACTCGTGCACTGGTCCATAGGTCCATTCTGGAATTAAAGCACCGTGCAGCCATGAGTCGACTGCAGAGCAGAGGGTTCGCTTTGCCGAGGCTGGTTCCCTGTAACAATGTTCAAGGCGGCTAGGAGAAGCAGTTTGCCTAGTCTTTTTCTGCTGCAAATGTTAAAGTGCTATATGCAATAGTCTCTCCTCGAAGTAAAACCATCAAGTGGTTCGGAAGAGAAATTAGTCTGAGTCCGTATGTGTTTTCTGTAAACCTCCATTCAGAGCATGGGTAGATTCCAGGTCGTTGGTGGTGCGACATCACACCTGCATTCCTTGAATTATCTTCTAACGGTTCGGGTTGCAGATCATCTCCTAATAAAAAGCATGATGCAAAAATGCAAAAATGATCAAGTTATCAGAAAAGCTCTCAGTAAATGCTAGAGTAGTTGAGAAGCAGACCCTACCCTAGTTGGGACCTAATTCCAGAAAAAGGGTGACTATTTTTCCCTGATGCCAAATTAAATCAGTCGAAGGCAACAGTCAGATAAAACTCTAATGCATAGCCCTAAAACAGCAAAACTTCAAAAGAAGAAAAATACTACCATAAAAACTGTAAAGCATGAAGAACAGCCGATATTCATAAGAAGGCAACATTTCAATTGAAAAAAAAAAAAAAAAAATACAGGCAAGATTTAAAAGGGAAATCTATGAAGAACAGCCGGTGTATAAAAGAAGGAATAATCGTCGATACAAGTGTCTACATCAGTATAAACTCATTATAATGTATAACTCCAAAAGAACAGCCAATCTTTAAAAGAAGGACAAATCTCTATTGAAAATGTATAAAATAAAAAGCTTATTATAATTACTCTATGCTTTGGAAAATAATACCAACCAACGTTCAGAAAATGAATCTTTTGTTTGGAAAACGAAAGCCTTAATACAAATCATTGCTTCAAATGATAATTCTGAAGAACCGCTATCATTTAAAAGAAGGAAAAACTTCAGATGAGAAGGGAGGAATTTGTGGTCAAAATGTTAGCAACTGAGTGTACGATAATCTTTTCAACGGTACAATTTGGACCTTTCGTCCATTCGACCTTTTGTCCATTCGACCTTTTGTCCATTCGACCTTTTGTCCATTCGACCTTTTTTCCATTCGACCTTTTGTCCATTCGACCTTTTGTCCATTCGACCTTTTGTCCATTCGACCTTTTGTCCATTCGACCTTTTGTCCATTCGACCTTTTGTCCATTCGACCTTTTGTCCTTCGACCTTTTGTCATTCGACCTTATGTCCTTCGACCATTTGTCCTACAACCCAGTGATCAACACATAAACAAACCAACGTCAAGCAAATTATAGCTCGGTCGAACCTGAATCGGGTTGGAGTTGTAATTGTGAGTCAGAGCGACCAGTTCTTAGTTTCACCAGTTCCAACCTAGGCTCAAAAATGAATCCAACATTGGACGACATTTGACAGCTCAGTACACCGTGTCCAGGCTCATCATTATTTCCGCGTTAGTAGATTGTGTTTCTTAAAACATAAACAGATGTTTATTTTTAACTACAACTGAGAACATAAAAGGCTTGTTTTCAATTTAATAAAAATCCCTTCTTTAGAACATAGGTTGTTCTTCCTTATATTACTGGTCTTAAAATCATTGGCATCAAAATAGTTGTAATTTTAAAACTCTCACCTTCTTATCATCGTAAGCAGTTCTTTAAAGCTTTGCTGGTTTGATATTGTTCTGTTTGCATCTGCTACTGATTTCATCATAAATTTGTCCTTCTTTTATTTGAAGGCTGCTCTTCATAGATAAATATATCAATATAAATTAACAGAGCTACTGAAACTTCAATCAGATTATTTTTCTGCTAGTAACATGCTCTTAGTTCAAATGTCATTGTGAGAACAAATACTACAGATTCTAATATTTTAATCCAACATTTTCAATGGGTGATCTACTTAATTAATTAAGACTTAATTACTATTAATAACTTAACTTAATAAGGAGTTTTTTTTTCAAATAGGCAATTTTTTCTGTTTAACCCTCTAATACCCAAATTTTTATTTTCGATTTAAGTATTATTTTTCGTTATCTAAAATCGTTCTAAACACGTTTTGGGCATTTATTTATTTTTATTCGCAAATTTTTAAGTTTTGGTTTTTGATTTTTATAATTTTTATTTTTGAACATCCCTAGCTTTTTTCATTTTTTCTTGAAGCCTTTTCTAGTTGTTGATTTTTGGCAATAATAAAAATTTTAATTGTTACGGTATTTTGAAAAATATTAAATTTTTATTTTTTTTTCGGAGCGTATTTTATTTTCTGTGTAACTAACGGAAAAACAGGTTTGAAATGATTTTAATACCACCAGGCTCTTCATTTGTAATAGGTTAATCGTAGAAAAATATAAAAGGTACGATTTTTTATATTACACGTTAATTGAAGCCCAGGCATTTGGAGGTTATGTAAGAATGCAATTTTTCAAACAATTTCTAAAAATACAAAAAAGTTTCAAAAGTCATAAAAAACTTTCTTATATGCGTGTTATGAGTCAACGTATAAGCCAAAAATAAAATCATTTTGATTTCCGAGCTACGAAAAAATACACAAAATTCCAAAGTGTACCCCGTCTAAAGGCGGGGTTGGGTATTAGAGGGTTAATTTGTGATTATTAGCATTTGAAGTATTAATTACTAACATGTTCTCTATATTTAACGTTTTCGACTAGATGACCCATTTAAAAAAGATTTGGAAAAAATGACGTTCGGGAAAATTGTTTCTATCCAATACATAAAACAAGATTTTTATCTGGAAAACTAATATTGATTGTCAGGGGGAGAAGAAAGACTAGAAGGAAGACTCAAGGTTTGATTATGTAGTGCAAGATATAATAGATTCTAAGGATCAATGGTTTCACTGTAGATAGTCACTAAGTGTAATGAAATTACGTTTAACCTAATAGACATTTGGCACGAAGACGTTTGGCAAAATAATTCATCTTTGTGTAATAATGCGAAACAATGTGAAAGAACAGCCTAATATTAAAAGAAGGCAAATTCAAGATTATCAGCTAAGTGTCACTGAATATTGGAACAGTATAAATATAAAGAACAGCCTATTATTCGAAGAAGGCAAAACTAAGCCGAATGTTCATTCGTCCAAATGTTCATAAGCCAAATATCTATACTCCAAAGATACCGTTGCAAATGAAACTGCCTATCATGTGCTCACTTTATTCATCAGGGTATCACACAAATTTATCTAAGTTGTTTTGAGCCAAATGCTCGTGGCGCATTATTTTGAACATCTGTAACTTTAAACATATGAATTTTTATAACAAATTAATCAGTTTTCGTCTAATTTTACATCAGCTAACACGTTAAATACTTTTTTGCAGCTGGAACATGGATAGCTTTCAGTATGTAATTTACATTACGATTTTTTCGGGGAAATGGTACATTCGGGAAAATAATTTTCGGGGAAATAGTTCATTCGGGCAAATGTCATTCGAGGGAATTGCATTCGGGGAAATGGTTTTCGGGGAAATGTCGGACAATCCTATCAGGATATTGAATTGAGAAATAGCTTGAAGAGCATCAAACAAAATTGTGATGTTTGAATTGCTTTGCTAATTATTCCATAAGCGATGTTTGGTATTAAAGTCACCAATGACAAACATTTTTGCCTTACTGAGAGTCAAATTCTGCAAGTAATTTTGAAGCAAATTAATTTGCTATTCAGTGCATTGAAAAGGTAAATAGGCAGCTATAAAAGTATATTTACCAAGCTGTGCTTCAACAGAAACACCCAAAGATTCAAAAACTTTGGTTTCGAATGACGGAAAAATTTACGCCTTTGATAGATGATAACAACTCTATCACATCAGAGAAGAACCAGCCACGATCTGAGCTGAGAGTCTCTTAAATAAAGATAATAATAATAATAAATAACTCTATCACATAAATAACTCTATCACATCACATAACGATAAACAAAAAAAGTTTGGACCTCTTCTGAGTTTTGATTTAGGTTTCAAATAAGTTTTGGTACTAACTGCTATATGAATGTAATAAGCAGTTAGAAAAAATTAAACAGCTCATCCTCTTTACCATACAAAAAACGAGCATTGCAATTTAAAATGTTGAAAAAAAAAATGGTTGCATTAGATATACGATTGTCATGTTTTTAACTCGGGTACCATCAATGTCTTCCAGTGCACTGCTTTTTGGTGGATGGAAGAGGCGCCAGCCCTGCACCAGGATGAATGGGAATGAACTGTTGTGACAAAAATCCCACTGACTGCCTGTATGCACAGTCAGAGTCTTCCTGCAAACTCGATAAGAACCTCCGCTGGTATTCATTCCACCAAACTCTCGTATGGTGCGCCAGTTTTTTTTTCTTCTCCTCCTCCTCCGTTCTCTATCTGGTCTGGCTTGCAGCTAAATTATTGATTTGTGTCTTTTTGAAGGAACCTGCACCAGGTTTGGAATAGCAATAACCTTCCGCCGCTGCAAACAGAAACACGACGACGGACGACCCAATGCAACATAGCTTATGGCGACCCGGGGCGAACAATAAGTGTAGGGTGCGGCTTATTTTTCGATAGTCCTTTGAAATCATCAATTGTGTGCTGTTTTGAATTTGGACAAAAGCAACCTCAAAGTTTGAGCCAAAAATATTAAGATTTAGAGGTAACGCAAGCATCTTGAAAGTGATTATTCAAATTAAGGTGAAGATGCATCGAAGCCTAACCTCGAATTTTCAAAAACACAAATCTTGAGAATCAGACAACCGTTTGTATTTAAAATTTTACTGACTGTGTCACTCGCTGGTGGTGACCAATCGATAAAAATTTCAGAGCGCAAACGATTGTCAGGTTCTCTAGATTTCTGCTCTTGAAAATTAGAGGTTTGGGTTCAATGCATCTTTACCTTAAGTCCTGTCGAAAAATACGCCACACCCTAACACAGAAGGGTATGCATTTTCTGCTGTTGCGGCACATAATAATGATAGCATTTTAGGACACATTCTTCGCCCCGTTTTTTTTTTCATGTTGCTGAACAATCCACCCACGCCCGGAAGGCAGAAAAACCTGGAAATGGTTCACAAAATGGACGAGCTTTCGTCCAAACAAACTTTGTGCCGTTACCTACTTTGTGTGTATGCACTGGTTGCTATCTTGCACCAAACTCGCGGGCAATTTTTGCGGTCACGATGCACTCCGTGACGATGCATGGCTTTCGTGATGATCAGTGCTTGGCAATGGCAAAGGGGCAAAAGTGGCCAACGGAAGGCAACTGTGAAGCGACACATGAGTCACTGTTGCGGTGGTGAACATTTCTTTTTCCGCTTCCGAAGCTATTTGCAATGGAGGAGAACTACGGAGTAAATCACGTTCGCACTACAAATCAACTACTTTTTTTTGTTGGTTTGAGGAAAACGAGTTAAATAATCACCGTCGCCATTCGTTTCCCGGAATGGATGGCGGAAAGATACTCGATGGAAAGTGTGGACTAGCATCGCACGAAGACGACAAAGATGGTGATGTCTTTTGCACTGCTGGAGAATTGTCAATTGGTGACGATGAATACAATGTTTCACCAGTCATTGGATTATTGGCTTCAGTGCTGATTTGGTTTACAGGTGCAATGTATCGGATTCAAAATTTAATATAAAGGGTATCCAAGAAAATATGGGCACGCCTTTAATATACTGCCATTTCAGTGGTGCAGATACAAATCTGATTTTCACACATTTTATACTTGCCTTATCAAGAGCAGATTATGAATTTTGAGTGCTTTTAATGCTACCTGTTTGTTGATAGTGTTACAAAATTTATGCGAGATCATACAGTACGTACACTAAAAGTTTGAAAAACTATATTTATCATTGCCTCTACAATAAGAGATCAGATCATCACTTATTTTATTGGAAATTATTAACTTAAGTATATAAAATTTGAATAAAAACAAAAAATCCGATTTGAGCTGTGATCAATTTTCTGAAGGGTCAAAAGTCTTTGTTAATCCGTTTAAACATGTAACAACCTAAAATTAATATTGTCTAATCAAAAGTATAGATATTTGACATATTCAAATTTGAAATGAAATATTTTTATCTATTTTGATAATACAAGAAAAGCTAATATTGCTGTTTACGTTTGACGTGCAAATCTGGCTCGAATGCGCTCCAAATGCGGTAACACAAACTAATCAAAGGACTCTTAGCAATTATGATCTATATCAGCGCCAACCTAGCAAAGAAAAACGATCTTTGACTTCGCCTTCCTTGTTAAAAATCTTACCGGATTTGGTGTTCCCGCATTTGCTATTTGCATTTCAAACGCACACAGCAACATTTCGTGAAATTATCTTATGTGGAAATAACAACAAGCGAAATTTTAAAATTTTGTCAAATATTTTCTAGCAAAGCCAAATGAAATTTTAAACAAAAATTCTTGTGGAACGTCTTGGATACAATGTTCTTGAACTCAACACATCGAAGGATTTTGATAAAAAAAACATTTATTAGTAGTTAAGTCCAGAGTGATTTTTGACGGAAATGAAAAATGGGGTGTTAAGGAATTTGAGCTTTGTAAATAAAACTATATTTTGCCAACAGCAAAATATAATTATTTTGGTCCATATCGTTGATGTGTCCTTTTAATTCTAAAGGTCTTGTTCAATCTAAAGCTGATATTATTTCAATCAAATTCAAGTTGGAAGTCCTGAGAATGTTGACCGTTTTGTTTTAGATGCTAAATCTCTCATACATATTGATTCGATTTTCAAGCAAGCCATCAGTGCATCGCAAAATTGCCTTGAACAAGTTTTATACGTATACGTGATAGGATCATAACCTAAAAATTTACAGTATTCGAATCCCAGAACAGTGTTGAACAACCTTGTCATGACTCGTCACAAGAAGGATAATTTCAACAAGCTTCAAGTTTGAATATGAGAAGTGTCCAATTTGCTTTTTAGATAAAGCACCACACTAAATAACGGATTTGCATGTAACACCCAGTGGCATGAAATCTGTGGAAAGTGGAAAATAACCTACCGAAAAGTCTCCAATATAGAGCGGAAATCGCACAAACTATATGACAATGTACACAGTGATCAACAACACTTAACACATGCCCATAAAGCCTAAAAAATTTGTTTTGTTCAAGACAGCCCAGAAATAACATAATATTATTATTGTTTATCTAGGACCTAGGTAGTGCTTAAAATAATCAATAGCTGCAAAACAACTCAAAAGATACAACCATTCCTATTTCCAAACTTTTCACCAATGTGATGGAACAAATTTCGAAAACTTTATCATGAATACCCCAGTTTTTATTATTTAGATTTTGTAACTAGAATGCGAACGACACGTTGATGGCCTTGCTCCATCTATACACTTCCCCAATACAGTTATTGTGGAAGTGATGTGGGTATGATAGGCAAACAGTTTCAACACAAAATCAAATCGCACTCGCTCTGCACGCGTGTGTAGTATATATGAGATGGATGGATGTGGGTTATGAAAAGCGTCTGCGTGATCTGTGGGGATTTGAGTTCGAAACTTGTAACCATCTGAGTTATTGGGTCACCAAGTGACTCAGTATCTTAGTTGGTAAAGCGCTCGTTTAGCATACAAGAGTCCTAGGTTCGACTCCAAGCCGAGCACGAAGATATTATTTTATAACTTCAACTCTAATTTATCCATCTTTACCACGTGTAATGAGTTAATAAATTTAGATTTCCCCACAAATCATACCAAATTTAGAGATAAGTCATTTTTGGTGATATACAGTGACTTACGAAATAATCCCTTGTAAAAAATCATTGCAGGTTAACTTCATGGAACAATGCAAAACTTTATTGAAATATATTACGGCATATATCGAATAGGTTTAAATACTTAGAAATAGATAATTCCTTAACACTCAACTTATTTTCAAAACGAGACATTTTTCACAAAAATTACTAAAAATCAAAACCTAGATAGAATTTTAGGAAGTTTTTGTTTGTATTATGATCTTAACTAAATTTACTTATCTTCTACGTTACTCGCGATTTTTTCTTAAATAGATTTCATGATTTTGTAGATGAATGTATTAAGCCCATAAAATTCAAACAAAAATGTTTGCAAACGTTATTAACATCTAGAAACCACAATGCTTCATATTAACAGACAGCTCCTATCACACAATGCAGCTCACAATCCTCCCAACAAATCAAGCATTTCAAATGACTTATACATCGACTTTCAACGTCTCTGTGATTTGTCGAACTTGATTGAGAAGTTCAATACCTTAAACCCCCACGTGTCCTTAACACCCCATTTTACGGTATTTGTTTGAAAAAATATTGTGTCTCGTTGTCGTGGTTTTTCTTAGAAACATCTTGATAATAGTAATAAATCTTCGAGCTGTTTAGTAGAATACCTATAAGTAGATGAAAAAACCGAACTTAGTACTATACCATTTAATTCCACTAGAGTTTGTATCCTTTGACAGATACGCGTATTTCGACCTCAACTGTAAGGCCGTTTTCAGTGTCGTGTACTGTGCGAGTCTAGTACACGACACTGAAGACGGCCTTACAGTTGAGGTCGAAATACGCGTATCTGTCAAAGGATACAAACTCTAGTGGAATTAAATGGTATAGTACTAGATCCGGTTTTTTCATCTACTTATCTTGATAATACTTTATCTATCTATGCCTCTGGCAGGTGTGTAGGCTGAATGTAAGACTGAAACTTTTGAAAGTCATCTCGACCAGTTCATCTGCGTCAAACACTCCAAAAGTTCATCAATTAAAAAACGATAAATGCAAGAATTTAATCTACACCACTTTTCGGGGAAACGGGTAATTCGGGGAAATGGCATTAGGGAAACCGACATTCGGAGTTGTTACAATTTTCCGATGAGTCACAATTTGTTATGTCTTTTCGCTTTATAATGCCGCAATAATGTTTGGCGTCCAATTTTCTATTGGTTTGATAATTAATTTTGCCTTCTTTTAAAAAAAGACTGTTCTTTATATTTAAACTGTTTTAATTTTATTATTTAGTAAAACTAAATGTAAACCATTTTTTTTAATAAATTCTTGCAAGACGTGCTGTTCGAATGATAATTACTTTGGAACCTGCCTATATTCAACATATTCTATTTTTTTGCAAACACCCCAACAAACAGTTTTGCTGATTAAAAGTTAAACAAATCACTATAAAGTGAACTCCAGCTGAAAAAAAACTATTATTCAGCTAAAAATGTTTCTTTGGACATGATCTTATTCTGAGATATGCTGGAAAAAATATTATTTCAATTTTGATGTACACTTCCAAGGAGGAGGCAGCCCTCATACAACTGTTTAGGACTGTACCACCTACGAATTTGTGCGAATTAGCATTAATAGCAACAAGCTCAAAGATACTCTATGTTCAGGGATGTAGAGAAAATTATTATTCCTAAAAGATCTTCTACCATACCCGTCACGAGTTTTATTTAGTTATGCTCTCTAATGTCACAACAACTTTTGCCGATATTCATTCTAAGTCAATCATTATGCCAAACAGCCATCATGCCAAACGACCATTATGCCAAACAACTTTATGCCAAACGGGGCTCAATCGATTTTTTTTCATTTTCAAGTTGTGTGATCTAAGCTGAATACGTATTCCGTAATAGACCCTATTCGTAGCCGAATTTCGTCTTTTCACTTCGCGTAAACGTCATTGTCACATATCACGAGTGTTCCAAGGTGAATAAACTCTTCAACAACTTCAAACACATCTCCATCATCTACTACTTCAGCATCAACACGACTAGATCTTCCTGTATCTCTTCCTGCAACCATGTAATTCGTTTAGATAGAATTAATGGTCAGGCATAACCTCACCCTTAACAGAGGCAAGAAGGCCCCCGTCACTAACCTGCAATCAATTCCAATATAGTCGATATCGTCTACAAAGCCAAGGAGCTTATGTGACCGTGCGATGATAGTGCCGTTTCTCTGCACTCCAGATCTCCCAATAGCACCCTCGAGTGCAAGGTTGAACAATAAATTCGAAAGTGCATCTCGTTGCTTAAATCCGTCTTACGTCACAAATGAGGTTAACACCTAATCCGCCATCCGAACACTCGATTTCAAACCATCTAGCGTAACTCGTATCAGCCTTATTAGTATCACCGGAAAACCATGTTCAGTCATTATCTGCCACAGCTCATTTCTTTTCACTACACGCTCAAGAAAGAATTCTGGAAAACGTGAACTCTCAAAAATACACCGTGAACTACCATCATGTTTACATAAACGTTCTTGAAACCTGAGAGAGACTCGCGAAGAGAAAAAATACCAACGTCATATGCAGCCCAGATTCGGCTGTCACGAAACGTCAAATGCAGCCTGTCGTTTTTATGGCTGAAATAGGTAAAAAGTATTATAATCAAAATAAACTATTATTAACATCCTCAGTCAGCGGAGTAGTTTTTCCAAAGATGCTGAAAATTCTAAACTCAATATGCTGAAAATTCTAAATACAGGTACGGTTTTATGCCTCGCGTCATTGACCATCGCATAAAATTGCCGCATATATTTCCGGTTCATGCTTTACTGAGCTCCAGCCACCACAGTGTGTTCTCTTATTTCTGCGGTGGATTCGCTTTTCTTCGTCTCTCGCTGCTCTTTACCGTTCTCTGTTCTGTCGGGCACCGGCCAAAAGCATACGGCTTCTGGCGACATTCTTCAGGTCTGTAACTCTCTGGCACTCTTCATCGAACCAATCGTTTCTGGGATAGGTTGACACGTCGTTAGCTCGCACAATCTAGGCAAAACATTCGTAGCCCACATGAAGTTGCTATCTCTGAACATATAGCTAACTTACACCGATCTCCCAACGACTTCTCGGAGGAGTTGGAGATCACTGCTGACGATTTGCTCGCCTATGTCATCTCAAAACATGTAGGCTCCAGGTTACGCCAACATCTTGAACTTGGATCTCAAGCAATTGAGTGTCCAGTTCTATCAAATCTAACCGATCTGAGCCGATCAAAATAACATCTTACTTGAGGAACAGTTTGGTTTTCGATGCGGTCGTTCAACGAACTGACTCGAGTAACTAACATCATCGGGCGGAACAAGTCCCTCGCTAAATCCTCTGCAATGTCGTTGCTCGATATTGAAAAAGCATTCGACAACGTCTGGCATGATGGCCTGGTATACAAGCTGCACCGATACAATCTCCCCACCTATTCTGCGAAAATCATCAAAAATTATCATTTTGACCATACAACCTATTTACCTCGGACATGCCACAGCTCTTTGAAACCGGCTATCTATCGCTGCTCGCTGACGACACCACAATCGTCCACAGTGATAGATACACGAGAGCATTAACATCTCGACTCCAGAAAGGTTTGAATGTCTTGTCAGATTACTTGAACAAGAAGATATGTATAAACGCGGCTCAGGTCATCCTCTTCTTCTATTCATAATCCCCCAGACTTGTTTCAGCTGAGGATTGTAAAATCAACATCGGTGGATTAACGGTGGAATGGTCTGATGGTCTGATGTGGCCGACTACCTTGCTTTAACGCTAGACAGCAAGCTTCTCTTCACACACCAGGTTGATAAAACGATTACAAAACGCAACATCTCGCTTAAAGCACTATACCCACTGATTAATCGGAAGTTAATCTTGTCTGTGAGGAATAAGCTTGCTGTCTTACAGGGTGATTACTAATTCCTGTCAGTAAAGTAAATGTTCGTAGATAAAAGATGTATGTATGAATTTCAATTTCCGGTGTACATCCTGTTTTGCACATCTATAAAGTTTGTTTTGACAAAGTAAAGATTAAATCTTTTTTCATTTACCTTAGTTTTTAGTCATATGTGTTGTTTTAAAGGCATTACACCTGGCACGCACGTTTTCCACAGATATGTATTTTTGACTAAACTTCGCTGAAAAAATTGCCTGATTGAAACAGCATGTTACCACAATCTTTTAGACTTACTAGGGATTAGAATGAGACTGATTATGGAAAATTTTAGCGAAAAAAATATGTATTTTTTGGTGTAAATATATGCTTTCGAATTACGTGCGTGTTAACTGTAATGCTTCTGAAACAATGCTTGTGGCTAGAAATTGAGGTAAAAAAATAATTTGTTATCTATGTATAGCAAAGACAAATGTTATAGATGTCCTAAACTGGATATGCACTGGTAATTAAAATTCATTTAACCATTTTTTTTCTATGATTACTTATTTTACTGACAGGATATAGTAATCACCCTGTACAAACTGATCATCCTTCCCGTCATTGAATATGATGTACCAATCGGGGAGAGCTGTGCCAAAATCACTATCTAAGGCTTCAAAGGACCCACAATTAATTCTTTTGGATGATTCTGAACAGATCCCGAGAATGAGAACATCTGAGATCCACCGTATGACCAAGATAAAAACACTCGATGAGCGTTTTGCTGACTCGATCGACAGATAAAGGGCTCGTCCCCAACAATCTGTCCAGCAGGTTATCCAAGACCTCGTTCTTCAACCCTAGGTTATTATGTAAATAGTTGTTAGAATATCAAATTTATCTTCAAAAACTATCAATGCTTACTTGGCTACAAAAAAGTAATAGGGCAAATCAATCAGAACACGTTTGTTATGAACAAATCCAGTTCAACTCAAAGCTGAAGTACCTCTCAGTCAATCACTTGACATGTAAACTTATTACCTGGTAAAACTTAATGAAGAAAAATATCAATTTAATTTAAAAAAAAAACAGCTAATTATCGATTCGGCAGTGAAGTACAACACGCTTGATTTTGCGAATATTCCAGGAGCTTGACTACTTAGAAAGATGGCGTCTTTGGCAAAGTTGTTCACGGTTGATTCCTAATTTTGCCAACAGGTGACGGTAGTGAGCATGAAACATTTGTTTTGCAGATATTTGGATCTTGACCACTTAGGAAGATGGCGTCTCCGGCTAAGTTTTTCAGTAGCTCAAATGCTTTCTATGTTTAATCTTTGAAGTTGAAATCCTTTGTAGTTTTTGATTCATCTGTGTATTAAAGTGCGGAACTAAATCTATTCACAAAAATTATCAAAACAAACATTGTTAAATAATGTAGATTCTACAGATTTACTTACACTAATAAAAAGGGGCTGTGGTCCCCCTCAATTCTGATGGCTATTTACGCCTATGCTTATATCTCATGCAGATCTGAAGACCCTTATTCCAGAAAGTTCTTCGATGACTCAGATTATCATTTGTATTCAACTTCTAACTTCTGCTACACTCTAAGAAACTTTGATCTGGACTTCTTTGCATATGCTGAGCTGAGTAATGTTTGATCCGTAGGTTCCTTTGCATACTCCTGTATAGCGAGCGTCAAGGTGGTGAGCTCATTTTATGCCTATGATAACATGTTTTTATAGTGAAAACGTTACGTTTATATCATTTTCAAACAAACTATGGATTGTTCGTTACTACTAGCTCTGGTAACTGATAAGATGAAGAGCAGCTTTTAAGCTAAAATGTAGAGCAGCTTTCAAGCTAAGGTGATTAAAATACTGGTGGTAAGTTGTCGAATTCAATTCCTGCTAATCCATGTGAAATTTTTGTCACCGCGAGACAAAAATGCAAAACTAGTTTTAAAGAAAAATATAAATTTTCCTCGTTACCGTCAAACGGGGCTTCTTTTGACATTATTTCCACATTCATAAACTTTGAGGATTTGTAACTCTTAGAATTATCGATAGATGTTGATAATTTTTGCCTATATTTAAGTTGTATATGTACGTAACAAATGTGCAAAATATGAGGCAAATCCATCAAGAAATAACAAAAATGCTTGAATAGCGAAAAATGTGTGTCCTTCATGACAAAAAAGGGGCTACTTTGGACATTTTCACAATTTGCTAATGAAATGATTTTTCCTTATAACTTTCAAACTGATTCATACATTGTCGTCCACTGTGATGTTATGGAACGTTTTTCATTAATAAACTTAATGTAGAAAATTGCAAAGCGTGGGCTTCGTGGCCGAGTGGTTAGTGTCGCCAGGCAGCAATCGCTTCGTGTCATGGGGTGTGGGTTCGATTCCCGCTCCAGCCGTCGATACTTTACGTCAGGAATGTTTCTCGGCTGTGCTACTGAAGCATGCTTGTCCGTTGTCTAGTGTTAAGTTACAGTCTGTGCAGCTAAATGGCTGAAGACGGTGTCCGTGTCTTTATAAAAAAATTGCAAAGCTAGAATCAATTACACATATATAACAAATTTCAACGAAACATGCCATTCACTATTCTTAATTTGCAGTATGAAACTTACATTTTCAGCTTCCTCTTAAATTGGAACTATCAGTTACGAGTGCTCGATTTTCAAGTTGACATAAACGAACGACGTAACTACTAGGTACTGCGATGATAAATGAGTTATGTACAAAAACTCTTTTTTTTTCAATTCTCTTCTGTTATATGAACGATATGTTGAAGGATCACATTAATACCGGTAACTAATTTAATACCAGTAAGTAATTTTCATTAAAAACGCAATCTATGAAGTAAAGTTTAGCAGGATCGTAAAGAAGTAAGTATGTTTTTGTAATATGCTTTAGCTTCTTAGCAGTTTAGAGCTGGCTTAAGATTAGTTTAATTTAGGGATTTGAAGGATGCAACTGTTCTGTACTACAAATTCATGTAAAATATGACGAAAAATAGTTTTTTAGAGATTATGTTGTGAATTTGGCATTGGTACGTATTGAAATATATGTGTTTTATGTCTATTCACTTTTACAAACATTTTTTTTTATTTTTTTGATGTTGTAAAATACACAAACCAAAACATTATATTAAAATAAAAGTCGCAAAAATAAGACCTTTGATCAATTATTTTAATAAAACAACAATTTTAAGCAAAACAAATCACAAGATTTTCGTGAAACATGACGATTCGATAGTTTTGTGATGCTCCCAATAAGTTTCCAAGACATGGGTAAAATTCAAACAATGTTTGTATAGCCAATGTTTTATACCTTGTGAATATTCATTCGGGCTTTTTTCGAAATGTTTTCTTGTTTATCCTGTTATTGTTGATGTTGTTCCAAGAAAAAATCATGCCTAGTGGTAGAGAATATATTGGTTAATAAAAGTGCTGAAGACACAAAATTGCTCAGATTAATATTTACGCTGCTAATAAATACAAAAGGTGAGTGTCCAAAGTAGCCCCTGGAATCAAAAGTAGCCCCGTCCGACGGTATCTATGGATCGTATTACACACAAAAAGTGGCTCCCAGATCATTTTCCTGCCTCACAAATCAACATCCTTCTCATGGTGATTGTGGCCCTGCAGAGGTATTCTCGATCTCTAGAAGCAACAATTACGATACACTAACATTCCTTCCCCTCTCCAAATAACTGTAAGGCCGGCGCCGTTATTGATCAATAATATGCGATCTGCTAATTTGTGCACTTCAATAATAAGTGGAAAGTCCCATAACTTATTGATTTGGATCAAAGTGCAACTCGTATCAACTCCGATCAATCCCGCAATTACAACCATTGTATATTGACATGTGCAGTTAGACTATGTTATGCATGGTTTGATCTACTTTGCATATGCTAAGAATTTCAATGGTTTACAGTTTACGCTTGAAGATCTGGAGACTATACTTCAGAGTTTTTTAGATTTCAACCCAGATATGATAAAGAATATGTACAGTGAACTCTGCATAACTCGAAAGGATGCCTGACTTCAACTCGTCAAGCTGAGTTGACTGGAATATGTGACTTGACCATCTGTGCGCTTTACAAGAAATCTTTAGGTCTGTTGATCGGTTGATCACCAATTATAACTTACCCAAAGGCTCGACATAATTTTAAAATAATGCTCTAGTGTACCAGAAACTAAGGAACCACACATCACTTAGATTCCGAAATGTTGCTTACCTGAAAAGATAAAAAGAAACACGAATTACTAAAACATGCTGGATAATAAGCTTGAGCTTGATTGGTTGCTACGGGGTAGGAATTTGTGTTGCATTTAAAACTGGTCTCACGGTAGTCCGAATATACCCCTGTATCTACGTCAGTTCATGCGGGAAGGTATGAGAGTGAGGTATTTTTTAAGGCAAGGAGGCTTGCTTTTGGTTAGCAGACTAACTATTTATTAGGCGTTAGGAAATTCGTGCTCTTATAATGATGGAAGAAAAAAACGTAAGGAAACAATATCGTGTCCGTATCTGGTTTTAACGATTGCTATGAAGAAATAGTTTAAGTGTAATAGATTTAGAGTGGATTTTCGAAGCCAGTGCAAGATACAATTACAAAATACTAGGAAACGGACGGACCTGGGGATGAACCCATGACCTTCTGATTATGAAGCTGAAGCGGTAGCCGTTAGACCACCAATTCCGTCTGCTAAAACATGCTGGATAATGATACAAAAAGTGTAAATGTTTCTCTACAGCAAACGTTTTCAAACCAGAAACACGAAGAATTTGAAATTGAACCAAACCCAATCACTTGCAGTGATTTCACTCTCACGGCACCACATAATTAACGGAATGAGTAGGACTGTTTACTACCAGTTCGTGAAAAACAAGTAAACAGCACGCAAAAATTGCGCCCTCGCTAAACCAATCCAAAAAGAACGAACGTATATAGGTGCACAATCCCGGTGGAAACCTCATCACATTGTATTGCGCTTTCCGCCCATCATGAGTAAGCGAAAAAGATCGCTTCCGATTTCGAGGAGGCACCGAAAATGATGAAAAATGTACGGCACCACTTTTCCTGAAAGCTTTCCCGGAACCACGTCCACTACCTGCTCCTCCTCGCTGCTGCTGACGAGGAGCAGCGCGCGGTAGAGGAAACCGACGACGTTTGCCGAATGCTGACAGTTACAAATTGACCAGTTAAAGTTGGTTTCATAAATCTTTCAAATGCGCTCCCGAGATAAGTCATGGTCGAAATTTGCACTCGTATGGTGTGCCGGGATTTTCGGGACCTCCGCCAGTCTAAAAAGTGACAGCAGAGTGCACTGTGGGTAGTTTTCGTATAATTTGAGATAAAAAGTAGATATTTTGTTTAAAAAATTGAGGTTTGGAAGAATTAGGAAAAATCATCCATTTTTTCCAAGTATGAAGAAACAATATCCCACCTTTTTTGCAATCTACTACAAATCACACGCAGGTATCGTCAATTGGCAGAGTGGCATGTGTGCTACGCAAACAAAGATTTTTAACATCCCTCAGGTAACTCAGGTAAGTCAGATGTGAAAATATTGTATAATATTGGTCCCAAAATGCTGCCTTGAGGAACACCAGCTCATAGAAAGTCTTTCAGACTTGTAGTATAAGATTTTTGTCACGTTTTCGCCACCAGATTGCCCATAGTGAAATAGTGAGGGTGTATGCAAGTAGTGGAAAGGAGGACCCAATTGCAAATTCAATTTCGTCATTTGGGAAAATTACTAACCGAAGTGCAGCTGCTTTGCTCCCATCTCTCTTGCCTGTGCTCAACTCCAGAAGGCCACGGCAAACAATCGACTGAAAGTGGATTTTTCTTCACTGTGGAATATTTTATCTACCCATTGCGATGGGTTTCTTTTTACTTCGATTGTTGATGGCATAATAACAATAAAAATATGAATCCTTGCTTTCTGGGGGGCGCAAGACGGTGGCTGCCGACCTCAAATGAAATTCGATTCCAAAATGTATGCATTTATAGTTTGGGAACGGTTCGTACGTGGGATCTCTCGGGGTTTGTTTCGGTTCAGTCGTTTCAGAAGTAAGCATGGGGATAGGAATCGAATTGGATGGAAACGATACCGTAAGGGTAATCGGTATTTCAAAGAATTCCGTCGATTCCTGTTCGAAAGGAAAATCCGCGGAATTCCTTGAAATCCGTTGAGGCAAAATTTATGTTTTCTGTTTTATTTTTATAATGAATCTTCTCATTATCTTAAAATGTATCTCTCATAGTTAACTTGGAAATATCGTTTTAGGCTTTTAAGCTTTTCAAGCATTTATTAGCCTTTTCAAATTTGAAAAGCCTTTAAGCCTTTTTAAACTTTTTTGAGTTATTTTAGGCTTATTCAAGCGTTTCCTAATTTGTTTATAAAATTAAGCCTTTCCATGGCACTATTGAGAGACATTTCAAGTCTTGGTACAATATTGAATTGAAAAATCAATTTCTTTAAAGACAGACACTCACACGTTAATGCTTCCAGTGGGCATTTATGCCCTTTGAAGGAAGCACCACACTAGACAACGGACTAGCATGCAACGCCCAGTGGCCTTTTAAAGCCTGCTTGTGCCTTTTGAAAGGTTTTCTTAGGCTGGAGAGCCTTTACATGCCTTTTAAACTAAACTTTAGCATTTTCAAGTCTTTCTTACCCTTGTCAAGCCTGATCTTATTCTTCTTCTAGGTATTAACGTTCTCACTGGTACAGAGCCTGCTTCTCAGCTTACCCAGTCAACATTTTGGTTGGTACAACTTATGGTGTACATAATTCTATATCAATCAATTCAATCGTATAGAATGCATGAAAAAGCTATATACATACCAAAGTGGAGGCTATATGCGTACTTAGCACGACTTTTTCAGACTTTCTGTAACCAGAAATACGATGCCTCAAAATTTGGAAGAAAGTAAAAAAAAAAGTTTAGAAACTTGCTAGAGCAAGCCTCGAACACGGGACCTCTGTATTAGGAATCGGACACCTTACCACTGTACCACTAATGGTTACTAAACAGACGCCCAACTATTTGCCAATATTAATGCATGATTCATGTACAGCGACACTTGCTTTGTTGTTCTTTAAGGCACATCGTCAGCAGATACCAAGTTCGGGTGGCAATTTTTGCTAAGTTATTGCGATTTCATATGATGCTTCCTGGATTGATATATGATCTGTCAGTTTATACAAATTGACGCGATTTTGTGATGCACTATTTACGACATGTTTTGCTGTCAACACAGATTGTCGTTTATCAATCGTATTGGGGATTTATATACAATAGACCTGTTTACTTTTTGAAAAAAGTTATCCGACTCTCTGTGCCACATCAAATTCTGAACTTATTTATCAAAACAAGTTATCTGTCCAAAAATGAGCCAATTTGGTAAAGTTTAAGAGGTGTATCAAATCGATTTTGTGGTTTTTTGGACTTCTTCCCCAAAATGCGTTCCCGAAACCCAGAAAAATCATTGAAAATGATTCGAAAATACCCCTAGCCTTTTTCTAACACAATAGTCTATCACTTTGCCGAAGACACTAAGGTGCTTTGATCGCTTCTTCATTATTCTTTTAACGTAATTAGTCAAAAAGTTTCGAAAAACGCAATATATTTTTCCAATTTGCCTTATAAATTCCGATAAAAATCTTATTATATTTTGTATCCAATTCAACTATCTATTTGATCTAAGTGTTACGAGCATATCGTCCACACATCATTTTCATGTAAGAATTGATTTTCGCTGCGAAATAAATGAAAGTGTATCACTCTGTACCCTAAAATCTCATAGGGTTGCCAACACAAATACACTCTATGAAACCCACAGTTACCCATGATTTAGATGTCATGTCTTTGAACCCTACAGTCTATCGTCATCGATGGTAAGGTTTGGGCCTGACGATCAGAAGATTCAAGGTTCAAGTACAATAGAGATTCTTTTTTGCTTTTTTTACACCAATCAAGCTAAGTTTTGTAACTATTTGACCTAATTTGGAACATTTTCATGCTCAAATTTCACTCACACGGGATGAAATATTTTGTTCCTTAATACAGTACCATTCCTAAAAAGCACGTTACATGAAGAACTACCTTTTGATATATAAAGACAACTCAAGTTAAATCAGCGTAGCAACAGCCTTGAGAACTAGAGCTCTAATGAGTCTTCCAGTATTTGAAGAGTAAACCAACATCTTACCACAACATAATCTAAATAAAGCTAATAGTTATAATGTATCAAGCATAGCATCAATGATCGAATTGCACGGGCTTATTCACAAATTCCATGACGCTGAAAAGGGGGCTTGGGTGACTCCATAATATTACGGCTCATACAAAACTTGTGCAATATTCACACAAAAATCTTTACGATGGAGGGGTGGGTGTTTGTTGTTAACCGAAGATTGTGATGATAAGCTACGATTACTGTTGATTATAGAAAAAAATATTATTCCTTGCACTTGAACCGTGAATCTTCTGAACCTTAGACCCAAACCTTACCATCAACTCTATTTTGAGCCGATGATGATGGACAGTAGGGTTCAAAGACATGACGTCTAAATCATGGATAACTGTGGTTTTCATAGAGTGCAATTGTGTTGGCAACCCTATGAGATTTTAGGGTATAGAGTGATACACTTTCAATTATTTCGGAGTGAAATTCAATTCTCACATGAAAATGATGTATGAACGATATGTTCATAACACTTAGATCAAATAGATAGTTGAATTGGATACAAAATATAATAAGATTTTTATCGAAATTGATATGGCAAACTGGAAAAATATATTGCTTTTTTCGAGATGTTTTGACTAATTACGTTAAAAGCATAATGAAGAAGCGGTCAAAACACCCTAGTGTCTTCGGCAAAGTGATAGACTATTGTGTTAGCAAAAGGCTAGTGGTATTTTAGAATAATTTTAAATGATTTTTCTGGGTTTCAAGAACGCATTTCGGTGAATAAGTCCAAAAACCCACAAAATCTATTTGATACACCTTTAAAACTTTACCAAATTGTATCATTTTTGGACAGATAACTTGTTTTGATAAATAAGTTCAGAATTTGATGTGACAAGGGTACCTTAGAAAAAGTGAACAGGTCTAATATACAACTTTTGTTGACATTGATAACGCCTTATTTGGTATTTTGTGCGATTCTGATTTTTGACGCACGAATATGTGATTTTGGATGCACATTCTTATACGATACGTGGTTCACTGGGTAGTGTTCTTATGGTCA
Organism: Aedes aegypti; assembly: GCF_002204515.2. Taxonomy (NCBI): domain Eukaryota; kingdom Metazoa; phylum Arthropoda; class Insecta; order Diptera; family Culicidae; genus Aedes; species Aedes aegypti. Next base: position 70,126,011 of record NC_035108.1, on the reverse strand, counting down.
CTTCCACAGTAATTGACTGGGGGCTTTCTTTGCCAAAGTTGCCATTTTCGCATTCGTATACCGTGTGGCTGGTACGATGATACTCTATGCCCAGGGAAGTCAAGGAAATTTCCATTACGAAAAGATCCTGGACCGACTGGGAATTGAATCCAGACACCTTCAGCATGGCTATGATTTGTAGCCGCGGACTCTAACCACTTGGCAAAGGTATGCCCCATCATGCTTTGTAGAGCCTTTTCAAGACTTTTTTAGCATTCCAGCAATCTTCCTGTAGTATGCTTTTTAAGACCTTTTGAAGTTTTTTTTTTTTTAAATTTGTCGAGTCATCTTGACCCTTCTCCACATTTTTCTAAATTTTTAAAGCATTTTTGCTTTTTAAAACCCGTTTATGCCTTTTAAAAGTCTTTCTGAGCCCTTATAAGCCTTTGCATGCCTTTGCAAGCCTACTTATACCTTTTTTAAGCCTTTGTTACCCTTCAAAGCCTTGCCTTCATGGTTTGTAATGCCTTTGAAGGTTGCTTCACTTTATCAAACCTTTTCAAGACTTCAGTAATCTCGATGTTGTCTGCCAAAGTTAAAGCTATTTAAGCTTTTTCGAGCAATTTTTAACCTTTACCAGATTTTTCATTTTTTTATGCATTTAAGCCTTTTAAAGCCTGCTTACGCCTTTCGAAAACCTTTCTTAGCCCTTAACAGCCTTTGCATACCTATACAAAGCCTACTTATGTCTTTTGCCTAAGACTTATAAAGCCATGCCAAACCTTACCATGCTTTGTAATGCCTTTTTAAGACTTTTAAGATTGCTAAGTCTTATCGAGCCTTTTCAAGACTTTTTTTAACACTTCAGTAATCTCGCTGCTGTATTTCACATAACACTAGTGAAAAAACATTGTTACAACTGTGAAAATTCCTCGTTTTTCTATCAAAAACAAGATGATATCCTTAAGGTGTTCATTTTACCACCCCTTTCCCTGCTCCAATGGCATCACTGAAATGTTCATAAGGCTGAAGCGGGAACACACCATGACGTGATGCCTGCTTTGACTGTTTGACGATACTTTCCGCACGGCAACGAAACCCCTTTTTAAGCCTTTCGACCGTTTCAGGCCTTTTCAAACCTTATAGGTCTTTTTAAACATTTTTGAGTTTTATAAGTTTTTTCAAGCCTTTCAGCTTTGTTTAGCATTTTAACTCTTTTAAAGCCTGTTTGAGCCTTTTTAATTTTTAAAGCCTTTTTACGCCTTTCAAAGCAATTTTAAGAACTCTTTAGTCTTTTTGAACCTCTTAAAGCCGTTTCTAGCTTCATTGTGCCTCTATCAGTATTTTCAAACCTCTATCAAGCCTTTCAAAACAGTTTTATCCCTAGTCTTCTTAAGTGTATCCAAGCTTTGTTATGACATTTTGTGCTTTCAAAACGTTTTAAAACTATTTCAAGTCGTGCTTATTTTTTTATATATGTTTAAGCATTTCCTACCGTATTTTAGCCATTCTTAGTCTCCTAGTCATTTAAGCTAACAGCACTCAATAAACCTTAAAAGAAGCACCCACAAAGTTTTCCAAATTATTTGATATTGGAATTCATCCAAATCGTCCTGGAGTTCAGGTGCTTTTGATCTACTAAATCCATAAAGCTTCATATGGGTCGGAAAGTGTACTGCCGTTGTACGCATAATTGTTCCAAGTTCCAAAATATACAACCGAGGAAAACGCATTTAAAGAATATAGCACATTCATGTGTCGTATTGGCCAGGTTTGTGATAAATCTAAACGAAGTTATTGCAAAAGTATGAAGTATAGCGTGTTCACCAGAATCAAGATTTTGTACACTATAACCTCAATTTACGAACTAGATCGGGGGTGCGTAAATTGAGTTGGTGCGTAAATTGAATCAGTGCGTAAAACGAGGGAGCTCAGTTCGTAAAACGAGGTTTTGCCGTTTGGAGTCTACTTGTATGAAGTTAATTTATATTATTTAGCAAACATATGTTCTTTTAGAACCATTGACATATTATTAATACATTGGGTTCTAAATCAGGCTAGAATTTCTGCAAGTAAAGGTCTTCCAAGATCTCTTTGAGTTTGGGCATGTGATTCTACATGAGTTAACGGAGATCAATTTATCATATCATTTCTGTGTAGAAGAATGTCTTACAATACTGGACCCTAGAAGATTGTTTTTTTTTTAAGAAACATTTGTATTGTCAGATCCAAGTTTTGGTAATTAAGTGTGAGTACAACAGGTGTTCTAGTTCATCCAAAAACTTCCTGGAATATACCTGCAATGTACTGGCATATTTAGCGATCCTTTGATGTTTTTTTTTTGATATGGCACAGGCCCTTATCTATTCTTAGTAGTAAAATGAGTATTTTTATAATTTGTGCCGATGTCCTAGGTCCTCCAAGGACTTCATTGAATACAGGCCTTGGGATCTACGACCGTAATAAGAGATAAGAGGTTAGTTTTCAAATACTCTACAGACCCCTAACCATTCATGTGAGTAAACGGTGTATTGTAATAATTTGTGCGGACGTCCTAGGTCCTCCAAGGACTCCATTGAATATAAGCCTTGGGATCTACGACCGTAATAAGAGATTAGAGGTTAGTTTTCAAATACTCCACAGACCCCTAACCATTCCTGTGAGTAAACGGTGTATTGTAATAATTTGTGCGGATGTCCTAGGTTCTCCAAGGACTCCATTGAATATAGGCCTTAGGATCTACGACCGTAAAAAGAGATTAGAGGTCAGTTTTCAAATACTCTACAGGCCCCTAACCATTCATGTGAGTAAACGGTGTATTGTAATAATTTGTGTGGATGTCCTAGGTCCTCCAAGATCGATATCGAATATAGGTCTTAGGATCAACAAGCATAACCAATTGTGTATAGATGCTTTTTTGATATGGCACAGGCCCTTATCTATATGTAGCAGTAAAATAAGTATTGTTATAATTTATCCCGATATACTAGGTCCTCCAAAGACTTCATTGATATAGGCCTTTGAATCTACAAACGTGATCAATAGTCTATAGGTAGTTTTTTGATAAGCCACAGTCTTTTAACAGTCTTTTAAGTTTTTGGATTCCAAAATGGCGTCGGGCATCGATTTTCGTTATCCCCTCGTCGTGCCTGTTCCGAAAATACCCATATTCCAACGATTTCCCAACGGTTTTCCCAATCCAGAGGTCGCCATCTTGGATTCCAAAATGGCGTCAGACATCGATTTTTGTTATCCCCTCGTCGTGCCCGTTCCGAAAATACCCATATTGTATAAGTTTTCAACGGTTTTCCCCAACCGGAGATCAATAATTTCCCACAGAATTGTCAAAACTCAATTTACGCACTGCGTAAAAAAAGTGACGTAAATTGAGTTTACTTCGTAAAAAAAGTGACTTAAATTGAGGTAGCGTAAAAATAGACTTCATAAATTGAGGTTTTAGTGTATTATGTGAAAAAGTAAATTTTGAAATTCAAAGCGGGACTGTTATGCCAAGAAATACGGGACTTTTGATGAACTTCTACTCATAACTGTCCCAGTGATACTAGTGCTAAGGGTACTGATTAACGTTCTTACGTTTAAATGGTACCGAATATAGAGGATGTATATCCTCAAGTTTATGTTGAGGCACTTAATGAAGGCTCAAGTGACATAAGCCAAACGGAGCCATATGTGGAGAAGTGAGGAAATACAAATTTATACTTTGGAATGGAAAGCAAAATTGTCTGTATGTGAGATAATTAGAAAATGTATGAGGTGTATACCAGCTGTATGAAATGTATTCCAGCTTCAGTCTTGAGAGAAACTCATCTGCTATTTTAAGGCTGTTCTGCGGAGTTAATATTTGGTCGCAAATCCGTTGTCCGGATTAACCCAGTATGTGGCCAGGTCATCCTGAACCTTTTGAACCATTCTTCTATACAGTTGATTTGCAAATTCATGAAGTTGGATATGTCGCAAGATAACTCTCATAACCACCAATCTAACAATCACGTCCTCTGGGGACCTGACATGTGATCAAGTCATCAAAAAGGTATGAATCATCCTTGTTAAGCCTTGATTTAGGAAGCCATGAAGTTTGATATTTCGCCAGCTAGGTTTCAGAACCGCCAATTTAGTGGCCATTTACCTCAGGGAACCGGCTATTTGGAACAATCCGACATGGGGTCAAGACATTCGAAGACGTTTGAACCATCTTTAGACTTGATTTGCAAATTCATGAAGATTGATATGTTGCAAGCTAGGTTTGTAATGGCTATTTCCACCAGTGAACCGGGTATTTGAAACAATCCATTATGTGGCTAAGTCGTCCAAAAATACTTTTTTTTTCTCTTTATTTGGAGCAGGGAAAAGCCCCTGGGAGTGGAAATTCTTTGCGAGATCCTTCTCCCAGAGGCATAAAACCTCCTCTTCTTTTCGATCTTAATATACAACACATGGACACTTCCAGTGAGAATGTTATTTTCTCTTTGAAGAAAGTGCATATTAATATCATTTTACAACAATTTCTTTCTAAAATCTAACAACAATCTTCGATACAGGTTGATGATAGGCGGTTTGTGATGAGTTGAGGCGGTGGGCGGTTGGCGAACTTAATTTGCTAAATCATGGCACTATCCATGGACTTGAAATTAAAGTGAATACTGGTCCGTTAAGTTGGCTTACATCATTACTTCCCGTGATAAATCCGGAATAACTATTGATTCCACTAAACAGCACCAATATTTATTTTAATATAATTTTCGAATCGATGACTGATGTACTACTATATGATTATAGAATACCTGTAAATTTGAAATATAAATAAACACCAATGGTTTATAAAGGATATTCTTCAAATAAGTGGGGGTTCACGGTACCATTAAATATCCGTATGACATTTCTAAAGCTTTGAAGATGTATCTAGAGGTTTGGTAATAATAAATGTTTAAGGTGATTATAAAATGAAGCCAAACTTTGAATTTTCAAGTGCACAAGACTGGAGAATCTGACAACAGTTGGCGTATATCAATCATTTTTAAATCAATCAAACTGCTTGCTTTCTGGTGGTGACCAATGGGATAAATTTTCAACGCGAAGCTCTGTTTGGTTCTCAAGTCTTGTGCTCTTGAAATAAAAACCTTAAAACAAGTGAGAAACAATACCATTAGATTCACTAGATATAGTAAATCTTGTAATGAAAGTAATTTAAAATTTATAGTACTACTATTAGTTGAAAAACGATTGTTTTGGCCTTCAACGGAAATTCGTGACAATTACAACATCTTGTTTGAATAATAAGTCAAGCTGTGTTTCGAAATTGATGTCCACTACTTTAGCGTATTCCTTTAAGATTAACAGACTTTAAGATCAACAATATTCATAGCCGTACAATTTCCAAGCCATATGGAGCTCTATGGTTAGAATTTTCACAAGAAGTGGGTGAGCAGTCGATGACATCCAAAATCCACGTTCTTGTCCCTAAATCCCTAAAACTCATGAGATCTTTTTGGCTTAACTTGGACGTTTACAAACATTTTGAATATCGTATAAAAATTTAAGTCACTTCTAATAATTATTTCTATCTGAACACAAAAGACGGATTCGAGTCGAAAACCATCTCTGCAGGAGTGCTGTCCGGCATTCTTACAACATGCCCTACACATCGTATCCTTCCAGATTTGGTCACTTTTTGAATACTTGCTATACCAAAGAGTTTGTCGAGATCCTTTGCCTCCACACATCGTTCTCCGAATCTTTTTCAACTGCAAGCTCTTCTGGAGCATGAACTCAAGGTAGACGACCCATCCACCATTTCAATGGAATCCCCATCTATCGTAATGATGGTTCCTACTCGTGCTCTGGAATGTCTTTCACGATTATTTTTTGACTGGATCTCGTGAAAATCGTACTTCGACCGTTTAGCCTGGCACTCCGTATGACACCTTCAATGTCGTGACAGACTAGATGATACTTTATGCCCTGGGTAGTCGAGAAAATTTTCAACCCGAAAAGATCTTCGTTTGGTTGGAAGCGAACCCACGGTCCTCAACTTGGTCTTGCTGAACAGCTACACGTTTACCGCTATGACTATATGGGTCACTTAAATAAAAAACATATTTCTAATGTGAATTGGTACACTGCCCATAACTGCATAACAGTCACATTCGACATTTTTGACAAATTGGAGTTAATACCATGGAGAGCCATCAAATGATAAATCCTTTGGTTCAACTTACTGAAATCTGTGAGTTTGTTCTGGAAAATTCGAAAAAAATACCAAGTTGTTTTGTCACATTGGTAATTATAACCGCATAACAGTCACATTGAGATTATAAATGAACCTCATAATGTAATAGCAATGAAATTTCTATCAGAATTATTTTCTGACTATTCACCTAGTATGCGATATGAACTGTACAAAATATCAGCCTCAAATAAGCACTTTGTAGTTCCTGGTAATTTTTATAAATTTTAGTTTCCTCCCATACTGCCATAAAATGCACACTTAGTATTCCATTTACTCAATGCCTACTTTTGTCGAATGTTACAAATATGCAGTTATGGGCAGTACAGTAGTTTCTCGATTTTATCACTGCGCGTCTTAATATCGCTTCGTTATATCACACTCTGGGGCCCAGATAGCCGTAGCGGTAAACGCGCAGCTATTCAGCAAGACCAAGCTGAGGGTCGTGGGTTCGAATCCCACTGGTCGAGGATCTTTTCGTGAAGGAAATTTTCTCGATTCCCAGGGCATAGAATATCTTCGTACCTGCCACACGATATACACATGCAAAAATGGTCAATCGGCAAATAAAGCTCTCAGTTAATAACTGTGGAAGTGCTCATAAGAACACTAATCTGAGAAGCAGGCTTTGTCCCAGTTGGGACGTAATGCCAGAAAGAAGAAAAATATCACTCTCGATTTTAGCACGGTTTTCTGTTCAATTTTATCACGCCGCAAAATTGTATGAAAATCATACATTTGACATTGAAAAATGACCCCAAACAACCAACATATATCTATTTGATCCATCTCTAATGTGGAGTTCATTTAAGTTTTCCCTATATTTGCTAGTAAAGCTTAAATTTTGATTAAAATTATATAGCTTAGCTTAGACTGACTACACATATCAATGGTTGCTATTCCGTGATTGACCGAAGTCAGTGAAAATGCACAAAGAATCAACTAGAAGTTCGGCTTGGATTGGCCATAATCTTCTTCAGTGTGCATAATTCAGTGCCTCTATTTATACAGGGTCAATAACGGCGCCGGCCACGTCCTTGCAGTCAGGTGGGATTGGGGGAAGGAATTTTAGTGTGTAACCTTTGCTATTTGGAGACCGTGTTTGCCTCTGCATCTCCGCAAAGGTTACTGGGAGGGATGTTTGTTAATGGGGAGGATCGTTGGGTCACAGGATTCACTTTGATAAGCGATTAGACCATGATAAACGATTATTTGTGAGATATAAACATACTTAGAAATATAATATTTTCGATTGACATGAAAAATTTTCAAGTATGAGAAAATAATGCCGTTACTTGAAGTGACGAACCATTCAAAGTTTGCTGAACAAATAGCTAAAAGCAACATTCCTACAGGATATTTTACTCAAATTGAAAAAAAAATATCGATTGGCTAGACCATCACATAATATTCTTATGCCGACACTTACAGTGGCGAACCATTCAAAGTTTTTTGAATAAAATGAACGTTTTGCAAGTCTACACTTCTAGCACAGACCAAACCATTCAAAGCATGTATAAAAATAAAGGTAAGTGATTTTATATAAAAAATATAAAACAATAAAGTTATGAATAAGAGTTTATGCCGACACTTACGGTGACGAACCATTCATAGTTTGTTGAAAAATCATATTTATGTAAGGATTAAATGTGCGGTCATACATATTTTATAGACTTGAAAAAAAAAAAGCATGAAACGAGCTCACCGATTGATCCTTCATTCTTGATTGAGCAGCCACAATCCACTTTCAGCTTCACTCATGTGCTCGGCCATATAAAAGCACTCAGAAAAAACGCGTCACCTGAGAGGAAAAAAAACTGACGACTTCTCGGACTTTCTCGACGCACTGCCCGGCAGAAAAGAACGCGTCACCCGAGATGGAAAAAACTAACGACTTCTCGGGCGTTCTCGATGCACCGTTTGGAATTTCTCGACGCACTGCCCGGCAGAAAAGAACGCGTCACCCGAGAGGGAAGAAACTGACGACTTCTCGGACTTTCTCGACGCACTTCCCGGCAGAAAAGAACGCGTCACCCGAGAGGGAAAAATAATGACGATTTCTCGGGCTTTCTCGACGCAGTGCCCGGCACAAAAGGACGTCACCCGAGAGGGAAAAAACTGACGATTTCTCGGGCGTTCTCGATGCACTGTTCGGACTCTCTCGACGCACTGCCCGGCAGAAAAGAACGCGTCACCCGAGAGGGAAAAAAACTGACAAGGGAGAGGGAAAAATAATGACGATTTCTCGGGCTTTCTCGACGCACTGCCCGGCAGAAAAGAACGCGTCACCCGAGAGGGAAAAAACTGACGATTTTTCGGGCTTTCTCGACGCACTGCCCGGCAAAAAAGAACGCGTCACCCGAGAGGGAAAAAACTGACGACTTCTCGGGCGTTCTCGATGCACTCGATGCACACGATGCATTTTGATTAAAATTATATAGCACAAAAATACATTTTCATTATATCACGCTTCGGTATATCACGCAAAAAAAAAATTGGGTCCGTGATATAATCGAGAACCCGACTATTTTGCTAGATGCTTGTTGTTCCAAGATTTTCGAAAGCGCCTAATTGGTTTTCATTTCATTTTGATTTTTAATATAAATTAGGCTGATACAAATATTATTTTCATTTATGTCACCCCCCCTCAAAAATCCGAAAATTTTGAAGGGTAGAAAAAAAGAGTCATCATTTTTTTGACAACAGTCAATTTTTTTTAATTTTTCAAGTAAAAACAGGTTAAATAATGATCCAGAGCACGATTGAAAAAATGTTAGCAACTATCTTAAAAAAAGAAAAAAAAACTTTTTTTTTTTCGTTATTATTTATCTTGTTCCTTATTTATTTTTATCCCCCCCCCCCTCGTACCTTCCAAGTAGTCTCGGACATAAAAGAAAATTAATATTTGTGTCAGCCTTAATAATTACTAAATACTCACAAGAAGTGGTTTCTTCTTTCACAACTTCCTCTTCAGTATTTCCCGTTCACATTGCAGGCTGATGATGTGTGCCGTTACCCTAAATTAACTACTACATCGCGGATACCGTTTTCTTTGCACAGGGTGTCTCGGAAGATGCTTGTATTCTTCTGCTCCACAGATATTTTACCGGGTGAAAAATTGGTTGTTGATTGACCACGGCACTGTATTTGTTACAATTTGAACAAATCCTGTCTTCCTGGCTCAGTTTAATTCACTATAAATATCACGGCCCTTCGAATTAACTATAATGTTCACCTAATTACTGGAATTTATAGCGACGGCGAGTATTTCTGCATCTTTTACCGACTAGTCAACTTCTACTTTAGAAACATATGGTTTTTGTTTTGCTTTCTTCCTCTTTGTCTACACCCTATTACTACCAGAGAATATGATTATACCTGGGAGGGAGAAACCGATACAAAACTTATGTACGTCATAGTGAGCCGAGATTCTGCTGTCACGAAGTGTCACTGTGAGCCCAGATCTTAAAGAATGGACAAACATGAAAAAAGCACGTAATTGATCAAAACATATTTTTGCATTTCAACAAAGTTGACAACAATCGGTTGAAAATCAATTCCTGCACACCCAAAAGCAATTCCACGATTTAATTTGATCAAATATAAAATACTGAAATACGCATCTTTCTACTCTTTTCTAATCAAAATTAAAATTAAATGCACATAAACCTATGGCCCTTTTTCCATGTTTGTCCAGAAAGATCGCAAGTAGGGGAAGTGGTGGTAAAATGAACACCGTGGCATTTACCGAGAAAAACAAATTTCAATGAATTTTTATCACGCACGGACGATTTAGAGCATAAATCCGAGTGTTCGAGTTGATACGTAGGTCAATTGAAGCGAAAATATCAACGAAAACTAAGACGTTTGAAAATTATATTTGACGTAACTTTTAGCTCGGAAGACTTGAGGTTTTTCAGTGAGGTGAATATCGTTATGATATGATGTCAAATCTGATACCTTTAGAATTCTTTTTGAGTGCGTTACAATCATGAATGGATGTATTTTAAGTGGGGCAATGAAAATATTAGGAAATATTTATTGTGCTCACGTTTTTTGCATGGTGTTCATTTTACCACCAACCGCTGTTCATTTTACCCACATAGTGCAGGTAAAATGAACATTTGCATCGCTTTTTGATAGCGATGAAAAGATGTGAAAATTTTGCTATTTTAGTCTGAATCCATGTCGCTGCTATAGATAACATCTCTATTTTTGATGTTGTGCGATAGAACTATACAAATTTCTCGTTTTTATATCAGAAACAAGATGATTTCCTTAAGGTGTTCATTTTACCACCCCTTCCCCTACACATAAAAAAACTAGCGATTTTTCCCAAGCCTGCCTTGATTGTCGTTGGTTGGCGAAAGTTATCTTGCAATTTGGAAAAGACAGTGTTGTTCAATATTTCATGTGTAGTATCTGTGCCTCCCTCCCAGGATTATACTAGAGAAGCGCGTTGAACATTTTGATTTTGTTTATAAACAATGTTTACAATGACTATCAATAATTGAGGTCATTTGAACAATATTTTAGTGTGCGTGTCATCCTGTCAGCCGCCTTAAGATACCAAGCTAATCAGTGACGTCATTTTCGTACCGCTTTTCACTAACATGCAGTGACTCAATTTCATTTTCGTACGGGGCACTGTTTCCATATCAAGTTGGTATAAAACTATTAAATGGTGCATGGATTTCGATATACTTTATCAGTAGCGAAGGTCATAGGTGTCATCTATTGTTTGGCAATGACAAACTGTAACATACAACATTCAAAACTCATGTTTGATGGATTAGATGATTGCTTAAGTTCTTCGTTGTGTTGTTCTGATGTAGTAAAGTACATTTGGAAAATTTATAAGCGGACATATTTGAAACTTAAGTAAATTTAAGAAAAATACCACTTGTCCCATGTGGTTTGCTAAAATATTCGGTAAGTTAAACAATAACTTACATATTATTCAACATCGCTTACTCAAGAATGATGGCTGCGAATATTGCATAAGTTTCAAAAAATTATGATCAGTTTTAGAGTAGCTAGGAGTGGATATCGACAACTAATTCTTTTGGATCTTAGGTAATATAACATTTATAACAAATCCAAAACCTAAAATGGTGGTCAATTTCTCTAAATTTTACTCCTAAATGGATATACATAATCCATAGTTAATGTTCCTATCGAAACATTGCGTAATTATTATTTTTAATTTACATTTTACTACCAAACATGATTATAGAGATTTATAGAATAAATATTATGGCCGTAACCGCAACATAAACGTTTTTTAAAATGATGAAAACGACAGAATATATTCTTGTAAAAAGTGTATCAGTGCTCTCTGCTCATTCAAAATAGGGTGCTATTTTGAATATAATTGGAATATTTATTCAAAGATAACTGTATATTGCGATAACATCAATTATGTTGAGGTATGTACAGCGTAGTTTAGGGTACTTTATTGTAAAACGAAGTTCGTGATTCAAATTCTTTTTACAGACAATTTGAAAATTGACCTTTACCTGTTGTTTAGAACGAAAATTTGGTTTACATTGATTAAAATTATATCATTTTAGAAGAGTTTCTGAACTCAAAAGAGATAAAAACTATTTATGATTTCTGTAAACTGTATACATTCCAACTAAATTTCTATCAGAGCCCACGGATATAATTAATAGATTGGATTCAATGACAAAAATGAACGTTACTGTTCGAATCATTGGATTTTATAGCAAAAATCATTGTAAAACTGGCATTTCTCATAATTTTACCTAAATTTCATATATGTCCGCTAATAAATTGTCCGAATGTACTTCACTACATCTAAACACCATAACAAAGCACTTCAGTAATCAAATAGAGCTTTTAAATTTAGTTTTGAATGTTGTAAGTTCGAATTTTGGTAGGTGTACGAATATGGAATTGGGTGAATTTTAGACATAAATTCAATACTTTAACATTAATCCAAAGATGAATGTAAATGGAAACATTTTGTGATTCGCAAATAATAGATGACACCTATTACCTTCAATGTGGATAAAGAATTTTAAACTCAATGCATCATTTAATAGTTTATTACTAACTTGATGTGAAAACAGTATCCTGTACGAATATGAAATTGGGCCACTGTACATCCATCGTCTCTTCAGTGTTATCTTTCCAAACCTCATTGAATTTGCTCGATTGGAACCACATTTGACGATTCAATTGGAACCTTTGGTTTCAGTATTGGCACGAGCTGTCATGCTGCGGTTATGCACCTGGGTTAGACCTGTCCATGCAATAGACCTGTTCAAGCGGCGTCGCAACACTTGTCTTGCTCTACAATTTTTGAAACATGTATAAAAAAATGGAATTTCTAGAATTTGTTAGAATGTAGTTTCAAATATTGAATAGAAAATGTAATTGCATATCTACATATAATATAGGATTCTGTTTGAAATTATATTTCAATCTTGTTACAATTTCCAAACGGACTCCCATATTTCAAAACAATTTCTAAAGTGATCAAGTAACATTTAATAAAGTTTTGATTTAAATAAAACCAAATTTAAATAGAATCAAATACGATCTTGAAAAGATTTAAAACAAAGCTTGGAAAGACTCTGAATGAAAACCGCTGTGTTGTACACATAAAACTTTAAAATATTCCAGAAAACTTCTAATTACTACCAAAACATCAATGACAACATTAGTTGCACTAGAATTATTTCCTGTTATCCTGTGGAATATCGCGTACCCTTGCGCCACCGAGAGAATGTCATACAAAATTTCGGAGTTTGATCTCTTTTTTGCTTCCAGTAGGTATGCTGAATCTTCCCCCGATGGCACATGTTGGGGTTCATAAAATAGCAATTGGAGACGGAGAAAACGAGGCAAAGGGGATATCTATAATCAAAACAATTTTTCTTCGCATTCCTGCCCAAGAGAAACGTTTGAGGGCGGAAAAGCTTTCCTCGGCAGAATTTTGTAGAGCACAGTTTTTTTTATGACAAGATGTCTGATCAACAAGCAGTTTCGACAATCGTTTATGGGATTTTTATCAAGTTGATATGAGCCACGAAGTGAGTGGATTTGAACTTAGCTTGGCCTTTCAACCACAAAGGCAGAAGCTGTTTTAAGTTAAATCCTTGTTTCACAGAATGTAAGCTAAAAGTCCAAATCTGAAATTTTTTTCAAAGGATTCTTGAGCAAGATCGAATAATGATTACATTAAATTTCGTTACATATAACCCACATTTTTGTCCAAACATCTCAATCGCAACTTTGAAGATAATTCTCAAAACGCCCTTTTTCTGTGCAACAGCCTAGAAAACGAGCTGAAGCCCCAATGCTCCGAACAGAACACAGCATGCCTTTTATGTGGGCCTCTTCTATTGAAGTGGTTTTTCTCCCTGCCGAGAGATGCATTGCGCAAACTGGAAAATGTAATAAATTTAACCGACAAATAACAGACGACGACGACCTTCCCGGGGGCGCTGCGCTACAGGCTGGGTGCAATCATGGGAAGAACGATGTGGTCGACCTTCGGGAGAACACAGGCTAGAACATAAACTACGACAAGCAACGAAGAGCAACTGGTGAGTTGGTTGACCTAGAGAGGTTCAAAGGTGGATAAGCTGGAACAGGAAGCGTTAGAAAAGACTCATTCAATTACGGCAATGTGATGTGACAGCACCTCAGATTTTTGCAGGATTCTGAGAGCCGGATGGAAGGTTGCTGAGCATAAGCTTAGATGACCGTTCATCACTCACAATTATAAAATCTTCCTAAGAACGATAAAAATTCGGGCATTTCACACTCGTATCCACACACTGCGGTATTCAACGTGAAATCTAGCAATATGGAAAACGAACGTTTTCATTTTTACTTTTACGACCCATTTTTTTCCAAGCATCAGACAGTGGATATTGAGGTCTTTGTCCAAATCCGTACCGCTTCAGTGCACAACAAGTGTTTCCAACATTATAGCCGACATCCTTCGCTAAACTGTTCTCTCTGTGTGTGGTGTGTCTCACTGCACTGACTTTTATTGCAAACCATCAAAGATGCGGTCATCCGCCCCAGGATGTCACTTTCTTATTTCTTCCTAGGAACCGAGAATGTGTGCACAACGTTGCACCGAGAATGCTGCAGAACAATTTCTCTAATTTCGTTACTGTTGTTACCGAGTTTCTTCAATTTTTGCAAAGATCGTCTACGGATCGACGACGGGAAAGCGCGTTGACCGCAAAATGGTTGGTGCTGTGCGGCACAAATACGATGAAAGGGACTTTGTGCTCCTTTTCGGAGGACATTGCAGTAGTAGCTAAGCTATGGAGAAAAGGATACATTCTTGATAGTGTTTCCTTCCGGAATGAGCGCGATTTGAATTGGGGGATGCTTTGTGGGGGAGATGGCTTCGATGAATGGAAAATTGACCTTTTGTTTCTTGTTTTGTGTATTTTTCTGTTTCAGAACTTGTCTAGTCTTAAAGTATACGAACCAATACTAAGTGAAATGAAAACGAACCATGACCAACCTCACGCGTTTTCGTCTGTCCTAATCGAAAAACCATTTAAGAATGTTAGGACATTCAAAGAACGCCATTACCAAATCGAACTCTTCCAATTCAATCAGTGCGTTGACACTGGCACTGAGTTAAATGACCATAATTTGGTGGTGCACAAACAAAACAATTCATTTATGGCTCATTCCAGCTTGTTGATCCGGTTTTACCCAACATACGTGCCGAGACTTAACCGAGAACATTTCTGTTTCTGGAAGATGGAAAACAAAAGAGACATAAGCAGCAACAGGCTTACTTAGTGGCAAATGAAAGACATTGTTTGAATGCTGATTAGCTGCGGGAACCAATTTCTCGATACTTATGGGCAGGGCTGCATTTTTTGGGTGGCCGAGGGGGCCATGGCCCCGGGCCCCTACAATTAAATCTACAATCTCGAAAATATATAAAGTTAAACTTTTACGAATAATTAGAATCGATAACAAAAGTACATACAGTCGCCTCTCCACATCTCGATATCGAAAGGACCATCGAGATAGGAAGAGATCAAGACAAAGAACAAATTTTTAACGAATACTAGATTCAAAATCACAACGTTACCTGGAAAATTTAAAAATAAACAGATGTCATTTCGTCTTCGCAAATTGTTTTGAATCTCTTAAATCTAGTCTAGTAACCTTCGATAATGGGCATATCGACATACGGAGAGAAAATTAGGAACGAAAATCACATCGAGATATAAAAATATCGAGATAAGAAGGATATCGAGACATGGAGAAAGGAAATGCATGCAGAATGAAGGGACCAAAAAAAATCATCGACATAGAGAGAGATATCAAGATGTTGAACATCGAGATGTGTGGAGAGTCGACTGTACTTCTTTGATTCGTTTTATTTGATTTGAAAGATTCAATTATTTATTTTAATAAATCCGGAATAATGGTCAAATAGAAATACTTAAACAAAATACTAAAACATTATTAATTGGATTTTGTTGTCTTCACAAGAATCAAGAAAATTGAAAAAGATTCAGAAACGATTTGGATAAACAAGTAGCCATCCTTTTGCTTTTATTCCCAACGATTTCTCTAACGTGACTTTTACAAAAGCTTTCTCAAAGAATTTCAAGAGTTCGAATGCAATTTTTATATATGCAGATTAGGTAATAGGACTTAAAAATTAAAATATTTATTTTGGAAATGGCTACCGATCACACTGCAGGGCTGATTGCTGCTCGTAGTATGAAGACATCATTTTCTTTAGGAATATCGTCAGAATTAGATATACAGTCATCTCTCCCTTACTCGATATTGAAGGGACCATCGAGTTAGGGAGGTATCGAGTTACAGAACACAAAACCAGTGCAACTGCGATCTAAGGGACCATCGAGTTACGGAGATACGGAATATCGAGTAAGGGAGAGTTAACTGTATTCCCAAAGTTTCAGAGATTATTTAGAAGATTTCTCCAGAAGTTCATTAAGTGATTTATTTTCCGTGGAATCTCTCCATGAATTTTATTTCGGATGTCTCAAGAATATAACCTATATTTTTTCAAGGATAACTGTAGAAATGATCTTAGAGATTCCATCAGGAATTTCCCTAAAGATTATTTTAGATGTTTTTCAAGGAAGTCCTAGGTACTCCGGGATTTTTTTGCGATCATTTTTCCATCGATTTCCTCAGAGTATCCTTAAAGGTCTACGTTTAGAATATCTCTAAGCAATCTTTGTAAGATCTCCTAGAGTAATAACTGTAGAACTCGGTTGAAGGATTAGTAGAAAATATCTGGAGAAACTCCTAACATAGTCTTCGAAAAAAAAAAGTCGAGGTAATCCCTGAGGAAATCTCCTACTAGAGATAGTTACATTGAAGTGCTCAAGTATTTCCTGGAGACAACCTTCTAAGCATCCTTTGTAAAATCGCTGGAAGAATTTCTGGGAGAATTGGTAGAGGAATCTCTAGACGATTTTCTAGAGAGATCCCTGAAAGTATTTCAGTTGAAATCTCTGGACAAATCACTAGAAGGTTTCTTGAATATTTTTCTCGAGAACCTGCTGAATAGCCGCGTTAAAGTCCTTGATTTTTTTTTCTGAAGCCTGTAGAATTTTGTATCAGGATTCACTGCAATCAGAATAAAGAAGACCTTAGAGACCATTTTGAACAAATCTCTTAAAAAAAACGTTACGTCAATTCGCAAAACTCTTAAGTAAATCTGTATGTGCAACAAGATAAATACTAAAACAAGAATAGAATGAACATAATTTGAATAGACCAATAAAAAAGGAATCATCGGATGAATTTTGTTGTTAACGAATAAGCCCCCAAAAACATTGAATTTGACAGGTTGATCATATAAAATCCACAAAGATAGGAGGCGGATCCTATTTTTGGCACTTTTCAATCACTTCGGCAATGGGATTTTTTGAAAGCCACTGAGCTCATATTCGGCAGCAATATGCGTCGTATCGGAGTGCTTCTTATTGCAAAGATTCATACAATTCAGCCAAAGTGAATCATGGAAGTGCCCAAGTAGCTCTGCACCCTATATAAATGAAATTGAAACTGATTTACGTTCATAAGGGATTTAAGCCATATTTTGAACGTTATCAATTGTTACATAGAACTTTAAAAATATATATTCTATTCTAAAGTATCAACATGTTTTCTGGGGAAAGGGCCCCTACAATACACTGGCCCCCGGGCCCCCACATTTGTAAATCCGGCCCTGCTTATGGGTATTAAGGTGAAAGTATATGTGATTCACATAAAGATTCAAAATATTGAAGATTTGACGAATGTGTTGAAGATGGTGTTCAGTTGAATAGTTCATGTCGAATCACATGAATTTTCCTACAATCAACTTAGTTATACGCGTTTTTATACAATCTCACCCCCGAAGAAGGTGTTCAAAGATTTTCAAATTTGTGTTTTTTTTATTTAACTTAACTTGAACTTCAACCTACGGTAGGAATTGCAATGCGCAGGCTAGACAATCGTCACCGTCAAATGGAAAATGTTGGCGACGAAACTAAAAGAAACATCATCATCGTCACTCAACCAGCGTTGGATGACGATTTGTCGCACAGATTGAGTCACATAGACTCGGCGTCATGACGAACAAATACGATTCCTTCGTTATGGGCGAATCTTCGTTCAGGAGCACTGAGCCGACTGAAAATATGATTCTTCGACAGATTATGAGCATTTTTTACAAAAAAAAAAAAACAAAACAACAATACACGTCTGCATTCGAACAAACGATCTCTGAATCGTCAACTATGCGCTTACCAACAGAGCTATTGTAGAATCATGAGGAGAGCGGGTTCACTTGCCAATACAAGCAATTATGTGATAGCATTCGTTGGTTGGTGCGAAGCAAGCGAGCATAGGGGAATTTGGGGTAAAACCGACACCCAAAGCTTATTGTTAAAATTTGTGTACTTTCGCGAGTTAAACGAATTTAAAATTATTGTAGAATTACATATTGGTTATAAAACTATCAATCTTTGCGATCGCTGGATGGTATATTAAAGATATATAGTGATTTAAATCAAATTGATTTTTCAAAATTTTTAGGTAAGACAATTGAGAGTGCGGGTTAGATCGACACCTTGTTGGGGTAAAACCGACACTTGCACTTTGAGCAGAATTTATACGTAGTGAACATCACCATCACATGGCGTATTAAAAAGAATGCTTTAAACATGAGTTTCGACTTTGATGACCCCTTCCTCTAAAGGATTATACACATATTACGTAAATTATTGAGGAAAGGCCAAATATCCACTAAATATATGTGAAAATTTCAAATGTCCCATGCTAAGACTATAAAGTTGGGGTGAATACACATGGATATGATTAGGGTGCCGGTACCAATAGTTGTAATGTACCAGTAGATTGGACTATGGAATAAAACGAACATTTTTCGATAAAAACGACATGTGTTATTTTTGGTGGATAGATCGTCTCTAGTTCAGTCGATTTGC
The DNA here is from genome assembly GCF_002204515.2 of Aedes aegypti. Lineage (NCBI taxonomy): Eukaryota > Metazoa > Arthropoda > Insecta > Diptera > Culicidae > Aedes > Aedes aegypti. The sequence continues at coordinate 70,107,297 of NC_035108.1, read as the reverse complement.
AAAATTTCAGCTTTTTATTTCATCAAAAAGTCATATAAATAATTTAGTTATTATTGTTCTATGGCTATATCGGTCATGCGACTCAAAGGTAAAGGGAGTCTATAGAAGCAAATGATGGAAACGAATAGGTGCATAGGCGTCGCAAGGGAGCGACAAGATTGAAATTTTATTAGGTGGTGAAAATTGAGCAAGCCATTTTAAAGTCAGTAAGCATCGAAGCGTCCTGTATTTTGCCTAGCTTCTCTACTGGAAAAGGGTTGGCTCAAAGCTTCGAGCTTTGCTACCAACACAGGCAAAATACAGGAGGCTTCAATGTGCTCTTATACTGACGGCAATCAACCGAACGGTTCTATCGATCGATGACTGATATTGGGAATTGACACGCAGTCAGAGAATTTGTCTCTTTCATGTGTGCTCTTCCCGCCAGTCACCACATGATCCAGTTAGAACTGCATTTTTTTTAATTAGCCAAATTTCATATATATATATATATATATATATATATATATATATATATATATATATATATATATATATATATATATATATATATATATATATATATATATATATATATAGGAGAAGGTTTCGACCGTGATTGTTTTTTTGGACGCTTCGATGCTTACTGACTTTAAAATGGCTTGCTCAATTTTCACCACCTAATAAAAAATCAATCTTTATGCAAAAAATTTGCTTCCTTGCACCAGTAGTAGCCGTCGTGTTCCAGAAGTGGATCAACGGATGGAAGCAGTTTTTAAAATGAATGTTTAAATATGAAGAAAAGCCCTAGAGATGATCTTTATGCTTCATTCGAAAGATATCAATTGCTGTTCCGAGGGAAAAATGTTAAACCTATGTAAAAATTTACCATTTGGTTTAAAATTCCTTGTATCATTCCCGAACGTCTACTATTGGAGCACTAGCGCAACTACTGGAACACGTGTACCAATAGTGGCTCAAGCGATTTTATGTTAAAATATTAGTTTTATCACTCTTATTATATTTTTCCCATATAGTAGAGGTTGAAAACTTTCTGTTGACGTAAAAAGATCTCTGTTAAGACTTTTCGTTATTTTGTTATGATTTTTTATAGCTTAGGTAGTCCACTAATGGAACCGGCACCCTAATTTGTGTTTATGGAATGTTTACGAAGATAAAGTTGTGGTGAATGATTGGTTGTGAAAATAAATACTGTTTTATTTTAACAAGACAGAAAAGTGTAATTATTTTAAGATATCAAAAACTATGGAACCTCACGGTTTGTAAATATAGACATATTGTTAAATACTTAATGATAGTTTGTGGCAAGTCATATAGTGTCATATTTTACATGTTAACAAGTTCGCCATCCGTGAACTTCACTGGAATTCGAAAATAAAGACTCACGTAAACTACAGAGAAAGTCTTCCGACAAAAAAGATTCCCTGAAGTTAGATTATGAAGCAAAGAGAGGTGTCGATCTACCCCAAATGAAAGTGTTGATCTTACCCCGAGTGGACATTTATTTTTCAATGGCCTTTTCAGCTGTCGAAAAACCAAAAATGGAATAATCCTTCATGTTGTACCAACGTAATAATAGTAATTGATAATGTAGACGCAGAACAAATAATGGCATTTTAAAAATTTTACATGCGAAATAGTTAAAGAATAACAGCGAAATATTGCAACTGCTGTTGCTTCTTCCAATATGATTTTGTTTTTTATTTTGTCAGTTTATTGGAAGCGTCATTTGTAATGTCATTCGAAACACAACATTTCACTAGTAAAGATAGAGCGTGGTGAAAACTGCATGAAAATCTGCTCAAAACATGGAAAATCAAAGGGTGTCGATCTTACCCAAAGTGTCGGTTTTACCCTGATTTCCCCTACAGTAAACGCCTTCTTCTTGTGAGTGAGGGTAGCAAGCGGAATGAAGAAAAAATTGCTTGTTGGCGATTTTGGATTGAAGTTAGTCGTGCATTCTTTCGTCGATGACGAGACGACGTGTTGTCAGAGTTATTATACTGGATGACGATGTCTTTTTTTATTTCATCACCGCACAGTGACGAATCTGACGATTGCCTGCCCTGGCAATGCGAAATCTACAAGAGATCTACACTCTAAGGAATGCTCGTGATTTAAAATTCGGGGAGTCGTGAGTTCGATTCTCACTGAGAAGACGTGTAACTTTTTCGCAAATCTTCACATCAATTTGTCCATCTAATCCAATTGCAAATTATATGTAATGTTTAGCTTTTCGGTAGTTGTTAAACTTCCACTCGGCTGGTTGGCCGTAAACCACGATTCATAATTAAAACAAGTATTAAAATTCTTCTTTGATCAGTAAGTAGCGTAAATGTATTGCTTTCAAAAGTTTGAACATTTATTTGAAAGGGTGAACCAAATTGCAACTATATACAAAGCCAGGAAAAAATATATACCGTTCCAATGTTGATAATAATAAATCGAAGAAAAATCTCAACAAGAGTTTTCACGGAATAGACAGAAACAAAAGCATTTTTAAAAGATCGAAAAAGCTTTCCTCGCCTCAGTCTGGCGGTCTTTTTATGGCCCAACATATGGCTTTGCCTGGCAATTTACATATTTACTCAATATGAGCTTCTTTGTAGCTTCCCGTCTCGTTGCTCTCATTTCATCTGCGGTTTCCAACAGCAATATCCCATATAAGTAAGTAGCAAGGTGCTGCAAAACAACTCTGACCAAGATTCCAACCGGGGTGTAATATGCGAAAAGCAGTCGGAACCACAATGGCCGTTTTGAAGCGCCACAGTCTGCGGGAAAATGTAATAATTGAAAGACTAAACATAAATTGGATCACCTTGCTAGCGCTTACGTTACGGTGGAGTCGTCATCTGCGTAGTCTTCGCAGATGTCTAGTCAGGCGATAGCCGGTAGCGAATATTCCTTCCTGCAGCCTATCAGGACGCATTTTGAAATTCAAACACCTTCAGCTTCAGCGAGTTCCAGCATGGCTTGTTTGTTTGTCGACACTTTAGCGTTTCTTTGTCTCTTCTGGAGCATGATGTGCTGCGTCGGCGATTGGCTAAAAGAAGAAGAACGCCGTTTTAGAAGCGGCCTTAGACGACCAGCACAGCACCATCGTTTTCCCATTTCGTCTTCGATGGGACTCTAATAAGTGCACAATGGTTGAAAAATAAATAAAGTTTGACCAAAACTAGTTATATCGAATCAATCAAAAATATCTTATTGTGATGAATATCGAATAATCGTGGTGAATCAAAATCCAGACAATTAGGCCATTCAAAATTATGAGACTCGTAAATAAAATTATGTAGCTTATTTTTTTTTATCGTAGGCAACTAATAACTAATTACTAAACTTAAAAAACGCGTGTCTCAAGCATTAAATTGGATGCTGCTCTCAGATATATTCCAGCAAGTCGAAATTTTGAGCTACAGCTCGTCAAAGTTGTGTGAAATGTTGATTCTTTTAAAGTTCACATGAAACCTGAGGCTCAAGAATCCATCCTTCAATCATCAGCAATCAATGAACATTAAAAACTAGATTTTTCGTCCAAATCTAAAGCAATCCTCATGAAAATCTATCAGTGCATTACGGATAGGAAGTGCAATGCAATGATAGATTTTCATAAACATTGCTTTGATTTTGAGCAAAAATGCTGGATTTGAAAATTTGTACAACGATGATGGTTATTTTCCTCTTAAACTACGATTTAACAAACTTTATATTGAATTTATCTACCAAGCATGCAGGATTGAACTATGTTTTTTTTTTAATGCCTGCAGTCTCCCTACAAAATTCTTCGTTTCTTTTATTCGACAAGATACAAAACTTTTCAAAAACTGGGGTGTTTTTTTTTTTTTTTTAATTTCTTTATTAGTATCATTCCAAACATTACATTCATTTCTTATTTCTAGGTGTTCTGTGTTATTTGACAACACTATCATCCTAATTTGGTAACAAAAATTTAAGATTTAATTAACATTTTGTTAACAACATATTACATTTCATTTGCCGTAGCAGTTCAGTTTTTTTTTTACAGGTGAGTTGATTTCACCTGCTTATAAGAGAAAAAAAAATGTTTTTAATATACTTTACCTAACTTAACCTAAACATATAACGCATTAATCGTGGCAATAGAAGATTGTAACGATTTTTGCCTGAAATTATTAATGATTGTATTTGACATTTGTTCCAATGTTTCAACATTGGATATTCTATGTAACTCATTGGTACTATACCAGGGAGGAAGCCTCAGAATCATTTTCAAAATTTTATTTTGAATTCTCTGCAGAGCTTTCTTCCTGGTACTACAACAGCTAGTCCATATTGGTACAGCATACAACATGGCTGGCTTGAAAATTTGTTTGAATATCAAAAGCTTGTTCTTAAGACAAAGTTTTGATTTTCTATTAATAAGGGGATAGAGACATTTTACATATTTATTACATTTGGCTTGAATGCCCTCAATGTGACTTTTGAAAGTTAAATTCTTATCTAGCATGAGCCCTAGATACTTAACTTCATCTGACCAATTTACTGGAACCCCTCTCATCGTGACAACATGTCTACTTGAAGGTTTCAAATAAAGAGCTTTTGGTTTATGTGGGAATATTATTAGTTGAGTTTTGGAAGCATTAGGAGAAATCTTCCATTTTTGCAAGTATGAAGAAAAAATATCCAAACTTTTTTGCAATCGACTACAGATGACACGCAGGCTTCGTCCTTTGGCGGAGAGGCCTGTGTCATCCGCAAACAAAGATTTTTGACATCCCTGAGGTAACTCAGGTAAGTCAGATGTGAAAATATTGTATAATATTGGTCCCAAAATGCTGCCTTGGGGAACACCAGCTCTTACAGGAAGTCTTTCAGATCTGGAGTTCTGATAATTAACCTGAAGTGTACGATTTGACAGATAACTTTGAATTATTCTAACAATGTATGTTGGAAAATTAAAGTTTTTTAATTTTACAATCAAACCTTCATGCCAAACACTGTCGAATGCTTTTTCTATGTCTAGAAGAGCAAGACCAGTAGAGTAGCCTTCAGATTTGTTGGAACGGATCAAATTTGTTACACGTAAAAGTTGATGAGTGGTCGAATGTCCATGGCGGAATCCGAACTGTTCATTGGCAAAAATTGAATTTTCGTTGATGTGTGCCATCATTCTGTTCAAAATAACCTTTTCAAAAAGTTTACTGATGGAGGAAAGCAAACTGATTGGACGATAGCTAGAAGCTTCTGCAGGATTTTTGTCTGGTTTTAAAATTGGAACAACCTTAGCATTTTTCCATTTGTCAGGAAAATATGCTAATTGAAAACATTTGTTAAATATATCAACTAAAAATGATAAGCTACTTTCTGGAAGTTTCTTGATGAGGATGTAGAAAATTCCATCATCGCCAGGAGCTTTCATGTTTTTGAATTTTTTAATAATAGTTCTCACTTCTTCCAAATCAGTCTCCCAGGCATTTTCGAAAACGTTCTCTTGATTGAGAATATTTTCGAACTCCTGAGTAACTTCATTTTCAATTGGACTAGTAAGTCCTAAATTAAAATTGTGCGCACTTTCAAACTGCATAGCAAGTTTTTGAGCTTTTTCGCAATTAGTTAGTAATAATTTGTTTTCCTCTTTCAATGCCGGTATTGGCTTCTGAGGTTTTTTCAAGATTTTCGATAATTTCCAAAAGGGCTTAGAGCCAGGGTCCAATTGAGAAATTTTATTTTCAAAATTTTTGTTTCTTAATTGAGCAAAACGTTTCTTGATTTCTTTCTGCAAATCCTGCCATATAATTTTCATAGCAGGATCGCGAGTGCGTTGAAATTGCCTTCTCCTCACGTTTTTAAGACGGATCAAGAGTTTAAGATCATCGTCTATAATCACGGATTCAAATTTTGGAATTGCAATGCTCCTGGCTTCAACAATGGAATTTGTTAAAGTTTCAAGAGCATTGTCAATATCAAGTTTTGTTTGTAAGGGAATATTAACATCAAGATTAGAGTCAATAAATGTTTCATATATATTCCAGTCGGCTCGTAAATAATTGAAAGTGGAGCTGATAGGATTGAGAATCGCTTCTTGGGATATTTGAAATGTAACAGGGACATGATCAGAATCAAAATCAGCATGAGTAATCAGTTGGCTACAAAGATGACTAGAGTCGGTTAAGACCAAATCAATCGTAGATGGATTTCTAGAAGAGGAAAAACATGTGGGGCTATCAGGGTATTGAATTGAGAAATATCCTGAAGAGCACTCATCAAATAAAATTCTGGCGTTGGAATTACTTTGAGAATTATTCCATGACCGATGGCATTAAAATCACCAATGACAAAAAATTTTGACTTATTGCGAGTCAATTTTCGCAAGTCAGTTTGGAGCAAATTAACTTGCTGTCCAGAGCATTGAAAAGGCAAATAGGCAGCTATGAAAGTATATTTACCAAACTGTGTTTCAACAGAAACACCTAAAGTTTCAAAAACTTTAGTTTCAAATGATGAAAACAGTTGATGCTTTATACGCTTATGAATGATGATTGCAACTCCCCCACATGCCCCATCAAGTCGATCATTACGATAAACAAAAAAGTTAGGATCTCTTTTGAGTTTAGATCCAGGTTTTAAATACGTTTCGGTAATAACTGCTATATGCACGTTATTAATCGTAAGAAAATTAAACAGCTCGTCCTCTTTACCATTCAGAGAACGAGCATTCCAATTTAAAATATTTAAATTATTATTTGGATCCATTAGAAAAACGTAATCCAATAACAATTTGATTTGTAAATTTTACACCTACTTGGACTGCTTCAGTCATAGTGGTGGCTTTGAACATTGCATCAATCATTAGATTCAATTGTTCAGTTAGAAAATTAAAATCAGAGGCAGACATGTCATGTGATTACCCATTGGAATTTCCGGTAGACGAAGAAGCGGAGTTACCTGTGGCGGTAGGGTTTTTTCCATTTGATTTGAAACAAGTAGAATGGGTACCCATGGATCGAACAGGGGAGGAGTTCGAATTTCCTGCTACGATATCGGCAAAGGATTTACCGTGGGTAGATACATTCGAAATAGAAAGATTCGAACGGCTACCCGACGGATTAAAATTAGTTTGTGAATGAGCATGATTATGATCTTCCTGATGGGTATGATTCATGATCAAGCGATCGTTAACTGAAAAATGAGCATTGTTCGATACTCTACCAGGCAAATTCCGGAAACGACCGTTATCGTAACGGATATTATCTTTCATCTGCCTGGCACGAGCCTCAATGACCTTTTTGCGTGAAGGACAATTCCAAAAATTGGACTTATGGTTAGCCCCGCAATTACAACATATGAATTTGGTGGTATCTTCCTTCACTGGACAGACGTCTTTGGCGTGAGAAGAACCTCCGCAAATCATGCATTTAGCATCCATGCGACAATTTTTTGTACCATGACCCCACTTTTGGCACCGACGGCACTGAGTGGGGTTCTGGTAATTTCCTCCAGGTTTCTGGAAATGTTCCCATGTCACACGGACATCAAACAAAAGTTTTGCTTTTTCTAAAGCTTTAATATTATTTAGTTCTTTTTTGTTAAAGTGAACTAAATAAAATTCTTGAGAAAGCCCTTTCCGAACAATGCCAGATTGGGTTCTCTTTTTCATAATGATTACTTGGACTGGGTAAAATCCAAGTAAATCATTTATTCCATTTTTGATCTCTTCAGGTGATTTATAATCACTTGAGAGACCTTTCAAGACAACTTTGAACAAACGTTCAGTTTTGTCGTCATAAGTAAAAAATTTGTGCTTCTTCTCTTCAAGATGTTTGAGAAGAAGTTCGCGATCATTAAGAGTTTCCGGCAAAACGCGACAGTCTCCTTTCTTAGCGATTTGGAACGAAACCTTGATTCCCCTAATGGAGTTCAAGATCTCCTGCCTAAATCCCCCAAATTCGGAACAACTGACCACGATAGGCGGCACTCTTTGCTTCCTCACTTGAATCAAAGAGCCTGGGCTAGAGGCTGCTTCGATTTGGTGTTCGGAAAATTTGTCTAGAGCATCGAACTGATTGCTCATTTCGATACAATTATTCATTTCACCCTTGGAAGAAAGTTCGCATTCCGGAGAAACGTCCTTTCTTCCATTCTTGCCACGTGTAGTGACAGTTTTAAAACCCACTTTTTTGGAAGGAAGTAGTGAATTCAGAGATTCACCCTTCCTTTTGTTTGTTGTTGATACCATGTTTAATTAATAAACGAAAGAAGACGTGACCTTCGAAAGGTTTTTTCCCAAGACGGTGTCCAAGAAGGATTACCACCGCTAGCTTTCGCCAACGGGTCCAACGAAAAATCGAAGGCACGGGTCCAAGCAAGGATCGTAAAGGGATCAATAGTAGAAAAATAGTACTGAAAAGTACTGGTGTAGTAGCACTGAAAAGTACCGTTTTTAATTTTAGCACTGAAAAGTACTGTTTTTGTAGCACTGAAAAGTACTGTTTTATTGCTTTAGGTAGTTTTTAAGAAAACTTCCAAGAGCAGAGAGAATTCGTGTACGCACAGCACGAAGGTACGATGCGCACTCAACTGGGGTGGTTAATGTCTGTTACATTACCGCGGGGTTGACGTAGGACTACTTTGGAAACAACTTTGATCAAATCTGGGTCCTCTAACAACAGTGCGGTAGTTTTTTGCAGATGATAGGATGTTTGATGATAGATGATAGGTGCTGTGACTGTGAGTATTCAATAGGGTCCTAAAGCCCTGTCCCAATTTTAGTATCGAACGCTTAAGTTTAGGGCAGAAACACATGTTTACTCAAATTTTAAACGAATTTCACTGGTTCAAGTCCAAAAAATATTTTTTTATGATTTTTGGGATTTTGTCATACCCCTTGGTTTAAACTCAAATTTTTTGTATATTTTGTTTTCCGTGTCCCTTCCGAAATGACAGATAGGAACAACCCCAGTGTTAAAACTATAAGCCCTGTGGCATTTTTGTCGAAAAAGTGAATGTCAAACATGATCACAAGTGTCAAGGTTCATATTTCGAATCATTTTTAAAATTGAAGTTTAAAAATGTTATAGTCATTATTTGAGCTAGAACAATTGCTAAAGTAGTTGGAAGAACATGCTTTTTCGTATTAATAAATAAAAACAGGAATTCATTTAACATTTTAATTACGTTTTAAGGGAGACCTGTCGTTTGGTTTGGAAGCTTTTTCAGAGTTTCGGATTTCAAAGTAAAATACTTTAAAACATCATTGGGGGTTGTGTACGAGACACGACCACATGATGTTAAATACGCCATGTGATTTGCTACATATAAATTTAAGTCAATTTTCATAATTGCAACCTTCCTTTAGTTATAATTCAGAATGTAATGGTTTATGAATTTAAGAACAATGAGCAGTCATCGATATCGTCATCACCACCGTAAATTTAAATTTGCTGTGTTTTCAATTCTACTTCTTCATCTTGGCATAACGCCCTCACTGGAACAGCGCCTGCTTCTCAGCTTAGTGTGCAATGAGCACTTTCACAGTTATTAACTGAGAGCTTACCTTGCCAAAGTTGCCATTTTCGCATTCGTACATCGTGTGGCAGGTACGATGAGACATTATGCTCAGGGAAGTCAAGGAAACTCCAATTACGAAAAGATCCGGGACCGACCGGGAATCGAACTCAGCACCCTTCAGCATGGCTTTGCTTTATAGCCGCGGACTTTAACCACTCGGCTTAGGAAGGCCCCTATTGGCAATTGTTAATTGTCGTGGGCTTCATGGCCGTGCGGTTAGTGTAACCAAGCACTTAGCCGCATCGAGTCAAGGGGTGTGGGTTCGATTCCCGCTTCAGTGCGGAAAACTTTTCGTCAGATATGTATTTCGACTGTGCCACTGGGCGTTGCATGCTAGTCCGTTGTCTAGTGTGGTGCTTCCTTCAAAGGGCAATTCCTCCACTGGAAGCATTGACATGTCGGTGTCTTTAGAAAAGAAAAAATAGGGCGATATTCAAAACTGAAAAGGCTCTTTTCCAGTGGTAGTAAAAACGAAATCCTGAAGCAAAGGAAGCACAAACACAAAAAGTTATACATCCACATTACGCCTGATATCTAATCACTACTTTCTCTATCAAATTATCTAATTGCTAATTATTTACGTTTTTCATTAATTTCTATACTTTTTGACAGTACTAAACTACCATTCTCCCATGCGCATGTTTTGGAAGTTTGAGAACCCAGCGTAGCGCGATCGGTGAGTGGAATATAAACATCAGTGTCGCTGCTCGGCGGCCAGTGAAAGAAACAGAATTTTCAAAGGTTGTTGTCTGTACTGTTTGCCGCTGGCGCCAACTGTTGGCGTTTAAGAACGAAATAAACAGTCGTTACCAGTCGAATTAAGAGATTATAGCAAGTATGTGGTATACACATAGGATATATTACACAATAGGGTAACGACTGTTTATTTCGTTCATGACCGCCAACAGTTGGCTACAGCGGCAAAAAGTACAGACAACAATCTTTCGAACATTCAGTTTCTCTCACTTGTCGCCGAGCAGCGACACTGATGTTTGTATTCCACTCACCGATCGCGCTACTCTGGATTCTCATGGAAGAATGGTAGTTTAGAACTGTTTTAAAGAATGGAAAATAATGAAAAACGTAAATTACTAGCAATTAGGAAACTGGATCGAAAAAGTAGTGATTAGAAATCAAGCGTAATGTGAATAGATAACTTGTTGTGTTTAGTTCATCTTCCATGGTGCTTTCTTTGCTTCAGGATTTCGATTTTACTACCAGTGAAAAAGAGCCATCTATTGCCTTTTCAGTTTTGAATATCGCCCTAATAACTGAGAATCGAGTAACACGGACACACATTCTGACGCACATGTTGAAATCCTCCTCGTTCGATGAGGTTTGGCTGATTTTCTTCAGTCATCTCGTACAAATTTTGCGTTGGCACATCGATTCCAGGGCCAATTCTGGAAGCGCCTGTCAATCGTCAAATCTTGAACGATTTCACAAACTGGACGCTTGATTTGCAGCAACTTGAAAATCAAGAGCTCTGTGGCACAGGTAGCGAAGAGCTGTGCAGGTTCGGAGGAGCTCTTACCAGCTCAAAAGCGGAAATGGAATGAAACCGAATCCGACGAAGAAAGCATGTTTTATTACCTTAGAATAGAAGATGATGCTCTTCCCTTTTGTGCTTTTCTCTTTCTGATCGACCAACTGGGAAATGGTTATGAGTCAATAATGTGTTGGGCTTAGAATTACTTGAAAATTGCGGAAAATGCTAATGCATGAGAAATCGGTCCAATGCGGATAGTTGGAAGAGTTGACATTTACCAAATATTCAATACGAGCTATTGGTAATCAATAGTTTTCTTCATTTGAAGGTAAATTTATGGTCCATGGGTGCCAAAATTATAACAATTCTTCAATGAGAACTTCTGTTCAAAAGCGTTCGAAATATATCGCAATTTTGTGATTATTTTAGTAATCTTAACGTTCCCATAGAAATCAAAGGCGTTGTTTGAAATGCCACTCTATTTTACTATCATTGTAAAATATTGAGAACTCACCCCGGCTGCTCTACAGCAGCATCCGCGGACATATTTTCAAATTTTGGTGTCTTCATTATTCATGACAAATGAGATTTTATGCGAAGCTGTGCGAATGATTGAGGAATATAAGATGTCATAAATAAAGTCGGGAATATTACTCTTTAAACTCTTTTCCACACATTTGATGACCCTGAAAAGGGCCGATATCTTTGTTAGCTTCGATGCTGTCACAGATAAATAGCACTGCGGGATGTTATCAGTCGATTACCATGCCTTAACGAGGAAATCCTCAACGCAAATGTATAAATTTGAGCAAGTTTTCTGCTTATATGACGAACCAGTAGAATGTTTCGTGGCGTGGCTGGTGCACAAAAGCAGTGAATCACAGGGCTAAAATAGCAATCTGGAAACGTAGCTCACTCTTGAAATATTGTGCGATTTTACAAGTCCGACGCTTGATTAGCAGCTCCTCGGATCAGCAACTCAGGATGCTTCTGGTATTTGTTCCTAACGGGCTTGCTCTTTGACTGAACCACCGATGCGAATTCATCACGAGTCGAAATCTGGAAGTGCGAATCAACAGCTCTTCGGCCGATGAAATTTGCATCGGCAATGATGATGGCTGGGTGCGCGCAAACAAGCGGTGAATCGCGAACTAGCGCTCGTTGCGAGCCGTGCGTCTTTCTCTTCCGACGTCACTAACAGAACTGTGACAACTGTGACGTCACAAACCGAACAAAACGAGAATGACTCGCCCAACCGTGTTGACAGTCCGACCGCAAAAATGAAGACAAACGGTGGGTCTTTCGCTATCGATGTCTGTGTCTGAGAAGCACGCCAAGTCAGAGCTAGCCGATCTGTTGCCTGCTGATATGCGATCCAAGCGGAGAGTGAAAACCAAATGACGTCAAATTTTCTCTAGCACCCCTATTTATAGATTTGCTTGCAATTAACATTCTCTTCAGTAAGTAAACGAAATAAACCTTAGATGCCTTATCTTTCGATTGAGATGCTAATCAAGAAATTTCGTAAGGTCAGCAAAAAATTATAAACATTTAAAATATTTCATGCCAACGTAACGCTCTTGGTTTTGGAATTCCAATTTCACTCCTGTATATAAAAGAAAGACGTAGTCTTACGTCAAAACCAACGAATTTCTGAACAAAATTTAAACGGTTTTGTGAGACCCAAAGATGCTTTTTAATGTGTAATATTCAAAATGGCGACGACAAAGCGTGACACAAATAGTTTTAAAGCTCCCCCAAGTCAATGCAATTGTTTTCAGCGACAGCGACAAAGAATCGCCGCGATTGCATTGTTTTGTCGCTGCAAGCATTCTCACATGGAACCATCTAGACAGACACGACGAAAATCGCTGCAAAATCGTGTCGCTGTGGCTTGGACACGCTCATCGAACTGTGCATGCAGCGAAACAACGGCGATTATTTGTCGCTGTCGCCGTAAGAAATCGCCTTTACAAGGTAAAAATAATCAAAATTTCTTATATATAATATTGAAAGTTACTGAAATGTCCACCAAATATTTTTTCATCCTGATATGCGATAAAAGTTTCGAACCAAGCTTAGGTAGTTCAAAATATTAAGGTATGGGGACGGACCTGGTGTAGTGGTTAGAACACACGCCTCTCACACCGAGTACCTTGGATCGAATCCCATCTCCGAGGTAGTTGCTGACAAAAAAAGTTATAGTGACGTCCTTCGGAAGGGAAATGAAGCCGTTGGTCCCAAGATGAACTAGACCAAAAATCTAAAAATCTCGTTGATGAAGATAATAAAAATATGAGGGAAATATTGTATTCCTTTTATGAAAAATATATATTATTTTATTCTTTATTTTAATATAATATTCTTCAATGTTTCGACTTAAGTCAATTTGACGACACAACAGTCAAATAAATTTAATTTTAATGCAATTTAAATCAAGAGTCATAGGAAAATAATGAACAAGACCTAAAAAGTTTCAAAATCAATCGCGACGATTTTGACCGCCTGGTTGTGTAAAGCTTGACCATTTTGCAGTGGATGATCTGCTGTTATCTGCGGTTCGTTAGCTGGTGGATACCACCTTAGGGGCAAGGGCTGCAGTTCGTTTGAATATTGATTAGCTTTGGATACCTACTGTTGGTCTTCCGGTGAAAACAGCAAAATGGAACGAAGTCAGCTCGTTGACTGTTGGGAAATCTGTTTCACCACAATCTTCTGCTGTGTCGCCTGGTGGTCGATGCCCATGATGACGATGCAGTCAACTTCAAGCTCATTAGATACGAGTTATGAAAATCGTGCCACCGTGGTTAGCACCCGTCTTCAAATTGAAACATAAATTCAAAGATCAGCACCAATAATGGCCGGTGACTCAATGCTGTGGATCAGGAACAAAGGGAAACCTTTTGACGGTTAGGTGGTATATTGTGAGGGTATGTCATATTTCGGAATGCCACAGAATCCAAATTTTTACTTCTGATTCCGTATCGTTTTGATATATTAAAAATAAAACCACTTAAGGTCGATAAGAAAACAAAAGAAAAAAAAGAAAAATGTTGAGTTGAATTGTTGACATAAAATTGACACATAAAATTCTGGTAGGTATTGTGCCCCTTTTAAAGAGCCTATTATCAATAAATTAAAGACTAATCGATTGAACTCAATTGACCCAGCAAGGCCACAAACCATAAATTGCTCACGTATCAAATGTCACGCAGAGTCGAAGGGGACCAATTCCGAGAGGTGTAAATGGCACCACGTCCAATACACGCCAAACAGCTCCCAGTGCCAGGCTGAGCAACAAGAAGTCGATTAGGAAATGGGGCTAAAATAAAAACCGAGTCAAACGAACATATAATGAATTTATAGCCGCTCGAAATGGTTTGGCTCTTTGAAGGATATTCAAGTTGCTTGTCTCCGTCCTAGTCTCCCGTGAAAATCTAGGTAATTTCAACATCTTTATTGCTACTTTCTGTTCTCCGACTTTTCCCAGAGAAAACACAATCATTTAACTCGTTTCTTATTTCTCTTGTCTGGTCATCCAATTTTCTCCGACTTTGCCTACCGAGGGGCAGTATCTTCCTGTTTTATTATCACAATAACTTCATCAGACGGCACTATTCAAAATTAGAAAAGTTTGCACGCGCCGGGACTCGCCAGGTGGCAGCACTGTGTCTTCCTACCGTTAAATGGGGGTAACAGTGATCGATTTGAGACAAATGTGCTCCAAGAAAGGATTCACAAATGTTGGCACTACAGAATGTAAAATTTCAACAATTTTCCGCATGAACATAATTTTGTTGCATTGGTAGATATATCAGAACAATATTGCTCCAGCTCACGGTACTCTAAATGTGTAGCCATAAAATGCTTCTTTATAGTCCCATTATATTGGCCTTTCTTCAGTGACTTTGTCACTTTCTGGTTTCTTTTTCATCTCGGGAAAACAAAATACGAGAAACATAGCTAGAAGAAAGGAGGAAAACTGTCCCATTCCAAAAGGATCTGCCACGTATAAATGATAAGCCTTGTTAATTAGCTTTTGTTTTGGCTTCGGAGTACGGATTTGGGCACCAATGGACTTAACAGTAGTTGCACTTGTGCATACTTATAAATACGGACTAAAAATGTTATTATATTTTCTAAGTTATTCACTACCTACTCTTGTCACAACTTAGACTTTATCAAGAATTTATGGACCATTTGCTTGATATCATTTTGTTTGATGGTATATGTTATTTGGGTACACATATTGTGTACACCTTTACAAAAAATCTGTTAATTTAAAATTTTCCAAACGATAACACTTAACTGCCGAGGTGTTTTTTTTTTTAATAAAATTTGATTGGAATTCATCATGGTCAATTACAAGATTACAAGATTGGTCAATTACTGCACTGTGGATACTGTGAAATGTTCAAAATTTTAAATCTCAAAATACCCCAAATAATTCAAGATAAATCTTAAATGGGTTTGAATCCTCACTGGAACAAAGCCTGCTTCTCAGCTTAGTGTTCCTATGAGCACTTCAACAGTTATTAAATTTGATTATTGCCTTAAGCAAAGTTGTGTAACTCTAAAATTCGTTCTTTGACACCAAACAGCTAGCTCTACTCGTTTTCTTGCCATTTTGATTTGTACATATCACTTAACTTTTATCCGTGCATGCAAAAGGTTACAGCTCATTTCATGTTGCAAAGTTGACGTGTTATTTGCATGCGCGCGATTTTCTCTGGGGATAATGAGTTTTCCAAAAAAATTCTCAAGTAAGACAGCGAGGAAATTTTCCAAGATTTTATTGAGATATTTGCCCTTATTCATTACTTATTTCTGAAGACTCTCTTTTAGAAACTCAGTAGAGATTTTTCTAGAAACACACTCAAAAGACACTCAAGATTTTCTTTTTTTTTTTAATTTTGTAATATTTTTTGAATATGCTTCTTGAATTACCTTAGAGAGATTCGGCGGATGGTGCTACGCCACGTGCAAATGTTCTGTGCAGCCCTGTCGTCGTAAAATTTGAGCTTCTTAGTCGTCCCTTTTTGAGGGGGGCGTTGCTATAGCCCAGAGGGCGCTTCTATTCCCAGGCGTTAATGATGTCGGCTCATAAGAAATATCACAAATATTTTAATATATAGGGATCAACTGTGATGGAGGTTGTGTTGCTATGGGTTTTCGACTTTCAG
This sequence comes from Aedes aegypti, assembly GCF_002204515.2. NCBI lineage: Eukaryota > Metazoa > Arthropoda > Insecta > Diptera > Culicidae > Aedes > Aedes aegypti. The sequence goes on along the minus strand of NC_035108.1, from coordinate 70,091,079 downwards.
TTTATATAGATCATAAACGGAAATCCAAAAAACCCTTGGCAACATTTTAATATATAAAAATTGCAAATATCACAAATACTTTAATATACATTCCTAACGAACGAAAACCAAAAAGCAACACGTATTTAGTTTGTGTTCCATTTCTATTGAAATATGGAACGAAGAGATCAAGTACATGGACTTAAACATTATTTAGTTGATAAGTTTGCTGATGTTAAAAGTGAAGGTTATTTTGCTCTAGTATCAATTGAATCTACCTTAACAATACCTACTGTATATGCTATGTGACTATTTCCTAGAGTCATACTATTACGATGTACCATTCAAATAGAAATCAAAATCCATGAAATAAACTTAGTCTTGTAGAACCTATCACTCAGTGTAAAAGGAATCATCTAGTGCCAATCTAAAAGCCACATAGAACCGTTTTTGTGTCTCTCTCAAATTGTTTGTGTTTCAGGGAATATATGAGAAGAAGATACGAGAAGAAATACATAGAATTTATCAAAAACAGAGCTTTTTTGCCAACTATCAAGCTACGGTCCAGCAATTTGAGTCAACCTAAATGCTTCTCCTTTAGTTTTATAAAATTTAGGCAAAATACGACGCAAACTGTAATTCATATTATATATGCCGATCGTAACCGCGTTTCAGCGATTATTACTCAACCATAACTCGGAACATTTTTAACGAAATATTATGCGTATTCTCAGTCATGTCAGACCAGAAAAAAATGTAGACTTGACTAGAATGCGAAGAAAAGTTTTAAAGTTAAACATAAATAAATCAATACCTGAGATTCGATGTTTCGAATGTTTAATTATGTTTGTACGTAAAGTAATATATGAGGCATACTTAGAGAAAAATATAATATTTTTTCTTTAAAAAAAATGAATCAAATAATTAAGTTTACTAAGATTTTCTTGAGTATTCCAAAACCAGAACATCTAGAAAATTTGAACTATTTTTTTACATAAAGAAGAAGTGTTTGATTTTCAGCCAAATATATGGCTTAAATTACAAGTAAAAATCGCTTTTGAGGTAATAACAATATGGAAAAAGTCAACCATTTCTCTGGTTTTCAATATATTTCGCAATGGTTTTATCTTTTGCATCGAATTGCCGGACGCTTCGAAAGCCGGACTACCCATAACTGCACAATAGTCACATTCGACATTTTTGACAAATTGGAGTTCATGCCATGGAGAGTCATTAAATGATAAATACTTTCAATCAACTTACTAAAATCTGTGAGATTGTTCTAGAAAATTGGAAAAAATACCAAGTTGTTTTGTCACATTGGCAATTGTAACCGCATAACAGTCACATTGAGATTATACATGATGAGGCTCATGTAGTAGTACATGATGAGGCTCAATGTAGTAGCAACGAAATTTCTATCAGAATTATTTTCTGACTATTCACTCAATATGCGATATGAGTTGTACAAAGTTTCAGCCTCAAATAAGCTCTTTTGAATTCTTAATGATTTTTTGAAATTTTAGTTTCCTCCCATACTGCAGTAAAATGCAAACTTAGTATTCCATTTACTCAATGCCTACTTTTGTCGAATGTTACAAATATGCAGTTATGGGCAGCGGACACCTTGAACATTTTCTTATTTTTTGCCATGTTTAAGAAAGTGTAACTGTAATGTTAACACTCAGTTCGATTCTTTGATTTTAAATGTTTATTGTGAATGTCAACGTATCGCAATAGGCTTTAAAATCATAAAAACAAAAATAAAAATAAACTGCGCGTGAAATCGTCAGTTGATTTTCCGCCTGATAAACAATTTCCTAAGGTTGGTGCTCGGATATGTGCTCGAAGTTTTCATAGTCAACATACGTGTCTTTTTGTTGCCAGCTAGTGAAATTTACCGGTATTTATATGAACATTTCTTTATTAATGGTTAAATTCAAGTATCCGGATTACGAAGCATGATTTCCAGCTGCTTCAAAAGCCGGACATCCGAAATTGTGATTTAAAATGTGCCTCTATTTTAATCATAATGATCAAAATGGACAATTGATGATTGTAAAAGTGATTTAGAGAACATTCGGTAAAAAAAAAAACTAAATTGTTTCCTTCCGTTTCGGAAAAATAATTTGAAAAGAATGTGTCTCGTTAAGTTCCAGATATCGCACGTCACTGAATCTCATGCGGCGATAGAAGAGAGTTGTGTGATTTGTCTTTGTTTTTCACATTAGTTTGGACTGTTTAATAGTCAATACTGAAAGCTGGTGATATAACCTTAAATAAAGTGCTAAAAATTCAATTCGAATGAAATACTTACAAAATCTTTGAGTTTTTATTTAAATAAGAGTGTCCGGAATCCGAAGCAAATGTGTCCGGAATTTGAATCAGCTCGAAAGCGATGTCCGGATTTCAAAGCAAGACATACAATGGAACTTTTTTTATTTTACCGTGATGAATCAATACCCGAAAGCTTAAGCGGTGCAGCGTGATCTAATTCCAATATCAATATATTTGAATTAGATTTGATTAACACACTATCGTGTCACGAATCGTTTCGACTTTTATCTTGATTATTATTTCAAATATTCTAGTTAAAATAACGAATATAATATGGAAATAATGTTTTTTATTGCACATGTCTTGTTTTCAAATCCGGACATGTTAATCAAAAAACCGGACATTCTTGAATCAATCTCCGGACATCCGTGTTTGAACCAGCATAATTCAAATCAATTTAAGAAAATTCAATTTAAATGTGGCTATTCTATTTATTTCGTTACTCATATCTTTTGGTTGTAGCCGCGAGCAAATAATCTGCAACAATCGTCATCATAAAGTCGACTTTTCCACTACAATTTAATTTCATACACGACCATCCAATTTTTTTTTTGCATTTATTTCAGTTTTCGGTGCATTTTTATTACAAAATAGATGTTCACTCAAGCAAACAATATTTTATAGCTTCTAGCTATACAAGAATTTGCTTATGAAATTCAAGTTTGAAGTTGCACTGCCTCTTAGGTGTCCGGATTTCGAAGCAAAACGGTAGTTTTACGATAGATATATTAGTGAAACTTGGAATTACCAAGTATCAATAACAGTTGGTTTTCAAACCTATTTCATCAAATTTAAAAACACAAAAATGCATACTTGATTATGAAATGTATCACTATCACATGAAAATTATTGGTCCAGAAAAAAACAAGGGTATTAACTGACTGTCATAAGAACATATAAGTTGAAGATTCTTTCATTTTCTAACTATACCATATTTCATCGAACTTCGAGAGTGGTCTTGGGCTTCTTAATGATCACGTGCTTTTATCGAAGGATTTCTCGAGATAATTTAACCAACATTTTCTTTAACAATACCGAATATTAGGGATCAAGCGCATACAGCCATAGTAATATCCATTAAATTAAGGGATCCCGTTTCACAACTCAGGGTAGTGAACGGACCAGTCATCTGAGAACTATTCTTGTACCTTCATGAACAGCATCACTTCTCGAAGAGACAAACCATTCGGAAAAATGGCATTCGAGGAAAAGGGTTATTCTAGAAACTGTCTGCGGAAAGGACATTCGAGAAAAAGTTGCACAATCGTTTGATAAATAGTAAAGACAAACTATACACGGGAAAAAATTCTGTGGTAAAATATTTTAGCTGACTACGCCCATTCTTAAAACTACCATGGAAATTCAGACCAATTTACTATGTTTACGGTACACCACACCGCATTACTGGTACATTTGACAGAAATATTTTACAACAATCTGATTCCAACTACAGACATGGTAAAATCAAGCGCATTTCTGGTCTGCTGAAAATTGCCGGTGCGAGCGCTTAAGTTAACCCCCTAAAATGGTAGTTTATACCGCACAATTTTTTTGCGTGTAGATATTATAAACAACATATTAAACGGAAAGAACCAAACACTACTCTTCACTTGATATACATTAGTTAAGGTCACAAAGCAAACAAAATTTGATTGGTTTCCTACAGGGCGTTAAGTTGCAGCTTATCTACGTGAAACAAGGTATAATCACTTCAGGGCGTTGATACAGATTAAAAAAATTGATTGATTTTTAACGCCCCGTTACGATTCAATTCATAAATGTGGACTAAGGTTAAATTACTGCAGGATATTGACAGAGCTTGGAATTTTCAATTAATGTCATACAGGGCGTCATAGAATAAGTCAGTTACTCCAGTCAAATTACTGCAGGGCGTTGATACTGCTAAGAAATTTCAATTGATTTTCAACAGGGCGTAAATATGCTCCAGATCTCACAAAGATCAATATGGAATTCAGTCATATCACTTCAGACCGTTGATATAGCTTGATCGATTGATGTTATACAAAGCGTTAAGATGTTTCTGAACTACGTGAAAGAAGGCCAAATTACTCCAGGGCGTTGCTAAAGCTTGAAATTTTTAATTTATGTCCTACAGGGTGTTGAGATGTACTTGATCTACATAGTATGAGGTCAAAATACTCCAGGGCATTGATACAGCTTGGAATTTTCAATGGAAACAGAGCATTAAGTTCCACATGATCTACGTAAGACATCAAGGTCAAAATACAAGGAAAATAGATATCGAACAGGGCGTTGATTTACATAAAGTTGATTTACATGACACGAGTCCAAATTACTTCAGGACGATGATACAGCATGGAATTTTCAATTGATGTCCTACAGGGCCTTAATATGCACCTAATCTAAGATCTACGTGACACAAGGTCAAATTACTCCAGGGCATCGATACAGATTGAAATTTTCAATCGATACAGGGCATTGAGGTGCACCTGATCTACGTAAGACAAGGTCAAATTAGTGGAGGGCGTTTATACATTTTGACAATTGTCCCACAGGGCGTTAAAATGCAACTTATTTACATGGAACAAGGTCAAATCACTCCAGGGCGTTATTAAATCTTGGAATATTCGATTGATGTCCTACAGGGCTTAAAGATGCACTTGGTCTACGAAAAATGAGGTCAAATTTTCCCAGGGCACTGATAAAGCTTAAATTTTCAATGTATTTGAGATGTATTTGATCGGTCAAATTACTCCGTTGATAGAGCTTGGAGTTTCTATTGATGTCATACAGGGCGTCAAGATGCACTTGATTTACATGGGATGAAGTCAAATTATTCCAGGGCGTTTATGCAGCTTGATTTTTTTAAATAATGTCCTACAGAGTCGTAAAATGCAGCTGATCTATATGAAACAAGTTTAAATTACTCTAGGGCGTCAGTACAGATTGGAGTTTCCAATCGATGCAGGGCATTGAGGTGCACCACATCTACGTTAGACAAGGTAAAATTAGTCAAGAGCATTTATTCATCTTGACATCTTGACTGAGGGCGTTAAGATGCAACTGATTTACATGGCATGAGTCCAAATTACTCTAGGGCGTTGATAATGCTCGGACCATTCAAGTGATGTGGTGTGTAAAGATGCACTTGGTCTACATAAGGTGAGGTCAAGTTACTCCAAGGCGTTGAAAAAGCTTAAAATTTTAATTGATGTCATACAAGGCGTTAGGATGTAACGGCACTATATGGGACAAATTACTCCAGGGCGTTGATACTGCTTGGAGTTTTCGATTTTGATATATGTGGAATAAGGTCAAATTATTTTAAGGCGTTGATAATGCCTGGAATTTCCATTCGATGTGGTGAAATTACTCTAGGGCGTTGAGACAGCTCGTAAATTTCGATTGATTTTCTACAGGAAGGTGATATGCTCATGATATATATGAAATTCTATGCAAATAGGTTTAAATTACTCCAGGGCGTTGGTAGGTACAGGTTGAAAATTTCGATTGATATCTTATGGGGCGTTAGATTGTTGTTGATTTCATACATTATTTTTTATGTCTTCGGGTGAAAAATTCTAAAAAAATCTGAGAAAAGCTTCTTAGTCGTCGACTAAGCGCGACTAAGCAGAACGACAGGGCTGGTTCTGTGAAAATATGTTTTTCAAAGTTAGTGGGCCTGAATCGGTAACGGAAAGGGCCCCTATATCATCCAGTATATTTTTAAAGGTAGTGTATGTCAAGGCTATAGAACAGTACTTTTTAAAAGAACTTCGTAGTTTTGTTTTCAAAAACACATTGTTCTATTAATCATCCAATATCAGGGGCCCTCTATAATTTAAGTCTGAGGAGGCCAGAAAGGTTTAGGAACATATTATCATAAGTCATATCCTGAACGAAAAGTTAAAAAGAATGTTTGTACAAATTTTATTTTTTTTTTTTTTGAAAAGTAAAAAAAAGCATATTGATAATGCGAACTAACCCTAAAGTCTTTTTTTACACAAAACAAATATCTAAGCATCGCATTGAATCTTGATGTAAAAGGCTCCGGATGTTATTAAGCTTTTACTCCACAAGCTCATAGATTTTCATCTTCAATAATTCTTGCAGAGATTAATTTAGAACTTTCTTCAGGAATAGGTGCAAAAACTTTTCCAAGGATCTTTTCCAAAATTGTTATAAAGATTTCTCTGGCAGTTCTCCCATGAATTGGTCGGCGTAAGGTCAAAGGGGACCAAGTACAAAACTTGGGAAAATTGGATTACTCCCTCATTAGATGCGAAATTACCTTACCTCCATTTCGCTTTGATCAGATTAGATGAATGCTGTAAACTGCAAGAGATATGTAACAAATTTACTTTGGATGATCAATACATATCAATAAAAGTATGCAGTCAGAGTGGATCAAGTGCTTATTACCATTACAGTGAAAATGATCAGCGCGCTGAGGAATGCAAGGAAATGAAAAACATTTCAAGAGATTTGTTAGATTATTCGACATTGAATGATTCTTCTACTCATTAATCAATAGAAATTTATAAATATAACTTAATTCGATGAATTTGATTTTGATTTTTGACTATTTACCATATTTTGATGGGTGGTCAGCAATTACAACAATTTCTGTGCAGAAAGAGCGAACCAAGTGTCAAAAAGCAATAAACTGATTAATTATTTCATTTTTTGAATCGATTTTAGAGTTCGATAGAAGATTTTGGTAGTTCTATGGTGTCTGTGTGAAATGCCCTAGAATCCGTTTATTGGACTAGTATATTTTGGTCGGCACTCAAGATTTTCACATTGTCCACTTTGACTGAACGCATATTTGAATATTTCTGGTCTTCAATGCCCTGACCCTACAAAACCCTAATTTTCAAGCTATCGTAATGCCATTGATTTGACGATTTGACAGTATTGACGATATGGATTTTTGAAGAATTTACTATACTGGTGTCGAAGGGTCTTAATAATCTGTTTATCTTAGAGATATGCACCCAGTTTGACCAAGCAAGCAATAAATGATTGTTATTTTCCTAGAAATTGTTCAGTTAGAGTGGACCAAGTACACATAGACCATCAAAAATCGTTCTATCAGAGGATTGGATTCAGATTTTTCATTATTATTACTTCACATTATATTATTTGAAAGCGAAACAAAGATGTGTAGAATTATTGAACCGAAATGTAAACGAGATAAAAAATTATAGAGCGTTAGACTTTGAGCCAATTTTTATTAAAATATGAAAAATGTCACTTGGTCCACTCTGACTTAACGCCGACCAATTGGTCTTGAAAATCTATATACATAAAAATGGCATTGTGTTTATATGTCACGAAATGGCTCACAAGAAACACAAATTCGAAATTTCCTGAAGATTTTTTAATAGCCTTTTTAATGAATTCTCAATATATACCTAGTGGAGTTCCTTCAAAATTTGCTCCGAAAGTCTAATTATGGAATAACAAAACTCTCCCAGAAATTCTTAAAGGATTTTCTAGAAAGGTTCCTTTAGAAATTCTTGTACCGATTTCTTAAAATATTACACTAAGTCATCAAGAAAATACTTCTAGAAAATAACAAAAAATGCTAGAATAAATAGAAGAAATACGTTTAAAAATGATATCTAGAAATCATAAAGGAATTCCTTGAAAAAGCTCTCATGGCATTTTCTTAGAAACATTATCAGTTGTTTTCAGATCCAATCTTTTAACACTTTCTTAATAGATTATTTCAGAAATAGCAACATAAATCCTTTCAGGGATCATTACACATAGTTGATACATAGGACACACAGACGGAATGGGAAAAAGCGACGTCCTGGCATTGAATGAATCAAAACAAAGCACAGCTGGTGCCTTCGATTATTATTCCGCAACAAAATGAGCAGTTCAATGCACGTGAATACAAAAAGAAATTAAACATGCTTGCTGTGTGCTCAAAACAAAATGGCCGATGTTACTATAACTGAAACAAAATGACCGAAGTGAATGTCCAATGTAACAACTGTTGAAACAGAACGACCCATGTGATTTATCCTATGTACATATTTTTGGTCAAAACGTCCTATCTGATGTTTTCATAGATTTCAGTGTGATTTCCGAATAAATTGTCAAAATGCCATTTCTTACGTTGAACTCTATTACACTGCTTCCCTCTGCAAGCAACACAGTGGGGAAAAATTGTTTCAGTTTGATACACTTTCAAAATATATTTTCACATCCTTCAAGCTCGATTTACTCGAAATGTGTGAATTGTTAGAAAGGTCGTTTTGAAAAGTTACGCGAGATTTCATGATTTGAAGTACATTGGACATTTAGGTATTGTTGAAAATCACAAAATGCTACATTAATTTTTCCTGTAGTTCTTTTAAGAGTTTCACTCGAGATTTCCCAGCGATTTCCTCTAGAAAATTTGACTCATGAAAATTTTCCAATAACTATTTCATTACTTTTTCAGTAAAGTCATTTTTTTTCTCCAAGGCTTTCTCAAGGATCCAGAAGAGATCTAGAAAATTTTGCAAGACTTCTCTCTTGTGGGATTTATTATACATTTCATCACATATACCTTAAGGATTTCGTTTAGATAAAACTTCCGGATTTTTATTATGGAATTCCCTCCAATAATTTCTGAAAAATTTCCTTGGACAAATTCCTAGAGAAATCTTGTAAGAATGCTTTGAGGACTTCCTTGGGATATTTTTGAAGGGTATCATTAGAAACAAAATTCTGAGGGTATCATTAGAAAAAAACTGGTTGAATTCCTGAAGCTAGAGAAAGTCATGAATTCCTTGGAAAGTCTGTGAAAAAATGCTTAATGTACTCCTAAACAATCTTCTAATTAGTTGCTGAAGGAAATTTTAAGCAAAAAACCTGAATTGTATTCTGATGAAATTGATGAAGAAAACCATCAAATCCCACAGAAACTTTTGGCAACAACCTTTGAGAGATTTCTGATCAGATTACTTGAGGAATCCTTATTGAAACGTTCAATCATTTCTTGGTCTCATCCCTTCAAATCTCTCAAGACACTTGGCCGCTATCAGCATTGAAATGGTCTTATCGGCATATTACTCTTCAATGACATTTAAATCACCGTAATCCGGGGTAGATTTTTGCAAAAATTGCGTTATCCTTACGCGTAAATTTTTCAAGTTTGCGAAACAACGATTTCAATGGTTAAGGATGACACTACCAAAGATTCATGTCTCACATAAGTTCGGCAAGCGATATAAGCAAAAAATGCCGTTTCTCAATAAAAATGGCATCGCCTAAAACGTTTCCACTGTCAAAACTTTTATAAGTATGTTCAATTAGGCAACATTAACGAATTACTGTTAAGAATGTAGAATTCCCTTGGGAAATTGCCTACCTTTAGGCGTATTCCGCTGTTCGAGGTGTTTTTAAGTTTAAAATAACTCAAAAATTATATGAGATTTAAGCATTTGGATATCATATTCGGCTTCAGGGGCCATGATTTAAGTAAGTAACGGTATTTTCAATATTACCGAACATTGTTTACATGGATGATCAATGTTATCCCATATCAGCTAAATGAAAAAACCACATTAAACATTTTTGTAAACATGCTTAAATCTTTCAAAAAACAGAATACAGTATGTAGTCAAAAGCTATGGGTGGCAGTACTTTTTTTAAAAATATAAAACTCACAATATTTGCATTTTTGAATTAAATATTTAAGAAATATCCTAAAAACTGATCAATGTTACCCCGGATTACGGTACTTAAAAAAACGACTTCAACAATCGATGAATGTCCATTATATTCAATCACAAATCTTTATGTTGATGTGACTCTAACCACTCGGCTAAGGAAGGCCCCTCTTAGTATTTTGATTAATTGACTTGTCAATTGGCACACATCACTATTTTGAAGGGCCCCCGAATTTGATTCCGCACCGGGTGCCGAAAACTTTAGCTACGCCACTGACAGTGCTAAGCTACGGCTTACGCTATTCTTCATTGTTAAAAGGGCGACGGATTGCAGTTTCCAAAAAAGGAGTTTGGTTAGTTTGTTCTGATTAGCAGCGCATGATCACAATGCGTAAAAATTTTTCGGCCAGAACGTCTACCGCACGTATTCTATGGCACTACCCTTTCCATTTTTTTTAACCCCATTTTTTTTTTTCAAGAATGACTTGAGTAATTAATTCAGGAATACAAACAGACATTTTCTAGCAATTTTTGCATGCATACATCTAGGAATTGTTAAAGGAATTCTTTAATGCATTTTCATGTATTTTTTGCAAGAAAATGTTCATGGTAACCGTCACAAAATCTGTTGTGGAATTCAATTAAAAGTGCTTACAAAATTTCTCCTGAAACTTGTGTAAAAATTTCTCTAGGATTCGGATCTCAGGACCTCGGCGTAGGAGGCATGTGTTGTAAACCGTACACCAGAGGAAGGCCTAAAAAAGTATCTGATAAAAAGAACAATTAAAAATTTTATGCAGCAGTGTCTGAAAAGATTTTTGTTTTTATTTATCGAGCAATCTGTTGTTTTTTCGTTAGCTCAAATCACAAAAAATTTTAAGTGAATCTGAAAACAATTTCTTCGAAAAATCTTCTGAGGAAGTTCAAATAAATCCCTGGAGAAGCTATTGAATGAAACTTAAGAGAAAATTCGAAGAATGTCAAAAAATGAAAAATAAATTCGAGAAAATCTTCAATGCCATGTTTCACAAACTCGTTTTTCACAAAGCACCAGCTTGAAAAGACAAGAAAAAACGAACCTGCAAACAGCTGTCTCACCGCAATAATGAAAAACATATTTCTGGAAGATATCTTGTAGGAATCCTCCAAGGTGATTTTTTATAATATTGTATTAAAAGTATGTTTTGAAGGAATTCATGAAAAATTCTTCACATATTCCTTGCAGGATGAAAACAAAAATCCTTTAAATATCGTGAACTGGAGAAATTTCAGCACAAAATAACAGACAGGATTTCTGGACAACTACAAGGAAATAACAAAGAGTACTCTTTAATAGCGTAGGAAAAATGCTGGATAATTTTTAAAAGCATTTCAGAAGTATTTTGAAAAATCTCTGAGAGATAGAGATTTGTTTTATTTTCAGAAGGTAACATTCGTTAAAGAATCTCCTCTAAATTTTCTGTGAGAATTCAAGGCAAAAACAAAAGAGTTCTTGTAGAAAATGCAGGAAAATTTTCTGTATTCTATTTTTGAGAATTTTTAAAGTTTATTTTTTCATAATTCAGAATGAAAACAAATTCCAGATAAAAGTTGTAGAAGATTGCTCTCCGAACTGACATCCGAAAGCACACCTGAATGTACCTAAATGGCGAGCTCTGCAATAAAAAAGATCACGTTTTGGTTGACGGCCGACATTTTTTGGATGTCATCGATGTGAGGACCTTCATACGTCAAACAATGACTCTGATCACTATCTCATTGCCAGTAAAATTCGTGCAAAGGTTGTCTATCGTGGCGAGCACAAGAGCACAGCGACCGTTGCGTTTCAATATCCAGCGCTTATCAACAGAAGGTGTAGCAGTCGAGTACCGCCGGAAGCTTGATGAGCGGATAAAGGTGACAACCTCAACAATCTGTGGGAGTGTATGAGCATAGCAGCGCGAGAGGTGATATGTACTGCTCAGAGACGACCCAGAAATAGTTGGTTTGATGAAGGGTGCCAGAATGTGACGCATGAGAAGAATCTTGCCAGAGGCCGGATGTTAGTGTCTAATACCTGGCAGAATAGGGAGCGGTACATGGAAGCGAGAGCAGTCGAGAAAAGAATTCACCGCAGAAAGAAAAGGCAGTATGAAGAAAATATCATTACTGAGGCGTAGACTCAACGTAGCAATTTAAAGTATCAAGAAAGTAATTTCAACCAATTCGGACTTTAAGAAGCTGAGGGACAGAGCTCTGAGCTTAGGCATTTTGTAAGGAAAAACAGCTTTTGATTGGTAACTTGTGTCACTAAATGTTGATTTCTTCACCCCGCCTAGGCCTTAAACCTAGTTTAATCATATGGGTAAACGTGGTTTACGGCTTAAGCGAAGGTGAAGAAATCGGCCCTAATTTGATACAAAAATAAATCTTATCACCCTGGACTAAGTTTCAGTTAGTTTGAATATTTCAAATTCAGTACCTACCTACATCTTAAAACTACTACTTCTAAACGGCTTAGCCTCACTCGACGAACAACGGTGAACTTTGACAAATTCAATCCGGGAAAAATAAGCACCATCGCATTATCATCATATCACGCCAAAACTTCTTCTGCCAGCCATCGTAAAAGTTTTCCCTTCAAAACAAACGCAAATATCCTTGGGGCTTCAGCAAATATCTCCACCTTAACCCATGCAACATGGGACGAGATATGGAGATCCCTAAGAAGAAGAAAAAAACTTCTCTATAGCAAAATTTTCCACACACGGGTGAAGGGTTGAAAAAGTGCATCCTAGATGCAGCCAAACGAGCAATTTGCTTCGCCAAAAGATTTCGCTCACACCAGCCATAAACATATGAGCCCGGTCCCATAAGTCACACAAAAGTTATTTATTGGAAAGGCTCTCCCAACCAAACGCCGCGAATCCAAAACGACGATGACTTTGGATGCTTCCTGATATGTGTCCTCGCACCCCTCCAGGCTATAGAGTAAAGTGGGGTGAAAGTTCGAGAGCTTTTTTTTTTGGAGATTTCTGACTCAATTTAAAGCAACTATTTAGAAAGTTACAAGACTTGAATGGTGTTCAAGTAAGAAATTTTCACTCCTATCATTATAGAAATAGTGGCCTTCCTTAGCCGAGTGGTTAGAGTCCACAGCTACAAAGCAAAGCCATGCTGAAGGTGTCTGGGTTCGAATCCCGGTCGGTCTAGGATCTTTTCGTAATGGAAATTTCCTTGACTTCCCAGAGCATAGAGTATCATCGTACCTTCCACACGATATATGAATGCGAAAATGGCAAGTTTGACAAAGGTAGCTCTCAGCTAATAACTGTGGAAGTGCTCATAAGAACACTAAGCTGAGAAGCAGGCTCTGTCTCTATCAGGACGTAATGCCAAGAAGAAGAGTTATAAAAAACCGATTGAGATTTGAAAAAGTTATGACTATTGCTTGTTTTTTGACGTAAAACTGTATCTGTCGAAGTTTTGCCCCACCTTACTCTACATTTCTCATGGTCACCGTTCATTCGCCAATTGTAGGGAAGCAAGCAGTCAGAGCGACGGCACCGAAGTGCGACGCGTTCGATCTCTTACTACACACATAATGTGTTTTAAATTTAAATTAGTTTGGAAAACTGTCAAAACATGTAAGACAAAATGGCGACGACTCGTGCCGGCTAAGGGAAGAACTTCAACCAGATGCAATAACTTTTCGGTTATTGAGTTTGAATTATGTGTAGGTGGGCCGAGAGGTAGGTGCATTATAGCGTGGATTTGCTTCTGCTCCGTGAGCAGAAGCTCGCTTTTTTATTGATTCGAAATGAATGGTTTATTTTTGTCATTTTCAAACCATTAAGCAATTTTCGTTCTGTTCTTTCTCGCTTTCCATCGTAATGTGAAGGTAGTGTATTATTGGCGCCCTCTGCCCTTCAGTTTTTTGTTTCGATGGGATGTACATATTGGGCGACGTACAGTTCACCACTCGCGTTGCTTTTTTCAGTTGCGTCCAACTGAAATGAAATTTGCTGATACAATTAGACCTGTGCGCCACCAATTCATTTTAAGTCACACCGAAATGTTCACAAATCAATGATTTTAGGCTTTAGAAATTTTAACTTGGTTGGTGATTGATGATCCAATAGATTAAAGTTAGGTTGTTAAAGGCTGCATAACAAAAATATTCGAAAGTTATTACCAATTTTATGCAAAACATAAATCACCCGAATGGCTCAATGCTGTTTTGGTTGTTGCTCTTGAACGCTCTCGCGCCACGTGCTAAACGAGAGAGTGAATGATTACATTCATAGGGCTCTCCAATTGCTATTTGCCACGAGCTGTTATGGTTCACGAACTGTTAGGGGAAGGGGTGGTAAAATGAACACCTTAAGGATATCATCTTGTTTCTAACAGCAAAACGAAGAATTTGTATAGTTCGATCGCACAACATCATAAATAGGGATGTTATCCATAGCAGTGACATGAATTCAGACTAAAATAGCTAAATTATCACATAATTTTATGGCTAGCAAAAAACGATGCATACATTCATTTTACCTGCACTATGTGGGTAAAATGAACAGCTGTTGGTGGTAACACCATGCAAAAAACGTGAGCAAAACAAATATTTTTGAAAATTTTCATTACGTTCCCGAAACTATATCAAAAAGAAATCTAAAGGTATTAGATTTGACATCATATCATAACGATATTCACCTCACTGGAAAACCTCAAGACTTCCGAGCTAAAAGTTACGTCAGTTTCAATTTTCAAACGTGGTTTTCTAAAATCTTAGTTTTCGTTGACCTCCATATCAACCCGAACACTCCGATATATGCTCTTAATCGTCCGTGCGTGATAAAAATTCATTGAAATTGGTTTTTTTCGGTAAAAGGCACGGTGTTCATTTCACCACCCCTGTTCATTTTACCACCACTTCCCCTACACTCTCTAAATATGGTTCAATCGAATCTATGACGTTTGGTCGAAAGTACATTTGGTCGAACGGACATTTAGTCGAATGGACATTTGGTCGAAAAGGTTTAGTGGTCGAATTTAAATAGTATGGAAACACAGTTTTACGTTTAGTCTTACTATCGTCGAGAGTAGCATTTTGTTGCTAATATAAGAGTGATTGAATAATCGAAGAAGTAACAGTCATTTTTTCAACAATCTCCATGCGATTAGCAAAATTTTGTTAATTTGCTAACAACAATTTGATGGACGCTCTCCTAACATTCTGATCAACCTTTTGCATTTTTATTGTTCCATGCTGCTTTTTCGTTCAGGCATATTCTGCGATTCGAGATAAGCTGATCCTGAAAAGAAGCAAGCTAACTTTTGTTTCCTCAGTCAATTCGTCTTCCCTTACCCGATACATAGAATTAGCACAATTCTTAGCTTCTATTGCAAACTCGGTTTTTTACTCGATGTCATCAACACTGCCAGCAAAGCCATATATTTGCTTGAGGAATGTTATTAAACTGGAAGTCACCATAAGTCAATTGGCCATAGGTAGAGCTACCGAGAGGTTTCTCTTAAAGCAATTTTTTCCTGCCGTTTCAATTCAAATTTCCGCATTCAAAAATCTTTCCCATGTCTGTAGGCTGCATGAACCAGAATTCAAAAAAAGAAAGTACCGAGCAATCTCTCCGAATTCTTCCATCAGATGAAGATCAGCAGTTCATTACGAAGAACGATGACATTTCGAAAGAATAATAAATAATTATGTTCAAATCGTTGAGTAATAATATAAAAACTTGTTGAGCAGTTTTTCAAAGAATGATGATATTTCCAAAGAATAATAAATTCACAAGAGCAAAACATTTCAGTCAATGTGGACAAACAAAACTTCTAAAAAGTTTATTTGAATAATCATTGAAATCACATATCTTCAAATTACACAACAAAAGATGTTTGAAATATGAAAATAAGACCACATAAAATGTCCCATATTTTATTCAACAACAGTTAATGATCCGGATTACTCAAAAGAATACGTTATCTTACCAACTTTGAAAACCTTAAAAAACAATAATAATTTTACCAAATGATCTATTAATAAATCATAAAATAAGCTTTCAACCATAAATAGTCATTCAAGCAAAATAAATGTTCCAAAGCAATTCGACCAAATGTCCATTCGACCAAATGTCCTTTCGACCAAATGTACTTTCGACTAAATGTCATTCGACCAAATGTCATTTGACGAAATGTTCTAAAGCCGGTTCAATCGACTAATTCGGATCAAAATCCAAACACTGAATGATTTTGAAAATATTTTTACCTAGTTTTATAAACTTCCTTAGAATTCTAAGAGGGGTGATTTAAAGAATTTCTTCATCAAATACTCTAGGAATTCTTCTAAGGGTTTCATCGAGAATAATTTTAGATATTCTTCCAAAAACATGTCTAAGAGTTTCTTCAGACGTGTTTTCAATAATGACTCTATGTTTTCATCCTAAAACAAGAACAAGGATTGCTCCATTAGATTATCCAGAACTACCTACAAGAATTTCTGTAGACATTCATTCATTCCAATTCCTATGAGAATTTCTCCATTGATTGTTCTAGAGATTCTCTCAAAAAATACTAAACAATTTTCGTTAGCAGTTTCTGTTGAAATTCCGTTACGTATTTCCCCACAAATTTCTCCATGAACAGGGACTCCAAGAATTTCACCAAAAAATATTCTAATAATTTATCCGGAGTTTCAATCAAGTGTTCCTTCAGATTTTCCTCCTCTATGAACTCTACAAGGAATATCCTGAGGACTCAGGATTTCTCCCAGATAACCCTGAAAAAATTTCTAAAGAAATTTTTAAAGAGATTCCTCATTATTGAAAGCTTACGATATGTCAGAACCCTTCAAGAAAACATGCAGAAATAAAACCTGAAAGACAGTGAATTTCAGATCGGTTTGTGCTCTGTACCGCTTTGATTATTCTCTCGAATATCTCCAATTCTTGTACACTGTTAAGGTGAAGATGAATCGAAGCCAAACTTCAAATTTGCAAGAGCACGGATCTGAAGAACTAAACATCCGTTTAAGCTGAAAACTTATTCAGTTGATCACTAGCTGGTGATGACCTTTTGACAGGCCTCAAAATAAAAAAAAGTGCTCTTCTGAATGGAAGAGAATCCTCAAAATTTGAGCCAAAAATATTAAGGTGGCGCAAGCGACCTGAAGGTGAATTTTCAATTTCAAAATATGACCTTAAGTTAAGTATATATAGATTTGATATTTTTAACCAATCTTGAAGGTTTTAGCAGAAATCTCTTCAACATTGAATTTATGGAGAACACCAAATTTGTCTTAAATTTAAACTTGTCTCAGTTAAGAGTGGTTTCCTCTAAATTTTTCCACATTTTACCAAAAAAATCATCTTTGTTTGTCCACTACAAACGACTACTCAACCGATTCTAATTCTTTTAACATGTCTCTGTAGTTAATTTAGCTAAGAGATCTACAAATTTTTCAAAAGTTTCCTCCAACGTTGTAACAGTCTAGACTACTTCAGATTTGTTTTGTTATTTTTTGTTATTTAGAGCCTAGCCATTTGCTTTGGTGAATTTATAATAAATTGCTCTATGATTTATAGTTTTTTTTCAAAATTTTCACACATGTTTTCAGAGAATTTCACAAATCAGATTATTTCACCTGGATTACTTCTAGAAGAAATGTTTGTTGAGATATTTTACAGATTTAAGCTATGAAGGAGAATTTGTCTCTACTAGAACGTATTCTCTGGAAAAATTCTTGAAAGGAACCATAATGAATTTCTAGAAATATTCTAGTAGCCATATGATAAGGAAAGCCGGTGAGAAATTCTGGTAGAACTCCTGAAACAGCATTCGGCTGAATAATCAAAATAGTTGAAGAAAAAATCCCTGTTGTGATTCATTATGAGATTCCTGAAGCATGAGTAATTTAAAATCACCTGACAAATTTTGTTTTTGTTTTTTTTTTTAATTTGAGTTAATTACTGGTAGAATCCAAAAGAGAATTTATAAACGGTTTCTTGAAGGAATACCTGAAAAAATCCTGGAGGAATTATTGAAAGAATATTGGAAAAACAATCTTTAAAAACTTTCGACTAATTTATGAAGGAAAGTATTTTTGAAAGAATCATGAGACAAGTTCCTGGAAGAATTTAAGTTTTTATTTTCACGTGAAAGATAATAATGAAGCCAACTTATTATACAGTTTATTATAATCTATCAAACATAACAACACAATTTATACCAGAAACACCAGAAAACTCTTTTTTATAATTCCTTCAAAATTTGTTCTAGGGATTTTTTTAGGAAGTTCTCCCGAGATTTCCCCAGGAATTCCTCCAAAAACTTCGGCAAGAATATTTCAGGGATTTTTCAGAGATTCCTTCAGGAACTTTCCCAGAATTTTTTCTAAGGATTCCTCCATAAAGTCCTACAGGGACTACTTTTTTCCAGCGGTTCTTCTAGGGATTGCTTCTGGAATCCCTCCAAGTATTTCTCCAGGAATTTATTTACGGATTTCTCCAAAAATGTCCTTTCGGAGAGCAAAAATCCTGGAAAAATCTTGAAGGAAGAATTATTGAACTTTGGGGAATATTTCTGATGAAATTCTGGAGAAATCCATAGTGGATCTCTGGAGGAAATTTTAGAGAAATCGCTGTGAAAAGATCCCCGGAGATATTTTTTTGATGCTCAGAATAATTCTCTTGATAAACTTCTAGGGAACATGGAAAAATCCTTTGAGTAATTCTTGTAGCGATTTCAGGAGAATAGCTGATGAAAACTCTCGAAGAATCGCTTTAGGAGTTCGTGAAGTAATAACTTGTAGAATCCCACAAAAAAAAAACAGGTGGAGTCCCTGCAAGAATTCCTAATAGAACCTCTCGTGCAATCCGTGGAGAACCCTTGAAGAAATCTCTGGAATAAATCCTGGAGGGATTTTGAGAGGACTACTTGGAAAATACCCTGAAAGTATCCTTGGAAGAAATTTCTGAAGAAATATCTGGAGTGACCCTGAAAGAAGTTGTCCTATCTTTGGAGACATTTCTGCAAGAATCCCTGTAGATATTTTTCTGTAGAAGTCTCTAGAAGAATTTCTGGAGGAGTCTTTCCAGGAATATCATGATAAATCGCTAAAAAAAAATGCCTGATATAATCTCTGGAGGAATCCCTGACCCACTCCCTGAACAAGTTCAGTGATGAATTTTTGGAGAAATTCCTGGAAGAATCTTATTACCGAAGGATTCTACGGAGAAATCACTGGAGACTTTCCAGCTGGAACTCTTAGAGGAACTCGTTGTGAAATCTCTAGAGGAGTCCCTATAGAGATTTTCCCAGAGGAATCCCTAGAATAATTCTTGGAGAAATTCGTGGAAGAACCCCTGGAGAAACTCCAGGCAGAATTTCTGAGGAATTGCTGAAGGTACTCCTGTAGACCTATCTGATCCAGTCTTAACAAAAATCTGGTAGCGATCAAAAAATCTTCGTAAAGAAATCTCTGGCGTTGTATCTATCGTTATACTACGTAACCAGCTTAAGTCGCGCAGCTCACAGGCGAAGACCAAACTCGCGTTGTGCAAGACTCTCATTCTTCCGGTTGCTCTGTACGACCCAGAATCTTGGACGGTGAAAGATATCGACCAAACGTAAAGCATAAACGTAAAGCGCTGCGAACAATACTCGGCGGTAAATTGGACAAAGGCATCTGGCGGCCCAGATAGCCGTAGCGGTAAACGCGCAGCTATTCAGCATGACCATGCTGAGGGTCGTGGGTTCAAATCCCACTGGGCAAGATTCTTTTCGTAAAGGAAATTTTCTCGATTCCCAGGGCATAGAGTATCTTCGTACCTGCCACACGATATACACATGCAAAAATGGTCAATCGGCAAAGAAAACTCTCAGTTAATAACTGTGGAAGTGCTCATAAGAACACTAACCTGAGAAGCAGGCTTTGTCCCAGTTTGGACGTAACGCCAGAAAGAAGAAGTATCTGGCGGTATCGCACGAATCATGAGTTATACCAAGTCTGTTGTGAAATGGATACTTTTAAACGTATAAAACACGACAGGCTGTGGTGGGCTGGGCATGTAGCTCGCATGTCGGAGGAGAGTCAAGCTAAACTTATATTAAGTAGAGAACCTGGGAGAGGCCGTTGCCTCCGTGGCAGACCGCGCACCAGATGGCTTTTTGCAGTTGAGAAGGGTTTAAGGTCGCTCACCATTAAGGGCGACAGGATCCAGGATCGAGTACAATGGAGAAGGCTTCTTCATTTGGCGTAGATTCAACGTAAAAGCAAGAAATTGTTGCCCACCATTATTAGGATTTTTTGATAAATCGTATTACTCTGAACTTCATAATAGAATAGAAGTTGGGGTTTTTCCCTCTGGTTTGAATTTTTTTAAATGACCAACCTGGCAAGTTGGCAACCTGGAAATAATAGAACTGTAATAACATATAAAGATACCTAATTATAACTAACAAGATACTGTGTCGCAAGTTCATGATTTAAACAAAATAATAATTACAACCCTAGTCTGGTTTTAAAAACTGATTTACCCTCGAACTTTCAAAAACCTTGGATACTTCTCCAAAAACTTTTAAGAAATGGGACCAAAACTTTTTTATCGAATGGATGAACAATGTTGTAAGGATTTTGTAGACTTAGTGCTCCTCGTAGAAAAAATCTGGGCAATAGAAACTTTTGTAACCACCTAAGTTTTAAGACCTTCAAAATCAGAATGAACAACGAGAGTTCTAGAACTAAGGCACATTAAATCTTCGAAGGATAAGACTACTTCCAACAAGTGATTCCTTCTAGAAGTCCGCCAAATATTCGTTTAAAGTCACTCCAAAAATTGCACCAGTAATTTGTCTAAGGATTTTTGTAAGTGATAATTCATCTGCTTTACGAATTTAAAAAGATTTTTCAACGAGTTTCTGCATGGAGTTCTTCCAAAAAATCCTATGATTCTGCAACGAACTCTTCCAATGAGTTTTCTTAGGTTGCATCCTAGACTTCCATCAGTAATATTTACGGTAATTTTTACTTTAGTTTTATTCGGAAATTCCTTCAGGAATTCCTTTGAAAGTGTCTCGAGAAGCTCTACAAGGAAAGGGGTATCTTAACCCAAGATCGGTCCCATGCGTGTAACGAGTACACGTACCTTGAAAATAGTTCGCTTTCCATACCCAGCTCGAGCGAGGTGTTGCTGTAGATGGCTCAATGCGCGACCACTCTAGAGTTAATACGTTCATGTGAATTTTTTTCCAGATTCTTCTGGAATTTCTGCAATGGTTCTTGTCATGATAAAATTCCTCCTTATTCCAGCTCTTCCTCAAGGATTTTTTCAGTTAACCTGGCGGGGGTTCGACTGTAACATTATCTCGTTCGGATTTAACGGCTACGCAGTCTTTTCGGGAACAAAACGAGGTTTATTACTTGCCCAACGTTTCGACACGGGGTTGGTGTCTTCTTCAGGGGGAAACTAATTCTGTCGTTTTTCGTTTTAAGTTTTGCCTAATTGTAACTGTCTGGTAAATTTGTTGTAGGTACATGACTTGGATGGTTTTTTTTTTGTAAACTTATAACGGACTATCGGCTAATGGCGAAAATTTCTTTTTGGTGACCCTTCTATCTATGCTCCAATGTTGGGTAAGTAATAAACCTCGTTTTATTCCCGAAAAAACTGGGTAGCCGTTAAATCCGAACGAGTTTTCAGTTAACTTTCCACAGATTTTTGAAAAAAAAATAAGCAAATGTTGTTTAGAATTGTTCTAGGTTCTCCTAGTTTTTTTTAAATATCCTCCCAGGAACTAGTAAGAGAATTTGTCTAGAAATTTTCGAAGAAATAAAAAATAATTTCTTGTTTAAAATCTTTATTAAAAAGCTTCAGAGATTTTACCAGCAGTTTCTCCAAGTGTTGCAGAAATTCCTTTAGAGTTTTCAAGGATACCAAAAGTTATCTCTTTTATAATAATGAAACGTTTTCATGTCGCCACTGAATAAATACATGTCAGTGCACAGGTCTAGCCTAAACGCCTATAATTTTCCGTGTAAAGCCTCAAGCGCACAAAGTATGAATTTAATGATTCACCATTAGCCATCGGATCGGTGTTGGTCGCCTCGTTGACAGCAAGGAAAATTCCTCCTTTACAGAGCACATACCTACAGCCAAAACGAACAGACGTTGCGACGAATGCCATGCCGTCTTTCACCAATTTGGCGTCGTACCTTGCTTGCTTGGTACCTACCTTCATGAAACGACACGGTAAGAACATCTTCTTCTTCTTCTTGGCATTATGTCCTCACTGGGACAAAGCCTGCTTCTCAGCTTTCTTTGCCAAAGTTGTCATTTTCGCATTCATATATCGTGTGGCAGGTACGATGATAAAGGGGGGGGGGGTTGGACTCAAGGAAATTTTCATTACGAAAAGATCCTGGACCGACCGAGAATCGAACCCAGACACCATCAGCATGGCTTTACTTTGTAGCCGCGGACTCTAACCACACGGCTAAGGAAGGCCCCATGGTAAAAACATGCTCGGTTGATTTTTTGTCACCTTGTCATTTGAGTTTTTCCGTCATCGACGCAGCACTCGAGCCGAGGAGGTTCTGAAGGGTACTTGTTTTGTTTTCGAGTTTGACGTTAGAATCCCATGAAACAATAACAAATTTGTAGAGGACTCTCATAGCCAGTTGGACGAATGCGACAGTTTTATGTGTTTATCCGCAATTTCATGCCGATCAATCGGCGACAAATATTACTGCCAATTTTTTACGCAAACACATCACTACTGTGACTACTTCTCCTAACTGATTAGGTACTCCAACATCTGGTGTACTTTCCCAATTATCTTGACGTCAATCCACGAAAGGTCGGACTCTCGGACTACTCAACGCACAGTGGTACCGCCCGTAGGCAAAAAAAGTATTTCTCATGGATACAAATAACTGTTCAAATATTTTGAATTGGGTCCTAAAATGTTTAATGAATTCTTGTTTTTATTTAATAATACGAAAGAGCATGTTCTTAGAACTACTTTAGCATTTTTTTCTAACTCAAATAACGGCTATAACATTTTTAAACTTCAATTTTAAAAATGATTCCAAATATGAACCTTGACACTTGTGATCATGTTTGACATTCACAATTTCGACAAAAATGCCACAGGGCATATAGTTTTAACACTGGGGTTGTTCCTATCTGCCATTTCAGCAGGGACACGGAAAACAAAATAAACCCAAAATTTGAGTTTAAACCAAAGGGTGGGACAAAATCGCAAAAATCATAAAAAAATGTTTTTTTGGACTTAAACAAATGAAAATCATTTAAAAATTGAGTAAACATGTGTTTTTGCCCTAAACTTAAGCGTTTGATACTAAAATTGGGACAAGGCTTTAGGACCCAATTGGAATGCTCGTGGAGCATGCGGAGAAGTTGGTGTCATCATTCATAGGCGTATAAAAATCAATTTTTTTCAATCAAGCTTTTGAAACTTTGGGTGTTTCTGTTTAAACACAGCTTTGTAAATATACTAGAAATGACCACTTCGTAGAACAAATGGAACTACTGTGCAGTGCTTCCGTGGTTCGCGAGGGCAAACCATTAGACCGGGGCGACATAAACCAATCAGTCGCCGTTCGGCACGGGAAAAAGTCCATTTTCTTCCCGGTTTCGATTTCCCAAATGGCGAACCAATTCACTGTGTGGTGCCCGAGGGCGACTATGAGTGATGAAGTTATGGTGGGGAGCGGCAAGGAGGAGAGTAGTAATTTTCTTCGAAATGTCTCAGATCCAGAACAGGAGTAGAGCAATGGTGGGTTTAAGGCAAAGCCTGGATTCAGTGTGGATTACGAAAATTAATGACGGATTTGGGTTCAGTGAAAGCTACCGTTTTTATCCTTGAGAAAAAAAAATCGATACATTTTCTTCGAACGCCTTAAATGTAATCTGGTTTGATGCTGAGGAATTATTTTGAAATTAATTATAACCGGCATAACCAGAATGAACGTGTCGATTTTCAAATCAATACAAATTTGAATTACTTTCCAAAATATGTTAGATTTGGCTTCTCATAACAGAAAACTTTTAATTTGTATCGAAACAGAACTAACATCATTTAAAATTTCTATTTATGAATCAAAAGACAAATCGTTGTACTGAAAACTCTGTCGATAATATTATGTAATTCATTTTGCTCTTAAATAGTTTTCGTATTATTGTTCTAACAACCCAAAAACTCTGAAATTTTGATTTGCTTACCCTTTACTGTACCATAGAATATAATCTGCAATATTTGGTCTTACCTGAAAATAGAAAAGAATTTTCATTAAAATATGGTCGCTGCTACAGAAAATTGAAAATTCTTATTCAATAAATATGTGGTGTGTCGTTACAGTAAAACATTGGCAACCTCCAGTTGAATTATTTTGGCACGATTTGACTTTGACACTGCTAATTACGACATAAATTTCCCTTCCATTAAAACGAAGCCCCAAGAAGCCACTAACCAGCGAACGACTGCTGGTGACCATCAATTACATTTCTCAAATGATTTGTGTCCCATTGGTCCTTGGATCTACTTCTTGCCGTTTATGAGACAAGGAAAAATGTTGCACCCCATCGCTACCAACAGTAATATTATAATTTGTTAGCCAAGCCGAGTTGCTCTCGCTGGACTTGACAAGACGCTTCCTGATTTTGAGTAATGCATTACTGGCGCGATGGCTGCTGCGGAGTGGTCTTTGGGTAACTTCGTCAATTTGCATCTCGAATGTTGAAATCATAAGTAATTGTAATAAACGTGTTATTTTGTCATTTATTTCTGTTATTCAGTTATTATGTCTTTCTGTTATTCTACCATTTTGTCTTTCTGATTTTTCCTTTTTTTTGTCTTTCTGTCTTTCTGTATTTCTGTCTTTCTGTCTTTATGTCTTCCTATCTTTCTGTCTTTCTGCCTTTTTGTCTTTCTGTCTTTCTGTCTTTCTGTCTTTCTATCTTTCTGTCTTTCTGTCTTTCTGTCTTTCTGTCTTTCTGTCTTTCTGTCTTTCTGTCTTTCTGTCTTTCTGTCTTTCTGTCTTTCTGTCTTTCTGTCTTTCTGTCTTTCTGTCGTTCTGTCTTTCTGTCTTTCTGTCTTTCTGTCTTTCTGTTTTTCTGTCTTTCTGTCTTTCTGTCTTTCTGTCATTCTGTCTTTCTGTCTTTCTGTCTTTCGTCATTCTATCGTCATGCTATTGTCATTCTGTCGTCATTTAATCGTCATTCTATCGTCATTTTATCGTCATTTTATCGTCACTCTATCGTAATTCTCCATTCTATCATTATTCGGTCGTCATTCTCCCGTCAATCTATCGTCATTCTGTCATCATTCTGTCGTCATTCTGTCGTCATTCTGTCGTCATTCTGTCGTCATTCTGTCGTCATTCTATCGTCATTCTGTCGTCATTCTGAAGACATTCTTTCGTCATTCTATCGTCACTTTGTCGTCATTCTATTGCCATTCTGTCGTCACTCTGTCGTCATTCTGTACTCATTCTATCGTCATTCTGTCGTCATTCTATCGTCATTCTATCGTCATTTTATCGTCATTCTTTCGTCATTCTTTCGTCATTATATCGTCATTATATCGTCATGTATCGTCATTCTCCCGTAATTCTATCGTCATTCTGTCGTCATTTTCCCGTCAATCTATCGTCATTCTGTCTTCATTTTATCATCATTCTGTCGTCACTCTGTCGTCATTTTATCGTCATTCTGTCGTCATTTTATCGTCACTCTATCGTCATTCTGTCGTCATTCTGTCGTCATTCTGGAGACATTCTTTCGTCATTCTATCGTCACTCTGTCGTCATTCTGTACTCATTCTATCGTCATTCTGTCTTCATTCTACCGCCACACTATCGTCATTTTATCGTCATTCTTTCGTCATTCTTTCGTCATTCTTTCGTCATTCTTTCGTCATTATATCGTCATGTATCGTCATTCTACCGTCATTCTATCGTCATTCTATCGTCATTTTATCGTCATTCTCCCGTAATGTAATTCTGTCGTCATTCTGTCGTCATTCTGTCGTCATTCTCCCGTCAATCTATCGTCATTCTGTCGTCATTTTATCGTCATTCTATCGTCATTTTATCGTCATTCTGTAATCATTCTATAGTCATTCTGTCGTCATTTTGAAGACATTCTTTCGTCATTCTATCGTCACTCTGTCGTCATTCTATTGCCATTCTGTCGTCATTCTGTCGTCATTATATCGTCATGTATTATCCTTCTACCGTCATTCTATCGTCATTTTATCGTCATTCTCCCGTAATTCTATCGTCATTCTGTCGTCATTCTCCCGTAATTCTATCGTCATTCTGTCGTCATTCTCCCGTCAATCTATCGTCATTCTGTCGTCATTTTATCGTCATTCTGTAATCATTCTATAGTCATTCTGAAGACATTCTTTCGTCATTCTATCGTCACTTATTCTGTCGTCATTCTGTCGTCATTCTATCGTCATTCTATCGTCATTCTGTCGTCATTCTATCGTCATTCTATCGTCATTCTATCGTTATTATATCGTCATGTATCGTCTTTCTACCGTCATTCTATCGTCACTATATCCTCATTCTATCGTCATTTCATCGTCATTCTGTCATCATTCTACTGTCATTCTGTCGTAATTCTGTAGTCATTCTATCGTCATTTTATCGTCATTCTGTCGTCATTCTATTGTCATTCTATTGTCATTCTGTAGTCATTCTGTCGTCATTCTATCGTCATTCTGTCGTCACTCTGTCGTCACTCTGTCGTCATTCTATAGTCATTCTGTCGCCATTCTACTGTCATTCAATCGTCATTCTATTGTTATTATGTCGTCATTCTATCGTCATTCTGCCGTCATTCTGTCGTCATTTTGTCGTCATTCTATCGTCGTTTTATTGTCATTCTATCGTCATTCTATCATCATACTTTTGTCATTCTGTCGTCATTCTGCAGTCTTTCTAACGTCATTATATTCATCATTTTATCGACATTCTGTCATTCTCTCATTCTGTCACCCTGACAACCTTTTGTCCGATTGAAATCGACGAACCATCAAAATTGCCAGTTTGTTTTTCAACATCCATTACAGGTTCAACTACCCTACCGAGGCTCCCCTCGGCGGTTTTGCAGAACCGAGCTAGTCTGAGCTGGCTCGAAATGGGATAAAACGGCACTTGCAGGCTGCAACTGTGTGACATATTGTCATAATTAATAGTTGGCACCGACTCCGGACTGAGACCGTCTGTCTGCTAAATGTGGAACAGTTTTTCCGCGCTCAAAGTGCATCCTAGTCACTACTATACAAAGTAGTTGGACTCCCTAGTGGTCATACTTTTTGCACTGCAAGCAAAATCGAAAGCATGTTTTACCTGTTGCTAGAGGATTTCAAAGTTGTGTCAAGATTCAAAACGTAGATAATTTATTTATAATTTTACGCGTTAGATTTGAATCAAGATTTGATAAATTGGTTTTGGATCATTTGAACCATGAAAATTATTCTTTTTATGTGAAATTAGAACATTCATTGTGTCAGTATACGATTACCACAATGGTTTTATCAGCTCATATAAAACTCCCCAATAAATAACTGTGAAAGTGCCCCGTCATCTTTCAGCTGATCTCAAACTCGAAATCTGTCCAACCATCATCTAACACACGCCCAGCATTCCGTTCTGCAATATGGCAAATTTTAGCTCATCATCCAACAATCTACCGCACTGTTATAGTCGAAAACACTGTGGTGGTACGCCTAAGTGACGCACTCATCCGCCAATGTTGACATTTACCAGCCGTTCAAAACGATCCGCCGCTATCCTACATGGCCGATATGCATTCTAATTAGTGACCCATCTTTCCGTCCGCACCCGAGTCAACGAAAGACAGCCACCGGGTAAATGTCATCTCCCGAGCCGGAATCACCGTTCTTGCTGCCGACACGGAGACTCATCTTTCTACTGAGTTTTGCGTTTTTCATAGATTTGATAACCCGAAATGAAAGCTGTCAAAAAACGAAAAAAAAACGAACTATGAAATGAAAACGTGTGATGGAAGATTTTTCAAATGGTAAAACCATAAAATTATGATAACCTGAATGGTATATATGACAGCTGTTTGAAAAATACTAAGAATTATGATTTGAGAAATTTATCTTACATTGAACCACTCTTAAATCGCTATGTAATGTAAACTGAACTAAATATTTTAAAAACTTATTCGACAGCACAACAATAAAATAACAATATGGGTAATCATCCTTTTAAAACGTAGAGCGCAATATGATATATGAACCGTTAAACTGATGAAACTATTTGTACAGTCGTCACTTATAATAATCAATTGTTTAAAAATTGAGACATTAATAACTATTCAAGAAAACATGAGTAACTGTTGCAAAACTATTTATCATATCGTTTTTCGATATTTTCAATAAAACAATAAAGTAAAATACTTTTCTTTGGGGTTTTCACCGTCAAAAACAAAAAAAAACTACCACACTCAGCTCTGACGACAGCCGGTGGTGATGTCCCACAACGTTTGGCGAGTGTTTTATTTTCGTCGACCGAATGAAAATGGTAAGCAGTGGCATCTCGCAATCGTCGTCGTCGTCACTTTTCGACATTGAGCGTCCCTCTTTTGTGACGTACCGACACGGCATCGTGCAGAGAGATTCAACGGCGTCGATTTCACTCTTACCCCATGCCTGATCACGGTTGGAAAATCTAAGCTCAAGGGGTATCACGATTTTCCCCATTGCTGCTTTCAAAGAACTGACGACATTATCCATCTGATTGTGAACGAGAAGAAGGGAAGATGTTTGCTTCGTGGGTTTATGAGTGAAATGTGCGCCCGCTGACCGTCTTTCGGTCACTAAATTGTCGGAGAATCAACGTCAGCAAAACATCACGCGCTTTAGTTTTTCCCCAATGGTCGTTTTTCAGCTCGCTCGGGCGAGCGCGTGTGATTGACTAAGCCAAAACGGAATGTAAGGGCAGTGGCGTCGGTTCAAAATTGGCTCGATCTGCTGTCCCTTCCTAATACAGCAATTTTGCATCAATCGTTGATAAGTAATTGCAGTATAAAACGAACTCACCAATTTCGAATGGTTTGCTAATCGAATTATCAACTTTGAATTTCACTTCCAACTTCAAATATATTTATGCTATACTATTGAAAATCGAAAATTGCAATGCTATAAATATTCTATGATCATGCAGCAAATAGGCAAATAAAATTAGTATGGAAGGAGCTCACTACAAGAATAAGGACTATCAAAAGATATCAATATCTTTATAATCGAATCTTCGGCCATATTGTTCAGACGGTCATTGCCAAACGGAAGGCGAAGGAAAGTTTGATTCACAATTCTACCTCCCAAGTGGGCTGTTGTCGAACGAGGTATCTGCCTTGAATGAACGCAGCCACGCAAAGAGATCTGCCGGACAAGGCGAGATTCGCATGGTTCACTCAAACAGATTACCCATACCCATACCGAGAGTTGTCAGTTGTCTACTGTCACTGCTAGCGATCGGTCACCGAAGGGCGAACCTCCGCACGAGTTTCATTTGGTGTTGTTTTATGTTACGAATAAATGTTAAGTTAAATAGAATAAAGTGAAGCAAGTGAATGTACAGTAAATATAGTTTTATATTTGTGTAACCTGTGTTGTGTGAACTGCGTTGGAAAACAACCCCATTTGTGGAACGTTAAGTGCATCAACGATAATTCTCCCCAAATAATTTGGCTGACGACGATTCCGACCTGCAAGACGAAGGTCAACGAAGGGCAGAAATCTAGACAAAAGGAACGGAATTTTGAAGGTATCCCAACATAACTGGTCCCTCGAACCGACCGGTGAATCGTTGGTTGGGACCTGGAAGCTAATTCCGCCATCGCACAGGAAGCTGAAATAGCGCGCACCATCATCAAGGCCCATTATTGTCATCTGAAAGGATCTTCACCATCATAGAACACCATTGGTCTTTCCTCCTTTGATGCTCTGGATTGCTAGTTCGAGACAAATTCAAAATATGCTATTATGATCGAATACGAATGTGAGGCGCGAATCTGGCTGTTAGCGTAATCTGTAGTTCTCTAGGTCAGTTTTACAGTAGATATATGTGCAGCCGAAGTTGGCATTTTTTGCATACTACATACACCCTTTTCGGTCCTTTATGTTGGCAGTAGATCGATTTGGAGTCTGATTCAAGATTGGACTCGGAATAAATGCGACACTTTGATTAAGGTGTAACTTTTTATCGCGTAGGTAAAAATAATGAAATTTTGGGTAATTCTAGTTTAGAGTGTAATGTTTTTGTGTGCAAAATGTTATCGCGATCTGTCAAGTAGTTTTCAAGATGCATTTGAAACAAGAAGAGCTACACCAGCAAATCTTGGGCGCGGTGATCGATAATCCTGGATCGGCAAAAGGCTTGGAATCCACCATTCCACCGTATCCCACGTTGGTAAGATGTTCCAGGAAACGAAGACCATCGAGCTGAAATCTGAAAATGGAATAGCCAGAGAAGGCGTGAAGGATAAGGCAGTACTTTAAGAATAACCCGAATCATTCCATACGATACGTGGCCAAAAAGGTCAATTCGTCGAAGTGGTTCGTCCAGCAGACCATGAAGCGGGCTGGGCTACGTGTTTTTAAGGTCAGGAAGGCGCCAACCGGACCGACAAGCAAAACACGGTGGCCAAATTGCGTGCGTGGAAGCTGTAGCGTGAGTGGCTAGTCAAGCCATGCTGTCATGGACAACGAGACGGACAACGAAGGCGGACACCAAACAAATACCCTGCCTCGATTTTTTTGTCGGTATGTCCCGAGAAGGAGGTTCCGGAAGAGAAAGATGGACAAATTTGCGAAGAAGTACCTGTTGTGGCAGGCGATCTGCGAGTGCGGACAGTAAAGCGGCTTGCTTGTTACTACCGGCACCATAAACAGGCAGGTTTTTTCGAGAGGAATGCTTACAGAAGCGCTTGCTGCCGGTCGGATCTCGCCAAGCCTGTAATGGATTGATACGAAGCAAAGGGCGTTAATGTTGCCCCGAGGAGGCGAACCCACCAAATACACCGGAACTTCGTCCGGTCGAAACGTTTTGGGCGATAATGAAGAAGAAGTTGAAGAAAAGTGGAAAATATTCTAAACCGATGAAGCTTTGAAGAAAAACCGTGAGAAATTGTGTAAAAATGATGGGCAAAGCCTCGTCCAAGATCTCAGGAGCAGTGTTAAGAGAAATGTACGAGCATTGAGTTGAGGGAGGAAATCAATTAAATAGATTATGCCAAAACATAGCTTATATATAGTATATTCATCCCTGAAAATTTGAGAAGTATCCGATTTAAAATGAATTTTTGGTGATCTTTTTTTTATGTTTCATTTTTTTTCCGAGTCCAGTCTTCTCGCAAACACGTGGATGGCTATCGCTGGTTTTAAAATCAGTCTCGGGAGTGATATTGCTTTCTCTCACACAAGTATGGGAAAATTCACTCACTCACCCGAATGCCACCGATAAAAAAAAAGTAGCAAAACATCTGCTGCTACCGAATGTTCATTGATAGCTGAACCGTACTGGGAAGAATGTAGCATGAAAGCGTCGAAACCGATTGTGTAAAAGCGAGAATCAGAAGGAACACGAAGAGAAGTGAATACCAAAACACTTGTATCTGCGAGGCACGAGTGAACGCATTTAGCACTCATTCGATGAATGCATTGAACTGACTGAGCGGATTCCCGCTTTTTGAATCATTTCGTGGTGTGTATTGCCAGCCAGTGAATGCCACTCGAACGGAATCAGAATGTAAACAATCGTTCAGTATTGCATTCGGTAGCCTTCGGCTTTCAGAATCGGTAGTGACTCAATCAGTTGCTGTTTTTCGTTTCGCTTAGTGCTTGCTGAAGAACCAGAATGGGCACTGGGAATTGCAACGTTCAGCTTGGAGAAACGGCAGTCTCGCTTTCGATTGTGCCTGGAAGCGAGTGAGGGAAACGCAATAATTGAGTGAGTCATCATCGGGATCAATGTCTTCTAATATGGCCAATATGTCGTCTTCTCAGATTCTCCTTGCAACTGTTACTGTTTTTGTGGAAGACAATCAAGGATTACACGCGAGTTACACGAAAGACTAAGCTACAGTCAAGTCTCAAACATCTCAAACATTCAAGGTCTATGAAGTTTCTATTTCTGCCGAATATTACTGCATGTTTGCCTACTGCTGCTTTTAATATCAACGAGTATAATCTACCACAACAAGTTTAACTAGCGGATCCAAAGTTCTTCCGTTTCAAAAAGGTGGACATCGTTTTGGGAATTTAAGCATTCTTCAGTTTCTCCCAGTCGGAGAAGGAAATATTGCTAAATGAAGGGCTGTCCACACTGGTACAGTTCAAGGTCGATTCTCATGCAACATTATAATTTCGGATAACTTGGTGGAATTATTGTCACGGTTTTGGACCTTCGAGGAAAGGGGGAGCCGTCAATAGCTATTCACCGGAGGAAACGCGCTGGGAGGATCAGTTTGGGCGTACAGTTCGAAGGGAAGTAGATGGTCGCTACATCGTTACTCTTCCCAAAGATGAGCATATCTGGCAACAGCTTGAAGAATCAAAACAAATTGCAGAGAAACGACTTCTAATCGTGGAACGGACATTATCAAGGAACCCGGGTCTTCAAAGGCAGTACTATGATTTTACGGCCGAATATTTGGAGCTTGACCATATGCGAAGCAGACATCATGTATACGCGCTTCATATCAAGGGCAAATTTGGTCTCAAACGGATATATTTACATACATATGACCTAGAAGGTTAGTGTCTTCGACATAGATGTTCAGCAGATCAAGATCAATTTCTTGACCTGGTGAACAGCTTTGCCGAAGACACCAACCTTCTAGCTGATAAGGAGATTGTACTTTACTAGCGCCACATAGCAGATGAATTCCCATTCAGACTCTTCAATAGCCCTTGATCTGATGAATAGCTCTGCTGAAGACAGCAACCTTCTAGCTCATTTGGATGCTATTGAGGCCAATTCTGTCCACGTCCGTTACCTAGAAAAGGGAGAGGGGTCAGGGGGGATGTTTCACACAAGGATTGTAAGACCAACTAACCACATTTACTTTAAAATTTATTCCAAATTAATTGATCTACTAGTCTCCGAATTGTGGTCATTTAAAAATTCAAGATTCGTCTCGGGCTTTTAAAGGTTAAGAGAGATTTCAGAAAGCCTCACAATAATGTTGATTTAAAAAGATACATTTTTGATGTTTACATAACGGTTCGTTTGTGATTGTAATTAT
This sequence comes from Aedes aegypti, assembly GCF_002204515.2. Taxonomy (NCBI): domain Eukaryota; kingdom Metazoa; phylum Arthropoda; class Insecta; order Diptera; family Culicidae; genus Aedes; species Aedes aegypti. The sequence goes on along the minus strand of NC_035108.1, from coordinate 70,057,805 downwards.
AACTGTGACCAAGTGACCAGTATTAACTGTTTCCAAAATTAGTACAAATAAGCAAAATTATGAATACTCGACACGCAGAACAGCTAAATCAATAAGGACAAAAACGATTGACCATCTTTCTCTTGAAAAAGGCCACAACAAATGGCCGAAACGTCGAGCAAAATAAATTAAAATGTTCGCTGATTAAGGCTAAGTAGTCCGTCATTCGTTTTGGCATCAATGATGACTTTTCAGCTTGTATTTCAAAGCGATAAAACTCAGTCTTGATAGCTTATATTGACTTGAAAAAGTATCACTGTACGCGCTAACAAACATAAAGTATACTTTTTCAGCTGTATTAGTGCAAAACCAACTGATTTTCTTTGATTCGAAATCGTGAGATGAATTACCTACAATCATCAACGACGCGTACAAACTTCAATGACAGCCTACTTCGCCTTAAGACTGAGATAGCCGACAACCAAGAATTTACGTTGATTTTTTACTTACTCAACAATAGCTACCAAAATTTTAGCATTTTTTCATAGGGACACAGGGAATGATGAAACCAGGGATCTGAAGAAGCATTTTCATCCCATTTTCGTACCGCCACTGCACGGTTGATCTTTCCGTCTAATGACCGTGCATGCCATCGCTAGGATGATGGACGATTGCTTTCTAGCGTTCCTTCTGCTAGTCTCAGCTCGGTCGTCATTAGCCACTACTGTCGTCAGCGTTGACGTGCTAGCATCCCCAAAAAGAAAACAACCGGTTTCACGGAAGAACGAAATTGCCAACAAACAACGGGGGAAATCTGCGAGCAAAGATTTTTCTTTTACACTTCTAAATTGTGCTTTTGATTTCAATGAAATGATCTGCACCATTCAGCAAAAAACATCGATAGAATTTCGAGTGAATGGCTGCAAAATATTAGGAAACATTTGATAAGTCCCAAAAAAACGATACGTTAATGTGTATAAAACACTCAATTTGAAAGATTTTTTGCTAAATAACCAAATTCACTGATGTTAGTGGCATAATTTGAGTGTAAAACGGTTTTTCATATTCTCTTGACACATCTTAAGGTAACCGAATAAATGTAAATAAGTAGTGGATGTGGGCCTTCTTTAGCCGAGTGGATAGAGTTCGCGGTTACAAAGCAAAGTCATGCTGAAGGTGTCTTGGTTCGATTCCCGGTCGGTCCAGGATCTTTTCGCAATGGAAATTTCCTTGACTTCCCTGGGCATAGAAGTATTATCGTACATGCCACACGATATATGAATGCAAAAATGGCCACTTTGGCAAAGAAAGCTCTCAGTTCATAGCTCAGTGCTCATAAGAACACTAAGCTGAGTAGCAGGCTCTGTTCCAGTAGGGACGTTAATGCCAAGAAGAAGAAGAAGAAGAAGTAGTGGTTGAAACGTTCAACGGTAAGCACTGGTACAATTGAAAGCGAAATTCACCAGAAGGAGTACCTGATCGGCAAAGGCACAGTCGAGATAACCAAGAGGTTTGGATTCGAATCCTACCAGTCAAGAATCTTTTCAGTATGGAAATTTTCTCGACATTCCTGGGCATAGAGTCTCCATGCTTGCTAAATGATATAAGAATGTAATAATTGACGTTTGGTACAAAAGGCTCTCATTTAATAACTGTGCAAAGTGCAAGTGCTTATAGAACACTAAGCAAAGAAGCAGGTTCCATCCCACTTGAGACGTAGCGCCAAAGAGAAGTAGAAGAGCACTGAATCTACTCTTCTTCTGCACCGTATTTACCGATTTACTGCCTTCGTCAATTGTGCGTGCGTCTTTCGTAGAGAACATCCATCGCTGAATCGTCAAAAGGCCAAAGCAAAATAATATCAAAACTACGCGAAAGACTTACCCGCTAAAATTACATGCAAGTGAAATACCGCGACTAAAATTAAACTATACTATTTATACGGTTCGTGGGCAAAACGAGGGAAGAGGACAGCGGATGGATTGAGAAGCTGCAAAGCGTCTTCTCGCGGGAAAAGACGCTGACAACAAGCAAGCAGTCAGGCAGGCAGGGATCTCTAAGCGTCGCGCGAATTCGTTCAGCGGAAATTTCCACTCGAGTTGAACATCCTTACAATGTTTTCGGGGTGGCGATTCGCGTGCAGTGCTGTTGGAAACATGCGATCGTAAATTTCTGCGCTATCGGGAATATTTAGAATGAATGGCAAAGATTTTACATGGCAGATAAAATAACTGTTGTCAAAAGGAATTAAGTCGCGGATGTTTTTGCGTGCCAATGATTGATGACGCGGCATGTGAGGATTTGGGACGGTTGATGTTGGTGAGGGAAGTCTAATGAGCTTGTTTCATTTCGTGTGAAACATTCTGATTTGAGTAATCAAATTATTGTAAGGGACCGTCCATAAATGATGTAGCATTTTTGGGGGGAGGGGGGAGTAGACAATTTTGCTACGACCCATGTGTTAGGTATGAGCAATTCCACCGAACATGACGATTTTTTTTCAAATTTGATTTTTGTATTTTTTGAATCGCCTGAAAATTTGCATACAGATTCTTTATGACCAAAAATGCTATTTTGCACCTTCAGACCGCCATTTTGAACCTCGCCTTATTTTTGAGAAGGGCATATCGGAAAATGCATAGCAAATCTTAAAAAAAACTGTAACTCGAAACAGTTTGTCCGATCGATTTGAGATCTTCTACAAAGTTGTAGGTATTGCTTAGGACTATATGGAGAAAAATATGCACGGTAAAAAAAAGTTACAGATTATTTTTTATTTCAAAAACAAAATTTTAAAAAATCGATTTTCTCCAGAAATGCAGTTTCGATTTTTTTTTATTTTTGGATATGTTTTAGGGGACAACTTATGTGATTTATTGCACAATGTTTCAAAATGGAAAAAATATGTACGAAAAAGTTATGATTTTTTAAAACTTACAGATTTTGAAAAATAAATCGAAATAGAGGAAAACAATATTTTTTATGTGATTATTTGAAAGTATAGAAAAATTGCAATCGAAAAGTACTTAAGTAAATTTTTTCTAGGTTGCATCAATTTCGAGATATACTCATATTTATGTAAAATTTTCAAATAAAAAAAGTAAAATAGGCCCTTTTCAAACATATTTCGTGTTTCTCCATTCCAGAAATATTTTATTTTGATTGAGTGAATCGTAGCTGAATTGTTTATTGTTTGATCAAAACCTATATACTAAAGTATTTAAAAAAGTATGCACGGTAAAAAATATATAAACGAAATTTTCAAATGAAAATTTGAAGTTCATTGTTCATAAAAACCGCAAAATTGATGTTTTTAATTTTTGGATATGTTTTGCAGCATATTGTTTGTAATTTCTTGCACAATGCCTCAAAATGGAAATTTTTTGGATAAAAAATAAATTATTTAAAAAAATAAATAAAACGAATTTATGTAAAACGACATTTTTGATGCGTTTTTTTTTTCGAGTACAGAAAAATAACTATATATTTTTTAAATATGAAAAATTTGTATCGAAAAAAACTCAAGTAAAATTTAGCTGAGATGCATCACTTCCGAGATATACACGGTAAATCTAAACGTGGCATTAAAAATGTGATTTTATCACAACGGTGTACCTTTGGTCCCCAGGGCTAAGCCCGGCTAATGGGTAAAGCCCTCTCATCGCGGAAAGATCGTACAACCATGGAGAAGGAGTTTGTTTTTTTTTTGCTTTTTTTTGTTTATTTTTTTATATATATATACTGCAATTTTTGCACTTGAAAATCGTTGGTTAAATTCTAGTGCAATGCACAGTGGTCCAGGAATCAGTTTTACGCGGAAAGATGCATTTTGAGCTTTAGAATGAAACATTAGACAAAAATGGTCTTCTACAAAGTTGTTTGTATTAGTTAAGCCATTTGTTTGGTGTTATTGAAAATTAGGGTGGACCACATTTTCATAGAAATTGTGTGACTAACTTTCTTATTTGTAAAAATTATATTATACATGCTTCAGCAAAGCTGTAGACCATTCAATTTGAAGCAACTTTGCCAAAAAAGTTTTTTTGTATCTCTTAAATTGACCGATTTAGAGCTTTTTTCCTGCAGTGACATAGGGTGGTCCGAACAAAACTGGTTTTCTGGCTCTAGAGTTTTCAATTCAAATTTCTCATCAAAGTAGTCTATGAAACACTTTTAGAGCTTTAAAAAATGCGTAATTTTGTGAGTGAAGAAACTCGCTATCTCCTTTCGTTTAGGAGTTATTGTTGTTTTTCTCTCAAAAACATGCCTACTTTGATTGTGAATATCTCTGATTGGGGCAAACATAAAAAATATCTTTTGACGGCATTCAAAAGACAAAATAAAATTGTATATTATATCAAAAAATTACAGATGTGTTATTTTTGTAACTCTAATAGAATGCTTTGAAAAACAAAGGTTTTTAAGCAGAAAAACTTTAATAACTTTTGAACTAAAATAGATATCATCAATATTTTTGCATGAAAATTTGCGTTTTGTTAAGTTCTTAAAGTCGTTCATAGACCGCTTTGACGAAAAATCTGAAATAAGAAAGATAGGGCTCTAAAACTATTTTGAAGATTTTCATGGTATGTATTTCTTTATTATTTTACATTTTGAGCATGAAAATGAAATTTTAGACAAAAATGATCTTCTACAAAATTGTTTCTAAAAATGTAAGCTTTAATACTGTGTCATTTGAAACTAGGGTGGTCCACAATATCACACATATCATTTAATCAACTTTTTTATTTGCAAAAATACTGGCATATGCTCTTAGGCAAAGCGGTAGAACTTGAAATTTTGATCAACTTTGCCAAAAAAAGTTTTTCTGTAGCTCAAAATTTGACCAATCTAGAGCATTTTTTCCTAATCATCGCAGGGTGGTCCAACAAAAATAAGTTTTTTAACTCTAGTTTTTTTAATATTATTTTCTCGTCAAAGTCGCCTGTGAACGACTTTTAGAACTTAACAAAACGCAAATTTTCATGCAAAAAGATTGTTAATATCTATTTTAGTTCAAAAGTTATTAAAGTTTTTGTGATAAAAAATGTTTGACTTTCAAGACGTTTTATTAGAGTTACAAAAATAACACATCTGTAATTTTTTGATATAATATACAATTTTATTTTGTCTTTTGAACGCCGTCAAAAGATATTTTTTATGTTTGCCCCAATCAGAGAAATTCACAATCAAAGTAGGCATGTTTTTGAGAGAAAAATAACAATAACTCCTAAACGGAAGGAGATAGCGAGTTTCTTCACTCACCAAATTACGCATTTTTTAAAGCTCTAAAAGTGTTTCTTACACTACTTTGATGAGAAACTTGAATTGAAAACTCTAGAGCCAGAAAACCAGTTTTGTTCGGACCACCCTATGTCACCGTAGGAAAAAAGCTTTAAATCGGTCAATTTAAGAGATACAAAAAAACTTTTTTTGGCAAAGTTGCTTCAAATTGAATGGTCTACAGCTTTGCTGAAGCATGTATAATATAATTTCTACAAATAAGAAAGTTAGTTTAATCATTTTTATGAAAATGTGGTCCACCCTAATTTTCAATAAAACCAAACAAAGGGCTCAACTAATACAAACAACTTTGTAGAAGACCGTTTTTGTCTAATGTTTCATTCTAAAGCTCAGAATGCATCTTTCCGCGTAAAACTGATTCCTGGACCATAGTGCAATGATATCATATTCCTCAGTAGTTGAATAACAAAAGAAGATTTGTGTAAGCTGCTCTTCTTTCTGATTTTGAGCCCAATCATATAGTTCCTTAGCATTTTTTATCGGATGTTCACGTTCTTTGGCAAGACTGAATATGGTAGCCATACGTCCCTCCTATGGCATCGCATGGCCCTTTGCCATGTGATGTTGCAAAAAAATGCCATTCAACTTCAATATCATATTTGATTTTAAATTGCCAAAGAGTTGAAAAGTTCTTCCTATTCTTATACTGTGATGCAGCTCCGTCAGACATAAAATATATCTTGTTGACAGTTAATTTGTGATCCAATCGCAAAAAATCTATCATTTTAGATATGAATAAGTTGACAGATACAGAATCGTGGCGCAAATGTTCTGAAATTACAACAAAACTTAAATGATTGACTTTACCATCTTGACGATAATATATTACAAACGAATGCAAAGTAGCTTGCTGAGCATTCCAATGATGGCTTTGAACTTCATCTTGAAGAATAAATGTGTAGTTTTCCGAAAAATCACAAATTACCACAAATTCACCTTCTATCAAATTGTTTTTTGTGTTATTTAAAAATGTAGCTTGCTATTTTTTGATGAAATCATGAGGTATTAGTTTCTCCAATTTACGAGTAAAATATGATACAAATTCATCAGGCTGCTTTAATAAAGTTTCAATATCACACCTGTCGGTTGTGACCCACTGTTCAAATTGTACTTCGTCAATGCCATTCTCTTCGATTTCTGATAACAAGCTTCGTTCAAAGGTAGTAAAATCTGAATATTTTTCACAACAACGTAAGGTGCAATCCACTGTTTTTGTTTCACATAATAAACTATCAGTAAATAAGTATGAGTATATCTCGAAATTGATGCAACCTAGAAAAATTTTACTTAAGTACTCTTCCAATGCATTTTCTGTACTATCAAATAAACACATAAAAAAATATTGTTTTCCTCTATTTCGATTTTTTTCAAAATTTGTAATATTTTATAAAATTTTAACTTTTTTGTCCATAATTCTTCCATTATGAAACATTGTGCAATAAATCACATAAGTTGTCCCCTAAAACATGTCCAAAAATAATAAAAATCACAGATGCATTCTCAAAGAAAACCAATTTTTTTTTTTATTGAAAAAATCTGTCATTATTTTTTACCGTGAATATTTTTTTCCAAATAGTCCTAAACAATACCTACAACAACCGCAAAATATATCCAAAAATTAAAAACATCAATGTTGCGGTTTTTAAGAACTATTAGCTTCAAATTTTCATTTGAAAATATCGTTTATATTTTTTACCGTGCACTCTTTTCTCAATACTTAAGCATAAATGTTTTGATCAAACGATAAACGATTTAGCTACGACGATTCGCTCAATCAAAATATTTTTTTTTCTGGAATGGAGAAACACGAAATATGCTTGAAAAGGGCCTATTTTTCCTTTTTTTATTTGAAAATTTTATATAAATATGAGTATATCTCGAAATTGATGCAACCTAGAAAAAATTTACTTAAGTATTTTCGATTGCAATTTTTCTGTACTTTCAAATAATCATATAAAAAAATATTGTTTTCCTCTATTTCGATTTTTTTTTCAAAATGTAAGTTTTAAAAAATCATTTTTTGTCCATAATTTTTCCATTTTAAAACATTGTGCATTGTGCAATCTGTAACTTTTTTTTACCGTAAATATTTTTCTCCATATAGTCCTAAGCAATACTTACATACAGTTTTTTAAAGATTTGCCATGCATTTTCCGATACGCCCTTCTCAAAAATAAGGCGAGATTCAAAATGGCGGTCTGAAAGTGCATAATGGCATTTTTGGTCATAAAGAATCTTTATGCAAATTTTCAGGCGATTCAAAAAATACAAAAATAATCGAGTTTGCGAAACGGCGTGGAACCGCTCGTATGGAAAAATAGGCTACGATGGGGGAGGGGGGTGTTGAAAATTGGCTAAAAAATGCTACGTCATTTATGGACGCTGCCTAACAGAAATGGGATGAGCTTTGTCCAAGGTTAATTGAACACACAAGGAATGACGATTGAACAACGTCTACCATCTTCCTTCGAGAGATTCTCCAGAAGTCGAAATCAATTCAAAATTTCGAATTAATTCAAAATATTTGCATGAATTTTATTGAGGATTGCTTTTTTTCGAACCATAGTATTCGACTTTTGTATGCATCGTACCCTCGTGCTGTGCATATAAAAATTCTTTCTTCTCTCGGAAGGTTTTTAAACTACAGAGAGCAATAAAACAGTACTTCTCAGTGCTATTAAAACAGTACTTTTCAGAACTAATTTATCTACTAGGGCCCGTGCCTTCATTTTTTCCTTGGACCCGTTAGTGAAAGCTATCGGTTGTAATCCTTCTTGGACACCGTTTAGGAAAAAAAACCTTTTAGAAGGTCTCTTTTTCTTTCGTTTGTACACTAAACATGATTGCAACTACAAACAAAATGAATGGAGAATTTCTGAATTCACAATTTACTTCCAAAAACTGGGGTTTAAACTGTCACTAAACGTGGCAAGAATGGAAGAAAGGACGTTTCTCCGGAATGAGAGCTTTCTTCCAAGGGTGAAATGGTTAATGCGGATAATTGCATCGAAATGAGCAATCAGTTCAATGCCTTGGACAAACTTTCCGAACATCAAATCGAAGCAGCCTCTAGCCTAGGCTATTTGATTCACGTGAGGAAACAAAGAGTGCCACCTATCGTGGTAAGTTGTTTCGAATTTGGAGGACTTAGGCAGGAGATCTTAAACTCTATTAGGGGAATCAAGGTTTCTTTCCAAATCACAAAGAAAGGAGACTGTTGAAGATTCTGGGCAAATTTAAGTGTACACTTGGAAATAAAATCACATGTTGGCCATTCTACGTCTACGTAGTTGGGGTACATGTGATATAGAAATTGCACCTTTTTGACTTTCTCATATAGTTCCCATTAGTATTCCCATCTTCACGTATTCCCATACCATTGGTCTCCCAAATCATGCACATATGAAGATCATGGACATCTCCGTTAACACGATACAAGAAAAAATATCCTGAATGACCACAAACAGTGCACTGGCTCTCATTTATGGCTGTTTCTTAGGTTGGATTCAGGTTTTTTTTTACGAATAATGAATGCATAAACATCAGTATTGAAAAGTTATCCTCTGGCGATAAAAAAACAATTTTGAGTTCTAACAACAAACCTTGGACGACTCGACTGTTTGACGTTTATAGTGGATAACTAGGGACCGATGCACGAGTTCACTAATTTGACGTTTGAGCGGTGCCGTATTCACTAGTTGCCATGGTCACATAAATAACACGGCACCGCTCAAGCGTCAACTAGTGAACTCGTGCATTGGTCTAGACTGTATTTTTTTGATTTGACATTCAATAGATGCAGACGAGGAATATTTCATTTGAAATGTTTCATTGCCAAAGTTAGGCAGGATTTCATTTTACGCAAGTTTTAGTGAATCCCCTTTTTATGAAAAAGAGAACCAAATCTGGTATTGTTCGAAAAGTGCATTTTCAAGAATATTTTTGAGTTCACTTTAACAAATCTAAATAATATTGAAGCTTTAGAGAAAGCAAAACTTATCTTCAATGTCCGTTTGACATGGGAACAATTCCAGAAACCTGGAAGACATTTTCAGAACCCTACTCAGCGCCGTCAGTGTCAAAAGTGGGGTCATGGTAAAAAAAACATTGAGCCATTGATGCTACATGCATGATTTGCGGAAGTTCTTCTCACGCTAAGGACGACTGTCCAGTGAAGGAAGATACCAAAAAGTTTGTTTGCGCAAATCGCGGGGCAATCAAAAGTCTAACTTTTGGGATTGTCCTTCGCGTAAGCGAATCGTCGTGGCCGGTTTTCTCCTAGCAGCATTTCAAACAATGCTCATTTTTCAGTTAACGATCGCTTGATTGAGAATCATACCCATCAGGTGAATTATAATCATGCTCATTCACAAGCTACTTTTCTTCCATCGGGTAGCCGTTCGAATTTTTGAATTTCGTATGGATGTACCCCAGCAAACCTGTATGCCGATATTGTAGAAGGCAGTTACAGCTCTTCCCCTTCAAATTGTCGACCTACGGAAAACCGTTCTAATTGTTTCAAATCATATGGGAAAACCCCTGCCGCCGCAGGTAACTTTAAATGGATGTGGGGAGTCGACTGCACTACATTCCAATTTTTCCAACCGACAATCCATTCAGTATACTTTCTCCAAAATACTGATCCCTCAGAATCGTTGTTTCCCAAATCAAGTAGGTTCATTTAACGAAAAATTGAGCCACATACCAAATCCCAATTTGCCAGAAAATAGACCCACGTTTTACATTTCGTTTTCGCCGTCACAGTCCGTTAAATGGCATTAAATCAACTCCCTTTTTCCGACCGGCCCTCTCCCTTCAAATGTATCGATTTTTCCGAACACCCGACCACAATCCGATGGGATTCATTGGGGCGAGTATTGGGCATTGCACTGGTTGCGGTGGAAAAAACTAATTATCCGTGTAATTTCCAGGAGGATCCGCAACCACCACCGGAAAAGTGAGGCTGTAAAAACATCCAAATGCAGATAATTTGGGTGACGGTGTTTGGTTTTCTTCTGTGCGGATTTTTCTCGATCTCATTGTCCTCTGCCGGTTACATCGTTCAAACCCCTCCGATCGTTTGTATCGAGTTTCCCCATTAGTGCCCATTGACGTTCCCCAGCACCATTCACCACTCGATATAGGTACCAATATAGAACATCGGAACACATGGTGTCGCCATTTATCACTCATTAGTCGCCTGTTTGTGGACGGAAAGTGTCTTGTTTTGGGTGACTTTACATTTCGGCGTCCTCTCGAAGGTTGTCGTCGTCATGAGGCCAGTGCGTTTTAGATGGTATGGCTCCCCATCATGGTCCTCCAAGGGGGTTTATTAACATTTGGTCCACCAGATGAATCACGCTGGGTATGCTTTGGGGCTGGTGATTAGTGTTGTCAAAAGCAGCATGATGTCGGCGCTGTGTTTATGGCCACTACTTCATCAAGGATTGAGGAGATTACTGTGGCATACGGAAGCTTGGTAGAACCGGCAGAATAGCTATTTCAAGTTCATTAAATAATGAGCATCTCTAAAAGGTATCAGTTTACGACCGAGAAGGAGCGAAATGCAAGAGGTTTTCTCTATGTTTCCCGGGACTTAATGTTAATGCCTCTTGCATCATAACAACAGCTGCAAACAAAACTGGATCAGACAGATTATGCTTTCGCGGTGGTAACTCCCTCCTCATTGCGATCAGTCCTTGAACTACTGTTTTTCTTGGCCCGTTGCAGAGTACTGGAAAACCATTTAAACTATAGAATAAACTGCACTGAAGCCTCTATTTCGTGAATGCAATATGTGTTATTTAAATGGAGTTTAGGCTTTCAAAATTCGGTTCGTGTGATATTTCATAGATTAAAATCACAAAAAAAAAATAAATAAAAAAAAATGCGATAAACAATGTCAGCTATAGGATTCCAATGATTAACTTCTTCAGCGTTGGTTTGATTTGATGATGATCATCATTAGAAGTTCATTTCATTGCTCTAGTTTAGGTAATATCAAAATTTGCGTCAGTAGAAAACAAAATTAATGCGCACAGCACTTTAGCACAATACATGCTTCCACTACGAATCACATTTTCCAATTACTAACTTTCCATGCTGCGAGAACAATGACGTTCAGAGGAAAGAGTCATCAGCATCATCATTAAACCCAAAGAATGAATGAATGAATCGCTCGACAGACATACGGCAGCAGAAGCAGTCAGTGGCCCGTAACGTCGTGACGGGTGATGTGTGGCTGTCAGTCACTCGACCTGCAGCTAGATACCTATGTGTATTCTACATGTTTACCCCCAAGCTATGATGCAACTGCAGCGTAGTTGCACATAGAACACGCGCAACGACAACGACCACAATAGATCATTGCACAGTGGTCCAGGAATCAGTTTTACGCGGAAAGATGCATTTTGAGCTTTAGAATGAAACATTAGACAAAAACGGTCTTCTACAAAGTTGTTTGTATTAGTTAAGCCCTTTGTTTGGTGTTATTGAAAATCAGGGTGGACCACATTTTCATAGAAATTGTGTAACTAACTTTCTTATTTGTAGAAATTATATTATACATGCTTCAGCAAAGTTGTAGACCATTCAATTTCAAGCAACTTTGCCAAAAAAAGTTTTTTTGTATCTCTTAAATTGACCGATTTAGAGCTTTTTTCCTGCAGTGACATAGGGTGGTCCGAACAAAACTGGTTTTCTGACTCTAGAGTTTTCAATTCAAATTTCTCATCAAAGTAGTCTAAGAAACACTTTTAGAGCTTTGAAAAATGCGTTTTTTGGTGAGTAAAGAAACTCGCTATCTCTTTCCGTTTAGGAGTTATTGTTGTTTTTCTCTCAAAAACATGCCTACTTTGATTGTGAATATCTCTGATTGGGGCAAACATAAAAAATATCTTTTGACGGCATTCAAAAGACAAAATAAAATTGTATATTATATCAAAAAATTACAGATGTGTTATTTTTGTAACTCTAATAAAATGCCTTGAAAAACAAAGGATTTTAAGCAGAAAAACTTTAATAACTTTTGAACTAAAATAGATATCATCAATATTTTTACATGAAAATTTGCGTTTTGTTAAGTTCTTGAAGTCGTTCATAGACCACTTTGACGAGAAATCCGAAATAAGAAAGATAGGGCTCTAAAACTATTTTGAAGATTTTCATAGTATGTATTTCTTTATTATTTTGCATTTTGAGCATGAAAATGAAATTTTAGACAAAAATGATCTTCTACAAAATTGTTTCTAAAAATGTAAGCTAACATACTGTGTCATTTAAACTAGGGTGGTCCACAATATCACACATATCATAAAATCAACTTTTTCATTTGCAAAAATACTGGTATATGCTCTTAGGCAAAGTGGTAGAACTTGAAATTTCGATTAACTTTGCCAAAAAAAGTTTTTCTGTAGCTCAAAATTTGACCAATCTAGAGCATTTTTTCCTAATCGTCGCAGGGTGGTCCAACAAAAATAAGTTTTTCAACTCTAGTTTTTTTAATATTATTTTCTCATCAAAGTCGTCTATGAACGACTTTTAGAACTTAATAAAACGCAAATTTTCATGCGAAAAGATTGATAATATCTATTTTAGTTCAAAAGTTATTAAAGTTTTTGTGATAAAAAATGTTTGACTTTCAAGACGTTTTATTAGAGTTACAAAAATAACACATCTGTAATTTTTTGATATGATATACAATTTTATTTTGTCTTTTGAATTCCGTCAAAAGATATTTTTTATGTTTGCCCCAATCAAAGATATTCACAATCAAAGTAGGCATGTTTTTGAGAGAAAAACAACAATAACTCCTAAACGGAAAGAGATAGCGAGTTTCTTCACTCACCAAATTACGCATTTTTTAGAGCTCTAAAAGTGTTTCTTAGACTACTTTGATGAGAAATTTGATTTGAAAACTCTAGTGCCAGAAAACCAGTTTTGTTCGGACCACCCTATGTCACCGTATGAAAAAAGCTCTAAATCGGTCCATTTAAGAGATACAAAAAAACTTTTTTTGGCAAAGTTGCCTGAAATTGAATGATCTACAACTTTGCTGAAGCATGTATAATAAAATTTGTACAAATAATAAAGTTAGTTTCACAATTTCTATGAAAATGTGGTCCACCCTAATTTTCAATAAAACCAAACAAAGGGCTCAACTAATACAAACAACTTTGTAGAAGACCGTTTTTGTCTAATGTTTCATTCTAAAGCTCAAAATGCATCTTTCCGCGTAAAACTGATTCCTGGACCATAGTGCATTGGCTAGATTAGTGCAGCAGCGGCGGGGGAGCAATAAAATAATGGATGATAATTGACGATAAGTTGCATCTCAGGCGGTTGGCGTTGGGTTGTTGTTGGATGCCGGTAATATGAATTATCAGGAACTACGGACAGAGATGTCTGTGTGGATCGTTCGCGTCGTCAACGCCGTTTTGGATTTGATGGTTAGAGATTTTGCAAAACTCTGGAAGGTGGAATTTGAACTCGTTAAACAGCAGGAACAGCCTGAAATTGTGTGAATATTCAATACTCCAAACTTATTAATAAATGTCGATCTTTCTTCCTCTTGGCATTACGTCCTCATTGGGACGATGCCTGCTTCTCAGCTAAGTGTTCTTATGAGCACTTACACAGTTATTAACTAAGAGCTTTGTTTGCCAAAGTTGCCATTTTCGCATTCGCGTATCGTGCTACAGGTACGATTACACTCTATGCCCAGGGAAGTCAAGGAAATTTCAATTATGAAAAGATCCTAGAAAGCCTAAATGTCCATCCCTAAAGGAGTAAATCTCGGCTTCTCTGTTGACCGAGAAATGTCGAGAGTATGTATCTCATTAGCAAAGATCTTATCTCGTGATGTCAACGGAAACGACAACACTGCCGTGCCGAGCTACCGGGGCTGGATTGATTGATGACGACTGTTCGACGTGAGATGGTGCTAGTGAGATGTGTGTAGATGTGTTCAGGGTGGGTGTACCAATCATGGATGTAATAGGTCAACAGTATGGATAAAAAGTCATATTTTAACCTGGTTTATCAAACGTAAGCATGACTTGCTGCTGTTAATAACTAGTTTGAAGCCTTGCGAAACAGTTGGATTAAACAATTTGAATACAAAATTCTGCAAATTGGTTTTGGAAAGCGTTGTCTTTATACCAATTATGACAATAGTGTTCCTATTATTCGCCGTAAAGCTGCACCAATCATGGACTACATTATGTTTGCACGAAATAAACTCAAATGTCATCCAGAGCGAATGATAATCCCAAGACAATCCCTTTCTAATATTAAATAAGCAGCTGCCGCTTACGAGCGTTCATGAACGTATAACTGAAAAATTTTAGTAATTGAACACAAAACTTGAAGATAATGACTAACCAAACCGTCCCATCATAAGAGTCACCTGTAAAACAGCTTTACATGTTTTATTCCACTGATCAAAAATTGTAAACAAACCGCCTCCATGTTATCGCCACTCTTTGTACCAGTTGTCGCCATAGTAGAAATACAGTAAACTCTCAATAACTGGATATTGAAGAAACCATCGATATGTCCTTCGAAGACTACCCTGGAATAATCCTTTTCGTCTGCCCAGCTATGAGAGCCGATGTCAGCTGATTCGTTTGGAGCCACTTTCATCCAGACGGGATACTGCTAAGGCTCTTCTGATCGCTGATGCACTGGGTAACCGGATTGACTGCCCATCTATATTGCAGCAGATAAACGTCAACGTTCAACCTCGGGCTTTGCGTAACAGTGCAATGCTGCGACTGCCCTATCGTAGCACAAACTACGCAATGCATGGAGCTATCAATGGACTCCAACGAACCTTCAATCGCGTTTCGTCACTCTTTGATTACCACTTGTCTCGCGAAGTACTCCGTAGTAGATTCTCAGAATATTTTAGAAGATAGTTGTTTTTAAATGTCTCTTTTTGCATTAATTTGTTTGTAAATTTTGTTCGCTTTTATTGTTTGATTAGTGTCGTTTCATGTACTTATATTTTTTTTATCATCATTTGGGCAACTCAGCCTGTTGATGAATACCAATAAACAAACAAACAAACTCGATACTCCCGAGTTACAGAACACAAAACCAGTGCAACCATTTGTTCTTCTACCCTAAACTGTAAAAAACTCGAGTTTCCGTTCGGCGAAGACAGACATAGCAACGGAAAAGATCAGTGAGAAAATAGAATTGCTTCTACATTAAATGTGCAGTGGGTAAGTAGCGGTAAAAATAGAATCATTACAGATAACATCGTTTTCAATGGAATCCGAATCATATAAATGCATCTGTTCTGCTAAGTCTTAGTAAATGGTCCGAAAATATGCTCCATGCCGAAATGAATCAAGGAAGTGCCATTTCTCCTATCTTTGAAAGGTGGACATTTATATTAGTATTTCATATTAAAAAATAGGTTAAAATGTTTTTTGTCTGTTCGGTCAACTTCACATTGGGCGAAGGAAATTAATTTTGTTGAGATATATTTACTGTACAGAAACTTGTTTTTTTATTTCTGTTATTTGAACAATAAATGAGTTAAACTAAAAATTCATTTCGTTAGAAAAATCGTGCTTCCCAATTAATAATATCCCTTTACTTGGTGCGTTACGAGATAAGATCTATCGAACCGAACCCCATTGTCATCTCTTCTTCATATCGTTCTGGTAATTTAAGGGTAGAGGTTTTTGAATTCTACATCAGCAACATAACATTATCTTGTGGATTGTTAAAAGACTTGAAGAACACCCTGTTTCAAACAATTTTGAGCCATTTTCAGCCATTTTAATACGTTTTAAGCCTTTTTAAGCCTTTTTAAACCTTTTTAAGAATTTATAAGCCGTTTTGAAACATTTTAAGTCATTTTAAGCCTTTTTCAACCTTTTTAAGTCTTTAAAAGACTTTTTAAGCTTATTTTTTTAAGCCGTGTTAAGCCTTTTTAAGCCGTTTTATCTATTTTAAGCCGTTTTAATCCTTTTTAAGCATTTTTGAGCCGTTTTAAGCCATCTAAAGCCATTTTAAGCCGCTTCAAGCCATTTCAAGCTGTTTTAAGCCGTTTTCAGCCTTTTTAAGCCGTTTTGAGCCATTTTAAGCCGTTTAAGCCGTTTTAAGCCGTTATAAGCTTTTTTTAAAGCCGTTTTAGACGTTTCAGATCGTTTCAAGCCATTTCAAGCTGTTTTAAGCCGTTTTGAGCCATTTTAAGCTGTTTTAAGCCGTTTTGAGCCATTTTTAGACGTTTCAAATCGTTTTTTAAGCCGTTTTGAGCCATTAAATCGTTTTAAGCCGTTTCAAGCAATGTTATGCATTATTGAGCCGTTTTAAACCATTTCGAGTCATTTTAAGCCGATTGCAGCCTTTTTAAGTTGTTTTAATCGTTTTCAGCCATATTAAGCCATTTTAAGCCGTTTTAAATCATGTCCAGCTGCTTTTAGCCGTTTCAAGCTGTTTTAAGCCTTTTTAAGCCATTTTATGCCGTTTTGAGCATTTTTATATCGTTTTAAGCCTTTTCAAGTTATTTTCAACCGTTTCAAGCCGTATTAAGCCATTTTAAGCCTTTTCGTGTCTTTTTAAGCCTTTTTGAGCTGTTTTAAGCAGTTTTAAGCTTTTTCAAGCCTTGTTGAGCCGTTTTATGCATTTTAAGCCGTTTATGTCTTTTCAAGCCATTTTTAGCCATTTTACGCCTTTTTAAGCTGTTTTTAGTCATTTTGAGCAATTTTAAGTCATTTCAAGCCGTTTAAGGTGAAGATGAATCGAAGCCAAAGTTCAAATTTTCAAGAGCACGGATCTGGAGAACCAAACATCCGTTTGAGCTGAAAACCTAATCGATTGGTCACCACCAGCTAGTGACCAATCGATTAGGTTTTCAGCTTAAATGGATGTTTGGTTCTCCAGATCCGTGCTCTTGAAAATTTGAGGCTTGGCTTCGATTCATCTTCACCTTAAAGCCGTATTGAGCCGCTTTGAGCCGTGTTGAGCCATTTTAAGTTGTTTCAAGCCTTTTTAAGTTTTTTAAACCGTTTTAAGCCATTTTCAGCCTTCTTAAGCTTTTTTGAACCGTTTTAAGCCGTCTAAAGCCGTTTTAAACCGTTCTTAGATGTTTTTAGCCGAGCTGATTTAAGCCTTTTTAAGCCGTTTAGAGCCATTTTAAATCGTTTTAAGCATTTTCAAATCTTTTTAAGTTGTTTTAAGGTGAAGATGAATCGAAGCCAAAGTTCAAATTTTCAAGAGCACGGATCAGGAGAACCAAACATCCGTTTAAACTGAAAACCTAATCGATTGGTCACTAGCTGGTGGTGACCAATCGATTAGGTTTTCAGCTCAGACGGATGTTTAGTTCTCCAGATCCGTGCTCTTGAAAATTTGAACTTTGGCTTCGATTCATCTTCACCTTAAACTTGAGCCTTTTTATGCCTTTTTAAGCCTTTTTGAGCATTCTTAAGCATTTTTGAGTCGTTTTAGGCCATTTTAAAACCATGCTTAAAACGGCTTAAAAGGACTGACAAATGCATAAATGCCTGTTTTAGGCCTTTTTAAGCCGTTTTTAGAAGTTTTTAGTCGATTTATGCCGTTTGAAGCCGTTTCAAGTTGTTTTACGCCTTTTTAAGCCATTTCAAGCCATTTTAAGCCTTTTAAAAGCCTTATTAAGTTGTTTTAACCGATTTCAGCCATTTTAAGCAATTTTAGGCTTTTTTAGGCCGTGTTAAGCCTTTTTGGGCCTTTTGAAGCCTTTTCAAGCCGTTTTATGCATTTTAAGTCATTTTAATCCATTTTTAGCCTTATTAAGCTGTTTTAAGCAATTTTAAGTCGTTTTAAGCCGCTTAAAGCCGTATTAAGCCGCTTTAAGCCGTTTTCAGTCGTTTTTATTCGTTTTATGCCGCTTAAGCCGTTTCAAGCTGTTTTATGTCTTTTCAAACCGTTTTATAAGCCTTTTTAAGCCTCTTCATGCCGTTTGTGGCCGTTTCTCGCCGTTATTAGCTGTTTTAAGCCTTTTTAAGCCGTTTCAATACGTTAAGCCGTTTGAAGCCGTTTTTATCCGCAACAGGCTGTTTCAAGCCTGTTAAAGCCGTTTTAAGCCTTTCAAGCCATTTTTAGCCGTTTGGAGCCATTTTAAGTAGTTTTATGCCGTTTTTAGCCGTTCTAAGTCGCTTTATGCCATTTTAAGCCGTTTCAGGCCTTTATTAGACTTTTTAACCCGTTCAAGCCGTTTTAAATCTTTTTAAGTCGTTTGAAGCAGTTATAAGCTGTTTCAAGCTATTTTAAGCCTTATTAAACCGTTTTTAGCCATTTGAAGCCGTTTTATGCCATTTGAAGCCGTTTCAAGCTGTTTTATGTCTTTTCAAGCCATTTCAAAACGTTTAAAGCCTTTTTAAGCCTTTTCAAGCCGTTTGAGGCCGTTTCTAACCGTTATTAGCTGTTTGAAGCCTTTTTAAGCCTTTTCAATACGTTAAGCCGTTAGAAGCCGTTTTTAGCCGTTATAACCTGTTTTAAGCCGTTTTAAGCCTTTTCAAGCTATATGAGACCGTTTCTAGCCGTTTTTAGCTGTTTTAAGCCTTTTTAAGCCGTTTCAATACGTTAAGCCGTTTTAAAACATTTCAAGCCATGATGAGCTGTTTTATGCCGTTTTAACACGTTTTTAGCTGATTTAAGCCCGTTATGAGCTGTTGAAAGCCGTTTCAACACGTTTCAAGCCTTTTAAAGCCGTGTTAAGCCGTTTTACACACTTAATTTAGAATGCCGAATCTCGGCTAATTTTAACCGAGATTCGCACAGCCGAGAAGTCGGCAAACAAATTTCCTGGAATCTCAGGAAATAAAAGTCGAGTATCAGTAAATCGTGCTTCGTTACTAAGCAACCGGATCATTTGTTAGATGAGTCTCGGTTAAAATTGGAAAACCGAGATTCGCACAGCCGAGCTTGCGAAAAAAAATCTAAGTGTGTAAGTCGTTTAAGCCGTTTTTAACCGTTTCAAGCTGTTTTAAGCCTTCTAAGCATTTTAAGCCTTTATAAGCCTTTTTAAGCCCTTGTAGTGTAAAGTTAGGTATCCCGATCCCGACGAATCATAAACGATTGAGATAAACCGAAAATGAAAATATATACGGAACGGAGAGAGCACCTATCCTCTCTTAAATTGGAGACACGAGAGAACGCGTTCGCTATTCGATCACTAAAAGCTTCCTGCGAAATGTACAGATTTTGCGTTCACTGAAACATTTCGCCTTGTGTATTACCAGTCAGTGAATGCTCTTCAACTCTCAAATACGAATGCCACTCGTGCGGAATCGGAATGTAAAGAATCATTCGCTACAACAATCGGATGCCTTCGGCACAAGGAGTCGGTAGTGAATCATTCTGTTGCCGTTTTTGTCTAACTTGTCGCTCGGCGAACAAAAAGAAAGCGCATTGGAAATTGAAATACTCAGCTTGGTCGGAGAAACGGCAATCTCGCTCTTGACCGCTTGTGGATGTGAGCGATAGAAATGCAATATTTGAGTGAATGTTATCCATATTAAGGCCATATTAAGCCTTTTCAAGCCGTTTTAAGCCATTTGAAGCTGTTTTAAGCCTTCTTAAGTAGTTTTAAGCTGTTTTTAGCCGTTTGAAGCCGTTTCTAGTTATTTAAAACGGTTCATTTTTAAGCCTTTTTAATCCACTTTATACCATTTTAAGCCGTTTAAGCCATATGAAGCCGTTTTAAGCCTTTTTAAGCCGCTTTAAGCTGTTTCAAGCCTATTTTAGCTATTTTGAACCATTTTAAGCCATCTGAAGCCATTTTAAGCCGTTTTTGAGCCATTTTTAGTCGCTTTTAACCAGTTTTTTGCCGATTGAAGCCCTTTAAAAACGTATAAAGCCGATTTACGCTGTTTTTAGCCATTTTAAGCCGTTTCAAGCCGTTTTAAGCCATTTTTGAGCCATTTGGAGTCGTTCTAAACCGTTTTATGTCGTTTAAAGCCCTTTCAATACGTTTTAAGCCGGTTTAAGCTGTTTTAAGCCAATTGAAGCCGTTTTAAGCTGTTTCAATCTATTTTGAGTAGTTTTAAGCCGTTTTAAGCTACATTTTAAAGTTATAAGCCATATTAAGAAGTTTTAAGCTGGTTGAAGCCGTTTGAAGTCATTTGAAGCTTAAAATCGCGTTAAAATCAGTTTGAAGGGATTTTAGGGTGTTGAATAACTTGGTCAATTTTTCAGTGAAATGTGTTGTATAAACAGTTTGAAAACTATTAAATAAGCTTCAAATCGGTTTGAATCGGTTTTCATGATGGTCAAATGAAGACAAATTTTCTAGTAAAATGAGGAAAAGTTTGGAGTGAAATACTTTTAATCAAAACTAGTTTTGATTTTAGACAAATTTAATGTTCTACAAAGTTTTCGTAAATTTATTTTGAAAATAATGGTGCTAAAAATTTCAAAACTGGTTAGGAAATAACAAAGTTATGGTGACTTCGTTGAAGGCCATTTTTTGTAGCTTGAAAATTCACCTACAAGACGCTTGCGCCTCCTCTAATTCTTAATATTTTTAGCTCAAACTTTGATGTTTCTCTTTTAATGTGTTTTAAAGCACACGAATTTTTAGTTTTGAGAATTTTAGAAAAATAATCCGCACCCTACTGCTCAATGATGAATAATCAATTGGTGAGCTCATTTCATGCTTGATTTTGAAACTTTGTGACACAACAGCCGTAGGAACGTTACCTCTATGTATTTTTAAACATACTATAACCGGTTCATCACTATAAGTGTTGCCTTGAATCCTATTTCATGCTTAAAATAATTCCATTTCTTCTCTTTTCAGTAGCGTAACCAGGATTTGGTTCTTATAAAAGGGAAGAATGCATTTCAAACATGCTATTTGAAAAGTTTTAAAATCAAATTGAAGATTTTAAGTATCATTGTCAGTCATTGAATCCCTTGCTAGTCCAGTCATATAGAGTGAATTTGAGTAGATTCAAGTGACAAAGTAATTTGATTGACGGTGACACCCGTCGAGTCTTTTTGGTCCCCTAAATCAGCATTGCAGAACTTAACTGCCAGTGAAATTATAATTACCCATGATATTTCTTGTTTACACTGATTGCTTGTTTGCTCGTTGATTATTTACTCCATGAACATTTCGAAAAATTCGTACACAACTTTTTCGAGGAAAACCTGCAGCTGTTACTCCAAACATTTCTTCGACAATATATTCGTAAATTTCTCTGAAGATTTCGCAAGAAATACCTTTAAAAACGCTTTTCACTCAATTCAAAAAAATATTCCACCATTGAATTTAAGAGATATCTAAGGCATTAGATTGTTTGTGTTCAAAAGTGTTTTATCTTGGTTTCGACGGAACCGCTGAAGAGAATAGTAATACGATTTTAAGAAGACTTTCAGGAGCAAACTATTCGTCGGAGAGTTCCTGGTGAAATTTCGACAGAATTTCTGTACAGTTGAACCTCCATGAGTTGATGCTCCATTACTCGATATCGACTCATGGAATCATACTAAAAATTAAATTTGATGGTTACAATGATGGTTCCCTCAAACAGCTTTCCATAGCTTTGCTGTTCCATGACTCGATATTTCTATCAGTCGATGGTCCCTTCAATATCGACTCATGGAGGGTTGACTGTAGTAACATCTACAAAAAAATTGCAAAACATCAGTTGCGAAATTTCTAACAGAGTGCATTCCGAAAAAATTGGTGAAATTTGGAAGATCTTTTTTTTTATGTTTTAGTAGAATTTCTTATGGCATCATTCTACCATGTTTTTGTTGAAATCTGAGAGGGCGAGAGTTATAACGATTGGATTGTAAATGGTTACAACTGCGTTGTAATCCAACAGTAGAGCTATGCTAAACAATTTCTGCTTGATTTATTGACATTATTTTCCAATCCTTAAAAATTGTGTCACCACCGGTATAAAAAAAAAGCCTTTTTTACAATTCGGCGCTCAAGTCTTTTACTGAACACGCCATTGCTTACAACTGCTTTTCTCGACTGATGGATTGGCAACGAAATACTAGCATACAAATTTTCCACTCGAGGTTTTCCGTGCGCATGTAGGAGATTTGGTTAAAGTGATTTATGATTATTTTTAACCAACAACCCGAACGAAAAAAAAAAAAAGAGGAACGAAGGTCAACCCGGATCGCCTCCGGAGGGAAGCATCGATTGCGACCGGAGACGAATGAACGGAAACGGATCGACGGCCCGACAAGCTTAAGCGATTGCTGGTCGGAAGCATTCCCGCTGAAAACACATCCGCTTCGATTTATAATCTAATCGCATCGATACATCACAACAAGGCAGCCAGTCGCTGTCTCGAGCCGGGGGTCGGATTTCTGCGGTAATATCTGCCACATTCTCAACTCCCTTGCGGTTTGGGTCTTTTCGACGTCGGATTCTCTATTCCACTGCGGGTTTTCGTTTGATCCGTAGTTCGCAAGTTCTCGATTTATAGCTCAATGCGTTCATACTTCATTCTCCGTCGGATTGTACGGATTTCCCCCCGTTAGATATGTGCATGAAGAAAAGCGATATAGAATCACGCGCCCGAAACACGATTCAATATTGGCTGAATTGATTACAAAGCTCTCCGGACTCTCGTTTTGTCGTTTTTTGATTGTCTATTTCCTCCGTCAGCCAGAATTGAATCCGTGTAACGTGTAATAGCCGTCGAAGAGGCCCATTTTCCGTTTTTGCTTGACAAATTCCCACGAATGTTGTCTGTCGTAAAAATGAGCTCAGATTTCATCCCCGCCATCATCCCTTTCCATCTGGGCCACGCCGCGGAAACGATTGTTTATAAAAATCAACATTCCTTTGCGTGCTTGCAATGAACCCTTCGTTCCGAAATCAATCTATACAAGATCCCCTGTATATCAGAGGGGGCCCAGATAGCCGTAGCGGTAAACGCACAGCTTTTCAGCAAGACCAAACTGATGGTCGAATCCCACCGGTCAAGGAAATTTTCTCGACTTCCCAGGGCATAGAGTATCTGCCCCACTTGTAAATTTGTCGATTTGGAAAGAATTCTCTAAGTTATTAACTATGAAGTGCTCATAGGAACATCAAGCAGAGAAGCAGCCTCTGTCCCAGCTGTGACGTAACGCCAGAGAGAAGAAGAATAACAGAAGGAAGCAATCCCTCGGCGTGGTCGGGATTTGGGAGGCGGAGCGGCAAATCAAACAGACGAACCTTGAACTTCCGTTTTTCCACCTCCTCGCTCGTCAATCTCTGAGTCAGCCAGCAACGAACAACATGTCAGAGCCAGTCAGAGCCGGGGTCTTCGAAAGGTAGGCGTTCATATGCATCATCGGCACATCACAACATGCACGGGGCGGCCGTCTGTCGATTTGGGTTATTCAGTTTAGCAGCGTAGCCCAGCCAGAGTTTTCCTCCCACTCGATGGAGGTGCCTGGTAGATAGATGCCGGTCGATATTTTGCAAAGAATATGCGTACGAAACAAGGCGTTGTTATTTTCCCTAATCCGATTGGTGATTTTTTCGCTGCTATATACTATGGGATCCAATTGGAGATGGTGACTAATTTATAAGTAGGATTCTCGCATTGAAATAATATGAGCATGATTTTTGAAAATATTGCAATATGGTAATAACAACTCCCGAAAATCTAGATCGAGCTTATCTAGATCGGCAAAATCTAGAGAATCGAGCTTATGACTTCCAAATCGCCTGACAGTTTTGTTGCTAACTACGCCACAAGAGCACCCATAAACGCAGAATTCGATTTTTACTCAATCACGTTGTGCTTTTTGGCAAAAGGCATCTTTTTCGGAAGAATTACTATTGAAAATTGTGTGCTCCAACAACAACTTGAGACTTATAGGCTGTAACTCGATTGAGATTTGAAAGAAAAAGTAATTAGAATTTCACGTATAATCCATATATGTTTACAACTGTACTTGCTCGTTTAGAACATTGCACAGTGGTCCAGGAATCAGTTTTACGCGGAAAGATGCATTTTGAGCTTTAGAATGAAACATTAGACAAAAACGGTCTTCTACAAAGTTGTTTGTATTAGTTAAGCCCTTTGTTTGATGTTATTGAAAATTAGGGTGGACCACATTTTCATAGAAGTTGTGTAACTAACTTTCTTATTTGTAGAAATTATATTGTACATGCTTCAGCAAAGTTGTAGACCATTCAATTTCAAGCAACTTTGCCAAAAAAAGTTTTTTTGTATCTCTTAAATTGACCGATTTAGAGCTTTTTTCCTACGGTGACATAGGGTGGTCCGAACGAAAATGGTTTTCTGGCTCTAGAGTTTTCAATTCAAATTTCTCATCAAAGTAGTCTATGAAACACTTTTAGAGCTTTGAAAAATGCGTAATTTGGTGAGTGAAGAAACTCGCTATCTCCTTCCGTTTAGGAGTTATTGTTGTTTTTCTCTCAAAAACATGCCTACTTTGATTGTGAATATCTCTGATTGGGGCAAACATAAAAAATACCTTTTGACGGCATTCAAAAAACAAAATAAAATTGTATATTATATCAAAAAATTACAGATGTGTTATTTTTGTAACTCTAATAAAATGCCTTGAAGAACAAAGGATTTTAAGCAGAAAAACTTTAATAACTTTTGAACTAAAATAGATATCATCAATATTTTTGCATGAAAATTTGCGTTTTGTTAAGTTCTTAAAGTCGTTCATAGATCGCTTTGACGAGAAATCCGAAATAAGAAAGATAGGGCTCTAAAACTATTTTGAAGATTTTCATAGTATGTATTTCTTATTATATTGTATTTTGGGCATGAAAATGAAATTTAAGACAAAAATGATCTTCTACAAAATTGTTTCTAAAAATGTAAGCTTACATACTGTGTCATTTGAAACTAGGGTGGTCCACAATATCACACATATCTAATAATCAACTTTTTTATTTGCAAAAATACTGGTATATGCTCTTTGGCAAAGCGGTAGAACTTGAAATTTTGATCAACTTTGCCAAAAAAAGTTTTTCTGTAGCTCAAAATTTGACCAATCTAGAGCATTTTTTCCTAATCATCGCAGGGTGGTCCAACAAAAATAAGTTTTTCAACTCTAGTTTTTTTAATATTATTTTCTCGTCAGAGCCGTCTATGAACGACTTTTAGAACTTAACAAAACGCAAATTTTCATGCAAAAAGATTGTTGATATCTATTTTAGTTCAGAAGTTATTAAAGTTTTTGTGATAAAAAATATTTGACTTTCAAGACGTTTTACTAGAGTTACAAAAATAACACATCTGTAATTTTTTGACATTATATACAATTTTATTTTGTCTTTTGAATGCCGTCAAAAGATATTTTCTATGTTTGCCTCAATCAGAGATATTCACAATCAAAGTAGGCATGTTTTTGAGAGAAAAACAACAAGAACTCCTAAACGGAAGGAGATAGCGAGTTTCTTCACTCACCAAATTACGCATTTTTCAAAGCTCTAAAAGTGTTTCATAGACTACTTTGATGAGAAATTTAAATTGAAAACTCTAGAGCCAGAAAACCAGTTTTGTTCGGACCACCCTATGTCACCGTAGGAAAAAAGCTCTAAATCGGTCAATTTAAGAGATACAAAAAAAACTTTTTTAGCAAAGTTGCATGAAATTGAATGGTCTACAACTTTGCTAAAGCATGTATAATATAATTTCTACAAATAAGAAAGTTAGTTACACAATTTCTATGAAAATGTGGTCCACTCTAATTTTCAATAAAACCAAACAAAGGGCTCAACTAATACAAACAACTTTGTAGAAGACCGTTTTTGTCTAATGTTTCATTCTAAAGCTCAAAATGCATCTTTCCGCGTAAAACTGATTCCTGGACCATAATGCATTGAGAGTATTATTCAGGGGCCCAGAAAGTCGTTGCGCTAAACGCAACAAGATTAAACTGGGAAGGCTTGACAAAAACTCCTCTGCGATGCTAAAATGAGACGATTTTGACGTTTTTCTGAGGAGTAAAATTGAATCTTAATTTTTCAACGCTGATCCTCAAACCATTCGAGTGAGAGTGCAAAATTTTTTTTATAGAGTTTTGCTCTGTTGGGTTTTGCGCTGCATCTTCCTCGCTCATTGTTCGTTGCCTCTCAACTTAGTATTTTTCCGCTCTCCCGCAAAGAGGCAAAGATAGCACGCAGCTCTAGAGTATGTTACCGAACTCTGATGTTGTTGACGAGTATTATCAAGCCTGGTCATGGGTTTGATTCTCATCAGTTGAGATCCTTCTTGCAATGGGAATGACTTCCCAAGACATAAAGTATCTTCGTGCTTTCCACATCATATACAGTGACCCCACGCAGTTGAATCATCCACAATTTATGAATCAGCTGACTTCAAAAGACAAAATTATTATCAAACTTGTCACAAAACTATGTGTAAAAATGTAACTATGAAACTATGTGTAAAAATAATTCTGTGATGTTTTGTGACAAGTTTGATAATAATTTTGTCTTTTGAAATCAGCTGATTCATAAATTGTGGGTGATTCAACTGCGTGGGGTCACTGTACGAATGCAAGGATGATCAATTGGCGAAGAAAGCTCTTATAAGTTTATAACTGATAAAGTGCTCATGAGAACACAAGCTGAGAAGCAGGCTTTGTCTCATTTGGGACGTAACGCCAAAAAAGAAGAAGAAGATGCTTAATTATACATTGCTGTGTCGTCAAATTTGGGACACAGTTCCCCAAGCAACCAAAAGTTCGGATTTTACTCAAGCAATGAACTCAAAAGATCACTTCTAGTAGATTTTGAGTTTCAATGTCCCTGAATTTGATAACATAACGGAAACTAACGGAACTTGAGGCTTCGAAGTGGTAGGATATGCAGATGACGTGGTCATTATTGTACGAGGCAAATTTGAAGACGTTATATTCGAAAGGATGCAGCTAGCTCTTGATCATACCTTTTCCTGGTGTCAACGAGAGCAACTAGGAATAAATCCTTCCAAAACCACCATCGTACCTTTCACAAAACGTAGGAAGGTACAATTGAGAACCCTTCTCCTAAACGAAACACAATTGACTTGCTCAAAGGAAGCCAAATATCTTGGTGTCATACTTGACTCCAAGCTAAATTGGAATTCACATCTTCAAACAGTGGTGCAAAAAGGCCTCAATTCACTCTGGGTATGCTCCAGAGCACTTGGTAAGAAATGGGGCCTGAAACCAAGTATGATTATGTGGATCTATAAAACCATTGTTCGTCCTAGAACAACTTATGCTTCTTTTATCTGGTGGCCTAAAACAAAAGAGGCTACGGCAAGGGCAAAGTTAAACAAAATCCAACGTATTGCCTGTATAGCAATTACTGGTGCAGCACGCAGTACACCCACCTCTGCCTTAGACACGATGCTTAATCTGCCCCGGCTGGATCAATTCATAAAGCTGAACGCTGAGAAAAGTGCGTTGAGGCTGAAACGAACAAAAACCCTACTATCAGGTGATCTTACGGGTCACCTCAGTATATTAAATGAATTTTCTATAAATCCAATTGTAGAAAAGTGTAGTGACAGGATGGAAATGGTAGTCAACTATGACATACCCTATAAGGTGATCATGTCTTCTCGTCAAGAATGGGAAGAAGGTGGACCCAACTTCCCTCCAGGGTCTATTAAATTCTACACAGATGGTTCCAAAATGAATAACCACGGACCTCGAACAAAAACCTCAATTCACTTAGGACAGTGGTCTACAGTATTTCAGGCAGAAATATATGCTATCTTAGAATGTGCGTTACTATGCCTGAAGAGGAAATACAGACACGCAAGTACAGTCGACTCTCCACAACTCGATGTTCTATAACTCGATATACTCTATAACTCGATGGATTTTTCGGTCCCTTCAAATTCCCATACATCGTGCTCTCCATAAGTCGATATTTCTATAACTCGATATCTCCATTAGTCGATGTCACGTGCGAGGAAAATTTCCCTCCATAACTCGATATCCATTTTGAAATCCTTCTTATACGGTGAAACTTGGACTAATTCTTGTTTGAAAATGAATAAAGTCTTTAACCAGTTAAGTAAGAGTAAAAAAACAAAAAAATATAAATTTTGATTTTCAGTTAAAATATGTGATTTTTCTACCATTTGGAAAAAAGTTTTCAAATATAATTTTTCAAATTGCTATCAACAAAAAAATATTGCTTTCTTACAAAAGTGACCATAAAAGTATTGGAAACACATAAATTTAATACTTTCATTTTTGGATTTTTTTCCTCGGTATGTTCTATAACTCGATAATTCTATAAGTCGATGGTCCCTTGAATATCGAGTTATGGAGAGTCGACTGTATATGTGTTCTCTCCGACAGCCAAGCGGCTCTTCAGGCGCTTAACACTTACACGTGTAACTCAAAACTAGTGTGGGAATGCATTCTAGCTTTGAAAAAAACTAGCTCTCTGCAATCGAGTTAACCTATATTGGATCCCAGGGCATGCGGGTCTAGAGGGAAACGAAATTGCTGATGAGCTGGCCAGAAACGGATCTGCTAATAGGTTCACTGGCCCCGAGCCATTCTTCGGAATATCAGACAGTTTCTTAAAAATGGAACTGAACAACTGGCTGGTTAGCCAGACCTCATCAAACTGGGATGCATCTCCTAATACGAGTCAGTCAAAAAGGCTTGTAAATATAAACCCAAAGAAAACCCAACAACTATTAGGTCTCAGCAAAAGTGATCTCAGTATATACACTGGTCTAGTAACAGGACACTGCCCCAGCAGATACCATTTACAAAAGATCGGTGTTGTTCAAAACTCCAACTGTCGCTTCTGTGACGATGAGCGAGAAACATCAGAACACCTCATCTGCTATTGCAGTGCACAAATCCATCGTAGGTCCAGGATATTTGGTAAGCCCTTCTTAGAGCCTGCCAATATAAGGATCGCAACCCCCAGCAATGTTATAGGCTTTATTAAGGTAATTGCACCAGACTGGGGGAATCCTCACACTGCAGCTTAGGACCATCATTTCTCAATAATAAGGTGTTCATGAGCTCAGAAGTACATAGATCATTTAGTGACATACATGTCACTGGATGATGTATGTACTATACATACAGTAAAAGGGGATATCACAATAGTTCAAGCTAATTGGACGCAGTGATTCAACACCCGACAAAAAAAACGGAACTTGATTCTCAAAAAGTAACTCATACGCTTATCAACAACTTGAAAGTTCAGAACAAGTTCTAGTCGTACTTTTGACGTTAACTACGTCTTACGGCAATATACTGGGTGTCAATTGAAAATCTAAAATTTTGCGACCGTCACGAAATTATGTAAGATTTTGAACGCTATTAACTCAGTCATTTATCGATAGATTTTCAATATTTTCCCACCAATCGGTCGGAGATGTATACAACAATTTCATCGAATGGAGAAAACTATTGATTATTTACAATAAACTATTGAAAATTGGGAAAATGTCGACCCCTTTCTTACGCAACCAATCACGTGCAAGCAGTTTTCCACGCTTCTTTTGCGTTCCGCTTTGCACTATAAAAGCAGACCGATTCCTGCTTCTTCGCTCATTCTTCTTTTTGCCGTCAGACTGTGAACATGGTCGGCGAGCAAGTCTCGAGTGCCTTTCGCATTCTCAGCTCAGTTTCCAATGGAACGCGAATGGAACAACAACACGCCGCCGCGACTGAAGCCGCTTGTTGAAGCGCCCATCGTCATCGCCACCGAGGAGGATTTCTACCAGTGCGCCGTCAGCTCCTCGCTACCAGAGGCAAGCAGTTGATCATAAAGCGGCGGTAAAAATACCAGCGTCCGGATTGTGAAATCGCTCAAGATTTCCCAATGGACTCGCGCTTCCAGAATTGGCGCTGCAAGAATCGGGGCGCAAAGGTAAGTTTGTACGAGGTGGCTGAAAAAATCGACCAAAGCCGCCAAAATGTGTACGTGTTACGCAAATTCAATCGGCCCTTTTCAGAACCAACAAATGTGTTTGAAAGAGTTGATTGTGTAATATTCCTTAATTTGTTCGAGATGGCTGAAGAAAATCGACCAAAGCCGCCAAAATGTGTCCATGTTACGCAAATTCAACAATTCAATCGGCCCTTTCCAGAGCCAACAAATGTGTTTTAAAAAATTATTTGTGTAATATTCCCTAATGTGTTTACCACATACTTGCTATTATCTGTTAATTCATCTCATAGCATCATACAATAATTGATTTATTACGAATAATTGAAAATACGGCAATTTGAGGATGTTTCCGAGGACGCTGCTGCAGTGCCGTCGGGATGCAATAACAACATAATGCTCATCTTGTACATCCCTTCCAAAACATCAGTTTCATATAGCCTATTTCCTAGATAAGAAAACGAAGAATTTGAAAGGAGGAGCATCATCTGCTATTCTAAGGGTATAAAGCATCCCTCCTTCGTTGAATTCGGTTTCATTCTGTTTTCGCTTTCGAGCTGGTAAGAGCTCCTCCAAACCTGCTCAGCTCCTCGCTACCAGAGGCAAGCTGTTGATCACCAAGCGGCGGCAAGTTTGTACGAGATGGCTTAAGAAAATCGACCAAAGCCGCTTGTTGAAGCGCACATCGTCATCCGCACCGCAAATCTCATCGGGCGAAGAGGACGCTACCAGTGCGCCGTCAAAATGTGTCCGTGTTACGCAAATTCAACAATTCAATCGGCTCTTTCCAGAGCCAACAAATGTGTTTTAAAGAGTTGATTGTGTAATATTCCCTAATGTGTTTACCACAGACTTGCTATAATTTCTCAATTCATCTCATAGCAGCATACAATAATTAATTTATTATGAATAATTGACAATACGACAATTTGAGGATGTTTCCGAGGACGCTGCTGCTGTGTCGTTGGAATGCAATATATTGACGTTAACTACGTCTTACGGCAATATACTGGGTGTCAATTGAAAATCTATAATGTTGCGACCGTTACGATATTATGTTAGAGTTTGAACTAAAGGAAGGCTGCAACTATGACAATCGACTAAAATTCAAATGCAGAAAATCACTTGGCGTAGTTAACGTCATGCGGTCGTGTCTTGTACACAACCCCCCCTGTTTTTTCCCTACTTTCTAGTAAATATCATTATGTTTAAGCAACTTTTAATATGTGAATCGAAGTGCGGTTAACTATTTAAGAAGTAAGCTGCTCAAGTCAATACATGCCCTTTTATCTGAACTGATGGTTGCTTGGGCTTAGATTTACACACGATTTTACTAAAGTAAGACTGTAACGAACCGAACCCGGGAAATTCAAAGTCATGAAATATTTCAAATAGCCTTATTATTGTACTCAAAATTAAAGTTAGTTTAACTTACAGTTAAATAACTAGGATGCTACAGTATCTGCACCAGGCTATAGCGAAGGAGAAATGAACAATAGGTAGTGAAATTTACATAACTCTCTATCAAGTAAGAATCGGAAAGTTACAGGAAGCAAATTAAATCTTGTAAGTTAAGTGATGTATGGATAATGAATTATAATTAAATACAATTATTGACAGGTTTTGGGGCCCAGCAAGACCAAGCTGAGGGTCGTGGGTTTGAATCCCACCGTTCGAGGATCTTTTCGGGTTGGAAATTTTCTCGACTTCCCAGGGCATAAAGTATCATCGTACCTGCCACACGATATACGCATGCAAAAATGGTCATTGGCATAGTAAGCTCTCAGTTAATAACTGTGGAAGTGCTCATAAGAACACTAACCTGAGAAGTAGGCTCTGTCCCAGTGCCCAGACAACCACAAGTCGCATAACAGTTTACGAACAAAGTCGTTTACTCATACAAATTGCATCACATCCGCACTAAATGGTGGTTGAAATCGTTTCATCGATGAGTTTCCTCGCATAAAACGCTATTTTACGAGTTCATATGTACATTTCGTTTCGTTGCGTATACTCGTTCAAAGTAATTCGGATCAATCCGTAGCAGCTGTCAAATAAATTTTGTTATCATGAATTAAGTCGCATAAGAGTATAGATTAGTTTGCAATAAAATCTACACACTCGCATTGAATGCTATGTTTCATCATATAAAATATGCACGCATATCGCCTCCACTTTTGTACGTATAAGGCCTTTTCACGACATCTTATACGTGAAACATTGTACATATAAGCATCGCATAACGTAAAAGATGATTTAATTACACGTGCATTCTGGTTGTCTGGGTGAGGACGTAACGCCAGAAAGAAGAAGAAGAAGTATTGACAGGTTTGAGCCGATCTACAAAGGCTGCTCCAGAAAATTTGTTTATCTTCATAACAAACTCCGCCTATGTTGTGGCGGAATTTTATCTGAAACTGGCAACATTTACTGGTAGAAATAGAAGAAGTGAAAAGTGAACTCAAAGTGTTGGGGGTCGCATTTTGGGCCGTTTTAGTGTGTACCAAAATGTATATATAATATTAAATTATAAAATAGTAGAACATAAATAATTGAGTTACAGCATTGAAGCTGCTACCACGAAAGCTGCTTTCAATAATTGGTTTATTGCGCCAACGATGACGATCCCCAACACTTACTATTCCATTTTTGATTAAACCTTTTTGTCTGCCATGAGGTTCGCAACATGATTTTCTGACTGTGTCAATTTAACAATTTCCTGAACATTCACCACCTTCTTGATGATTTCCCTTTGCCCAACCTATTTCAATAGGGCAAAAATATGAAGAAATAGAGATACTCTGAGAGCTCAAGAAGAATATCTCTTGTGATTCCACCACAGACTTTTCAGGTATGCAAGCATGTGCTTTTAAGAGACTCCTCTTAGAATTCACACGGAGAATTCTTCATGAATTATTTTCGTACTTATTCAGTGCTTTTTCAAACAGCTCCCCAACAAGTTTTCTCTGAGTTACTCCTGGGATTGGCACGGAAAATCAAACCTGGGAGATAGTTATTATTCAACAAATTGTTCCTGAAATTTCTTAAGACTTTCAGAATTTACCGGAAAATTTATCTGAGAATCACATTGCTTATAAAAATTCCAACAGAGCGTGCTCTGGAATTTTTTTAATTTTCCAGGAAAGTCTTCTTCGTACTTATCGCATATAATTTCCAACTTTTCATTTAAATTGTCATCCTGTAATTCATCAACAATGAGTTTAAAATTTGTTGGAATTACTAAGGATTACTTCAAGAAATAAACCAAGGAATTCTAGGAGTCTCGCCAAGATCACTTTCATGATCACTAAGCAAACATTCTTTCCAAAATTCTTCATATAGATCACCAACCAGTTTTTCCAACATTCCTCTGTGGTTCTTCCTGAAGTTTCTCTCCGATTCCTTCAAAAAGCCTTTCAAAAAAACTTCTCGGAAATTCTTCAAGCATTTTTTTTTCATGTTTTTAACAGACTTGCTAAAGGATTTTGCCATTTATTATTGAAATTCTCAAAAAATCTCCAGAAATTCCGTCAGATATTCTTTTAGGATCTTGAAATAACTCCATATTTATTTCAAATGTCGATCCCGGGATTCTTCCATAAAGAGCATCTTGAAATCTATGGACTTCCCAATTTTTCGTTTAAAAACTACTTCAAGAAAACCTTAATACATTTTTAAGGGATTTCTTAACAAATTACTCTGCGTATCACTCCATATTATAGGACGACTTCCTTCTGAAGGGTAGTAAAGCCGTTGGTGCCGAGGTAAACTAGCCCAGGGCTAAAAATCTCGTTAATAAAGATAGAAGAAAAAAAGTGTCTAAACCAGAACAAGATTTCATCATAAATATGTTCATCAGCCCGAATGCTAGAACTGCAAAGTTTCTAAATTGAACGCTCTTCCTTATAATACATTTCATGCAGTTTTAAACAGCGAAACAAAATACTCGAAAAATCATCTGAATAAACAATGTTACTAACAATGAACCTCACTTTGAATTCGATTTATCAATCAGCTTAAGATTTATAGTATCAAATGAAAATTTAAGTACTTAGCAAGATCCTTCTATGTACACGACAAAATTCCGTAGAAAAAACGGATCCGATTATCTTATTATCAACAGTAATAAAGACTGACAATGAAGAGCACCGCTTTAATGACCCTGAGTACAAGGTACACAAACCCACCCCAAAACGGAATCGATAAAAAAGCGACTCCGATGAAAGCGTGATCATCGTCATCATCATCGACAATCGAAAGGTTACAACTAACGATTCGCAAAATTATTGACACAATAATTGCGTCAATTTGTCACTGAACATAGAGAACGGATGAAGTGGTAGTGAGCTTGAGCGTGATATACTGTGCTGATAGCTTCTAAGTATCCACAAACGGCACCATGAATATTGTATGGGAAATTATACTTTGAAGCATTTTCTGAGTAGTTCACTGTTGACTTGCTAATCGATTTTTTAAGCGGCCTTTATTCTCACAATGATTATGATTTTTCTGTTGATAAAGAAAATTGTCTGCTTTGCCATTTATTCCATGCGAAATTATTGGCATTAAAGTCACCAATGATAAAAATGTTTGACTTATTGCGAGTAAATTTCCACAAATTAACTTGTTACCCAGTGCATTGAAAAGGCAAACAGGCAGCAAAGAAAGTATATTTACCAAGCTGTGTTTCAACAGAAACACCCAAAATTTTGATTTCAAATTACGAAAAAAGTTGATGTTTTACACGCCTATGAATACTGAAAGCGACTCCACCACATGTTCCATCAAGTCAATCATTACTATAGCATAGCATAGCATAGCATAGCATAGACTGACTGACATGTCAATGGTTGCTACTCCGTGATTGATCAGAACTGGTAATAATTGCACTGCGATCCAAATGAATAAGGGATGGGAGTTTCCGCTTACTCTCGGAGTGCAATTTTAGCAGATCTAATATTATTGATCAATAACGGCGCCGGCCAAGTCCTTACAGTCAGTTGGGATAGGGAAGGAATGTTAGGGTGTAATGATTGTTGCATCTAGAGACCGAGAATACCTCTGCATCTCCACAATCACCACGGGAAGGGTGTTTATTAGTGGAGAAGGAAAAGATCTGGGAGTCACCTTTGGTCGGTGATGCGATCCATGGATAAGGAGGAAAAATACGATTTATACTTTAAGCTAGTTTTTAGTTGTGTCTCAAATAGTTTTTGATAGAAGATTCAAAATAAACGTCAACATCTATTATGTCGAACCATTCAAAATAAGTTTTTATTAATGGCGAAAAGAGAAAAATATATGCGTTTATTTTAAATTATATGAAACAGGAATAATGCCGACACTTGTAGTGACGAACCATACATAGTTTGTTTGAAAATTAAATAAAAGTATAATTGAACATTTATGCCTCAAGAAAAAAAGTTTTTGATAGAAGTTTTAAAATAAACGTCGACATTCATAATGTCGAACAATTCAAAAAATATTTTAAGTAATATCAAAAATTTTATTTGTTTATAAGAATTAAATAAAACAGGCATAATGCCGACACTTGTAGTGACGAACCAAACAAAGTTTGATTGAATATTACAAAAAAAGTAACGCTTTCATGAAAAAATGTGTTATCAAAAGCATGAAACGAGCTCACCAGTTGGTAATCCATCCTCGATTGAACACGAATATTTTTTCGCACTCACACAGCGCGGACAGCAAAACTTCTCGGCGCCCCGAAAACAAACCGTCTTGCTTGGGCTTCCCAAAACACTGCCCAGCACAACACGCGAAACAAAAAACCAAACTCCCGGCATCCCGAAAACGAAGCGTCTTGTTTGGGCTTTACAAAACACTGCTCAGCAAAACCCGCGAAACGAAAACCAAACTCCCGGCCTCCCGAAAACGAAGCGTCTTGTTTGGGCTTTACAAAACACTGCCCAGCAAAACCCGCGAAACGAAAACCAAACTCCCGGCGTCCCGAAAACGAAGCGTCTTGTTTGGGCTTTACAAAACACTGCCCAGCAAAACCCGCGAAACGAAAACCAAACTCCCGGCATCCCGAAAACGAAGCGTCTTGTTTGGGCTTTACAAAACACTGCCCAGCAAAACACGCGAAACGAAAACCAAACTCCCGGCGTCCCGAAAACGAAGCGTCTTGTTTGGGCTTTACAAAACACTGCCCAGCAAAACCCGCGAAACGAAAACCAAACTCCCGGCGTCCCGAAAACGAAGCGTCTTGTTTGGGCTTTACAAAACACTGCCCAGCAAAACCCGCGAAACGAAAACCAAACTCCCGGCGTCCCGAAAACGAAGCGTCTTGTTTGGGCTTTACAAAACACTGCCCAGCAAAACACGCGAAACGAAAACCAAACTCCCGGCCTCCCGAAAACGAAGCGTCTTGTTTGGGCTTTACAAAACACTCACATGTTCCATCAAGTCAATCATTACTATAAACAAAAAAGTTTGGATCTCTTCTGAGTTTGGATCCAAGTCTCAAATAAGTTTCAGTAATAACTGCCATATGTATGTTATTGGTTGGTATAAAATTAAATAGCTTGCCCTCTTTACTATTCAAAGAACGAGCATTCCTATTTAAAATATTTAAATTATCATTTGGATCCATTAGAAAAACGTTATCCAACAACAATTTGATCAGTAAATTTTACACCAGCTTGGACTGCTTCAATCATAGTGGTGGCTTTGAACATTGCATCAATCATTTGATTCAATTGTTCAGTTAGAAAAAAAACAAATCAGTGGCAGACATTTTACTTGAAGTAGGTACATTATCTGATGATTTTCCGTTACGATTTTTGGTAGACGAAGAGGCGGAATAGAATTTTCCCGTGGCGACAGGGGTAACGGGTACTCATAGTATGAAAAGGGGAGGAGTTCAAATTGCCTGATACGATATCGGCATAGGATTTTCCTTGGGTAGATCCATTCGAAATTAAAAGATTCGAACAGCTACTGACGGAATAAAATTGGTTTGTAAATGAGCCTGATCATAATCTTCCTGATGGGTATGATTCATAATCAAGCGATTGTTAACTGAAAAATGAGCATTGTTAGATACTCTACCAAGGAAATTCCGGAAACGACCGTTATCGGAACGACATTACCGTTCATCTGCCTGGCACGAGCCTCGACGACTCGCCTAAGCCCAAAAGTTAGACTTATGATTGCCCCCGCAATTTGCGCATATGAACTTATCGGTATATTCTTTCACAAGAAGATACGTCCTTAGCGTGAGAAGAACCTCCGCAAATCATGCATTTGGCATTCCTGCGGCAATGTTTTAATCCATGACCCCACTTTCAGCACTAACGACACTGAGTGAGGTTTTGGAATGTCACACGGACATCGAACATATTAAATGTTATCAAAAACGCTTTTATTAAAATGAACTAAATAATATTCTTAAGAAAGCCCTTTCCGAAGATTGCCAGATTGGGTTCTCTTTTTCTCAATAATTACTTGGACTGATAAAAATCCAAGTAAATCATTTATTCCATTTTTGATCTCTTCAAGTGACCCACAGTCACTTGGGAGATCTTTCAAGACCTGAGATGAGCCTGCCTAGGGCTAAAAATCGCTTAAATAAAGATAAGAATAATACCTTTTCATGACGACCTTGAATAAACGTTCAGTTTTGTAATCATTTGTAAAACATTGTGCTTGAAGATACAAGATGTTCGAGACGAAGTTCAAGAGATCTTTTAGAGTTTCCGGAAAAACTAAATCCACCAAAGCATGCATTCCGGAGAATCGTTCTTAGTCGTTTTTGACAGGTGTGCCGAAAAAATTGAATCCATTTCCTTGAAAAAATATAATTATTTCTTTTTTTTCGTAACTTCCATAACCAAAAGAGTGACCTTTTAAGAGATTTTTCCTAAGATGGTAGCAAAGAATAATCACAATCGCCAACGAAATTTTATTTTTTCCAACGGGTCCAACGGAAAAGCCGAAGGCACGGGGCTTTATTAGGATCAAAAAGTAATATGTTCGGAAATGAGTAATGAGAATTACTATATGCTAACTGTACTGCATTTATAACTTAACTTTCAGGGATATGATAGCAATTCTGAAAAGTGAAAGGTCAGCTGGGTTATGAATAAAAACTATAAATTATTGCTAAGTGGATTCAGCATTATAGACCAATTACTATTTTATTTATTTATCAGTAGGAACGAAGCAGATCAAAAGCTGAATTCCTCGTATATAAATATCAATAATAAAGAATACAGAATGGATGCACCTTTATTGATAGTCGCGATTTTCAACGATTTCAAAGTAGGGTGACCCATAACTATAAAAATCTGAAGTAACACATCCATATTTTCATTGGAGTTCCAAAAAATACTGTGGAAATTTGAACATATTCCATCAAGTCTAAATGAAGACTCAACCAGCTTGAAGTACGGCGCCACCTATAGCCAAAAATTTATATGGAGCAGGTTATTCTATACATTCGAGCTATAGAATAACTTACTTTGAGCTGCCTGTTAAAAACGATGGATTTAGCTCAAACTTTCTCATTAGTTTCTGGGGGTCCAAATGAACAAATTTTGGGGTGTAACTTAAGATTTTCACGGTTCGATTTTTTGTCTACATAAAAATTGCACCAGTCAAAACCAAATAGATAAATTCCCATCTTTTGTCAATTAATGAATTTCCACCATTTCTGCTCCACGCGCAACGCGCACCCAATTTTCCGCCCACTCAAACGTAAAGTTCACATCATCGCGTGTAATAATTCCACTGGGCCCCGCACGATTGTTCCCTAACGAAAATTTACAATCATCATAATACCGCACCGTACCAGCTCGCATCATCATTCTGGCTGATGGACTGAATCTGAATGGGAAACGATATGTGTAAGCACTGTGTACTACCCAGCCAATCGTCGTGCGGTAGGTTAAACGTAATTATTATTAACTATTATTATATCATTACACCGCTACAACCCCCTCACTAACCCCCAGATCAAGTGGGGGCGGAGACAGGCCTCTCCTCGTGCCATATTGAATTCGCTATCATTTCTCCAGCCGGTTCGTGTCATACAAGCTTTTATACATTCGGAATGACTACGTTTAACGATTTTGTTCCAAAGCGCCTACTCGGAAGGGGTGGGGGATGAAAATGATGTGTTTTTCGATTACCGATAGACCGCAACGAATGCACTTTTTATCGGTGCTATTGTAAACTCTGGACATTAACGTCACGTGATAATCACCGCGAGTAGCAAACGGTAGTCAGCGTCGGAGTCAGTGAGACACCCACAATCAGTGATGCCAGGTTGGAAGACATTTGAGTAGAGCGAAAAACATTTGGAAGACAATTTTTATGATAATTTGGATTTTTATATTCTTTTTGGTTTAGAAAAACAGAAAAATAACAGCGTGCAGTGCTTTTTCTAGCAATCTCTCCCTAAATTTCATCAGTATATCCCAGGAATCAGGAATTCTTGCAAGGATCTTTCAAGAAAATTTCCTGGAAAACTGGACATTGAAAAAATAAAATCACCTGGCATCCCTGTTTCCAAAATAATGCGGACGAATTGTCACCCGCTGCGAAAAGTTCCTGCCCAACTAACCGAACATCTACTACAGAGAGCAGTTGTTCCGTTTCGAGTTGAGAGGCGGCGAACAAACAAGTGCAATTTTGCTGAAACGTGCCGGCGCATTACAAATTGCATCAGAGAAGATAAAGTGAAGACCTCAATACGGAATGAAGCTGCCGTGGCGCGGTGCAACCCCGCTACTGTTGTTATGGTGATAAGCTCCCGGACGGCGCGGCGGCGGCGGCACAGAACAGCACCCGGACCACGTACAAAGGGATTACATTAGCGAGGTGTATGTGCAG
Organism: Aedes aegypti; assembly: GCF_002204515.2. NCBI lineage: Eukaryota > Metazoa > Arthropoda > Insecta > Diptera > Culicidae > Aedes > Aedes aegypti. Next base: position 70,017,802 of record NC_035108.1, on the reverse strand, counting down.
TATGTAGGGTGTCTCAAAATTACACTTTTCAAAAAGCGTCGTATCTCAAACTACAAATAATAGCAAAAGATGTTGCAATCAAACTTTTGGATGATGGAACTCTTAGAAATGACGTTAAGAAGTTGCTTCGTTGAGATTTCTGAAAATATCAGATTTTCGTGATTAATATCCAAAAAATAATTTCAGTTTTATAAAAAATTTGTGACACTCATATTTTTTGTCAATCCCTCAGATACATTCACTGTAAGTTTTGTTCAAACATTTTGCACACAGATTTTTTTACCCACAGATTTTTTTACCCACAGATTTTTTCAGTACATTCTCATTTGAATCTAAATTAAAGTGGGTAAAAATCATAAGGCAGTATTAACGGAAAAAATATAATTATTGTAAAGAAAAATATCCCGTATATTCTTCAAAATTTTTCCGTAGAAAAATTAGATTGAAACTTCTTAAACATTCAACATTACAAGCTTAAACCGTTCGAAAGTTGATACCAGTTTTCAGACAAAGTGAAATTTTGGGATACTCTAATGTGAAGTTAGTTACATCTGTACCGAACCGCCTTCGGGTGCGCGATGATGTAAAGGGGAACCGATTTGTTTACATTATCGGTAGCATGTATCGTCGTAATTTGCCACCGACCGACTGACTGGAAGTCGGCTACTCCTCAGTCGGTACAGTTGACCTGCTTCCAGAACGACGATGGCGACAGGTTGCGATGTAGGGCATATCAATTAGGCGCATGCAACGAACGCTTGCATGAGGCGGAATTGTTCCCGTGATCTTGAAATGGATTTTCCTACGGAAGCGAAAGACTTTCTTCTTTGGGTTGCATTGAATTAGATTGCCAACTCTGAACCAACAGTTTTCTCTGAGTAATGTGCTGAGAATAATTGATAATCTGGAGGTTATTATGATTTCTAGTGCTCGTTTTCCATCAATTCAGGATTGTTTTTTAGATACAAATATAAATTGATAAATGATAAATTGATAAATTGATCACAGATGGCTAAAGTGATAACAGATGCAAATGTAATCTACTCAATCAAAACACTTTCATTGAGAAAAATGACTTACAAACTTACTAACACTCATTATGTTTTTACCCAAACGAGTATCACAAAGTGAAGCATTACCTGAAACGAGAAGAAAGTTCATATAATTAGTTTTCTAATATTTTTGCTATGATTATTGGAAACGCAGAATATTTAAAATTATTTTTCTCAGCCAAGCGTTCGAAGAACACTTCCACAGCCATTAACTGAGAGCTATCTTTGCCAAAGATGATATATTTGCATTTTTATATCGTCTAGTAGATACTATACTAGGAATCGAACCCAGCCACGCAAGCGTCATCAGTAGACTAAGGAAGGCCCCTTATTAAAATATCAAATGACTTATATTTGATGCATCTATACCAGTTGAATCCACCAACAGGTATTCGTACCTGTAATTCTCATTAATTTATGAATCCACCGGGCATCGTGGTAAACGATTCTACCCCATTACCCCGAATCCCATTACCCCGAATGCCATTAACCCGAACGCCATTACCCCGAATTCCAAAACCCCGAACGATCCATCACCCCGAATGACATTACCCCGAATTCCAATATCGTGGGGAAATGTCATCAATATCATCATGTCAAGATAATTGCAAATTCGGGGAAATAGCATTCGGGGTGATGGAATTCGGGGTAATGGTACATTCGGGGTAATGGAATTCGGGGTGATGGCATGCGGGGAAATGGTATTCGGGGTAATGGGGTAGAATCGTGGTAAACATACCGTTGAAATTGTCACCTCGAATCTCTACCTACGAATCTGCTCAATCACTGACCTGACTGCGATACACTTCAAGATCGTAGCACCGAGCATCTGCGTCGTCGGACGAGCAACAAACTCGTTTTAATCGCACATGGTCGCAAATTGATAATCAAAACGAACATCGGGCATCGAATAGTGTAGCAACTGGGACACTACTGGAATGATGGTATAATAATTTACAGTCGTCTATCTCTCACTAAGGTCAGCAGCAGCAGCAGGCACTACCTGGGTAGTGGCTGAAATAAAATACACTGTAACTTCAATTTACGAACTAGATCGGGGGTGCGCAAATTGAGTTGGTGCGTAAATTGAATCAGTGCGTAAAACGAGGGAGCTCAGTTCATAAAACGAGGTTTTGCCAATTTATCATTTCTATGTAGAAGAATGGGGCCCAGATAGCCGTAGCGGTAAACGCGCAGCTATTCAGCAAGACCAAGCTGAGGGACGTGGGTTCGAATCCCACCGGTCAAGGATCTTTCCGGGTTGGAAATTTTCTCGACTTCCCAGGGCATAGAGTATCTTCGTACCTGCCACACGATATACGCATGCAAAAATGGTCATTGGCATAGTAAGCTCTCAGTTAATAACTGTGGAAGTGCTCATAAGAACACTAAGCTGAGAAGCAGGCTCTGTCCCAGTGGGGACGTAACGCCAGAAAGAAGAAGATGTAGAAGATTGTCTCACAATAGTGGACCCTAGAAGATTGTTATATTTTTAAGAAGCGTTTGTATTGTCAGATCCAAGTTTTGGTAATTGAGTGAGTACAACATGTGTTCTAGTTCATCCAAAAACTTCCTGGAATATATACCTGCAATGTACTGGCATATTTAGCGATCCTTTGATGTTTTTTGAAATGGCACAGGCCCTTATCTATTCATAGTAGTAAAATGAGTATTTTTATAATTTGTGCCGATGTCCTAGGTCCTCCAAAAACTCCATTGAATATAGGCCTTGGGTTCTATGACCGTAATAAGAGATTAGAGGCTACTTTTCATTTACTCCACAGGCCCCTAACCATTAATGTGAGTAAACGGTGTATTGTAATAATTTGTGTGGATGTCCTAGGTCCTCTAAGGACTCCATTGAATATAGGCTTTGGGATCTACGACCATTATCAGATATTGTAGGTTACTTTTCAATTACTCCACAGGCCCCTAACCATTCATGTGAGTAAACGGTGTATTGTTATAATTTGTGCGGATGTTTTTGGTGCTCCAAGAACTCCATTGAATATAGGCCTTGGGATCTACGACCGTAATAAGAGATTAGAGGTTACTTTTCAATTACTCCACAGGCCCCTAACCATTCATGTGATTAAACGGTGTATTGTAATAATTTGTGCGGATGTCCTGCGTCCTCCAAGGACTCCATTGAATATAGGCCTTGGGATCTACGACCGTTGTTAGATATTAGAGGTTACTTTTCAATTACTCCACAGGCCCCTAACCATTCATGTGGATAAACGGTGTATTGTAATGATTTATGCGGATGTCCTAGGTCCTCCAAGAACTCCATTGAATATAGGCCTTGGGATCTACGACCGTAATAAGAGATTAGAGGTTACTTTTCAATTACTCCACAGGCCCTTAACTATTCATGTGAGTAAACAGTGTATTGTAATAATTTGTGCGGATGTCCTACGTCCTCCAAGGACTCCATTGAATATAGGCCTTTGAATCTACAAACGCGATCAGTAGTCTATAGGTAGTTTTTTAATATAGCACAGTCTCTTAACCATTCATTTAAGTCAATGGAATATTTTATTCATTTATACGGATATTTTCGGTGCTCCAAGGACTACATTGAATAAAAGTCTTTGGATCTACGGCCATAATAAGTGGCATGGGTTTCCAACGATTTTCCCAAACCAGAGGTCGCCATCTTGGATTCCAAAATGGCGTCGGACATCGATTTTCATCATCCCCTAGTCGTGCCCGTTCCAAAAATACCCATATTGTACGGGTTTCTAACGATTCTCCCAAACCAGAGGTCGCCATCTTGGATTCCAAAATGGCGTCGGACATCGATTTTCGTCATCCCCTAGTCGTGCTTGTTCCAAAAATACCCATATTGTATGGGTTTCCAACGATTTTCCCAAACCAGAGGTCGCCATCATGGATTTCAAAATGGCGTCGGACATCGATTTTCGTCATCCCCTCGTCGTGCCAGTTCCAAAAAATACCCATATTGTATGGGTTTCCACCGATTTTCCCAAACCAGAGGTCGCCATCATGGATTCCAAAATAGCGTCAGACATCGATTTTCGTCATCCCTAGTCGTGTCCGTTCCAAAAATACCCATATTGTATGGGTTTCCAACGGTTTTCCCAATCCGGAGGTCAATGGTTTCCCACAGAATTGTCAAAACTCAATTTACGCACTGCGTAAAAAAGTGACTTAAATTGAGTTTACTTCGTAAAAAAAGTGACTTAAATTGAGGTAGCGTAAAAAAAGACTTCGTAAATTGAGGTTTTAGTGTATTCTGAAATGATAATGGATTCAGTGATCGGAGCAATTGGAAAACTTTGTCCATTAATAACGCTAACACAACAACTTCTACTAACGGCATAGCATGAGGGATTGTTTCATTGAAATTCATATACAGATGTGAACAAAAGTTGCAAATTTTGATTGTTAAAATTTTGTTTATCATGAGTTTCTTAAACAGTTTAACAATTTGAAAATTCTAAATCAAATGTTAAAATTGTCAAAGTTTGAACAATTTTGGAAGCGAAATAGAAACTCCATTTAATCTCTAAGGGAACGAAATAGAAACGAAAAGGAAGCGATATGGAAAAAATGGATGAGAAATGGACGCAATATGCAGGCAAAACGGAATCAATATGCGAGCTCAATCAAATCCTTAAGAAGCAAATTGAAAGCTAAATGAAAGCAAAAAGTGAAATGAAAGCATAGTAGGAACAAAATGGAACCAAAATAGGAGCGAAAATAAAATGTATTGGTAGCAAAATGAAACCAAAATATAAGCGAGACGGAAACGAATGTTAAATGAAAGCGAACTGGAAGAAAACTCTATGCAAAAGGGAAGCGAATGGAAATAAAATCGACGAAAAATAGAAGCGAAATGGAAGCGAAGTGAGAGCTTTATAAAATCATAATGGAAGCGAAATAAACGAAAATTAACATGAAATGAAAGCGTAGTGGATGTAAAATGTAATCAAAGTGGTAAAGAAACAAAATGGAAAAATATATGTGTTAAATGGGAGCAAGATGAAAATGAAAAAGAAGCGAAATGAAAGCAGATGGGAACGAAAAATCAGCAAAATGGAAGCAATGTCAGAGCGGAATGGTAAAAAAAATTGTAGTGAAACAAAAACAAATTTGAAGTAAATAAGAAGTGAAATCGACGAAATTTGGAAGTGGAATGTTGCGAAATGGAATCGTAATGGAAGCAATATAAAATCAAAGTAAAACTGAATAAGGAGCGGAATTGAGCGAAATCAAGGCGAAGGCGAACATGCAGTGAATAAAAACGAAACAGAAGAGAAATAAGAGCCAAATAGGGGATGCATAAAAACGCAATGAAAGCAAGAGGAAAACAAAATTGAAGTGAAATGGTAGCAAAATGCAATCACAATGGAAGCGACATTAAATGCGAAATTTAATTTCATATCCAGAACCAAATTCAAATCCAAACTCAATTCAAAATTGAAATCTAAATATCTAAATCTAAATCCATGTTCAAATTCAAATTGACGATCATTTTCAAATCCAAATTCAGATCCAAATTAAATCTGAATTTAAAACGTCATCAAATTAAAATTGGAAAATGATACAAAAAATTGCATGCCTGTTACCTTAATATATTCGTATTTTGTTAGCAGAAACTAGGGAACGAAGGGAACCTGGACGGAATCGGGAATTAAATCTTTGCATCTCCAAAAAAGCTCTACCTTAGGATTGGGAACAATGGAAATTCTCGACAAAATTATCGAAATTCATTTCTCTCATCGGTTCATTTACATCGGCAATTTTGGACATGGCCTTAGAAATCTACTAGAAATAATATTTTCCAGTTGGACTTATTTGGCCAAACAATTTGGAGTCAGTGAGGTGTTAGCTACGATTCACTCCCAGATTTTGAACATTTTGCCAATCTTTAGTTCAAACTAATGAAACCAAAATGTTGCAGCTTTATCGCAGTCTCATAGTTTTGACCACCTTTTACATAAAAATGCACATTAACAACGAGAATATACTTTACATGAGTAAATTTCACGGAATTTCGTTAGATATTCTTTGACTTCACAAACTGAATTAAAAAGTTGAAATTGAAAACAAAACAAGCAAGCTAAAATGATGTTTAAAAAACAATATTGGAATTAACTAACTCTTTACGTGTGGTAAAGATGGACAAACTATAATGGAATTTATGAAAGAAATCCACGTACTCGGCTGGGATTCGAACCCAATGTTATGAAAGACGTCTGCGTGATCTGTGGGGATTTTGATTCGAAACTTGTAACCATCTGAGTTATTGGGTCTCCAAATGGCTCGGTAGCTTAGTTGGTAAAGCGCTCGTCTAGCATACAAGAGTCCTGGGTTCGAATCCCAGCCGAGCACGTGGATTTTTTTTTTACATTAATCCATAAAAGGCGTGGACAACTTTGTTGCGATCTTTTGCTTATATCTTTTGACTCAATTGATCAATTCTCAAAATTCTACAGTTTTGTGTAGGTTTTGGTTGCACCTCCAAATGCATCCACAATGATTTGAATACCGGTGGCCAATACGGATACACGCCCGGAAATGTAGTGTATCATTGATTCTTACAAGTGAAGGTCACAATGGTGTTACACGGGTTTTCCACCGGACTATTTTTGTTAGATTCCACATGTCGAAGTATGCAAATAATTTTTGTTTACACTACTGAAAAAATGCTTGTCTTCTATGGATTAAATGAGAAAACCGTGAAGTGAACGGAGGATTGACATAAAAACAAATTTGGTTTCATAGGAATAGTATGCCAAGAAGATCCCATCCTAGTTGCGCCTATGGTATACAATAAACATTATAAACATAAATTAATTTAAATTCTTTTCGCTATCATCAAAATCAAATACGGTAAATTATCTTTTGGTCAAATTTTCAATTGACTCAATAATATAACATACTCACAAAATTGCCCCTTTCAAAGCCCCTCTTAGCTGCATCACTGCTCTTTTACCCGAAAGGCTTTTTTCATATTTCCTGAAGTTCTCAAGAAAGTTTATCAGATGGCTTCAAATGAAATCCCTGTTTGGTTTCTGATTAAAATCCAGGAAGGTTTCTAATGAAGTCCTTTGAAGGTGTCTGATGAAAAACAGTTTCTCTTGATATTACTGGAAGGTTTCTGATGAAAATCCTGCATATTCTAATGAGAACCCTGGAAGAACTTTTTTGAGGATCCTGAGAATTGAGGTGAAAATCCTGATTTTAGATGAGATCTCTGCCATGTTTCTGACGAGAATCATAGAGAGTTTGAATAGGAATCGTGAAAAGAAACAAAGTGAGTCCTGCAAGAATTATGATGGAAATCCAAGAAGGGCTCTGTTGAAAATCCAGGAAAAATTCTGTTGAAAGTCCTAGACAAAATCCTTAAATTCGCAATAATATTTAACAAATTCCGTTGAGTTCAGGATTCTGGAATCTGAAAAGTAGGATTAAAGCACCGATTTTTATATGGCAATATTATATGGGAAGCTCAGTATGAGCTCACATATGACCAATATGTTTAATGTAAGCTTTCAATCCATATTGTGTATAAAAATAAAACAGAACTAAGCTGGAACCATTTTTTCGCTTTGAAAATCTCGTTGTTCAATAAAGGCAACCAGAAAAAGGTTTGGCCAAAGATTTAGTTTCGGTTCCTAAATTGGCCAACCACATTGATTTTTATGAGAGTGGTGAAATTAGGAGTACACTTGCCAGATTAGGTGTATGGGTGTTAAATAATAAGGAAAATGAAAAAATATTTCTTATGTTTCAAATCAATTCGGACGGAAAATTGAATGTAGCTCGAACATGTGAATGTGATCTACTGCACACAACACACTGAACTGGTAAGGCTACGACTGGCCTATGGCCAAAACCGTAGCTTTTACACTATCTTGGAAGGACTCTGTTGAGAATCCTTAAAGCATTCTGCGAAGAAACATGAAAGAATTATAAAAAAAAGCAGTGTAATGAGAATTCTGATGAGAACCCTGGAACGATTCTGATGAAAACCATGAAAATATTCTGAAGATAAATTCAAAAGAGTTTTGATGAGAATCATTAAAGAATTCATATGCGATTTTTTTAGAGATGATGACAAGAATCCTGAAATGATTCTGATAAGATTCCTGAAATGATTCTGATGAGAATTCGGTATCGATGAAGATAAAATCCTGGAAGGATTCTGATGAGCATCGTGAGAGCACGGTGCCCCGACAGACCGTTATTATGTAAAGTCAGTTGTAAATATTTCTAAATGTAACAACGGTAACAATTGTATACCATTTGAGATCAGTTTGGCCAACTTTTTGAGCGTTTTTGTATGTTTTTTCAGTGTTATTGCAAAATTTCAATTTGGATTATATTTAATTTTTAAGTAAAAAAAACTTCAAATCAAGATTTCTCGAGATTCCTCCTAGGGATTTTTTGAAAAATTGGTCCAGAGGTGCAGAATAACCTCAAGAATTGAGCCCTGTGCTCAGAATTGATGGACAAATTTTTTTTGGCATAATAACGGTCTGTCGGGGCACCGTGGAAAGGATTCTTATGGGAACTTTAAGGCTAAGTAACCCGTCATTTGATTTGACAGCCATGTTGACTTTGCTGCTTGCAACTTCAAAGTAGTGAAACCCAGTCCTCATAGTTAATATTGATTCGAAAATGTATCAGTATATGCACTCACATGTAGAAAGTATGCTGATATTTTTTTTTTCTTTATAAGTGCAAACCCAACTGATTTTCATTATATATAAATTGTGAGAAGAATTAGCATCAATGATCAGAAAAATTTCAATGAGAAATCTGGGAAGATTTCTGAGGCCAACCCTACGAGTATTCTAACAAGAAGTGTGGAGTGGATTCTGATGAGGATGCTCATAAGAATCTTACAAGGATCATGATTATCCTGAAAAGTTTCTGCTGAAAATCCTTGAATCGAATTCTTAAAAGAAAATTTTGGCAGAATTATGTTAAAAGACGTGTCTGATGTAAATTCTGAGAAGATGCATTTCGTCTGGAGCATTTTAAAAAGAAACCTTGAAAAGATGAAAAATGCTTTCAAGGATTCTCTGATGAACTCTGATAGGCTTCGTTTTTCAATCTTGAGAGAATTCTAAAAAAAAGTCTAGAAAGAATACTGATAGAATTTTTATGAGAATCTTGTGAGGAATCTGATTTGAATTCAGCAAAGAACTTTGTGAGAATCCTTCGATGATTTTTAGACTATAATCATGACTAGATTTTGATGAGATTCTTGCGTAGAATCCAAAGTGAATTATGCGAAGAATCCAAGGAAAATTATGTGATGATTCTGAGAGAACCCTGAGAGGATACATCAGAAATTTATGTGATTATTTTACTTCCTGTCAGAATTTTTAACGAAATTAAAAATTCAAAAATAAAACATTGGAATTTTTTCACTGAACCTGGGTTACACCACAATGATTGAATGCATCCAAAATACTAAAATTTTACCTTCACGGATTTCATATTTCAAGTAATGAGAATTTTCTACGAGTTGAAATTTCGGAAACAGACCCAACATGGCCTAAAAATTCAAACCTGAAGAACCAAACAATCATTCAAGCTGAAAACTTGATTGGTTATCTACTCCCCGGTGGTAACCAATATGTCGATTTTCCAGCACGAATGATTATTTGGAACTGTGCCCTTGAAACTAGAGGTGGTGGATCAATTCATTTTCACCTTAAACAATCCCTCAAATATTTTACCAGAAATTTCGATTTTCAAAAGAGACCATATGCAAGTTTCGTAATGAATTCCTGCATCAATTTTACCAGAGATCAGTGGTTTCAATAATATGGAAACACTCTAAATTGGTTTTAATAAATTTGGTGATTTAACACACACGTTCACACCAACAATAAGCTATAAATTTTGCTAAAAAATAGGCATACCAGCAATATTTAAAAGAACTTCTTAAACATTCTGTATTTTCTCAAAATGTTTAATTATTTCAAATCCAACAAATGCTTTAATCTCATTTAATCTACAAATCCAAAAATACGTTTCCTTCCATGAAAATGGTACCAGGTGGCATCGCGTTTATTCATAAACTCTTTTGCGTTGGTCACACGGTAATTAAAACATATTTCAGAAAAAAAAAATCGAAGCTTTACATAACTGATTTTTTGATACAGTAGAGACACAATATGTTATTATTGCAAAAAAACGGGAAATCGAAGAGGCTTCAAGAATTTAAAAGTATGGATCAAGGATATACGAAATGCTTCAACCATTTCTTACAGATTTTGTTTAAAAATGCCCACTCGTAATTACTTGCCCGTGAGGCTTGATAGAAACTCCTCTGCGGTGTAAAGATGACGCGATTTTGCCGTTTTTCTGAGGAGAAAAAAACGGATCTGAATTTTCAACACAGATCTTCAAGTGATTTGAGTGAGAGTGCAAAATAAAGTCCCCGGGGAGTTGTGATGGCACTCTGTTTTGATGGAATTTTACTCTGTTGTGTTTTGTGCTGCATCTTCCTCGCTCATTTTTCGTTGACTTTCTGCTTAGCATTTTTTCGCTCCCTCTCAAAGAGGCTTAGGCAGCATGCAGATCTAGAGTATGTCACCGAACTCTGCTTATGTTGAGGTGTATTTGCAAGCCTGCTCATGGTAAATGCACATGCAAGAAATTTTCTGATCTGCTGAAAAATGAGTGCGAGCGCTTAAGTTAACCTTCCCAAAATGGGAGTTTGTTTTGCGTGATTGATTCCGATATTCATTCCTTGGAATGATACATTAATGCGAGTATGTTGTGAAAAAATAAAGCAATTTGGTGCAGCCGTCTTTGAGTAATGAGCATTTATGATTCCTCCAAGAATAATGAACCAATTATTGTGATTTTTTCAGAGTAGCTCCTTATTATCTGACATTGCATAGTACACATTTTATTTTTTTGATAAATTCACCAAAAACAAAATGGCCGCCAAAGACATTTTATATGGAGAATGTCGGTCCCCTAAGGAACATCAGAATATCTTCAAAACTAGATCGCCAATGATTAATATCGACACGGATTCCTAAACTAGAAGATTTTTTTGAGATCTTGTGAAAAAAAAAGGTGCAAACATATCGAGAAACAAAAAATTATCGCGATTTGAATATTTTTTAGCGGTAAACAATGAAGCTGCCGGTAGAGGGGTTAATCAAGAGTAAATTTTGTCATTTATACCCTTTTGCTCCTAAACCCTCAATGATTTGGCGCACGAAAGCATAACTGCTTGCATTCGCAAAACAAATCAATCACTGAGGAAGTCATAATAGAAGAAAAAGGTGTAGTTTTTCGATATAGAATAAGAATACAAGGCAGCAGAACACATTGAAGCTTCACCATGGAATTCCGAATAAACTCGTTAGATCCATGACGTTATCTGAAGCTATGCTCGTCCAAGATAAACAGCACGACGAGTGATAACAAACGTCATTGTTAATATAGCTGCGTTTGTGACTTCGTGAGATTTATCCATTGGATAACAAGCAAGATAACGCATTTTATTCACATCATCTAAGCTTCTCCGACACGTGATCCTAATATGTCCGGGTCATTTCAAACGCTATGAAGCTGTAATTCATGAATTGTTTCCTTATCTCCCTTGGCATTATTTAACCGAATGGATCGGTATCAGCTTGTATCTTTCTGAGTAAGAAGATTAAGAAAGCTTCTTATATGTACCTGAGACTGATCAACGATGTAATACGACAAATGATAACTTTGATGAGGTCTTCATAGTGGCTATCGTCCATGGCTTGAAAGCAAGGCCATACTAGAGGTGTCGGAACTGGATTCCCGATTGGTTCAGGATCTTTTTGTATTGAACATGTCCATGACTTCACTGGGCATTAAGTATCATCATACATGCCAGCAGATATACGAATACGAAAATGGTTACTTTGGCAAAGAAAGCTCTTACCTAAATCTGTGGAAGTACGCATTTAACACTAAGCTAAGAATCGGGCTCTGTCCCAGTGGGGACGTAACTCTTCCACAGACGCAAGTCGGTCTTCTTTCATATTCGTCATCAGCTTCTTTTGGGACGTCGTCCATATTCCCCCTATGCTTCGTTTGGACTTTTCAGTCGATTAACATTTATCACCTCTGATCGGCGACGACGACGACGACGACCGCCATAACCATCATGATGTCTCAATAATAGTGCATCGTCTACGTCTCCACCAAATGCGAAACCCAACGCACATTTATGGGGACATTTTATGTTCCGTCTTGGGTGTCATCAGTTGTGGTACCAAACACCAACCAAACGTACAAGGAAGAGCTCATCGACAAGCGTGATCCTATTTTTAGTGCCCGTTGAGGATCGCTCGAAGCGGCAGCACGCGAACTTCTCTACTACTCGTGTCGATTAATCAAAATGAAATAAATTCGAATCTATTTCCATTCGACAGTTTGATGCTTTGAGAGGGGACTGACTGTACAAGCGACAAAACGACAGCAGGACCAAAATCCAATCGGATGCATTTGAATCGATTGGAGCGTTTCACACCCTTGGTCCCCGAAAACTTGAAATCGGTTTCGTTTGCACGAAAGCGGAAGAGATAATCGCTGCTGCGTCCCTCGAGATTGTTGTATTGGTTCGATCCGCGAGTGAATGATACTATTTCGGATCGAGTGCCGAGCGCGAATAGATCGTATTCGACTCGAACCGAGGGGGATTCCTGCGAATCGGTTACTTTCGGCGGTTGTTTTAAGCTTTGCATGCTTTCTAGCATGTCAATCAAAAAGCGGTTCGTTTCGGTTCATCGGTGGAAAATTTGAACAACAGATCGACGCGACTGGCTCTAGGACATGCTTTTTTATGATCTGTTCAAAAAATGCTGCGTCACCACAACTTCCCACACACGCAAACTACGGCGCACGGCGTTAGCGTTATCGTGCTGCGCATAAATTACGTGCAACGTGTAGTGGAACAATATATTCTCGTCGTTTTTGAAAATTATCATCAACAAACTTTTAACACTATTCGAACTTATAAGTTTAGGTTACAAATTTTTATTTATTTGTTTTTTATATCGTTTTTAATTATTTTTCCAGTTCAGTTTTCAACTTCTTTACTCCTTTAAAAGTTACAAATACAACCCCATTGCTTTTACTATAGCAATGAAGTTTTATTTGTAGCTTTTAAAGCAGGGTAGCAGTATTTCATGTGATTAGAATGCCTCTTCTAATAGTTATTCAAAAGATCGTGTTTTTGTAGTCAAAATTTCATAAAGTTGCTTGCTAAAATAATAGAAGTTATTAGGAAATCTTTTTATTTCAGGTTCTTAATGATTAGATGGGACTTGAAACCATGGCCCTCAGCTTGGTTTTAGCTCCCTTAGTTAAAGATTTCAGGTCTATAAACAAGCTCTCCAATTATTTTATAGTTACAGTCGACGCTTGTTATGATGACATCGCAAGGGAACGTCGTTATAGAGAACAAGTTTAACATTGAAATATTTTTCATCGGACCGAAAAATTCCGCTATAGAGAGCTTTTGTCGCTATATAAGTTGTCGTTATAACGAGCTTCTACTGTATTTGCAATATAAAAAAACATTTAAGGACGCTGGATGTTAACCGGGTAATCCACGCAGTGAAGTGCAACTCTCTCATTTCAATCGTCAAGTCATTCCAAAGTTGACGTTTGACGTCCGGGTCCCATATCTACCACGCCCCAAATGAATTATTTATGGAGCTTATTAAATTCAGCTAAAATTAGCTCCGTCAATACAAAACCACCTGGCTCCACATTGTAGGCAAACTCTCCATTATAAATCGGATTGTTATCACGCGTAGAAGCGCATATTTATCGCATTGCCCGTGACGAGATAACACACCTAGCCAACACCCGCCAAAACCTCATTCGTAATAATCGTCAGGGCCGACTCTAATCGCACTTCTGCACTGCTCAACTCAACTCAACTCAACGCTGAAGCCTTATCGCATAACCCATTCCGGATGAGTAACGTGGTCACTTAAAATGCCCACAGTACACGATTTATAGTGGAGAGGTGATGAAAGAGTGGTGCTAATCATTTCTAGCCTCAATTGACACATAAATCAATTATCTTCCAGTATGGACGAGTCAAGTGACGCACTGTCGCGAGCTTCGATAGTGGAGCATACTAACGGCTGCAACTGAGTTGGTCTGCGCCCTGATAAAAAACATTGACTAATACAATACAATACAATAGATTTTATTGTAATGATAACATATTTACCAACAGGTTAACCATAACGCGAAATGTATTTTCCCAGATGTGCCTCCCAATTATTCTATTCCCAACAATTTGAAAAACAAAAATGATGGAAGGGATTATTGAAGTATGTTTAAGAAAAAACTACTAATTGAACTTTAACACTTAACTTGATTTTTGCAAAATAAAAAAGAAAATACTAAAAATCACTAGTAAGGCCCCGTTAAAACCCGTACCTTTAGATCCTTGAAGGGCCCTCGTGTTACTTCAATAGAGGAAGCAGACACTTTTGTAGACTTGAGGCAGATCTCTCTGTTCACAGTAGTAATTTCCACATCAAAAATTCCTATTTTCAAATTACGCATTACCACCGGAAAAACCTACAAAAACTTTTAAAAATTTTCAACAAGTATATGACTGTTACCATTGTATTAATTAGAAATTACAACTGGCTCAGCTTACCAAGGTTTGCTAAGGTTTGATTTTTGCATGGCTTAAACCCTTAGGCTTAGTTTAATGGATTGAAATAAAAAAAATCAATATAATGTTGATGTTATATTCCATTAAATGCTGAATATTATTTATTTACAGCTTATTTTCGACCCTAAGTTACCAGCCCACTGAAGTCTGCCGTATATATTTCGTTTAATAATAGTGCTTGATGGGGATGTAATTGAATCTGAGCCTTAGAACACTTATGACGTGTGACAATGTGTGGGAATATCATCTTTTACCGTTACGTAACCAGCTTAGAAACTCATAGTGCTATCTTCTTTGTTTGTTATTAATTTCGCCTAAATAAACACCTCCGAAATGCTTCTATCTTACGATATCGCGATTATTTATCGTAAAATACTGAAAAGTGGTTCATAGAGTAAAGCATTTTTCAATGATAATGCGAAGAGAACAAAGATGAATAAGATTACAAAATATGCCCAAATGAAACATTAGTTGATCCATAACTGTGGGGTGACTGTATCGATGTTTTCCCTTTTCTCCTTCGTTCGATTCTCTATTATAACACGCGCCACGCTACACATGCAAGCACAATGGATCATCAAAATAGCCAAAACGGTCGCTATGAAAAGCATAGATAGCGCCACCGTAGTCTTGTGTGTTTGACAAAACAGCAATGCTGTCACAATGTTAAATTACAAGTACGGTGGCGCCGCTCTTTTGATGCGGTGAGTGCCGAAAGAGTTAGACATACAAACTTTCCCCGTCCACTTCCATACAGGAAGATTATAGACAGAATAGAGAGAAACAGTGCTCACCTGAATGGCAAAGCGAAATTTTGCCTTTTCCTTTTGATTCGGGTAGGGTAGAAGCACCGGTTTTGGCCATGCGCCAGTTCTAGCCTTAGGGGATTATATATTGTTTTACATAGCCAATCAGCATGAAACCTTTTGTGTTCAGTAGATCACTTTCACATGGTAGAGCTACATTCATTTGTCCAAATTGATTCAAAACATAAGGAAAACAATTCATTTTCTTATAATTTTAATCCCCATACACCTAATTTGGCCAGGGCACTCCTAATTTGGCCACTCTCATGAGAAATCAATGCGATTGGCCAATTTAGGAACCGAAGTTAAATCTCTGGCCGAAACTGGTTCCGTTGGCCTATATTACCAACGGGATTTTCAAAATAAAAACATGATTATAGCTCAGTTTTGATATTTTACACACATAATATGGATTGAAAGCTTTCATTTGACATATTTGTAGTAGGGTGCCGGTGCCATTAGTGGACTACCTAAGCTATAAAAAATCATAACAAAATAACGAAAAGCCCTAACAGAGATCTTTTGGCGTCAACAGAAAGATTTCAACCTCTACTATATGGGAAAAATATAAAAAGAGTGATAAAACTAATTTTTTAACATAAAATCGCTTGAGCCACTATTGGTACACGTGTTCCAGTAGTTGCGCTAGTGCTCCAGTAGTAGACGTTCGGGAATGATACAAGGAATTTTAAACAAAATGGTAAATTTTTACATAGGTTTAACATTTTTCCCTCGGAACAGCAATTAATATCTTTCGAATGAAGCATAAAGATCATCTCTAGGGCTTTTCTTCATTTTTATACATCCATTTTAAAAACTGCTTCCAACCGTTGAACCACTACTGGAACACGACGGCTACTATTGGTGCAAGGGACCCATTTTTTTTACATAAATTTTATTATTTATATGACTTTTTGATAAGATAAAAAGCTGAAATTTGACAAATCGACTAAACTAGAGGCGATCTATCCACCAAAAATAGCACATGTCGTTTTTATCGAAAAATGTACGTTTTATTCCATAGTCCAATCTACTGGTACATTACAACCATTGGTACCGGCACCCTATAAATACGGCTTCCCAATTAATTTTTATTGATATTTTCTCTTAGGCTGGCCAAAACCGATGCTTTTACCCTAGTTAAAATCGGCCGAGTATCGTGAGTTCCTGAAATCAATGTGTGTGCATTGCACTCTGTAGCCAGAGTGATCTCGCATTGCTGGGAATGAAGAATGAGAGCGCGAGAGGTACGAGAGGTACGATGCATGTCGAGCAACAAGGAATGAACAGCTCTTTTTTTTTCGTTCGCTTGGTTCATTTCACATTTTCTTTGCGAGCCGCTGAGCCACTGAACCGTTCAAAAGATCCGGATTACTATAATGAGTGATTCAGTTCGGATCCGTTCCTTATATAAGTTCATTCTGATATTGACGTGAGCGTACCGGAGCTTTATCTTCTAACTATTATCTAACTATTGAGAGTAAATCATATCCTTGTTTATCAACTTGTTGGACTATTTTGTAGGTTCTTCCGGTGCTATTGGGTAATTTGAATATGAATTATATTGAAGTTTTAAGTCAAAAACTTCAAATCAAAATTTCTGGAGGATCGCAGCAAGCCGTGCGCTCGGGCGGCTGCGTTTTGATTTTTCTGTCACGTTTACTTCGGTTCCGCGTTTCGGATGGTGAAAAATAGATTCAGCTGATGGCGCTACGCCACCTTCAAAATGTGTTGTGCTCTCGTTATTCCCGAATCCGCCGATAATAGCAGGTGCAACGTAATCCGGGTTGTAGTGCTTTGAACAGTGATAAACAGCTGCAATAAAATTGGCTGATGGTGCAGTGATTTTTATTTATTTTTAAGTTTTATTTTTTATTTGCGAAGATTTTAAAGATGGCTTGTGACGTGCTAGATTTTTGCATGATTCCGTTAGTGTTACGCCACCCGGATAGTTTTGTTTCGTTTGGAATAATTGTGACTTTGGCAAAATAAAATAAAAAAGCATACGGTTGTGAGATTTCCATCATTTTTAATTTTATGATTTCTGATAATAAGTTTTGAAAACCTGTGTTAGGTATGAAAGCCGCCTTCGATGATGATTATTGTGTTACGCAGAAATTAGTTCAAACCAAATTCAGATATGAAACCATTCAGAGGTTGTCGATTCAAATTCCCAACAGATTAATATTTAAGTTTTTGAGGGAACGTGTTTTTCCTCGGCGTTTCGATGAATGGACGGATTTGGTGAGTTTGTTCCGATTTAACCGCTATTACTAATTTTGGGCTATTTCTGTAGCCTGGGGTTGGGTCGTTTAATCTTCTCGTTTCAGAGAGCGAGTAATGGCGCTCAAACCAAAGCTTCTTAGCTAGGGCACAAGGTGGAAATACCTGTGTCTCATCCCTGGAAGACGAACACGCATGGAGTGACTTTAACTTTCTTAGTAACGTCGCTCCCAACGATGATGAAAACATTTCATTCACATTTACACTCAATTACAAAAAGTATACTAAACTACACATACACTAAATTTCAATCCGGTCGCATCACTCGCTTATAGTGAATCCTTGACCATTTCCCTTCCCATCATCCAACTCCTTGACATCTATGAGGGCGTCGGTGAGTCGCTGGCCTCTCTTCAAGTAGGTGTCATATCATCATTTTCCTTTCCTTTCCTCGTAAAGGAGAAGATGGGCGTGGCCGGCAATGGAAACTATCATGTCTTTGCATCTCTGAATTCCGATTGGATAACTATTTGATCCAAAATAGTTTTCCATGAGCAATTGGAATAAGTGTTGTAAAGTTTCTAACATGACAGTTTTCAGTATGCAATCTACGAAATACTTCGTTACCACGCAACGCAACGCAACGCAAAAACTTCAAATCAAAATTTCTCGAGATTCCTCCTGGAGATTAAAAACAATTGGTTCAGAGGTGCCGAATAACTCAGGAATCGAGCCCTGTATTCAATTTTGATGGACAATTTGTTTCATAATAAAGGTCTGTCGTGGTACCGTGTTGGACAGATTCAACTTTTTGGCCACATCCCGAACCGAAGCATTGGGATTCCGCTAAACGCTTTGACGACACGCTTGTGATGCTGATCACTTAAAGAACATCCACCCTGAACGCATTTATTCTTCGGATCGATGCTCAGAGTTTCGTAGGGGAAATGGTGGTAAAATGAACAGGGGTGGTAAAATGAACACCGTTCCTTTTACCGAGAAAAAACAAATTTCGATGATTTTTTATCACGCACGAACGATTTAGAGCATAAATATAAGTGTTCGAGTTGATACGGAGGTCAATTGAAGTGAAAATATCAACGAAAACTAAGATTTTAGAAAACCACGTTTGAAAATTAGAACTGACGTAACTTTAAGCTCGGAAGACTTGAGGCTTTTTAGTGAGGTGAATATCATTATGATATGATGTTAAATCTGATACCTTTAGAATTCTTTTTCAATGGGTTACAATCATTAATGGATGTATTTTCGGTAGGGCAATAAAAATTTACAGAAATTGTTGTTTTGCTCACGTTTTTTGCGTGGTGTTCATTTTACCACCAACCGATGTTCATTTTACCCACATAGTGCAGGTAAAATGAACATATGCATCGCTTTTTTGATAGCGATGAAAATATGTGAAAAATTACTATGTTAGTCTGAATTCATGTCGCTGCTATAGATTATTTCTCTATTTTTGATGTTGTGCAATAGAACTATAAAAATTCCTCGTTTTTCTATCAGAAACAAGGTGATTTCCTTAAGGTGTTCATTTTACCACCCCTTCCACTAGTAACGTCCAATCACAGGACTCAGTGTTGACTAACCAATTCGTTATTTGTAAAACCAATTCGCGACGTAGCTTTTCGGGTGTTGCCTTTTTTAAATATTCGAAGAACTGACAGCGAGGCATAAACAATACACTCTAAACTGCTTCTACACATGTTTTCAATAGAAAATACCCAAAATTAAATTTACAACAGCGTTTATTTTTCGTGATGCTATTAGATTTACGTTATTACTTTTATTGAATGATTTTCTATGCGTTTTTCGCTAATAATAATAATAATATATATTGATTGATATTGTGTTTCCTCGTGACTCTTTTTATACATTCTGCAAAAGAAATCTTGTTTTTATCATGGTTACTGTCTTTCAAGGTGTTAGCGCTGCTACGATTTACACAATTAATTTTGCCTCCTTCAAGATTTAGTTGTTCTTTGATTTATGTTGTAATAGCCAAGTATGTCACGAAACAGCTTTCCAGATTTCACGAAAGACAATTTTTCCAAACAGAACTGAACTTTTTCTTAATGACTTTAAGGAGACAGAACCTGCCAACCTCTGAGCTAGTGTGCTACAAGTACTTTTACAGTTATTCACTGAGAGCTTCATCTATCAATCGACCTCTTTTGTATGTGTATATCGTATGGTCAACATGATTTTTCTGAAAAATTGCGTGTTTATCGCTACGACTATTGGGAGCCCAAGAGAGAATTGACCTTTTGTGAAAGTGAAGTATAGTATTTTTCGAAATTCAGCTAAAGCCTCCTCAAACTAACGCGGTTTAGTGGTGCAAGTTAAAACTAGAACGCCAGTAACTTTTGGTGAAGACATCTAGTTGGTTGATACTTTGCACAAAATATTGAAGAGATGCATTTAAAACAATTCAAAACTCATTCCGTATGAGGAGCAATATTATGATGTCCACCCAAATTCTAACACAGCGTAACAAAAATAACATTGTTGCGTGTCTCATGGATCAAATTATGTGTCTCTTATTAATTTAGGGTTGATGAATCTGATGCCTTTCCCAAAAAAAAATTCCAACACGTTTCTGTAATACATGTCGCCAAAGTTGTATAAACACTGATATTATTGATGTTTATATGAAATTTTAACTATGATTTATCAAACTTTTAAATGTTCTAATCCACAGCAACATGCAAAATAGACCTTCAACTTTCATTAAAGATATAGTTTTGTTGAAATGTACGATTGAATTTAAATTAGTTCGACTTTTTAAACATTGCAGAAGTTTTTGTTTCTTCCATATGACAAAACACAATGCTTTTCCAAATCATCGAAAAATAAATTTTTAACATCGAAAATATTTTCAATTTTGTTGTAAAGTATAGTTGAATACATGAAATATGAATTCTGTGGCAAATTAAGCAAATTAATAACCGCACAAGCTGGTAAACTTGCATGCAATTTGACTAAAATAGTCAAAATCCTTTTTTTTTCATCACTTGACGTGATATGATATTTTTTCAAAACGTAAATGGATTCAGCACCTTTAAATTAAGTAAATAGCAGGTGATGGCATTCAGGGTAGTGACCCATTCGGGATTGTGGCAATCGGGATAGTGGAGTTCAGGGTAGTGTCATAGAATCCAATTCTTTTTTTGCCAAGCGTCCATTATGCGAAACGCCAACCCATAAAATTATGCAAAACGTTTTTATGCGAAACGTTCATATCTCATCAAAGTCCCTTATCAAAGGTACCTAGAGCAGATTATAGTGATTCGAAATGTAGAGAGTTGACCAAGGTTTTGATAATGACAGGTTTAGCAGTCTAAGCAGTCAGTGGGTGCGAGGTGTGGGAAGGTGGAAATGACAGCTAGCGAGCCAGCTGGCTGGCGAGTTTGTTTATACTGGTTTTCACTCTACCGTTTCTATGGGGTTGTTAGGGATTATTGACAACAACAAACACGGTGAAGTGAAAATTTTCTTCTGCGTCCATTAGCCATGGAGACGAAGCATGGACTGTTCAGTGTTCGGTTCAGTGTTACCACAAGTCAAAAAAGTTGGCAAAGGAATGCCGGAAACGTGTATGTGTGAGTGGAAAATAAATGTTCTATACTTTATAACGCCCTGCTCCAGGAATGAAGAATGGGATAGAGAGAAAATAGTAAAATTGAAAAAAAAAACTTATTGCCTGGTAAGTAAACCTCGTCAAAACTAATGATTTTTTGGACTTTATTCCTAGATAGTATGAACGATGGTATAAGTTGAAAACAAAAACAAACTCGCCAGCTGTCACTTCTTATATCAAAATGGCTGAATGAGGAATTTGACAGATTGAACTGCATCCCTTCTAAATACCTTGGAGTCGACTGTATTGGTTGCGCGAATAAATATACAAAACAGTTAGAAAATT
Source organism: Aedes aegypti (assembly GCF_002204515.2). NCBI lineage: Eukaryota > Metazoa > Arthropoda > Insecta > Diptera > Culicidae > Aedes > Aedes aegypti. Next base: position 69,996,088 of record NC_035108.1, on the reverse strand, counting down.
CATTCTTCCGCAATATTTTTACAAACCTCATGATACAAATAGTTTCTGTTAGAATTTAAACATTTTTGCTGGTCATTTAGAGGTGGAAACTATGGAGAAATATTGGAAAAATTTTCAAACACTTTAGTACTATAATGTTAGCGCACATTTTTCATATCAAAGTGAAAACTCATTCGTAAAACGGGTTGGGACCAAATGACGAATTCTTAAATGTCGAATTCCAAAACGTCGAATGCCAAAATGTCGAAAGGACAAAACGTCAAAAATAGAAAATTGAACGAAAATTTCTTGGAAGAATGATCGAATAAATACACTTTATGTCAAGGCGCATTTTATTTACCAAGATATGATAAATTATTATTATTATTTATCTTTATTAGGGAGATTTTCAGCCCTTGGCTGGTTGATTTCCGGAGATAGGATAAAAGAAAACAATTCCAAATCACTATTCATATTTCACTACTTTCGACGTTTTTTCCTTTCGATGTTTTGGGATTTGACGTTTTGGTATGCGACGTTCTGTCTTTCGACGTTTTGTCTTTCGAATTTTTGTCCTCAAACCCGTCAAAGCATAGTAAAAGAAGTTGGCAAAAAGAGCGATTCAATCCTAATATATTGCTCATATTCAGTTCCATCTTAGATACCACAGCGGAACAAAAATAATCTTTTCGCGGGACTCAAAGACCAAATTATGTTTCTCCAGTAAATTTAGGGCTGCTGAATCTTTTGCCGCCATCAGAAATGTTCCAGCACGTTACAATTTTGTGGTACAGGTCGTCAAATCTGTAAAAGTATTGATGTTTTTTTAAGTTTAAATAAAATTTAAATACGATCTATCATTATTTTTTCATTCCAAGCCTCCGAGCATGCAAAGTAGGGCTTAAACTTTTATATGGGTCAAAGTTTGACTGGAATTGCACAATTTAAAAACAATTTAATCGTGTTTCTCTGCTGTGTCACTGTAGCAATTACAGTTAAATTACAGTCTGTTAAGCTCAAATGGGTGAAAACGGTGTCCGTGTCTTTTCTTTTTATATATATCGAAATCCAAACGTTCCATGTCATCAATGAAAATGGCAATATTGTCAATATTCGCAACAAAACGCGCCGCCAACTTTCGAACAGACTGAAAAAAATCGTCGCCAGCTAAACCAATCGAAGGAGGTGATTTGCCTTTGTGATGGCAAGACTGGTGAAACGTCAAATGCCAGAAAAAAATCAAAGGAGGTGATTTGCTATTGTGTTGGTAAGACTGGTGAAAAGTCAAATACACAGCGGGATTGCCTGGCGACGATTTTGGCGACGGTTTCACCGGCGACGATTACAAATCATCGCGTCCGATAGGGTGCAAAATTTACAATATATGCAGTTGAAGTCTCTGCTTAAGCTGTTTTTGGTGCTTGAGAAAAATTGTTGTTCCACTACGTTCTAATTCATCAATATGGATATGATAGTGTTATCGGTAGTATTATTTCAGTTTCTTCTTACAAATTATTTCATGTCTTCGTTCGCCTTAGCTTAGCTTAGTTTAGCTTAGACTGACTACACATATCAATGGTTGCTATTCCGTGATTGTCCGAAGTCAGTGAAAATGCACAAAGAATCAACTAGAAGTTCGGCTGGGATTGGTCATAATCTTCTTCAGTGCGCATAATTCAGTGCCTCTATTTATACAGAGTCAATAACGGCGCCGGCCACGTCCTTGTAGTCAGGTGGGATTGGGGGAAGGAATGTTCGTGTGTAACCTTTGCTATTTGGAGACCGTGTTGGCCTCTGCATTTCCACAAAAGTTACTGGGAAGGATGTTTGTTAATGGGGAGGATCGTTGGGTCACAGGATTCACTTTGATAAGCCATTAGACCATTATAAATAATTATGTGTGAGATATAAATATAATATTTTCATTTGATAAGAACAATTTCTATGTAGAGGAAAATAATGCCGACACTTGAGGTGACGAAGCATTCAAAGTTTGTTGAACAAATACCTAAATGTATTATTCCTAACACTCTTATTCTTATGCCAACACTTACAGTGACGAACCATCCAAAGTTTGTTAAATAAAGTGAACCTTTTGCAAGTACACTTGTAGTGTCGAACCATCCAAAGTTTTTTTTATTACAAAAATAAAGATAAAAAGAGAGAGATGTTTTGGAAAAAAAAAAGTTAAATATAAATAATTCAAATATCAAAGTTTATGTCGACAAACACAACGACGAACCATTCATAGTTTGTTGAAAAATCATATTTACGATTAAATGTGCAGTCATACATATCTTATAGATTAGAAATAGTGGCATGTAACGCGCTTACCAATTGATCCGTCATCCTTGACTGAACAGCAACAATCCACTTTCAGCTTCTTCCTTTTGCTTGGCAATATAAAAGCACTCAGAGTAAACAGGCGCGCGACCCGAGATCCTGCCCTCATCGCCCTCCGCCGCAGGAGCAAGCGTCAAGGTCGAAAGATCAAACACTACTCCCTACAATGTCTTTGTTCGCCTTTACCAAATATTCTGAAGCTTTGCTGAAGTTTATTTGTATTATAAAGATTGTAAAAATAAATAAAAAAAAATAATTTTCTTACAAACTTTTTTGAAATATTAACCATTTTCTTGATTAAGCAGTTGCTAAGATAACATTGAAGTTTGATTGTATTTACAATCACCAATAAAAACCTTATGGATAACAGTAACAACATTAAAGAATTTATTTATACAATAAAATCATATGTGAATTTTAAGTAAAAGCAATTAATGTTTTAACCTTGCTGAAACATTCAATAAAAAATAAATTTAAGGCTCTACTGTACACTATAAAGCTTGTATAGTGTTCAAATAACTTCAACTATTTAACTCACGGAAAATTTTTGCTCGGGCATCGTCGCCACCATCCCGTGATAAAGACGAGCAGGCACTCGATCCGAACGGCAAACAATTCGATTATTGACCGAGTGCTAATTAGTTTAAGTAATGCAGCGCAGTCTTCAACACCTCGCGAGGAAAAGCGTTGGAAAAGAGCATACGTGGAGAAAACTGTGACAAAGACCCCCCCACTTCGAGCAACGGACCGGTTGTAAGTGATTGAACGACAAAACTTCGCTTGCGCTCTGATAAGTAGTACAACAATTGTGCTGATGTGTGAAAGAGCATACACGATGGTGGTTTGAGAGTGGGAGGGGGAGGGGTCCTCCTTAGGTCGGAGTGGAATGTCGCTCGAGAGATACACGCTGTATTGGCTATCGAAATGATCGATGACTGTTGAGTTGAGGGATTTACTATTATCGCTTCGGGTTGATAGTTAACGCGTACTTGATGGAGTAGTTTGTACGAGGTGATATATGCTATGCCGAGGTGGTAAATGACACCACTTAAAGGAAAGTGACGATCTTGTTGTGATAAATGGTATAAGATGGTGTATATATTGGTATTTCATAGCAAGAAAAATTTGTTTTTGAAAACGATATGGTAAACTTTTTTTTTCTTTGAAGAAGCAAGCTCGCACGTTAGAGGGGCATGTGTTGAGAATCACTGCTCTGGGACCATCAACAGCATCGACAGCTTGTCCAAAGTGATCTGGTCTATCTCAGCTAATGGATATTCAAATGTTCCTAAATAGAACCCCGCGAGATTTCCATTGCGGAATCGTGACTAGACATTTACATCACGTGCAATCTTCACATTTTTTGGCTCAGTCGGTACGCTTCTGAATCAGCACTCCAAGCCACCGGTTCCCCTTCTAGCCGGTCGGCTGCTGTTGCTGCCGCTTGTTGACTAGCAGTGGGTTTCAAGCATCAAACCACACCTCCCACCACTCGCCGCGCGGCTTTTCATCGTCTTGCCATCTTGTACGGCTCATCGGATGCAACACATTCCGCGCGAAATTCTATTTTTGTCAGCGTGGCGATGAGAAGAAAATTCTTGCAATTTCTATTGCTCAAATGCCCACGTTACAGTACTGCAGCTGAGGGGCTGCGCGAATATTACGGAATTTGGAGGTCTGGGTTTTAGAGTTGATTCCCTTCGTTCCAAAGTAGAGTTTTACATTTCAAACTGTTTGATTTATGCACTATTCTCTAGAGTTACGTTATTTATGATTGATACCCCACAGCAGTCTAGTACGATTCTACTGCAGTATGGTGGAAAGTTCATATTTTTCTGACAAGAACCGTTGTGAGTGCGTACCCGACTAGGTGAATAAAATAAAATTGTGTTTCATTTGTATTGAAATTCATTACAACTAACAAAGTTTGTTTCACTTTTGTTAGAAATATTATGAGTTGCAATGTTATAATTATAATATTATAACTTAGTTTGTTATAATCTTGTTTAATACAGACAAAACATTGTTATATTTTTTGCTATTCCAATCCAATTCATAACTCAGTCTGTTAGAAATGATCGTACTAACTAACAAATTTTGTTTTAATTATCTCGTTATTCTCTAATCGGATATCGGACCGAGTTGGAACATGCCGTTTGCGACGGGTAGAAACCGCGCGTACGATATGTGAAATGTCAAGTGCTGTTCCTATAGGTAAACAACCTCAAACCGTGCTGCGTGGATCCGACTTAATTGACCGGAGCCACGGACGTCTCAGCTAGTCATTCAGTTAGCCAAGTTGATGGAGGAAAGCAGCGGGTGGTGGTGCATCTAATACAAGCCAAATAATTTACAAGTTTTCTCTCGATTGAATATTGCCAGCGAATTCTATGTAACTCCTTGACCAACATGGAACACTTGAGAACTGATCGGACTCTCTGTAGTGCGTGGTGGTTGCTTCACTACAGTTAATCAATAATTTGACTCTCTTAATTGGATTGTGCAACAGCTTGAACATCCACATCTATCTTGCTTAGGCGAGTGATTAGAGTCCACGGCTACAAAGCAAAGCCATGCTGAAGGCGTCTCGGTTCGATTCCCGGGGCGGTTGGTCCAGAATTTTTTCGTATTGTAAATTTCCTTGAATTACTATGGCATAGAGTATCATCGATCATCGATATACGAATGCAAAAATGGGAACTTTGGCAAATAAAGCTCTCGGTTAATAACTATGGAAGTGCTCATTGAACACAATGTGAGAAGCAGGCTTTTTCCCAGTGAGGACGTGATGCCAAGAAGATGTTTTAATTTTAAATATTATAAGAATCAATTTTCGAGCGCAACTCAAATTGAAATAAGCAAAGTACGTTCTGTACACGGACGATACTGCATGATTCAAGTTCAATGTGGTTCATACAGGGCGAAACGGAATTGTCGTTCCCCGATGACACATTTATTACCGCAATAATCGTCTCCCACGGCGATAATGATTATTTACACTGCAATGTGAATTATACAACGCGTAATGAAGCCGAATCCCTCAAACACGCTGTAATAAAATGCAGTTCTGAGACAGTGTAAATGTTTGTACATTGAGCGCACAATCATTATATTAATTCAGGCCAGAGTATTTTTATTTTGCTTTTTTACCTCTCTTTAAGGACTTTAACTTAGAAGTTTTGTTGAAATCTGTACAATACATAGGATCTATGTGACATCTCTAAGATTTCTTTCCGTAATCTACTCTGAAATGTTCCATGAGATTTATTCATTATTTTTCACAAAAAAAAAACCCAGATGACATTCTGCAGACCTTTTTCTCACAATTCATTAACAAACAACTGTCGTTCATAAATTTTATCGGGAATCACTGTGAAAAATACTCATTAGAAGGTAATCAGCACTTGCTTGAGAGCTTTGAGCTTGAGCTTGATTGGCCGCCCGTGGTTGCTACTCCAGTATCGCCAGATAAACTACACTTACACAAAGAATCACCCGAAGGATGAAGTGGAAGGAATAGATGTTGCATTTAAAACTGGCCCACAATAAAGCGGTTATACCCCTGCAACTACGTAAGTTAATGCGGGAAAGGTAAGGTAATTTCATGGCAGAGTAGTTCAGCTTTTGGTTAGCAGAAAGCCTATTAGGCGTAAGAAAAGGCGTGCTATAATGAAGGAAGAATTGGATTATAGAGCGGTTCCACGCCGTTTCGCAAACCCGATTTTTTTGTATATTTTGAATCGCCTGAAAATTGGCATACAGATTCTTTATGACCAAAAATGCCATCATGCACTTTTAGACCGCCATTTTGAACCTCGCCTTATATTTGAGAAGGGCGTATCGGAAAATGCATGGTAAATCTTTAAAAAACTGTAACTCGAAAACGGTTTGTCCGATCGATTTGAGATCTTCCACAAAGTTGTAGGTATTGCTTAGGAATATATGGAGAAAAATATGCACGGTAAAAAAAAAGTTACAGATTTTTTTTTTATTTCAAAAACACAATTTTAGAATCGATTTTCTCCAGAAACGCAGTCTCGATTTTTTTTTATTTTTGGATATGTTTTAGGGGACAACTTATGTGATTTATTGCACAATGTTTCAAAATGGAAGAATTATGGGCAAAAAAGTTATGATTTTTTTTTTTAAATTACAGATTTTGAAAAAAAAATCGAAATAGAGAAAAACAATATTTTTATGTGATTATTTGAAAGTATGGAAAAATTGAAATCGAAAAGTACAACCTAAGTAAATTTTTTCTAGGTTGCATGAATTTCGAGATATACTCATATTTAGGGGGAGATCCCCCAGTGCCGGACAGCACCCAATACCGGACAAAGTCGAAACATTGAGAAATCATGGTCCAATCAAGATGGTGTATTAGTAGAAAAGAAAGCTCTTATGCAGACTAATGTTTGCGTAGAGTAACACATCCTTGAAATATTCATGCCTTTTTAAAAAAGTAGAAAAGTTTGAAAATCTTTAAAAAAAATGACGTATCTTCTTAATTTTGAGCCTATTTAGTAATTATGAATGTATTTTGTACCATAATTAAAGTAAATATGTACAAATTGCAATTTTGGTTAAGCACCTGCTGTCCCTCAGTTTCGGACAGCTTGATTTGTTATATGATATCTTTGTAATTATTGCATCAGTGTCTCAAAATACTTTCATTTTTCTTGGTTTCCGTCGATCATGGTATTAAACATGCAATAAAATTAAGAAGAATGAACATTCAGAACAACATCGTAAAATGTGCTATTTTTCATCATATATGAAAGAGGTTTTTGATAGGCATATTTCAAACTAAGAAAAACTCAAATTATTCTAGTAAATGTTGCAAATTCATAGAATTGGTAATTATAAACTATTCCTATAGTGTACAAATTCAATGATGTTCAAATTTACAGAATTCGAGGCATTTCCAGATCGTGTCCGGTATTGGGTGCCACCTTTCAAGATCGAACAATTTGGTACTAAAATACATCATCAAAATGCAATGTCAAAATTCATATTTATATTTTCAAATTTATTTTTGTACACTATAAAAATGATGATATTTATCATAAATGGGTAACACGAGCCCATTAAATCAATATTTTTCGAATTATGAATTTAGTGGCTTAAGTGTCCGGTACTGGGGGATCTCCCTCTATATAAATTTTTCAAAAAAAAAAAAGAAAAATAGGCCCTTTTTCAAGCATATTTCGTGTTTCTCCATTCCACAATAAAATTATTTTGATTAAGCGAATCGTAGCTAAATCGTTTATCGTTTGATCAAAACATGTATGCTTAAGTATTGAAAAAAGAGTGCACGGTAAAAAATATAAACGATATTTTCAAATGAAAATTTTAAGCTAATAGTTCTTAAAAACCGCAACATTGATGTTTTTAATTTTTGGATATATTTTGCGGTTGTTGTAGGTATTGTTTAGGACTATTTGAAAAAAAATATTATCAAAAATAAGACGAGGTTCAAAATGGCGGTCTGAAGATGCAAAATGGCATTTTTGGTCATAAAGAATCTGTATGCAAATTTTCAGGCGATTCAAAAAATACAAAAATTAAATAAAAAAAAAATTCGTCATGTTCGGTGGAATTACTCTATAGGAAAACGGTTTCTAGTCCGTATCTACTGCCCATGTTTGAATGGTCGACATAACTACCAGCACTATCGTTGCTGGGAAAATGCGTTTTTATGTTCCCAGTTGCATTCTTGAATCTTTCAACAATTTCGATCAAATATTCTGTGTATTTGTTCAAGATTGGAATTCAAAAGTCGTCTGGATGTGACTTTTTGATTAATTTCTTACTTTTGTCATCTGCAAACGCATACGTCGTATTATCCGTCCAATCAGTGAGTTTGATATGGATGAATTGACGTAAGCACCAGGTCACTGTCATAGCAACCTGGTTTAAACGCTAAACTATCCGAATAAACACTCTGCAAACCGGGTGTTTTATCGGATAATTTGGTGTATTTGCTCATGTCAATCTGTTTTCTTATAGTCAGTGTTGTGAAAAACTCAATTTCTCACAACTCACGCTTGAGATTTTTCATGCGTGAGTTGTCAATCATGCAACTCAGCAGTCAAAAAATCATGGATGAGTTGGCTCACCTTTTTGACTCATTGTCTCGTATTTCCACAGTTTACTCACAAACGGCAAGATTTTCTTGTTAGTCTGATAAAATTATAATAATCCTCTCTATCGTAAACAACAACATTAGGTTTTCACGAGTTTTGGACGAGTTTTGCGACTGAATCATTTTTATGGTTTGAGTTGATTGAATTGATTTTGCATAAAAATCTCAAGCGTGAGATTTGCGAAGCAGATCTATAATGAGTTTGCTCTCACGGGAGAGCGTATTGATTGAGATTTGAGTGTGAGTCTATCAACACTGCTTATAGTTCAAATATTGCTGAACAAATAAGCACTGTTTATTAGGTAAAGAATGCATATCAATGAAAAAATGCTGGTCATATTGGTGCTTGCGTCGACTATGCGTTAAATCCTCAATGATAAACAAACAATAAGCTCTTAAGTGTTAGTTCGAGAAACAGTCAATACTGAAAAAAGAACGGCCCGAATGTAATCAATCTTTCACATTTTTGCTAGGGGTAAGAGCTGGCAGCAGAGGTTTTCGTATCGCGTTTGTAGTCTTGTAGGCCTCTGACAGCAACTAAAACGATTTACTACTTAATCGTGCATCTGCTGGATCGGATTGTTTCGATCCCTCCAATCGTACTAAGTAAAGTATTTCATAATTCTAGCAACCACCATTCTTTGTTTCTTTTTTTCACAACGGAGAAACAAGTGTTCACTAAGTCGTTCGATTTACTGCTATAGGCAAGCAACGATGCAGAGTTCAGAACACACGTTGCAATCTTAATCTTGGAGGTGAAAGACATCTCACCTATGTTAACCGGTGTGCTAAAAAAGGAAGGAAAAGCTCTTATGAAAATTTAAGCAAGTGTAATGCAAATATTCGTTTTATCAGTATAACTACAAAAAACTGCCGATGATTGAAAGAAAGTAAAACTCCCAATGAATATATAAGCTAAATTATTGCCGATATGAATTAAACCATAATTACTCGAGAGAAAAGTCTGTATTTAAAAGAAAGTAAACTGTATGATGAAATCATTAAAGACACTTGAAACCTTAGAACACCGTTGATAACCAGAGATGAGTAAACCATTTTCTTAGAGTCTTGCACGATGTGTGCAGTCCACAGTTTCGTCTTGAATAAATGATTCAAATTTAACGTTATCGTCCCGCCATATCATATAAATCAATAATGAAATTAGTTATTGGGTCACATTTATGAATCTTACTCATGAGCAATGTAGCAATTTGATTTTTTGTTTTAGTAATTCAGTCAAACGGCATTCGGTCAAACGACCCGTGCGGCCAAATGGCTTTCGGCCAAATAGCTTTCGGCCAAATGGCTTTCGGCCAAATGGCGTTCGGCCAAATGGCTGGACACCGATATGAACGAAAAGTTTAAGTGTGATAGGTTAATTATGGAAGAAAGAGGAAAGAGATGGGCTTGGGAGTGAACCCATGACATTCTGCAGATAAAACAGAAGCGATAGCCATTAGACCACCAACTCCGTCTTATGTAATCAACAATTGGTTGAGATATCCGGAAAAAAGCAATGAAAAAATGCACTGTCTGAACGATTCAGAAATGTTAACCACATTCAGAAATAGCATAATGAAATGGTTTTGAAATTCTCCATTGCGGTTGTATTCTTATAACTATATTTAATGATGATTTTAAGAAAACTCGCACAGAACTGAAAGAAAGCAAGAAAGTCGAGAGTTGCGAATAGGATAACAGATTATCAAATGTCTTATGAATAAATATTCGAGTGGTATCAAAGAGACCATTTGATTCTTTATTAATTTCACGTTTACCTATAAAAACGTAACTTATACTTAACTCTCCCTTACTCGACATTTCGTATTTCGATATCGAGTTACGGAACCATATTAAAAATTGGATTTCATGGCTCAAATCCCTTCATCCGCAGTTTTATTGATTTTGTGTTCTGCACTCGATACATTCCTAACTCGATGGTACGTTCAATATCGAGGTAATAATTCAGTATACATAATTAATAATAATTTAATAATCATAATCCATGAAAATACTTATGAAATTGGGTTTGTATGTCACGAGTTGGCTCGACAACGGGTAATGAATTTTAATAATTCTTTGACTGTTGCATTCATCCAGCACTTCGACCCGTTCGTGTGAAGAAAAAAATTGTGTGAGATTCCGGAAGAGTAAAATAAAACGGAAGAAAACTAATCTGTCATTTTCCATGAGAGATTTTATAACTTTTTCCAATAGCCTACGAATGGCAGAGGTCTGAAATTTGCTATTTACACTTCTGAAAAAATCCTAAAGAGCCTTTGAAACTATCTGCTAAGTTTTGTTCATTATTTAGGAGAATCAAAAATATATAAGATGTTTCGACCAGATAGGAGATAGATTTGTTCGGAGTTTAGGCTTTCAGTCTTATTGGTTGCGTTGACTAATTATAGATCATCGCCGACGTTTAGATCCGGCCATTGAACCATCTTTAGGGCTCGATACTTGTTGATTTATGTAGCGATCCCTGAAGATGGTCCAATAGCCGGACTGAAACGTCGGCGATGATCCAAAATTAATCAACGCAGTAAATGAAACTTAAGCCGTAACTCCGCACAAATCTACCAGAAAGATATAATCTATCAAGTCTGGAGTGACTTGTACTGTCTCGAAGTTATTCGATTAAAGTTTACACTCACTCAGATTCATACAATCATGTTCACCAAGTCATGAATTGGACTAAGCTTCTAATATATCCATTTGATGATTGGAGAATTTAATGATTTCATGATGAACCTGGTGACGATGGCAAGTGACGTTACCCTACACATGGATCCAGCGCAGTCGAGTTCCAGCAGATTGGAGAAGCCGAAAAAGGACAAAATGTCAAGAGAGAATCTGTTCGTGCATCAACAAACTCCATCGACCTCTGGATCAAAACACATCAGCTCTACACGCCAAAGGAACCAGCGGAAGTAGATCTCAAGCCTTGTACATACTGCAACAAAACCGATCATCGCATTGCAGAATGTCAAGAGTTCAAACAACTAGATCTCGATGAACGCTGGCAAAAGGACTTTGCCGAACCTGTTTGATCCCTCATCGCACGTGGCCATGTCGCTCGAAACAGCCGTCAGAAATGTAACCTACCAGCATCATCACGCCACTACATCGTATGCCTTCGCTACCTTCCAGTGACTATATGGAAATGGTAAAAGCATTGAACTATTTGCCTTTCTAGACGACGGCTCGTCGTCGACTATACTGGAGGCGGAAGTAGCAAATCTTTTTGGAATTGAAGGACCTAATGAACCTCTGGCTTTAGCATGGACAGGAGATGTCACGAGGATCGAAAAGGAATTGCAACTCATTGAAGTCACTATCGCCGGGGGAAACAATGGGAAATGTTTCCTATCAAAAGCCAAAACAATAGCTCCCCTCAAACTTCCTACGACCCAAACAGTGGACTACGAAGAGCTGTGTGAAACACATCCGCAACTAAGGCATCTCCCCCTGAAGAGTTATACCAGCGTCTTTCCTAGGCTTAAAATTGGTGTAGATAACGCTCGACAGATAAGCTCGCTTAAAAATCGTGAAAGTGCTGCAGGAGATCTCATCGCAACAAAAATCCGGCTTGGATGAAGTATTTATGGCACTCATTTGGTCAATAAGACATCTGTCGGATACATGAACACACACGTGAATCTAAGCCAAGAAGACACAGATTTCAACGATCTGTTCATACAGTTTTTGGCGGTAGAAGAGGCTACAATAAAGCAGAAACCACAATCGGAGGAAGACGAGCGGGCTTTGAAAATATTGCAGGAACAACACGAAGAGTCGGAGGAAGGTTTGAAGTAGGTTTGCTATGGAAATACGATAATCCGTATCTGCCTGACAGTTTTCCTATGGCGGTTCGACGTATGGAAGCATTAGAGAAAAAAATGGAGAAAGATCCTTATCTGGACGGAAAGGTGAGAAAACAAATATCAGAGTACGTGTAAAAAGGATATGCACATCGAATCACTGCAGCGGAATTAGAGTCCACGGAGTCAGGGCGCGTAAGGGTATCTACCCCTAGGAGTAGTACGCAACCCGCGGAAGCCGGAAAAAGTCCGATTGATTTGGGACGCTGCAGCACGAGTAAAGGGTGTGTCGTTCAATGATAGGATGTTGAAGGGACTGGACCTTCTAACAGCACTACCAACCGTGCTGCTACGCTTCCGTCAAAAACCAATTGCCTTCAGTGGAGATATTAGGGAAATGTTCCACCAATTCCTTATTCGTCAGAGAGATCAACAAGCGCAGAGGTTTGTGTTTCGAGAACGCCCAGGACAAGCGCCGCAAATTTTTGTGATGGATGTCGCTACATTCGGCGCTGTCTGCTCTCCATGCATCACACAGTATCTAAAAAAACCGGAATGCGGAGGAACACGCAGAACAGTTCCGCAATGCGGCGAAGGCGATCATCGAGAATTACTTTTGTAATCTGCAAACGCATACGTCGTTTTATCCGTCCAATCAGTGAGTTTGATGTACGATTATATGGATGAATTGACGTAAGCAGCAGGCCACTGTCATAGCAACCTAGTTTAAACGCTAAACTATCCGAATAAATACTCTGCAAACCGGGTGTTTCTTCGGATAAGTTGGTGTATGTGCTCATGTCAATCTGTTTTCCTCGTATAGTTCAAATATTTCTGAACAAATAAGCACTGTTTATTAGGTAAAGAATGCATATCAATGACTAAATGCTGGTCATATTGGTGCTTGCGTCGACTATGCGTGCATGCATGCATTTGTAATGAATTTCAAAGAACTTATTCTGCTTATTAACCCACTAATACCCAACCCCGCCTTTAGACGGGGTACACTTTGGAATTTTGTATATTTTTTCGTAGCTCGAAAATCAAAATGATTTTATTTTTGACTTAAATTTTGGCTCATAACAAGCATATGAGAAATATTTTATATGACTTTTGAAACTTTTTTGTATTTTTGAAAATTGTTTGAAAAATTGTATTCTTATATAACCTACAAATGCCTGGGTTTAAATTAACGTGTAATATAAAAAATCGTACCTTTTATATTTTTCTACTATTAACCTATAACAGATAAAGAGCTTGGTGGTATTAACATAATTTCAATCCTGTTTTCCGTTATTTACACGGAAAATAAAAATATTTCCAGAAAAATATTTATTATTATTTTTAATTTATTTTTAAAAGTACCGCAAAACATGAATTTTTATCATAGCCAAAAATTAGTAAGAGGCTTCCAGAAAAAATGAAAAAGGATAGGGATGTTCAAAAATAAAAATTATGTTATTCCGTTTGATATTGAAAATTTATATATTAAACATTTCAAGGATGATTCAAACCAAGGTTTATGATTCACCAATTCAATAAAAAAAAAACTCTAGATTTCATCAATTTGAATCGAAATACAAAACTGAATAAAGAAAATCGATTAACTCGATTTTGAGTGCTCCTTAAATTAATTGAAAAAACTTATTATTCGTGATAAAAAAACGATTTTTGGGACGTCGATAAAAATCGCCTTTCGCTAACCAAAACCCAATGGAAGCGTGGGTAATTCGTCAATAAAAATGGCAAATATTTCACATTTTTTCTATAGATCATTGCTTTCATTCAATTATTCCATTTGGGATTACGCGGCTATTTTCGGTGAAACAAGTCTACGATATTCGGAAACTTATAAACCTTGTTTTTTTTATGAAAAAATCGAATTAAGTAGAAATTCCGACCTCTTGTTCTTTGACGGTGAGGCTTGCTATCGAAATTAAATTTCATTCCACATTACCGGAAATAAACAACTATTTAAATAAAGTATTTACACTGTTATTGCCCTAGGTTGATAACTTTAATTTAATTTAATTTAATTTCCTATAAGGTTGATTTACGGCAAACTAGGGCACGCGTGTTGTTTACTCAAACTTCTACGGAAGCCTCAATCAAACAAGTCCACCACTAGACAGACTGCTGATGAAATTTCCGTCTGGAGGAACCCTATTTATTGAGTAAATTACAACCCTTCACAGCAATATACATTGTTTGCTGTGAAGAGGTTGTAATTAACTCAATAAATAGGGTTCCTCCAGACGGAAATGAAGTACCTGCACTCTACGTGTGTGTCTGGATGGGGGCGCTAGCGATTAGAAATGTTGGCGTAAGGATTATTTCCGTAGAAAAACTATTGTGTTAATTAACTGTTTAATATGAAGCGGGAAGTCGACCAACGTCACACACTGACATGGGGGAACAATGTAGAGATGCTGCTTCTCCTACAATAGCATCGCACTATAGTCCACCCGTAGAATTATTTAGTGCTAACTGCCGAGATCTGGAAAGCTTTCAACAGATATCGCCAACCCTTTGCAGAGCGGCACACCGTCACAAACCCTTTTATTCCAGTCACATATGCGCATACGTTATAAAGAAAATAAGCTCTTCCATTCTCGTTTGCCAGTTTGCGCTCGACAAAGAAACGGATAACAGCAGCCTACAATGTTGTCTCCTCTGCGGAAAGGACAAGAAGTTGGAAGCGTTGACGACAGTCATTTCCGGATAGTGCTTCGCTACCTGCATCTGGAGCTGAGGAGTTCCAGCTTTTTGTCAAAACTCGGTTCCGCACGACTGATGGCGCTTGGAGCCGTGGAAATGCTTCATTTCATTATTCCTAACCACGAACCTGCCGAGTGGGGGCTGCTCTTATCTAAATTCCCTCCTTGATGCAACCACCGTTGCGAAGCTTTGTCGACTACTTGGCGTATGGCGGCCTTCGAAATCACCGGCTCTTAAACCGGGAGTTAGTGCTTGCCCCGATAAGGCATACATTCTGTGTAAAGTGCATTCCTGGGGCCTCTGGCATTTGGGGGCCATACTCCCGCACCGTCGTCGGCTACAAGGGCCACGTGTTCCGTCCGCTTCGGTTTCTTATCGGAGCGACATGGGCGTAGCCTGGATTTTCGTCAAAGGCGGTGACCTCAAAAATTCAATCACGAATATCACGTAAAACTATAGCATAGCATAGCATAGCATAGACTGACTGTACATGTCAATGGTTGCTACTCCGTGATTGATCGGAACTGGTAAGAATTGCACTACGATCCAAATGAATAAGGGATGGGAGTTTCCGCTTACTCTCGAAGTGCAATTTTAGCAGATCTAATATTATTGATCAATAACAGCGCCAGCCAAGTCCTTACAGTCAATTGGGATGGGGAAGGAATTTAGGGTGTAATGATTGTTGCTTCTAGAGACCGAGAATACCTCTGCATCTCCACAATCACCACGGGAAGGGTGTTTATTAGTGAGGGAGGAAAAGATCTGGGAGTCACCTTTGGTCGGTGATGCGATCCATGGACAAGGGGGAAATATACGACTTATATTTAAGCTAGTTTTGTATTCTTGTCTCGAGAAGTTTTTGGTAGAAGATTAAAAAAATACGTCAACATCTATAATGTCGAACAATTCAAAACAAGTTTTTATTAATAGCGAAAACTGAGAATTACATGTATATATTTTAAATCATATGAAACAGGAATAATGCCGACACTTATAGTGACGAACCATACAAAGTTTGTTTTAATATTACATAAAAGTTACTCTTTCAAGAAAAAATGTGTTATCATAAGCATGAAACGAACTCACCAGTTGGTAATCCATCCTCGACTGAACCCAAATATATCTTCGCACTCACACAATGCGAACAGAAAAACTTCTTGGCGTCCCGAAAACAAACAGTCTTGCTTGGGCTTTCCCAAACACCTCCCCAGCAAGACGCGCGTAAACAAGGAAAAAAGAAGTTCTCCGGCAAGGAAAACACACGCGAAACCGAGAACAAAATCTCTCCGACGACGCAACAACGAACCATCCTGCTTGGGCTTCACGAAGCACTCCACGAATATCACGTAAAAACTATACTGCCCATAACTGCATATTTGTCACATTCGACATTCGTGGAACGCCTTCAAATCATAAAATTATTGAGATTGTTTTACAAATTTCGAAAAAAAAAAAATACCAAGTTGTTTTGTCACATTGTCAAAGTCACATTTGGATTATACCTGGGCCTCATAATGTATAGTAGTAATGAAATTTCTGTCAGATTTATTTTCTATGTATTCACCCAATATGCAATATGAGCTGTACACAATTTCAACTTCGAAAAGGATTGTTGAGCTCTTGGTATTTTTTTGAAATTCTAGTATCTTTTAATACTTGCGAGGAATGCATACTTGGCACTCCATTTACTCAATGCCTACTTTTGTAGAATATTACACAGACAAGCCGAGAAAGTTTCCTTTACAAAAAGATTCTGAACCGCCGAGATTCGAATCCATGACCCTCAGCATGATATTACTGAATAGCTAGGCGCATACCGCTGCGGGCTATTTGGGCTTATTCCATAGTTAATATCCTGCATGAATCTTCGGAAAATCGCTGTACGCTTGGACAATACTCATAAACAGAATAACAATATTAGCACTACCATCAGGTACCAAAATTGTCGTACAGTGTAAGAATCTTACTGTAAGATTCTCTCTCCCGAATCATCAACACTCACGAAAACACCTGGAGGACGCTAAAGAAGAAACCGTGATCTTTGTCTAATTTCGCTTTACGTACCCTCAAGAACTCTGCAAAGGATGGCGTTTTAGGCAATCCTTTGTCGAGTTTTCAGGCAATCCTTTGTGGAATGCTCTTCTGATCAAACAAGGTTAAAAAATGCCTCTTTATACCACTAGGAACGTTTTTGAGCCAAGTTTACTAGATTCAAGATCAAAAAACTAAGCAGTATATATTTATTGCCATTCGAATAATTTATGAAAAAGTTACACGTCTTCTAAGGTAAACAGAATTAAAAAGTACATTCAATATGTTTTGAAGCGTAATGTAACATAAAACAAGGGCTGAGATTCCTGCATTTTCATTTTTTTTTTTCTTTATGTGCTTGTTATATTTATGCAGAACAAGATTTGAACAAATCTTTTTCAGCTGATAAGATTATAAATCAGCTGAATAAGCTATTATTGAAGTACCAATGCTACTTGCAATGGTCTCCATTTTAATGCAAGTTTATAAAAAGTTTCTATTTTTAGTGGAAGATCTTGAAAGTCTCTGAAGTCTTATTTTTCTTTATTCTGCTTGCATTGAATCCTGATGCAAAATTGTATAGACTCCAAAGAAACATTCAGATTTTAACAGGTTCAACAGACTCTTCAAGAATTTATCATAGTGATATCATGTAGAATACTTTCAAGGTCTTCTACAGGGATACTCTCCTGGAGATTTTTCTACCAATTCTCCCAAAAATTCTTGCAGCTATTTTTCATAGGATACTGAGCAGAATTTCTCCAGAATTTGCTCCAGGAAATCCCCGAGAACTCCAAAGCTACTACCTCCAGCAATTTACTCAGGCATTACCTTGATTTTTGTTTTCCAAAACTATCCTAGAACCTACTCAGGATAACTATTCATTAATCCTTCAATCGAATGCTCCAGTTGTTACTTGCTACTCTTGACGAACTTCCGCGGATTTCTACAGAATTTCTCCCAAGAAAATCTACAAAGGTTTGTTCCGGAGCAGCTGCAAGAATTCCTCCGCCTGTTCATGTGGATTCCTTGAAGAACTAATCTACGTTTCCCCCAGAAATCCTAAATTCCTTGCGGGATTCTTCGAACAAAACTATTTTTCTAGAAATTTCTCTAGCGTTTCTTCCAAGTATGACTCCTGCAGTTTTTCTAAGCATTTCTAAAATTGTTTCTGAAAAAATCTCTTAAATGCTTCATAAGTTTTTTTCAGTTTTCACAACAGTTCATACCACACCTTTTTTTCCAAAAATTCCTTCGATCATTCCTACACAAATTTTTATAGAGTTTCTGTTCAATATTTTGCGAGAAATTCATTAAAACAAATCTAGCGGATTACTATCCCGAGAATCAGAAAATGTTCTAAAACTTCCTCAAGAGTCCAAGAGTTTTTTTTCTGAAATTCTTGTTCTTTAAGGATGACTTTGAAACGTACACAAGCATTATCAGAGGATGCTTTAGGATTTTTTTTACAAAACTATTAGAAGGAATCTCTTAGCAATTGCTGAAGGTATCTCTAGAGAAAGCCCTTGCTGAAATCTTATATAAATCCTGAAAGACAATGTTATAGCAAAATGCCTAGAAATCCCTGAAAGCATTTCTGGCGAAGTAATCGATCCCAGGAATCTTAGACGATGTCCCAAGGAAATCGATGGATGAACTACTGGATAAAATCTTATATGAGTTAGATGAGTTTTTTTTCAAAAAAATGCTCAAGGAAGTATAACAAAACAATTTACGTAAAAAGTCGTTTACTTGTGCGAATTACATCACACCCGCACAACATGGTGAATGAAATTGTTTGATTGATGAATTTCCTCGCCTAGAACGCAATTTTCTGAGTTCATCAGTGCATTTTGTTTCGTTCCGTATAAACATACAAAGGAAGTCGAATCAATCCGTAGCAGCTGTCAAATGAACTTCATTATAATAAACCAAGTCGTATAAGGTTACAGATTAATCCGTTATAAAATCTGTACACTCGCATTGTATGTCAATTTTTATCATGTGAATTATGCACATATATTGCCTCCATTTTTGTACGCATAAGGCCTCTTGACGACATCTTATACGGAATCTTTGCACATATAAGCATCGCATAACACAAAAGGTGATTTCGTTATACGTACATTCTGGTTGTCTGGGGTATTCCTGTTTGGTTATTTTTCGGCCTCTTTTTCGTTGTTTAAGGGTCTTTTTTTGGCCTCTTCTGTCCGGCAAGAGGTCTACAATTTCCTATTTTGAGTGCATTCAGTCGCAACCAGCCTTGTATAGACGAAAAGTTTTTTTTCTGGTCTTCGGAACGGAATTGAATGCGATTGACTACTTTCCTATCAGCGATGGATTATCAGTTGGTGAGCTCGTTCCATGCTTCTATTTCAAATAAGTCATATCATTTTGAGACAATGATTTTAATTAACGGTTTTCTATTTATTAAAAAAAAAATGATTAGTTCGTCACTACAAGTGTTATTCATTTTTTATATAACAAATTGAAATAAACATACCTATACTTTTGTTTTTATAATTAGAAAATACTTTGAAGGTTCGATACTGAGAGTATCGATGATTTCTTTAGTTACTGATGAAGGGCTGTCTATCGAAACTATATAATGTAACTTGTGAATATTCCATACTAAAAGAAGCCTCTTCTTGTGATAATCAAGGAGATGCAGAGATGTCCAATAACAAACACTCCTTTTTTACCTAACGACCGTAGCCAGAAAACACAAAATAGGAATAGGAATAGAAATAGAAATAGAAATAGAAATAGAAATAGAAATAGAAAAAGAAATAGCAATAGAAATAGAAATAGAAATAGAAATAGAAATAGAAATAGAAATAGAAATAGAAATAGAAATAGGAATAGGAATAGGAATAGGAAAAGGAAAAGGAATAGGAACAGGAATTGGAATAGGAATAGGAATAGGAATAGGAATAGGAATAGGAATAGGAATACGAATAGAAAAAGGAATATGAATAGGAATAGGAATAGCAATAGGAATAGAAATAGATATATAAATAGGAATGGGCATATGAAAAGTAATAGGAATATGAATAGAAATAGGAATAGGAATAGGAATGAGAAGCACAACGAAGATATATGGTAGGCTCCTCTAATGATACCTGCATGTTCTTTCAGGATCCTTTGAGAGTTTCAGACGTAATCCCAAACATAGTGCAATGCAGAATTTTTGAACAATTATTCTTGGAAAAACCTTGAAATCCTTTATCGTTTTTTAGTTGTAGAAACCCTGTCTTGGTGTTCTAGAAAATTTTACAGTAAAATCTCCCTTACTCGATATTGAAGGGACCATCGAGTTAGGGAGGTATCGAGTCACAGAACACAAAATCAGTGCAATTGCTATCCAAGGGGACATCGAGTTAGCCATGAAAACCAACTTTTACTCTGGTTCTTTAACTCCATATCGAGATACCGAATATTGAGTAAGGGAGAGATAACTGTATATTGAGTAAGGAAGATATAACTATATATTAATTTTCGGGGTAACTTTTACGATCCCGATGAAAATCTTCTGTATTGAATGCGTTCAACATCTCTGATGGACACTAGAAAAAATTGGCAAAATTTTAAACACAACTTCAAACAACGCTTATTAGACAACTGAATAAAATCTCTGTTTAAATCAATACTAAAACATGAATGTTTATGTGTGTCACTATAAACTAATAATTCAGATAAGCTCGTTAGTTTAAATAATTAACGACTTGATTTCAATCACGCTTCATGACTTCCATGGGCCGTGGAATGTTTGTAGGACAAAAAAAAGAGATCACTGAAATTTGCATAGACATTCATGTAGAAATTGCTGCAAAGATTTCTTTTGAAACTTTCCTCGGAAGCTCTTCTTGAAATTTTTTAACACATTATTCTAAGAATTTATATTGGAACTTATCCAGAGATTGCTACGTATTTTTTTCCGCAATTTCTTTGAAAATACATCAAGAAATTTCTTAAACAAATTCTTTAAGAATTACTTCCAATAATTAAAAAAAAAATACAAAGTTTTGTCCACGGATTTTTTACAACAATATTCCTTGTAATAATCTGTGAAACCTGAGATGGAATATAATCCAGATTTTCTTTTATTTAAGATCCCTTAGAATAATATTTGAGGTGTATTTAGAGGCATTTATGAATAAATGAAAGTCATATCTGAGTTATGAAAAGACTCTGAAATCGTTCCCAGAGTATTCTTGAAAGAATTTTTGTTTGAAAATTCAAAGAAATCTTAGGTTATGTAGGAAGAATTGTAAAAGAACTCTATTCGACATGTTTTAGATAAAGTTTATCATAAATCCCAAAGGAAATCAAAATTAAAGACTTGAACGAATATTTAAAAATGTACGGTTGGCGAAATTCTAGGGTTTTAGGGTACCATTAAAATTGCCTAAATCTTTGTAAAAATCCCTAACAGAAATACATGGAAACATATAGTGATGTAGAACACCATGGAGCACCATCACAACATGGAAAAATGTGTTAATAATTGCGGAAGTGCTTTTAGGTGCTGATTTTTTTTTCATACTATCATAGATAATAGACGTTAAAGTCCGATAGTAAAACTGTGTAAGACAATTCATGGTCTTTTTAAATGGCAACACAAGTAGGAACATCGTGGTGGCGCTTTTATCGCTAAGTTCCCATGGTGATGTTAGTGGTGAATATGAAACATTTCAAGATTTTTATATTCACCACTTATTGCCGCAATACGTTGTGTGGCGGTGCTAGTGTTTTCAACGTGTTTTAGTTTGAATATTTACAAAGTTTTCAGAAGATTTTCGTTCTAGCATCTGTGATACTGTATTCCTAATTAAATAACTTAAATACTTCAATTATGTACTATTATCCATAATATTTTGATCTGTTATATTATACTTCAGTATTACTGTTATATAACATTTACTAGGAAGGGAGGGGGCATAATTGAAGTTGCAACTGGACATCGTGGATGTGGTGGATCGTCAATAGGAGTTAGGAGGAATATTGTTCGTCGTTTGCGATTAATATTCTTCCTTCCAACAGTTGTGACCCGGGTTCTGAATTTTCGTATCAATGATGCGAAATCTACGATTTTTAGCACGTAAGGAGAATGCTTTTTCGCTTCCTCACGTGAACATATTTTTTCGCACACTCTAATTTTCTCTAGAGTTACGATGGAGGATAACCGAAAACTATTCCACTCTGGGGATAATTTATTTTTGCAATTTCTCATCGTAATAGGCTGCTTTGCGTCACGCTAATCTGTCATAAAACGGCCTACTTTCCTGCACTGAAGGATGCCGTGCGGGAATAGTAATCGGTTCACTGAAAAGAGTGATTCGGATCGGTTTCGTTTTCAGTAATGAGCCGTTTTGCCCATCTCTAGGTGCTACCTTAATTCATACATACATACATACATATAACAGCGGAAGTGTTTTTAGAACACTACGCTTAGAAGCAGGTTCTGGATCAACGAGGACGTATTGCCAAGAAGGAGTAAAAGAAGAGAAATGCAAGTTGCGGAGAGAATTCCTGGAGTAATTTTGTATAAATTATAGCTTGGATGAATTTATGAAGAATTTCCTTAGGGAATCCCTGCCAAGAACATTGCTTCAATGCTTAGGAAATGGTCCTAGTAAAATTTCTGCTCGAATTCTTGTGAAACTCGTGAGACAATTCATGTAGAAATTCTTCTACAATTTGATAAAATTTACAATAATTCTAATGGGAAAATAGGAAGAATTTCAAAAACAATCTCTTAGAGGAGTTCTCAGAGACATAGAAAATCAGGTTTTATGAGTCTTAGTTCACGTTTCATCATATATTTCCTGATAACATTTAAAGAACATTAAGCGAGAACTAAAATATATGAAGAAATTGTTTGAGAACGTGTTGAAAAATTTTCAAAATGACCAGAATAGAAAATTGTTTAAATGCATCGTGTTATTTTTTTTTAATCCATGAGGAACAATTTATGGAGTAACCAGTAGAGTTTTAATTACGAATTGTAGCAAAAATGTGTAGAGGAATATAAGGTGAGATCTCAGGAATTATTCATGAGAAAATATGTGAAGCTTTCTCTAAGAAGATTCCTTGACGAGAGCTTTGAAAAATTCCTGGATAGATTTATTTTAGTAAAACTTGTGGCAAGATACTTGGCACATTACTTTGAAGTTATTTTTTAACAAATTGATAAAACATCTGAGTAATTTGTGGTAAAATCGTTTTCGGAAATCTGATTCTCTTCTGGACTCCAAAAATTCTTCAAAACAAATATATCATTATGTAAATTTTTGTAAGTATGATAGCTAGAACTAATCATTGGAAAATGATATCACAAGATCAATTGCCTAGCGAGTTTATCTTTAAGGCGTCCAGAGGGGGAGGGTGGTGCAACGACTCCATCATATCCCTCTCTAGTTAAGACAATACTGCCCCGTAATGTTGCTGTTTCTGCATTCTGACATGAATTCACTTGACCAGAAAAAGTGCAATCCTTGCACCGAGCTGAACCAATCCGGCGGAGGGACCGGATCCACTGAGAAGGCACCCCAACATAAAACATCCTCGTTCTCGAAAAAGAACGTACAAAAAATCGATGAGTTTTCGGCGGCAGTACTACTGGATAGAACATGACATGGCAGAAAACGAGTTGCCACCGCTGCTATCGAAGCATACATAGGGATCCATGTTTTGGCGAGTTTTAGCCTCAGTTTTTTTTTGCTTCCTCTTACATTTGGAGGTATAGAAAGGTGGTAGTGTCGTTTGTATTAATTGCTTACTCCCAGGAATTTTTAATTACAATTCAAGAAAGAACGATTTATTTTCAAAACCAAAGGTATCTTCAAAAACCATAGGACATTGTAACGCTATTATAAAGCAAATTGAACACTTCTCAAAGAAGTTCCAAAATATCACACGAAACCCACTGATGAAATATTTGCACATTTGCAGTCCTCACTTGAGGACACCAGTCCTCAACCAGAAATTTGCGGTACATCGAATGAACAAACATTGGTGGGTTGAGGTATACCACCAATAGTTCCAACTAGCAAAGTTCCACGCGGTTCGTATCCTTCCAAACGTCCGAAACATGGGAGGAGGACAATGACAACCACGACGAAGACTACGGCTGGTTTCGGTGGATCGATGTGTGGTTTTGCTGATGCATGCCGCATGGTCGATACCAAACGGCAAAACGATGACTGCTGTTCAACACTACAACTAGATAGATTAGGAAAACAGAAAAAAATGCGACTCGAAAAACGGGAGTTCAACATTCAGCCTCGTGTGATGGGATGTTAAAATTTGTTAAACAATTCGCAAGTTGAAATTGGGTGCAAAAAGCGTTTGCGAAATGTTCAAATAATTGCATTATGGCGCTTAGTACCGGAGACCCGGCTATCGCCAGGGGCAAATTTGTGTGCATCGGGGCAATCGGCGAAATTCCCGTCAAGGTCCAAGTTGCAAGTCATCTCTATTGGATGATGATTTTCGGTTACGCTTGATGCAAATTGGATGCATACTGTCGAGTCAGGCTGATTTTCATCTTGGGGGAAGCGAACCAGTTGATGCCGGCAAGAAGTGGTTAATCTGAATTGTGGAAGTTGATTTTAAAAGATTAATTTCATCAAAAGGAATGATTCTTTTGATGCACAACCTACTGGTGCATTTGAAGTGACATTTGAAACATTACATTTATTACTTTTTTTAGATGTTCTGAGTTAGACAACATGAGCACCCTAATTTGGTAAAGCAAAATTAATCTATTTTTAAATTTTCGTTACCATATAATCAAATGGAAACCTTAACAAAAAAAAGGTTATAGGCTTCTCTGTAAAAGTGTCTTTATGAAGATGTAAAAAGGTCATTATCACCAGGGGTTTTCATTTCTTTTCTTTCTTTTGGCATTGCGTCTTCACTGGGACAGAGCCGGCTCCTCAGCTTAGTGTTCTTATGAGCACTTCCACAATTATTAACTGAGGGCTTTCTTCGCCAAAGTTGCCATTTTCGCATTCGTATATCATGTGACAAGTACGATGATACTCTATGCCCAAGGAAGCCAATGAAATTTCCATTACGAAAAAATCCTGGACTGACCGGGAATCGAACCCAGACACCTTCAGCATGGTTTTGCTTTGTAGCCGTGGAGCCGGCTAAAGAAGGCCCCTAATGAATTCATATTGCATTATTCATCGCCCACCCAAACAAACCGCCTTTGCTTCCAGCCGTCATAGTGTTCCCATTCGAGTGCATTGCAACTTTAAAATCATTTTATGACCCCACGTACGGTAACGGATCGTTAAAAATGTCGGTCCTAGCCCCCGTTAGAAAGTAATTATTTGAAGGTGGTAGTTTTCCTGCAGCTCGGTACGTATTCGTGCGTGTCGTCCATTGGCCGATCTATGTGCACGGAAATTTCGCCCAAAACCCACTGCTGTCGGGCGTGGGTCATTTTCCAGCCTCGTTACCATTGCTATGATGCCGGAAGGTCCCCGTCGAATATCGCCGGTCGTGGCCGCGTAAAACTGTCAAGGACAATTGCCACTATAACAGTTTATGGCTTTATTGCACTGCAATACACGCGACAGCAACTCGACCACTGACTGGTGTGTGCCGATGTGTTTAGTTATTCATACCCCCAGGGAAACCTGCGGGCAGGAGCAGTTTTTTGGGGTTTTCGTGCTTTTATTTGCATATTAGATCAACAGACGAAAGGGGCTCAATCAACCGTAGTTGTACGCGAGCAGCTAACCAGCAAAAATATACTAAGGATGGCGGGTACGAATCCCATCTATAGAGGATCTTTCGTGATGGATTTTTTTTTTTTGACTTCCAAGGACATAAAATGTCTTCGTGGGCAAAGAAAGCTCTCAGTTATTAACTGTTTAAGTAGAGCTAAGCAAGAGAATTAGGCTTGGTTCTAGTTGAGACGTAATGCCAGAAAGGAGATCTATAAATGAAATATCGTCACAAACATGGAGGGATAGTTGGGGTAAAGTGGACACCTTAAGTTTGACCACATTTTTCTAACTCGTTGAAAGGAATGGAGAGGAAGGTTGACCAACTGGTGAGCTCGTTCCATGCTCTTGCTTTATGTTGTTTTTAAACAAACTTTGGACTGACTCCTAGATCTTTTTTTCTCCCTTCGCGTGATAATTGTGGAGATGCAGAGGTATTCTTGATCTTAATAAGCGATAAGCATTACACACTAACATTCATTTCCCATCCCAACTGACTGCAAGGACTTGTCCGGCGCCGTTATGGATCAATCATAGAGTGACATTGTAAATATATAGAAAAATCGTATTTAAATCATTCTATGAATATTTGCCCACTTTGCCCCAACCATCCCGATAGAAGCGGGATGATATTCTCTCGATGATAAAGAGGTGCGCAAGATTTCCAAATGACAGTGCGTCAAACTTCTTGAATGTTTGTCCTTCGGACTCTATAGTCCCGCAATTCCTGATCGGCGTGGCGTTGTGCTAAGGCTGATAAGAGTTCCACAGAGCAAGGCCTGTTGATGAGAAGCAACAGCAGCAGTAACGGAGAGATAAGGCATTGGCACAGTTTGATTAGAAATATTGCGGCGATACGTTTTGCTTTTGCTTACTGTTGCCGGCCTGGGGAAGTGCTGTAAGAAATACATTTTGTTTGTTTAATCATGTACGCCAAACAATTGGAAGATCCTGTTAATGGCTCCAAAGTTGATGACTTGACAGATGATTTATTGAAATTTCACTGAAAACCTTTAGCCTACAGCCCACCTACATATATTGTTTTATAAATTAATCTTTTCAGAAAGCTGTTGGAACAGTGTACAACTTTTTTTAAATTTATTATTGTTGTAGGAAACTTCAAAAAACGAAACTAACAAAAGTGACAGAAACAAAAAAAAATAGAAATTGTATTACGAACCTAATCAAGCGATATTGTCAAGTATTTCGTTAAATGCGTTAAAATAAAAAAAATATGTGCCATGTAAATTTGAGATTTTTTTGCTGTGCAACTTAATGTATGATAATGACATGATATAAGGTACGCTGGGGCAAGTGAGAATCCGGGGTAAGTGGGGCCTTCAGTCATAGATCATTTAGGAAAAGTTTTTTAAATGGATATTCTTCTAGAAAGTTGAAGATACCATGATACGAAATGCATTTAGTACATAAAATGTTGCTTATGTTTATACCATTTTATACTCGCATGATAAATTGTGGCACGTTTCACGTCTTGCATTGGCTCGCAATAAAATAATTGTGTTATAAATCGAATACACATCAGTGAGCTACCGTTTAAAGCAGTGATTCCCAAACTTTTTTGACTTTCACCCCCTTGAGGCCAATTGTTTTTTTGGAATCGCCCCCTTGATATGTTTTTGAAATATTCACACAAGGGAATTGTAGTTTTTCGACTAGACAATTTAGCTATCTGAGGATATTTTTCGGCCTTAGCAGTCTTGAATAACGGCGAAAACAAGTTTGCCTTTACATCCGACAGTTTCGGTTGTTCTATTCAACCTTAAAGGATTAAAGACCCCTTAACAACGAAACGCGTCTTTAATCCTTGATAAAGGTTGAATAAAACAACCGAAACCGTCGGATGTAAAGGCAAACTTGCTTTCGCCGTTATTCAAGACTGCTAAGGCCGAAAAATATCCTCAGATATTCACACAAGTGTTTCGAAGCTTGGTTAAGTAATCAAGATTACTAGTGTAAAGATGTTAATCATATGTAGTTTCTAAGCATTTTATATACAAAAAAATCACATTGACTCGTACTTATATCCATGACAAAGTCAGTTTTCTGTTGAATTAATTGCTAAAATACGTTTGAATTCTAAATAACAAATGTTCCACAATCTTAAAACGCAAAAAATACAGAAAAGATAGAAAAAATAAAAAAAACTGTTCTTTTGCTTTTTTACTGCATTTTAACGT
This sequence comes from Aedes aegypti, assembly GCF_002204515.2. Lineage (NCBI taxonomy): Eukaryota > Metazoa > Arthropoda > Insecta > Diptera > Culicidae > Aedes > Aedes aegypti. The sequence goes on along the minus strand of NC_035108.1, from coordinate 69,968,106 downwards.
CAATAGGTTTTTCAATTTGAAAAAATCTATATTCGCCTTTGGAGGATTCAATACAATATTTCTTCAAAGCTTTTTTTAGTTGCCTGATTTACGTTTTCGGTAATTAGCGGGTATAACGTTGGCTTTTGATTTTTGACGGTCATTTTTTTTTTTTTGAAATTGGTTCTAAAAAATTAGACTATAAGTAATGATTAAAATGATCGTAACAAAATATCAGAACAATTTTTGTTGAAAACTTTGCCTGTGATGACCCGGATGTCATCAATCGTAACGTTAATTGTCCAATTGTAAAATTTCCGTGAAACAAAACATCAAATTATTTCTTTTGGATTTTCGAATCCATTTATAAAAATATCTAACAATTTTCACATAGTCACTTTAATAACACTTTCAATGTTGTCCGTGACCACAAATAGATAACGTAGAACTGATAACAACATCTTTTTGAGAAGATTTCAGTTGCATATTCATAATTCAAATGAACACAAACGCCTTAATAAACTAAATGCTTATCAAATATAGTTTCTCCTATACACTACCCGTCATAAATACGGACTCACTCAAATAAGTATTGCAACACACAGCTGAATATTGAATCACCCTGAAAAGTTTAGCATCACCTCAAAACAGGTAATTTCTCATTGCTATATCTCGAGATCCTTACGACTTGCAAAGAAGCGATCTTCAGCAAAGTTGTTCAGGGGATCAAGGACATCCGGAAAACGATCAGTTTAGTTCGCGATTTTGCCGCTGGGTGGCGCTAGTGAGCATGTAAAATTGAGCATTTTGAACTACTTATAGCTTGTGATCCATAAGAGATAGAAAGTTCGAGTCTTCGGCAAAGTTGCTCAGGAGTTCAAGGACATAAGGAAAGGGATAAGTTTAGTTCGCGATTTTGCCGCTAGGTGGCGTTAGTGAGCATGCAAAATTGAGCATTTCAAACTAGTTTTAGCTTGTGATCCGAAAGAGATAGAAAGTTCGGGTCTTCGGCAAAGTTGCTGAGTCCTGACTGAGTCACTCGCACATGGAGTAAGTCATACCAGAATCACAAGCATATGAATCAGATATGGTACACTTGAATATACATTTGATCAGACCTGAATCACTTTAATTTAATATGATTTCATCCCTAATCACTTCAACTTACAAATGTCAAAGGATTTCTGAACAGCATTCTGGAAATTCTATCTTATCAAATTCATAATGTTAAGGTACAGTCATCCCTCCAGAGTAAACTGTTTCCTGGATGCCCTAGACTTTCCGAACAACTTTGCCGAAGATTCAAACTTCCTATCTCATCTGGCTCGAAAAATAAAATTTGTTTCATACATTTAATTAAATATGCGTACTAGTGCAACCTAGTGGCAAAATTAGGAACCAAAAAATTTGATATTTGCATGTCCTTTACTTTATTTCTGTTCTTTACTTACCGAAGACTCGAACTTTCTATCTCATGTGGGTCACAAGCTAGAACTAGTTTGAAATGCTCAATTTTACATGCTCACTAGCGCCACCTAACAGCAAAATCGCAAACGAAACTGATCGCTTTCCGGATGTCCTTGACTTTCTGAGCAACTTTGCCGAAGACCCGAGCTTTCTATCTCTTCTGGATCACAAGCTAGAACTAGTTCAAAATGCTCAATTTTAAATGCTCACTAGCGCCACCTAGCGGCAAAATCGCGAACTAAACTGTTCCCTTTCCTTATGTCCTTGAACCCCTGAGCAACTTTTCCGAAGACCCGAACTTTCTATCTCTTATGGATCACAAGCTAGAACTAGTTCAAAATACTCAATTTTAAATGCTCACTTGCGCCACCTAGCGGCAAAATCGCGAACTAAACTGTTCGCTTTCCTTATGTCCTTGAAACCCTGAGCAACTTTGCCCAAGACCCGAACTTTCTATCTCTTATGGATCACAAGCTAGAACTAGTTCAAAATGCTCAACTTTACATACTCACTAGCGCCACCTAGCGGCAAAATCGCGAACTAAACTGTTCGCTTTCCGGATGTCCTTGATCCCCTGAACAACTTTGCTGAAGATCGCTTCTTTGCAAGTCGTAAGGATCTCGAGATATAGCAATGTGAATTAACCTGTTTTGAGGTGATGCTAAACTTTTCGGGGGTGATTCATTATTCAACTGAGTGTTGCAATACTTATTTCAGTGAGTCCGTATTTATGACGGGTAGTGTATATGTCTGTTGTGATTATAAGATGGAAGATGAACAATAAGTAGAGGAAAAAGATCTACTAGTCTCCAGGTTATTTGAGTATAATCCTCTATTAAATTGAGTTTCCTTTACAAATGTTATGAATCGTTGTTTTCAGTTTATCACACTTTCGCCCCCTTTCTATTTTTATCGCCCCCCAAATATCATTTTACAAATTTTCGCCCCCCTGGACATGAAAATCGCCCACAGGGAGGCCCACTTTGGGAATTATTACAAGCTGCTTACAACAAAAAAATGGTTTAAGCTTAGCTTAGCTAAGACTGACTACACATATCAATGCACTATGGGCCAGGGACGCAATCTGGCGGGACAAAATTAATAACTCGGTAACGAAGCGTTTCCGGTAATTGGTGTCTTCGGCAAAATTTTTTGTAACAACGAGGACAATCTACTGACATAAACGTATAGTTCGTAAATCGTCCGCATAGGTGGCGCCACAATCTAACTTTCTACTGTGACGTTCTAGAGAATTGGCATGTTCTGCAAAGTTGTTCATTTTGATAAAATAAACAACTCTCTCGAAGACGTCAAAATTCCACAGCCTACTGTTTTTGAATTATTGGTGAAATTAGAAAAAAAATAGTGAAAAAACGATTTTTTTCACCGAATTTGACATTTTTCCTAAGAACCATGTTAAATAATATTTTTTGCTGATAAATATATAACAAACGCAAGCTCTGGTTGAAAAAAAATTAATAATACGACGCATAAAAATTAAGAAATTATGAAAAAACTGAAAAATAGAGCATTTTTTGGACCTTAATATCTCCAAAAGCGCAAAAAATCGCAAGCTCAAATTTACAGGTAACATATAGCAATACTTGATGAAACGGATATCTAAATTCCAGAGAGGTATATTTTGGTGTTTTTGAGATTTTTTATTTTTTTTTACGGTTTCCTTTTCATTATCCGTTTATGTCAGTAGATGGTCCTCGTTGTTACAAAAAACTTTGCCGAAGACACCAAATACCGGGAACGCTTCGTTACCGAGTTATTAATTTTGTCCCGCCAGATTGCGACCCTGTCCCATAGTGCAATGGTTGCTATTCCGTGATTGACCGGAGTCAGTGAAGATGCACAATGAATCAAATGGACGTTCGGCTGGGATAAGATATAATCTTCGAGCTACTAGTTTCGGCGCTGCAGTCTTGGGTAATCAAAACGACTGTTTTAGATTTTTCCCGACGTTTCGACTCTAATCCAAGTCTTCTTCAGGGGGAGAAATCTGTTTAGTCATATTTCGTATGGTGTTACATAAAACTGTCGGTGTCAAGTTTGGGGAATTACATCGGATAATTCTATTAAGTGAACTGTAGCCTATGTTTTTAATGTTTAGTGCCACTACTTTACTCTGCACTTGTGAAGGCGGTAACAGTTGGTTCAAAGACATAATCTTCTTCAGTGTGCATAATTCTTCTTCTTCTTTCTGGCGTTACGTCCCAACTGGGACAAAGCCTGCTTCTCAGCTTAGTGTTCTTATGAGCACTTCCACAGTTATTAACTGAGAGCTTACTATGCCAATGACCATTTTGCATGCGTATATCGTGTGGCAGGTACGAAGATACTCTATGCCCTGGGTAGTCGAGAAAATTTCCTACCCGAAAAGATCCTCGACCGGTGGGATTCGAACCCACGACCCTCAGCTTGGTCTTGCTGAATAGCTGCGCGTTTACCGCTACGGCTATCTGGGCCCCGTGTGCATAATTCAGTGCCTCTATTTATACAGGGTCAATAACGGCTCCGACCACGTCCTTGCAGTCAGGCGGGATTGGGAAAGGAATGTTAGTATGTAACCTTTGCGCTATTTGGCGACAATTTTATCCCATTAGGTGGTTTTGCAAAATAGTGACTCGACAATCAGGAAGGAGCGACCAACACAGCTCTGGTCCCCACAAGTTTCTACATCGCGCTTCCACGGGTCAATTGATGACAAAGACCGCCAGCTAAGGGTTGCGTACTAAGCTGGTAGTGCAGCCTGGGCACTGTTGTCCTTCTGAAATCGGCTAGAGTGAGGAGGTACGTTCTGAGCGTCTGTACACCAGGAGGTGCGACTCAAACAGCGTCTGTTCTGGCATCCAGCGGTTGAGTAGGAAAGGCTGTATCACGCCAGCTACTCCTAAAATGGCAGTCCCATCAACGTGATGTAGGTAGCGCGACCCCGGTACGGTAGCATACAGAATTAATTATCCGCCACCAAAAATGGAGAAAGAAGAAGAAACGAACGTTATATTCGGCAACTGATCTGGCAACGAAATAAGGACTATGATTGGAAAATCGGTACCTGGCACCTAAGGACCTTTAATGAATCTGAACGAGTAAGCCTTTTGGCTCGTGAATTCCGAAAAGTTGGCGTGTGCGTGGCTGCTATTCAGGAATGCGTTGGCTAAGATCTGGAGGACGGGAATTCAGAACGATAGACCCCGTCGCTAACACCGCAGTCAAATACAACATCTACCACAGCGGTGCCGATAAATCTGAACACGGATACAGTTCCATAGTGATCGGGAAGCAGATTAAGCGCGTTTTTAGGTGGAAGCCGATCAACGAGCGGATCTGCGTATTGAGGATTCGGGTCAAGTTCTTCAACCTTATAGCCTGATCAACGGCTATGCACCGACTAACGACAAACCCGATGACGTGAAGGACGCGTTTTACGAATGTCTCGACAAGACCTATGGAGAATGCCCAAAACACGACGTGAAAATTATCATCGGCGACGCTAATGCGCAGGTCGGGGGCAGCCGAAAAACGGATCCATCGCAGAAAGTAAAAGGAGCATGAAGAAGCAGTAATTGCTCAGGCGCGAAAAAATATGGAACAGAACGACATGCGACGGTTCTACGAATCCGTCAATGGTGTGCGAAGAAAAACTGCGCCGCCTCCCGCCATGTGCAACGACCGCGAAGGAAACATGCTGACGGATAAAACAATGGTGGCCGCCAGGTGGAAGGAGTACTTCGAGTCATTATTGAACGGAGATTACGGTAGTGGATCTGGTAGCAGGATTAGCGTTGGGCAATTTTTTCTATAATATCAATGTTACTGAATCGATTCACATTTGAGCTGCCAAATCGATTCACCGATTTAATCGAATCCTTTGAATCGATGTTTTTGAATCGATTCAAATCAAAATAAAATTGAAATTTATGAGATTCGAAATGAGGCCTAATGCATGTGCATTCGATTTTAACATCTCAAAATTAAATAAGTTCTGAAATACAATAAAACAAATTTAATACTTCAAAGCAAGTTCAAAACTTCGTTTCAGTTCCATGCACTCATCAAGAAATATGTATCAATTTCAACACACTGAATCGAATAAAAAAATCGAATGAAGAAAATCGATTCACTCAATTTAAGATGCCCCAAACATCGATTCACAAAATCGATTAATCGGAATGAAAACATCGATTTTCGGAACATCGATTCAAAATCGCCCAACGCTAAGCAGGATCCAAATCGATGACGATGGGTAGACTATGGAACCTCCAACGCTAGATGAGGTAAAGATCAGCTATCAATGCGCTGAAGAACAACAAGGCTACTGGGAACGGCGAGCTCTCGGCTGAACTTCTTAAACACAGAAGTGAGCAGCTGCACGAATTCCTTCACCGTATCGTATCATTTCGAGGATATGGGAGGAAGTACAAATGATGGTCTCATTTGCCCTTTGTACAAGAAAGGGCATCGACTAGAGTGTGCCAATTACCGAGGGATAACACTTCTTAATTCGGCGTACAAAATCATGTTTGGAATTCTGTTCAACAGATTGAGACCGTATGAGGAGCCCTTTGTCGGCGAATACCAAGCTAGTTTTCGAGAGGGCCGATCAACGATGGATCAAATGTTTACCCTGCGTCAAAACCTAGATAAATTCCAGGATTACAACTTGCAGACTCATCATCTGTTTGTAGACTTCAAAGCAGCGTACGATTCAGTGAAGAGAAACGAGTTGTGGCAAATTATTTCCGCACATGGTTTTCCGGCGAAGCTGATTAGACTGAATCATGCAACGCTTGATGGATCGAAATCAAGTGTGCGGGTGATGGACGAGATTTCGCCATCGTTCGTGACCTTAGATGGATTAAAACAGGGTGATGCTCTTTCTAACTTGCTGTTGAACATAGCGCTCGAAGGTGCTATCAGGAGAGCCGGTGTGCAGAGAAGCGGTTCCATTATCACACGTGCTCCTTGGCTTTGTGGACGATATCGACAGCATCGGGATCGACCGTCGGACAGTGGAAGAGGCGTTCGTGGCATTCAAGAGGGAGACAGCGAGGATCGGGCTCACGATCAACACCACAAAAACGAAGTACATGATAGCTGGTGGTCAACGTGGGTCCGGACGTGTTCGTGGTTATGTTATGAAATTATGTTAGGTGGTGAAAAGTTTGAAGTGGTGGAAGAATTTGTGTATCTTGGAACACTAGTGACATGCGATAATGATGTTACCCGCGAGGTGAAAAGACGTATTGCAGCTGCGAGTCGGGCTTTCTACAGACAGGAAATCCTCGATTCTTTAGAGGGTAATTTAAAAAACTTACCAGTAGAAATGAGAACTTTATAAAAAAAAATTCGGGCTGCGAGTTGGAACCTAGCCCGAAAATGTTTTCTGAGAATTCTTCCTGAAATTTCTACCAACATATCTGAAGAAATCTGCGGGAAATCATAACTTTTGTTATATGGAAGATTCTCTGGAATCCGCTCCCCTGAGAATCCTCCATGTTACAAAAGTTGTGATTTCCAACAGATTTCTTCAGAGTATTTGAAATTTCTACAATTTGAGCAAACAACATCTTAGAAGCGGTTAAGGTCTCAAAATTGAAATAAAACGCAAATCTGGAGACACCAATGTAAAAAACTCTGATGGACTTTTTGAAATTTATGTCTAGTTTCAGTATGAATTCGTCATGCAATTCATTCAAAATTTGTGAGTTAATAAATCTTCGGACGGTTTAGTGGGATACCTAGTAATATAGTACTAAATTCGATTTCCAGTCATTTATTTGCTAGTTAATTATATAGGGTATTTCTCGAGGGATACTTGGTGAAATGCTTTATCTATATATAAATAAAAATGAAACGGTGTTTGCATGTCAAGAAATGGTTTGAGTCAACGGATTTACCTAATTATTTCCTTATTGCATTTGTAATGGGTTCCGACGTGTTTGTGTGGGAAAAGTTTATGATTAGCCTCCGGAATAGTTAAAAACCGAGAGAGAACTAATCTGCCACTTTATATGGAAGTTTTAATAGCGTCTTCTTTTTTATAGCAAGACAAAGTTTGCCAGGACCACTAGTATTGTAATAAAGCTGATACAAATAATCATGTTCTTCTATGTTTTTCATAAGTCAAAAATATTAAGATGTAGAATTTTTTTTAACTCCTGTTAAGCATTTGAAGTTCCACGGTGCCAAAATCTCGATTACAGTAATAACCCGATTTTGTCAGCCCCCGATTTTGTCTACCCCTTTTTGACCCTTATTGACCCGATTTCGTCTACCCCCAATTTTAGCATCCTTTTTTGCCCGATTATGTCACTCTTAAATTGATATTTATTCTAAGCACGTCTTTACTGGCAATATTGGGTGCAAAAGTTAAATATTACCTTGGCCACGTCTATACAATCATCTAAAGAACGATTTTTTTTTGAAATTTTTAATAATTATCCAAGAAACTGATCAATATTACCAATCAATGTAATCCAATGGTACCTAGAAAATGGAAGTAAAAAAAAAACAATTAATATATTAACAAAATCATAAAACTAAGTCCTTAAGTTAAAATAAAACTTGAAACCTGTCTAAATTTGTTTACCCGATTTAAGCTCTTTCCCGATTTTATCAACCCTAAATGCAGCATGGGGCTGACAAAATCAGGACATTATTGTATTATCAAAATTTCATGTATTTTGGATTTTTACGAAAACTTTCAGCATTTGAGCTAAGATTTTAGCTGGAAGTTTTAGGTGCAGAATTGGCTATTCATGAATTTAGTATGGACAATTTCTCTTGAAGTTAAAAAAAATAAATTTTTCCCGACGAAATATTTTCAAATTTGAAGGATGATGATGTTTTATTAAAATACTTCTTCTTCTCCTTTCTGACGTTACGTCCCCACTGGGACAGAGCCTGCTTCTCAGCTTAGTGTTCTTTATAAGCACTTCCACAGTTATTAACAGAGAGCTTACTATGCCAATGACCATGTTTGCATGCGTATATCGTGTGGCTGGTACAATGATACTTTATGCCCTGGGAAGTCGAGAAAATTTCCAACCCGAAAAGATCCTCGACCGGTGGGATTCAAACCCACGACCCTCAGCTTGGTCTTGCTGAATAGCTGCGCGTTTACCGCTACGGCTATCTGGGCCCCTATCAAAACACTTATCCTCTTCGAAAAACGTCAGAGAATCGATCATTATTGAAATTCCGACATCATGAGTTTGAAAAATAAAAAAAAAACTTGTAGAACGATGATCTCGAAGATTATTGAGAAATGTACAAGGAATTACGTTACTTCTTCGTCATTTTTGTCAATGAATTTTAAAATATAAACTTGGAGAATTAACTATTTTTTCCAGTTTTTTTTTCATTGTTTATTGTTAGCCCTCGTACCTTGAAAGTGGTCTTGGACTTTGAATTAGTATCTATCTGAATCTAAATCATAAATTGTCAATTTCCTGGAGCAAAAAATCAAAACATTTTAAAAGAGTTTCTGAAGGAATCATTCAAAGAAATTCTTGTTCAAGATATAGAAGAGATAATTCATGGAGAAATAACTGTAGCTGTTTAGGTTTTCTCCGGATTATAAATCACCTTCCTCAAAGTCACGAAAATGATGGAATTCATGATGTTTCATTCCTGAAACCAGCAGTGCTAGAATGTTCACCAATCTATAGAAAATTCTGACAAAAACTTTTCACAAAAATTTGAAATCTTTTAGAAAAAAAAATTAAATGAATTGGGTAAATCAAAGAAATGTAAAATATCAGACATATTCAACATTCAGTTCCTGAGTCCGAATAAACACTCATAACTCTTAAGTTTGTGTATTTTTTCATGGCTAGTTTAAGATAAACGTTCAGCCATAGCCGCCAACTTTGGAGGAGCGGAACAACGCTTGCCGCCTTATTAATTTTCCAGAGAGATGAAGTAATTGTGATAAAAATATTTCAAAATATCCAATCGTACTCCACCTATTATTCTCATCTTCCTCAACATATATGTTGAGTAGTGCAGCAACATTCCTCAACCAATAAGCAGTTGACATTGTTTCAAAAGCAATTCAAGCAATGTCCAGCTTGAATCAAATGTTTAAAGATCCCAAAAACACAAACTCACAAAGACAATACTATGTTCATTTAATAAAAGCTTTTTGTAATAAAGCTTTTCGTATTATTGTTGTTAGCTGTGCTCATTTCGTCCTGGGAGATTTTTTCGATCCAATTGTCTGAAGTGCAGCAATTAGAATGGATTTTGTACAAAATATGTAATTAGATATGTTAAATGCACTATTTGTGATTCAATTTAAAAAAGCTGCAGAAAACATTGAAAATTCTTTTATTGGTTTCAAACAACAACAAGGAGAACCTTAAACTAACTTACTCGACCAGTGGATGTATCACAATTGAATCAGCATCTGTTACAAACAACGAATATTATTTGATTGTAAGAAGCCCTCTGAGACAGCTCAGAAAGCTATGAAACGATTGAAACAAAATCAGTTACAATAACAAAGACGGCTTTAAATTTGTTTTATTTATAGCCATAATTATAACACAATTTGTTACAAAGAATCTGAGAGTTATTGCCTATATATGGTCAGTTTTTTTATGTTAGGAAAATAACAAATTTTGTTATATTTCAGTTATGGAAGATAACATAGTGAGTTACATTTTTGTTTAAATTTTAACATATTGTTTCAATTAGTAAAGAAAAATAAAGGAAAGTAAAGGAAATTTTGTTATAATGTTTGTTATTTGAACTACAATCCGGCTAAATTTATAACATGTTTTGTTACAAAAAAAGTCCTACCCAAGTAACAAACTCTGTAATAACTCAGTTGTAATCCACTGGTCGAGTAGTTCCTAAAATTTCTCAAAGAATAATTGAGGAAAATTTTAAAAATAATAACAATACTCAACCATATAAGTTGAAAGAAGTTTTTAGTTTTAGAAATAAAAAAGTTTTACCAGAGCAACATTAAAATATAAAACTTTACTTTAAGATGCTTTAAGCCATCCTTATTGTATTTTAAAGTAAGTTCAATCTCTTAATGCTGATGGATTTTCTCAACCCTACTGGATTCAAAATTTACAAAAATATTTTGTAAATTAGCATCCTACTGCCGAATATCTGATGCATTGCATCGTTCTTTTCGATCTCGACTAGTAAACTTTGTCACTTTGTCAATATTTATGAAGTTAACGCCACTGCGTATGGCTGTCGAACAAGGGTCTCGGTTTCGACACGTACCGGTAGAAGATCTTTTCGAGCATTTTTTCGACTCCTTCAAGGGACATAGTATCTTCGGGCTTGCCAAACAATTTATACAAGCTGAAGAATAGTAGATTGTGAATGAGAGCTTACGTCTTAATTGGACAAAGCCTACTTCTCAGTTTAGCGTTCTGATGAGCACTTTTACAACCATTAACTGAAAACTATGTTTGTCCATTGAATATACTGCCCATAACTGCATATTTGTCACATTCGACATTTTTGACAATTTCGAGTTAATACCGGGGAGAGTCATCAAATGATAAATAAATTCGATCAATTCACTGAAAGCTGTGAGTTTGTTCTAGAAAATCCGAAAAAATACCAAGGTAATTATAACGACATAACTGTCACATTGAGATGACATGAGTCCCGTAATGAAGTTGCGATGAAATTTCTATCAGAATTATTTTCTGGCTATTCACTCAGTATGCGATATGAGTTGTACAAAATTTCAGCCTCAAATAAGCACTTTTGAATTCTTGGTAATTTTTAGAAATTTTAGTTTCGTCCCATACTGCCATAAAATTTACACTTGGTATTCCATTTACTCAAAGCTTACTTTTGTCGAATGTTACAAATATGCAGTTATGGGCAGTATATTTATCTGTATTTCTGCATTGATTTCAAGTCAGGTAAGAAAGAAAGATAGAGATTAAGATACTAGAACTCAACCTAAAACATTTTAAAAGGCTGACATTATGATTGCTACAGACAAGTTGAGAAGTTTTGAAAAATTTTCGAGAATTCTATATTTGAAAGAAGATGATGCCACAAGACTTATTAACGTGCTACAACCAAAAAAAAACAATATTAGGTCCGCCAAATTCATGTCCCCATCGTATACCATTTCTCTTCCGTAGTATGCTAATCACCAACAACTAAAGGCATACTTCGTGAGGCGATAGTTCATCATGCAGGTATGGGTGCAAACAAACCATCCACCGTTCCCATTAATCCATCACTAATACCCCGACAACAACGACAGAGCAGCATATGAAAAAGTGCGAGCCCATGTGGGCACAAAACCACCCATCCACCCACTGGGTGGGCCCTGAGCCTACTAGAAGGTAGGTGCCACTACAAGAAGAATAATGTTTTATTGCTTTCCTCGAATGTTATGGGCGACGTTTACCGTGCTCTGTGTGTAATACCGGAATTTGGAATTTTCCCGCTAGCCAATCTGTTCAGTTTCGATTATCGGACTTACCATTTGTCCCGCTTATCAGGGGGTAGTTGCTATCGCGGCCTCCTATCAGCGTCTTTAATCCGGACTCGATCAAAGTTGGCGATGCTCGATCTCTGTCGCTCATGATGGTTGCTGGGGTTTCCGTTTCCCGAAGGTTGCTGCTGCTGGTGGGTTGCTGGGATTCTTTCGTTGGTTGGTTGGTTGTGTGGACGTGGGCAGAGCAGTTAGTTAATGTAACTAATGGACTCTGGCTGTTGTGGCTGGTATTACTGACTGGGGTTTCAGGACTTCACTATCACTTTTCAGCTTAGGCTGGTTTGCAACAGTAGTGCGATTAGATTATATTCAGGTAGCAACTTTTTCGCCTAGACTTAATAGAAAATATTCAACACTTATTAATGCCTATAACTTTGCGTGTAACAACTTTGCTTTGCCGCTTTTGGACCTTGCCCTGTGTAAGAATAGCTCTTTTCAACACTTTTTCTTCGCCTTCGAAAACTTAAACTTCAACAACGTTGCGCTAGAGATGTCAACTTTTTTTTTTCCTCGTCCCAAAGAGCGATGATCGGAGGGACGAATCGTCGGCACCAGGACACAGGAGGAGAAGGTGGAAGAGAATATCTGAGAAACTGCTGTACTAAACCTAGAAGTGATTTTCTATTTACAAAACACGCTCTTTTCCTCGGCCTCGAAGGACCGCCACACTTTCGGTGGGACACGCTTCTGGGTGTCCGAAAAGTCCGAATCTTTCACGCACTTCACCGATTGCTTGTTGCGGATTGGCAGTCGTCGTGCCGTAGAGTCATCTGTCAATGTGTCTTCTTCGTCGCCCGCTGGTCGATTTCCACTTCGGAGGATGCTATTTTTCACTCGAGAATCGAAAATATTTCACTCTCCGACCACGAACCACGACTTGTGTCGGAATCTTCCTCGGTAGACTGCGATTTCAACCAAGACGACGATGACTACGGCGAGATGGCCGAAGGGAATACAAAATCACTACACTTTAATTAGCAGATTCACCTGCCCTTTGGCAGATTGACTCTTCACCGCAAGGGCACCGAACAACAACCATCCGTAGGCGTCAGAAAATTGATCTGCGGTTCGTTTTTGGAAGGCTCTTCTTGACTCTTCAAGGATTCCGTGTTCTAGCTGGTGCCCTCCTTCGTATGACCAGTCTCTCTCTCGCTCTTCTCGATTCCCGCCTGTATTGGTGGGTTGTGGGAGGATTTACAGGATACAACCTACCACTGTAGTAGTGCACTACAAAACAATTGTTTCCTTACTATGAGTAGATATATTTATACGGGGAAAGGCTTCCACTAGCTCTCACTCATCAATACGAAGGATTCGAAATCCAGGAAGAACTTTTTTTCAAACAACTTTCCACTCATTTAAAGCTCGTTTACTTCGTCTCAACAACAATTCTTCAACGAATTAACAATTTTCTCACTTCACAGAAGCACTTGGGCTGATCTGCCATTTAAAAAACATAGATCTCTAACTTGCTAGATGTATTGCTTCACTTGGAAAGGACTCTTCAGTCTCACAGCTCAGGGCAGCATGTGTCCGTCCGAAAACGAAATCCACTCTGTTCACGTGTGGCTGCAAAAGCTCCCCAACAGATATATCCTTTCGATGACGGTTTTGTGTTGGTCTAAGGAAAACACCTTTCCACCCGCGCAAGCACAATCACACATAAGCGGAAGCTTTCGCACTGTTTTTACCTCTCTCCCAAAAATTGATTCCACCGTACAGAAGAAGAGCCTTCCGTAAGCTCTTCACCGACATGTGTTGGTGTAAAAGCTTCAGCACACTGTATATCCTCTTGTCAGATTCGACTGGCGCACACAATCGCAGATACCACCCACAATCCCATGAAAGTCGCAATACTACACGCGGTAGACGACCAAACAGGCGACGAAAAAGAAAACACAGTCCAAAAGGGCAAAATTTCGATGGGTGGTGTGAATAAAAATGGGTTAATTTACTACTTTCGAACATGGGCTTTAACTACATAGAACATGCAAATTTTGAGGTTCTAGCTAGAATTATGGATAGTGTGTGGGGATCTTTAACACTTCAGTAGTCGCGAAGTTGTATTTTGTACAACTCAGGTGAAAAACCTCGCTTTTCGTACACATAGCATCAAGCGTAGTTCTTCTGGCGACGGTCAACCACGCATCGATTGAAAGGATTTCTTAAGGTGATTATAGAACGAAGCTACAGCTCAAATTTTCAAAAGCACAAGACTTGAGAACCAATCTATCCCATTGGTCACCACCAGCAAGCAAACAAGTTGATTGGTTTTCAATGCGAACTGTTGTCAGATACTCTCGTCTTGTGCAATTGAAAATTCAAAGTTTGGCTTCGTTTTATAATCACCTTAAAAGCATGTTGAATTTCTATGATAAATAAGAGATTCCAGAAATGTAGGTGTACTCTCATTCATTCAGCCCGGTTGAAGTCCAGCAATACTGTCTTTTTTTATTAATTCAAAATTAGTTCACACTTAAATTATTCTATAGATTCCGGTGAATATTCAACAGTTGAACAGCTCAGGAAAGAAAATTAATTAATCACGGAAATTTTTTACAGACATTGGTCAAAAATCAACGAAACCTGTAAAATTTTAACGGAATTACAGTGTTTTATTTTGCCGCACAGTTCAGCTGTTTGAATTACGGTGAAATACACGGATTTCGGTTAAATGAGCTTAGTGTGTTCCCATAATAGTTGATTAAATTTTGAAATATTTGTACATTTCGCTGAAATTATGGGAATTATTGAAAATTCAATGATGTTTTATGGAATTCCAAAAATAAAGAAGCATTCATGTTTGGTGGAAAGTCCCAGGTTCATGGGATGCTAGAATTCCGTTGAGAGTCTTTGGAACTACGATTATCGATTCCTAAAATTCCTTTCGGCATTCAAAAGGTGCATGTGAGAATCCCAAATATTTCCTCCGGAATTCAACAGATTTCAACGGAATTCAAAAGAATTTAAAGGCATTTGAGAATCCCAAATATTTCCTTCGGAATTCAACAGATTTCAACGGAAATCCGAATATTCACATAAAAATTTCCAATAGTGCCTAAGATTTCTAAAGGATTCCAAAGATTTCTAAAGAAATTCTAAAGATTTTGATTTGAGTCAAAAAGATTCTCACAATTCCCAAACATTCCGAAACATTCTTGATAGCACCAGTACCAGACTTTTAATTTATATATTTCAAACCAGAAGATTCCTCGAATGCTGATATGCCTATCGGTTGCCCGAAATTCCTACAGAGATATTCGAGTTCTGGAAGAAATTCTGACTGCTTCCAACAAAAAAATCTGAATTTCAGGATTTACTACTTTTCTCCGAATGTCATTTCCCCGAACGCAAATCCCACGATTGGCCCTTTTCCTCGATTGACCCGTTTCCCCTGAAAAGCGATAAACTTCAAAAAGGTGTAAGAATTGTATTTAGTGGTCTTTAGAGAAAGTAAACTACCCAGACAACCAGAATGTACGTATAACGAAATCACCTTTTGCGTTATGCGATGCTTATATGCGCAAAGTTTCACGTATAAGATGTTGCGAAAAGGCCTTATACGTACAAAAGTGGAGGCGATATACGTGCATATTTTATATGATGAAAAATAACATGCAAAGTGAGTGTGTAAATTTTCTTGCGAACTAGTCTGTACTCTTATGCGACTTAATTTATCAAAACATTTGACAGCTGCTACGGATTGATCCGACCTACTTTGTACAAGTATACGGAACGAAACGAAATGTACAAATGAACTCCGAAAAAAGCATTTTATGCGAGGAAATTCCTCGATCAAACGATATCATCCACTATGTAGTCCGAGTGTGATGTAATTTGAGTAAATAAACGACTTTGTTCGTAAACTGTTATGCGACTTCTGGTTGTTTGGGTAGAAAGAACAATACGCAATCAAAAGAATGGGATATTGGGTCATTCTTGACCAAACACATATTGCCAAATATGTCGAGGACGGTAAGAAAAAGCTTGAAGTAACCGCCAATCAAATTAAGAAGGGTGCATATCAAAGGACTGGTCCATTCACCAACCTGAAATGCATAGAGTAAAGTGGGGCAAAAGTTCGAGTGGGGTAAGAGTTTATTTTTATGATTTCTAGCTCAATTTAAAACAAATCTTATAAATGTCATGGTGGTTCGAATGCTATTCAAGTAAGAGACTTTCAATCCAAATATCATAAAAATCGATTGAGATTTGGAAAAGTTATGGCTATTTGTTGTTTTTCGACGTAAATATTGTAATATTTGGTCAAACTTTCGATACATGGAACCAAATGAAGATAAAATCTTTTTCAATATTTTATGTAAGGGCGTTTTTAGGCCTATCATAAGGATGCTTTGACGTGGATTAGATTTTCCATAAATAGTTGGAATCAATTTTTAGCCCATAGCGGGGCAAAAGTTCGAATCTGCGGGGCAAAAGTTCGACCCATGTATAAACCCACGGAATTTTTTTCAAATTTTCTGAAATCTACATATTATCTTCAAATATAGCGAAATTTGCCTGATCGTACGAAAAATGTCACAAAAATTTTACATTTCCCTTAGTTTTGTGAAAAACTGCTATTTTTTGGGTTTATTACAATTAACCCTGTTTTGGGCATTTTTTGATGAAAATTTAGTGTGTATTTTTCGGCAAACATAAGTTTACGGCTGGTAGAGAGTATGCCTGGCATAAAAGTATTGATATTTTGTGTTTTAGCCAACGAACTTTTGCCCCACACTAGATTCGAACTTTTGCCCCACCGGTGGGGTAAAAGTTCGAATAAGACAATCAATTTTGAAACTGTTATAACTAAAAATGGGTAAATATTTTGACACAAGTTTGTTCAGCATAATTATAGCCAATATGTTGAAGGTTCACTCTATGGTATTTTTTTTGTTTTAACTGCTATTGTTTTTCTGGAAACTTTGATTATACCACTAAGGTCAAACTTTTGCCCCACCTTACTCTACAGTTATGACACTTATGAGTGCCAAAAACTTTTCGGGGAAATGGGTCATTCGGAGAAACGAGTTATAGGGATGACATCATCCCGAATAGTTTTCGGGACATTTGGCCGAATGCCATTTAATCAATTAATTTAGATTAATCTAGATTTAATCGGTGTCCCGCCATTTGGCCAAACGCCATTTGTCCGAATGCCATGTGGCCGAATTGCGAACAAAAAAAAACCATTTAATTGCTTCAACGCAGATGAGTAGAATTGAGAAGTGTAAAATACGCTCATAAACAGTCTTGTTAAAACATATTTTTAGCACCAAGGTTAACTTAGTTGAGATGTCAAATACAATACAAAATACAATAAGTACATTTGGCTATTCTCGACTAAACAGATATAGAAAGATGCCGAGAATGGTGCAATTTGAAAGAACCAAGAAGGAGCACTGGTTCATTCACCACCCTGAAACTTCAACCAGTTATGACAATTCAGGGAAATGTGTTATTCAGGGAAACGAAGTGTTCAGGGAACTATCGTTCGGAAAATAGTAGCACAGCCATGTTTTAGATTTTTTTCCATTGACAATCAAAAAATAATTTTCCTAATACCAAAATTCGTACAAAACCCAAACTCCTGAGAAAATTTAAATGTTTTCACTGAAATCCAGAAATCCACGAAAATCTTACGAAGCTTAAAAATTCACATATTATCATGATTTTTATTCAAATGTAAATTAATCAACTAGATTCGCACCTCATGAACGTGTATAAACGAAAGAAGTATTTATCGAAAGCTACTGGTAGCTTCAGAGGTTGCTACTTATGCTTTGAGATTGTAAAATCTGAGTTCTAGTTTTATTTGTGAGAATTTATAGGTTCCTGGTTAGAATTATTTTGTTATGCTATAAAAATCTTTGACACTCCAATCAAAATCTTTGAAATTTAGAAAAAAAAAATCAGATAAAAATAAGGTGGACAATTTGGGAGGAATCTTTTGAAAGCCTTTTCAAATTCGAAATTTCGAAGGGATTTGTTTTTTGCAATTAAGTGACTACTTACTTGTCATTACGTAAATTCTCGAATATCATGTTTAAAAATTGGAAATTCTTACATTAACATGATTATATTTCATAGTTAATTAGTAATGGTTGTAATACTGTACATAACAGTATTTATTTTTGAATAAAATTTTGAGATAGAGCAAAGATCAGTTCTGAGTGAATTGAACTCAACACAATCCTGAAAAATTACAACAGAGATAACAACGACCGATCAAACGTGAGAATCAGAGACGGGTATGTGGAAAAATATCAACATCTTTCCTGCAGTAAGGATTCACAAAGTACTTTTAACACTTCAGTCGTCGCGCTGATGTATTTTGTACAACACTGTTACAAAAAAACTTCGCTCTTCGTACACAACAGCAGCGTGGTGGCTCTGACAGTGGATAATCGCGCGACGACTGGAAGGTTAAAAGACCTTTCAAACTGTTTAGGAACCCTTAAAAAGAAGATGTCAGTTTTATTGTTGATTCTTCCGAAACACTGTAAGTAATGATAAGAACTCATTTCCTAGTCTGGATCTCATGGTCAGATTAGTTTCAGGCAGGCTTGACGATACTCTTCAACATCACCAGAGTGCGGTAGCATGTTCTAGAACAGCGTATTATCTTTGCATATATCACTCTTTGTGCGGAAGCGAAAAAATATTGAGAAGATAGTCAACGAAAAATGAGCGAGGAAGATGCGAATCAAAACACAATGGAGGAAAAATCCATCACAAAAGAGGGCCGTCACAACCCCGCGAGGCCTGTTTTGTTCAGACGGGTCACTCAAGAGTTCTTTTGAAGTGTGAGTAAGGATGAGCATAGAAGCAAGAGAGAAAGAGCACCAGAAAAAAAAAATCTCACATTTCAATGCTCTCACTCGAATCGTTCGATGATTCATGTTTTGAATTTTGAATTCAATTACTCCTCATAAAAAACTTCTGAATCGCCTCATTTCAGCATTGCATCAAGCATGGTTTCAAGTCAAAACATGCCTGTCATAAAGTTTATGAAATCTTCACGTCATCGAGGTAAAAGGGGCATTGTGTAATTTTTAGCCTCTGAAACCTGCCGAGAAAGATGAAAAGCGGATTCATTTCAATATTCAAATCTAGTGTTACGCTTCCATACTTTGTAGAGGCGTGGCAAAAGGCTCGAAATATTAACATTCCAAAAGCTGTAAAAATACCTTTAGGCATACAAGTTTTTTCCCTGTTTTTTTTATTAAAGATTCGGTGACATCATCAAGTTAACAATCTTAATAGAATTTCCTCATTGCCAATGTAAATTTTCGAATGAATCAGGTAAATCTACAATTGCAGAGTAACAGTCGTTGGTATATAAAATGGAGAAACTACTACAAGCCAAAGCCATTGCTGCTTTCCTCGATGTTGAAGGAGTATTCGATAATACATTCTACAGCTCTATAAATTTAGTCACAAAGATAATGGACTTGGATTTAAATAATAACAAGTTAGTGGTAGCTATCTTCAAAGATCGAATAATTTGTTTTCCAAGTGCGCATATATCTTCAACATCTATGAAGGAATGAGCTAAAAAAAAGCGTTGTCATCCTCAACCCGTATAGGTCTGAGTGAAAGTAAAAATTATAAAACCCTTACCGCTCAGCAAATTCTTAATGGATTCAAATGATGTTTTGTCAGTATACTGGCCCACATATCAACTTTCTGAGTGTGGACAGAGGAACGCGAAAATATTTCTGTGGCCAAAGTTATTTCGGTGGGTCACTGGGTCTGATCGGGTGAATAGGATACTGTGCGTTTGTGCCCCTGGCAGTAGACAAATTTTTAAGTCACAGTTAATTTCTGGAATCGGCTATAATGTGTCCACTATATGACGGAATTTTAAGAAAATTTCACCGGTTTAAACCTTTTGAGAAACGATTGAATTTTATAACTATGAGTTTTGCATTTGATTGATCCTACAAATGATCATTTTCGGGTCCCGGAATGCCTTAAACTTACAATAAAGTGGTTAATTTGCATCTGAACTTCTGTGCCAAGCTTATGCGAACGCAAATTAGTGCACAATTATGTTTGATTTCTACTTTTCGAGAACTGAAACCATTTAGTATTCAACAAATCTATAGCTGATTCTTCCGGGCATTACTTCCGAATGGGCACATCCGGTATATTTTACACGGTGTAAAACTTTTCATTAATAATGTTGAATATCAGATCTTAATGATTTATGCAAATTAAAATTATTGTCATTGCAAATATATAAAGCTAACTTGGCATGTCCCAAAAAATAGTTTTTATTACCCGACTTGACCCAGTGACCCACCGAAATAACTCCGGCCACAGGAATATTTCCGAGTTCCTCTGACCACTTCTAGATACTAGATATGTGGGCCAGTAAACAGACAAAAAACATTTTAATCCGCTAAGAATTCGCCGAGTGGTGAGGGTTTTAGTATTTTTACTTTCACTCAGGCCTATACGGGTTAATTTCGTCTCTAGTAGGTGAAGAACTCCTTAAAAATCTAAAAAATCAAAGTTCTGAAGCAATTGGTTACATTAGTACGATATATTTGGGATTCTCGTGAGTCAAATATGGGATCAAAGATCGCGACATTACTGGAGCTGAAATTTTTGGCCTTGCTAGCAGCAATGTGATAGCTGAGGGAGCATTTCCACTTTATTCCAGACTAAAATCCCAACAATCATGGACTGTACAAACAATTGCCTCAAAAGAAAATATAGGTTTGCAAAGATCTGTAGTTTCTCTGACAGTCAAGCACTCACATACCGATTTAAGCTCATACAATGATCATGTGTTGGTATGTGAACATGTATTGGTATGTCTTGACTGCTATTGAATCTTGTCCAACGTTTCAGTCGTATATGAGACCTTCCTCAGGGAGTTAATGTGGAAATGCATTTTGTCTTTGAAGCAATTGGCCAGTAGCAACGAAGTTTATTGGTACTAGACACCCAGGTCACTGTGGTATTGAGGGAAGCCAATCAAGCTGGATAGGGTGCAGCCCCCAGCTTTGTTAGCTCTAAACCATTCCATAGTCTTCTTCGGTATACTCTTGAGATAAAGCTGAAAACTTCGGAATTCGCAAAAAAATTAATTGAAAAAAGACAATTTACACCGTTATTAGCACATAGGCTGCAACGGACAACACGAAACACCCAGTAGCCCAGTGATGAATTTTTCGTTTGACGAAAAGTTTTCACCGACTAGAGCGGGAATCGAACCCACACTTCTCGTAGCACATCACGCCTAGACGACTGACGCCTCTAACCGCACGGCCATGAAGCACGGCTATACTATATTTCAATAAAGGAAATCTCAAGGTAATAACTGGTTTTATGGCAGGTCCCAGCCCAAGTAGGTATGACTTTAATACAATTGGAAGAATCCATTTCGTTTTTGAAAAGATGAAAACGAAACTGTTGAGCATTTGCACTGCATTTCAGAGCATTGCCTATACAAAAAAAAAAAAATATCAACATTTGAAAAGGGTTATAAGAGCTCTTGGAAATATGGCAAAGCAATACTAACAGGATAATAGAATTTCATAGAACAAGTTGAGTCCAGTTGGGACAAAGTGCCACGTAAATCAAAGTTTTTTTTTATTATTCTTCTATGCCTTCCTCGTCTTGTTCTTCCTCTTCTTCTTCTTTCTCTTCTTCTTCTTCTTGTTATTCTCCATATTCTTCTTGGAATTACGTACCACCTGAGATAGAACCTGCTTCTCAGGTTAGTGCTCTTCCACAAGTATTAACTGAGCGCTTTTTGACGCTTTTCGTGTGACAGGCACGATGACACTCCTCACGACACGTGCCTAGATAAGTCAAAATAATTTTCAGTATGAAAACAAAAATCCTGAACCGACCGGGAATCGAACCCTGAAACCTTTAGCATGGTTTTGCCTTGTAGCCGTGGACTTTATCACTAGGTAATGTAAGGGGAAACCAAAGTCTATCACATCTCAATTGTCAAAGGTATTTGATAAGCATCAAATAAAATATGGGCTGGCTTTACAGACGATCAATTGAATGCTATATTCATTCATACCAATGCGCAGTTTGTAGTGTGTCCATAATGTGTACTTTACTTTAGTGACACAAACATTTTGCACTCGTGTTCTACATTAATCATTAACTATCGAGTTAGTAGTAATCTCAAGTTTACTACATTTTATTCACACCACCCAATGTTTCACTCGCTCCTTAGACCGCCCTTAAACCCTCCACATCTTCTTACACTCTCTTCCTTCGAAGAATCAGAATTCAGACCACCAGCAATCTTCTCCACCACCGGTGAGATCTCGCTCCTTGCGTTTCTTCTTCTTCTCCAGCAAACCAAGCACAAACCCAAACCAAAACAAGGACTCAGGATTCGCCTCGTTTCGTTTCGCAGGATTTGGGATTAGCCCGGCCACGGAACTTTTCGTTGTCGTTGTTGTTGGGTTGAGATCAGGATAAAGAATCGACGTCGCCGACGTCGCAGAGCACTCAACGGACCACACTTTCGGACGCGCGTCGCCGTAATCTTCGCGGCTGAACCGGCATGAAAAATCGCGCAATGCACACACGAATTGGTCGCGATTCACCCGGACTTCGCAACCCACCGGAACCAGAGGGGGGTACACACGCACAACGCACAACGCACAATGCACAAAGCACAGGACAGGATAAGGACAGAACGCCGAAACCCGTCGACCACCAGGACCGGAGGAGACACGGTTTTCTAGGATTCGCGGTCACAGACAGACGACACACTTGACGAAAAGAAGAGAAGAGGAATCTTCCTACTATTCGGCGCTCGATTTTTTCTCCGACTAAAGGCCCGTGTGTCAGTCGGCGGCAGCGCGGTGGAATCGGAGTCTAATCGCGGCGTGGACGTTGTGGTGTGTGTGAATATGAGCGACTATCGGCGAGCAGAGCACGAGTTTCCCTGATCGGTGTAGGTTCTTGCTTTCGGTGGTTCTGAGTGCTTGCACTCCCGATCCGCGAGTTAGATTTTCCGCGTGCTCTCGATAGAAAGAGCGATTACTTTAGCGAGTGGGAAAAAGGTAATGTGATCTCAATATGCCCTATAATAAGTGATGAATGTAAAAGGACAATGTCTTAGAACCATTTCTTCGTTCTTCCGACCAAGGATAATAAATAGGTTTTTTTTTCAGTAGTTTTTATCACATTTCTATAGGAAACTAACATTGAGGGTCAGACAGAATGCATCGAATCGTAGATCGAAACGTTATGAAACACGTTAGAGCAAATACGTGGAGAGGCATGGTTGCCTAGCCTCCATAGGGTTGAGCAACCATGCTTCTCCAGAAAGGTATCCCAGACAAAATCAATGTCCGAAATCACAAGCTGCTCAATCCTAGAATGGCAGATATGCTTATTTATAGCATTTTTAGAACATATGAGCTTACTTAAAAATCTGTTAGGATTTCACCGATACAGGGACACAATTAGTATCAAGTTTGGAACACCACATTCTCTAGTTAATTATTGTTGATGCATTTGAGCTGAATCACCAAACACCTTATATTCTAATAGAAGAATTATTTATTTATTTATTCATATGTATTTTTTCATCTAACCTAGTTCATAATGAAGCATGGCTGGAAAAGCCTGAAATAGGCATAAAACCCGCATCTTTTTTTAAAACAAGTAACACAACAAATTACAAGAAAGGACACTTATAATCTAAATCTAACAAACAAAGTGTTAAAAACCTAATATTAAAAGATAAATGCATTAAATAAAATAAAACTGTTCGAAAACTTTAAACATTAATAGGTCTAATAGGATCATGTTGCCCGTATCGGCTATTGCGTGCATCATTACTCAAAAAGTAGCGTCGTCTCAAAGGGCGTTCTGGGACATACATACGCAACTCGTGGAGTAAAGCTGGAGCATCAATTTCGCCTTTGAAGATTTTGCCTATAAAATTTGATTGCATTGAAACTCTCCTACTTTCCAAAGTATCCAACCCAATCAGCATACATCGGTGCTAATACGTAGGAAGATGAATTCTATCACGCACGAGCTTCCGTTGCACAGTCTCAAAACGATCGATCCAAACTACTACAGCAGCTTCCACAACGTTATCATAGTGCAGCCTGAATCTCAGCTTTTTGTCAAGTGTCACTCCGAGATCCTTAACTTCGTTTTTACGTTCCAATGTTTGACCAAACAACGAATAATCGAAATAGATTAGATAACGTTTTGTGGTAAAAGTGATTGAGTTGCATTTCCTTACGTAGACCTCAAGGTTATTATGCCTGCTCCAGAATTCGGAAGACTTTTAGGTCGCCTGTAATGCCAAACAATCTTTAACCATGAAAATCTTCACGTCATCTGCGTAGATGACCCGTTCTCCGCATGGAACAATGAAGGCAACATCGTTGATAAACAGAGAGTACAAGAGAGGTCCTAGATTGCTTCCCTGTGGCACTCCTAAAGGAATAGCAAAAGAATCCGAATGAGCTGCCCCAACCAGACATCATGTATACGCGCTTCACATCAAGAGCTTGAGATCAGCTTGCCATGAGCGCACAAAAATAACCGCGCGCTTGAGCACGTGCTATGGTGAGACACATTTTTTTAGATCTCATGTAGCAATGTACTAGCTCAAACGATCACATCTGCACTGGCTCATGTGCCGTCTCATGAGAAAATCTCAATGTGACAGTGCATTTGAGATTCGCTGCCAAAGGTTCCAAAAGCAAGGGCAAGGGATCAAATCATGGATTAAACTGCCTGTAAGCACTGACGGGGTTCAACGCGGTTAAGATTCTAGCATTTGAATTGAAAAACTTGTGCTGGCCACCAAAGAAGCATAGGCTTAGACAGAAGCCGTATGCTTCCGTGGAGCTGTTGTACTAGGCAAACATAACTGCAAAAAAGTACTCCAAGTAAGCGCATGCGACGAGCCTCACAAGATGTCTCATGAGACTTGCTCACTAAGATATATTTTGTACGTATCTGCATCTCGTGTCGCACATAATCTGTGAGCTGCGATATGGGATATCGCATGGCACACTAGCTCATTTAGGTATACATGAGAAATACGACACTCTGGCCCCAACCCGTACTCTCATAGATCGGCCGGAAAGGTACAATTCGAACCATCTAACAGGGCCTGGCGACATCCCCAACTTCTCAAGCTTTCGAAGGAGAATAGCATGATTCACACGATCAAATGTTGATTTGAAATCCATATAGATGGCATCGACTTGCTTTCCTGTATCCATTGACCGAATGCACAGCGAGGTAAACTCAACAAGGTTAGTAGTCACTAACTGTTATGGAAAGATTTCGTACTGAGCAGTAAATATGTAGAACTTGCATGATTCGAAAAGAGCGTTATTCACTATTTTTTTTTCTAAAACCTTTGAACATGCAGTTAAAGATGTGATTGCTCTGTAGTTGGTCACATGTCAAATTTCACATTTGTCGCCTTTATTTGAAAAAAAAAACGGAGAAAGCAAAGAAGTTTTCCACGCAGCAGGAAAGGTTCCCCGTTGTAGCGAGCAATTGAATATTTTCATCAACGTCACTTAAAGGGCCAGCAGCAAACATGACGGGATTCCATCTGGTCCGAGTGATGCTGAGTACTTAAGCTTTCATAAAGCTCCAAGAACGTGATCTTCAGTTATATTAAATATACCTAAATCGATGCTCTCCGACGAAGTATTGCGTAAGGCCTCGGCTACTTGAGATAACAAGACGTCTACACCAGAAAAAGCAGCCTTGAAATGCTTTGCAAAAAGGTTGCACTTTTCACCAGCGGTCTCCACAGTAGGTTCTTCGTAGTGCATTACAGTCGGTACCCAGTAAACACGAGATCGTATACAATAGTGCATAAGAGTACAAAACTGGAGGCGATATACGTACATGTGCCATAAGGCTGCATGCAAATGTATATCGCCTCCACTTTTGTGCTCATATATATTATCAAATACGATGGTGGGTTTACTGGGTATTCTATCTTCCTTGCGCTTAGACTTCACAAAATAGCAAAAACGTTTTGGATATAGACGAAGATTCCTTTGATTTCGATCAACATATCGAGCATATGAAAGACGATTGTAGCTAACATACTTGATGGTGGCCAGCATGAAACGTTGTTTTAAAAGTGGTAAGCGACTGCGTCTGTATTTCCACAGTGCTGATCCCCTATGTCTTTTCAATTTACAAAGGTCACGATTTGTCCAAGGTGGTTTTAAAGGAGGGTGCTGAGCCGGAACATGTTGTTCGATGATTCACAGAACTTCATTGCTAAATGTGTTGACCATGTCATTTGAGCTGCGAACAGAGTCGAGGAATTGTCAATCGATTCGTCAATAAATCTGCTTGAGAGAGACATCATACATGTAGCGTTCTTTCATTCACCAGAACTAAATCTCGAATCCTGTCGCTATCGATTTTTTATCGAATTAGCTTGTGTCAGGCCATGGAAGCAGAAGCCTTCATACTAGGCACTGAGTCTTGTACGTCCGGAGTCAGAAGGAGACCACAGCATCTCAGGATGATTGCATTCGCCGAAAAGAAAGGCAAAATCATGTTGTTCCAAGCTTGAAATAACGGATTCAACAAATTCCAAGTACTGCTGAATGACTAGCAGATTGTTTTTGCTGTCGGGTGGTGAATAAAGTACTCCAACACTAACAGCAAAATCTCGATTTGCTCCGAAGAGCTGCTCACTGAAGATGGATCAATACAGGATTGCAAGCAGGACAAAACAGCTATCACGGTGTGCCAGAAACCGTTATTAACAGAAAAAAATGTCCATGAATTCGGCACCTACCATTCGAAAGATATAGTATTCAAGCATCTTCTCCGTGAATTTGAAAATATTCTAACGAGGGAATCGAAAGTTATAGTGATTTGAAGGTTTTAAGCTATTTTGCATGGGATATTCATATGCTTATAAATATTCCTTAACGATGCATCATTATTAACTTGTAAAAAAGCCAAGTAACCATCAGCTTTGCATTAAGCATTCAAAACATGTGATATCCAAGCATCTTTCCTGTAAATTTGGAATCATTACGTCAAGGGGGACCAGATAGCCGTAGCGGTAAACGCGCAGCTATTCAGCAAGACCAAGCTGAGGGTCGTGGGTTCGAATCCCACCGGTCGAGGATCTTTGCGGGTTGAAAATTTTCTCGACTTCCCAGGGCATAGAGTATCTTCGTACCTGCCACACGATATACACATGCAAAAATGGTCATTGGCATAGTAAGCTCTCAGTTAATAACTGTGGAAGTGCTCATTAGAACACTAAGCTGAGAAGCAGGCTCTGTCCCAGTGGGGACGTAACGCCAGAAAGAAGAAGAAGACGTCAAGAAAATCAGAAGTTATAGTGATTTGTATATTTACCATTGTTTCTATGAAATCTAAATTAGAGCTTTTTTATGGCTTTTTTATATGAGTGCACAAAATTTACAAATAAAAATGTCCATATGACTGACACTCGTTATTCAAAAGATGATTATTCAAGCATCTTCGCAGCTAGTTTGAGAATACTTTATCAAGAGACAACACAACTAAAGTACTTAGAAGTTTTGGACCTATAATAGAGTAAATTTTGAGTATTAAATTACCACGTTCAATGTTTTTACCACTACTAATTGCAACAAATTCTTATCAATATGTTGATCAATGCGATTTAATAGCGTGATTGACTGCCTACTGTTGCTTCTCCGTTATTACAAGAGCAACTATACATGCAAAAGGAACCAACGGATGTTACTTAGGATTAGTCGCAGCACTCTCAGTGTGTAAGTAATGGAATTCTCATTCCTTGTACTAAGCAATACCGCGTCCTGCTGTGTCCTAATACATGTAAATTGGGGTTATGGAATAAATATTTAAGAGACACTATCTTTGAGGAAGCCGTTGGAATCCTCTGCACTTCCACGAGAAGTCAATGGGAGTTTGGAAAATTGGAAGTGGTTATATTACAGATTCGTCTTGGTAAACAAAACGCTTAATCACAATAGTCCTAGGGATCATCACATCATTTTCACTGGTTAAACCCTGTTATACCTCTCTTAAAACATAATGAAGTCATCAACATAATGAATAAAATAAAATAAAAAGTAATCCTTTTATATGCACGAAACATGACTGAATCAATATGACGATACCTTTGATGACAAACTATTCAAAGATTTCGCATGATGAAAATCATGCAGCATCAATCCAAAAAGTAATCTATCAGTATCTAAAGGAAAAGCCGACGCTTATAGTATCCAATAATTCTAGCAACTAAACAAAATATAAGGCTTGTTGTATTTACATATTTTGCAAAACATGAAACAGAATTAATTTCTACAATAAACTCCTGCTAACTATTATTTGAACAAACACATATATAAACGTATCCCCTTCGCTGTCATGAATGAAATGTGAACCATCATATTTAACTTATTTAAAACACTAGCATAAAACGATCTCACTAGTTGATAATCCAACCTCGACTGAGCACAGCCACTTTCAAATTGTTCAGGTTCACCAATATGCTTATTTGAGCCATAACAAAACACTGCCCCGAAAAAACGCGCAGAAATGAAACAAAATTCACAAAAACGAACCCGTTTGCTTGTGATTTAACGAAACATTGCATTTCTTCAATGTAAGATATAAGTTGAATGCAAATCTGTTAAGTTAATTTGTGTCGAAATCATTAAATGCGTGTTGCGAACACTATTTTAGACGATTAAAAAAAGAATCTAAAGGTGAAGGTGAATCGAAGCCAAAACTCAAATTTTCAAGAGCATAAATCTGGAGAACCAAACATCCTTTTTAGCTGAAAACTTAATCGATTGGTCACTAGCTGGTGGTATCGATTAAGTTTTCAGCTCGGTTCTCCAGATTTGTGCTTTTGAAAATTTGAAGTTTGGCTTCGTTTCATCTTCACCTTAATGACTCCAAAACTTCAAAGTACTCTAGTTATGTTGTCTTTTGATAAAATAATCTCAAACTAACTGCGAAGATAATTGACTACCATATCTTTTGAATGCCGAGGGTCATTCCTATAGACATTTTTATTTGTAAATTACGTATACTTTCATAACAAAGGCGTATAAATCAGCCCTAATTTAGACTTCACAGAAATAATCATAAAAATACAAATCACTGTAACTTCAGATTTTTTCGACGTAATGATTTCAAATTTGCAGATAAGGTGATTGGATATCACATGTTTCGAATGCTCAATATAAAACTGGTGATAACTTGGCTGGTTTACAAGTTAATAATGATGCACCGTTGGGGAATATTTATCAGCATGTGAATTTCCCTTCCAAAATAGCTCAAAACTTTCAAATCACGATAGTTTTCGATTCCCTCGTTAGAATATTTTCAAATTCACGGAGAAGATGCGTGAATACTATATCTTTCGAATAGTAGGTGCCAAATTCATGGACATTTTTTTCTGTTAATAACGGTTTCTGGCACACCGTGCGCTATTAATATCCCACCATTTCTAGAATTTCTGCTGTTCAACGGACTGCAATCAGTTCTGTAGACTGAGTATGAATTTCCAAATGACTGAGTTGACGAGGTGCAAGGTCTGTTGTTAATCTCAACTGGTCGTTTCTTTGGTGAGTTGAGATGCGAAGTCGCGCTACACAATATTAAGTTGTTCATCTGCAACAACCAGACAGCTCACGGAGAAGAATCAACCAAATTGATTCTACCCCATTGCCCCGAATGTCATTTTCCCGAATGCCATCACCCCGAATTCCATTATCCCGAATGTACCATTAACCCTCATTCCATCACCATCCATCTTGACATGATGATATTGATGACATTTCCTCATGATATTGGAATTCGGCTTAATGTCATTCGGTGGAATGGGTCGTTCGGGGTTTTGGAATTCGGGGTAATGGCTTCGGGTTAATGGCAATTGAGGTAATGGGATTCGGGGTAATGGGTTAGAATCAAAATTAGAATATTAGGTAATTTCAAACAAATCCTAATTTACTTTTACCACAATCTGGGCTGTTTATACTTGGAGCGATTCCGAAAAATCAAACCCAAATGTTAGTTTGCGTTAAACTAAGATTTGGTTAAAAAAAGTAAACAACAATTTATATGATTTAAAATAAACTTATTATTTAGTTTGTTTGTCTTCACAGCGATCTACTGCTAGCCTTCCATACATACATATTTTTATAAATATTATTTTTAAATTTGATTTCTTAATTGTTGATACAATATTTATTAATAATTGTTTATCATCATTGATAAATATTCATCATCAAATAAAAAAAAAATGTATTCCCCTAATGTGAATTGAAATCCAGTGCTACACATGAAATTTATTTGAATTATAATATTGTCATACATATCATTGGAAAAAAAATCTTAAGTATTCTTGAGTAAATTGCTCCAGAATCCGTCGAATATTCACCAGGGCATTTTACTTAAATTCCTCTTGAATTTCACCTAAACCCCTAAAGGGTTGTTCTGGTAAGCTTGGGATTATTTCTTATATCTCTCTTAGTTCCCTTCTGTAAACCCAAGTATTCTTGAAAATATCGCTCTAAGATTCTTCAAAACATTTTTTTGAAACCCTTTCGGATTACTTCTAGGATTTTTCTAGATATCCTTCTGTGATTCTTCTGAACATATTTTTGGGATTCTTGCTGAAATGCATCTGTGATTTTTGCGTTTATCTCCTCGGGATTCCTTTTAAAATCCTGGAAATTTAAATCTCAATTATTTTTTTTCGGAAATAATGCCGAAAATCCTGATGCAATTCTACCGGATATTTTTTAAAGGATTCTTCCAATCCTCTAATAGAAATTCTTCTGGAATTCCTCCTAACTCTGAGATTCTTCCGAAAATTTTTCGAAGATTATTCCGCTAGTATTCCTGGGATTCATACGAAAATGCCTCTGGATTCAAAAAAAAATCATCTGAGACGTTTTCGGAAATCCTTTTGGAATACTTTCGTATATCTTTCGAGGATACTTTCAAAAATCATTCTGAAATTCTTTCTAAAACGCCTCTGTAATTCTTTCGTCAATATCCTTATAATACTTCTGGGACTCTTCCGAAAATCTTGTTGCAATTCTTCCGAATATCTTTGGAAGAAACTTTGGGAAAACCTTATGGGATTATTTCGGAAATCTTTCTGAGGATCCTCTGAATACTTCCTACTGATTATTTTTTTTGCAGATTCTTTCATAAGCTCTTCCGGAATTACTTCTAAGCTGCCTCTGGGTATTCCTCCTGATTTTTTCAAGAGATTTCCGTGTAATTGTTCTCCAGAGTATCTCTCTAGGATTCTTTCAAAGATTTTCTTCTGCAAATCCTTCTGAGAATTATTTTGGGATTGTAGAAGGATTACCGGGAGAATCGTGGGATAAGGGTTTCCGTAAAAATCTTAAAAGAGCCCAAAGAAGATTAATGGAAAAGTTACAAATGGATTTTAGGATGTTCTGCATGGTATTATCCAAAAGAATCCCTGTATGATTTTCAAGAAATTCCCAGGGTTTTTGGAAGAATTCACTAAGACATCCAGAAGAAATCCTGAAAAATTTCCGTAATAATTCCAGAGCGATGTCCGGTAGAACTCCAGAAAGATTTACGGGAGAATTTAAAGATTTCCGTATGGATCTCAGTGATATGTTTTAAGAGTCCCAGAGGGCTGTCCGAAAGTATTTTTTTATTAAAAGTTGTTTCCTGAAGATTCTGGAATACATAAAAAATGGAAATCAACTAATAAGTTAAAAACATCAAGAACATTTCCTGAACAATACCAAGAAGATTGTATAAGAATATCAGAATTCCTAACGGATATTCGATTTCTTCCAGAGAGAATTCTGGAAAAACTTAAACATGATGTCCGTTAGAATTGAAGAAGGATTTCTAGAAAAGGGCCAGTAGGATTTCCAAACAATTTTTGAGCAGTTTTTGGAAGAATTTCTGAGAAAATTCTTGATAAATTTTTCGATAGATTTCCAAAAAAATTCTTGAACTGTTTAATAAATCCTCAAGAGAAAGCTGATACAATTTCAACAGGATTTTCGGAAATATTCCAAGAATCCCAAGAATTTGAACTGACAGTGCTAGAATAAATTTTATACTATAGTTTCAGACGGATTTCCAGGTGAATTCCAGAAAATAAGGAATAATTCTGAGAAAATCTGCGAGGGATAGTGAAAAAAGTCCCAACGACATACAATAATTTCTATTTTTGAAAGAAACGAAAGATTTCTGGAAAAATCTTAAACACATATCCAGAAGAATCCCAGACCTTTTTCAAAAATTCCACCTCCCTGAAAAGCAAACATAGAAACATTTTTGCCTGAATATCAGGGGAATTTTACAGAAGAAACCCGGAAGAATTTCTATACAATTCAGGAGGAATTTTAGGGATAATCCAAGAGAAAGTCCCAGGAATATTTTCGGAAGAATCACAGCGATCAGAGAGATAAGTTTAATAATTTCCGAAAGAAACCAAGAGGAATTTCCGAGAGATTTTTGGAAAAATTCCAGAAGGGGTTTCGAAAGAATCCCACGAAATTCTCGGAAGATTTTCTGAACGACTGTCTGTATGGGTTGAAAGAAATTGCCAGAGGAATCCCAGAAGCATTTCCGAAAAACTGCAAAAAGGATATTTGGACGAAACAGCTCGAAAAAGGCTTATGAAAGAACCACAGCGGGATTTCCTGATAAATTTCAGACGAATTGATGAGGGATTCCAGGAAGAATCTTAGTGAGATTTTACGAAGAATCCCAGGAGAATTTTCAGAGAGCTGTGAAATTTCTTGACGAATCCCAAAGTGATTCAATTTATAATCTTAGACGAACTTTTGGAAGAATCCCAGAAAAAATAGGAGAAAAAAGAATAGTCATTAATGCGTTTACTTTAGTTGTTGGCTGACTTTTTTTTCTTAAGCCAAGTATGCTGTTTCGCTCAAGAAAAGTGAAGATTTTTTTTGACTGAATGGGTCAAGAAATTTCCTACAGAGTGCCACATTTAAAATGACATTTCTTATTTTCTGCGTACCGTTTTGAGTCACATTCCGAACACACATCTAAAAGGCATAAACTAGCTGATATTTGTGAAAATTCTAATTTCTCCACAAAGTCCAACTGTTAGCTGTTGAGCGTGCCGATAAAAATGTCATTTAAACCTGTTTTTTATTTTTTTTAAGTAAAAGTATGGAACAATATTGTGATGCATTCAAATGCCGAACACTGTGTTCATTCCGTACAGTACGAATAAATCATATAATAATTTTGCAAATAAATTTATCTGAGCTATTTTTACTGGTCTCGAACTACAGAATCATCACTACTCCTGAGGTATAAAATAGATTGGAAGACATTATAATTGAATTGCATTTGACTGCCAATTCCTGGTAATTTGGTGACATATTGCAGCGAAACATTTCAACCAAACTCCCATACAAAAACCGAGTGTTCGGCATATGAGTCTGTTTGGAATTTTAGACAAAACGGTACTGCGATCAGAAAAATGTGATTTCCTGGACCATTTCTGGGAAGAAATTTCCCACGCATCGAGATAGGCGATTCCTATTCTTGTCAGTAGCAAAGCAGCCTTCAATGTTCAATCTCAATTGTTATTTTTTCCGTGCACGCGCTCGAGCAATGAATCTGGCCATAGTGCAACAAACGCGCTACATTTGATAAATCCTATGCAACAAAATTACCGGCGCTATCCATCAAATTCACTCATCAAAACCATTTTTGTGAATATAACAACACAGCTACAATCATCGAGCCAAGTTTCCGTCAGGACAATGAGTTACATGAATGGCCTGATTCACTACTCACCACATAGTAACGCACATGCGCTAGTGCCTACGCACAAAAAATCGCTAAGTAATAGGTAACGCGAAAAATATTTGCATGTATCTAACGAATTATTACTAAAAAATTTGGATCTATTGTCGAAAAATGCCATTTTCGCATTCGTATATCGTTTGGCAAGTACGATGATACTCTATGCCCAGGGAAGTCAAGGAAATTTCCATTACGAAAAAATCCTGGACCGACCGGGATTCGAACCCAGATACCTTCAGCATGGCTTTGCTTTGTAGCCGCGAGCTCCAACCACTCGGCTAAGGAAGGTCCCGTTAAGGACGACGTTAACTACGCCAAGTGATTTTCTGCATTTGAATTTTAGCCGATTGTCATAGTTGCAGCCTTCCTTTAGTTCAAACTCTAACATAATATCGTGACGGTCACAATATTTTAGATTTTCAATTGGCACCCACTATATTGCCGTAAGACGTAGTTAACGTCAAAAACTTTTGCTGATAAACTGTGGACAAGAGCAAAGCAGGTAATCCACTTATTTTCTTAATTTGCCTCAGAATTCAAACTTCATGTGTTGAACAAAACTTACCAACAAAGTTTACAGTACTTTCAAGGTTCATTAGTTATTTTTTAAGGTTTAGTAATGTATGGTATCTCATCATGTAAGAGAAACGAAAAATTTTGTATAAAAACTGCAAGCATGTTAAAAAAGTTAATTAAATCTAAATTTTATCGTGCAATTTAAATCAATTTACTTCTGAAATGAAAGTTCCACTCCTATTTTGTATAATTGGTGGATTAGATCACTAGATTTTAGATAAATCTTACTTTGAATTTTATGTAAACTTCAAAAAACAGGTGTTTTATGCAACTTTGACAACCATTAGCTCAAAATTGTGACGTGTTGGAACATTTCTGAGAACAGCATCAGATTCAGCATCCCCAAATTTATCAGAGTAATATAATTTGATCCTTGGGATTCGCGAAAATGTCATTTTTGATATGCTTTGTCATTGTTTACCTGGAATGTCACTCGTTTATGTATTTCAGCGTCGACGTTTCACAATGCTTTTGCTAGTGTAATAACTCCAAAACAATACTTTAACATTAATACTTGCATTGTGCGTACGCTCATGATTTGTAAGGATTTCTGTCATTTTCAATTTTACATTGAATCTGGTTCGTTAAATATCGATGGGAGCGTATTGCACCGAACATCCCTGTTTAGAAAAGTGAAATACAAGAAATATTTCTTCAACAACTTTCAAAATTAAAATTGAACTTCTGTAGATCATATTTAAACATTTTAAGCATCAACATGATCTTGAAAAAAAAAATCAACTTTTGGTGTTGTTTAAATCATGTTGGTGAGAAAATTGTTGAATTGTGAAATTTAAGTGACAATTTTGCGCAGCAAGCAGCAAATGGTTCGGTCCATCATAAAATAACTCATCATAAATAATCAATCTGTCTTTTTGGATCTGAGGAGAAGCGAAAAACTATTTTGTCAAAGTCACGATCAATCACCACCATGCTTTGGAGTACACTCGTCTAAACATATTCAAATTTCGTTCAACAAAGTTCCATTCACACTGAAAAGCATGGTAGTGGAATTAAGCATTCTATCGTGCTTGCAAACGTCGTCGTGCCTTCTCTCGGTCGAGAGTCCCAGACCTGCGCGATAGTGATGAGGAAAATACGAAGCGCTCCTCTCTCTGTTTGTGCCACTGTCTGTCTTATCTTTCGCACTCACAATAATCGTGGCGCACCACATGGTTCGCTCTCCATCATCTAGTGCGCGCAATCGTCTGTTCAACTCACGCGGCATGGCGGATGGGTGGTAAGCCGCGCTGAGTACCTTTCGACCGACCGACACTCAGAACCAGCAAACCCATGTGGTTGGGTCGTCGGCTGGTGTGAATGCAGTGTTCCTGCAAATGTGTTAAAAGGTTCTGGCGATCTGTGGTGTTGGGCAAGCATTCGAATCACATGAATTTTAATATTATTATTATGAACTCGACCGAAGAGGAAAAGTACACAAACTTTGTCCACTACTTCTTTTGCGTCGAAGCGGTGGCGGTTGTAGCGATAGGACGTCGTCGCACTAAGGGATATTCAGCTAGTCTAGCTGGCCAAAAAACATTTTCGGGTTTCGCTCGTATTTTGAAAATCATGAATCGCTCTCTGCAACAATAATGATCCGAAACGCATCATGAAGACCTGTTTATCATCTTCTGCTACAGCTCTGGTTAGATTACGGTAATCAAATAGCACGTTAGTTCACCCTGCGTTCTAATATAGTGCTGTTGTGGTACTAACATGCTCTTAAGCCCAATACGGCGAATTCACTGTTACTTGGGTGAAAAATGTCTCTAAATA
Source organism: Aedes aegypti (assembly GCF_002204515.2). Classification (NCBI taxonomy): domain Eukaryota; kingdom Metazoa; phylum Arthropoda; class Insecta; order Diptera; family Culicidae; genus Aedes; species Aedes aegypti. Next base: position 69,931,973 of record NC_035108.1, on the reverse strand, counting down.
GTTTTGGCCAGCTAGTTTGTCAAAATACTCCTTGGTGCGCCGTCGGGTCGAAGGATGGCCGCTGAACTAGAATATGCGAAGCGTTGGAGAGTGGTGAGGAAGAGGTGACCAGGGGGCAGGTTTGTTTGTTCTTCCTTCGCTCCTCTCGAGTTCTCCTATCAGTCCGGGGTGCGAGCGGCGATGTTGTTGCTCGGCTTAAACTCCTTTCAATTATTTTTTTTTTGCTTACACATGTTTTTTTACTGATAATGTATTCCTCGCGCCTCGTGCGTATTGCTCTGCCCGCAATAGAGACGCTGCTGTCAGCAAATACTACTTGTACCGTAAGGCACAAGTTGTACGTCGTCAAGCCGAGCATAGCGTTGAGCACCTCGATGAGGATTGAACATTCCGGGAAAAGGACGGTGTGGTAAAAATACACTTTAGAAGTCGAAGTTTTCGATTTCGTTTTAGTGGGACCGGGTTTGTTGGGTTTGCTTCGCGTAGTTTACCATTTTCCTCGCCAAACCGGGCACGCATTGGGAGTGTATTTCTGGTGACCTGTCAGTCAACCATCAGCCGATGTGTCAATACGTGTGCTGCAAGTAATCTCCGGTCGTTGCCAGTTTCAAGAAGCTGAAGGATGTTCTAGTTGCTAAGCAGCTTGCAAATGCGAAGTGGAATGAGATTAAAAGAACAATCAGTTTAATTTGAGGTCCATTCGTTAAATCAATTTGCTTCAAGCAGTTGCATTGCATGGGCTCATGACTGTAATTTTCCACAATGCCGTTGGCAGTTATCAGTTTGCCCCGAAGGCACGTGTAATGCGTTTTTTAAGTAAAGATAAACCGAAGCCACACCTCGAATTATTAAGAGCACGAATTTGAAAAACCAGATGATCGTTAACGCTGGAAACTTTATCGATTGATCACTAGCTTGTGATGACCGATCGATCAAGTTTTCAGTATTGGTTCTCTAGATAAATCTCTTAAACAAATCCTTGGAATATAGAAGTACACTTACTGTTTTATACCTTATTTTAGCCTCTTTGAATAGCACATCTTCTCCTTCCTTGTGGCATTACCTTCCAACTGGGACAAAGCCTGCATCTCAGCTTAGTATTGCTATGAACACTCCCACAGTTATAAACCAAAAACTTTTTTGTCGATTGATGACTTTTGCATGTGTACATTGTGTGTCAGGTACGAAGATACTCTATGCCCTGGAAAATCGAGCAATTTATTGACTCAAAAAGATCCTGGACCGGTCAGTTTTGAAATCACGATCCTCAACTTGGTCTTGCTGGATACATGTGCATTTACCGCTTCGGCTTTCAGGCCTTTGAGTTCATACAGATTTATTAGTATAGTCATTTAAAAAGAATCTTGATATCTGTGAAAACCTCAAGATTTATTTAAGCGAATGCATTTTCAATTGAGAAATAAATTATTTGTGGAAAAATACTGATTGTCGGATGGACATAAAAATCAGGGGGGGGGGTTGTGTACAAGACACGACCGCATGACGTTAACTACGCCAAGTGATTTCCTGCATTTGAATTTTAGTCGATTGTCATAGTTTCAGCCTTCCTTTAGTTCAAACTTCATAATATCGTAACGGTCGCAACATTATAGATTTTTGTTATAGACCCAGTATATTGCCGTAAGACGTAGTTAGCGTCAATATATTGCATTTCAACGGCACAGCAGCAGCGTCCTCGAAAACATCCTCAAATTGTCGTATTGTCAATTATTCGTAATAAATCAATTATTGTATGATGCTATGAGATGAATTAAGAGATTATAGCAAGTATGTGGTAAACACATTAGGGAATATTACACAAATAACTCTTTAAAACACATTTGTTGGCTCTAGAAAGGGCCGATTGAATTGTTTTTTTTTTCTATCTTTATTAACGAGATTTTTAGCCCTGGGCTAATTCATCTCGGGACCAACGGCTTTACTTCCCTTCCGAAGGAAGTCGTCACTACTGAAATTTTTAGTGACTATCTCGGGGATGGGATTCGATCCCAGGTCCTCGGCATGAGAGCCGATTGAATTGTTGAATTTGCGTAACACGGACATTTTGACGGCGCACCGGTTGCAATCCTCCTCGCCCGATGAGATTTGCGGTGTGGATGACGATGTGCGCTTCAACAAGCGGCTTTGGTCGATTTTCTTCAACCATCTCGTACAAACAGCTTGCCTCTGGTAGCGAGGAGCTGAGCAGGTTTGGAGGAGCTCTTACTAGCTCGAAAGCGAAAACAGAATGAAACCAAATTCAACGAAGAAGGGATGCTTTATACCCTTAGAATAGCAGGTGATGCTCCTCCTTTCAAATTCTTCGTTTTCTTATCTGGGAAATAGGCTATATAAAACTGATGTCTGGGTAAGGGATGTACAAGATTAGCATTATGCTGTTATTGCATCCCGACGGCACAGCAGCAGCGTCCTCGGAAACATCCTCAAATTGCCGTATTGACAATTATTCGTAATAAATCAATTATTGTATGCTGCTATGAGATGAATTTAGAAATTATAGCAAGTATGTGGTAAACACATTAGGGAATATTACACAATTAACTCTTTAAAACACATTTGTTGGCTCTGGAAAGGGCCGATTGAATTTTTGAATTTGCGTAACACGGACACATTTTGATGGCGCACTGGTTGCAATCCTACTCGCCCGATGAGATTTGCGGTGCGGATGACAATGTGCGCTCCAACAAGCGGCTTTGGTCGATTTTCTTCAGCCACCTTGTACAAACTTACGCGTTCCATTGAAAACTGAGCTGAGAATGCGAAAGGCACTCGAGACTTGCTCACGGACCATGTTCACAGTCTGACGGCAAAAAGAAGAATGAGCGAAGAAGCAGGAATCGGTCTGCTTTTATATTGCGAAGCGGAACGCAAAAGAAGCGTGGAAAACTGCTTGCACGTGATTGGTTGTGTACGAAAGGGGTCGACATTTTCCCAATTTTCAATAGTTTATTGTCAATAATCAATAGTTTTCTCCATTCGAGGAAATTTTTGTATACATTTCCGATCGATTGGTGGGAAAATATTGAAAATCTATCGATAAATGACTGAGTTATTAGCGTTCAAAATCTTCAATTGACACCCAGTATATTGCCGTAAGACGTAGTTAACGTCAAAATCCGATGATCGGTAGTGCATTCCTGATATTTCAGAAGAAAAGAGATGGGCGACTGAATGGCCCAAAACTTTTTGCTTTTCAATAACTTCAACTTTTGGAATAAAATTCACTTCAATGGCAAGTAGACGTTACATTTTTTTTATTTTTCAAAACACCTTTATAAAAAAGTATTGTATTACATAAACTAATATCGTTTACTAGGAAATTCCTAGATTTCACAAGGATTTTGTCCAACCGATTAACCTCAAACTAATAACATGTTTACAAAAGATTTTTACAGTCGGGTTCGGCAGACCGAAGTGCTTCCATAAAGAATTTACTAGGCGACTCTGATGCAGTTGTACGACTTGTATCCCAGTGGTATCCCAAAGGTTTATCAGACATTCCTGGAGATTTTCAGAAAATTGTAAATGATTTCCAAAGAGTTTTAAATAGTTTCATCAGGTTGCTTCCGAGAACTGGAAAGTTGTTTTCATGACATTCCGAAACAATTCTCAGAGATTTTCCAGGAAATTTTTAAGGGATTTTAAAGTATTTCTAGAGGCTTTCGTAAGTTGCGAAAGATTCTCTAGGGCTTCTCTGGTATTCCCAAGATACAGTCAAAGCTCTTTATAACAAATCTCTCTAAAACGACATTTCCAACGATCCCTTCAAATTCCCATACAAATTCTAACTTGTATAGTTACATTTCCTCACCATTCATTTTCAATATCTACAAAATAAAAAAAACTGTCTGAGCAGAACAGTGTATGATAGAAATTCACGCTGTGTGGTGCAGTAATATAACAAAATTTTGAAGGACAATAAGACAAAAAGGTTCAAGCATGTAGTGTCTCATGTTTTTAAAAACAATATCATCATTGCTGATACCGTCATTCAGAGCAAAAAGCTAATTTTGAAAAATACAGGTCGGACTCGATTTTTTTCACGCCGGATAACCGAATCCTCCGGATAATCGAATCACTAAAAATTAAAATCTGCGATACAAGAACTTAAATATTATTTATTTTCGATGTTTCATTTATATGATGCAGTGGCGTAGCTTTAAATTATTTCTGGAGCATTAGGGGTCTTGAAAAGAAAAAAAATTGACCAGCGTACACAAAAAAAAACCTTTTTCAAACCCCTTTTTTCCTAACTACATCCAAAACTGCTAAACCTTTCATATTGTATTGTTGCATTACTAAATTATCTCAAATTTATGCATATAAAATGAAAAACGAGAATATCAGATAACACACTCTGGATCGAGTCTAAAATTCCGGATAATCGAATCCAACCTGTATTGATGTAAAACTAGCATTCTTTCAAGAACGCTTAGCACCAAAAATATCAGTAGCAAGTAGCTAAGCTTGATGGTCGCGGAAAGAAAAGAAGAATCGACTATTTCGTCGAATGCTTCTTGCAAACTTTGCAATTGTTTCTCAATAGTAATAAAGACAATAATTTGAAATTAGGAAGAAAGCTACAGTGCCGTTCTACGTAGGGGGAGATCCCCCAGTACCGGACAGCACCCAATACCGGACAAAGTCGAAAAATTGAGAAATCATGGTCCAATCAAGATGGTGTATTAGTAGAAAAGAAAGCTATTATGGAGACTAATGTTTGCGTAGAATAACACACCCTTGAAATATGTATGCCTTTTTAAAAAAGTAGCAATGTTTGAAAATCTTAAAAAAATTGACGTATCGCCAAAATTTTGAGCTTATTTAGTAACTATTTTGAAAAAGACAAAATACTTTGCATCACGCAAGCATGGTCGAACCTAATCCTAATTTGATAGTATGAATGTATTTTGAACCATAATTGAACTAAATGTGGACAAATTATAATTTTGGTTAAGCACCTCCTGTCCCCCAGATTCGGACAACTTGATTTATTATATGATATCTTTGTAATTATTGCACCAGTGTCTCAAAATACATTCATTTTTCATGGATTCCGTCGATCATAGTATCAAACATGCAATAAAATTAAGATAAATGAACATTCAGAACAACATCGTAAAATGTGCTATTTTTCATCATATATGAAAGAGGTTTTTGATGGACATCTTGCAAAATAAGAAAAACTCAATTTGTTCTTGTAAATGTTGCAAGTGCATTGAATTGGCAAGTATTTACTATTCCTGTAGTAAAAACATTCAATGGTGTTCAAATTTACAGAATTCGAAGCATTTCCAGATTGTGTCCGGTATTGGGTGCCACCTTTCAAGATCGATCAATTTGGTACTAAAATACATCATCAAAATGCAATGTCAAAATTCATATTTATATTTTCAAATTTATTTTTGTACTATTTTATTTTTGTAATATTTATCATAAATGAGTAACAGGAACACATAAAACCAATATTTTTCGAATTATGAATTTAATGGCTTAAGTGTCCGGTACTGGGGGATCTCCCCCTATAATTGTTCCGCGGTCCATAAGATTATATAGAACATGGGACCAGTAGACGTAGAAGGGCAAATGATGGTTTCCTCAAACAGCTTTCCAAAGAGAATCTGTTCTATTAGTCGATGGTCTCTTCAGATGTGGACTCAAAAAGGTTTTACTCTATTTAAGTTGGAATGGAGGAAGCATGAGTAATGACATAATCAATTTTAAAGATTCTGATGGATTATTTTTACTTTAACCACAGACAAACAGACGTTAAACATGTACGTCCAATGCTAAAATCTGTGTGTTTGGCCGATGGGCCAACAGATGACGGTAGTGTGTAAACGTCAAACAGGAACAAAAACAATATAAGCGCTGCGGGTGGTGGGTTGACCACCTACCATATATTTGAATAGTCCTTGAACAATGATAACAGTGTGACGTCTGTTTGGCTGCGCTTTAACGTTTTGCAAAAATACCATTTATTTTCATCTTGACGGTTCGAGTTGAAAACGGAAAATTCTTGAAATCGCGCCAGCTACGAAAAAAATAAACCAAATTATACTCAAAGCATTTCTAACAATTTTAGTTGACTGAATCAGTTTGCGAGTATTTGTCGATGCACAAAATAATATTTAAGGTTTTCAACAAATGTCAATGATTTTAGTAAGCTAATATATTTTCCAAGTATCCTAAGTGTCCATCGATACACTTAATAATGTTTGCAGAATTTACCATAACAAGTTTGACAAGTTTTAATCAATTTACTGCCTTGTCAGTCCCACGTTTGTTGGATCTTGTGGATTCTTTGAAAATCCACAAGAGTTATCCATTTAGAAAAAAATGTATAAGCAAAGATTTTTCAACATGTTTAATAGTTTTTTTAGTCGACTAAACCATTTTTTCCAAAAATTCTAATAATATTCGAATTACCGAAGAATTTCAAACATGAAAATTTCAGTTGAATGAATTTTTCTTCAAGAAATCCTAAGTAGGTATTATTATTTAAAATTCAAAGAACTTTCAAAAAATATCAGAAAATCTTTTCCATGAAATTGGCAGATATATTATTTAAAAATTTGCAGTTACCATCCATATACCAGAGATTTCTTCAATTTTCAAAATACGTGAACATTTTTAAGATTTACACTTTACTTCATTGGTTTTTGATGCATTTTTTCAAAGCTGTAGCCTTGTTACTTGTAGACAAACTATTATCTTACTGTTTTTCTCTGGTGGGTGGCGAAAAAATGATAGTTAGATGGGTCGTACAAGAGAAAAGTTTAATAACCCAATGTGTGCAGCATTCTAAGCGAGAAAACAGAAAATTGTGTATTCTTACTCCAATCATTATAACGACAGTAGAGTTGTTTATAACAACCTCATTCACATAACGACATCATCATATAACGACGGTCCATTGCAATGTCACTATCACGAACTTCGACTGTACTCCAAAGAACATTCCAAAACTTCAGAAGATTTAGAGGTTTTTCAGAATTATTCAACAATGTTCCACTCACAACGTAAACGCAGTCGCTCGATGAAAATTCCAAGAAACCTCTTTCCACAAGTAACCAGTAGCATACCCCGGTGAGTGCGGTCAAGAAATTATGGCGTTGGAAATTAGGGGTTCCTTCTAATTTCTTAAAAAAAAATCTTCAGCATCTTCTCAGTCGAATTTTTAAAGAAGTAATGTAAATTTTTTTTTTGAAGACTTCTTTAAAAAATTTAGAATCATTGGAAAAAGAAATCTTAACATTGCAATGGTAAAAGTTCTAGTTCATTCTTCAAGGTACGACGAATGACAATTCTGAAAGAATTCCTTGGAAAGTCTGTGGAGGAATTATTCAATGTACTCCTCAGGAAATCTTCGAATGTATGGTTGAAGAAAACTTCAAGCAAATATTTGAATTAAATTCTGATGACATTTTTGAATAAAATCTTTTACAATGACACTTTGAGAGTTGTCTGGATAGATTATTTGAAGAATCCTTATTTATATGTTTCAGGACACTTAGCCGCTATCAGCCCCAAAGTGGCCGTATCGACATATTACTCTTCATTCATTTATATTTTGATTACTTAGCTCAGCTTAGCTTCGCTTAGACTGACTACACATATCAATAGTTGCTATTCCGTGATAGATCGAAGTCAGTGAAGATGCACAAAGCCCAAAATTAAAAACCGGTTTTTTCGTTCAAATTTCAATCAATCCTTTTGAAAATCTTTTATCATATTTCATAGAACAAGTACAATGCAATGATAGATTTTTTTGACAATTGTTTAGATTTTGAGCAGAAAGCTGGTTTTGAAAATGAGTAAAACGATTGGTTATTAGACTTACCAAATGGTATCCCTAAGGAAGATATGTACTTCTTTTTGATCATATGTCCTCTCTTAGGTTGAAAATATCTTCCTTTTTTATCCATTTTATTTTTTGTTAAAAATCCTCTCCGACAAGGATGGAAGAATTTTTAATTTAAACTTAATGTTATGTTCGTTAAATTATCATGAATTTTCCTCTTGTGGGAATTTTCAATTTTTAATTTCTATGTTGAGGAATTTGATGATGATTTTAAATGAATTGCAAATCGAATATGGAAATACTGTTTGGTTTCCTTCCTATCCAATATTTGATTGGCCTTAAGAACTACTGCGTTGCCTCAATATCTTCATCCTGCTGAGCATGTTCAGTCAACATCAACATTTTGCATGGGGAGTTGAGATGCTTTAAAGTTTTTGAAAAATATATTTTCATATAAATTAAGACGAATTTATCAATCAAACTTCATTTCGAACTAAAACACTTGACATTTAAAATTCATTCAGATATGTCTTATCACATTTTTTTTTTTTTGAAAAATACTAGCTTATTTATTCAGTAAAATAAAATATCTTTACCCAAACTTACATTATTTTAATTAGACCTAAAATAAACTTAGTAGAATAATATTCTATTCGTTCAATAAAAACACATGTAAAAGCTCTGCATGCTTTAAGACAACTTTTTTTTCTTAATATTGTCTACGAAAGTGACCTCTAGCATCTATGGTTGCTCTTTTGCTTTGTAACAAAGTGTTATTATTAAAGTTGCCCTATTTTCTAAGCAAGTTTAGTTTAAAGGTGCGATAGCACTTCCTTTGCTTAAACTTCTCTCATTCGATTTATGTAGTTTCCTCAAACCAAAAAAGTTTCAATCTGTTAACTATCTGTCTATCTAACAACATGAATGTTCTTAGATTTTTTTTTTTATTAAAACATGCCGAAGATCTGTAAATGAACCAACGGTTTGTTCGCAAACAAAGCAAAAAATGTCTTCAATTCGCCACAAACAAGGCAAGCATTATGTTATGACATCTGAAGGAATCCACTTAGAATTTAGCCAGTCGTTTCCCATGTATCTTTACAAGAGTATCATGATACACTTCAAAAAAGGATATTGCCAAAATTCAACAAAAGAGGTCAAGAACCTGAGAATATTTCAATTGAAATCCGTCAGCAATTTGTTAAAGTATTCTCCAGACCTCGTTGAAGTTTTCCTCGGCAATGATCACTAAGCATTGTCATAAGATTTGAAAATATTTCTCAAGGATTCCAGCTGATATTGGCAAAGACATTTACTAAATAGTTTTCGAAAATATTGTCAGGTACTCACCAAGCATCACCATCAAGAGCAGCTATGAATATGTTTAGAAACATTACAATGAAATACATGAAATTTACTGTCGGCTGTGGAGATAAATCGTCGAAAAACTGCGCCAGAAACTGTCTGAAAACCTTAACAGATATTCTTGAGAAATTTTCACGTAAATATACCAAGAAACAATGAATATAAGTTGAGGGTCTTACAAAAAAAAACTGCTGATAGATTTGTGAGATATTTGCTAATTCTTTGAGTGGGAAGAGTAAAGAATTTCGTATTTCTTTAGTGCCATCAATAATTCGTTAGAGGATCTCGTGGGTAAAATCTACGGTCGAGTCAAAAATATGTCAGGCATTTCCTTTAGATAACTCCAAGAACAATCTTAGTTTCATTTTTAAGCTCGCACAAATATATGAAATCAACGCAAGTAAGAAAAAATAGGACGACACTTTTTTTTACATTGCCTTCGCAGTGCCCCTGAGAAGTCGTCGCGGCCTATAGGGATCAACGGGTCACCGGTTGGGAAACCCTGATCTATCCTATATCTTATCTATCTAGCTATCATTCTATATAAATAAAAATGGAATGGTGTTTGTATGTCGAGAAATGGCATGTTTGCACTCGACAAAGGATGGAATGTATTTGTGCGAGTAAAAAGTTCTCAAAAGTCTCCGGAGTAATAGGGAAAATATGAGAAGACTGATGTGGTCATTTCTTATGACGTTTTAAAACAGCCTACTTGATGGCAAGTTTATGTTTACCGGGACCACTAGTTATAAATGTTTCGGTATGGCAAAACTTTCAAAGCAAAGCAAATTGTCCTTCTTTCTGAAATATCCTGCGGTGAGCCTAGTCACGGATCTTATAAGAATTCTAATGGCATGTCATCTATTGACGGTCCTCGATAGACCTCACTTGGAGTTTGTCGAAGATCAAAACCGATTCTTCAATTCGAAAATCTTCCTTTCGCAATACAGCTTTAATTTGAGAATAAAATTGAAGTTAAATTCCACTGACAAACTTCTGAACGATTTCAAAGAGAAACTAGGGCTTCAAAAAGTAGATTTGATTACCTTGTGCCTTTCAATTCCGCTCTATTAAGTGGTAGACGAAATACGCATATCTGTGAAAGATATGCAATTAGGGTGGAGTTAAAAGGTAGAAAGTACTTAAATCTACTTTTTTGATTCTCTTCATTTAGATACGTAAAAAAGAGAACAAATAATTGGGCAACTTAATCGAATATGGTTGGCGCTGTTCAACCAAAAACACGAGAGAAATAATGTATCTTTTGAAGATCTAAATTAGATTTTATTGAGTTCTTGTGGATCAATTAAATATCGTTCCTTAAACCTACTAAGCATCGCATAAGTAATCAATAAAGTTGTTAAAACACTCCCGTTTAGACTTCAAACTAGATTCTGTTAAAAATTTACTGAATCCTCTATTGAATATTACCCAAGGTATCATTAGCACTATAATTCGTCTTCATAAGCGTATGTATTATGTTTAAAATTCTTGTCAGCTCTTTAACAGCACAATATGGGCATGCAAAGTAAATTATACTGCTATTTGATTTATTGGGAAATCATGATTTAATGTATTCCCTGGCATATATTAAAGATGTAAGGCATCCTCTGACATGAAATAATAGTTTTACACCAATCGTCATAAGAATTGGTATAGCTTTTTTTTTACTTTTTACATATCTCTCCACTCAGGCTACCTTTCGCTCTTGACGAGTTCGTCAAGAGTTCAGCCGCCTTTTTGTTTTAAGTCAATTTATCAAAAATCTAAAATGTGGGCTATACAATGTCAGGTGATAAGGAGTTTCTCTGAAAATATCGTGGAACTCGACTGAGTAATCTCCAAGAAATCTGAAAATTACAAATTGATGTTTTTGAAGTTTTCAAGATCTTTATACGGCCAGCGTGGTACCAGAAAGGAAAATATTCATTGCTTCAAAACGGTTGCACCAATTTGCTTCATTTTTTTACAACAGACTCACATTGTATTAGTATTGTTTCGAACAGTGAATGACCGAACATGAGAAGCATTCTTTAGGCTGAGATTTTAACGTGGGTTATGCCAAAACGTCAGTCCCCCCAGAACTTTCGGAATATCTCCGGATCCAGATGACCAATGATCAATATAGACACGGAGTTTTTTGAGGCCTTGTGAAAAATATTCCAAAAACATCAAAAAACATAAAGGCTATCGCTGTTTGAATATTTTTTGTGGTAAAAAATGAAACTGCCGGTAGATGGGTTAACGTATGTCATCGAACCATAAATTATGGAGTTTTACTAATAAATTCATGCAAAATAATGAATTGTGTCTTAATTGCTACTCATTCCACTTCAGTCTCTGAACAATTGCCATATTTCTTCAAACACAACATATACCCCCACAACCCGGTTCCATAAATTGACTGCCAATTCAATCAATCTGCCTAACAATACTTCGCACGGAAACGCATAGGAATACACAATCGGTCCCAACAATGGCCCTAAAAGCCCCCAGAGTGACAAACGTAAACGCAATCTCGCTAGACGTGTTTTTGTTCTAAGAGACGCAAGTATTTTTTACGCCATGTCGTTAACGGCAGACAGCCGACTATGTAGAGTAAGGTAGGGTAAAAGTTCGAGTGGGACAAAAGTTTCTTTTTCGTATTTCTAGCTCAATTCAAAACTAATATCGTAGATGTCGTGGTGGTTCCAATACTATTCAAGTGAGAGACTTTCACTTTAAAGATTACAGAAATCGATTGAGATTTGCAAAAGTTGTAGCTATTAGTTGTGTTTTGACGTGAAATATTTAATTTGATAAAAAGAAAGGCTTATTCAGTATTTTAATGGAAGGGCATTGCTAGCCAATATGTTTTGCCCCAACTTACTCTACGCATAGACCTAAGGTACCCAGTTGATAGGTTACCAATGGGTTTCTAATCTCCTCCACGTCGCACTGCGCCACCACTCAGGCTCTCTGACTGTCAGACACGGAAAGCGGGCAAATTGCGCCATTGAACAAAACAACAACTGATGACGCAAAAAAGAGCACCGCACAGAAAAAGCATACACTTCGCTCGTTTAAGAATTATTATTGGCATGATTTCTCGCGTAACATTACTAAAGGACCTATCTAACATTGAGAGGCTCTCTTTGTTTACTTTCTCTTTCATTAATAACTGAGTCACATTAATCTCTTCTGTTGCGTTTTTTGTATGAAACGCTAGTCAAGGAAATTGGCTTTCGATCTATAGTGAAAAACTTCCCAAAATCTTTAGTGTTCCACTGTTATAATCGAAAGAGAACGAGAGAGGAGAGAATCTCTCATTTGTACATAGGTCCTTTAGTAATGTTACGCGAGATTTCTCCGCGCTTTTTCTAACAGCGATGATGGCTTGTCGGAATTGTTTTTTTACTGCTCATTTGGTGGTTCGGCGACTCGCTGTCCCCTCCCTTCCGTTGGACGTCATATGAGTACGTTACTAGACATAGGCAGAGACACATACGGGTATGCGATATTTTAGATGATTCCAATGAGCTCAATAACTCAACAAATTAAATACAAAACATTTTTTGCAATTAGATGCAGCCCACAGACGACTCAGACTGTTAGTACAACATTGACTCCCACCCAGGTTGTTGCTCATGTTGGTGCTATGTTTGACCGTGTGTGATGCTGCTTGACAGTTTTTTTTTAAAGACACCGACACGTTAATGCTTCCAGTGGACGAATTGCCCTTTGAAGGAAGCACCACACTAGACAACGGACTAGCATGCAACGCCCAGTGGCACAGCCGGAAAACATTCCTGATGAAAGGTTTACCGGACTGAAGCGGGAATCGAACCCACACTTCTTGACACGATGCGGCTAAATGCCTGATGACACTAACCGCACGGCCACGAAGCCCACAAAGTTTGTGGAACAGATTTTGATGTTTGATGGACCGGTCGGCTAAAATCAAACAAGTTTGATTTAGATCAAACCACCGGTGGGCGGAGCCAAATGTTCGACGAACTGATCGTACTGTCTGTAGGGATATTGCACGAACACCGACGTTAGCATGTCAAATTGAAGCATCGGCGCCCCATAAACTGCCAATGCAGATGAGTGGCAAGTCATTAGCGTTTTTCCACAATAGTTTACCTATTTCTTATACAAATCCAACAGAAATTTTACCGGTGATTCCATCAAAAGCTCAACAAGGAATTCCTCCACGGATTGTATCAGGCACTTCTAAAAGGATTTCATCAGAAATTTCACCAGGAATTCTGTAAAAATTTCTTTAGCATTTCTACCAAAATTCCTTCATGGTAATTCTTTCATTAATACTGCAGGTGTTTTAACAGAAATTTAATCAAGATTTTGTCCAATGATTTAACTAGGAATTCTTGTTACGGGATTACATCAGGAGTTCCTCAAGATATTCCATCAGGAGTTCTTCTAGGGATTTCATCAGAAGTTGTTGTAAGGCTTTTACCAGAAATTCCTTCAGAAAATCCACCAGGAACTCCATCAAAATTTTGGGATTCCATCAGAAGTTCTTACAAGAATTCCATCAGTAGTTTTTCTAGGGATCAGGAGTTATTCTAGGAATTTAAATTCCATCGGGAATCTTTCTAAAGATTTTATGATGAATTCCACGACGGATTCCATCAGGAGTTCCTTCACGGTTTCCAGCAGGTGACCCTTTGGAAATTCCATCGGAAGTTTCCCAAGAGATTCCATCGGAAGTTGCTCTTGGGATCCATCGGATATTCCTCTAGGGATTTCATCAGAAGTTCTTCTAGGGATTCCATGAGTAGTTCCTCCAGGATTTTCATCAGGAATTCCATTAGGAGTTCGTTTAGGGAAGGAGTTCCTCTAATTATTTCACTAGTAATTTTTCGAGAGAGGAGCTTGTCAAGAAATTTCTCCTGGAGTTCTTCCAGGGTTAACACTGGGAATACCACCAAAGTTTCGCCAGAATTTCTACTAGTAAACTTTAGCAGAGTTATTCCAGAAGTTCTACCAACAAATACAAATAGTTTGTGGTAAGTTATCAAGCTGGTTTCATCTACGGCCGCTCGACAACGGACCAAATCTTCACTGTACGGCAAATCCTCCACAAATGCCGTGAATACCAAGTCCCAACGCATCACCTGTTCATCGGTTTCAAAGCGGCTTATGATAGCATCGACCGCGAAGAGCTATGGAAAATCATGGACGAGTACAGCTTTCCCGGGAAGCTCACAAGACTAATCAGAGCAACGATGGACGGTGTGCAGAATAGCGTGAAGATTTCGGGCGAACATTCCAGTTCGTTCGAATTCCGCCGGGGACTTCGACAGGGTGATGGACTTTCGTGCCTGCTGTTCAACATCGCGCTAGAAGGTGTCATGCGGAGAGCCGGGTTCAATAACCGAGGTACGATTTTCTCAAGATCCGGCCAATTTGTTTGCTTCGCGGACGATATGGATATTGTCGGCAGAACATTTGGAACGGTGGCAGACCTGTACACCCGCCTGAAACGTGAAGCGACAAAAGTCGGCCTGGTGGTAAATGCGTCAAAAACAAAGTACATGCTGATAGGCGGAACCGAGCGCGACAGAGCCCGCCTGGGAAGCAGTGTTACGATAGACGGGGATACTTTTGAGGTGGTTGATGAGTTCGTCTACCTCGGATCCTTGTTAACGGTTGATAACAACGATAGTCGTGAAATACGGAGACGCATCATCAGTGGAAGTCGCGCCTACTATGGGCTCCAGAAGAAGCTGCGGTCGAGAAAGATTCACCCCCGCACCAAATGTACCATGTACAAAACGCTTATAAGACCGGTGGTCTTCTATGGACATGAAGCATGGACCATGCAGGAAGAGGACCTGCAAGCACTTGGAGTGTTCGAACGAAGGGTGCTTAGGACGATCTTTGGTGGAGTGCAGGAGAACGGTGTGTGGCGGCGGAGAATGAACCACGAGCTCGCTAGGCTCTACGGCGAACCAAGTATCCAGAAGGTCAGTGCGTATCGTACCTTCGTGCTGTGCGTACACGAATTCTCTCTGCTCTTGGAAGTTTCCTTAAAAACTACCTAAAGCAATAAATCAGTACTTTTCAGTGCTACATAAACAGTACTTTTCAGTGCTAAAATTAAAAACGGTACTTTTCAGTGCTACTTTTTCTACTATTGATCCCTTTACGATCCTTGTTTTTACCCGTGCCTTCGATTTTTCGTTGGACTCGTTAGCGAAAGCTAGCGGTGGTAATCCTTCTTGGACACCGTCTTGGGAAAAAACCTCTCGAAGGTCCCGTCTTCTTTGGTTTATTATCTAAACATGGTATCAACAACTAACAAAAGGAAGGGTGAATCTCTGAATTCACTACTTCCTTCCAAAAAAGTGGGTTTTAAAACTGTCACTACACGTGGCAAGAATGGAAGAAAGGACGCTTCCCCGGAATGCGAACTTTCTTCCAAGGGTGAAATGAATAATTGTATCGAAATGAGCAATCAGTTCGATGCTCTAGACAAATTTTCCGAACACCAAATCGAAGCAGCCTCTAGCCCAGGCTCTTTGATTCAAGTGAGGAAGCAAAGAGTGCCGCCTATCGTGGTCAGTTGTTCCGAATTTGGGGGATTTAGGCAGGAGATCTTGAACTCCATTAGGGGAATCAAGGTTTCCTTCCAAATCGCAAAGAAAGGA
Source organism: Aedes aegypti (assembly GCF_002204515.2). Lineage (NCBI taxonomy): Eukaryota > Metazoa > Arthropoda > Insecta > Diptera > Culicidae > Aedes > Aedes aegypti. Next base: position 69,916,127 of record NC_035108.1, on the reverse strand, counting down.
GACTGTCACGTTTTGCCGGAAACTCTTAAAGATCGTTAACTTCTTCTCAGACATCTTGAAGAGAAGAAGCACAAGTTTTTACTTATGACGACAAAACTGAACGTTTGTTCAAAGTTGTCTTGAAAGGTCTCTCAAGTGACTATAAGTCACCTGAAGAGATCAAAAATGGAATAAATGATTTACTTGGATTTTCCCCAGTCCAAGTAATCATTATGAAAAAGAGAACCCAATCTGGCATTGTTCGGAAAGGGCTTTCTCAAGAATATTATTTAGTTCACTTTAACAAAAAAGAACTAAATAATATTAAAGCTTTAGAAAAACTTATGTTCGATGTCCGTGTGACGTGGGAACATTTCCAGAAACCTGGAGGAAATTACCAGAACCCCACTCAGTGCCGTCGGTGTCAAAAGTGGGGTCATGGTACAAAAAATTGTCGCATGGATGCTAAATGCATGATTTGCGGACGTCTGTCCTGTGAAAGAAGATACCAGAAAGTTTGAATGTGCCAATTGCAAGGGCCCTTATAAAGCTAACTTTTGGGAATGCCCTTCACGCAAAAGGGTCATTGAGGCTCGTGCCAGGCAGATGAAAGATAATATCCGTTACGATAACGGTCGTTTCCGGAATTTGCCTGGTAGAGTATCGAACAATGCTCATTTTCAGTTAACGATCGCTTGATTAGGAATCATACCCACCAGGAAGATCATAATCATGCTCATTCACAAACAAATTTTAATCCGTCGGGTAGCCGTTCGAATCTTTCAATTTCGAATGTATCTACCCACGGTAAATCCTTTGCCGATATCGTAGCAGGTAATTTGAACTCTTCCCCTATTCGTTCCATGAGTACCCATTCTACTTGTTTCAAATCAAATGGAAAAAACCCTACCGTCACAGGTAATTCCGCTTCTTCGTCTACCGGAAATTCTAATGGGAAATCACATGACATGTCTGCCTCTGATTTTAATTTTCTAACTGAACAATTGAATCTAATGATTGATGCAATGTTCAAAGCCACCACTATGACTGAAGCAGTCCAAGTAGGTGTAAAATTTACAAATCAAATTGTTATTGGATTACGTTTTTCTAATGGATCCAAATAATAATATAAATATTTTAAATTGGAATGCTCGTTCTCTGAATGGTAAAAATGACGAGCTGTTTAATTTTCTTACGGTTAATAACGTGCATATAGCAGTTATTACCGAAACGTATTTAAAACCTGGATCTAAACTCAAAAGAGATCCTAACTTTTTTGTTTATCGTAATGATCGACTTGATGGGGCATGTGGGGGAGTTGCAATCATCATTCATAGGCGTATAAAACATCAACTGTTTTCATCATTTGAAACTAAAGTTTTTGAAACTTTAGGTGTTTCTGTTGAAACTCAGTTTGGTAAATATACTTTCATAGCTGCCTATTTGCCTTTTCAATGCTCTGGACAGCAAGTTAATTTGCTCCAAACTGACTTGCGAAAATTGATTCGCAATAAATCGAAATTTTTTGTCATTGATGACTTTAATGCCAAACATCGGTCATGGAATAATCTTCAAAGTAATTCCAACGGCAGAATTTTATTTGATGCGTGCTCTTCAGGATATTTTTCAATTCAATACCCTGATAGCCCTACATGTTTTTCCTCTTCTAGAAATCCATCTACGATTGACTTGGTCTTAACCGACTCTAGTGATCTTTGTAGCCAATTAGTTACTCATGCTGATTTTGATTCTGATCATGTCCCTGTTACATTTCAAATATCCCAAGAAGAGATTCTAAATCCTATCAGCTCCACTTTCAATTATTTTCGAGCAGACTGGAATATATATAAAACGTATGTTGACTCTAATCTTGATGTAAACATTTCTTTAGAAACTAAACTTGATATTGACAATGCTCTTGAAACTTTAACAAATTCCATTGTTGAAGCCAGAAGCATTGCAATTCCAAAATGTGAAATTTGAATCCGTGATTATAGACGATGATCTTAAACTCTTGATCCGTCTTAAAAACGTGAGGAGAAGGCAATTTCAACGCACTCGCGATCCTGCTATGAAAATTATATGGCAGGATTTGCAGAAAGAAATCAAAAAGCGTTTTGCTCAATTAAGAAACAAAAATTTTGAAAATAAATTTTCTCAATTGGACCCTGGCTCTAAGCCCTTTTGAAAATTATCTAAAATCTTGAAAAAAACTCAGAAGCCTATACCGGCATTGAAAGAGGAAAACAAATTATTACTAACTAATTGCGAAAAAGCTCAAAAACTTGCTATGCAGTTTGAAAGTGCGCACAATTTTAATTTAGGACTTACTAGTCCAAATGAAAATGAAGTTACTCAGGAGTTCGAAAATATTCACAATCAAGAGAACGTTTTCGAAAATGCCTGGGAGACTGATTTGGAAGAAGTGAGAACTATTATTAAAAAAATCAAAAATATGAAAGCTCCTGGCGTTGATGGAATTTTCAACATCCTCATCAAGAAACTTCCAGAAAGTAGCTTATCATTTCTAGTTGATATATTTAACAAATGTTTTCAATTAGCATATTTTCCTGACAAATGGAAAAATGCTAAGGTTGTTCCAATTTTAAAACCAGACAAAAATCCTGCAGAAGCTTCTAGCTATCGTCCAATCAGTTTGCTTTCCTCCATCAGTAAACTTTTTGAAAAGGTTATTTTGAACAGAATGATGGCCCATATCAACGAAAATTCAATTTTTGCCAATGAACAGTTCGGATTCCGCCACCCAGTAAACATTTTGGTTGGTATAACTTTTGTTATACATCATTCTAAATGAATCAATTCAATCGTATAGAATGCATGAAAAGCCTATATACCTACCAAAGTGGAGGCTATATGCGTACTTGGCACGACATTTTCAGACTTTCTGCGATCAGATATACGATGCCACAAAATTTGGATGTAAATAAAAAAAAGTTCACAGCAAGTCTCGAACGCGGGACCTTTGAGCCAGGAATCGGATACCTTACCATCGTACCATCAAGGGTTTCATGTTGGATGGGTCATTATTTGCCAATATTAATACATGTTTCATGTACAGCGACACTATTCTTTGATGCCCATCGTCAGCAGATACCAAGTATGGGTGGCAATTTTTGCTAAGTTATTACGATTTCATACGATGCTTTCTGGATTGATATATGATCTGTCAGTTTATACAACTTAACGCGCTTCTATGTTGCACTATTTACGACATGTTTTGTTGTCAACACAGATAGTCGTTTATGAATCGTATTGGGGATTTATATACAACTTGTGTTGACATTGATAGCGTTTAATTTGGCATCTTGTGCGATTCTGATTTTTGACGTACGAATATGTGATTTTGGATGCACATTCTTATACGATACGTGGTTCACTGGGCAATGGACATTCGACCACTCATCAACTTTTACGTGTAACAAATTTGATCCGTTCCAACAAATCTGAAGGCTATTCTACTGGTCTTGCTCTTCTAGACATAGAAAAAGCATTCGACAGTGTTTGGCATGAAGGTTTGATTGTAAAATTGAAAAACTTTAATTTTCCAACATACATTGTTAGAATAATTCAAAGTTATCTGTCAAATCGTACACTTCAGGTTAATTATCAGAACTCCAGATCTGAAAGATTTCCTGTAAGAGCTGGTGTTCCTCAAGGCAGCATTTTGGGACCAATATTATACAATATTTTCACATCTGACTTACCTGAGCTACCTCAGGGATGTCAAAAATCTTTGTTTGCGGATGACACAGGTCTCTCCGCCAAAGGTCGAAGCCTGCGTGTCATCTGTAGTCGATTGCAAAAAAGTTTGGATAATTTTTCTTCATACTTGCAAAAATGGAAATTTTCTCCTAATGCTTCCAAAACTCAACTAATAATATTCCCACATAAACCAAAAGCTCTTTATTTGAAACCTTCAAGTAGCCATGTTGTCACGATGAGAGGGATTCCAATAAATTGGTCAGATGAAGTTAAGTATCTAGGGCTCATGCTTGATAAGAATTTAACTTTCAAAAATCACATTGAGGGCATTCAAGCCAAATGTAATAAATATGTAAAATGTCTTTATCCCCTTATTAATAGAAAATCAAAACTTTGTCTTAAGAACAAGCTTTTGATATTCAAACAAATATTCAGGCCAGCCATGTTGTATGCTGTACCAATATGGACTAGCTGTTGTAATACCAGGAAGAAAGCTCTGCAGAGAATTCAAAATAAAATTTTGAAAATGATTCTGAGGCTTCCTCCCTGGTATAGTACCAATGAGTTACATAGAATATCCAATGTTGAATCATTGGAACAAATGTCAAATACAATAATCAATAATTTCAGGCAAAAATCGTTACAATCTTCTATTGCCACGATTAATGCGTTATATGTTTAGGTTAAGTTTGGTTAAGTATATTTAAAGCGTTATTTTTTCTCTCTTATAAGCAGGTGAAATCAACTCACCTGTAAAAAATCTAAACTGCTACGGCAAATGAAATGTTATATGTTGTTAACAAAATGTTAATAAAATCTTAAATTTTTTTTACCAAATTAGGATGATAGTGTTGTCTAATAACACAGAACACCTAGATATAAGAAATGAATGTAATGTTTGGAATGATACTAATAAAGTTTAAAAAAAAAAGTATCCAGAAGGTTGCGAAAGCCGGAAGGGTGCGCTGGGCAGGCCATGTTGCAAGACTACCGGACAACAATCCTTTAAAGATGGTGTTCGCGTCGAATCCGGTTGGCACAAGAAGGCGGGGAGCACAGCGAGCGAGGTGGCTTGATCAGGTGCAACAAGATCTGGAGAACGTGGGCCAAAATCGAAGTTGGAGAGACACAGCCATGGACCGAGTAAATTGGCGTAACATCGTTAACGAGGTTTTATCAAATTAATTGATGTAACACCAACTAAATAAAATAATAACCAACAAATAAAATGTAAAAGGTTTACAAGGAACTCCCTTCTGAGAATTTGTTTGGAATTATCAGAATTCCCTCCTGGGAATTAATAACACAATTTCCGAAGAGTACGCAAGATTTTTTTTTTTCTGAAAAAAAACACCTACGTTTCCGCGAGAAAATCAACTAGGAATGCCGCATGGGATTTTTTTCTTTTTATTAAGGATTTTTTTTTCTCAACTCAAGTTATTCCATCAGGATATTTCTACAAAATTCCATAAGATTATTCCTTCAGGGATTCCACAGATATTAACTCAGAAAAGAGAACAAAGCATTTTTCTAGATGCCTCCAGGTCGAATCTCTGAGTGGCAACCGGAACATTTTTGAAAAAAATCCAGCAATATCATGAGAAATTCTTGGAAGAATTACCAAAGAAATCACTGGAGAATGAGTTTCTAAATAATCTTCTGAGGAAATTATTGATGGATTCTTTGGAAAATTTTCTGCAAGAAATTCTGGATAAAAAGGACCCCTTGGAGGAATTTCTGGTAGGTTCTTGAAGTAAGTCAAGAAATCCCAGGACGAATGCTTCGTAGGATCCCTTCAGTGATATCAGGAACAATGTTTAAAGAAAAACTGGAGGAATTCTAAAAAGAATTGATTGCCGATTCCGTAGAACAATTCGCGGAGAATATCCTTACAAAAAAATGCAAGCTGATTATCTGAAAAAATTTCTACAGGTAGAGAAAGTTTTGGCAAATTCTTTTGCATTATTTCTTGTGGAATCCCTGCAAAAATTCTTGGATGACACCTTGGGTAAATTCTTTAATGAATTCCTGCAGTAAATCTCTACATGATACAAAAACCGTGAAGAAATCTCTGTAGCAATCCCTGGAAGAATGTTTAGATTAATTGCATAAGGATTTTCTGGAGGAATTTATGGTAGAAATTACTGGTAGAAGTATTGATGACATCTCTAAATTAATGTTTTACGAGGGATTCTCTGAGTGATCCCCTCAAGAATTTCTAGAAAAAATGTGGTTGTATCGCAGAAGAATCTGTTAAGAAATTCCTGAAGTTTCGCTCGAGGTATTTTTGATATAATATTTGTAAGATTTTTTGGTGGAATTTTTTAAGGAAGCAATGAAAAATCACTGAAGAAATCCTTTTAGGAGTTTTTGGACAAATCCCCGGAGAAATCTGTAGAAAAAATACTAGAAAATTACAAGAATCGATGAAGAATTTTTTTGGTGGAATTTATGATGACACTCGTGGTGGAATCTAAGGAGAAATCCTGATAGATAGTTCTGACAAAAGTCCTGATGAAATCTTTGGGGGAATTTTTGGTGAGGAATTTCTTGAAGAATCTCTGGGAAAGTTGCTTAAAGAACTCGTGATGGATTTCTTGGAACTAACTTTTAGAGGAATTCCTGAAGGAATCTTTGAAAAAATAGTTGTAGCCTTCTCTGGAGGAATTCTTGGAGGCAGTCTTGGAGTAAGCCTTGAAAACTTACTGAAGAAATCACTTGAGGATGTTTTTGGATTGCTCATTAAAGCAACCAATGGATGAAATCCAGAATATGGAAAGGATCTTGAAAAAGAAAGGATATTTGAAGAATATCTCTGGTAGAATAACACAGCGTAACAAAAATGACATTTTTGCGTGTCTCAAGGATCAATTTATGTGTCTCTAGTAGATTCGGGGTTCCTGTATCTGATCCTGTTCTCAGAAATGTTCCAGCACGTCACAATTTTTAGCTACAGGTCGCCAAAGTTGGAAAAAACACTGTTTTCATTGATGTTTACATGAAAAATCAAATATGATTTATAATGTTATTTTTTAATCTATTCCACCAAGCATGCAATATATGACTTAAACTTTCATTTCGAACAAAATTTGGTTAAAATTGCACGATTTAATTCAGATGTAATAGATTTTTCCAACATGCTTCCAGTCTCCACACGAAATTCTTCGGTTCTCTTATATAGTAAAAAAAAAGCTTTTCGAAACCGTCGGAAAATTATTTTTGACCATCGAAAGTATCATGAACTTTGTTGATAATAATTTTTATACACATGAAGTTTGAATTCTGTGACAAATTAAGAGAATCAATTGCCATACAAGCTGGTAAACTTGCATGCAAGTTGGCTGAAATAGTCAATTTTTTTCATTTTCAACACTCAATATCTCAAAAACCAGACGTGCTATGATATTTCTGAGAACGGCAATGGATTAAGTAACTCTTTATTTAGTAAATAGTGGTATTTTGGTACTTGAGACAAAAATGTGTTCCGCACTGTAATGAACGTACGCTTGAAGGATTTTCCCGGGAAAATTTTCGGTTGAATCTGTGGATAAATTCCTAGAACAATTATTGATCTAACTCCTGGTAAAATCCCAGGAAAAATTTATGGTCGAATCTCTAGCATGACTCATAGATTCCTAAAAAAAAAACCAAGTAGAATAACTAGAAGAAATCACTAAGAGATTCTGAATAGAATGTTTGGAGAAATTCTCATAGCTATTTTCATACCGATGACAGGATAATCCCCAACAGAGACCCCCTAATAATTTAAGAATTCCTCATCAATATCAATTTCTTCCAGTACACAAATTTTGAAATTTCTGCTCATCCTTACTCAGATTATTGCCCAAAAATCATAGGAATTTTCCACCTGAGCCACAGGATTCGAAAAAAATAATAATCACATATCCACTTGCCAAAATCATTTAAAACATGCGAAGAAATATAGCGTTGCTGCAACAAACTTTGACATTCGGTCAAACGGTTGCATCCACATAAATCTGTTAGATTAATTTGGGGGCGGAGTCAATGTTGGTTAAACCGTTTGAGCGTCTGTGGGATTCATAAGACTGAAACTTTTTTGGCAATTTAAATTTGGAGTTACCAATAACGAAACTGTACTAAAAGTGGAATCCATTCTATTTATATTTATTTTGCAATAATCGGTTTTAAGATTATTATTAGGATGTTATGAAGCCATCATTATGACTTTTTCATGTAAAATATTAAAACTTCAATATTTGAGTTTTGCCTCGATAGAATATATTGAGGCAACGTTTTTCTGAAAGGTTGACTCATAAACAATAGACAAACAGACGACACACTCTCATTATTGTCCATCGACCGCCATCTGTTAGCCCATCGGCCAAACATTATAATTTTATCATTGAGCACACATGTCCTCGCGACTGTGGTTTTGATGGCGATTTGTTCTAAGTGTTACGTCTGTTTGTCTGTGGTTAAAGTACAACCCTGTATGCGTATGCTGAAAAACAGCCTGTGTCTCTTCTGGAACAGGATTAATAAATAAGTGTTAATAGATTCGTTTCAAGCATTAAGCATTTCTCCAGAAATCGTTGCAGTACTTTTTCACGGATTTTTTGGGTTATTTCAAAACATTTCTTTAAAGACTACTTCACGAATTCTTCCAGGGATTGCTCTTTGCGTTTCTCCAAGGATATTCTCCTAATTTTCTACTGAGATCCCGCTAAGAATTTCTCTAAAGTATGCAATTAAGATTCATCCTCGAGCTCCTTCAACAATACTAACAATAATATTCACAAAAGTTTTTTCTGGGATTCCTTCCAATTGTTCTTCATAAATTCCTCAGTAGATATCTTCGAAAGTTCTTCCAAAAAGGCCTTCGATGGATTTTCTATGAATTCCTGAAAGTTCATCCTGAATTGCTTCTGGGAGTTTTTTTCTAGATATTCCAGATAGGATGTTTCCAGGAATTTCATCAGTAAGTCCTGCAAAAATTTATCCAAAGACTCTTCCAGCTGCTCCTTTAGAAAAGTTATTTCATTATATCCACCGCACACTCCTAGGAGAATTTCTCCAAATACACCTAAGGGGATTTCTTCGGGTTCTCCTATGATTTATCAGAGGATCCATCCACGGACAATTTCTAGATCTTAATTTGATTCCAGAACATATACGACCGCCTTAGCAACTTTTCCACTTGCTATAATTTAGAAATTCCTCTAAGAATTGTCCTAGTGTTATTCTTGATTTTTTTTCCTGAATCATTTTTTCATTCTATGCAAACTATTTCAAAATTTAATGAAGGGATTTCACTGGCAACTACTCCAAGATTTGTTGAAAACTATATTTCGCGAAACGAAACCAAAATTCCGTTTCGTGCCAAGTTTTGGATTTCGTATCAAACTTTAAAAAACATTTTAATATTTCGTTTTGTTTTGCCATTACCAGTGCAAAAAAAAGCCGTGTATCGTTTAGCTTCATCTTTTTCGTTTTGGCATAACGTTCCCACTGAGACAGAGCTTCTCAGTTTAGTATTCAAGTATCACTTCGACAGTTATTAACTGAGAGTTTCCTTTGCCAAAGTTTCCTTTTTCGTATTTGTACATCGTGTGGCCAGGCATGACAGAATTCATTTTCAATTGATTTCAAAGAACGATCAAATCAAGCGAAGAAAAACGGAAAAACATCGTAACAGTATCGGTCCGTGATCGGAACTGTTCCGCAAGTTGTAACAAAGTTGAAAAAAGCAGCAGCGAAGGAGAACCCCAAAGAGAGAGCGACGATGAAACTCATTTTCTTGCTTGTTTACCATTGGGGGTAGGTATTCTACTTTACTAGTAATATAAACCATCCTCGAACATCCTATAGCAATAGTGCTTCAATAGATTTTGAGCATGTTTCGATGGGTTTATCATGGACTGTTATCCCCCCCCCCCCCGATATAATCAGAGCTGTACAGTAGACGATAAACAGGCTCTCGTGATGTTTGGCGGATCATGATTGTTACAGAGAGAGATACTCTCAATTTTCTTAGAATTCAACCCCAGCATGTGGCAGTTACGATGATACTCTTTGCTCAGCGAAATCAAGAGAATTTCAATTGCAAAAAGATCCTTGGAATGACTGAGAATCGAACCCAGACACGTTCAGAATGGCTATGCTTTGTAACAGCGGATTTTACCACAATGCTTAGGAACCCAGTCAACATTTTGGTTGGTATAACTTTTGTTATACATCATTTTATATGAATCAATTCAATCGCATAGAATGCACGAAAAGGCTATATACCTACCAAAGTGGAGGCTATATGCGTACTTGGCACGACTTATTCGGACTTTTTGCGATCAGATATACGATGCCACAAAATTTGGATGAAGATAAAAAAAAGTTTCCAGCGAGTCTCGAACACGGAACCTCTAGATTAGGAAACGGACATCTTACCACTGTACCACCAAGGGTTACTTGTCGAAGTGTGATTATTTGCCAATGTTAATACATGTTTCATGTAAAGCGACACATACTTTGTTGTACTTTGAGGCCCATCGTCAGCAGATAGACAAAGTTTGGGGAGCAATTTTTGCTAAGTTATTGCGATTTCATACGATGCTTTCTGGATTGATATATGATCTGTCAGTTTGTATAACATAACGTGATTCTATGTTGCACTATTTACGACATGTTTTGCTTGTCAACACAGATTGTCGTTTATGAATCGCATTGGGGATTTATATACAACTTGTTTTGACATTGAGAACGCTTAATATGGCATCTTGTGCAATTCTGATTTTGGACGCATGAATATGTGATTTTGGATGCACATACTTATACGATACGTGGTTCACTGGGAAAGTCCCGCAGGTCGAATCGACATGAAAAAATTGCATATCGCATACCCTTAAGTCAGAGATAGTGAGTTACCGTCCAATGTCACGCTTTGAAATTTTTAGCTCTCGTCTTTTGCTCATTCGCTGGGGGAACCGTGTCACATTCATACCAAGCCGAATGCTGGTTAGAACCAGTGGGAAACAACAAACAACAAATTTTATTTGATGGATCAGATATGAGAAGCATCTAACGTGTGGCATGGAGAGGAGCCAAAGATGCTCGGAGGCGATAAATTCCGAGAAGCTGCAGCCGACGGCTAATTACCCAAACCTCTACGGTAGCGCAGCCCGAGCACAATAACATGGCAAACGAATATCATACCATGGTACTAGAAAAAAATATCTGCATATCACAATTTGTGCTTCATTTTTAATAAATAACTCAAAAAACTATCTAATCTAATCTAATACCTTAAATAAGTTGTAGAATAAACAAACGCCAATCTGATGATTTAATCAATAATTGCTTAAATGATTCAGAATGAATTTTCATATATAAGTTAAATTTTTGAATTGTTGTTAAATGCCTCAAACAGTCCCCAATAGCTATCGAGTGCCTCAATAAGTTTTTTTTAATTGCTGTAAACATGATGGCACAATATGATCTTCATCAGGTCTCCATAGCTATCCATATTATAGCAAAAGTCGAGTTATCATAACCCAATCTAGTATGTGGTTCATATAGGCTTGCTATTTGCTTTTGATCGGGAGGTGGTGATGAAGCAAGCTCGTCTAGGTATGTCACACACATCACACATATTGAGAAATCCCACGAGAAGCACGTGACAAACGGAAATACCCCGCGGTCTCCACCATGTGCTATATGCCCCCGTCTTAGAAAACTACGAATGAAGACGTTTTGCTCCATTCATTCAACTCCGAGTGATATCTTTTATCTGGCCAGAGCACAGTTCTAGATTAAGACTAATGAAGCGGAGCAATAAAATTGATCAATGTTACACGAATAGGCGATAGCAAGAAAGACGGTCAATTGATGGAAGCAAAAAAAACGCACACCGAGCATTGCCTCAAACCCGTCTCTCATAGGCTGGAATGGAAACTACAAACAAACGCTGTTATCACGTGACGTAGTCGGTGTGGGTTCAGTCGTCGTCACATGTGTACGAGAAATAAATGGGATATGAGTGACGATGACGACGACGACGAAGGGGTTTACGTTATCTATCATTCTTATCGCAATCAAGGTGTGATTTGTCTCCATAGAGAGAGGCCCATGTGATTAAGAGAGCTCACTCAAATAAGCACCAACTGTGATGGTGATTGTGAGCAGTGTGGCTAGCTGATGGGAATGTTCGTCCGCTTCCAAGTCTCTAATCAAGGTACACCGAAAAACTTGAAAATGTACATGGCGCACATAAGCTCTGTTTTCTAAAATGCAGACAAAAACCCTGTCTCAAACCATGTTTTCAGTTGAAAAGCGAAGTCAACCATTCATCTACAATTTCAGATAGTTAAGAACACATACAAAAATTTCAATAGAAAAATGTGTTTCTTCTTGAAACATGGAAAATTTGAAGTATCATGTCATTAGATGCACTTACCTCTATTTCGCTTTGATAAGATTTTAAGAATGTTGGAAACTGCGAGAGATATGTAACAAATTAACTTTGGATGATCAATAAAAATCAATAAAAGTGTGCGGTCAGAGTGAACCAAGTGCTTTACCATAACAACGAAAATGGTCATCGTGCTGAGAAATTTGAGAAAATGCAAGACATTTCAAGTGATTTCTCAGAATTTTCGGTATGAAATGATTCTACTTCTCATCCATCAATAGAAATTCATAAACATAACATAATTCGATGCATCTGGTTTTGATTTTGGGGTGAACCAAGTATCAAAAAGCAATGAACTTGATTGATTATTGCATTTTTTTAAGTCGATTCCAGAGGCCGATAGAAGTTTTTAGTGGTCATATGGTGTCTGTATGATATGTCCTGGAACTCGCTTTTAGGACTAGTATATTATGGCTGGTACTCAAGATTCCACTTGGTCCACTCTGATTGGACGCATATTTAAATATTTCTGGTCTTCAATGCCCTGACCCAACAAAACTTTAGGCGAAATAGGGAACCACTATGTCCATAACTGGTACACTTACCCTATTAGAGAATTGGACTGCCCATAACTGTATATTTGTAACATTCGACAAAAGTAGGCATTGAGTAAATGGAATACCAAGTGTGCATTTTATGGCAGTATGGAAGGAAACTAAAATTTCTAAAAATTAAAGTGCTTATTTGAGGCTGATATTTTGTACAACTTTTATCGCATACTAGGTGAATAGTCAGAAAATAATTCTGACAGAAATTTCATTTCGATTACATTACGAGGCTCATTTATAATCTCAATGTGACTGTTATGCGGTTATAATTACCAATGTGACAAAACAACTTGGTATTTTTCTCGCATTTTCTAGAACAATCTCACAGATTTCAGTAAGTTGATCGAAAGTATTTATCATTTGATGACTGATGACATGGTATTAACTCCAATTTGTCAAAAATGTCCAATGTGACTGTTATGCAGTTATGGGCAGTGGATTAGGTGTGTATTTTTTTTTTTCAATTTCTCATCGTAATAAGCTGTTTTTTATCACGCCAATCTGCCATAAAACGGCCTACTTTCCTGCACTGAATTATTTAGTGTGGTAATAGTCATTACGCAACTATAACCAGTGTTGTAATGATTCATTACGCAACTGTTTTGAGTTGCGTAATAAATCATTGCGATATGGTTTCCGGTACCCTAAAGCGGTCTTCTACGAAATTGTAAAAAAAAAATGTTGTATGCAACTCATTGCAGAACTCAATTTTTACGGCCAGCCTCAAATTACGACTCGTGCTGTAAAAATCATTATTCTGGAACTTGTTGTGTAAACTACTATTTCATGATTATCACTTCAAAATATATTGTTTGAAAGTAACGCGAAGATGTGTGGAAATATTGGTAAGTTTTTTTTTTTTTGCTAGAATTCTTGAGGAATTTTTGACTGGATTACAAATAAAATCCAGTAGCGAAGATTGAAATTTACAAATATCGCTGATGTGCCGTGAAATGAGACAAAATAATAAACAAATAAAATCAATACAATTCTGTTAAAACTACGAAGTTTGGGAAAATCGTGATTATTGTGACCGACATTACTTCTGTGAAACAAGTTTTTTCTAGGCCCTCCCTAGGCCCCCTCCAGAAAAAAATCCTAGCTACGCCAATGAAGTCCACGCAAAAGTTCTAATATCAATAATTTTTGAAAAGCGTCGGCCAGAACGTGGTCGATTTAGTTTGAAAGATCGTCATTTAGATGTATTCAGGTAATTTAATGAGTACCCTTGCATTCAAAGAAGGTGCAACTGATAGTCACCCTTTGGTGGCAGCCAATTTCACGAATCGTAGGCAGTTGTCGATATACAGTAGTATTTAAAATAATAGGGCGACAAGACCGATTTTCATACAACGTTTGAAAAATCAATGTAACTATTTACTATCTGTTTGATACACACATCCAAATTCGATAAAGTTCGTATAGTTATGGATGATGGAGGAAAAGTTTCTCATGATTTTCTCATTTTCCAACTTCCCGTTGACATGGATTGTACAGGATCTTCAATAGTTATTATTCATGTGAAGAACGATTGAGAATATCTATGGTTAAAAGCCAGGGGAAACAGCTGTAACAATTGTTGGAAGAATCTAAAAACCGTTAGAAAACGCAATCTTTCAAGGATTTCTTCGTTTTAAAATATTTGCCATCGTTTGTCCTACCCATGGTTTTGAACGTGGACGCGCCTCTGCTCCGTTCCAACTACTTTGGCAACCGTTATACAAAGAGAATTTCAATAGTACTAAGAAACCAGCTCAAGCAGCTGATGTAGTATAAGTTCTGTGAGCAAAATCGATTCCCGCGTCCCAACACTATCGTGTTCACGTGTTAAAAGTAGTTCGGTTCAACCAAACTTAGCGCACAGTGACAGAGATCTCACCGGCAAACACCAAGTGTGCGCGCGCGCAGTTTTCTTCAATCAACTCAGCGTGAGCGACTCAGCCGCGCATTCGGTTTTCGTTCGTTTGTTTGATTGCTCACTCGCTGCTGTCGCTGCTCGCTCGAGCCAAGAGTTTAATTTAGTGAATAATTTAAGCAAACAGCAGTCAACAGAATCGTCCGTCGTCGGTTGGAAGGTGTTTTTTTGGCTGCCTTCCATATGTATACTGACTGATCACTTGGATGACGACGAACGAACGGTAGCCGCTTCAGCGAGTTCTTTTTTGTGTGTGAAATGCATGCATGCTTGTAAGAGGATTGTGAGGTGGCTGACTTGGGATGAGGACGCTTCCTTCAGCCAAATGCCCAAGTATTTTTTTAGTAGCAGGGTAGAGGCGGTTCTCAACCATAAGATATTAATTTAAGGTACTGAATAACGAAGTACAACCAATTTTAGGAAAACCTTTGGATTTTTTTCATTAAATTAACTACAAACAAAATAACGCCTAAAGAAATATTGTATGGAGATTATAGGTACCCTAAGAAACGTCGGAATATATTTAAAACTAGATAATTGTTTCCTCTACAAATGTTTCAAAGTATTCCTCTTAAAATATCATTGGAAATGCTCACAGATATATTGTTATTTTTTATCCATTTGGGTCACCTGAGATTCCCTCAAGAATTTCACCAAGTGTACACACAGAAACCCTTCATAATAATTCTTAAAAATTTGTTTGATTTTTCTTAAGTATTTCTCTAGTGATTTGCTCCAGGATTATAAAAAAAAGATTCAATGAGTTCTATGATATTTTCCAGTGGTCTCTAAGAAAACAATTCAATTATTATTGCTCTTGGGATTTTTCAGTAAATCTTTCGAGAATCGTTCCGAAAACCCAAAGCAAATTCAGAATGTTTTATTTAACAAATATCCTCAGAAACGACTGCAAATGTTTCTCCAAGTATTTATCCGAGAACCACTTAAAAAATTCATTCAGATTCAATACTTTGCCATAGGAATACATCGAGAGATCACTAGTGGAAATTCTTCAGAGATTAGTACTGGGGTTTCCTACAAACATCTCTTAAGTGACTCTGCAAATAGTTTTCAGAGGGTTTTTTTTAGCATCTCAAGACATTATTTAAATATAAGATATTTTAATTTCTTAATGTCTCATTCTAACGATTATCACTAAAACTTTTCAAAATCAAATCTCGAGTTTAAGTGTACCGATAAAACTAAAAGAAAATTAGGTAGTATTGCGCTACATCTAAAGAATTTGAGTGATACATTTTTAAGCCGATATGTGAAGTTTAACTTAAGATTTGCTTCGTCAAATGGATTATGCTATGATTGATGATTACAATAGGGGTATTCACTTAACAGCGTAAAATGTCGAGTAAATCACGGTAAACTGATTATTTTAAATATTTCACGACATTGTGTAAACTGGGATTGGAATATTTCAATATGTCAGAATTCAACAGATTATCGATCAAAGTACGCGTTGGTTGTCGTAACAACTATTTTTTGAAAACAAACAAACAAACATTCAAATAATTCATTTCTCATAACATCCGGGAAAACAACCGAAACAGAAAATTATCAAAAATTTCCATAAAATCGCATTAAGGACAGCTTCTGCTTAAGAATTAATTGTTCCCTGAGACGTTGTTTCATGTTACATGTACGTGGTACTATTATTTTCAGAATGTACTACAACGCTGTGGTTATCGTTGAACATACTATGCGAAATAAAGAAATTAACAAGAGCATTCAATTTATTGTGACCAACATCATTCGACGGATTCATTTCCAATGTTCGAAGCTGTACAACAAGATGACTGTCGGTGGTTTAAAAATGTTGAGTAATGTGGATTCAGAGCTGGATGATCAGGATTTCGTTCTATTCTTTTATAAGTGATTACTGTGGTGATTTGGTTTCTCGGAATCAATATTTACCCTAAGGGAACGTTCTTCCCATGTGGCCTTGAGGAATTTATGTAAAAAAAATACAGGGGTTCCTTTTTTTGAAAAACTTTCAATAATACTTCCAGAAGTTTGTCCAGGGAGAGTGTCGAAATCGATAAGGGCAAAAAGTTTCTATAACAAAAAAATAAATTTCTTCATGAATTCCCCACATACAAATATACGTCCATTGATTTCGTAAAAAAAAATCGTCAAAGATTCTTTTTCAACATCCACTATTAGCTCAGCTGAGAACTTTTCATGATCAAACCCTTAAGGATTATTTTTTAATTATGATTTCATCGTTTTACGGTTATCCAGCCGAGTGGAAGTTTGAGCAAGTTCCGTAAAACTAAACATTAAATGGACATTAAATGGATTAAATGGACTAATTGATGTGAAGTTTGCGAAAAAGTTACACGTCTTCTCGGTGAGAATCGAATTTACGACTCCTTGTTGACTAGATAGGGTGCGTTACTTAATTCGAGTTCAACTCAAACATCACGTGGTCCTCTCCTTTCGTAAGCGCAGCTCTTTCGGAAGAATTATATGCACATCCAAACACAACGCTTTCAATTGTGAGTCCTCTCGTGGTGTAGGGCTAACGCACCCTATCTAGTGAACAGGGAGTCGTGAGTTCGATTCTCACCGAGAAGAAAAGTAACTTTTTCGCAAATTCACATCAATTTGTCCATTTAATCCTATTGCTGTTTTGGCTTCAATGGTTGTTTTTGAAGTGTTTTTTCTGTGAATTCCCTTACTCATACTTCCAAGAACTCCTCAGGCAATTACTGCATCAATTATTTTCAGAATTATCTTGAGAGTTTTTGGAAATTGCTACATACACAAAGTATGTTGATAATTTTTAATTGGTTCCCTTACTCCTACAACTAGATAACTCAACGTTTGGATTTCTAAGGCTCACTATGTCAAAACATTTATCTAAATTAACTTTACAAAATATTCATTGTTTATTATCATGTGATTCAAAGTGAACAACTTAAAGATTACTTTTCAATCGTGTTCTCTGTGATTAATCAGAATTTTATTTTCAATGTTGGGCATCTTTAAATTTTGATTTTTGAGTTATCAAGTTGTAACATCAACGCGAAAAAACGAGTCAGTGCAATACCACATTCATTAATTTGAAATTGAGTTGAATTACCAACAATCATCAATGACGCGTACATATTTCATTGACATCCTATTTCGCTGAACTTAAGTTTTTCGTAAATGCAATTTTTCCTGTTTTCTGAACAAATATCATAAATTATCTTAATCTTTAAGGAATATGAAAGAGTTTGGGTTTGAATTGTTTACTATATTTTCTCTTTTCAAATCTATAGCCGAGCGCGAATATGATAATGTCATCATAATCTTTTTGAAAAGCTCT
Organism: Aedes aegypti; assembly: GCF_002204515.2. Classification (NCBI taxonomy): domain Eukaryota; kingdom Metazoa; phylum Arthropoda; class Insecta; order Diptera; family Culicidae; genus Aedes; species Aedes aegypti. The sequence goes on along the minus strand of NC_035108.1, from coordinate 69,898,194 downwards.
TGAGGTTCAAACAAAATAAGACGGGGTTGGTGGTCCTATGGCTACCGCTTCTACTTCGTAAGCAGAAGGTCATGAGTTCAAACCCATGCCCGTCCCTTTCCTTATGCTTTGTAATTGTATCTTTCATATGCTTCTATCTTCCACTCTTAATGTATCACAGTTGATCTATCACAGTTCATAGCATTTGCTAGAACTTGAGATGGACATAAAATGGCTTCCCTACGCTTTCGTTCTTCCATCATTATAGCACGCCTTTCTTTACGCCTGATACATAGGGTGTCTGCTAACCAAACAGCAAGCCTCTCTGCCATAAATTAGCCACCCCAAACACCTTCCTGTATAAACTGGCGTAGATACAGGGGTATATTCCGATCTACTGTGGGAGCCAGTTCAATGCATCATCAATTTCTCGCTCTCTTCCCTCCATTGCTAGTGGGCATCCAGTTAAGCTCAAGTTCTTGAAGTTCAACCAGAAATTAGACTTCTGCCAAAACTCTCACCAGACATTTTTTGAAGGTTTTATATACAATACGTTCTTATGAAGAAATAGTAAAGGAATAACTGCGCATAGTTGCTTGGAGTTCCTCTACATTTTTCTTTAAATTCACCAAAGATTATTTCCAATAACCATTCCAATAACTTCTTCTAGTAATCGGTCCCGGGTGTAGCTACAACGAGTGCTCAACGATAACTCAAGATATTTTTATGTTTCTCATATTTTAAAACCAAAATTTTAACCTTGATTTCACCCGAAGATTTCTATTAAAACTCAACAAAACAAGACACCTTTAAGAAAATATCTATTGAATCTCCATAAACCTTTCATTATACAAAGAATTGTGCACAGTGATTCAATGATTTAAACAAAGAACAACCCCCCCCCCCTCCCTGAAAAAATCCTGTCAACCCTATGAACGCACAGCCAATAAGGGCACATTGATGCCCCTAATTCTTATTAGTCTTATTAGATTATTATTACACTGCGGAACATTGTAACATTGTCTCACCAAAATTCCGCTATTTACTCAATTAAGGATTGCTGAATCCATTGCCGTTTTCAAAAATATCATAGCACGTCTAGATTTTGAGATATTGACTGTTGAAAATGCTAAATTTGACTATTTCAACCAACTTGCGTGCAAGTTTGCCAGCTTGTATGGTAATTTATTTGCTTAATTTGCCATAGAATTCAAACTTCATGTGTATAACAATACTTATCAACAAAGTTTATGATACTTTCGATGGTAAAAAATTATTTTTTGGTGGTTCAGAAAAGTATTGTTTTTTACCCTATAAGAGAAATGAAGAATTTTGTATGGAGACTGCAAGCATGTTGAAAAAAACCGATGTAATCTAAATTTTAACGTGCAGTTTCAACTAAATTATATCCGAATTGAAAGTTTAAGTCCTATTCTGCATGCTTGGTGGATTATAGCACAAACATATTTGAGAAATCGTACTTTGAATCTCATGTGAACATCAATGAATCCAGTGTTCTATATAACTTTGGCGACCTGTAGCTAAAAATTGTGACGTGGTGGAATATTTCTTTGGCATCAGATTCAGCTACCCAATATCTACTATATAGACACATAATTTGATCCTTGAGACACGCAAACATGTCATTTTTGTTACGCTGTGTTGTTAGCCTTATTATACGTAGTATTTTAAAGCCAGTTATAAAACTCCTGAAATAGTATCGTAAAGAAAACTTTGTAATTTTTATTAAAATTGCTCAGAAAACTCCTAAGCAAATCCAGCAAGTGTATTCTCTCTTCAAAGAATTTCTGGAGAGAAATCTAACTTCTTGGAACAGTTTTCAGAAGTATCTCTCGACGAATGTTTAATGAGTCTCTTGTTACGTTTTATCTAGAAATTTGATGTATGCAAAGGTTCTTGGGAGACTTCATGAAATTATTGATAGTATCTGTAATGATCGATTTTCTCTTTCAATATGTTCACAAAATGAGTCGATTTTCAAAACATTCTACGATGCAGTACGTCGAAGGACAATAAGTACTTTCTACTGACATGACAGCCGCCCAGCCAAGTAATTAGCTAAAGAGAAAATTGATCAATGTTAATCGACGCAGATACAACCTTATGATACTGAAAGCTAGATATAAAACTTCATAAATATTCTCGGAAAAAAATCATGGGCGAATCTCTGATAGATATGCTTGAGGTTCATTTGTATATTTCGATCACTTCACTCCAACGCAGTTTTATTAAACGATAAAGAGATTTAATCCTAGCCCAACGCGTTGGGCGTTGCAACGTTTCAACACAGGGTTAGTGATTTCTTCAGGGGGTAGTTAATTTTGTCGAAGAAGAAGACACTAACCCCGTGCCGAGACATTAAATACGATTTAGCATCTAAAAACTACTTCCTGAAATAACTTCTAGCAGGTATCTCTCGAGTAATTCTTGGGGTAATGTTTGAAGAAGTGTAAGAATAAATGCCAGGAAAAATATTTAAAGTAATCCCAAAAGAAGTACTTGGCGAAGCTTGTACCTGTGTTCCTAAACAAATTTCTGGAAGACAGGGCAGAAACGTGAACATCTTCATGCCGGATTTCTGGCAGATGATCTGAATTAGTTTGTTTCAAGAAGAATATGAGGCAAGGCTATGTGAAAAACATTACTCAAAACCTTAAGGCAGCAATTCAGATGGAGTTCTTGCAGTGGCGTAGCTAGGGTTATTGAGGCCCGGTGCGGGGTTCGATTTAGGGGCTCTCAAAATAAAAGTAAATGCCATCTAAATGTAATGCGCTAGTGTTAAATCAGCTGTTGATATAAACGATGAACAGCTTTCGCAGAATTATTAAGTGATGGATGTCATGTTGATGTGTTGTTGTAGTAGTCGAATAGCAAAAAATACAATAAATGAGCCTACAGTTCTTCTGTTCCTATTTCTTGTTCAGTAAATGGAAAGTACTAGGGTTGATGGAGTCGAATTACAAAATTTCATCCAATTTAAATAAATTCGATATTAGCGAAGGGTTTGAGAGCATCGAAGTGCTATTGAACGACCTGAAAAGTGATTTCAAAGCCATCGCAGCAAAACATAACACTACAGCTGAAGAAATTGCGAAAAGCTCTGCTCTAGTGAATTAATTGACATTGCGTTGCAAAAATGGAAAACAAGACGACGTTGCCATAAAAAACCACTTGACATCACTGTTCGACATATCAATGCAGGCCACCAAGAACAGCATAATAGAATATGTTGATGTACTCACTTCCGATTTGACACGGGAGCTTAAGAATATTTGCACTGAATTTGAAAAAGTCAGTAGTTTGATTATTGATATGGCTAACCATTGTTCAGAACATAATGCGAGCCTTGCAAATTCATCATCGGCAGATATCATAGGTGAATTGAAACAAATTTCAAACGCCGTAAATTCTCTTGAAAAAAAGAGTACATCTTCACCCCCATTGCAATCACACCCAAATTTGGGGACAGAGATGATGTCCGCGCAAGCTGAAAACGATTCTGGCTGGCGACTGCTTGGAACGCAAAAAGTTTGGAAGGCTAGTTGGGCAGAATACGATGCACGCGAACTTCGCCGCTTGAATCAACAAAAAAACGTGGATAAGGCTAGGAAACGTCGCAAGCGAAACGCAGTTGGAATGTCAAATACCAATTCATACAACTCAGTCCGCAATAACAACAACACCAACGGAAACAGCAATGATGACAGATCCCGGAACAAATATAAAGGGATACTCAACAACAATAAAACGGTCTTCAATAAAACCAACATAGGCAGCAAACCCACATGTAGCTATTACAACTACAACAATAACAACAAATGCAATAGTCAACAAGCAGCAACAAGCTTTCTTCCTCCGGATAAGGATCTTTTGGCAGCAGCGAAGGTGAAATTCTCTGGTCACTCTACTGCCAATCAACGAGGTATCAAGTTTCAACGAGGAGAAATACTAAACCCGTACCCGGTGGATCACCAGTTTCCTCAAACAAGCTCCTCTTCTTCCCCAAATTGGACTCTCGGGCCCGCTCTGAGAAATTCTTTTTCTCAGCATTGTTCGTCGTGTTCCTGTGAACGTTCGTGTTTTCGTCCGACCTGACGCACCATGACGAAGCTGGTAACGTTTCAATAGATATAGAAAATAGTTTTAAGAATGACAAACTACCATCAATTTCTTCAGAAAATCGTTCTACTGAAATTCTGGTACATTGCCAGAATTTCAATCGCATGAAGAGCGCATCAAAAATGAGTATAATTAGTAAAAATATATTAAGCTCCTCGTTTTCAGTTATTTTGGGCACTGAAACAAGTTGGAACGATAGCATTAAAAACGAGTAAATTTTTGGTAGCAACTATAATGCATTTAGGAATGATCGGGATTTAGTTTTAACCCAAAGGAAGTCAGGTGGTGGAGTTCTAGTTGCAATTTCTTCAAAATTCAATTCTGAGCTTATTGCTTCACCAAAATTTAAGGATTTTGAGCACGTTTGGGTAAAAACAGAGATCATTGGAGAGACTCATATATTCGCGTCAGTTTACTTTCCTCCTGATCGAACTACTAAGTCGACGTATGAAATGTTCTTTAAAGCAGCCGAAGAAATCGTTTCATGCTTTCCTCCTGAATATAAAATTCATATTTATGGTGACTTCAATCAACGAAATGTAGATTTTATTCCAGATTATGATAATGAGAGCATTCTTCTTCCAGTTGTTGGTGAAAATGAAACATTACAATTTATATTTGAGAAAATTGCATTCCTAGGACTCAACCAAATTAATCATGTCAAAAACCAACAGAATTGTTTCTTAGATTTACTTCTAACGAATATATGTGAGGATTTTTGTGTAGTGGAATCTGTTTCTCCGTTATGGAAAAATGAAGCGTTCCACTCTGCGATCGAATATTCCATATTTGTACACAGTAACCTTAATCACAACGACTGTAGTTATGAGTATGTTTTTGATTACAATATGGCTAATTATGACAATATCAGGTACAAAATAAATAGAGTAAACTGGCAATCCAATCTGAAAGAAAAAGCAAATATTGAAAGTGCCGTACAAAACATCTACAAAATATTGTCGGAGGTAATTCAGGAGGAAGTTCCACTCAAACGTAAAAGACGAAGTTTTGGCTCAAAAAATCCAGTCTGGTTCAATAAGCAAATCATTAATTTGAAAAATCGCAAACAAAAAGCACACAAAACCTACAAGGCACATAATAGTCAAGCAAATTTAGAAAGCTATCTGAGTATTTGTGATCAACTAAATTTAACTATTTCTAATGCACTTACAGATTATAACATTAAAACCGAAAATGAAGTCAAGTCATGTCCAAAGAATTGTTTCAACTATGTCAAATCAAAGATTAATTCAAACAATTTCCCATCAAAAATGACATTAGACGACAAAGAAGGAAATAACTCAGAAGATATTTGTAACCTTTTTGCAACTTTTTTTCAAGAAACTTACACGAACTTCTCTGATAATGATCTGACTTGAATCTGGTGAATTTCCAAAGGAATGGAAAAAGTCTTTCTTGGTACCTATTTACAAATCAGGCAAAAAATCTGATATCAGGAACTATCGTGGGATTGCCATCATTTCATGCATTCCAAAACTGTTCGAATCAATTATTAACAAATGTATTTTTGGTCAAATTAAACACAGAATAACTAATTCACAACATGGCTTCTTTAAAGGCCGTTCAACTACTACAAACCTCCTGGAGTTTGTTGATTATTCCCTAATAGCAATGGATAAAGGTAACCACGTAGAGGCTCTCTACACTGATTTTAGTAAAGCATTTGATAGACTTGACATTTCAATGTTAATTTTCAAACTGAGTAAAATAGGTATCGAGAAAAAGCTTCTCAAATGGATTGAATCATATCTAACTGATCGGCAGCAAATAGTAAGATTTGATGACAAAAAATCCAAACCAATTCAAGTCACATCAGGTGTTCCTCAAGGCTCCCACTTAGAACCTCTCCTTTTTATTTTATATGTTAACGACGTATCTTTTATTCTTAAAAAAATACGGATTCTTATATATGCAGATGACATGAAATTGTTTTTAGAAATCAAGAAAGACGACGATTATGAAACATTTCATAATGAAATACTTTTATTTAATACCTGGTGTTTTAAAAGTTTATTGAAGTTGAATGTTGAAAAATGTAATCTAATAACTTATAGCAGAAAACGGAACACTCCGAATTTAACAATAAGGTTAGGAAACCAACATGTTAAAAAATGTGATAAAATTAGAGATCTAGGAGTAATTTTGGATTCCAAATTAACGTTCGTTGAACATTACAACACAATAACTCATAAAGCGGGCAATATGCTTAACTTCATAAAACGTTTCGGCTATCATTTTCAAGACCCTTATACGATCAAAACCCTTTACGTTGCTTATGTGAGATCCATATTAGAGTATTGTAGTGTTGTCTGGTCCCCATATTTGAAATCACATGAAGAACGAATAGAGTCGATTCAAAAGCAGTTTTTACTATACGCACTCCGCAAATTAGGATGGACTGTATTTCCTCTTCCGTCATATAAAGCACGATGCATGTTGATAAACATTCAGACATTAAAACAGCGACGAGAATATGTCATGGTCGCATTTGTTAACGATATCGTTTCACAACGTATTGACTCAACAAAGCTATTATCCAAATTAAACTTTTATGCTCCTAATCGACAATTGCGACACAGAAATTTGTTTACTTTAGATCGTTATTGTACAAACTACGCCAAATTTAGTCCTCTAAATCAAATGATGTCTGTTTACAATGAGCACTGTGAAATGATTGATCTAAGTATGCCCCGGACCAAATTGAAATCATATTTTAACTCACTAGGAAATCTTAGAATATAAGAAACTATGTAACTATGTAGTCTACAAATGATTGACGAAATAAATAAATAAATGTATCTAGGAAAAATTGGACAATTCCTAAAGATTGTGTTTTGAGTTGTCATTGATTTTGAAATTCTTGATGAAAGAAATGCCTTAAAAATCAATAAATTTGCCTAAATTTTTCTTAAAACAAATTACAGAAAATACTCTAGGATTTATTCAGGAGTTAATTTTGTTTTAGATATTTTCAAAAGTTCAACGTAGATTTTTTCTAAGGATAGCCATAGAAGTTTCCTCAGAGATTACATCATGAATTCCTTCAATGATGCTTTCATACAGTTTTCGAGGAGATCAAAAGTGCTCTTGGAATGTATCCAATGATTTTGTCATCGTTCCCTTAAAACTTATAGCAATATTCCCAAGGAATTTTTTGAAAGACATCTTCAGGAAATTTCCTTCAAAACTTTAAGTATAGTTTTTAAAGAAATTTCCTGAAGATGTCATCCAAAAATTTCCTTAGTCATTTTCTTAGGATTATCTCCAGAAAAAGATCAAAATCCCAAAGTAATATCTGATGAAACTTGATTAAATTTGAAAGTAACCTCGATGAACTTCCACAATGTTCTCTGAAATAAACCCTGGGCTATTGAGGAAGTATGGAAGGATTTTTTAGATAAATTTCTTAGATGATTGGAATAACTAGTATTTTTACTGAACTGTTGTGTGGAACCTCAGATGAACTTCTGAAAAAAACTTGAGAAATATACTTGATGAGATCTTTGTAGAAATTACAAGAAGAATTCCTCGAGGAATCTGAAAAGAAATTCCTGAAAAACTTGTCAAAAATTCGTCAAAGTCTTTGAAGATCTCTCTGGAATATGTTGAAGCAGTATTCAATGCAAACAGTATACAGAAAAAAGTGACTTTACAGACCACAGGATTCCAAGACCTTCCGTTAAAAATAGAGACTAAGTCTTGAAGATGGCAACTGATTTAATTTTCTATTATTATAAAATATGGTCTGTAACATACCTCCAAATCAGTTCCAGCCACGATTATGAGCTCCGCACAGAATGATAATATTTTTTTTTTTTTTGTATAAGTATATAGGCTAGTCTAATGACAGCAATGGCCCCTACACATTGCTGGTTAAAGACATCCTCAAACTAAATTTGTATATGCTTTTGAATCTTTAAAAACTACAATAAGTTTTGAGCAAACTTTATCGGATACTTTTATAAGCATTCCTGGGAAAAGTTTCATTGATTTTCATGTACAAAACTTCAAGGAATTCTGGTATTGTTATTGCAGTTTTCAACCAACCTTCAAAGTCGCATTATAGTTTTTTTTGTATCTATCTAAGCCGTAAAACAGTTTGATGGAATACCGTATAGAAAGGATTTGAACGCTTTTTCTTAAAAATGGTTGAAAAAAATTCCAGTAAGTGTACGGTACAGCTCGTGGACAGATATTTGAGGAAATTATAAAAGCATCTGTATTGAGGAATCACTGCTCCCTAGGATAGCAATAGACCAGCGACTGACCGCTAACCATTAGCCGTGGTATAAGCAGTATTGTAGGTAGTCATCGGCATATGTAGGATCAATCAACCGTCTTACCAAGCAACCGAAGCGCGATTCCGATCGTCAACCATTCTGCCTTTTGGTGTTCTTATTTTTAAATCGATGTGTTTTTCCCTTTCTCCTTCTCCCCTTTCTTCCTTCTCGTGCAGGGTATCACTGTTCGACCTTTTCGTGACGACATTCACCGACCGTTATTGGCTGTGTGCACGATCTTTTTTCGTGCATTCGTGCATGAAGTCGAGATAGGGCGGTAGACATCTATCACTCCCTCTGATGAAGCTCGAAGGCTACACGTTTTCGACGAATGCGTTCCAAGGACCAACAACGTTAGGGTGAAACGACAACAAATTCGCCTTTTTGTTGAGGGCGCTGCGCATGTATTGAACCGTTCGAACCTCGGGACTCGGGTCATCGTCAAAAGTGATGATTAGTCGAATTCTATTTCGAGAAAATCAGTTTGACCTTCAGACCCCCTTCTCACCTTCAACCCACTGACTGCTGCTCGCTGTTTGCTCTGGTAGTGTAAAGTTTGGCTTCTTAATAAAAACAAACATCGATTCTGCTACGAAAAAAAGCATTCCCGCAAAAATCGAAGCATTACGGTGTGTTTCCCCCTGCGTCCCCCTACCACCTTTCAAACGCTGACTGGTGTATGGAAGAGCACGTGGTCACCAATCCGGTATTGTCGGCGCAAGGTAAAGAGGTAAATGCGATGCGTCTGTCTGGAGTGAGAAAATCACACGAACACTAATCAGACGGCCGCGCGGCAACTCACCGATCGGCGCTTGCGGTAAGTGAGTGAAGTGAGTCGCCGGCCCCACTCACAAACTCACATAAATCAGTGGAGTGCCTCACCGCGCGGACTTCGACTGCTGAGTGATTTGGTCGTAAAATTAATTTCGACGTCTAAACTGTGTGTAAAGGACCCGAATGAAAGTATGAAGAAGTATTCTAGCTTTGATTGAATCAAAGCCGAGCACGAAGAAGAACGACCGAGAAAGAGACGCTCGATTTGATGACGATGTTTCGCGAATTGCTTACTGGCGCTTATTGGGGAATCTAGGGTACTGAGGGCTATTCAAACGAAAATTTTAAAAAGTATGATCCAACAACATTCTTTGAGGGGCTGGTTTATAAACGAACACGTTGCTTAGGATTTAACATTTGTTTTTTGTGCATGAAATGTTCGCCTCCAACCCGTGGCCGTCAAAAATATCCGAATCAAAACTAAACAGCTTATTGCTTGTTTTGCTCGGAATTTCATTGTTTCGAGGAAGATTTGAGAATATGGAACTAGGGTCGGTTCCATTAATATAGTCACACTAGTCGCTTTTTACGGCCGTTTTGCTATAAATCGTTTCAAAATATTTTTTGTCATGAAGGTCAGGAGCTATTTACATAAGTACCATTGATATACAGCTTTATTTTGTTCAAAACATTATCGAAATAATTAGTTTTGCTTAAAATTTGAGCTCCCTCGCGCCTATAGTAAACCTATTGTTCCTATAGTAGCACTACTGAGCGAAACTATTTTGTATTATATGAAATAATTGATGAATTAAGAACTTTTTTTACATCAAACAAAAGCCTTTGATCCACACTTTTTAGGAAAAATATGAAAGTTTTGTAAAATTACGGTTTTGATTTGTATTTTGCCAATGCCGTGATGCTAGTGCTACTTAGGAACAGAAATTATAAATAGTGCTACTACAGACACAAGTGTTCCTATAGTGGCACAAGCGATAAAATATAAAAATATATGAGTTTTCATAGTCTTCACATTTTTCCCACAAAACCAAGATAAAAAGCTTTCAGATGATGTAAAAATAATGACACTAGCGTTATTTTTCGATTTTGTACGAATATTTGTTCTTAGCTATACGGCTATTGGTACATCGACCCTACATCTTTGTTTTCTGAATCAAACACAACATTTTTCATCAGAATCAATTCAATTGAAATTGTTCCAGAGTGGTTTTCCATCTCTACACGCCGATGGGTTTACACTTACTCTACACTTGATTTTTGTGAAGGCTTGGTCCCCCGCGTGAGATTTCAAAATCCCTCAACTCATACCATAAAACGACATCACTTTTCAGTTATAGTCGGATAGTTCTCAAGTTTGATATTGGTACATGCTGCATCCAATCATGGTGGCAAAAGTCGTATCGAATATCACAAAAACGAGATAAAATACTGAGTCGAAAACAAGGTTTGTTAAAAGGTATCGAAGCATGAACACTTGCGTGGAATTAAGTGAATACAATTTTATCAATGAGTGTCCATTGTTCTGAGATGAAAAAGTACTTCTCTTCATTCCCATCAGGAATAAAAAATTGTTTTGTTAGTTCTCTCAAAAATTAGATTCTTCGACAGCTCTGCTGTAAAGGTCAAGGAAACATCACAGACAAACAGACGTAGCACTGACGAAGTTTCCATCGACCATGCATTTAACTGTCATTTAAAATTCGATATGTAGTAGAGTGTCCATTTCCCGGCCATTTTGCTTGTCCCGGGATTCGGGATAAAAATCTAAGCTTATCCCGGGAAATCCCGGGATTTCTCAAATTTTTTATGAAACTAGGATTTTAGTTCAAATGGAAGCACAAATTCAACAATTCAATGTTTTTTTCAATTAAATAAAAATATAACGTAACTTTCCAAGATAATATGTTAGTTATTAAAAAATCACATTTCATACATGGCTTTCTGATGAAACAACTAACCAAAAATCAAAACTTAGCTTGACTACTTACGGGTTTGCTAGCGATTTTTTCCCATATTTTCTATAATACAGTGATACCTCCATGAGTCGATGTTCCATGACTCGATATCGACTCATGGAACCATACTAAAAACAATTTTATGGTTACTATGATGGTCCCTAGAATAGCTTTCCAAAGGATTGCTGTTCCATTGCACTATGGTCCAGGAATCAGTTTTACGCGGAAAGATGCATTTTGAGCTTTAGAATGAAACATTAGACAAAAACGGTCTTCTACAAAGTTGTTTGTATTAGTTGAGCCCTTTGTTTGGTTTTATTTAAAATTAGGGTGGACCACATTTTCATAGAAATTACTAACTTTCTTATTTGTAGAAATTATATTATACATGCTTCAGCAAAGTTGTAGACCATTCAATTTCAAGCAACTTTGCCTAAAAAAGTTTTCTTGTATCTCTTAAATTGACCGATTTAGAGCTTTTTTCATACGGTGACAAAGGGTGGTCCAAACAAAACTGGTTTTCTTGCTCTAGAGTTTTCAATTCAAATTTCTCATCAAAGTAGTCTAAGAAACACTTTTAGAGCTTTGAAAAATGCGTAATTTGGTGAGTGAAGAAACTCGCTATCTCCTTCCGTTTAGGAGTTATTGTTGTTTTTCTCACAAAAACATGCATACTTTGATTCTGAATATCTCTGATTGGGGCAAAAATATCTTTTGACGGCATTCAAAATACAAAACCAAAATTGTATATTATATCAAAAAATTACAGATGTGTTATTTTTGTAACTCTAATTAAATGCCTTGAAAACAAATACTTTTTATCACAAAAACTTTAATAACTTTTACACTAAAATAGATATCAAAAATCTTTTTGCATGTAAATATGCTTTTTCTAAAAGTCGTTTCTGATTCATGCTACTCTAAAATTCACACAGAATTAACCTTTGCAGTACTGAGTGCCGACATTGAAGATTCTAAATTCTTTAACTTCGCATTCGTTTGATCGATTTTGATGAAATTTTCAGGAAAAATCACAAATGAGTTATATTTTTGACACATACATTGTAAATTTCGAAATCGGTAATGATTTTGAACTTCGGTCCAAATTTGTAGGGGTACCTAGGGTATTTCGAAATGGAAAAGATGTGGGAATTCAAGAAACCTTATCAGCGTAAAATTGACCTGCTTGGTAGAATGTACCAACTGTTTAGAGTTTGTAGAATATTGCATACAAATATGGCAAATTGTGAATATTCAGAGAAAGCTTTAACACAGACAAACAGACATCACGCATCGACATCGATGCCCATCGACCACCTTTTTAACGTTCGAGTTAAATATACGGTAGGTGGTCAATCGACCACCCGCAGCTACCGCCATCTGTTGGTCTTTCGGCCAAACACGATGATTTTAGCATTGGGCGTACATGCTCTCGTAACTATTATGTTGATCGTAATTTGCTCTAAGTGTTACGTCTGTTTGTCTGTGGCTCTAAGGTCATTAACCCCTCTACCGGCAGCTTCATTTTTTACCGCTCAAAAAATATTCAAACCTCTATAACTTTTTTGATTCTCGATATTTTTGCATCATTCTTTCACAAGTTCTCGAAAAACTATTCTAGTTTTCGAATATGTGTCGTTATTGATATTTGGTCTTCTGAATGTAAAAATCTTTCAAAATTCCTTGGGGAACCGACGTGTAGCCATAACTCACGTTAATATCTCAGGCTACAGATTTTTTATCGTATTCGGATATTCACTCCTCGAAATAATACATTAATGCGAGTATGTTGTAAAAAAAAGAAACAATTTGGTGCAGCCGTCTTTGAGTAATGAGCATTTATGTTTCTGGTACCACCTTGGACAAATAAAGATCTTGAAAACACTAAAAAACCTCATATCGTAATTTTCAGATTTCTCCAAGAATCTTAAACCGATTTGTATGATTTTTTCAGAGTAGCTTCTTATTACCTGGTATTTTATAGTACACATTTTATTTTATTGATAAATTGACCAAAAACAAAATGGCCGCCAAAGACATTTTATATGTAAAATGTCGGTCCCCCAAAAAACATCGGAATATCTTCAGAACCAGATCACCACACGTGATTAATATTGACACGGCTAGAAGCTAGAAAAAGAAGAACTAGAAGAGTTTTTTGAGATCTTGTGATAAAATTGTGCAAAAATATCGAGAAACAAAAAAGTTATCGCGATTTGAATATTTTTTTGGCGGTATAAAATGAAGCTGCCGGTAGAGGGGTTAATGTGAATGATCTTGTAAAACTTCTTCTTCTTCTTTCTGGCATTACGTCCCAACTGGGACAGAGCCTGCATCTCAGCTTAGTATTCTTATTAGCACTTCCACAGTTATTAACTGAGAGCTTACTGTGCCAATGACCATTTTTGCATGCGTATATCGTGTGGCATGGACGAAGATACTCTATGCCCTGGGAAGTCGAGAAAATTTCCCACCCGAAAAGATCCTCGACCGCTGGGATTTGAACCCACGACCCTCAGCTTGGTCTTGCTGAATAGCTGCGCGTTTACCGCTACGGCTATATGGGCCCCAAACAAACTTGTTTGTTGTAAAACACCAAATTGAAAAGATGTCTCTATTTTGGTTGGGTCGTAAGGCCAAACAGAAATGGAAGCATACACAGAAAAAAATATTTAATTTTCAATGTAATGTAAACTGAAGCCTACTGTAAAAGTAAATCGAATTCGTGTGTTATTACAGCATCATTTAAATTTAAATGAATATACATTCAATTTTCAACTAAAAATGGTTGATTATTACATGATCGTGTAAATTTAAAGTGAATTCGATTGAAAAATAATGGATTGGTCGTTGAAATTTACGTTTATTTTGATGCTCCAAATATGTGCATGAAAATAAACTTAAATTTACAACATATTTTTAGCTGTGTATGAGAAGATTCATATTCAATTCTGTGCGAAAAATCATGTTATTCAAGCCGTCAGACGACAACTGCACAAAAGGTCCCAAGAGTGGCCATTTGAAGCCCTATCGGAACCTGTCACCGAATGTACAAAAATAATCAGAACCACTTCTTAATTCATGACATGATATCACCGAATTAGAAATATTCATCCAAATCGATGTTTTCGAAAGTAATCAAGTCCTGGTTTTGATCGAACAACCACAAGAAAAAAGTTTATACACAGTAAGTTTAATCGTCATACTTTTTTTATTGAACTAATCATCAATTATTTACAGTCTTTCCGGAAATGCTACTAGCTCGGTCATACATCCGGATCAACATCCAGTGAATGAATGTTCACCCGATGAACATTGAATGGATGAATGCGCAGCAAAATCGTTCATTTTTGTAAACACGGTCCGCAGTTTACTGCGAACCTTTTGGTTTTCTTCCCGTTGGAAGTTGCCACGTGACGTCATCGTAATTTGGTCCCCCAGAGATTTAATCCTCCGGGGATCCATTCCAGAGAAGCGAAAAAAATCGGACACAAATATCACAATTTTCTTACTTGTAATATATTACTATTCAAATATTTATGTATGAGATAATAAAATAAATGTTATGCCTTTCGAATATTTTGTGATTCTATTTATAATTTAAAATAATAAATTTATTTCCCAAAATATTATTTCTGAAGTGAGTGACATCAACTCACTTTCGCAAGTTTCAGATTAACCTTCGGGCTGTCGCACTGTTGTACTTTGTACAACAGTTGTGATTTATATGCTATCATTTTGCAACAACGATATCTATCGACACCAAATCAAAATGTATTCCTCAAGAATCTTCTTAAGGTCTGAGGTCACGCTTCTCGCGCGAGAGAGGATTTTGAAATTTTCGGTGATTGGAATAGAATTTCTCGAATCCTACTCAGAATATCGTAATTTCCGACCGAGGAGCTCTTCGAAATCTTTCTTAGAATATTTTGTGAAGATTTCATAATTCAGGCTTCAACCAAATTTGAATACTAACCTAAAGAGCATAACTTTTTACTGTCAATTTTTGGGGACTAACCACCGTTGTTTGATTTTTTAAAATATTTAGAGTCAATTTATCGAAAAACCGGCTCGAGTAAGCCTGCGTTTTGTATTTATGTTCATTTTGGTTTAATAAAAAGTGGTGTACATGCTTTTAATTTTGAGTAGTCTCGATTTAAAACCAGGGAAATTTTCAAAATTTTCAGGATATTCTCCGAACTTGAGAGACAACATTCTCTCATTTTCTCCGAGCCTGAAAAAATGCGAGAGCACCAATGATCGCATTGCGGCGTAGGGTAACCAGCACAAGATCACTTATTATTCAGCAGCATTTCTGTTGGTATGATCTTGTTATGAACAATGATATGAAAGCACAGCTTACACACTGAATATGTTCAAATAAATTATAAAATATTACCATATTCATATTTTGCATTGTATCAATCTGTTTTATTTTCATTTGATTATGGTAAACATGAATTGAACCAATAGTATTTTGGAAACCCTATGCGGTTAGGAATCACTCTGTCCCTTTGGCTCTCTGTTTACTGTTGCGGTGCGTTTAGCAGTACACGTTATGAAGTGCTCGAATCAAAACTTATCAAAAAGTTATCATGTTATAATGCGATGATTACCACATTGGTTATTATTTGGCAACATGTGCTTGAACTATGAAGGTCAAAATGTTGAATAACAAAAAAAAACAATCAGAAACAATAGTGATGGATCAGGCGAATATTTCTATTTGTTGAGAACATTGTTGTGAATAGGCAGATCATCTGGAAGAATATTCAAACTAATAAAGCTCTTTTTGAAAATCTTCAATTTTGTATGAAATGTTATGACGTTTCGGGGTGGTTTTCAGTTTATTGGTGCTTTTCGGTGAATCACCGAAAAGCTCCAATAAACTGAAAACCATTAAGTAAACGGTGATCAAAGCTAAAGCAAGGTTATGACGTTTCCTACTGAAAAACTACCGTCAATGAGAGTGACAATGGATCAGACGGTGTAGTTATAATCTCCATAGTGTATTCTTTCCAGATTCTGAGATTCTTTCTTCTTCTTCTTATATCTGAGGTAATTTCATAGTTATTTGCAAATATATTAAATTTTTAGGGGAATATTTGTGCTCATTTATTTATTAATACGCAATTGGTTTGGAAGAATATATGTGTGCATTGGGCAGGTTTGAAATGATTTTCCAATAAAAAATATTTTTGGAACAATATTTGTGTGAAATAAAATTGTTTAAAAATGCGATAAATTTAGAGATTGTCGGTAAGGATTCAAAAATTGTTTGAATTATGAGATTATTTTTCAATATTCAGAATAAAATATCGGTAAATTCTGATATTGATTATGTATACAGTTTTCTGATACTTAGCAGATCAAATAGATATATTTGAAAAATGTTGTCAACTTTTATTATTTTAATATATATTTCTTATATGTAGAAAAGTTGGAGGAATAATTTTTTTTATCTATAAATGTTTGAAAAATATGAGATAATATTTGAGTTAGTAATTAGCGGTTTTTTGGTGCTTGAGACAAAAACGTTTTCCGCAATGTTATATTTTTATGCGAGGGACCTTTGGAAGAATTCTGAAATTATTTGTGAAAGCAATTTTTTTTTTTGAGAATTTATCTGTTATAAAGGAATGTTTACAACATTTTCAGAAATTCTTAGAATTATTTCTGATATATTTTCGGTTAACATGAGAGTCTTGGAATAATATTTGTATTGTATCGAAGTGTTTGTAAATAAGGTAACATTTTCTAAACATTTTTAAATTACTTTTTGTGCTTGTTTTTCCTGGGATAATTTTGTTCTATTGAAGAGAGTTTGAAAATTTCGGTAAATTCATTGAAAATTTCTAAATTTTATGTAAATACATATAGTTTTTGCAATTAGTTATGTGCCCAATGAAATAATTGGAAGTAATATCAAATTCTTATGGTGTCAAATGGTAATATATGGAAATTGCGGGAAAGTTTAAGATAATTTCAAAATTGTTTTTCACTACGTTATACTCTTCAGATACTATTAGTGATAATCTGATTTGTTTTGTAACTAATCGAAAACTCTGAAATAGTAAGAGTAGATTATTTTAGAGATTTCGATATTTTTTCCATAAATGCCTCCAAAATTTGGATTTGGTCCCTTTGAGAATTTCCCCCAAGAATTCCTGCGAGGATTTCGTCCAGGAATTCCTCTGGGGATATTGTCCACATAATCTTTCGGGGATTTCCTCTGGGAATTTCATTAAAAAATCCTCCAAGGATTTCGTCCAGGAATTCTCCTGGGGATTTTATAAGAGAATTCATCCAGGAATTTATCTGGAAATTTCATGTGGAATTTCTCAGGGAATTTCCTCAAGGAATTCTTTAGGAAATTTCCTCAAGGAATTGGTTCGAGAATTTCCTCCAGGAATTCCTCCGGGAACTTCAAGGAAGTCTCCGGGGATATCAAGAACTACTTTTTTTCAAGAATTCCTTCGGGGATTTCAATGATTCTTCCGGAGATATCCCCCAAAAACTTCTCCGGGGATTTTCTGCATAAATTATTCCTGGGCTTTCCTCCGGGAATTCCTCCAAATATTGGATTTGGTCCCTTTGAGAATTTCCCCCAAGTATTCCTGCGAGGATGTCGTCCAGGAATTTCTCTGGGAATATTGTCCAGATATTCTTTCGGGGATTTTCGCTTGGAATTTCATTAAAAAAAATCCTTCGAGGATTTCGTCCAGGAATTCTCCTGGTGAATTTTCAGAGACTTCATCCAGGAATTTATCTGGAAATTGCACGTGAAATTTCCTTCAGGAATTCCTCCGGGTACTTCAAGGATTCCTCCGGGGATATCAAGAACTACTTTTTTACACGAATTCCTTCGGGGATTTCAATTATTCTGCCGGAGATTTTCCCTCAAAAACTTCTCCGGGGATTTTCTGTAGAAATGGTTCCTGGGCTTTCCTCCAGGAATTCCTCCAAAAATTCCTCCGTAAATTACCTCCAAAAATACTTCCGAGGATTTGTTCCTTTTAAAAATTTTCCTCGAGAATTCCTGCGAGAATTTCATCCAGGAATTCCTCTGGGGATTTTGTCCAGATATTCTCACGAGGATTTCCTCTTGGGATTTCAGAAAAAATTTCCTCCGAGGATTTCGTCCAGGAATTCTCTTGGGGATTTTTTTCAGAGAATTCATCCAGGAATTTATTTGGAAATTGCACGTGGAATTCCTCCGGGAATTTCCTGCAAGAATTCCATAGGAGATTTCCTCAAGGAATTGCTCCTAAAATTTCCTTCAGGAAGTCCTCCGGAAACTTCAAGGATTCCTCCGGGGATATCAAGAACAACTTTTCACACGAATACCTTCGGGGATTTCGATGATTCTTCCGGAGATATCCCCCAAAAACTTCTCCCGGGATTTTCTGCAGAAATTGTTCCTGGGCTATCCTCGAGAAATTCCTTCAAAAATTGCTCCGTAGAATACCTCCAAAAAATCTTCCGGGGATTTGTTCCCTTTGAGAATTTCCCTCGAGAATTCCTGCGAGGATTTCATCCAGGAATTCCTTTGGGGATTTTGTCCAGATATTCTTTCAGGAATTTCCTCTTGGGATTTCATAAAAAAAAACTCCTCCGAGATTTTTTTCCGAGACTTCATCCATGAATTTATCTGGAAATTGCACGTGGATTTTTCCGGGAATTTCCTCCAGGAATTCCTTAGGAGATTTCCTCAAGGAATTCGTCCGAGATTTTCCTCCAGGAATTCCTCTGGAATCTTCAAGGATTCTTCCGGGATATCAAGAACTACATTTTACACGAATTCCTTCGGGAAGTTCAATGATTCTTCCGGAGATTTTCCCTCAAAAACTTCTCCGGGGATTTTCTGCAGAAATGGTTCCTGGGCTTTCCTACAGAAATTCGTCCAAAAATTCCTCCGTACGTTACCTTCAAAAAATCTTCCGGGGATTTGTTCCCTTTGAGAATTTCCCTCGACAATTCCTGTGAGGATTTCATCCAGGAATTCCTCTGGGGATTTTGTCCAGATATTCTTTCGAGGATTTCCTTTTGGGATTTCATAAAAAAAAACTCCTTTGAGGATTTTTTCAACGAATTCATCCAAAAATTTATCTGGAAATTGCACGTGGAATTTCTCCAGGAATTTCCTCCAGGAATTCCTTAGGAGATTTCCTCAAGGAATTGGTCCGAGAATTTCCTCCAGGAATTCCTCCGAGAACTTCAAGGATTCCTCCGAGGATATCAAGAACTTCTTTTATACACGAATTCCTTCGGGGATTTCGATGAT
This sequence comes from Aedes aegypti, assembly GCF_002204515.2. NCBI lineage: Eukaryota > Metazoa > Arthropoda > Insecta > Diptera > Culicidae > Aedes > Aedes aegypti. The sequence goes on along the minus strand of NC_035108.1, from coordinate 69,878,740 downwards.
TCTTCCGGAGATATCCCCCAAAAATTTCTCCGGGGATTTTCTGCAGAAATTGTTCCTGGGCTATCCTCGAGGAATTCCTTCAGAAATTGCTCCGTAGAATAACTTCAAAAAATCTTCCGGGGATTTGTTCATTTTGAGAATTTCCCTCGAGAATTCCTGCGAGGATTTCATCCAGGAATTCCTCTGGGGATTTTGTCCAGACATTCTCTCAGGGATTCCCTCTTGGGATTCCTAAAAAAATCCTCCGAGAATTTCGTCCAGGAATTCTCATGGGATTTTTTTCAGAGACTTCATCCAGGAATTTATTTGGAAATTGCACGCGGAATTTCTCCGGGAATTTCCTCCAGTAATTCCTTAGGAGATTTCCTCAAGGAATTGGTCCGAGAATTTTCTCCAGGAATTCCTCCGGGAACTTCAAGGATTCCTCCGAGGATATCAAGAACTACTTTTATACACGAATTCCTTCGGAGATTTCGATGATTCTTCCGGAGATATCCCCCAAAAACTTCTCCGGGGATTTTCTGAAGAAATTATTCCGGGGCTTTCCTCCAGGAATTCCTTCAATAATTGCTCCGTAAATTTCCTCCAAAAAATCTTCCGGGGATTTGTTCTCTTTGAGAATTTCCCTCGACAATTTCTGCGAGGATTTTATCCAGGAATTCCTCTGGGGATTTTGTCCAAATATTCTTACGGGGATTTCCTCTTGGGATTTCATAAGAAAAAACTCCTTTGAGGATTTTATCAGAGAACTCATCCAAAAATTTATCTGGAAATTGCACGTGGAATTTCTCCGGGAATTTCCTCCAGAAATTCCTTAGGAGATTTCCTCAAGGAATTGCTCCTAAAATTTCCTCCAGGAATTCCTCCGCGAACTTCAAGGATTCCTTCGAGGATATCAAGAACTACTTTTATACACGAAATCCTTCGGAGATTTATATGATTCTTCCGGAGATATCCCCCAAAAACTTCTCCGGGGATTTTCTGCAGAAATTGTTCCTGGGCTATCCTCCAAGAATTCCTTCAAAAAATGCTGCCTAGAATAACTCCAAAAACTCTTCCGGGGATTTGTTCCTTTTGAGAATTTTCTTCGAGAATTCCTGCGAGGATTTCATCCAGGAATACCTCTGGAGATTTTGTCCTGATATTCTTACGGGGATTTCCTCTTGGGATTTCATAAAAAAAAATCCTCCGAGGATTTTTTCATAGACTTCATCCAGGAGTTTATCAGGAAATCGCACGTGGATTTTCTCCGGGAATTTCCTCCAGTAATTCCTTAGAAGTTTTCCTCGTGGAATTGTTTCGAGAATTTCCTCCAGCAATTCCTCCGGAATCTTCAATGATTCTTCCGGGGATATCAAGAACTACTTTTATACACGAATTCTTTCGGGAATTTCAATGATTCTTCCGGAGATTTTCCCTCAAAAACTTCTCCGGGGATTTTCTGCAGAAATGGTTCCTGGCCTTTCCTCAAGAAATTTCTCCAAACATTCTTCCGTAAGTTACCTCCAAAAAATCTTCCGGAGAATTGTTCCCTTTGAGAATTTCCCTCGACAATTCCTGCAAGGATTTTATCCAGGATTTTTTCTGGGGCTTTTGTCTAGATATTCTTTCGGGGATTTCCTCTTGGGATTTCATAAAAAAAACTCCTTTGAGGATTTTTCAGAGAATTCATCCAGGAATTTATCTGGAAATTGCACGTGGAATTTATCCGGGAATTTCCTCCAGAAATTCCTCAGAAAAAATTTCCTCAAGGAATTCGTCCGAGAAATTCCTCCATGAATTCCTCCGGAACTTCAAGGATTCCTCCGAAGATATCAAGAACTACTTTTTTACACGAATTCCTTCGGAGATTTCGATGATTCTTCCGGAGATATCCCCCAAAAACTTCTCCGGGGATTTTCTGCAGAAATTGTTCCTGGGCTATTCTCCAGGAATTCCTTCAAAAAATGCTGCCTAGAATAACTCCAAAAACTCTTCCGGGGATTTGTTCCTTTTGAGAATTTCCCTCGACAATTCCTGCGAGGATTTCATCCAGGAATTCCTCTGGGGATTTTGTCCAGATATTCTTTCGGGGATTTTCGCTTGGGATTTCATAGAAAAAACTCCTCCGAGGATTTTTTCAGAGACTTCATCCAGGAATTTATCTGGAAATTGCACGTGGATTTTCTCCGGGAATTTCCTCCTGGAATTCATTAGAAGATTTCCTCATGGAATTGGTTCGAGAATTTCCTCCAGGAATTCCTCCGGAATCTTCAAGGATTCTTCCGGGGATATCAAGAACTACGTTTTACACGAATTCCTTCGGGAATTTCAATGATTCTTCCGGAGATTTTCCCTCAAAAACTTCTCCGGGGATTTTCTGCAGAAATGGTTCCTGGCCTTTAGGGGACGGACCTGGTGTAGTGGTTAGAACACTCGCCTCTCACGCCGAGGATCTGGGATCGAATCACATCCCCGACATAGTCACTTATGACGTAAAAAGTTATAGTGACGACTTCTTTCGGAAGGGAAGTAAAGCCGTTGGTCCCGAGATGAACTAGCCCAGGGGTAAAAATCTCGTTAATAAAGTCAAACCAACCAACCAATCCTGGCCTTTCCTCCAGAAATTCCTCCAAACATTCTTCCGTAAGTTACCTCCAAAAAATCTTCCGGGGATTTGTTCCCTTTGAGAATTTCTCTTGACAATTCCTGTGAGGATTTCATCCAGGAATTCCTCTGGAGATTTTGTCAGATATTCTCTCGAGGATTTCCTCTTGGGATTTCATAAAAAAAACTCCTCCGAGGATTTTTTCAACGAATTCATCCAGGAATTTATCTGGAAATTGCACGCGGAATTTTTCCAGGAATTCCTTAGGAGATTTCCTCAAGGAATTGGTCCGAGAATTTCCTCCAGGAATGCCTCCGGGAACTTCAAGGATTCCTTCGGGGATATCAAGAACTACTTTTATACACGAACTCCTTCGGGGATTTCGATGATTCTTCCGGAGATATCCCCCAAAACCTTCTCCGGAGATTTTCTGCAGAAATTGTTCCTGGGTTTTCCTCCAGGAATTCCTTCAAAAATTGCTCCGTAAATTACCTCCAAAAAATCTTCCGGGGATTTGTTCATTTTGAGAATTTCCCTCGAGAATTCCTGCGAGGATTTCATCCAGGAATTCCTCTGGAGATTTTGTCAGATATTCTTTCGAGGATTTCCTCTTGGGATTTCATAAAAAAAAAAACTCCTCCGAGGATGTTTTCACCGAATTCATCCAGGAATTTATCTGGAAATTGCACGCGGAATTTCTCCAGGAATTTTCTCCTGGAATTCCTTAGGAGATTTCCTCAAGGAATTGGTCCGAGAATTTTCTCCAGGAATTCCTCCAGGAACTTCAAGGATTTCTTCGAGGATATCAAGAACTACTTTTATACACGAATTCCTTCGGGGATTTCGATGATTCTTCCGGAGATTTTCCCTCAAAAACTTCTCCGGGGATTTCCTGCAGAGATTGTTCCTGGGTTTTCCTCCAGGAATTTCTCTAAAAATTGCTCCGTAAATTACCTCCAAAAAACCTTCCGGGGATTTGATCCCTTTGAGAATTTTCCTCGAGAATTCCTGCGAGGATTTCATCCAGGAATTCCTCTGGGGATTTTTTCCAGACATTCTCTCGGGGATTCCCTCTTGGGATTCTAAAAAAATCCTCCGAGGATTTCGTCCAGGAATTCTCATGGGGATTTTTTTAGAGACTTAATCCAGGAATTCCTTAGGAGATTTCTTCAAGGAATTGGTCATATAATGTCCTCCAAAATTTCCTCCGGCAACTTCAAGGATTCCTCCGGGGATATCAAGAACTACTTTTTTACACGAATTCCTTCAGGGATTTCAATGATTCTTCCGGAGATTTTCCCTCAAAAACTTCTCCGGGGATTTTCTGCAGAAATTATTCCTGGGTTTTCATCCAGGAATTTCTTCAAAAATTGCTCCATAGAATACCTCCAACAAATCTTCCGGGGATTTGTTCCTTTTGAGAATTTTCCTCGAGAATTCCTGCGAGGATTTCATCCAGGAATTCCTCTGGGGATTTTTTTTAGATAATTCATCCAGGAATTTATCTGGAAATTGCTCGTGAAATTTCTCCGGCAATTTGATCCAGGAATTGGTCCGAGAATTTCCTCCAAGTTTTTCAAGGATTTCTCCGGGGATATCAAGAACTATTTTTTTCCAACAATTCCTTCGGGGATTTCAATGATTTTTCCGGAGATATCCCCCAAAAACTCTTTCAGGGATTTTTTGAAGGAATTATTCCGAGGCTAAATCCTCCGAAAATTCATCCGAGCATTTGCTTCCTTTGAGAATTTCTCCCAAGAATTCTTGCGGGGATTTCCTCCAGGAAATCATCTGAGGATTTTGTCCAGAAATTCTTTCGGGTATTTCTATAAACAAATTCCTCAGGGGATTTCGTCCATGAATTCTCCCGAGATTTTTTTAGATAATTCATCTAGGAATTTCTCTGAAAATTGCACCTGGAATTTCTTCGGGATTTTCCTCCAGGAATTCCTCCGGGAACTTCAAGGATTCCTTCGGGGATATCAATGATTCTTCTGTTGATATCCCCCAAGAACTTCTGCTGGGGATTTTCTCGTGAAATTATTCTGGGACGTTCCTCCAGGAATTCCTCCAAAAATTGCTCCATAGATTACCTCCAAAAAATCTTCCGGGGCATCGATCCATTTGAGAATTTATCCAATAATTCCTGCGGGGATGTCGCCTAGGAATTCCTCTTGGGATTTTGTACATAAATTCTTTCGGGATTTTTTCTAGGGAGAGAATTTATCCAAGAAATTCTCTGAAAATTGAACCTAATATTTCTCCGGGTATTTTTTCCAGAAATTCCTTCTAAAAATTCTCCATAGAATACCTATAAAAATTCTTTTGAGGATTTGATCCCTTTGCTTCGAATATTCTTCTTAGTTTCTCCAGGAATTTCTTTGGTGTTTGTCAAGCAATTACCCCGAAGTTCCTCCAGAAACACATCCGGAGTTTCTCCAGCAACTTCTTCTGAGTTCCTCCAGGAATTGCTTTGTAGTTCCTCCCTGATTTCCTTTGGATATTCTCTAGGATTTTGTCCAGAGTTCCTACAAGAATTCCTTTAGAGTTTCTCCGGAGATCCGGAGTTCTTTTATCAATTCTTTTGGATTCTATCCATCATATCCTCCGAAGTTCCTCCCAATCTTCAGGAGAAACTTCGGAGAAATTGCTGAAGGAACTCCGGAAGAATTGCTGAAGGACCTACAGAGGAATTCTGGACAATATTCTAGTTAATCTCCAATAGGTAATCCTGGAGGAATAACGGAATAATTCATGGAGGAACTCCGGGGTAATTGCTTGACGATATCTAGAGAAATTTATGGAGAAATTTAAAGGGAAATTTAAAGAAATTTCTGGTAGAGCTCCAGAAGAATTCCCGAATGAATTCTTGGAGAAAATCTTCGGAAATCGTTGAAGAAAACCTTTGGCCCCTGAGGAAATCCTTGTGAAAACATGAAGAGGAACTCAGGGGAGAAATCCCCGGATTAATTCCTGGAGAAATCCAATGAACAAATTTCTAGGCGAAATTCCCAAATAAAATCCTGGAAGAAATCCCCTGAGTAATTCGGAAGAAAATTCCCGGAGAAATTCGTGGAGCAAAGCTCCTGAGCGGTTTCTAGAGGAAATCCACGGATGAATTCCAGGACCAATCTCCGGAGGTGCTTCTGGAGGAAATTCCTGGAACAATTTCTAGAGTAAAGCCCGGAAGAATTTCTGTTCGAATCACCGGATGAATTACTATTAGAAATCCCCTGGGGAATTCCTGGAGAAATTTCCCTTCCTTGGGGACTATCCCGAGAAATCCTTGAATTTCCCGGATAAATTGCTCCGGAGGAATTTCTTGATAACATCATCGGAGGAATCCCTTGAGGAAATCCCTGGAGGAATTTCTGGAGCAAATCTTCGGAGGAATTGCTATTGGAGAACTCCTGCGGGATTTCTTAAAAAATCCCTGGAAGAGTTCTCGGGAAAAATCCCTGGAGGAATACTTTGAAAAAAAAAATCGTGGAGTTCTTGGGGGAAATCCCCGGAAAAATTCTTGGAAAAAATCTCCGGAGAAATTTCTGGAGAAAATGCCTGGAGGAATACGTGAAGTAGATCGCCAGAGAAGTTTATGGACGAAATCCCCAGAAGAATTCCTGGAGGAAATCCCCGGAGGAGTTGCGGGAGAAAATCCTCAGTGGTGCTTCTTGAGAAAATCCCCGAAACAATTCCTGGAGGAAATCCCCGGAAGAATTTCTCGATAAAATTCGCCGAGGAATTTCTGGACGAAATCTCCGGAGTAATTGCTATTGAAAAATGCCCTGAGAAATTTCTGGAAAGAATTTCTGGAGGAGTTTCTAAGGACATTGCTGGAGGAATCCTTGAAATCCCTAGAGGAATTCCTGCATAAAATCTAGGAGAAATTTGTGTAAATATCCCCGAAAGAATTCCTGATTCAAATCCCTAGAAAAATTCCTGAAGGATGTTTCCGAAAAAATTCTCTGAAAAAATCCGCGAATGAATTAATGAAAAAAATCCTCAGAGGAATTTCTTAATGAATTTCTGGACGGAATCCCTAGAGAAAATCTTGTAGAAATCCCCGGAGGAATTACTATTGGAAATCCTCTAAAGAGTTCCTGGACGAAATCTCCGGAAAAAATTCTGGTACAAATCCCCAGAGATATTCGTGGTAAAAATATTCGGATAAATTCTCTGAAAAAGTCTCCAATGGAATTTCTGGAGAAAATCCTCGAAGGAATTTCTTTCTGAATTTCTATAAGAAATCCTCAGAGGATATCCCCGGGTGATCTCTTGGAAAAATCTCCGGAGGAGTTTCTGGACGAAATCCACGGAGAAATTCATAAAGGAAATACATACCGAAAGAATTCCTGGGGTGAATCCCCGGAGGTATTCCTGCAGTAAATCCCGGGATGAATTCCTGAAAGAAGTTCCTGGAGAAAATCTTAGGAATAAATGTTGGGGGATATCCCTGGAGGAATCCTTGAAATTCCCAGAGAATTTTCTGGAGGAAATTTCTGGTTTCAGGAGGATATTCTCGGAGGAATTCCTGGATGATACTCCCTGAGAAATTGCTGGACGAAATCCCCATAAGTATTTCTGATGTAAATCCTCGGAAGAACTGCTGTTGAAAATTCCTTTGAAAAATCCTGAAGAACATCCAGGAGGACTTTTTGGGGGAAATCTCCGGAAGAATTCTTGGAAAAAAAATCTCCGGAAAAATATCTTGAGAAAATCTACGGAGAAATATCTGGAGCAGCTCGCCAGATGAGTGTCTGGACGAAATCCCCAGAAGAATTCCCAATAGAAGTTGAGGGCGAAAAACCTCATAGGTGCTTCTTAAGGAAATCCCCGGGACAATTCGTGAAGAAAATCTCCGGGAAAATTCTTGGAGAAGATCCCCTGAGAATTTCTGGACAAAATTCCCCGAGGAATTTATAGAAAAAATAGCTATTGACAATCCCCTGAGTAATTTCTGGAGAAAATGCCCGGAGGAGTTTCTGGGGTTATCGCTGAAGGAATCCTTGAAATCCCCGGAGGGATTCCTACAGAAATTTCTGAAAGAAATTCATGGAGAAAATTCTCAGAATAAATGTTGGGGATATCCCAGAATAAATGTTGGAGGAATCCTAGAAATCTCCAGAGGACTTCCTGGAGAAAATCTTCGGAGAAATTCCTGGTACAATCTCGAAAGAGCTTCTCGGAGAAATTCCTGTTTTTAAGTTTCTGAGAAATCCCCTAAAAATTGCTGGAGAAGATCCACGATTGAATTTGTTAATTGAATCCTTGGAGGTATTTATTGATGAGATCTTTGGAGATGTGTCTAGAGTAAATCTCCGGAAGAATTTCTAGACGAAATATCCGAAGGAATTGCTTTTGGAAATTCCCTTTAAAATTCCTGGAGAAAAGCTCCACCGAGAATACCTTTGGAGCTCTGTCGGATTTTTTTCCAAGCTCCTTAGCTCCTACCAAAACTCTTTAGTGTTCACTATTTCACAATTATTCAGAAACAATGATCAGAATTTAATGTTAACTTCAAACATTCAGACACAACTTATCATTCACCGAAAATTTCAATACCGATGGGGAGCACAACACCTAGAGTGAGATTGGGTCAAAACGATAAAATTTAATTTTTGATATATCCAAGCCAATAACACTGATATTACCAGCATTAGTAATGCATATGCTAGGGAACATATTATTGCACACCATTAACCAAAATAAATAATTGTTTTTGTTTAATATATCAATTAACTTGTATGTTGAAAGTAGTGAAAAATTACAGCATTAATATTATCCTGTGCACTTTGCACAGCATGCATGTACTATAACCTCTATTGTTATTATAGTAGTTGCTTAAAAATATTTTAAATTCACTTCACTCCTAATTTCTGAAATCCATTATATTTTTCAAAATAAAATATTTGTTTTCAATTCAGTGTCTAAATTATAAAAATCTAAAAATCTAAAAATTGGGGCGTGATTGGGTCATGCAAGAATGATAGTGAATGAAATCACGTTTTTTTACGTTTTACGGTGCCGTATGTAAACTTTCCTCATTTAGATGTGTTTATTATTTCTTAACATTTATCACTAAAACATCAAACAACTACTTTTGGATTCCGTGCATTGAAGGGACGAATGACCCTCTGATTAAAAAATTGCATCTGGAGTTCCTCCAGGAATTCCTCCGGGAACTTCAAGGATTCCTCCGGGGATATCAAGAAATACTTTTTTTCCAAGAATTCCTTCAGGGATTTCAATGATTCATTCGGAGATATCCCCCAAGAACTCCTTCGGGGATTTTCTCCAGAAATTATTCCGGGGATTTCCTCCAGGAATTCTTCCAACAATTTCTCCGCGGATAACCTCCAAAATATCTTCCGGAGATTTCCTCCCTTTGAGAATTTCCCCTAAGAATTCCTGCGGGGATGTCGTCCAGGAATTCCTCTGGGGATTTTGTCCAGATATACTTTCGGGGATTTTCTGTAGGGATTTCATTTAAAAAATCCTCTGGGGATTTCGTCCAGATATTCTCCCGGTATTTTTTTTACAGAGAATTCATCCAGGAATTTATCTGGAAATTGCTCGTGGAATTCCTTCGGCAATTTCCTCCAGGAAGTAGTCCGAGAATTTCCTCCAGGAATTCTTCCGGGAACTTCAAGGATTCCCCCGGGGATATCAAGAACTTCTTTGTTTTTCTAAGAATTCCTTCGGGGATTTCAATGTATCTTCCGGAGATATCCCCCAAGAACTCCTCCGGGGATTTTTTCTAGAAATTATTCCGTGACTTTCCTCCAAGAATTCCTTCATAATATACTCCGTGAGGGGCCCAGATAGCCGTAGCGGTAAACGCGCAGCTATTCAGCATGACCATGCTGAGGGTCGTGGGTTCGAATCCCGCTGGATCTTTTCGTAATGGAAATTTTCTCGATTCCCAGGGCATAGAGTATCTTCGTACCTGCCACACGATATACACATGCAAAAATGGTCAATCGGCAAAGAAAGCTCTCAGTTAATAACTTTGGAAGTGCTCATAAGAACACTAATCAGAGAAGCAGGCTTTGTCCCAGTTGGGACGTACCGCCAGAAAGAAGAAGATACTCCGTAGATTACCTCCAAAAATTCTTTCGGGGATTGGCTTCTTTTGAGAATTTCTCCCTAGAATTCCTGCGGGGTTTTCCTCAAGGAAATCCTCTGGAGATTTTGTCCAGAAATTCTTTCGGGGTTTTCATTAAAAAAAATCCTCGGGGAATTTCGTCCATGAATTATCTCGAGGACTTTTTAGAGAATTCATCTAGAAATTTGTCTGGAAATTGCATCTGGAATTTCTCCGGGAACTTCAAGGATTCTCCTGGGGTTATCAAGAACTTTTTTTCCAAGAATTCATTCGGAGATTTCAATGATTCTTTCGGAGATAGAACTCCTCCGGGGATTTTCTCTAGAAATTAGTCCGGGGCTTTTCTCGAGGAATTCCTCCAAAAATTTCTCCGTGTATTACCTCCAAAATATCCTCCAGGAATTTGTTCCCTATGAGAATTTCTCCCAAGAATTCCTGCGCGGATGTCGTCCAGGAATTCCTCTGGGGATTTTGTCTGGATATGCTTTCGGAGATTTCCTCTAGGTATTTTATTAAAAAATTCCTCTGGGGATTTCGTCCAGGAACTCTCCCGGGAATTTATCTGGAAATTGCTCGTGGAATTCGTCCGGCAATTTCCTCCAGGAAGTGGTCCGAGAATTTCCTCCAGGAATTTCTCCGGGAACTTCAAGGATTCCCCCGGGGATATCAAGAACTATTTTTTGTTTTCCAAGAATTCCTTCGGGGATTTCAATGATTCTTTCGGAGATATCCCCCAAGAACTCCTCCAAGGATTTTGTCTAGAAATTATTCCGGGGCTTTCCTCCAGAAATAAAGGAGGGAATTTCTGGTAGATCTCCAAAAGAAATCCCGGATGAATTCTTGGAGAATATCTCCAGAGGAAATCTTTGAAGAAAACCCTCGGAAGGAAATCCTTGCGAAAACCTGAAGTGGAACTCTGGGAAGAAATTCCCGGATTAATTGCTGGAGAAATCCAATGAATGAATCCCCAGAGAAAATCCTGAACGAAATCCCCGGAAGAATTTCTGAATGAAATTCTCGTAAGAATTTCTGAATGAAATTCTCGGAAGAATTTCTGAATGAAATTCTCGGAAGAATTTCTGAATGAAATTCCCGGAGGAATTTCTGAACGAAATCCCCTTAGGAATTTGTGTAGAAAATCCCTGGAGAAATTCGTGGAGCAAAGTGCCAGAGGGGTTTTTGAAGGAATCCCACGGAGGAATCCCTGGACCAATCTCCGGAGTTGCTTCTGGAGGAAACTCCCGGAACAATTCCTAGAGGAAAGCCCGGTAGAATTTCTGTATGAAATCCCCGGATGAAATGCTATTAGAAATCCCCTGGAGAATTCCTGGAGAAAATTCCCGAGGGGGTCTTGGGAGAGAAATTGTTGTTTGAAATTCTCGGAGAAATTTCAGAAGTTAATCCCCGGAAGAATTCATGGGGCAAATCCCCTGAGGAATTCTACAAACAAATCCCCGGAGGAATTTCTGGATCAAATCTCCGGAGGAATTGCTATTAGAGAACTCCTGAGGGATTTCTGAAGAAAATCCCAAAAAGAGATCTTGGAGAAATCCTCGGAGGAATTTTTTGAAAACAAAAAACCTTAGGATATTTTGGAGCAAATCGCCAGATGAGTTTCTGAAGGATATATTCGGAGAAATTCCTGGTGCAATCTCCAAAAAGCTTCTCGGATAAATTCCTGTTTTAAATTCTCTGAGAAACCCCTTAAAGAATTTCTGGAGAATATCCACAAATGAATTTGTTAATTGGATCCTTGGAGGTATTTATTGATAAAATCTTTGGAAATGCGTTCTGAAGAAAATCCCCGAAAGAGTTCTTGGGGAAAATCCCAGGAAGAATACTTTGAAAAAAAAACATCAGAGGATTTTTTGAAGCAAATCGCCAGAGGAGTTTCTGGAGGATATACTCAGAGGAATTTCTGGATGATATTGCCGGAGAAATTGCTGGACGAAATTCCCAGGAGTATTTCTAATGAAAATTCTCGGAAGAATTGCTGTTGAAAATCCCCTTAAAAATTCATGAAAAACATCCCGGAGGAGTTCTTGAGGGAAATCCTGGTAGAAATCTGGAAAAAAAATCTCCGGAGAAATTACTGGAGAAAATCTACGGAGGAATACCTGCAGCAGATCGCCAGAGGAGTTTCTAGACGAAATCCCTGGGGAAATTTCTGGACGAATTTCCCAGAAGAATTCCTGGAGGAAATCCCAGGGGGAGTTGCGGGAGAAAATCCTCAGTGATGCTCCTTGAGAAAATCCCCGAAACAATTCCTGGAGTAAATCCCTGTAAGAATTTCTGGACAAAATTCCCCGTGGAATTTATGGACAAAATCTTCGGAGTGATAGCTCCCAAGTAGCACACATGTTATAATTGATGCAGAATAACTATTATATGACCAGATCTGGTCATATATCAGTTGGTATGCCTAAATTATAACATGTGGGTTACTCGGGCTATTGATAATCCCTTGAGAAATTTTTGGAAAGAATTCCTGGAGGAATTTTTAAAGATATCGCCGGAGGAATCCTTGAAATCGCTAGAGGAATTCCAGCTAAAATTCTAGGAGAAATTCCTGCAAAAAATCCCCCGAGGAATTCCTGGTTCAAATCCCTCGAGAAATTCCTGAAGGATGTCTCCGGAAAAATACTCTGGAAAAATCCCCGAAAGAGTTTCTGGAAAAAATTCTCAGAGGAATTTCTTAATGAATTTCTGTACGGAATCCCTAGAGAAAATCCTGGACCAAATCCCCGGAGGAAATCCTCAGAGGAATTCTTGAAGAAAATCTCCGGAAAAATTTCTGGTGCAAATCCCTAGAGATATTCCTGGAAGAAATAATCGGATAAATTCTCTGAAAAAGTCTTCGAAGGAGTTTCTGGAGAAAATCCTCGAAGGAATTTCTTAATTAATTTTTTTACGAATTCCTCCGAGGAAATCTCCGGAGAAGCTCTTGGAAAAATCCCAGAGGAATTTCTGGACGAAATCCAGGGAGAAATTTCTAAAGGAAATACATATCGAAGGAATTCCTAGGGAAAATCCCCGGAGAAATTCCTGCAACAAATCCCCGGAGGTATTCCTGCAGTAAATCCCCGGATGAATGCCTGAAAGAAGTTCTTGGAGAAAATACTCGGAATAAATGTTGAAGGATATCCCTGAAGGAATCCTTGAAATTCCCAGAGGACTTTCTGGAGGAAATCTCCGAAGAAATTTCTGGTGCAATCTTCACAGAGACCCAAAAAGAGATCTCCTGGGGAATTCCTGGAGAAAATTCCCTTGGGGGCCTAGGGGAATATCCCGAAAAATCCTTGAAATTCCCGGAGGAATTTCTATTTGAAATTATTGGAGAAATTTCAGGAGTTAATCCCCGAAAGAATTCTTGGGGGAGGAATTCTATGAGAAAATATCCGGAGAAATTTCTAGATTATATCCTCGGAGGAATTCCTTGAGGAAATCCCCGGAGTAATTTCTGGAGCAAATCACCGGAGGAATTACTATTGGAGAACTCCTGAGGAATTTCTGAAGAAAATCCCCGGAAGAGTTCTTGTACAAAATCCCCGGAGAAATCTTTTGAAAAAAAAAATCGGAGGATTTTTATAGCAAATCGCCAGAGGAATATACTCGTAGAAATTCCTGGTGCAATCTACAAAAAGCTTCTCGGAGAAATTCCTGTTTTAAATTCTCTGAGAAACCCCCTAAAGAATTTTTTGAGAAAACCCACAACTTAATTCGATAATTGAATCCTTGGAGGTATTTATTGATGAAATCTTTGGAGATGCGTCTAGAGTTAATCTCCGATAAAATTCCTAGATGAAATATCCAAGGGAATTGCTGTTAGGAATTCACTTTAAAATTCTTGGAGAAAAGCTTCGGAGCTCTGCCGGTTGTTTTTTCAAGCTCCGCCGCGAATTCTGTCGAGATTCATACAGGAATTCCTTTGCAGTTCATCCGTGTACTCCTTCAGAGTTCCTTAGGAATTCTTCAGGTTTAATCAATTCTGCTGGATAAAAAAAAATATAACAACCGGTGCATGCGCGTGAAGTTTGGTCTATTTTTACTGGTGTATGAATTTTTGACTGGTCCATTTTTGGTATAAATTTAGACCAAAAATAAGGACCACCGGTGAAGTTGCCCTAAGAAATCGTTATCTTCAAACATACTGATTTTTCACAGTATTCTCCCAAAACTTCAAAGTATTTAATGTATTACAAAAATAAAATTATGGTAAACATATTATTTACGAATAAGAGTACATGCCGACACTCACACTGACGAATCATTCATAGTTTGTTGATTCGCAACATTATTCTTCCAAAACATCAATAATTTACAAAAAGATATTATCTCAGAATTTTTGGTAATCAGATTTAAATTTATCTGAATATGAATTGTATTCCGATTTGACACAACATTCTCCCAAACCCCTTTGTATGAAGAAATTTACAATTAATCAGACATAATGTTCAGAATTTCACGCTATCTACAAATATTCAGATTCAACACTATTTTTTCAATTTTAGACGAATGAATTTCAATATTTTCACGACGTTCTTATGGTTATCCATATATTTCATAAATAACCTCAACATTTTTTATCCTCAAAAATTTAGATCCGGCACAATATTCTAGATTTATTCTAGATCTAATCACAATTATAGTATATAAATCTCAAAATTTTCCATTATCATCAATCATTTAGATTCTCCACAAATATTTTCCCAAAACTACTTTTATTTAAATAATTTCAGAATATTCAGGTCCAACCTGATAAGTTTCTATACGCCTTAAACATTTTTATTTGCTGTATATTTGCTGCTTTACAATATTTTAATCATAATGTAAGAGATTTCCATAATTCAAAAATATTCCTATTTTCCGAATTGGTTTTCCAAGATTCACGAATTGTTTAATAATATTTTTTCCATCAATCACACTTCCCAAACGTTCCTATGTGATGCAAATTATGTTATAGAAGTCCTATTTTTTTCTGTTGTTACTTTTGAATTTTTCATTATTTTAGAATCTGTAGATTTTAGAAATTTATGAAAATCCCACCATTTTTCATACTTTTAAAATTCCATAGCTAGGAATAGGTATGACTTCTCAAATTTTTGTTATTCTGACACTTTCATTTATTCTCTCAGAAGTTCTTAGCATGTTTAAATAACTCATGAATAATCTCAATTTATTCATTATTCCCAAATATTGCCAACTGTGTCAATATAACCCCAGATGTTCTAAGCATTCACGTACAATTTTGAAATAAGCTTAGAAATTTACACAAAACCAAATTCATTTGAAATTATGACAATTTTAAAAATTAATTTTCACCTTATTGTTGAGCGCACAAAATTAATGTAAAAATTAATTTAAATGTCATAATTAGAAAAAAATTTCTTCTGGTCGAAATATTCTGTTTGAAGTCATATTTTTCAAAAATAATTCAACAATTTGCAAAATTATCATACCATCTAATATGTTGCAGATATTTTCCCAAAATGTATTTGTATATAAACCTTGAATTTTCAAGACACTCGCAGTTTGTTGAAATTTCTTCTAAACGTCTCAAGTCCAAAATCATAAAAATATTCTTCGAAGACCTCACGTTTCCTATTCTCTCAATCCTACATAATGTCGCATTATTGCCATCGAGCAGATAGCTGATCGACAAAATCAATTTCTGAACATTCGAGCTATCCAACTCGAAATGACTGATCGAAATTATTTTCTCTGCGTTATTAGCAACTACTAAACGCAGCCCGCATGGACAGGATGATCGTTTGTTTATCTGCTTGTACTCTTTTTCTCGCTACATGCAGCTGCTTGTGGGATTTTTTTACCTTCTCCCGCTGCTGCGCGCTGTGATGGCATGCAAAGAGAATAGAGAGTGAGATTGTTGACTGTTTTGTGGGTGCCAGAAGGTGTTATTTCACTGTATGGCGTTGTCCAAATATGATATATGTGAAGAAGTATGCCTAACATTTATTGAATATAAAATCCGCATCAATGTTCACACTTCTTTTAACTTTATAAGCTTTATTTTTTATGTTCGATCACTGCGGTATTTAAAAAACTTTATTTCTTGGTTTCAGGGCTAGTGTACCGAATAGCACAATAATGGTGACCATGCAAGTTTATTAAGTATTTCAGAAGTGTGCTTATGCGTGAGTGTCTTATTTGATGCGAAAATATTAATAATATGATATTATTTCCATGTCACATATTTTTTACAGAAATTGTGCATGATTGACATCATCATAATTGTATTGATAATTTGGTTCAAATATAATTGAATACAACACAGGTGATGAAACTCTAGCTAGAACTATAAAGCATAACCGTTTTATTTCTGACTATTGTTTCATAATTTATGCAGTATACTGAATATAATTTTGTTTATGGATTATACAGCTGATTGATGTATTGCTTGCAGCGCTTTTTACATTAAATATCCCACAAATCTTTCATAAAATATGATGTACTAGAATTATTGATTGATATGAAATCAAACTAGTTGAGTGCAGTACCGAAAAAATGATCTGGACAAATACACCGTCAAAAATACAACCATTAGCGGTCGATGTCTCTAGTTATTTTAGTAAATATGTATTTATTTTCCAGTTTACCAACGGATATTATAGTTCTCAAAGTTTCAAGCTAAATATTTACGACTGAATTATATTTCCTGTAAACTGGACTTTATTCCTAATAATGATGATGACCGGAGAAACAATATACAAGGATATCATTTGAAATATTTTATGGCAACACTGTCATCCTCAATCATCCATGAAAATACTCTCTCTGAGAGAGCCAACACGTGCGTTTTTAACGGTAAAACGTGGTGATTTTAAATTTTTAACGGTCGATCGTGACCTCAGACCTTAAGAACAATACTCGACAGTTTTTATTTGCAGTATGGCCCTTTATAATACGGTACAATCAACAAATGTACATGGAAGTCGCATAATAATGAACGCACTATGTACGGTTCGAGGAACCACAGTTTGAAATCGTCATATCTTAAAGTCCAGATAATATAGAAACTTGGGATCTTTATTAAAGTTGTTCTGGAGGTAAAGCACTATATGATGGTACCTCATTTGATTCGGAATTTGACCACTAGGTGGCACTAGTGGGCATGGAAGTTTAATTTTTGTTTTGCAGATATTTCAGGATCCTGACTATTTAGACGGATGTCGTCTTCGGCAAAGTTGTTTAGTATGTTAAGGACTAACATTTTCCGAGCTAGTTGATTCAAAATTTTGCCACTAGGCGGCGCTAGTGAGCATAAAACTTTTGTTTGCAGATATCTCAGGAGCCTGACAACTTAGAAAGATAGTGTCTTCGGCAAAGTAGTTCAATAGCTCAAGGGCTATCATTATTTGAGCCAAGAAATAGGGTATTTTGCCACCAGGCGGCGCTAGTGAGAATGCAATTTTTGTTTTGTGGGTACTGCAGGATCTCGACTTTTTAGACAGGCACCTTCGGCAAAGTTGTTCAGAAACTCATGGACTATCATTATTTTGCAAAATCTCGAACTTTAAGGATTAAACAAACAAAGAATTTGAGCTACTGAACAAATCTGCTGAAGACACCATCTTTCTAAGTGATCAGGTTCCTGAGATATTTGCGAAACAAATTTTTTTATGCTCACTAGCGCCGCCTAGTGGCAAAATTTTGAATCAACTAGCTCAAACAATGATAGTCCTTGAGTTACCGAACAACTTTGCCGAAGACGTCATCTTTATAAGTGGTCAGGATCATGAGATCTGAGAAACAAAAGTTTCATGTTCACTACCCGAGCAGAAGCGAAGTTCTGACCATCAAATCGAGATATTGATTTGATTGACACAAGAGATAAAAGATCTGAAGATAATATCTAAATTTTATTCCTGGAACTTCTAAGCTATATCAAAATTTGATGTTTGCAGATCAAATGAATAGCTCGGTGATATTGGTTAGATCTTACAAAAGCTAAATATGATATGCTAATGATATTCTAGGAGTAAATTTTAGATATCATTTTCAGATCTTTTATCTCTTATATCTAACAAGTTAATATCACTTTTAGATGTCCATATCATAATAAGCTATTGCTGAGCTTTTTTCACTTGCTCGGGTAGCGCCGCCTAGTGGCAAAATCCCGAATTTCTTGGCTATAATAATAATAGCCCTTAAGCTACTGAACAATTTTGCCGAAAACGTCAACTTTCTAAGTGGTCAGACTCCTGGGATATTCGCAAAACCAAGAGTGTTGTACAAAGTACAACGCGCGACTACTCGCGTTACAAAAATTCGCGCGACGACCGAAAGGTTAAACGAAGTGAGTAAGTGTTACTCTAATTTTTACATTTGACAGTGTTACTCTGAAGTGAGTAACAATGGCTTTACTCACTTTTGAGCAGTTCCAGTCAAAATCTACTCACTTTAGAGTAGATCTAAACGAGCGTGTACTGTAAAGGTTAAGGAAATACCACAGACGTAACACTGAAGAAGTTTCCATCGACCATGCATTCAACGGTCATTTCAAATTCGAGATGTTGCAAACCTCACAACCAGAGTCGCGCTCATCGATTTTCTTCGTGTTTGACGTTTCACCCTAGAACCATCTGCAGGTGTTGCTGCACGAAACAGTGTTTCGTGCAACAAGCTCACCAGATGATGATGGCCCAGCTCGGTTCAGTGGTGATAGCGAAAAAAAAATTTTTTTTTCCTGTTTTAATAGCAATTTTGTGTGATTGTCTGAGTAACTCTTCAGGTCGATGAACAAACAAACTTTTGAAACTATCACCGAGAATCGCCTTGTGCACTTACATAGTTTGTATTCCAAGCGAAAAAAGTGTTGTTTGGCAGGCGTGATAGCCATCATCATTACGCACAACCGGTACCAAATTTTGTTTTTCCGAAAATAGCGCTCAATGGATTTCCTGCTTCCACAGTTGATCAGCAGCAGTTTTCTCATTTTATTTTGTATGGGGAAAGGCATCTAACTTCAAGAATCTAACCCAGACACCTTCAGCGTGACTTTGCTTTTTAGCCACGGATTCTACCCACTCGGCTGAGGAAGCCCCCTCTAAGACTTAGATTTAGTAAAATCTTACACTACGAATTTCACTATAAATCACTTTGGCAATGATCTTAAAAAATACCACCAATATTATCTCGATAAAACTCTACAGTTGTACCACAATAATTCAAAATAGTCCTTCCATAAAAATTTGTTTGAAATTTCAATCCTATAAATATCACTTAGTTTTCTATGAAATATATCGTCAACGGTGGATTCGTGGTTTCAATGGGTTACATGCATGCCCTGATTCGCTACTTGCCACACCGTAACGCACATGCGCTAGTGTCTATACACGAAAAATCGCTAAAAGGTAACGGGAAATATATTTGTATGGCGAAAAGCACCTAAAGATTTATTTCTCAAAGTTGGGAACTATTTTCGAAAAAAATATTTGGTACCGGTTGTGCGTGATGATGATGGGTATCACGTCTACCAAATATTTTTTTCGATTGAAGCTTTCATTTACGAGATGCAAAATGAAATAAGAAAACTTCTGTTGATCAACTGTGGACAAGAGCAAAGCAGGTAATCTTTCATAATCGTAAGATTTTAAAATATTCTTTTGTGATTTTTTTTCGTGTTTTTTTGTTGACTGATATGCGTCGGAAAACGTGACACTCATAGGTTTCAGTATAAAAAAGTAAAAATAAAAATTTCACCGATCCCAAGAAAAAATGTTTGCCTTAAAAAAAAAGCATCTCAGAGCTGTGTTATTAAACTATTGAACTATTCAAACATTATTCGCCCAGAAATGGAGAATCCATTCAATAACAACCATTTTACAAACGTAATATAGCACATGTTTATTCAATGATCTTACCTCGGTTGTTAAACAGTTGTAACATTGTAAGTAGCAATCACATCGTTAATTCGACATTTAAACCACCAGGTTTCCACAGAATACTCGTTCAGCGTTTATTTCACAGGTTTGCATGACATCTTATTTCTTAATGGTCGAAGAAAAGTTGTGGATGCCATTATTTCTTCTAATGACGAGTATAAAAAATAATAGGCCTTGTTAAGCATTAGCTCAACGGAAAAACATGCTGAACACAGCCTGTTTTGGTGTTTTATTCAACTGAAAAGGGTATCACGTACCAAGAGATGTTTCTTCGATGTTTCGTATTTATTTGTGCACTATATTACATATTCAAACCTGTATACCTAGAGAATTTCAAGTATTATTATTAAATTTAGATTATTTCTACATTGCTGTGATTAGCGTTGGGCAATTTTGACAAGAACATCGATGTTACTGAATCGATTCAAATCCGATAAGTTGAATCGATTCGCCGATTCACTTGAATCGATGTTTTTGAATCGATTCTATTTTCAAGTTCATATGAAAATTCACAAAAATACCTCTCATATTAAGACCAAATGCAGTTGCATTTGATTTTTGAATATTTGCAATTAAAAAGAGTTTGAAATTAAAAATTGTACATCATACACTTAAAGACTAGTTCAAAACTTGGTTTTTGGTTCATCAGCTCATTCAAAAAATCTAATAAATTTCATTCCTCTGAATCGAATCAAAATTCGAATAGAAAAAATCGATTCTCTTGATTTCGAGTACTCCTTACATCGCGATGTAATGCATCGATGTATGTATGCATCGATTCAAAAAATCGATTGATCGAAACGAAAAACGAAACGATGTTTGGAATATCGATTCCAAATCGCCCATCGCCAACTGTGATACCGGGGCTCGAACTCAGGACCTTCCGATTAACAAGGCGTATGCAACTTCACTGCTCCAACTCCAACCATGGTTATATACATCAGCAGGATTAGAGCAGTATTTAATGATACAATAAAGTAATCGAATAGGTTATCGTACATATGTTGTTCGAACCTCGTCTAAGTATTTTGTTTGCCTTCGGTGTATGTAAACACCATTATTCAACATTGTTTATAAAAAGGTCTCAAACTCAAGGCTTATCAGCTTCATTACAGTTTCATAATAGACGAATAATCACATTACGAAAACATGTGGTTGAAATAATATTGTACAAATGCAGTTATTTTTAATGATGATGATCATATACACCAAAGAAATCTTAGATTTACACGTAACGTTATTTTAGCCTCAATCATGCAAAGCCATTTCTCATGTATTATCTAATGATAAAACCTATAAACACATCTATTATATACAACATTGTTACCGAAATCCTTAATATTGAACGCGAAACGTCTTCTCTCGAAGAATGTGCATGCAAAACGGCTCGGTTTACATGATTTTACCGCTGAAAATTCAATCATAAATAATGCACATGGCATGAAAAGCCGTCGATCCCTCCATGTGCATTATTTTTGACAGAATATTCAACGTAGAATCATGTAAACCGAGCATTCTTGTTTGCAATTTCACTTTCAAGATGCAAAAAAGCATGCAATATTGGCGAATGGTGGATGTAATAAGATCATGAAATGTTTCTGTTTCACTCAAGTTTGCAAGCATTTTCTAATGCAATGAGACAGTTTACATTAATTATCGTTGAATGTTCAGTTGCAACTCCTTTTAAATGATTATCATAAAAAATTACGTGTTACATATGTTGAGAATTTTTTGCTGTGTAGGTTATAATGACTTCTTCAACTTTTTTTCCACAATTTAGTAATTACTCGTTTATGCAACCCTTTTAAACAAACGGTGAATCAGCATTTCTGTATGTTCGATGGATAGGGTAACCAATATATTTTGGACCCGTATATATTTTGGACCCCCTGGGCCATTTTCCTGCAAATTTCCCAGTTTAAATCGAAAGACCAACTCAATTCGCATGCCATTTGGAAATATAGGACTATTCCGCACTTGCATCAACCGTTTGTACATAGAAAATGTGTTTATTTTATCTGAAATTAATATAATTTGATCGGTTCATTCATGCAACCGTTACAACACGTTACACACAGAAATTGAAGCCGTCAGAAATTTTTCAAATGTAAACAAAAACTTTTTTCAAATTTCTGAACTAAATGCGTATAATTTCTACGGATTTCCATTGTCAATCGATTGATTAGACTATGAGCAAGCATACTATACAACTAGTGTCGTGGACTTTGTCGCCAAACGATGAAAAATGCCGGGGGCCCAAAATATATACTTTGAGGGTCCAAAATGTATTGGTGTGTCCAAAATAATGAAAAGCATTGCTTCATAATTCAATTATTTTCGACGGTTTTTGGATCCTGCATGACCGTATGGGCAATTTTATCTCGTAGAGGAAGTTTTTCTCTACATTTTGGCATGTTCTTTGACTTGACTTTGACGTTGTGCAATTAATTAATCGGGACAAAAAACTAAAATTACTTCCTTAGGGGGTCCAAATTACGACCGTTACCCTAACTGGTGGTTTAAATGTTGGATAAACATTGTAAAGTTTACTTTTAATCAGGCATTGCATTTCATCCCATCTTTCGATCATCTGAGCATGATATGGATCGAATTGTGAGATATCATCATAGAGCTCTGTGATCGATTTTCTTTCAGTATCTTATGCTCAGATGATCATCTTGAACTCAGCAATCCACGCATTTGATTTACTTGGCGAAAACGCACACACTTTACATGAATACACACGTTTGACAAGGGATTGATAGTGAAATGGCTAATCGGGCAAATGATAAGCTATAGCGGAACCCTTCAATCACAACTAAGGTTAGTGAGGAATACTTATTAAAATGAGATCTCGTTTTCATCTTCATTAACTTTTTAGGGTTTGCTACATTTTTCTTTCATCTCTGCACAAAAGACGGAAGTAAAATAAAATTGTGATGACATGAAGTAATACAGTTGTTGGAATCAATAATAATATTTTTAGTTGATACCATGAAGAATTGCATTTTTTTTTTGCAATTAAATAGTAGGTATTCAGAAAAACAAATTCAAGAGAACTTACATAGTAACTCTATGCCAAAACATTATGCCTTTTATTCTCTGAAATACTGTTATTTTACAAGAACAATAATGCAAGCCCGACATTGTTGTTCAAACTATAAATTCCAGAAATTTCAGTTTTCGTTGCTTGAAAAGTCAAATGCTGACCACAATTGTTCATTATTCTAAGACTATTTTTTGCCACTCTTGATTTCCGAACACGACGATATTTTCCAAAACTGCTCTCCAGTCATACGTTGTTAATTCTGTAGAGGAAATGAACAGGAAAATGAAGCATAATAAGAACAGTTAGTTAGGAAGGTAATTTGGGCCAAACCACCAAGCAGCTGTCAAGATTATCTTTTAATGCTCAGGATTGAAAGATGATATCATTCCAGAGCGCTCTTGGATTACAGATAATATCTTTCCATTATCCGAAGATGATCTTATTCATCAGATGAGATTGCAATGCCTACTTTTAATGTTACTACTGTTCAGCAGCCGCGGTAAGAGCATTGAATAAACATTTACTATAGGATCACCAATATATTTTGGACCCCCTGAGCCATTTTCCTGCAAATTTTCCAGTTTGAATCGAAAGACCACCTCAATTCGCATGCCATTTGGAAAGATAGGACTATTTCGCACTTGCATCAACCGTTTGTACATAGAAAAAGTGTTTATTTTATCTGAAATTAATTTAATTTAATCGGTTCATAAATGCTACCGTTACAACACGTTACACATAGAAATTGAAGCCGTCAGAAATTTTTCAAATGTAAACAAAAACTTTTTTCACATTTCTGAACTAAAAGCGTACGATTTCTTCGGTTTTCCACTGTCAATCGATTGATTAGACTATGGGCAAGCATATTATACAAACAGTGTCGTGGATATTGTCGCCAAACGATAAAAAAATCCGGGGGTCCAAAATTTACACTTTGATGGTCCAAAATGTGTTGGTGTGTCCAAAATAATGGAAAACAGTGCTTCATAATTCAATTATTTTCGGCGTTTTTTGGATCCTGCATGACCGTATGGGCATTTTTATCTCATAGAGGAAGTTTTTCGCTACATTTTGGCATGTTCTTTGACTTGATTAAGTTGTGTAATTAATTAATTGGGACAAAAAACTCAAATTACTTCCTTAGGGGGTCCAAAATACGACCGTTATCCTATTACGTTCATGAAACGGTTGTCGTTGAATAGATTCTCCATTTCTGGGCGAATAACGCTTCAATAATAGTTTCATTTTAACAAACACGATTAATAAGCAACAAATAGCATAATAAAATAGCTCTGAAAACTTTTCTTAAGGCAAAAATTGTTTCTTGGGAAGTTAGTTAATACTTGTTTCTTTAAAAGCTTTTAGATTACGAGCAATAACTAGCAGTTGAAACGTTGAGTTCAAAACATTGCTAAGTAAACATATGTTTATTTTCATAGCAGTTTTGAGTCATTGAAGAAATCCGATTTACATTCGATTTTTTGTAGTCGTCTGGTTTATCCAAAACGTGCTCTCCCTTTGTCACGCTTTTTGTGTGCAAGCTTCAAGAAATTTGCCTGGCAGTTCACGCTGCATATTTTTTATTTTACCTGATCAACACCACCCCTTCAATGTGGTTGGTTCAAAATCCTTGGTACAGTACCTTGGATTCAGTAGTTTTTCGTAATAAAATTCATTTCAGTGTGTGAAAATCATACACATACTCTGCGTAGAAATTTTCAAAGGTTCATAATCTGTTAAGCGTTTGCTATATCACCCTTATCAATTTCTACTTATAGATAGAGTTACTCTTCTTCGGAACTTAGAAAACGCTTCGTAACTCAATAGGACTTTTCCAAGTTTTGTAAAATAAAAAATGAGTAGGGAACGGACCTGGTGTAGTGGTTAGAACACACGCCTCTCACGCCGAGGACCTGGGATCGAATCCCATCCCCGAGATAGTCACTAAAAATCTCAATGATGACTTCGTTCGGAAGGGAAGTAAAGCCGTTGGTCCCAAGATGAGCTAGCCCAGGGCAGAAAATCTCGTTAATAAAGATAGAAAAATAAAATGAGTAACAGGAACATTTATAACGTCTAACTAAGGCTCTAGGTAGTATTTTACCAAGATGTAAGAACGGCTACTCAATAGTTCTTTGGCGAAACGACAGAGCTCGCACCCAATCATGAAGCGTTTGTAATGTTGTGCTCATAGTCTAACTTAGGGCTAAATCGTTAGTCGCTTGCAGTGACCGCTGTAAAGATACTTGTCGCTATCCAACCATTCGAGCAGTTGTTCATTGACCGTTATTATGCGTGACGCGAAAAATTTTCGCGCCGACGTTCTTTAGAAAATACGTTTGTAGATCGTCGCAGATACAGTCACCCCACAGTTATAGATCAACTAAGGGTAATTTTTCAAAACAAAATATGACTAAAAAACATTGTGACGCTGTACTTTTGATTCACTTCGATAGTCGGGTTTTTTGAAAGCTATTGAGATCATATTTGGTCACAACATGCGTCGTATTGAAGTGCTTCAAATTGCACAGTTTCAGACAAGTAGCTGTGCGAGCACCCTATTGGTCATTTAAGGCGAAGTAGGCCGCCATTGAAAATTGTACGCATCGTTGATGATTGTTGCTAATTCATCTCAAGATTTTGAATCAAAGAAAATCAGTTGGTTTTGCACTGACATAGTTGAAAAAGTATCAGCACACCTTATGCATGTTAGCGCATACAGTGATACTTTTTCAAGTCAATAAAAACTATGAACATTGAGTTTTATCACTTTGAAATGCAAGCTGAAAAGTCATCATTGTTGTCAAAACGAATGACGGGCTACTAAGCCTTAAGTTGATGAAGGAAAATACTGGATTTTTACCTGCGCATAGACGACCGTGACATTGACTGTGAATGGACAGATGCACGAGTTCACTAGTTTGACGTTTGAGCGGTTCCGAATTCACTGGTTTCCATGGTCACATAAATAACACGGCACCGCTAAATATTCAAATAATGAACCCGTGCATAGGTCCATAATCAAAACAATCGAAGTTGTACAGACATTCAATGAATGAGGCTTTCGATGAGCTTACCATTTTCAATGTGCACAAATCGAACGCTTAAAATTTGAAATTCCAAATTTTAGAATTACGTGATAAATGGACGCTGCCTTTACGCAATGAATGCGCTTAAGACTCAAGTAGTCAAGAATCCATCATTCAAGAAAATAAATACCAGTTTTTTTATTCAATTTCAAAGAAATCCTCATGTGAAATTATTTTAAAATTACAGATGTAGGTACTACAGATATACAATGATAGATTTTCATGAACATTGCTGCAATTCTGAGTAAAATAAAAGTGGTTTCGAAAATTTGTAAAACGTAGTATATTCCTCTTAACTGAGTAAGGTTCGTCTGTCAAGAGATCAGTATAAAGGGCAGAATTGGAAGGTTTCTTCATAAAAATGTTCGACGATCCTCAACTATTTAAGATTAACCCCTTCCATCTTACTCAACCATGTGAAATTTATGTCAACCCTGCTTTCGAAGAAGATGTTTCGCGTTGTAAAGTTATTTTCCGTTCTGAAAGAGTTGCTTTGAAGAAAATATGGTAATTTCTCTATAAAATAAAACATCGAACAATTTATATGAATGGTTTTATTAATGTTCTTTTTTCTGCTTTTTCCGATTGGCATTTTTCCGTATATACTAGGTAATAACATTATTTTAAGTTTACGCAGTAGAGCTTAAGTTTTGCTGTAGCAGTAGTGTTTCTGTTTGTGTGTACTGGATGTAGTTGCAATAATTGTAGGATAGTTAGCTAGTCTGCTCTAGTGGTAATAGTTGCTACAGGTAAAGATAGCTATTCCGTTGATTCGTGATTCTAGTAACTCTCATTTTCATTCAAGTAAAATGACGGTCATCGAGAGGTGTTTTTTTTTATAAAAAAACGATTCGCGATTAGTGGGGCTAAGGATTGCTGGGTGATTGGGAGCTCTTTTGCATCATCGCCTCCCGCGGCAAACGCAAATTTGTACAACACGGCTTTGCAGTTTCGAAACTTAAAATTTACATATATAGTGGCATTTTCCAATCAGGGAACAGACAAATTAACGGATTTCCAAAAGAATCAATAAATTATCACAAACATTCATAATATAATAGCATTAGATATTCGACTTGATACATGTAAATTTATGTAATCGATTCGCTTCGCTGCGGTACAATACAAGTTGTAGTAAAATAATCTATTGGTGTTTCCTCTTACGACGGGTAGCAGTTTTACACTTAAACTTACTAAAGTAATAATGGTGATCCTTAGTAAATAGTATAGTAGTAATGTTATAGATTAAGTACACGAGTAATATAAATGCTCATTAGTTTATCGTCTATTGCAATTAAAATATTAGTTCCTGGATATTAAAGCAAATTTCCATCCGTTTTCTGCTCGAATCGTGGGGTAAAGCGTTTCTTTATAGACGACTCGAGTCTATTGTGAAACGCTTCACCATCCGTGAGCGTTCTCCGCGCGCGAATATCCTTTTTGAGTTTATTAGCTTTGGTAATAAAATATGATTTCTGGTAAAATTTACAATGATGCCGTACCGGGGACTCCGGATCTCTCCCGGGCGCTACCGTGACACATTTTAAAACTATACGTCCCCTAAATAAATGCAATATTTTACT
The DNA here is from genome assembly GCF_002204515.2 of Aedes aegypti. Classification (NCBI taxonomy): domain Eukaryota; kingdom Metazoa; phylum Arthropoda; class Insecta; order Diptera; family Culicidae; genus Aedes; species Aedes aegypti. The sequence goes on along the minus strand of NC_035108.1, from coordinate 69,851,422 downwards.
GATCTTTACTAACAACGCTTCGGCAACATCCAAAAACAACGCACATTGGAAGAACTTCTGAAGAACATATAAATACTTAAAAGAGTAAGGGGTTTTTGAATTTAGGACTTTTTTGCCATGACGAATGCCTTGGGACTACTTTCTGGAGTTAGTTGCTCTAGAGAGTCTACAGCAGGCGATACTTAAAAGAAAGCGCATATGCGAGGAGAGTGTCGGCGATGACAAGGCTACAGCTCTCGCCATGTGGGCCGGGTTCTATCACCGCTACACCCACAGGACCCGCGAAGAAACGCCCCCATCCGAATCGGTGCCGTGGAGTTTCAGCTTCGGGGGCACCACTGGGGCCGAATCCCACCGTCGATGGTTGATGAAGTGGTTGTGGTGCTCGTAGGCTGGGGATTGCGTTATCCGGGCTGGAATTTCCGGCGCCTTGGAGGAAGAGGACGAGGGAATGCCCAGCTTGTCCGAGAGCTGTTTACTGGTGTTGGTGAGGGTAGAGTTGGATGACGAGGAGGACACAGTAGATGGTGGGTTTATGGCGATCGTCGTTGCGTTGTTGGTTGGGATGACGGTGTTATCTCGCATGTCGGACGATTCGTCCGATACGAAGGATACCGAACCCGTTGAGGAAGCTGCTGATGAATTGGAATCGGCCGAGCAAACACCCGTTGTGGAGGATGCCGCGGAAGACGACGACAGTATGGTAGAGTTTATTAGTGGCAGGCCAATCTCTTGGAAGGAGTTCATCGAGCTGAACCCACTTTCGTCTTCTGCCGAGCTGGAGATCATCATCTCCTTAATTCGGTCGATGTTTGCACTGTGACGGTGGTTGATTAGATGGCCACTATTGCTGCTGGTGGTGCTGCTGCTACTGCTACTTCCTCCACTGTTCTGATGTTGATGCACCAAAGGATGGTGCAAGTGATGACCCAGTGGAGGCGAAGGTCTATCCGTGTTGTCTTCATCGGTTTCGGTTTTGTTCGAAGATGACGTAGAATGCACCGAGTCATCTGTACTGCTCCTCAGCGATAGTCGACTTCCTCGCATGTTCAGCTTCCGGCTGAAGGCCACATTGCTTCTGGCGTTGACCACCCCACCGTACATGGCTTCAACGGCTCCCGGCATGTGGTGGTGATGGTGATGGTGGTGGACAGTTGCCGATGAGGGTCCCCCTGATGCGCCGCCCACCCCCGTCAAGGTGGAAGTGCTCCCCGTGGCGGAACCAGCCGCCGAGGCCAACAGAAGACTATCGAGGGCGGTTGACGATTGCGACAGTGTCGGTTCCTGGGTGTTGAGCAGATTCTGGACCGTCCGCAGCAGCCGGAACGCTTCCTGGGCCAGCTTCTCCGGATCAACTTCGACGCTGGAAATTGGCAGAGTCTGGGTGCGTTTCGGCGAACGGCGCCTGCAATGGGAGAAGGGAAAGAAGAAACATGATATAATTGATAGTTGAATTAGGATAATTTTGGCTTGAGATCTTAAACTGCTTCAGGAGAACCAAGGACTCCTTCCAAATCGCAAAGAAAGGACATTACCGCGTATTGTTGGAAACTCTTAAAAATCGTGTTCATTGTCTCAAACACCTTGAACAGAAGAAACACATTTTTTGTACTTATGACGACAAAACTGAACGTTTATTCAAGGTCGTCTTGAAAGGTTTCGCACGTGTCTATAAGTCACCTGAAGAAATCAAAAATGGAATAAATGATTTACTTGGATTTGGGAACAACATTTGGGAACCTGGAGGATTTTTTTCAGATTCCCACTCAGTGCTGTTGGTGCTAAAAGTGGGGTCATGGTGCCAGTGCCGTAGCGTGCGCCCGCCCCCGTGATATATTTAGTAAAGTTTTTGGAATAATAAATTTAGTGAGAACGCCTTCTAACTAAGTTCTAAGTCATAGCATCGAATAAAAAAAACCGTTGCCATAAATATGACAAGTTGGAACAATTTCTGAATTGATTTCAACAAAATATGTTTTAAGCAACTCGGAAGGTGTTAAATTGAAAATTTTTCATAGAATAATATCTGAAATATATAAATAATAATTAAAGATTTTATAGAAAAGTTCTTCAGAGAAATAATTTGTTATCAGTTTGCGTACGGTGCTTGTGGTGAAAATGTTAAAAAAAAACAGAATCTGGCAACTCATTTTTGAAACAGGAGTTCTATAATGCGGATCATAATTCTCACAAAAAAAGGTTCTGACAGAATTTTCAAATAACCAATAAGTTGAAGGAATACTAGGCGACTTTTGGGACAGAGTTTTAAGCAGGACTCTTTGGTATTACTGAGAGGTGTTCTAACGGAACCTATGGCTGAAGAATCTTGCCTGACCAGTGGATTACAACAGCATTGTCACAGAGTTTGTTAACACTAGGAGCCCCGTTATCAAGCATATCTATGTATATGGATTATCGGCAATATCCCAGTCGATTTTCGAAATTCGTTCACGTATTTCATGTCCATATCCTCAAGTTTTGTACGAATGGAAGAAACTATTCCTAGGGGTGATCGAATTTCCTCTAGAGCAATTCGTCCCCTTGATGCTACAACTAGATAACTCGAAAATTCAAATTTTGAACTATTCAACGTTGAAAGTTTGACCGTTTCACAAGGTGATGGATAATCACAGATAATATGATGGAAAAGTAAGCTTTGACTTTTTCTTCTTTCTGGCGTTACGTCCCCACTGAGACAGAGCCTGCTTCTCAGCTTAGTGTTCTTATGAGCACTTCCACAGTTATTAACTGAGAGCTTACTATGCCAATGACCATTTTTGCATGTGTATATCGTGTGGCAGGTACGAAGATACTCTATGCCCTGGGAAGTCGAGAAAATTGGTCTTGCTGAATAGCTGCGCGTTTACCGCTACGGCTATCTGGGCCCCTTTGACTTGTTTACTTTGAATCACACGCTTATGATCTGTGAATATCTGGCAGATGTAATTAAGATTTATGTTTAGAAAAATTGCCTCCTCAAAACGAAAATTCGAGTTATATAGTTGTAGCATTAAGAGGACGAACTAAACCAACATATTTTTTTGTTAACTGAAACTGCATAAGAACTGTGTCAAATTTTACCGGAAATGCAACGACTTTACGTTTGTGAGATTCAAAAAATCGTGAATAATAACAAGAATAACAAATTCATTTGAATAAAACAATTTTTTGAGCGTCCCTAACGAGGCAAATTTGGGTAGGTCGCTGATTTCGACATAACATCTACGAGAAACCCTAAATTTTCATCCATTTTGCCTGTTAAACAATGTGCAAAACAATGACATGTATTTTTCGTGGCATGAATTTTTTGTAGTAATTTAGTGAATATGTTTGAACAGAAATAGTAACTATTTGAAAATTGATTTTATAAAAAAAAAACTTACCGTAAAATGGGGTGTTAAGGGATGAAAAAAAAAATCCACTTAAAATTCGAGCAACTTCTAGTATGCCAATAATTGAACAAAATTCTGTCCAACCATTCTCCCGGCGTGTATATCAAAAGCCAATTACAATGAAGACGATCCTATGGCAGATTTCTGAGATAATCATAAAAATGTGTGATTTTTGACGAAAATGCAAAATGGGGTGTTAAGGAATTTGAGCTTTGTATATAAAACTATATTTTGCCAACAGCAAAAAAATATTATTTTGGTCAACATCGTTGATATTTCCCCTCCACTCCAAAGGTCTTGTTAAATCCTAAAAAAGATGGTATTACTTCAATATTATATTATATAAGTTGGAACTCCTGAAAACGCTAATCATTTTATTTTAACTGCTAAATCTCTCATACCTATTGATTCTATTTTCAAGCAAGCTATCAGTGCATCGCACAATTGTCTTGAAAAGATTTTTATACTTATATGCAGTATTCGTATTCTAGAACAGTGCAGAGCAATCTTGTCATGACTTGTCAAAAGATGGATAATTTCAACAAGCTTTAAGTGTGAATAGGGTAAGTGTCCAATTTGCCTTTTAAATAATGCACCACACCAAATAACGGATTTGCATGTAACACCCAGTGGCATGATCGGGAAAAATCCTAACGAAAAGTTTCCAATACAGAGCGGAATCGCTCACACTATACCGCACACTATATATTTTCCAAAAAAAGCTCGTAAATAACCTTATACTATAATTGTTTATCTAGGACCTAGGTAATACTTAAAAAAAATTGATGGAATATCGACCGTCTAGACTGATTTTGAGATTTAGTGGCGTAATTTAGGTCATACCTGTTTAGATGTGCTCGGGTGAAAGCTGTGTAAGTTTGTGCTCCGTTCAAATTAAAATTATGCGAGTTAAGTTATTATGTCCAAAATTTATTTTTAAATTGCAGTGTAATGTTGTTAGCCGTTCAATCAATGCTTATGTCCAAACCCACTTGACTTAAAAACAAATCAATGATGTAAGTAGTATTAATTAATGTTTCAGACTTCACCAGACAAATAATATATATATATTTTTGTAAATTGTAGTTTGCCCTGAAGATGAGCAAATAAATGCTCGAAACGTCGGCTTTAATCAAAACGATTGTTTATTAATGTAACCCGTGGACCGAAATTTCGCCAATAAATCTCAAAACTTAAAAGAATTAATTGCTCCAAAACCATTTAAAATAAGATAATCATTCCTATGTGCAAACTTTTCTCCAATGTGATGAAACAACTTATAAAAATATTATCATAAAAAACATATTCACATTAATCAGTTTTTATTTAGATTTTCCTACAAATTTCACAAATTTTGAAATAAGTCATTTTTTGAGATATTTAGTGACTTACTAAATAGATCCCTTAACTTTACATTGTAGCTCAACTTGACGGAACAACTCAAAAGTATTTTGAAATATATTACGGCATAAATTTAATGAGTTTAGTTACTTAGAAAACTTGGAATAGATAATTCCTTAACACCCCACTTATTTTCAAAACGAGACTTTTTTCATAAAAGTTTCTGAAAATTGAAACCCAGACATAATTTTATGAAGTTTTTGTCTGTTCTGTGATCTCAATTAAATTTCCTTATCTTCTATCTTACTCGCGAATTTTTCTCAAATATATTTCATGGTTTTGTAGAGAAATGTATTTAGCCCATAAAATTCGAACAAAAATGTTTTGAAAGGTTTTCAAATTCTAGAAACCACAATACTTCATATTAATAGACAGCTCCTATTACATAATGCAGTTCACAATTCTCTGAACAAATGGAGCATTTCAGATGACTTATATATCGATTTCCAAGGTCTCTGTGATTTGTCGAACTTGATTGAGAAGTTCGATCCCTTAAAACCCCACGAGTCCTTAACACCCCATTTTACGGTATTTGTTTCATGTTTGAAACAAGTATCAAAGTGACGACATGTAGTTTTCAACATAAACATTACCTATATTTGAGCAGAAAGAAGAACTCTGGCTAAGACGTAAAACTTCTTTTTGTTTAAAAATCACTAGTTTTAGTATATTTTATTTATTGGCCTGTAAATCAAAATTGAAATCGTCCAAATATGGTTTTTCAGCATTAAATTTCTAGTTAAGGCCCAGTGAACATTAATAAGTGAAAAACCGAATTTAGTACTGAACCATTTAATTCCACCAGAGTTTGTATCCTTGGGCAGATACGCGTATTCCGACCTCAACTGTAAGGTCGTCTTCAATGTCGTATACTTGACTCGAAGTCGAGTCAAACAAACTTTACAGGCAAAAGAGGTGAAAAGGTAGGTAGGTAGTAAAATAAATCTTGAGTGTAATTTAAAATTTATATACAGTGATACCTCCATGAGTCGATGATCCATGACTCGATATCGACTCATGGAACCATACTAAAAACAAAATTTTATGGTTACTATGATGGTCCCTAGAAGCAGCTTTCCAAAGGATTGCTGTTCCATTGCTCGATATTTCCATGAGTCGATGGTCCCTTCAATACCATCAATACCTCTAGCATGTGTATTCAGAGCACTTGGCATGCAAAATCTTCGATCTACACAAATCTGCCTCGTTAGGGATGCTCAAAATGTTGTTATGCTTCACATGCATCATTTGTTTTGATGAGTTTGAAAAACCAAAAATTATAACATTCGCGGTAAATTTGTATACGATTCTAATGCCACTTCAGTGCACGAAAAAAATTGTATGGGTTTCATTGCTCTACGGAATATTTGAACACCCCTAGAAACATGTTTTCCTTATCATACTAAACTAGGGAATATGGATTGAGGAAACGTGAAAAAATTGAAAATCGGTTGAGCCGTTGCTGTGATATGGCTAATTGAAATTTAAGGTACAAATGATATTCGATCCCTAGTGTTAAACAGATAGCACGGTTTCTTCTAACAAAATATTTTATAGTTTTAACGATGTATAATAACGCTAATTAGTAGTTGAAAATATTGCTTTTTCCTAAGAATTCTTTAAAAATCCATGCACTAGCGCCGCATGGTGGCCCCTATTTCCCTATTTCTTGACTCAAATAATGATAGCCCTTGAGCTACTGAACTACTTTGCCGAAGACACTATCTTTCTAAGTGGTCAGGCTCTTGAGATATCAACAAACAAAAGTTTCATGCTCACTAGCGCTACCTAGTGGCAAAATATTGAATCAACTAGCTTGAAAAATGATAGTCCTTAACTTACTAAACAACTTTGCCGATGACGTCATCCTTCTAAATAGTCAGGATAATGAAATATTTGCAAAACAAAAGTAAAACTTCCATGCCCACTAGTGCCATCTAGCGGTCAAATTCCGAATTAAAGTACCATCAGATAGCGATTCACCTCCAGAACAACTTTAATAAAGACCCTAGGTTTCTATATTATCTGGATTTAAAGATATGACGATTTCAAACTGTGGTTTCCTTGAACCGTACATAGTGCGTTCATTATCCCATGTACATTTGTTGATTTTACCGTATTATAAAGGGCCATACTGTAAATATAAACTGTCGAGTATTGTTCTTAAGAAGATTCTTGAGGAATAAATTTTGGTTTGGTGTCGATAGATATCTTTGTTGCAAAATGATAGCATATAAATCACAACTGTTGTACAAAGTACAACAGCGCGACAGCCCGAAAGTTAAGCTTATAAAGTCTAGTAGTTACACTCTCATGGGTCATTTGCATTTCAATAACATGTGGAATAAAGTGACTAATAATTGTGACCAGTTGATCCATAATAGTGTGAGCTGTGTATATCTTGGCAAAATTTGGCAAAATTATTTAAAATTCCTTGTTTATTGAAGGAGTTGCATAAAAAAATATTGAAAATATTCTGCAATTGCCCCACATTTTCAAATAAACAAATTGTGGCAAATTAATAAATTGCGTTAGAGATTTCTTCGAACCGAATCGTTGAGCCACATACCCGAATTCTTCTAGCCGAGTCTCCAAAAACTATAATTCTTCAGTCAACTATCGCTTGCTTAATAATCTTACCCGTTAGGTAAATTATAGTCATGCTCGTTCACAAGTTAATTTTCTTCCGTCGGGTAACCGTACGAATCTTTTAATTTTGTTTGGATGAACCCAAGGAAATTCCCATGGCAATTTTGTCGCAGGTAATTTCAGTTCCTTTCCTTCATACGGGTAACCGGTCTAATCGTTTCAAATCAAATAGAAATATCCTTGCTCATGCCACAGTTAACTTCTATCCCGTCACTTCATCAACGGAGAATCAAAAGAAAAATCATCAGAAAATGTCGCTACTTATAGTAACATGTCTGCTGCTGATTTTGTTGTTTTTTTTAAAATGAACAATTGAATCAAATGATTGATGCAATGATCAAAACCACCACCATGGCTGAAGCAGTCCAAGTTGGTATAAATTCACTTATAAAATTGTTAGTAGATTACGTTCCTCTAATAGACGAAAATATTTTTTTTATATATACACTCCCGTCCAATATGATTTTTCAGTGTGTTTTTTGAAAAATGTCACAACTTTAAGTAAAAATTTAGTATACAAAGTTCAAAGAATGTTTTTGGAAAAACACATACGAGGTAAGAATAACTCTTTGCCTTCCGAATGCGACTTAGAGAGTTTCAATTGGACGTGAAATCACAAAGATATGTACAGAACACTTTTGCATGTTTTTTAGGGGGTGAACCCAAACTTATGCACGGGAGTGTATATTGTATAAGAACGCTCATTTTTTGGATGTTAAAAAGGACTTTTTGACATCTGGATCGAAATTCAAAAGAAATCCAAACTTTTTTGTTCAACTTAATGATCGACTGGATAAAGCATTTGGTGGAGTTGCTATCATCATTCATAGGCGTATAAAACATCAAATGTTTTCGTCATTTGAAACTAAAGTTTTTGAAACTTTAGGTGTTTCTGTTGAAACACAGTTTGGTAAATATACTTTCATAGCTGCCTGTTTGCCTTTTCAATGCTTTATAAATTTTAACGAAAATTGACTCGCAATAAGTCAAAAATTTTTGTCTTTGATGATTTTAATGCCAAACATCAGTCATGGAATAATACGCAAAGTAATTCGAACGGCTGAATTTTATTTGATGAGTGCTCTTCAGGATATTTTCCATTTCAATATCCTGATAGCCCTGCTTTGGTCTTAACCGACTCTAGCCATCTTTGTAGCTAATTAGTAACTCATGCTGATTTTGGTTCTGATCATGTCCCTGTTACATTTCAAATATCCCATGAAGCGATTCTCAATCCTATCAGCTCCACTTTCAATCATTTTCGAGCCGACTGGAATATAGCAAAACTTGATATTGACAATGCTCTTGAAACTTTAACAAATTCTATTCTTGAAGCCAGAAGCATTGCAATTCCAAAATGTGAAGTAAAATTAGAATCCGTGATTATAAACTATTGATCCGCCTAAAAACCGTAAGGAGAAGGCAATTTCAACGCACTCGCGATCCTGCTATGAAAATTATATGGCAGGATTTGCAGAAAGATATCAAGAAACGCTTTGCACAATTAGGAAACAAAAATTTTGAAAATACGATATCTCAATTGGACCCTGGCTCTATCTAAAATACCTGGATATTATCTAAAATTTTGAAAAAAAAACCTCAGAAGCCAATACCGGCATTGAAAGAGGAAAACAAATTATTACTAACCAATTGCAAAAAGCTTAAAAATATGCTATGCAGTTTGAAAACGCGCACAATTTTAATTTAGGACTTACTAGTCCAATTGAAAATCAAGTTATTCAGGACTTCGAAAATATTCTTAATCAAGAGAATGTTTTCCAAAATGCCTGTGAGATTGATTTGGGAATAGTGAGAACAATTATTAAAAAAATCTAAAATATGAAAGCTTCTGGCGATGATGGAATTTTCTACATCCTCATCAAGAAACTTCTAGAAAGCAGCTTATCATTTTAAGTTGATATATTTAACAGATGTTTTCAGTTGGCATATTTTCCTGACAAATGAAAAAATGCTAAGGTTGTACCAATTTGAAAATCAGACAAAAATCCTGCAGAAGCTTCTAGCTATCGTCCAATCAGTTTGCTTTCTTCCATCAGTGAACTTTTTGAAAAGGTTTTTTTTGAACAGAACATAAATGAAAACGCAAATTTTTCCAATGAACAGTTTTACGTGTTAAAAAAAAATTATTCATTCCAACAAATCTGAAAGCTATTCTACTGGTCTTGCTCATACATAGACAAAAAAAAGCATTCGACAGTGTTTGGCATGAAGGTTTGATTGTAAAATTAAAAAACTTTAATTTTCCAACATACATTGTTAGAATAATTCAAAGTTATCTGTCAAATCGAACACTTCAGGTTAATTATCAGAACTCCAGATCTGAAAGACTTCCTGTAAGAGCTGGTGTTCCTCAAGGCAGTATTTTGGGACCAATATTATACAATATTTTCACATCTGACTTACCTGAGTTACCTCAGGGATGTCAAAAATCCTTGTTTGCGGATGACACAGGCCTCTCCGCCAAAGGACGAAGTCTGCGTGTCATCTGTAGTCGATTGCAAAAAAGTTTGGATATTTTTTCTTCATACTTGTACAAATGAAAGATTTCTCCTAATGCTTCCAAAACTCAACTAATAATATTTACACATAAACCAAAAGCTCTTTATTTGAAACCTTCAAGTAGACATGTTGTCACGATGAGAGGGGTTCCAATAAATTGGTCAGATGAAGTTAAGTATCTAGGGCTCATGCTAGATAAGAATTTAACATTCAAAAATCACATTGAGGGCATTCAAACCAAATGTAATAAATATGTAAAATGTCTTTACCCCTTATTAATAGAAAATCAAAAGTATGTCTCAAGAACAAGCTTTTGATATTCAAACAAATTTGTAGGCCAGCCATGTTGTATGCTGTACCAATATTTAAAATTTTGAAAATGATTCTGAAGCTTCCTTCCTGGTATAGTACCAATGAGTTACATATAATATCCAATGTTGAAACATTGGAACAAATGTCAAATAAAATAATTAATAATTTCAGACAAAAATCGTTACAATCTTCTATTGCCACGATTAATGCGTTATATATTTAGGTTAAGTTAGGTTAAGTAAATTTAAAACTCTTTTTTCTCTTATAAGCAGGTGAAATCAACTCATCTGTTAAATTTCGAAACTGCTACGGCAAATAAAATGTAGTATTTTTTTAATCAAATGTAAACAAAAGCTTAATTTTGTTATACCAAATAAGGATGATAGTGTTGTCTAACACAGAACACATAGATATAAGAAATGAATGTAATGTTTGGAATGATAGTATTCCGGGGAAATTTAAAAATTTGGATTGCTTGCGCAGCTAGCAATCCCCGCACGGAGGAAATGAAACACAGTAAGCAGTTGCAGTTTTAAATATGATTCAAATCGTTGACAATTTACAGCACATCGATTGGTGTAGTTCGGCGTGTTGTTGGTGAGGTTCTTCTTTTTCTTCTTCTTCTTGGCATTAACTTTCCAACTGGGACAGACCCGGCTACTCAAGCGTAGTGTTCTAAGGCTGTGAACCGTTTCACCAGTTCGTTTAAATTTTAGTTAAAATTTGACAGCTCGATAGTATTTCCCCTCCGGTTAGAAATAACCCTGCTCTGGAGCATGGTTAAACTTGACAGTTCGAAAGTTTTTTTTTGCTCTCGTGGATTTGAGAATCTTACCATCTGTCAACTTTGTTCTGAAATAACTACTCGACTGTCAAACCTCAAATGGGTCGACTGCGATGTTCAATTTAACCATGTGAGGGGAAAATAACTATTGAAATGTCAAATTTTAACTAATAGTTAAACGAACTGGTGAAACGGTTCACAGCCTAAGAGCACTTCCACAGTTATTTACTGACAGCTTTCTTTGCCTAAATTGTCATTTTTGCATTCATATATCGTGTGGCAGGTACGATGAGACTTTATGCCCAGGGAAGTCAAGGAAATTCCAATTACGAAAAGATCCTGGACCGACCGGGAATCTAACCCAGACACCTTCAGGATGGCTTTTCTTTGTAGCCACGGACGCTAACCACTCGGCTAAGGAAGGTTGGTGAGGTTCTGCATAACATAAGTGAACTCGTGCATTGGTCCATGCACCAATGCACGAGTTCATTAAATGGGGCTCTGCGCTGTTTTGATTTTGTATGAGGTTTTGACGTTTACTGGCCTTGTTGTTTACTGATTTTATGAAGGAGTTAAAGAGTGAGACTGATTTATGTGCAGATCCCCATTGACTTTTGAGCGGTGCCGAATTCACTAGTTTCCATGATGACATAAATATCACGCACTGCTTAAACGTCAAATAGTGAACCCGTGCATAGGTCCATAAAATTATCTTCCAAGTCATAGCTGACTATGATAATTTTGTTGAAAAATTTGGCAATCAATGGGGCTCTGCACTGTTTTGATTTTGCATGGGATTTTGACATTTACTGGCCTTGTTGTTTACAAATTTTATCTAAGAGTGAAAGAGAGAGGAAGATTTTCGTGCAGAGACCCATAGCTCATGATATTCCATGATTCAAAATTTTTCTTGCAATGCGTAATGGACCTATGCACGAGTTCACTAATCTGACGTTTGAGCGGTGCCGAATTCATTAGTTTCCATGGTTACCTAAATAACACGGCACCGCTAAAACGTCAAATAATGAGTTTACTAATTTGACGTTTGAGCGGTGCCGAATTCACTGGTTTCTAAGGTGACATAAATAACACGGCACCGCTAAAACGTCAATTAGTGAACCCGTGATCCATAAAGCATAGGCCTCTGCACTGTTTAGATTTTGTATGGGATTTTGACTTTTACTGGCCTTGTTGTTTACAAGTTTCATGAAAGAGTGAGAGAGAGAGGTATATTTTTGTGCAGAGTCCCATTGAAAAAAAGGACCAGCCTACTTCGAGGTTTTCTAGGCTGATCAGGAAAAGGAAGTCAATGTTAGTTAGACGCTGGAAATTGGCAGCATCTGGGTGCGTTTCGACAAACGTCGTCTGCAACGGGAAAGTCAAACCAGAAACTGGATTTAATTGATCATTCTGTGGCGCTATATTTGGAAGATGGACGATGCGAGGGTGTATCAAATTTCGAACAAGTACATCACAGCAGAGATTAACGAGCACATCGTAAAATATCGAGATCAACGACCGTCGTCGAGCTGACCGATCGCGCCCTAGGAGAAGGAGTGTCGCGCCTCGTCTCGTCCAGTGGATTTGGTCCACCGGCATATATGTATGATGACTTAATTGGCACTCGAGAGTCGAAATGTTTATGCGCAGATTAATGGCCGCCGGGGGCCGGTAAATGGCGACAATTTTCTGCGGTAATTTATGATTTCGAGTTTGTGTGCTGATTCAGATAAAAGTGAGCAACATCAGGAGTTGGGCATCTTTGTTGCAGGTATTGCAACGAATGATGGCGCAAATCGTATACAATCTTCATACATGCAATATAAACATGAAATAATGTAAATTTTAGAGCTAAAATATTGGACTCCTTCTGGATAACATGACATATTATTGAAGTTTACATGCTGTATCATACAAATATCAATATCATGTCGAGCTCCAATTATATGCATCATATATCACATAAATTTACAGATTTTGTTCGAATCGTGTGTAAAATCGAGAAACATAGCACAGTCTATGTTCTGGTTAGTAAAACAAAATTGAAATTTGTAGGAAAATTGATGTTGATCATATATTTTGATAACTTCCACATAAACTTGCTACTTCAGCTACCATATACAATAGATGGTGCAGTAAATAACCAACTTTGTGATCTGCAAAAGCGATTCTGTGGCCACCAAAGGCACACATAGACTTTCCAACCGTGCATCAGTTTCTAAACACATCCAAATCTTCTCAAAAATAGACAACAAACGATCGTCCCAAAACAAATTCGGAAACATAAACTGATTCACCGAAATCTCAACTGCAAACACCCCGTTCAGCCTACGTCAACTGATTCGGTTGGCATCCCAAAGGAAACCTAGAACCTCGAATGTAAACAGACGAAAATCTGTCCGATTGACACTAATCCGCGCCTTTTCGAACTAGGTATCACGTGCGATGAGACGCTCTGCTGCGGTTGAAAATGATGCGGACCGATTGGCTGAACGAATTCCACGCCTTGGAGTCGCCTCGTGTCGACAAGATTCGCGTCAAAGAAAAATGCATTTTTGGCTTTCTTTTGAACTTATGTTGAAGCGAAGAAAGGGTTCAATATCACTTCGAAATAGATAAAGAAACAGATAATTGAGTCTTGTTACTTTTATACAATCTATAAGGTACGTGATTAATAATGTTTCACTTTTTTAAATCGATCCATTTAGTCTATAATCTCGTAGCGAGAATCATTATTACAAATCGGGTACATTTTTGTAATCAAAGCCAGAGAACTCCATTTAACGTTAAAAACCTAGAGGTATGCAATGACCTATGTACTCTACGTAATTCATTCGATTTTGTTGTTTGTAATGGATTTTGAAGGAAATTGTTCTAAGAGGTTCTAAGTGTGCAGTTCAGTTTCAGTTCAGTTTCAGTTCAGTTTCAGTTCAGTTTCAGTTCAATTTCAGTTCAGTTTCAGTTCAGTTTCAGTCAGTTTCAGTTCAGTTTCAGTTCAGTTTCAGTTCAGTTTCAGTTCAGTTTCAGTTCAGTTTCAGTTTCAGTTCAGTTTCAGTTCAGTTTCAGTTCAGTTTCAGTTCAGTTTCAGTTCAGTTTCAGTTCAGTTTCAGTTCAGTTTCAGTTCAGTTTCAGTTCAGTTTCAGTTCAGTTTCAGTTCAGTTTCAGTTCAGTTTCAGTTCAGTTTCAGTTCAGTTTCAGTTCAGTTTCAGTTCAGTTTCAGTTCAGTTTCAGTTCAGTTTCAGTTCAGTTTCAGTTCAGTTTCAGTTCAGTTTCAGTTCAGTTTCAGTTCAGTTTCAGTTCAGTTTCAGTTCAGTTTCAGTTCAGTTTCAGTTCAGTTTCAGTTCAGTTTCAGTTCAGTTTCAGTTCAGTTTCAGTTCAGTTTCAGTTCAGTTTCAGTTCAGTTTCAGTTCAGTTTCAGTTCAGTTTCAGTTCAGTTCAGTTTCAGTTCAGTTTCAGTTCAGTTTCAGTTCAGTTTCAGTTCAGTTTCAGTTCAGTTTCAGTTCAGTTTCAGTTCAGTTTCAGTTCAGTTTCAGTTCAGTTTCAGTTCAGTTTCAGTTCAGTTTCAGTTCAGTTTCAGTTCAGTTTCAGTTCAGTTTCAGTTCAGTTTCAGTTCAGTTTCAGTTCAGTTTCAGTTCAGTTTCAGTTCAGTTTCAGTTCAGTTTCAGTTCAGTTTCAGTTCAGTTTCAGTTCAGTTTCAGTTCAGTTTCAGTTCAGTTTCAGTTCAGTTTCAGTTCAGTTTCAGTTCAGTTTCAGTTCAGTTTCAGTTCAGTTTCAGTTCAGTTTCAGTTCAGTTTCAGTTCAGTTTCAGTTCAGTTTCAGTTCAGTTTCAGTTCAGTTTCAGGGACGATAGGCTTAAAATTTGATCGATATGTGGCCGAAAAATTAAATTTCAGGCTTAATGACCATTTGGTTCTCTAGATTTGTGGCTTCGATTCATTTCTTTTCTAAATTTTTTTCTAAATTTCTAAACACCATTATTCTTCATCTCAAATGAATTCAGAATTTTCGATCAGATTTATTTTAAAATCGATAGATTGCCAACTCAGAGAGAAAGACTCATTAACCACTGCAAGGTGAACTATCCAAGGTTTTTATTACTTGTCCTCGCTTTGTAAAGCTCGTGCGGACAAACTAGCCGGCAATAATCTGGATCTAGCTAAGCGTATTTATGTTTTGGGCCCCATCATTAGTTGGATGCAGGATTTTTTGTGTATATTTTGTTTTCGGGGTGCACCCAATCCGTCGATGCATTCGCCGCTCGTCAGTTTGTGTGTTATAATTAACACGTGCAACCCATAAATTAGCGGATCGTTTTGTTTACGAGGTGGTCGCTCGGTAGGATGAGGTGACTACAGACTATCTGCGGGTGGTGGGAAGCTCTCTTTTGGGCATGCTGGGCGGGATGATAGGGGGTCCCCTTACAGATGAATTTTCTCAAATCAATCTGACAATCGTTGTTTCAAACAAGACATTTTCTACTGCTTAGTGTTGGGCATTCAAAAGGTCTATTTTTAAAGAAAACTCGATCAGTTGGTAGTAAATTTTAGATATTTAAGACAAACTAGCTTATCCAACGTGGCTGCATTGGAAAAATTGTAATATCACGTCATTTGAACATATACTAGCACTACATCGCTGATTGGAGCGATGAATGCTTAGTGGTTACTTGGGAAGTTCAACAAATATCACACGATCAACGATCGATAACAATCTTTATCAACTCACCATGTAAAATCACGAAAAGTGCTGTACGAG
This sequence comes from Aedes aegypti, assembly GCF_002204515.2. NCBI lineage: Eukaryota > Metazoa > Arthropoda > Insecta > Diptera > Culicidae > Aedes > Aedes aegypti. The sequence continues at coordinate 69,835,609 of NC_035108.1, read as the reverse complement.
CTGGCAGGTGAAGGCGGGGCATAATCCTCGTCCAGCAGCGGAGTAGCCGTACCGGAACTGGTGGCGGGATGCGATTGAAGCTGTTGTTGTTGGTGGTGATGGCTCAACAGCTCCTGTTGCTTTTTGGTATAGGATTTTTGCACATCGTTAAGGTTGGTGCTGCTGCGGGCTCGGGGACTGCTGGCACTGCTACTGTCCGAGTCGTGGTTGATGCTGTTGTTGTTGTTGCTGCTAGTGTGCACTTTGGACACTTGGAGGACACTTTTTGATCGCCCAATGACGTTCGGTTGCAATGCGTCCAGACTTCGGTAGCAGCGGTCCAGGTAGCGTACGACCTCTTCCATCACGGCACGGTACATATGTCGGCTGGAGTCAACCTGGAGGGCGATAAAGGGGGATATCTGTTCAGTTTGGAAAATGTGCAAAAGGGGTATCTTGTTACCCCTAGACAACAAGGATTTTAATGACCAATGCAAAAATGGCTGGTTGGAACTTTTCTAGACTTCTTTGGAATAACATACGCCCTTAAAATAACCCCTTGTCTAATCTAACAGAAAATTAATGATGCGCAGCTTAGATCTTAACATTTGCTGAATGAAATTCTTTACGATTGCCTAGAGAGCCTTTAGTAAACTTTCTGACAAGATTTTTTTTGAGGAATTCTTGGTTGAGGTTCTTAAATTTTAAAACATTTAGGTAGAAGAAGATCTTCGGTAATAAGTTGGAGATTATTTTGAGGAAGACATTATTAGCCATTATTTAGAGAAATTTCAGAACGAGCATTTGAAAGAAGGAATCTACAAGTTTTATACGAAGATTTTCTTGAAAATTCATGAAACTCATAATTCATGCATGATCAAATCTCTGAAAAACTTCTCCGAGGAATTCATAAAAGTAATCTCAATTGTCACCACCTAATAAAACTTCAATCTTGTCGATCCCTTGCGACGCCTATCCACATCCACAGTATTCATTTCATCATTTGCAAAAATCTTCTAAATACTCCCTTTACCTTTGAGTCGCATGACCGATATAACCATAAACAAAAATAATACATGAAAAAGTAATTGTGAAAACCCCACTAATTCATACCGGAACTCTTATAGGAACCCAGAAAGAATAAGTGTAAACATATTTATTCAGGATTTTTACACTAATCCTAATATTACACTAATAAGATGTTTTTTTTTTTTTCAAAACACTAATAGGAAACAACCTGACGTTCGTAGACAAAAAAGTCAATTTGGACAAAATGAAACCTAAATTGTGAAAAATAATGGAATCGTTATGGTGGGCTTCGATCGCACGACTCCAGTACGCTAGACTGGGCGCGATAACCAACTACGCCACAGAACGAGTAACGATTTTGCAGCACAATCGGCTAACCTGAAACCAAAGTCCGTCACGACCCCATATTTTCCTTCACAACCCAACATCTCCTTCGGCTCTCTTAACGCGCCTAGTCTAGCGTATTGGGAGTCGTGGGATCGAAGCCAACTAGAACTTCACAATTTTACATCTGAATTTGTCCAAATTGACTTTTTTTTTTTGTTTTCTTCAAAATACCATCGGCTGGTTTAAGCCGGAATAGACATGGAGCGGTTCCACGCCGTTTCGCAAACCCGATTATTTTTGTATATTTTGAATCGCCTGAAAATTTGCATACAGATTCTTTATGACCAAAAATGCCATTATGCACTTTCAGACCGCCATTTTGAACCTCGCCTTATTTTTGAGAAGGGCGTATCGGAAAACGCATGGCAAATCTTTAAAAAACTGTAACTCGTTTGTCCGATCGATTTGAGATCTTCTACAAAGTTGTAGGTATTGCTTAGGACTATATGGAGAAAAATATGCACGGTAAAAAAAGTTACAGATTATTTTTTATTTCAAAAACAAAAATTTAAAATCAATTTTCTCCAGAAACGCAGTTTCGATTTTTTTTTATTTTTGGATATGTTTTAGAGGACAACTTATGTGATTTATTGCACAATGTTTCAAAATGTAAGAATTATGGACAAAAAAGTTATGATTTATTCAAAAATTACAGATTTTGAAAAAAAATCGAAATAGAGGAAAACAATATTTTTTTATGTGATTATTTGAGAGTACAAAAAATTGCAATCGAAAAGTACTTAAGTAATTTTTTTCTAGGTTGCATAAATTTCGAGATATATTCATATTTGTATAAAATTTTCAAATAAAAAAAGTAAAATAGGCCCTTTTCAAACATATTTCGTGTTTCTCCATTCCAGAAATATTTTATTTTGATTGAGTGAATCGTAGCTGAACTGTTTATTGTTTGATCAAAACCTATATACTAAAGTATTTAAAAAAGTATGCACGGTAAAAAATGAAAATTTGAAGCTCATTGTTCTTAAAAAACCGCAAACTTGATGTTTTTAATTTTTGGATATGTTTTGCAGCATATTGTATGTAATTTCTTGCACAATGCCTCAAAACGGAAAATTTTTGGATAAAAAATAAATTATTTAAAAAAATAAATAAAACGAATTTATTTAAAACGACATTTTTGGTGCGTTTTTTTTGAGTACAGAAATATAACTATATATTTTTAAGTATGAAAAATTTCTATCGAAAAATACTCAAGTAAAATTTAGCTGAGATGCATCACTTCCGAGATATAAATCTAAACGTGGCATTAAAAATGTGATTCTATCACAACGGTGTACCTTTGCTACCTTTGCTCGATGAGTCATCGCTACTAGATAGTTTAGTACAATTAGACAGTTTTAAACGACAAGAATCACAAATTTTAAGCTTACTATTTAATTTATTCTGTTCAGCAAATCCCAACAAAACCAATTTCTGAATATTATCTTCCGTAAGATTTCGACAATGTTTAGAACAACTTTGTTTGAACACTTTAATACATCTTGAACTGATATAACTCATTGCGAAAAAATGATATTTGTACAGATTCACGCACAACACTTCTGTACCTCTGTAAAACGCCTCCTTAATCCACAATGTAATGCTGCATCTTCTTTCGTAGCACGTCAATTTCACAGGCAAATAAACGTCACCTACAATCACTGAACAATCACTGTTGATACAACACTAATGCTCTCACGGTTTCAGACTTACCTTATATACTACATAGGTACTTTACACCACGAAGTTTTTGTACCGCATTTTTTCAATGATGATTCAGTGATAAAACTTGACAAAGCGCATTATTTTTGTACCCAGCGCATTAATTTTGTACCCATAAAGTACGTTTGAAAAAAATCATCGTTTTTCTTTTATTCATTTAACATGTCCAAATGTATGGGTATGGGAAAAACGTGTTTGTTCATCATACCTACTAACACAGGCAAAAGTGATGAAAACCCTTGTGGAGCCTGTTTAGTAGAATGCCTGTAAATATACAAAAAGATGAGTAGTACTGTTCCTTTTAATTTTACTATTGTATCCTTCGACAGATACGCGTATTTCAACCTCAACTGTAAAGCCGTCTTCAATGTTGTATACTTGACTTGACTTGGTTTGTGTTGTTGCAATCAAAATAAAATTTTCCGGAATGGAGAAACACGAAATATGTTTGAAAGGGCCTATGTTTCTTCTTTTATTTGAAAATTTTATATAAGTATGAGTATATCTCGAAATTGATGCAACCTAGAAAAATTTTACTTAAGTACTCTTCCAATGCATTTTCTGTACTATCAAATAAACACATAAAAAAAAATTGTCGATTTTTTTCAAAATTTGTAATATTTTATAAAATTATAAACATGTCCAAAAATAATAAAAATCACAGATGCATTTTCATAGAAAATCGATTTTATTTTTTTTTTTTATTAAAAAAATCTGTCATTATTTTTTACCGTGCATATTTTTTTCCAAATAGTCCCAAACAATACCTGCAACAACCGCAAAATATATCCAAAAATTAAGAACATCAATGTTGCAGTTTTTAAGAACTATTAGCTTCAAATTTTCATTTGAAAATATCGTTTATATTTTTTACCGTGCACTCTTTTTTCAATACTTAAGCATAAATGTTTTGATCAAACGATAAACGATTTAGCTACGATTCGCTCAATCAAAATAATTTTTTTCTGGAATGGAGAAACACAAAATATGCTTGAAAAGGGCCTATTTTTCTTTTTTTATTTGAAAATTTTATATAAATATGAGTATATCTCGAAATTGATGCAACCTAGAAAAAATTTACTTAAGTACTTTTCGATTGAAATTTTTCTGTACTTTCAAATAATCACATAAAAAATTATTGTTTTCCTCTATTTCGATTTTTTTTTTCAAAATCTGTAATTTTTCAAAAAAAAACTAACTTTTTTGTCCATAATTCTTCCATTTTGAACCATTGTGCAATAAATCACATAAACTGTCCTCTAAAACATATCCAAAAATAAAAAAAATCGAAACTGCGTTTCTGGAGTAAATCGATTTTAAAATTTTGTTTTTGAAGTAACACATAATCTGTAACTTTTTTTTACCGTCCATATTTTTCTCCATATAGTCCTAAACAATACCTACACATTTGTAGAAGATCTCAAATCGATAGGACAAACCGTTTTCGAGTTACAGTTTTTTAAAGATTTGCCATGCATTTTCCGATACACCCTTCTCAAAAATAAGGCGAGGTTTAAAATGGCGGTCTGAAAGTGCATAATGGCATTTTTGATCATAAAGAATCTGTATGAAAATTTTCAGGCGATTCAAAATATACAAAAATAATCGGGTTTGCGAAACGGCGTGGAACCGCTCTAGAGCAGGGATTGAATCCTGAGAAAATTGAGAGAATCGCTCACGTATCGCTCTCTGTAACTATCATAACATGCTGCACATTATAAGAGACTGTTTATCGTATACTGCTACAACTTTGATCAGATTGGGGGGATAGTAGTGCATGATAAAACCCCTCTAAACATGCTCCAAGCTTGGGGGACACTATTGCTATTGGAAGTTCGTGGATTGTTTATCGTACCAGTAAAGAAAAACACCTATCCCCAAAGGTAAACAAGCGAGAAAAATTGATTTTATCATCGCTCTCTCTTTGGGGCTCTCGCTCGCTGCTTCCATTTATCAGACTTGTTACACCTTGCGATACAATGACGATCGTGGACGGCAACAGATGGGATGTTTTTCTTTGCTTGCTTTGATCGTGCTTCATACTCAAATGAGAGCGAATTCTGCAATGCCTGCTCTAGAGTTAAATATTTCAGTCAATGTACAAAAAATTTACTTCTTGAATGTTCATTTGATAATCGTAGATATTGGCATAACTTCAAATTACAAACACAAAAAGTAGAAGCTCGTTATAACGTCAACTTTTATAGCGACAAAAGCTCTCAATAGCGACATTTATTGGTCCTTTGGAAAATAGTTCAGTGTTATAACCGTTCTTTATAACGACTTTTCCATATTACGATGGTTCCTTGCGATGTCGTTATAACAACCTTCGACTGAAGATGTAAGATGTTTAAAAATATAACTACAAAAGTTGTCCCGTTTTTTCATTCAAGAGCAGTTATTAGTTCTGATTATTCAAATGAATACGTTATTTTACCATCTTTTAAAAACTTAGAAAACAATAATCAATTTTACCAAATGATCTTCCAATAAACCATTCAAAATAAACTTTCGACCAAATTTCTGACAAACTGTACATAACTCGACCAAATGACACTCGACGAAATGTTCGAAAGCTATTCGACCAGATCGTCTTTCAACCAAATTTCTCGTCGACCAAATGTACTTTTAATCAAATGTCATTCGACGAAATGTCTTAAAGCCGTTTCTATTGCAATAAAACGTTGTTTTCGACCAAGTGTTTATTCGAGGAAATATTCGTTTGGCCAAACGTACTTCGGCGTAATGTTATTCGACTTAATGTCATTCGACCAAATGTCATAGATTCATTGTAAGAATGACAGACATCAACCCCTTGAAGATAATGTTTATTTTAAAATCATAGAATACCGGGAATCAGCCCGCCACGATTGATTCTTCAAACACTTCACTTGAAAATCACAATTAGGCTGTATGAAATTCGCTCATCTCAGGTCTTCTTCTTCTTCTTGGCATTAAGGGGGCAGGATCCGTCATCATTTTGCGAATTTTCAAAAGCAGTTTTTTCGTTCTAAATCATGAAAGTTCACATGAAAATGAGCTCACTGTGTTCTGTTGTCCAACCGAAACACAGTGAACACATTTTCGTCGAATAAATTTCAGTTTTGAACAGAAAACTGCTGTTGAAATGTCGATGATGACGATGATTACGATGACGGAGCGTTGAACGTTAACGTCCTCACTGGGACAGAGCCGGCTACTCAGCGTAGTGTTCTCATGAGCACTTCCACAGTTATTGACTGAGAGCTTTCTTTGCCTAAGTTGCCATTTTCGCATTCGTATATCGTGTGGCAGGTACGATGATACTCTATGTCCAGGGAAGTCTAGGAAATTTCCATCACGAAAAGACCCTGGACCGACCGGGAATCGAACCCAGACACCTTCAGCATGGCTTTGCTTGGTAGCCGCGGACTCTAACCAATCGGCTAAGGAAGGCCCCTCAGGTCTGTGATTTGCAAACCTTTTTTTTTTTCAAATGGATCCGGCCGGGTATAGCTCGTGGTATCTCGAAGGGATCCACCAGTATGGAAAGTTTGGACAACACAGATTGAGACTACCCTCACTATGTGCGTTAATTTCCAACGCATAAACTAATGCGTTTGGCCAAGAAGGATACAGATCTCTGACACGATTTAAAAAAGGCAAACATTAGACACTTATGAAAGGTACATCGGACTTAACAAGGTGAACTATATATGATATGGTGCTCTCCACATAACCATTGACAAACGTTGTGATCTTCAAAGGCTCGCCTATCTACGGTTTTCATCCAAGCTTCATCAATCAAATCAATTAGATCAGAACGACGCACGTGACCCAATGGGAGGTAATTCGTGGTAAAATTAAGCCACCCACTCATCCGTACCCTTTCGCTTTGTTACAAAACAAGATTCGTCCATTTCGATCGAGCCAAACGAAAAGCGCAAAGAAAATAACTCAAAAACAAAAAACATGATCGAGTGGAGGAAAAAAATGTGGTTCACTATCACTCGGTCAGTTGGGTGAGTACGTCAGCAGCGGCTACGCTCTTTGCCAATGCACCGAGCACCGGGGGCTGCCAGATTGAACTTCACAACATATGGTTTTCGCGCGGTTTCACAATCAGCGAAGCGTGCGCGGAAAACACTATCAAGTCGATGCGACTTGAGGTTCACAGAGTTTTTGATGACATATGTGTTTGATTGATGACGACCGTGGAGTTAAAGAACACCAGCACTTACAGGAAGTCTTTCAAACTGGGAGTTCTGATAATCAGCCTGAAGTGTACGATTTGACAGATAACTTTGGATTATGCTAACAATGCAGTTTGCAAAATTTAAGTTTACAATCAAGCCTTCATACCAAACATTTTCGAATGGTCTTTCTATTTGTAGAAGAGCAAAACCAGTAGAATAGCTTTCAGATTTGTTGGAACGGAGTCCAAACTTTTGATTGATGAAAATTTAATTTTCTTCGATGTAGGCCATCATTCTGTTCAAAATTACATGTTCAAAAAGTTCACTGATGGAGGAAAGAAAACTGATTGGACGGTAGCTGCAAGCTTCTGCAGGATTTTAGTCCGGTTTTAAAATTGGAACAACCTTGGCATTTTTCCATCTGTCAGGAAAATATGACAACTGAAAACATTTGTTAAATATATCAACTCATAAAGATAAACTACTTTCTAGAAGTTTCTTGATGAGGATGTTGTAATAATAGTTCTCACTTCTTCCAAATCAGTCTCCCAGGAATTGTCAAAAACGTTCTCTTGATTGAGAATGTTTTCGAAGATTTTCATGAGTTCGTGAACTATAGCGCACTTACAAGCTTCCTTAAACTCCTTAAACTTATTAGACTGAAACCTACCTGTTTCAGTTGCCACTGAAGAGTTTCCACCTGCGTTTGCAGAATCACAGTTTCCACGTTGGAATAGGTCGGCCCTCCTCCGGCAAGCCCCAGCCCAAGGTTCGAGAGGCTACTGCTACCGCTTCCGCTTCCTGCTCCACCACTGCCGAGGATCCCATTGGTGCCATTGCTGGAGCTGCCAGCACCGTTCATCACACCGTTGATAGCATATCCGCTATTGGCGGCCAGGTTCACCAGACGGCGATTCTCCTCGATGAGATTTTGGCATTCCTGGAATGGGGACGGAACAAAGAAGTGGTTAGCGATCGAGAAATGGGAACAGCTGTCTTTGGCGGGGCGCGTGTGAAGAAAATCTCCGGTAGAGAAACTGCAGAAAAAAAAGTAATGAGTCGGTAAGAGTGGCGGAATGTGACGAATGACATATTGTTCAACGCAAGCAATCGTCGCGATGTCGTTGACTTTTAGCAAGGATTCAACTGCTTCAGGGTATGCTGTATGCACATTGCAAAGAAAGACATAAATGAAACTAACCAATGCGTCTTGAGATCTTCTGATTTCATTTGGCTTGACATTAAAGAGATGCTTCTAAATCTCGAAGCCAAAGACATCACAGCGTAACAAAAATGATGTTTTTGCGTATCTTAAGAATTAAATTAAAGGGTCTGTAATAAAGATTTTAGGTAGCGGAATCTGATTCTGTTCTTAAACATGTTCCAGAATGTCACGATTTTTATCTACAGGTCGCCAAATTTGGATGTAACACTTGTTTCATTGATATTTACATGGAACTTAGAACATGATTATCAAACTTTTTTGTAATCTAATCCAACAAGCATGCAAAATAAGACTAAAACTTTTATTTCAGATAAAATTTAGTTGGAATTGAACGATAAAATTTAGATCAAATCGATTTTTTCAACAAGCTAGCAATCTGCATACAAATTTCTTCGCTTCTCTTATATACAGTACTGGACAGAATAAAGTACGCATTGGCCGTTTTTCCATACAAAATGGTCAAGTTTGGAGATCTGAATTTCAGCTTCTAGTGGTCCGATTGATCTTTCATTTGAATTTTCACCACAGCCTAGATATAACATAGATTTTACTCTATTGGAATATCACTGTATTTGAAACACAATCTTTTGAATTATTGAAAATCTCTTAATTTGCAAAAAAATGTATAATTTTATTTTGAAAATATTTTGAAAACAATCAGTTTAACCGAAAAATGATGTTCTACAAACTTGTGTGTCTCATCAAATTGCAAATTTTTGCAGAAGGGCATATTGCTCTAAATATTTGCATTTAAAAATTATTTCTATTTAAAAATTTTGTCACTTTTATGAAAATTTGAGATTTGCGATAACATAAAAGTTTGTTAATGAAAATTTATGAATTTCTAGCCTAGCAAGATACTATCAAGCTGCGGTGAAAATTTCAGGTCAATCGGACATCTTGAAACCGAGATATAAGCCTCCAAACTTGACTATTTTGTATGGAAAAACGGCCAATAAGTACTTTATTCTGTCCAGTACTGTAGCTAAATACAATACTTTTTTGACTTACCAAAAAATAACTTTTGAGCATCTAAAGTATTATGAACTTTGTTGATAAGTATTGTTATACACATGAAGTTTGAATTATGTGGCAAATAAAGCAAATAAATTGCTACACAAGCCGCAAGACTTGCATGAAAGTTGGCTGAATGAGCCAGATTTGCATTTTCAACAGCCGATATTTCAAAAACAAGACGAGCTAGGGTAAATCATGTATTTTGGACAGGCTAAGGATATGTCTGGAAACGGCGATCGATTAACTGCATTAGATACTAATATTTGATTACGTTATGTTACTTATATGCTTAATGTGCCATTGTACTTTGAGTTTCTGGGGATAAAAAGCTTACAATCTGTACCATTAGCATCCAAAATAGCGTTTTTGTGCGATCTGTCTTTTATACATTTCGGACACCAAATATACAATTTGGACAGCCTTATGTAAATATAATTTGAACAGGGGCGTATCTCAATATCCATACAATGGTTTAATAAAAAAAAAGGTCACATCATAAAATTTTAAGGGCTCACATGTGACTAATGCATTTTTTGGTCTCTTAGTCGTGGTTTTTGGACAATATTGTCCAGGAAAACCTCTCATGCCAAAGTAAACCAAAAGGTGGAATAGTTCATTAGCCTACGTAAAACCCTAACACCTAGGAAAATTTGATCAACTTCCATAAATAAAACCATTGAAAACTTGATGTCCTACTCATTTTTTTCATTTTTTATTTATGCAACAGTTTGAGATATATTGGAAACACAAACTTATTTGTTTGAAAGGGAAGTGTTCAAAGAAATAGGAAATTTTAGTTGCAATGTTGCCGAAATATTTGATCTTCAAATCAATAAAAATTACAATAATTTCACCAAATCACTGAAAAACTTTTCTTCAAAATCTGATTGCGATGTTTGCCTATGCTACCTCTGACAATAATGTTTTCGCATGTTCAGTTACTTACATTTTTTTGAAACAATATATTTTCGAGAGTCTGTCAAGTTGATTCTAAGCGTTTTTAATCGTTGCAAGTTTATTTTTCGGAGTCCACTCTGGACGTTTTTCCCTCATAATAATGAGCCACCTTATCATCCAATGATCAAAATAGACAACGTTTTTGAATATAGAAAATTGGAAACTTGTGTAAAAAATTATCGATAAGCATAAAAGTTATAGAGATTTGTTTTCTTTTGGGTTTAAAAATGAAAATGAAAAAAGTTATCTACAATCATTGAATCTTTCAAAAAATCACTTCCTTCATTATTGGAACATGTTCAAGTAATTGTGGTAATCGCTAACTTTTGTTCTTATAATAGAACACTCTTTAAAAAAATGAAAATTTTTTTTTGGCGTGATTCACGTTATGACTGAATGACACACAAACGTGTTCTTGAAGATGTATTGAACAAAATATGTAATTTTACAAGGACACGAAAACAATGGAACTGTGAACGACATTTTCCGAATCAGGCCCTAACGTCTTCAAAACTAGGCACACATTTACGCCATTCGGCTCGCTTCTTTTATGTGCATCCAAAGGACGTAAAATCACATTATTTTTTGGGAATGTGTGGTATAACATTGATTTACCATTAAGGCTTACTATTTATAGGAACGCTACACTATTACTGGTGTAAAGGAGCATAAAGTTAAGGTTTTTATTTGTTTTATAATATTTCCTTGCTAAATTCCATGATTTTTTTTTAAACATTCATTCCATGACAAGGGCCATGTTACAAAAATACACACAAACATAAAAATAGGCAACATAATATATCAAAGCATAGCATAGACTGACTGTACTTGTCAATGGTTGCTATTCCGTGATTGATCGGAACTGGTACGAAATGAATAAGGGATGGGAGTTTCCGCTTACTCTTGATTTTAGCAGTTCTCATATTATTGATCAAAAACGGCGCCGGCCAAGCCCTTACAGTCAGTTGGGATGGGAAAGGAATGTTAGGGTGTAATGATTTTTGCTTCTAGAGACCGAGAATACCTCTGCATCTCCACAATCACTACGGGAAGGGTGTTTATTATTAGTGAGGGAGGAAAAGATCTGAGAGTCACTTTTGGTCGGTGATGCATGGTTAAGGAGTAAAAATACGGCTTGTACTTAAAGCTAGTTTTGGATTTTTGCATCGAGAAGTTTATGGTAGACGATTTTAAAAATCACATCAACATCCATTATAATTTCGAACCATTCAAAAGATGTTTTTAGTGATGGTGAAAAGAGAAAATATATGTATAAATTGTAAATTATGTGAAACAGAAATAATGCCTACACTTTTAGTGACGAACCATACATAGTTTGTTTGAAAAATTACATAACAGTAACGCTGTCATGAAAAAATGTTATGAAACGAGCTCACCAGTTGCATCCTTGACTGAACACGAATATCTTGTCGCACTCACACGACGCGAACCGCGAAACTTCTCGGCAACCTGGAAACGAGTCGTCTTGCTTGAGCTTTTCAAAGCACTCATAAATATAAAATTGCCTATAACATGTTTCAAACCGCATTACCACTACTTTTGGGCACACACTGCCTCTGGATCAGCCACCCTAAGCTATTTCTCAATCTTACATCTAATAATTTATTTTTCTTCGAGTGAAATGTGGCATTTCAATACAGAATATATGAAATTTCTCATTTTCTTTTAGGAAACGCTTTATTGCAATGCTTAGCATATGTTTGTCGATTTTCAACAGTTTAAACCATTAAAAAAATCGCTTGCATTCATCGGATTGATGCCATTCTTCCTCGCGAGATAAGCCAGCCTCGGGCTGCATATCTTGTTCATAAAGATAAAAATAATAATGTCCTTCTTCAGGGTTTGGGAAGTGCTTGTAAATGACCCTATGTTGCAAGAAATTACTCAGTTAGCATCCTATTAAACTCCCAGTGAAAAATCTTGAAAATTGATGTGTCGCTTGATATGGTTTGTGCTGATCAAATTTTGCCCTAGGAACCGGTTCCAGGGAATCCGGAACTGGCCTGAATGGTTCCAAATGAGTTGAAAGAGTCGGAATATGCTAATGGTTTATGATTCAGTTACAAACACTGTAGTTTTGTTCTATCCGTGCCAAATAATTGTGGAAATGTCTCATATGACCTTCAGACAGATCCCACGGATCATCCGTATAAATCCGAAACCGACCGTCCGACTTGGGCTTCCAGTACAGGTAACGAAATTTGGATAGTGTTGTGGTGTTGTGTCAAAGATTTATTGAAATCGGCTGAAAAGTTAGGAGATTAAAGCCAAAAGATCACAAAGAAATTATTGTAAAAATAGGTCAGGGTCGCAAAGGTTAATTTAAAACTTTTGTTTAAACATGGAGCTAGCAATCAATTTATCATAGAAGAAGTAAAAAAAACAGGTTTTTTTCATAATTCCCATACTACCGTGGTAATTGAACTTTTTTCAATCAGAAACGCCAAAATAAAGAAAACCAAAAACAATTTTACTCAGTCTCTATTTAAAATATACTGATGAAATTTTGACAACGTTCACTGTTTAATTTTGGCAACATTGAAACCATCTAATACTCTGCCTTTAGACGGGGTACCCTTTAGAATTTTGTGTATTTTTTAAAGTAAGGGTATCAAAATGATTTTATTGTTGGCTTTAATCTTGGGGCATGAAACGCATATAAGGAACGTTTTTCATGACGTTTGAAACTTTTATGTATTTATGAAATTTTTTTGAATAATTGTATTTTTTCGTGGTGCTCCCCTGACCGTTATTATCAGAAAAAAAATCTCCACTAAATCTGTGCTCACTCGTCGTTTTCTATAGCTAAGTTCCATGTCTAATAGTGGTCCTTTATATGAGAGACAAGTGGAAGTAAAATGGAACGATTTGGCAACAGACCAGCAGTGCTGAGTTTGCTCGGCGTCGAGAGTAGTATTGTAACACGGACATGACTACCTCATTGCTAAAAAGTGTATTTTGTTTCTTTATAGATCATTGAGCTACATTTCTTAACAAATAAACAGCAGTTAAAATCAACAACTAAAAATCGAATTGACAAACATTCAAAATAGGAAAATATTTCATATATTTTGCTATATGCAAAACAACTTTCACCGAAGCAATTTCATGCGGATTACATTACTCCTCAAGAAAAGTTCAAAACAAACATAACGCATTTCGTTTGGCTCACGCTTCGACAGTTCTCGCTGCTCGATTGGCTCACACTTTGACAGAAATGTCAGCTTCCGCGTATCTCTCTTATAAAGGATCACTAATGTCTAAGCAAAATTTAAAAAAAAATCGTAGGGCCCGTTTTGGAGTTACGCACTTTTGATTGTATTGTTCCACAAATCCAAAGAAAATCATGGATATTTTAACGGGGTATTAATTGGCCGTGTTTATCAAAATATATATATTATCAAAATTTGGTTCAAAGTTGGTTTGTTTAGCTATTTGTAACCTCTGGGCTGAGTTTTGAATGAGAAAATAGACGAAATTTGAAGTTACGCTTTTTTTTTTAGGTGTAACCATTAAAAACACTACAGTCGACTCTCCACATCTCGATGTTCTACATCTCGATATCTCTCCCTATGTCGATGATTTCATAAGTCCCTTCAGTCTGCATACATTTTCACTCTCCATATCTCGATATCCTCCTTATCTCGATATCTCCATATCTCGATGTGTTTCTGTGGATTTTTCGTTCTCAATTTTCTCTCCGTATGTCGATATGACCAATATCGAAGGTTACTAGACCAAAGTTTTGGGATTCAAAACAAATTAGGATCGCAAAATGACGTCTGTTTGTGTATCACTTTCTTGGCAACGAAGAGTTTTTCAATCTAGTATTCATCCAAGATTTGTTCTTTCTTTCGATCTCTCCCTATCTCGATGGTCCCTTCGATATCGAGATGTGGAGAGGCGACTGTATTTTTTTATGGATTAATTAGGCGTGATAATACCGTTAAGCATGTTGAAATATTTTCAATGACATATGCCACCAAAGTCTTTCTCAATAAACTGATTTTTCTAAGGCTCAGGTGCTATAAGCCATTACGGAGCCAATTTTGTGTTGGTATTATTATTCATAAAATATTGTTATAGACCAAGCCAAACTAGCTGCCACCTCAGCTATTCCAGCGCTTACTTTGTACTGCCACAGAGTTTTAATTCAATTGCTAAGTAATGCACTATTGGTTCAGCTATGGTACTTTAAACCACTGTCAATAATTTTGTGATCACTTTTTATTATTACCTTTAGATTTTTCACAATTTTACCAGCGGCTTTTCCGTTCTTTTCAATCACACAAACACGTAAGAGTCCTGTAGAAATACAATAGTGAAAGAAATGTATAAATCACTCCACCCATTCTCAAGCCTTCGCTAGTTGGCTTAGGGTCACGAGTTGGCTTCACGAAGCAGCATCAATACAATACGCTTAAGGAAAGTAATATCCGTTATTATTTGATTTAATTTAATTTAGAATCATAACACTTGTAGAGCTTTATTTTACATTACTTACTTTAAAATAAGATCTCAAATTAAAACTTTCTTAAAAAAATTCTACCCCTTAACACTGAATTCCATTTCCACGTTCAGCATTAAACCGAGTGTCATCAGCCTGACGATAGCATTGTTTCGAATATATTACTACATTGAATGGAGTTACCCCGTGATAATAGAATTCGAAGTAATGCCATTCAAGGAACTGGAGCTCGAGGTGATAGTCTTCAGGTTTATGGTATTCGGGAAAATGGAATTCGGAGTTGAGTTTTAAAAAGATGTATAAAATATAATAAAAACAAAGTTGTTATGGATTCTGCGTAACTTCCAATTTTAAATACCAAAAAATAATAAATTGTTCTGTGGCCCTGTTGGTTACCGACTAGTCTACCTACCAAGGCATGTTTTGATTCCTACTCAAACTGAAGATTTCTTTGTAAACTTTCATTTTTTTTCGATCACAAACTGTGCCTGTGAGGTTAAGCCTCACCAGCTGCTATAACCAATGAAGCCAAACAATCATGATTTGGGAGCTACACAAACTTTTTCAAGCTGACGAAGCTCTGTAAATGTTAATTCCATTAAAAAAGTAATAACGAATTTTTACATTGTGTATTATTTTCTTGCATTTTGTATCGCTGCTTTCCACGTCGATAATTTCATTTTATTCCATACACTACATACATACCCATAATCGAAAACTCAAGGTCGAAAGTATTCTATGACATTTATTTTCACTTCGGCATACAACAACAGTTGCAGTAATATGAATCGTGAGTACACGGGTTCACCAAACTATCCAGAATATTGTGCTACAAAAACTAATTTGTTTTTATGATTAAATTGGCTCCGTAATGCCTTAAAGCACTTGAGCCCATAAAAAATCTATCGATTGAAAAATACTTTTTCCGCGTGTAAGTGTATTGTGTCATTAGAATATTTGAATCGGTACTGGAATGCAAAATTACTCTATAGAAACCATCAAAAGGACGTAATTTCAAATTTTGTTGATGTTTGCACTCAAAACTCCACCCAGAAGGTAAAAATAACTATATAAACCAAATTTGAGTCAAATTTGGATGGTACATTTTTTCGGATAATAACGACCAATGAAAACCCCATTCAAATATCTCAGATTTTTTTTGAATTTTTGGACTAAAAGATAGGGATGTTCAAAAATAATAATAGTAATTTCCATATAAAGTTCATATGGCGTATGCACAACAAAATTTCTTCCAAAATTTTGGGATAATGATTTCCATCATATTTGATATCGTTTAAACAAAGGGGAGCAAAAATTTCGAAATTTGCATCAGATACCTTGAATTACAAAGTAAACTGCTTTCACGACTTTACTGAAATTCAATACCTCTCCGACATACCCTCGCAATCCTTTATTTTTCTACGCAATCCACCACGCTACATCGCTCAATTTTGCTTGTCTTTGCCGACTGCCTCCCGGTTTACGAACCGTTAAAGGAATGCGCTGCGTAACATCATTATACGGACAACGGCAACGACTTGGATCGTTGGCCGTCTCTAGTTCTGCAAATTCCAAGGTATTCCCATCATACAAGGATGTTTCTATCCCGCATCCAACAATAAAGAAAAGTACCGCCGCCGTTCGTCTTCTTACTGACTGAATTAGACAAATGAACACGCGTAAGCTGTCATCGGAAAGTCTCAGTATCCACGCTGGCTGCTGCTACGCACAAGAAGCGTTCTCTCGCAAGTCATGTTCTAGATGGGCTACAAACTGACTGTCATTCGATTCCCCTCGAACTCGTAGGAGGTCTAGGGAAGAGGGAAACCCCTGGAAGACAACCAGCCGCGGGAAATGTGCAACAAATTTGCATTTAATGAGCAAAATGGTTGTTGTAACGTTCGAAGATGATGCGACGTGCGAAAATTGTTGGATGAAAGAGATTTTAATTAACGAGACATTGTCGGACGACGAGTTTGGTCTTGTGGAAGGGTACAGTGGGGGCTTGGGGCTTGTTTGGGTTGCACAGGTCTGCTTCACGCGTGTGACGAGATAGGTTTGGACTTTGACGATTGACTAATGTGTTCTAATCAAGTTATGGGGTGACGTGCTGGTTGGAGTTCTTTGGATGCAGTGATGGCAAACTCCATTTTAATTTTACGAACAAGATGTGACTCTGAAATTCAAGATGGACAACGATTTTGCATTACGGTTGTTAATTTGGCACCACTGTTTTCCCGAAGGGGGAAGGTAAGTTTTTGCTAATTAGGGATTCCATCGCGGGAATATGACGAACTGCAATGCGGAATGTCTTCCGCGATTGTAATATTTTTAGATGACTCGAACGAAATTGGTTGTGATCTTTGTTCGGTCACAGTCACGTAAGCGTTTTGCTTTTAATGACACGTTAAGTAGCGAGGAAAAATTCCACTACTTTGTGCTTGAGCCACATTAGTCGTGGTTAAATTTGGTCCGAATAAATTGTTCAGTGCCTCATTCTTGTTTTGGGGGTTTTCCATCCGTGGAGGAACGTGCATCAAAGCGAAAACTAACACCAACGCCGTGGAGAGGCCAACGGCTAGAGGGGTAATTTGGCGTGAAGAGCGTGCCAAAAGTGTTTGTTTTCACAATTGTTTTCACTCATTTGTCGAGGTCACAATTTTCACCGAAAGACAGCCGCCAACCGACGACTGCGGACCATTATAGCTAAATTGGACGATTGTTTGTTTTCTAGCGGCCATGCTCTCTGTTGGCACCATTATCCATTTATGACCGATTATGATCGGATATTGGCACGTGAATGGACGGACAAATTGGGATAATTCATCGGGGGATTCAGGGACAACACCCTTCTCGTGAAAAAATACAACTAAAGTAGTTCGGAAGTTGAAGAACTAAACACTGCAAATTTCGCGAATTCTCGCATATCTTATGATCTCGCCCTAAACCGAAATTAAAAAATGTAGCCCGTTGGTTTAAGCAAACAAATGGACTACAATTGATAGATATAGGAAGATCTTCATTGTCATATTGTTAAATAACGTGAGAATCTATTCGTTTGTTCGGTAACAGCAAGCTACGCACTGAGTTACCAATGGCTTTTAGGGCGAGATCATTATTTTGCGAGAATTGCGCTTTTATTTTTATTTTTTACATAATCGATTACTGGATTCTGCACACAACAGTATTTTTTTTTTTTTTTTTAGCCAGGCTTGATAATAATCTTTTCGTAATGGAAATTTCCTCGCCTCCCCGGGGCATAAAGTATCATCGTACATGCCACACGATATACGAATGCAAAAAGCAATGAGCTACAGTACAGGTGAAGAAGACCATGATTGCATATGTTTTGGTAATCAAAAAAGTGGTGACGTCACTATTTGGTTGCAAGCACGAGTAGATATGGGATATTTTAAACAAATTGAATGTAACATAAAAAATTGTGGTGCATACCATGAAATTTAATTCGAACTAGATGATTTTTGATTATTGTATTTATCGTTGGACAATTTCAACACAATAGACATAAAGATATTCAAAATAATCATATATTTAATTGAGGTTTGCCTAGCACGAAATAGGGTATTCCATCTGTATAAATAACTAACGCATACTTTTTGATGACGCCGTAAAAACTATTAGTAACCAAGTGTGCAGCTTGTTGTTTCTGAGCAGATGAATAGATTAACACGTTATTAAACAACACTGTGGTGAAACAATGCTCAGAAACAATAAGGTACATACTTGGTTGTCATTGGCTGGATTATATATCTTGCTTGCGTTTAATCAGCGTTCGTAGTGTGTTCAGCATTACCAATCTTACCGCTTCCTCTAACATGACATGAGTAGATTTGAGCCCATCATAACTGATGAACTCTTTTTTTTTTTTTATTTTTTTTTTTTATATCTAAGCAATGGGGGGATAATCTGCTCAACAGACTCCGGACCGAGGTCCGGGAGTGTGGGGTTGGGGACCATTTACTACGTACAAGCAGTAAACAGGACTACACCCCCGACCCACTAAACCATTTCCATTGCCGCCAAACCCTTCGTCTCTCCGGGACCACCAAGAAGGCATTGCTTCGGAGAGGGGCTATTGCACATCGCATCCTCCAGGTTAGCTGCGTAGCCATGCAGCAACGAACATCGATGACACGCTTATGGGGGTCCACCAAGGTAGCATGCTGGCGCATTGCCAGCTTCCCGGGTGGTCCTCACCTCCCGTTGTCCGCTGAAGGCGGGCAGGGTCGACCACTAAGCCCGCGCCCAGCTGCACCGCAGGTATCAAGAACTGATACTGCGGGCTTCGCAATTTGACCTACTGAAGGCTCAGGCCCTATCAGCTAGCACGAGCTGGGATTGCTGACGAAGGGGCCTCCACCTGCCCCGAACAACCAGAGGCTCGTACCCACCCAGTAGGCCGGCGCCACGACAGCAGCGCTACCAGGATGTTCTCCCCGCGGCCACTTAATCGCTGTAAGGGTCGATTTCGACCGTAGGGCACCGGTATGACCTACGTAGCCGACTGCGAACCCTTGGACCACCTGTTGATTAGCGTCTGCACTAGTCACTCCTCGAGTCCACACGCCACCTCCTTTGGAGTTCCGAGACGATGTGGGTGATAGCCGATGAAACGGCATTCCAGCCAAACTCGTCTGCACACATCCTCTGGACCAAATTGTCCGGAGTCGTGTCCCGACCGCATGTGGCAAACATGCGGTCACGCATTGTGCGGAAACGCGGGCACACGAACAAAACGTGTTCCGCCGTTTCCTCTAAACCTGCACAAACTGGACATTCGGGAGAACCCGCATGACCGAAACGGTGTAGATATTGTCTAAAGCATCCATGACCCGAAAGGACCTGTGTTAGGTGGAATGTTAGTTCCCCATGGCGCCTATTGACCCAGATATCTAACCTCGGAATCAACCTGTGAGTCCACACTCCCTTGGTGGAACTGTCCCACGCACGCTGCCATTTGACCATGGAGGCCAGTCTGGCAGTCCTGCGTATGCCTCTTGTGCCGCGCATTTCGAAGCACTCTATGTCTTCCATGATAAGGATACCAATAGGCATCATACCGGTGATGACACAAAGTGCATCGTGTGACACGGTACGGTACGCGCTCGCAACCCTCAGGCACATTAGCCTATAAGTACTCTCTAGCTTGCTACGGTAGCTATCGGTACTCAAAGCCGTGCCCCAAGCCGGGCCACCATACCTCAGTATGGACGAGGCGACACTGGCCAGAAGCTTACGCTTGCTGGCGTACACCGCAGAGCTAT
This sequence comes from Aedes aegypti, assembly GCF_002204515.2. NCBI lineage: Eukaryota > Metazoa > Arthropoda > Insecta > Diptera > Culicidae > Aedes > Aedes aegypti. The sequence goes on along the minus strand of NC_035108.1, from coordinate 69,815,344 downwards.
TGGACATCATCCGGGACAGTGCCACAATAGCTGTGGAGGCTCTCTTGCAGGCATAATCGACATGGCTACCGAAGGTAAGCTTGTCGTCGATCATCACCCCCAAGTGTTTGACGGAGCGCTTCGAAGTGATTGTGCAGTCGCCTACACTGATCACCGCTTGCTGCACCGACTTTCGGTTGTTGACAACAACAGCCTCAGTTTTGTGGTGAGCCAATTCCAGTTTCCTGGAGCTCATCCACTCCTCCACAATTGCGATCGAGTGGGCTGCAGTCAATTCCACTTCTTCGATCGATTCACCGTAGACCTCCAGCGTAATATCGTCGGCAAAGCCAACGATGACCACACCCGCCGGGAATTTTAATCTCAACACCTCGTCGTACATGACATTCCATAACACCGGACCCAGGATGGAACCTTGCGGGACTCCTGAGGTTATGTGAAAGCACTTCCGACCCACCTCTGTGTCATAGACTAATACCCGATTCTGGAAGTAACTTCCGAGAATCTTGTACAGGTACTCGGGTATCCCCAGACGCAGGAGCGCATCAGCAATAGCCGCCCAACTGGCACTATTAAATGCATTCCTTACATCCAGAGTCACTACTGCGCAGTAGCGAATACCCCTCCTAACTGATGAACTCTGACCAACCGGAATCGTTCAGGCTATCAACATCTGAACTTCGTAGCGGTAGAGGGATTGGCCAGCTCAATCACCTCTAACAAAACATCCATGTTTGAGTCGGAATCACGTATTCTGTTCCTTTTGGAACGGTGAAACGTAAGAAGATCCATTTTCAACTATTAACGTTTTTCGATTTCTCCGCCTCCAGTGAACAGTGATTTTGCAAAAGGTTAGCCACAAGTTCCTTCCGCTCGTTTCGTTGATAACGTTGGGAACGACCTCTACTCTCAACGCATGACGATTCCGGAGTACGAATGGTGGGAAAAGCTGTAATTGGCATTACGTTTCTTGGTACTGGACAAAGAAATCTTACCGCCTCGGACCGGACTATTTCGATCTGCACCTGTCAACGATTTTCGGATCGAAGCATTGAACACAAAATCGTCAGATGTGAAATGCTGGGAGCATACATAAAGCGATGTACCCGGATCTTTGATGAGCCCACAAAATTTCACCCATTTCAATCGCTTGCTAGGTTCTTTGGGGAAAATGTGAAAACTTATGCAAATATCACTGTTCTTCGCTTCCTGTGTCGTTATCTTGCACACATTGACTGCACACTGCGGCATTCTATCAAAATTTACCAGAAATTGTTAAAACTGTACGAAATAAAGTGGAAAAACTTCTGAACTCGCGCACTTTTTGCTTTTGCGTCAAGGGATTTTAAATTGTAAACACAAATAGTGACGTAGGCAAGATCAGCGATGTATTGGTGTTGTGTGTCATTTTCAACTTTATACAGTTGTCACACACACTATTATACCGAACTGCGCCACCTGTTCTGTAACTCATTGTGCAAAAAGGGCAACTTTGGCAAAGAGAACTCTCGGTTAATAACTGAAGAAGTGGTCATAAGAACATTGAGATGCAGGCTCTGTCCCAGTGGGGACGTAATGCCAAGAAGAATAAGAAGAAGAAGGGAGACCATTGTAATTATTCTGCGCAGCGCGCGAGTCGAGACGAGTCGCTCTAACCCGAGTGACGTGAGACTACTAATGTTCATCGAATGAGAGCGAGTCGACAATTGTCACCTCACTCGACTCGTCTCCCCTCATACGCCGCGCTGAATAAGCACACATCATGCGAGGATGAACAATTGTACTGATTCTGCGAGTCGTATGAGGTGACAATTGTCGAGAAGCTTCCATCTGCTAAGCATTAGTCGTCTCACGTCACTTAAGGTGAGAGCGGCTCGTCTCGACTCACTCGACTCACAGAATAAGCCTGACAAATGTCGTTTTCGTTCAACCCGAGGAGGAACAAATAACTCCCCAATTACTTATGCATACCATATTTTGGTATCATACCAAAATTAGGTATTGTTCAGTTGTCAATACCTCAATTTGGTATTATAATGGTATTGAAAAAAATAATTAAAAATACTTCATTGAGGTATTAAACAGCTATTGAGGTCTGCTGGAGGTATTGAACTATTATTGAAAAATTTCACTTTTATATGAAAATCCATCAAGTATTATTGAGGTATTACAATACCTGATCTAGTTATCAGTTTGGTATTTGTAGAATATGCAGAAGGTATTATTTGAGGTATTTTACCTCTTATGCAGGGCTCATTCATACCTCATTCAGGTTGTAGGTATTGGAAGTTATCTGGTATGGAATACTTCAGTTTGGTATTCAGTAGTTATTTTCTTCTGCTCGGGAAGGAATTGGGTCAGCGATCAAAATGTAAACAAATCAACGTCAAGCAAATTGTAGTTCGATCAAACCTGAATCTGGTTGGGGTTGAAACTGTGATTCGGGAAGGGTTTCGTTAGCTCCAACCTACGTTTATTTGACATAAGTTGACTGAACGAACATGATTGAACGTTTTCCTCTAATTTACAGTTTAAGGGTTATCACGGGAAGTCCAAAATATTTTCCGCGCCGGCTAAAATTGAATCCGAGTCAAATTCACGCCGAAGAAATCAAATCGACGCGTAATTTGATAATGAAAAACATGTTTAACTCAGGCGCATAATCTTCAACCGCTCTATTTTCAGCATTTTAATATACAACAAACATTGATCATCATAGGTAACTTCTTTGTTTTAGAACGATATTGATTATTGATAACTCCAGGAATTACTTTAGAGAAGTTTTTAGACGATTAACAAAATTTGTTTACTATTCATCCAGTGTACCTTCCATGGGTTTCCTTCAGTAATTCCGGGAAATATGCCAATAGATTTCCTTAAGAATTTTCTTGATCAATTCCTTAGAAGATTCGTAAAATAAATTATTGAAGGAATAGTTGGAGTAATTGGTGAAAAAAACAGCGTAGGAACTCCTAGTATAATTCATGGAATAACAACTGGTGAAACCACTCTAAGAATTTCCCGAAACATTTCCAAAGGAAATTCAAGAAGAGTTGTCGAAACAATACCTGTGGAAAGTACCGAAGATGTCAGCATTGTTCTGCTGAAGTATTCTGAAACAATCTCTTCAAGGATTTGTGTCGTTTTCTCCTTTGAGCTTATTTTGTATGTTTGTAGATGTTTGCAGGGCTATAATCCCATTTGAAGCAAAATAATTGCAAATAAACTCATGAATATCTCTTCTGCTATCCGTCGGATTGAATTTCTCTCTTCAGCAAATTTCTTTATTATGGTTTGAAGAATGAGTTTCTACTATGGGATAATAAGTTTGTATTTACATTTAAGTACTAGCGTGTTTGGAACGTATCTCAAAATTTCTCCATAGTAATTTCCACATAAACCTACATTGGCTTTGGGCCACCTTTAAATCACCACTTAAAAAGCTGAAAATTTCACAGAACACTATTTTTATGGTAAGGATGGGAAGGAACATATGGGAGATTGGATTTTCAAACATTTTTAATTTTGAACTGCCCTAATGGAGAACGAGGAGTCAGCAACCAAGTTTCTCCATGAGTTTGCTCTGTGTTATGGAAACGCTTATTCGTTAATAAAATCATCGGAAAACCTTAATATTTAGGCGAAAAAGTGAACATTGTTGAAATTCATCGAGAAAATATGGAAAAAAATCAATGAGTTTATGTGCAAGGGTTGTAGCGGCAACTCTTGGGTAAATATGTTTTAACATCGTTTGGCAAAGAATACAAATTGAAACGTTCTAGGAATGAATTAATGAGACGAGCCATTTTACCTCATCAATCTTCAGAAGAATTTCTGAAGCAGCTCTTGGATGGATTTTTAAGAATTAAGGTACAGTGGGGTAAGTGGATCATTTGTCCATATTAAGCATAAATACTTGAATATGCTGAATGTTTTCGCACTATCGCTTCTTACTACTTTATTCACGTTAGCTATACATAACAAAGAAGTTGACCATTGATTTTTCTGTATCCACTTACACCACGGTATCTTATCTGGATGAATTCCTGTAGCTTTTCTTCAAGAATTCAAATTCCTTCATAGATGAATTTCTAAAGAACCTGGGGAGGATACGCATTTACTCAAGGTTTCGCTGCAAAGATTCTTACACTGTTTGTTTTCATCTATATTACTCAAGGATCTATACTACTCAAGGACGAAAAGACATTAAAATCTCTTCAACATTCCACGCTGAAGTTTCTCCTTTGATATTCCAAATAATTTGTCTTAAATATTCTTCAGAATTTATTCCAATAAAATTTTCAGGTATTCACACATGGGCTTTTGAGGGATTCTCCTGAGAATTTTCACGTGGCTTCTTTATGAATTATCCTCCTTACTTTTTCAGTGCTTTCTCCAAGAACTTATTCACCAGTTTTTACTGATTCCTGGGACTTCCGGGATTTGTAGTTATTATTCAGCAGTTTTTTTTTTCCTGAAGCTTCTTTCTCTCTGAAAATTTTGGACGAAATTCCTGTCGATATACTACACAGAAACACTTTTTTCATGTTCTTCATCTCTTACAATAGACAATGATTGCCGTTGATGCGAATGGAATTTTTGCCGAAGGTATTTGTATCTACCATCTAAAAAATGTTTTACATGAACTCCGAAGTTTAATGATACTCTGTCGAACAGATTGATGTAGAAACGATTTTTTTTTCAACTTTCAGAAATTTTGAATAAACTCTTTTGGAGGGACTATTTTCAATTATTGTGGTAGAACTTTAGAAGTTTAACGCGAAAATTGCCAAAGTCGTAATGTAAGATATTACTGAATGGAAATGTCGGAATAAATTTTTGCATAACTTTGAAAGTTTGTTGAGAAATTCCTGATGCAGAATTTCAAAATTTTTAAGAACTTCGATAATTTACCGTGAATGTACCTTTTTCTTAGAATTCTTCAAAGTATTTAATTGTGGAATATTGAAAGATTTTTGCACAAAGTTCCTCAAGAAAGCGGCATGCGAAGAAAGGAGCAGCTACAAAATGTTGAAGCAGGTATAAACAATAAATGGACAACAGAACAAAGAAAGAAAAGTGATTATTTATAATCGTTTTGCTAGAGGTATTATTAACAAATTAAAAAAAATCCCAAAAAGTTTTATCAGAAAATTTACACTCCCAAAATATCATGTGATTTTACGTCCTTCGTATGCACATAAAAGAAGCAAGCTCAATGACGTAAATTTGTGTTTGTTTGTAATTATGTTATTGTCTGATTCAAGAAATATCGATCACAGTGCCATTATTTTCAAGAGCTTTAACATGTAATATAACATATTTTGTTCAATATACCTTCAAGAATACGTTTTTGCGTCGTTCCATCCCTTACATCATTCAGGCATAATATGAATTATGTCCACAGTAATTTTCATCATTTTTAAAAATGTTGGTTTGAAATCATTCTTGAAGTCTTGCAAAATTCCCCTCTTGAATTATGGTCTCCCCAGAAAGCCTCTAGGTATCCTGCCCTGAATTTGCACAAGATCTGTATCCCAGAATATGGGTTCTTCCAATAATTGATGAAACAATTTCTGAGGAAAAAATAATCCTTTGTTGTTACGTTAATTTCGGAAGCTAGTTAAATACGGGAACATTTTTCGGATTAAATTTGTGGATACAATGTAGACATAGAAGGAATGATTTTTCTCCAGGAGGAAATTACATTGAATGTATGAATAAATGTCGCAATATTATTGGACTAATTTTCAAGAGATTTGTGGCAAAAGTTCTGAAGCCATTATTTGATGTTTCTTGAGAAATTTAATTATATGTACTTAAACTCTTCGAAAAGAGCTAAGGATTTCACTTCCAAAATGCACAAATTCACATAGTTGTAACAACCCTGCAGTTCGTCAATCCTAATAAAAATACAAATACCCGACCAAAACCCAACTTAATCCGCTTTTTTTCAAGCTCGACACCAGACTATTTAGTACCCGTACTCGACGGGTTTGAAAACCCGAGACCCGACCATCTCTAATAAGTTTATGAAGGGTGATATAATCTACACAATAAATTGATGCTTATATTGAGCTGTTCTGTAATCCAATCCGCATGGTTATTAACTCATTACTCGTGGTAAAGATGGATACATTATGGGCGTCAGGAATACAGGAGTGTTGGGTTCGAATCCCAGCCTAGCACGTGGATTTTTTCATTATTTCACCCATAATTTATCCACCTTTACCACGAGTAAAGAGCTAAATAATTTAATCTACAAAAAATAATTTACTGCATGGTATATTGTACATAGTCTCATTACTGAAGATAACACGCAATTCAAAAAAAAATGTGGAGAATGTGATATAGGTTATTTTGTGACATTTTTAAATTGTGCAATTATACTAAAATGTATAAGCATGTCTCGTATTCTTCATATTTGATATAGTTGATACAAGAAGAACTCAAATTTACCCACCCTCTTTTGCGATAATCTTTTTGATGCCATCACTTCCCAATCAAACTTAGTGCAAAACTTTCAATACTATCTTGAAGATGTGGGCGATAGCTGGATTAGATCACTATGTTACGTTGAAAACATATTTCAAATTAAAGAAAACCAAAAGATGTGTGAAAACTGACCAAATCGGATTCACGCTTTGGCAGCTTTTAGAGGATTCCATAGGTATTTTAGGAAGATTTTGATTTTTTTGTCTTTCAGTGTGAATGTAATACCTAAAATATAGAAATTGATTACGATCGAGCCCTGAAGGAGATGTTTTTAACAATTGTATCGACACGTTAGTATCAGTCTAAAAGAGCCAACGCTTTTCTCTGTTGGTTGCTTTTCTACTGCGTACCAAAATTACAAAGTAGAATGATTGTCGGCATCCAAATTGCAAACGCCAAACGCCAATTCCATCAAAACACATCAATGAAAACATTCAGATGATTCTTTGTTCTGACAGCTTCCCGCTGACGAGATTTCCCAGATAGAAAATTGAGCAGCGCATAAATGTAAACAGACAAACACGTAACTTGTCCGAGATGTCCGCTGATGGCCGAGAAAATTTCGAAAGAAGCTCGGCAGCGTCTTAGAATGCCGAGAATACGTAAATTCCCCTAATCAAAAACCGAAAGAAAAAAATTTAATAATCACAGTACGACAAAATTGAACACTTTCATGCAATTCTTCCCACGATTATTCAACTTCTTATATTGTCACTAATCCGCGAAAAAAAAAACTGTGATTAATCAAAACCAAAAAGTTACACCTACCTTGCTTTGCGACAGAAGTGTCGGCTTTTTGTTCAGGAAACTAAATCGATCATCGATCACTTTCATGGTTTTTGCGTGCAAATAAACACAGCCAAATCAAATTGTTTACACACTAATTAATTATTTTTAAACACTTTAAGCCAAAGCATAAGACATTCCATCAGCTGCCTTCGGCAAACAAGAACAAACTGATCAGTCATAATTAGATGCTGGTCGAATTAGCTAATCGTCTACCTCCAGCTCGGGAAAGTCCGTTACAGATTCATCAGCTACCCGGTAGAATCGACGCTCCTCAAGTTCAACCGTGAGCTGCGGTTATCTAGGAGGTAGTTGACACATTTCCATCCAGCACTTTTTGTGTGGATTATGTGAAAGGTAAATGCTGCAAAAACGTGTGAAAATTCCATTGCAGGAAGCTATCTTCGTCGGGTTCCACTATTTAACTTAGTTCGTGAGAAGTGGGTACCTGGCGTCTGGCACCACCAAGAACCAGGTAAGGGCGCGAGGTTGGGATCCTCGTCATCAGATTAACTGTACAGTAACACGTGTTACGTGGTTGACCATCAAAAATATGCAATAAAGAGTAACAACACAAAATTGAATATGAGATAAGTTTCCAGAAGAAGTTTCCATTTAATTCGATTCATAAAGTGTAAATTTACAATTTCTTTTGGGGTTTCGGTTAGAAATCCATTAACAACTATTTTGCGATATTCATTTTTTTTTTGCAATTTCTCATCGTAATAGGCTGTTTTTTATAACGTCAATCTGTCATGAAACGGCCTACTTCCCTGAACTGAATTATACAGTGCCGTAATAACAATTACGCAACAGAAACTTATCATATTTTTGCTGCCTGTCCACAATTCTAAAGTTCATCCGTGTTGAGATGAAACACTATGCTATTCTATTATCCTTCTACTGTCCTTCCACAAAGTTGCAGGATTTCTTACAAATAGATTCCCTCACTATCATTTACTACTGTAACATTCATACGGGCCCCACCTGTGAACTGAATTAATCCCACAGCGTCGCCATTGGTATGGTCAGAGATTGCCTGTACATTGAAATAAATTCCTACGATTCTTCCCACTCGACTAGAATGCGCAATCCAGTCTGCGATATGCCGTCGTCGCCAATACCGCCAAGCCAAGAAACAAACCAGCTCGAAGTTGCACATTTATGCTCAAACCATTTAGCAATCAGTTAGTGGGACAACAGCACTTCTGTGGGAAGTCGTAGTGGAGAGTTTACAAAAGTCTCGACTCGAATGTCGGCACTCGGCATCGGCGTAAGCGTGGGTGGTTCAAGTCGCCCAATTCCGCACCTGACCTAACGTGTAAAACATGACCGCTTGAGGCAGTGGCGGCCCCCTGAAACCGGGACTGTGTCGATTTCGTTTTCAACGACCGTTCAGCGGGACGTCTATGAAGAGGTGTGCGGTGGATTGGTTTTGACTTACGATCAGGGCTGGTGGCAGGTCTCGTTTTAGATAAAGGTTCGGAGTAATTCAAGATATTCATGGAGAAAACCATGAAAACACATACAGTAACACGAACAAAATACTTGAAGTAATTTAAAGAGGGATTCCCAAGATTGTTTTGGGAATTATGCTTAGAGAAATGTCAGATCGGAATTTTACAAAAGCTCTTATCTCATGATTCCTGATTGGTTTCATTTTAGTTTTCTAGATTCCTGGTCGGTCTCTTTTTCAGGCATGAGATCTTTTGAGCTCCTATTTTTAAGACACTCAATCGCTACCACCCCTGCTTGTGGCTGTTTGTAATCTGCCAGTAATATCTGGATCAGTGCCCACACAATCCAACCGATTTGAATGTAGGTCCAGGAAATAGAGAGAGAGGAGGTAAAGCGCGTGATGTCGGAATGAATAGAACCCGAAAGATGAAGTTTTTGGTCGTGAATCATAAATAAGAATCACCACAAGACTCAAAGGGTGTTGCTTTATCTTGGTGACCTAGTTTTGCGGTCAATTTTTTGGATTGTTGCCCAAATCGGATACAGGATTATATGCATATTATTGCCGCTTTGTCGGCTGGAAGGTTTTTTACTGATCGGATTCCCGGTCCAGGTTGCAGTTAAGGCGAGAAACTTTCATTGGAATGGCACATTGCCATTCACGCAAAGTAATAAAAATCGATTTCTCATTTATTTTAAATCTTCCCCAGAATACCTTCTATAAAATGTTCAAAATTATCACTTCCCTTGTGGGTTTCATAATCCGAGCGGCAACAAAGTATCAAATAAACATCCCATATGAATTGCGCTCGGCATCCATTCCGGCTCAGTCAAAACAAACATTTTTCCCGCGGTGACCTGAATGCGTTTTCACACCCCACTTGATAGAGAAGCCGCCTTTTATCGTGGCCACTGCCACAGGTCCTTCGTTTGCGTCGTGCGTGCAGTCGTGTTTTCCCAACTTTGAACATGAAACGCGTAAATCACGCTTCGTTCTCATTTCGTTTGCCGTTCCCAACCACAGAATTAGTCCGTGTGGTTGACCACGACCGACGGCAATCGAGGCGTCCGGGTTATGCATCGCACGCACCTCCCAGTCGTATGCCTTTCCAACCTATTCATTCATGATTCGGACCCTTTCTTTCGCCATTGACGCCCACGCCTCCCCGATGCTGGGGCGACGTCGTCGCACACAGGAGTATTCTGGGTCAATCGTGGCCAAAATTAAATCAATGGTCTTCTCCAGTGCTTGATTTGGGCTTCAGGTACAAAATTAGCTGGCAATTCAAAGCATATGAAAGTTTAGTCTTATGAAAAAAAAATCTTTGGAAAACTCTAGCAAGATGCAATATTACTTCATCTCGACTATAGAGTAAGGTGGGGCAAAAGTTCGACCTTAGTGGTATAATCAAAGTTTCCAGGAAAGTTATAGCAGATGAAACAAAACAAATACCATACAGCGAACCTTCAAAATATTGGCTATAATTTTGCTGTACAAACTTGTGTCAAAATATTTACCCATTTTTAGTTATAACAGTTTCAAAATTGATTGTCTTCAACGAACTTTTGCCCCACCGGTGGGGCAAACGTTCGTTGGCTAAAACACAAAATATCAATACTTTTATGCCAGGCATACTTTATACCAGCCGTAAACTTATGTTTGCCGAAAAATACACACTAAATTTTCATCAAAAAATGCCCAAAACAGGGTTAATTGTAATACACCCAAAAAATAGCAGTTTTTCGCAAAACTAAGTGGAAATGTAAAATTTTGGTGACATTTTTCGCACGATCAGGCAAATTTTGCTGAATTTGAAGATAACATATAGATTTAAGGAAATTTGAAAAAATTTCCGTGAGTTTATACATGGGTCGAACTTTTGCCCCGCAGATTCGAACTTTTGCCCCGCTATGGGCCAAAAATTGGTTCCAACTATTTATACAAAAACAAATGCACGTCAAAGCATCCTTAGGATAGGCCTCGAAACGCCCTTACATAAGTTTGACCAAATATTACTTTTCAAAATCTCAATCGATTTTTATGATATTTGGAGTGAAAGTCTCTTACTTGAATAGCATTCGAACCACCATGACATTTATTAGTTTTGAATTGATTTGAGCTAGAAATCTTAAAAAGAAACTCTTGCCCCACTCGAACTTTTGCCCCACTTTACTCTACATTAGAGCAGTGCTTCCCAAACTTTTTCAACTTTCGCCCCCTTGAGACCAATAGTTACACTGCGAAACACGTTTCTGTCTCAACTATCAAAATACCGCTATTCACTTAATTAAGGGTTGCTGAATACAATATACCGTTTTCAAAAATATCATAGCACGTCTAGTTTGTATGGCAATTTATTTGCTTAATATGTCACAGCATTCAAACTTCATGTATATAACAACACTTATATGATTTAGAAAAGTATTGTATTTTGCCATATAAGTGAAACGAAGAGTTCTGTAAGCATGATGAAAAAATCGATTTAATCTTAATTTGCATTTGAAATGTAAGTTGATGTCCTATTTTGCATGCTTCCTGGATTAGATAACAATAAATTTTGGTGAATCATACTTAAAATTTCATGTAAACATTGTACAAACCAGTGTTTTATACAACTTTGGCGACCTATAGCTAAAAATTGTGACGTGCTGGAACATTTCTGAGAATGGCATCAGATTCAGCGATCCTAAATCTAAATTTTGGTTTCGCTGTGTTATCCGGAATCGCCCCCTGATATGTGAATTCCATATTTTAATTTAATTTAATTAAATATGTATATTTTGAAACATTTTCTTATATATTGCTAACCCCCAATTATTACGAATAATTTACTGGAATGCAATTTATAATAGAAATTTTCACTATATTTTACGTGCATTACAGGCTACTGAATCAGTTTTCGATACAAGTTCGGCCCAGTTTAAACAGTTAAAACAATTAATGTAAAATATGCAAATACGCCAACTTGTGGCGTAGCTGGGGGATGATTCGTCAATTGTGATTTCATACTGATTTATCCGCTATTTCTAAAATTACTGTAATAATGTTTGATATTTCTGGGAATGCTTTTCCGAAAATTCCGAAAAAATACTGAAAAAAGAATATGGAGATCCTGAATGCTTTTCAACTCATTTTTCAATGATGAAATGATGGTATTTTTTGAAACAACAAGAAAAACACAGCTTTGTTTTGGACATACTGAAGGTTCAAACCCGTCGCATCTCTGATATTTCTTCAAGTTTATTTTTAAATAGAGTGTTATTCGTCTTCGGCATCGAACGGTTTTGCCGTTGGAACCCAATTTTTGTCTGCTAAATTTTTCAAAATTTGTCTCTAAAATTATTTGTACCATAAGAAAGGATAAAATTAGTGCAACCGAAAGTTCAAAATGGGTACTGTAGATTTTGTTTCCGTAAATAGCTGGATGCCAATGAAAGAAATATTAGCTTTCTAACCTCAAAGTTCTCACACAAAAAAAATCTTGTATAAAATATTGGACATTTGCAAAAAATTCTAAATTCTGTGTTTTAAATGTTATCTGTGACTTATGATCCGACCTTGGGAAAACCTCAAGTACAGACCATTCTGAAAATTCACATTATATTGAAAAACATGGATGCATAACACAAACATTTTGTGTTTGACAATTATCAAGCGTTGCCTATCATAATTTTAAATTGATTATTATTAGAGATATATCGATCTAAGGTAAAATATTCCTGGAATTAGTTAAGTTTGGAATTGATTAACCTTCAGATGTGTGTCCTCCAAAGGTTTTGCGTAATTATTTTCAAATGATTCAGTGTCAGCCTTTTCGCCCCACAAATTCTGTTTTACAAATTTTCGCCCTCTTGACCTTGAAAATTGCCCCCAAGGGGGTGAATTCGCCCACTTTAGGAATCACTGCATTAGGGCGGTTCATAAATAAAAAATGGTTGAAAATCCAATCTCCCATATCTTCCTTCCTTACCTTACTTGCTTAGGATGCAAAAAAATAGTGTTCTGTGAAATTTTCAGCCTTCTAGGTGGTGCTTTAAAGGTGACCCAAAGACGATGTAGGTTTATATGGAAATTACTATGAAGAAATGTTGAAAAATGCTCCAAACACGTGAGTACTGTAATGTAAGTACAAACCTAGATCAAATCTAGATAAAGGGTGTTGCTGAAGGAACAAATAACTTTTGATCTAATTTTGTTTGGGATTTGTGTAGCTATTTGCAGAGCTTTAATCCCATATGAAGCTAAATAATAGCATACAAACTCATGAACATCATTTCTCGTTTCCGTTAGATTGTTATTTCCAGCATTTTTTTTTATTTTGGTTTGAAGAATGAGTTTTTACTATTGGATGATAAATTTTGTACTTAAATTCCAGTACTAACGTGTTTGGAACATTATTCTAAATTTATCCATAGCAATTTCCATATAAACCTACATCGTCTTTAGGCCACCTTTGAAGCACCACCTAGAAAGCTGAAAATTTCACAGAACACTATTTTTTTGGTAAGGATAGTAAAAAAGATATGGGAGATTTGATTTTTAAATTTAGAACCGTCCTACACCTATACATCACCTCGTGAAAATTGCGTAAAATAAAATACTTGGAACATCTTACATAAGAGATGATAAACATGAATTTTGACCGAATTGTTCTCAATCAAGTCTTTCCTAATTTTGTTTCAGAAATTTCCTTTCAAAGTCCTTCAACAGATGTTATTGAAACTATACGCGAAATGATTAACGATTTCTCATATTAGAGATTTATATAATCAGGTACATTTATATTGTTGCAACCATATTGACATTATTAGAAAAAAAAAGGTTTCTATCGCTTTTCCATTAAATAATATGTTCAAATACTCAATTTAGCTTAGAAAGGGGAAAGGAACAAACGCTTGTCTAGCATTCCTTTCATCAGATATTCAACTATATTTTGCAGACAAGGAACCATTATGCTTCAGTTTTCTTTATCAAAGTTATGCTAAATTCTGAGATATAAGAGCTCACCTAAGGAGGATAGATCAGAAGATTTCGATTAAAGTAAGAAAGTTCTTATTTCTTCCTTGATAAAGTATAATGAAAAATAGTTTCTATCAGTAGTGCTAATATAGAAATAATAGCGCCATTATAAGTGTAAGAAAGCTCAAGTTTCAATTAAAACTATTGATTTTGATCAATTTTTGGCCAAATTTGAGCTGTCAATAGCTACTGACCTCCATGGAAAGAATGGTAACGATTTACAGCAAAACGGCCTTTCATAGGGCTTTAGGGGATTGTCAACTAATGGTACACCCATCACGAGCAAAGTCTAGCATCAAAAAGGGAACAAGTCGAAAATATATCCTGTTTTCAGCATCAAGTTGATATCATAATATGTTATCTATATATCGTGATTATATTCGATATCATACTTTGTATTCGTTTTGCTAACATTTTAAATATTTGTTAATGTTAGAGTTTTATATGACAATAAATTGCTTAGTACTATGAAAGCTATGCTGTCGTTCTACGCATATTTGTTCCGCAGTCCATAAGATTTACATAGAACATGAAACAAAGAGAAAAATGATGGGATGCAGAAAAAATGTCTTTTCAATTTAATTTTATGGGACCATCTTTCTGCTCCTAGTTTTGGACTATTGCAGGAAATATTGTCACCTACACAGCAAAAATAAATTGTATTATCACATCAGTCTCGTTGTAAATAAAGTGTTCTATTACATCTAATAAACATACAAAACCAGCCGGAGACAGTTGAAAAGCAGGATCAAGCAATCGAGAGCACTGTTTTGAAAACAAAAAAAATGAATGAGATGAACCCTGATCTAGCGAATAAGAGCCGCATCCGATATTTCTTGTGTTGGAGCTGACATTTGCCGATTAACTTCCGCGATAACTAATTACAACGGTATGCGTTCATCTCAGAATCCGCTAATAAACTGAAGCTCTACATATTGAACATATTCCATTATTTGCGCTACGTTTTTGCAATTTTAGACCCATACATATCCATCGATCATCAACGGTCACACTGTCTCTTTCGCACTCATTCGTGAAATCGTCTCATCTCGCTCTCGTCAATCGCAACATTTCCATTGAACGCGCACACCGTTCTCGCCTCCATCTATAGGGCTCTGCACAGAAATCAGTCTCACTCTTTCACTCCTTCATTGAACTTGTAAACAACAAGGCCAGTAAACGCCAAAACCTCATACAAAATCAAAACAGTGCAGAGCACCATACAAACAAGAGCTGCATGTGGTCGCATCATACTCGACCCGATTTCATAGATATATTAAAGGGATGATAAGGTCAAAAAATTATAAAATATTGTCATGAAATCAATGCAAAAGTTGGATTTCATGGCTACTTCGATAGTCCCTTGCACTGATTTTGTGCTCTATAACTCGATATCTCCCTGATTCCATGATTCCTTTGATATCGAGTTAAGAAGAGTTGTCTTTATACCAGATTGGAACACTCTCGGATAAACAAATTAGATCTCTCAATTTCAAAATACAGCCAACTACTTTTACACGATATTTTCTATCTTGATATTGAGTTAGAGAACCATAGTAGGAGTTGGTTTTCATGAACGGGATTGGTGGTCTAATGGCTACCATTTCTACACCATAAGCAGAAGGTCATGGGTTCAATCCAAGGTCCGTCCCTTTCTTCGTACTTTGTAGTTGTATCCTCTCACTTGTTTCTATTATTCACCCCTCAATCTATCACACTCAAACTATATGTTCATAAAAACGCTAGAACTAGACACGGTCAAGAAACCATTTCCTTACGCTTCCAATCTTCCATCATTATAGCACGCCTTTTCTTTGCGCCTGATACATAGGCAGTCTGCTCCAAACAGCCAACCTCTCTGTTATACCTTTTCCTAACCCATACACTCCACAGTGGTTCACGAATCAGTTTTACTCGGAAAGATGCTTTTTGAGATTTAGAATGAAACATTAGACAAAAACGATCTTCTACAAAGTTGTTTGTATTAGTTAAGCCCTTTGTTTAGTGTTATTGAAAATTAGGGTGCACCACATTTTCATAGAAATTGTGTAACTAACTTTCTTATTTGTAGAAACTATATTATTAGACTGGCCCTTAAACAAAAAAGTTTTAAAACTCAACGGGGCACCCCCTACATATGAGCCTTAGGGTAAGAAAAACGCTCTCTCAAAATTTCAACTCAATTGGTTGCTCCACCAGCTGGCGCATTCGATTTGAAGTTTGTATGGGATATTCATCTCAAATATATTAAAAATTAATCCTATGTCACTGTTTCATTCCGTTTACTAATTGTTCGCGTTCAAATAAGCCCAGAATGCCAAATACACAAGTTGATACCCTAATGAACATAATTGCAGAAGGTTGTATCTGGATTTAATCTCCTTTTCATTACTCTTTCAGTTGTTGAAAGTTAGGCTTAGATCAGCACTCCCGTACAGTCACTTATACGCATGCGACATGTGCCTCAGCTCGCCCAGCGTCATAGGTGGCTATGATGCGCTTAGTGGCTACCTCCAAGCTATGTTGAACAAATACAAGCAGTATTGCTTGATATACTTCAGATGGTTAAAACACCAACTTTATTAATTTTGATCATGGTACAATCTTCTACAATATTCTTCGCTAATACATCAAGTAGTGTTTTTGACATTCTGGGTCCAATTGAACGTGATCATCAATTTTCCTGAACCAAACAGTAGATGATGTGTTGTTGCTCATATGTTTGAGCTGAAAATCTCATATTAACTTCAATTCAAATGCGCCAGCTCATGGAACGACCAAATGAGCTGAATTTTTCGGAAAGGCTTCCTCTAACCCCAAGAAACAATCCTGGGGGGTGCCCCGTGGAATCATACAATTTTATTTTTCTCCCATACTGAGCTGGGCCAGTCTACTATGTTATACATGCTTCAGCAAAGTTGTAGACCATTCAATTTCAAGCAACTTTGCCAAAAAAAGTTTTTTGTATCTCTTAAATTGACCGATTTAGAGCTTTTTTCCTGCAGTGACATAGGGTGGTCCGAACAAAACTGGTTTTCTGGCTCTAGAGTTTTCAATTCAAATTTCTCATCAAAGTAGTCTATGAAACACTTTTAGAGCTTTAAAAAATGCGTAATTTGGTGAGTGAAGAAACTCGCCATCTCCTTCCGTTTAGGAGTTATTGTTGTTTTTCTCTTAAAAACATGCCTACTTTGATTGTGTATATCTCTGATTGGGGCAAACATAAAAAATATCTTTTGACAGCATTCAATAGACAAAACAAAATTGTAAATTATATCAAAATATTACAGATGTGTTATTTTTGTAACTCTAATAAAATGCCTTGAAAAACATAGGATTTTAAGCAGAAAAACTTTCATAACTTTTGAACTAAAATAGATATCATAAATATTTTTGCATGAAAATTTGCGTTTTGTTAAGTTCTTAAAGTCGTTCATAGACCGTTTTGACGAGAAATCTGAAATAAGAAAGATAGGGCTCTAAAACTATTTTGAAGATTTTCATAGTATGTATTTCTTTATTATTTTGCATTTTGAGCATGAAAATGAAATTTTTAGACAAAAATGATCCTCTACAAAATTGTTTCTAAATATGTAAGCTTTCATACTGTGTCATTTGAAACTAGGGTAGTCCACAATATCACACATATCATATAATCAACTTTTTTATTTGCAAAAATACTGGTATATGCTCTTAAGCAAAGCGGAAGAACTTAAAATTTTGATCAACTTTGCTAAAAAAAGTTTTTCTGTAGCTCAAAATTTGACCAATATTGAGCATTTTTTCCTAGTCATCGCAGGGTGGTCCAACAAAAATAAGTTTTTCAACTCTAGTTTTTTTAATATTATCATCAAAGTCGTCTATGAACGACTTTTAGAACTTAACAAAACGCAAATTTTTATGCAAAAAGATTGTTGATATCTATTTTAGTTCAAAAGTTATTAAAGTTTTAGTGATAAAAAATATTCGACTTTCAAGACGTTTTATTAGAGTTACAAAAATAACACATCTGTAATTTTTTGATATAATATACAATTTTATTTTGTCTTTTGAACGCCGTCAAAAGATATTTTTTATGTTTGCCCCAATCAGAGATATACACAATCAAAGTAGGCATGTTTTTAAGAGAAAAACAACAATAACTCCTAAACAGAAGGAGATAGCGAGTTTCTTCTCCCACCAAAATACGCATTTTTAAAGCTCTAAAAGTGTTTCATAGACTACTTTGATGAGAAATTTGAATTGAAAACTCTAGAGCCAGAAAACCTGTTTTTTTTTTCGGACCACCCTTTGTCACCGTAGGAAAAAAGCTCTAAATCGGTCAATTTAAGAGATACAAAAAAACTTGTTTTGGCAAAGTTTCTTGAAATTGAATGGTCTACAACTTTGCTGAAGCATGTATAATATAAGTTCTACAAACAAGAAAGTTATTTACACAACTTCTATGAAAATATGGTCCACCCTAATTTTTAATAAAACCAACCAAAGCACTATGGTCGAAAAAAAAAAAACGAAGTTTGGCCAAAACTAGTTTTATCACCTTAATCGATGAAATATGTAATCTGAATATGTTATTTGGCGTTTTTATTGTTTCAGAAGGGGTTATTCACATATTACGTAACTTCTATTTTAAAGTTTTTTTTAAATTAAAAATGCAATCAAATTTGGCTGAAATCACAAATTTTGTTTCTATTTTGACGAGTTTGATTAAAAAAGGTATGGAGAGTGGTTAAATATATTTTATATCAACTTTGTATGAAAAATATCGTCAAAATGTATGAAAATATTGAATTATTCAAATAGCTCTAACTTGCAAATCAGCAAACTTCTGCAAAAAATTTAAACGTTTTTGGTAAGATCTAAGGATGCATTTTAATGAGCAATATTCGAAATGGCGGCGACATGACGCGACAAGAGTTGTTTTGCATGTTCAAAATCATCAAAATTACTGAAGTGTAATATTGAACAGTATTGAAGCTTCAACCAAATATTTTTTCCATCTTCATGCTCGATAAAAGTGTTGAACCATGAGCTTTCAGATAGTGCGTAACTTTAGGAAAATATTACATTCATTAAATATGAATTTTGTACTTGATTTTATTGTTCCATTTTTCAATTTTTCGACTTCAGTCAGTTTGACGCCATAAAAGTCAAAGAAATTTAAATTTCAGTTCAATTTCAATTAAGAATCATAATAATATAATACATGAGGTATATTTTAAAATGATAAAAACCATAAAAATCTCAAAAAAGTGTTTTGGTGGTGTTGGCCGCTCCTTTATATGGAGCCCGACCATTGTGCAAAGGGCTCAACTAATACAAACAACTTTGTAGAAAACTATTTTTGTCTTATGTTTCATTCTAAAGCTGAAAATGCGTCTTTCCGCGTAAAACTGATTCCTGGACCATAGTGCACTGGCGCCGATCACTGTTATTAATTGTTTTAAGACGACGTATGATTCGCTGGAAAAAAATAAATTGCAGCAAATAATGGTATAACACGGATGTCTGGCGAATCTTATTAGACTAGTTCGTGAAACTTTGGAAGTTCGTGAAACTTTGGAAGTATTTGGGTTGCGAATGAGATTCTAGCATCCTTCGGATTGAAGCAAGGTGATGCTCATTGTTCAACACAGCAAAAATACAATACAAAAAAAAAAGTTTTTTAAACCACTTTTTTGTAATCCTATCTGCAAATTTTTAAACTTTCAATATCTCCTCGAAGTACAATATGCGGCATACCTTTATCTACGATTTGAAAATACAGCAAAATATAAATTCTTAACTTCCTAAATTTGAAATTATGGCCACAACTTTTTCCTAGTTACCCCTCTATACATCGTTTTGCTTGCAGAACTGCCGAATTGCAGAATTGCCAGAAGAAATCGGTTCTGTCAGAGAATGCTTCTTCCAAATGGTCATTCTTTCCAAGGTGCAATTCGTCTGATTTATATATTCGTACCTACTGGACCAATGCGGATGATGCAGCGTTCTGTCCCTGCAGCAATAGTTAAGCACAATCTCCCATATGGCAATAACTTATACCAACCACGCAACACGTTAATGGCTTCATAAGACTTGTGCCTTACCTCGCCTGCAGCAGCGTTCAGTCTAGACTAGACTACAGTATGATTAATAAAAAAATGCGAAAATGGTACGAGTTTAAACGTAGCACACATAAGTGTTTTCCTTTGTTTTTGTAGGTAAATATATTTTCTGATTATTGATATTAATTCTAACAAAACTTCGCCATGTAGGGATTTTTTCTCTAATTCAAGTCAATTTTTCTAAAGCAAAAAATTTTGAACGCTTTGCTCTCTAAGAATCACGAAAACCATTTGATTACAGCACACTATAACGCCAAACTTTCCACCTTCCAAATTTGCATGCAGTTGTTATAAATATATGTTTCTTCAGTTTAGTAGGATGCAAGATGTTTTAGAGAACGTGTTTTCAATGGATATCATGAAATATTTCACCAGTGTCATGTTTTTGGGAGCAGTTGCGCCTTACAGGTTTAATGTGCCTTAATCATTATTCAAAACCCAATAAAAGGTATTTAATGAGTTTTTTTTTTAGAATAAATTTGGATTACCAGCGATCTAAATATAAATCTCTTCTTTCATTTTACATGGGCGAATGTTCCATACAAGGTATATCATGTATACAATAAAGTTCAAGATTCGCTTTGATTTACCATATAAAAAACTATCATAGAACATTTTAGCATTTTTTTATGAGCCATAGTGTACCTACTTCGCGTGGCTAATCCTCGTTCGGCGGATTTTTGTTTTGCAGCCATGACGATTAATGAACTCGCATCACTCCTAATCGACTGTCGGCGGCTCGACCAGAGCTCGTTCTTTATTTTCCGACATACTCGGTCTCGGAATTGCGCAAAACCCATTCCTACCTATCTAATCCGACCCCCGGAAGGGGATGATTTATTACGGCGAGCGTCTAAAATGCCACCACACGAATTCAAACGGTGGCCACTGAGAGCTGCAATTCCTCGGCGTAAACCATTTACCGAGGCGATGATAAATTTATTGATATCATGAACTACTACTCACTCGACTTTGAACGAATGTGGATCCAAACTTTCGGACCGTAAATCACACCGTTAAGTACGCATACACAGTATTGGACAATACATTTGCAATATTTTCGATTTTATATACAAAATTATTAACTTCACAAAGTTAAATCTGAGTTATTTATGGAAAGATTTGAAAGGCATTTTCATAGTTTTTCATGCATACTTTAAGTTCAACATGTATTTTTAAGTGGTTTTTCCAATCACGATTTTAAAAAAACAAGAGTTTCCTGGGTATCTGGATTTACCGAGCATCTCGATTGATCCCGTCGAGTCGATGGTCTTTTAAATATCGACTTATGAAGGTTTGATTGTACCTTCTTCTTCTTCTTTCTGGCGTTATGTCCCCGCTGGGATAGAGCCTGCTTCTCAGCTTAGTGTTCTTATGAGCACTTCCACAGTTATTCACTGAGAGCTTACTATGCCAATGACCATTTTTGCATGTGTATATCGTGTGGCAGGTACGAAGATACTCTATGCCTTGGGAAGTCGAGAAAATTTCCAATCCGAAAAGATCCTCGACCGGTGGGATTCGAACCCACGACCCTCAGCTTGGTCTTGCTGAATAGCTGCGCGTTTACCGCTACGGCTATCTGGGCCCCTTGATTGTACCTATGAATACTTTATTTAAGTTAGATTTGTTATTGAATAACATGTTGTTAGAATTGAAAACCATTCAAATCGGTCAACTGAGATCTAGCATACCTAAGTTGATTATTCTGTATGAAAAATTGAAAAAAGGGTGAAATGTATTGTTCAACACTGTATATCAGTCTGTAAGTGGTGCAAGGAAACGATTGAGTACAACTTAGGACAAAAATGCCACCGATTTTCATGGACCCGCGAAGACCGTCGCCTCTATCCTAGGTAATGGTGAACCTTCGGCTACTTCATATTTTTTTGTTGAGCGTTTAATTGAAGTTTACCGAGCGTCCGAGTGGATTGGTTTTGTTTTGCTGCGTCACTTGTTGAGATTGAGAAGTGCGGAAGGAATACACACTCGAACGATGTCAAAATATTTGAATCGCCCAAAAGTGCGACGGAGAGCTGAAGGTAAACAAGCAAACAAATGTTTTGAAGCAACTGATGATGTTGAAGAGTAAGCGGTTTTGGTGCTATTAATGGATTCAGGTGGAACTTTGATTATCAGGTTACACTTTACACCTGAGTCATTTCATAAGCAAATTTCATAAAGAATTTTTTTTCAAGTCATCAGAATCCGCCGATGTCTCTATTTTGTTTCATAGAGAGATTTGTTCAACAAATCTGTAAGAATGTGTATATGCAAAATCACTGAAGCAATCTCTAGGAATCAGCTTGAATTGCTTTTGAGTATACGTTAGTTACGTTATTTCAGCAATTGTATCTTTTTTTCTTTATTTATTGGTCATTTATTGATTTGTTTCAATTATATTTATTACAGTAATTTAACGATTCCTCATAATATTTTACTAGTTTGTTCAGTAATTTAACCGAAAACATTCCCAAAAAATGTTGGTGTTCGAATCTTGCTGGTTGGGATTATTTTCAGATTGAAATCATCACTTCCCAAGGCATAAGGCATCATCATGCTTGCAACACGATATACGAATGGAGGAATGGCCAACCGATTAAGTAAGCTTTTATTTGATAACTGTGGGGTAGTTCATAAAACACTAAGCTGAGAATCAGGCCAAACTCCAGTTTGGACATAACGCTAGTAAGAAAAATAGAACGATCAATAGAGAGCAGAAGAACTGTGATTGTGAAATGTCAAAATTATTCATTCAAACCGGTTCAACAAATCTCCAATCATTAGAGCATTCCAAACTTATGACAGATCCGCCCCGAAGATATCCATCTCCAAAACCAGAACACTATGATTAATTGCAACTAATTTAAATATTTTGCGCCAAATCAGGCTGCTACGCAGAATCACGCGCAAACGCATCGTTCGTTCGCTTCCACCATGGGCGCATTTCTTGCCGCACGATAAGTGCAACATACCGCACGCGCAAATATATATGCCCCATCTCGCTCACTGTTATTTCGGCATTTCCTTAATTTAAATTAGTCAGAATTAATTAGTTCGTCTCGTTCGCATTCCATCGTATAATCCCCAATGGGCCCAGAACAACCGTCCATCCGCACCACAGAGGTCCAATCTCTTCTGTCGGCAAACATTCTATTGACAAACATTATTTTCAGTTAAAGTATAGTCAAACATTCATCAACAAAAATTAGGGACATATACAAGAATTTAAAAAGAAAATTGTTTTGCATCAAGATTGGAAGCTTAATAAATGCATATGTCATCGTTTTCCGCTACTCCTCGTGAAGATATCTAACCCAAATGATATATCAAGACTAAGGAAATGATTTAGTCTAAACGTTAGTTAATCTAAAAATAAATAATAGTCTTAAAATGTATGTAGCACTAAGTTGCTACTCTTTTGTCCTATAAAAACACAACTTTTTCATAGACTAAACTAGTAACATATAAGTAATGAGTACTTTTCCAGCATTATACAAATCTGGACCACTGTGGTGCGTCTGTGATAGTATGATAGGGTTGCTGTTCTGTGGAGTCTTCATCGTTTCTTCTAACCGGCGAAAGGAATCCGGGCCAGGAGCAAGTAATTTGTCACCTTTTACTTTCTGGCACCTCGTAAAGCGTCTCCTGTTGACCGACGAACGACCAACGGCCAAAGAGACGATCCCATCAAATACGGCCTGCATCGTTTGTTTGTATTCTCGGCCGTAAAGATGTCATCATGTTGCAAAAGGTTTCCTTTACGACGACGGCTTATGGGCTTGAGCTAGTCGCATTATGCTTGATGCTGCATAGCTGTGGCGGCATCTAACCTTTTCAGACGCAATAAAAGTGTGCGACGGGATTCGTCAGTCGATGCGCGAAGTGCGATAAAGGAAGATTTGTCTGGCAATTGTCTTGAGATGTGGCGCTTGCGAGAATCGCGGTCGAATTCGAAACAATTTCGTGAATGTGCGACGCCGTTGGAATGTGAAGAATGCGAGTGTAAGTTCTGTTTTTTTTTTTCGGCGTTACGTCCCGCTGGGACTTAGTAGGTTTCTTTATCACTGACAAGTTATCAACTGAGAAAGCTTTTTTTAAATTGACCTTTGTGACAAGCTTAGAGTATATGCACAGCAAAGTCTATGAAATTTTTAATTCGAAAAATACTTGCATGGTGTGATTCGAACCCGGCATTTTACGAGATCCAGTCAATTTGTTTGCTTCGCGGATGACTGCGCCTCCATATTTCACGGCTAACGTTATTGTCAGCCGTCAGCAAGGATCCGTAAAAATCGTACCCCGACTGTTAAGCCCGGCTCTCCGCATAACACCTTCTAGCGCAATATTGAACAACAGGCATGAGAGTCCATCACCTTGTCGTAGTCCCCGGCGGGATCCAAACGAACTGGAGTGTTCGCCTGAAACCTTCACACAATTTTGCACACCTTCCATCGTCGCTCTTATCAGTTTCGGGAGCTTCCCGGGAAACCTGCTCTCGTCCAGGATTTCATAAAGCTCTACGCGGTCGATACTATTGTATGCCGCCTTGAAATCGATGAAAAGGTGATGCGTTGGGACCTGGTATTCACGAAATTTTTGGAGGATTTGCCGTACAGTAAAGATCTGGTCCGTTGTCGATCGGCCGTTAACGAAGCCGTTCACTACATGTGACAGACGACGGAAGATGATAATACTTTGTAGGCCGCATTAAAAATGGTGATCGCTCGGAAGTTCTCACAATCTAACTTGTCGCCGTTCTTGTAGATGAGGCATATTACCCCTTCCTTCCACTCCTCCGGTAGCTGTTCTGTTTCCCAGATTGTGTCTATCAGCCGGTGCAGGCAAATGGCCAGCCTCTCCGGGCCCATCTTTAAGAGTTCAGTACCGATACCACCCTTACCAGCAGCTTTATTGTTCTTGAGCTGGTGAATGGCATCCTTAACTTACCTCAAAGTGAGGGCTAGTTGGTTTCCATCGCCCGCAGCACTGACGATGGCATTTCCTCCGTTGTCCCGTTCTTCATGGCCTGTGCTCTCAGCGCCATTCAGATGTTCGTCGAAGTGCTGCTTCCACCTTTCGATCACCTCACGCGTGTCCATTTTGATGGCTCCCATCCTTATCCCTGCACATCTCGGCTCGCGGCACGAAGCCATTGCGGGATGCGTTAAACTTTTGATAGAACTTTCGTATTTCTTGAGACCGGCACAGTTGTTCCATCTCCTCGTATTCCGTCTCCTCCAGGCGGCGTTTTTTCTCCCGAAAGGGGCGAGTCTGCTGTTGCCGTTTCCGTCTATAACGTTCCACATTCTGCCGAGTCCCTTGCTGCAGCAAGACCACCCGCGCTGCATTCTTCTCCTCCAGAATGTGCCTACATTCCTCTCAGCTGCATTGGTGATAGCTGCTTTCACTGCTCTCCAGTAGTCCTCAAGAAGGGCTTCATCCAGCTTACCCTCTTCCGGTAATGCAGCCTGGAGGTGCTGCGCGTACGCAGTTGCGACATCCGGTTGCTTGAACCGCTCTAGGTCATACCGGGGTAGGTCGTCGGTACCGTACGTTGTTGACGACGAAGAGTTTTGGGCGCAGTAAGCCGTTTTCGTTCGTCAGCCGGTGGGCGCTGAACTCCTCATCCTGGCCAACCTGAGCGTTTAGATCTCCTATGATGACTTTGACGTCATGGCTTGAGCAGCTGTCGTACTCGCGTAAAAAGCGTCTTTATCATCATCAGTGCTTCCGGAGCGAGGGCTGTGCACGTTCATTATGCTGAAGTTGAAGAACCGGCTTCAGAGCCTCAACTTGCACATTCTTCCATTGATCGGCCACCATCCGATCACGCGCCTCTGCATATCACCCATCACTATAAAAGCTGTTCCCAGCTCGTGCATGTTGCCGCAGCTCTGGTAGATGGTATGGTTACCTCTAAACGGATGAATGGTGCCCCTTCCAACACACTTCCTGCAACGCTACGATGCCGAATCCACGGTTCTTCAGCACGTCGGCGAGTATGCGTGTGCTTCCAATGAAGTTGAGAGATTTGCAGTTCCAGTCTTCGCCGATTGTCTCGGTTCGTATTCTCTAGATGATTATTCGTTGCTTGATTTTTTTACGGCTGGCTTGCAGGGCCTGGCAGCAATTTCCTAGGTTTCCGGAGAATCATTCCCCCTAAATGTTCGGAGGGATATAGTGCGCAGTTTAGCTTAGAGTTCTTCTCTTGCACTCGGACGATGATCAGCCTCCGCTGACATGGGGAACAGACGCTGCTGTGAGCCGCTCCTAACATGGAGTACAGACGTTCCATGTTTGCAGAAGTAAAAGCAATAACAACCCCCCCCCCCCTTCCCTGTCAGCATACGACCAAACATTCCACCAGGGTTAGTTACTCGATCTTCCCCAAGGTTACTCGTACCCCGGCCAGTACCACGAGGAGGTAGGGATAGGAGTTGCTGGGCAATAGGTGGACCACACAAATGGGGTTTATTTTATTCCTGCAGGTACCAATGGTATACCATGCCCAGCCTTTTACCGTACCTAAACTAATAGCTCCTGCCGAAGCTTTTAGCTTTCGTATAGTCAATCACCTTGCTATTCTCTATAGAAAAAACATTTTGAAAAAGTTATTCTGAACAATGTAAGGAAAGGTTCACATTAGACTGGCCCTTAAACAAAAAAGTAGTAAAACTCAAAGGGGCACCCTCTAGATATTCACAATATATGATAAGAAAAAAGCTCTCTCAAAATTTCAGCCCAATTGGTTACTCCATCAGCTAGCGCATTCAATTTGAAGTTTGTAAGGTATATTTTTGCTTTTCTAGACATATGAAATTCTTTCGACAGTTCGGCGTATGATCGTTGAATTAAAAAAAACTTATCTAACAAAAATTGTTAGAAAAATTCAAAGTTATGTGGCAAATTGAAGTTTACGATTAATTATCAGAATTCCAAGTCTGACAGACAGGAAAAATCCAGTGTTCCAAGGCAGCATTTTCAGTCCTACATTGTACAACATTTTCACATCTCACCTGAGTTGTCTAAGGGCTGTCAAACATATTTGCTTGTGGAAAAACGAAGTGATGAAATGGAACCCTTTTAAATAAATTGATCAGATAGAATAACATTGAGGGTATTCAAGCTACAGTCGAAGCTCGTTATAACGACAACTTTTATAACGACAGAAGCTCTCTATAGAGTCTTTTTTTGGTCCCATGAAAAATATTTCAATGTTATAGATATTTTCTATAACGCCTTTTTCCCTATTGCTACGGTCCCTTGCGATGTCGTTTTAACGCGCTTCGACTGTATATGTAACAAATATATCAAATGTCTGTTTCCATTAATTAGCAGAAAATACTAACTAGAAATTTGTCTTATGAACAAGCTTTTAAATTTCAATCAAATTTTAAGATAAGTGATTCTTAGTTGTAACCTAGGAAGAAGGCTCTGCAGACAATACCAAATAAAATTTGAAATTGATTCTGGAGCTACAAATGATAACAATAACTTAATTTGGTTTGACTAACACCTAACACAGAACACATAGTAGATCATACTCGGTAAGTAGGCCTTGACCAGGCTAAACGGTTTTTTCTTCACTTGTCATTTTTTTTCCAATTTCAGATACGAGATTTTCCGAGGATTTCAATTAACGACGTTGATGTTTGTTACGCTGTTCCCTGTTTTCAAGTTACGTGTTCAAGTTAAGAGTTGGTGTTCAGATATCAAGATTCAAGAAAATCAAGAATTAGTCGATTTTTGGAATTGTGTATCGGTGCTCTTGGTCTTCAAGATCTCTAAGTATAATTTGATTTATTTTCCTTCTTTCTTATTCTGTTCTGTTCATTATTATTTACATTGAGTTTTTATTATGGAAACTGATGGTGGTGAAGCAGATTCGAATGATAATTCTCATTCTAAAGAATCTCCTCCTTCGAAACCTTTTCGAATCAAAATTTATCCATCAACTTTTTCGGGTCCATTTGTGGTCTATTTTCGCAAAAAAGAGAGACCTATAAATGTTTTATTGATTTCTGCAGAGGTTTATAAAAAATATAAATCTGTAAAAGAAATCAAAAAATTTTCGCTCGTTAAATTGAGAGTTGTTTTCGGATCTCGAGAGGATGCCAATGCACTCTTAAAATCCAATTTATTTGTGAATTATTATCGTGTATATGCTCCATGTGATTCTTGTGAAATCAATGGAGTTATATATGACGAAGATATAAACTGTGATGACATAAAAAATCATTGTTTAGGCATTTTCAAAAACAAATCCATTGCATCAGTTCAGATTTTAGAATGCATTTGGTTATCTAAATTATTTTTTAATTGTGATGAATCAAAATATGTTTCATCAAATTGTACTAAAATTACATTTTATGGTTCTGTTTTACCAGATTATGTAATGATTGATAATGTCATTTTCCATGTCAGACTTTATTTCCCAAAGCTCATGCATTGTGAGCGCTGTCTCTTATTTTGCCATACTGCAAATTTTTGTTCTAACAAATTAAAATGTTCAAAATGTGGAGAGGGACACCCAACCTCCGATTGTAAGGAAAATTCTGGTGTTTGTATTCATTGTAGGAATAAACATATCTCTTTAAAACAATGTCCAGTTTATATTCAAAGCCAATCCAAATTAAACCAAAAAATTAAAAGCAAAAACCTTGTTTCATATGCAGATGTTATGAAATCATCAGACAATTTCAAATCTCCAAACACTTTTGCTATTTTACCAGATGATGATGATAATAATTTTGGGAAACAACAGAATTTCACTTACAATCCTCCCATCAAAAGAAAAAGAACACATAATAATTCATCAAAAAATAATACATTCAATTTTGAACCTCAGCCATCAACTTCTTATAACACAAATTTTCCAGTACTTAAAAATTGTAATGAGCTACAACATATTCCTGGTTTTCAAAAAATCAATACTTCTTCTGATGAAAAATTTAAGCAAACTGATAAGATTAATGAGAATGAAAATTCTGATAGTTCAATTTTAAAAATATTAGAAGAATTAGTTATTTTTTTGGATCTCAGTGATTTTTGGGAAAAAAATATTAAAATGATTCTACCTTTCTTGCTTCTATTTTGGATAAATTGAACGCATTTAGACCCCTCATTGCATCTCTTTTTTCATCTTAATGGCTCCAAATAATTCAAATATTTTGAATATATTGCAGTGGAATTGTCGCAGTATCATCAATTAAATTGGTAGACTTAAAGTGTTAATAGCAAACTTCAATATAGATATATTTTGCTTAAATGAAACTTGGTTGGAAAGAACTAAATTTTTCAGAATTCCACGATTTAAAATTTTACGTAAAGATAAAGCTGTTTCATATGGAGGTGTTTTAGTTGGTATCCGTGACAATGTTGAATTTAAATATTTGGATTTATCGGTACAATCCCAGATTGAGTATGTAGCTGTTTCTATTACAAATAATAATTTTACTTTTAGCATCATGTTTTTATATTCCACCGAATGCTTCTTTTTCAATATCCCAAATTAAAAGTATTTTAGATTTGATTCCTGACCCTTTCTATATATTGGGAGATTTTAATGCTCATAATATAGCATGGGGTAGTTACAAATCTGATGGTAGAGGTTCATTATTGATGGATTTGATTGATGAGTTAAATATTTTGACATGATGCATCATTTACTAGAATTGCCGTTCCTCCTAGTCATCCTTCATGTATTGATTTATCCCTTTGTTCAAATAGTTTATCCATGATGTCTTCTTGGAAAACTATAAACGATCCAAATGATAGTGATCATTTACCTATTTTGATTAAATTTCAAAATAATAGATGTGGCAAACCTACGCAAGAAATGTTTGTATTTGATCTATGTAAACATGTAGACTGGACTAAATTTGCGAATTTGATGTCAATTTCAATTATAAGGAGTGATATTTCTCTTCCTACAATTGAAAAGTATAATAATTTTTCAAAATTGTTGTTTGACTGCTTACATAAATCTCAAAAAAGGAAGGTTAGTCCTGGAAACTTAAAGAAAAATCGGCCTTCCTTTTGGTGGGATGATGAATGTTCAATTGCTTTGAAAAATAAATCTGTTGCGTTTAAATTATTTCGTAGATCTGGTCGTAGAGAAGATTATTTTTTATACTGTAAAGCTGAAGCTTTATTTACAAGGATAACTAAATTCAAAAAAGAAATTATTGGAAAAACTTTGTTGAAAGTTTTGACAAAGGGACTTCTTAATCTAAGTTATGGTCTGTGGCAAGGAATTTGAGAAATTATGATTCTTCAAGTCCCGTTGAGTTAGAATACTCTGAAGAATGGATTGAACAATTTGCATCTAAAATATGTCCAGATTTTGTTCCAACATTTGTTAATTGTTAAAATCAATCTTTTAATTATTTTCCTGAACTTTGTGTTCCTTTTTCTTTAGAGGAATTACATTTGGCTTTATCACTTACTAAAAATACTGCCCCAGGTATTGATAATACTAAATTTATAGTTCTCAAAAAATTACCTGATTATTGCAAAGAATATATATTTTCGATGTATGATTTATTCCTTTCTCAAAATATTATTCCTTTTTAATGGCGTTTCGTGAAAGTAGTAAGCATTCTGAAACCTGGTAAAGATCCTTCATTAGCTGATAGTCGAAGACCTATAAGTTTATTATCATGTTTACGTAAACTCATGGAACGTATGATTTTAAATCGTTTAGAATTGTGGGCAGAGAAAAAACATGTTTTCTCGTCTTCCCAAATTGGATTTAGGAAAGGCCGTGGTACTCGAGATTGTACTGCACTTTTAGCATCCCAAATACAACATTCATTTAATAGAAAACAAGATGTAGTTTCTACTTTTCTTGATGTTTCTGGTGCATATGGCTCTGTTTTAATTGATTTGCTTTTCAAAAAAATGAATTATTTAAAAATTCTTAACTTAATATCAAATTTCTTATACAATTTGTTTTCTTTGAAAGTAATGCATTTTTTTCACAATGGTTCATCTAAAATCATCCGTCATAGTTGTTTTGGATTACCTCAAGGATCAAGTTTAAGCCCTTTTTTGTATTATTTATTCACATCAGATATGGCGAATATAATTCCTAATGGATGTTATTTGTTACATTTTGCTGATGATAATGTTTTATCTATTAGTGGTAAAAATAGAGAAATTATCAGACATTTTATGCAAACTGCATTGGACAATATTGATACCTGGGCATTTGACAATGGTTTTACATTTTCAGTTCCAAAAACGAAATACATTATTTTTTAAAGAAAGCATTCAACAATTAATACAGTCGCCTCTCCACATCTCGATATCGAAGGGACCATCGAGATAGGGAGAGATCGAGACAAAGAAACAATTTTTGATGAATACTAGATTGAAAGTAATACACAAACAAACGTCATGTGGCGCTCCTAATTTGTTTTGAATTTAAAAACTTTGGTCTAGTAACCTCAGATAATGGTCATATCGACATACGGAGAGAAAATTGAGAACGAAAAATCAACAGAAACACGTCGAGATATGGAGATATCGAGATAAGGAGGATATCGAGATATGGAGGGTAAAAATGTATGCAGACTGAAGGGACTTATGAAACCATCGACATAGGGAGAGATATCGAGATGTAGAACATCGAGATGTGGAGAGTCGACTGTATTACATTATTCCTAAATGGACATCAAATTGAACAGGTTTTTGAATATCAATATCTTGGTTTATGGTTTGATTCAAAATTAAATTGGGCAAGTCACATTTCATACATTCAAAAAGTTTGTTCGAAAAGAATAAACTTCCTTCGAACGGTTACTGGTACTTGGTGGGGTGCTCATCCTTCTGATTTAATAACTCTTTACAAAACAACTATTCGTCCTGTTATGGAATATGGTTGTTTTACACTTGGAAATGCTGTTCAAACTCATTTCTCAAAACATGAAAAAATACAATTTCAATGTTTAAGAATTTGTTTAATTTAATGTCTTGAAGTCAACTCATACTCAATCTATTGAAGTATTAGCTGGTATTGAACCTCTTAAGATTCGTTTTCAAAAATTAAATTGCAAATTTATCTTGCAATGTTTTTTATATAAGCATCCGATCATTGATGTTTTAAAATCTTTAACTGAAATTAATCCTACAAGTAAAATACTAAGTTCCTTTATCTATTGTTTAAATGAAAATTTAACACCAATTTCTTACCCTGGATTCTAAAATTATAGTATTGATGTTCATACTTTTCGACCCCTTATTGATTTCTCTTTATATGACGAATTGAAACAAATTCCAAAAAATGAATATCCTCGTTATGCGAATTTATTATTCAAACGAAAATTTGAAGGTATTAGTCATGATCAATTCTATTTCACTGATGGGTCTTTAATTCCAAATGTTGCTGGCTTTGGAGTTTTCAATAATCATTTAGCTCATTTTTTTAAATTACAAAATCCTTGTTTGTTTTTTTAAATTCATAGCTGAACTAACCGCATTATATTTTGCATATAACTTGATAAGACCCTTCACTCCGAACATATTTATAATATGTTCTGATGGTTTGAGTTCTCTTCATGCGTTGAA
Organism: Aedes aegypti; assembly: GCF_002204515.2. Classification (NCBI taxonomy): domain Eukaryota; kingdom Metazoa; phylum Arthropoda; class Insecta; order Diptera; family Culicidae; genus Aedes; species Aedes aegypti. The sequence continues at coordinate 69,782,905 of NC_035108.1, read as the reverse complement.
CTCTATAAACTTTAATTCAAAAACTCATCACATTCTTTTGGAACTTAAAAATCTTTTATACGATTTATATACTAAAGGATTTTTAATTAATTTTTTGTGGGTTCCTGCTCATTTTAATATTTATGGCAATGAACAAGATGATTCTTTGCCTAAATTAGGTGTTGCACGTGGAATTACATATAATAGAAAATTTTTTGCTTCAGAACATCATTCAAAACTCAATAAATATTGCATGGATAATTGGCAACAGTTTTGGAATTCAAGTGATAAAGGACGTTGGTGTCATTCCTTTTGTCCGTTTGTTGATGAATTCCCATGGTTTAAAAATATATCTGCAAATAGAAATTTTATTTGCACTTTTCCACGAATAATATCTAACCATTACATATGCAACAGCTATTTATATCGCATAGATATGAAGGATTCAAATTTATGTGATTGTGGGGAATTTTATGAAGATATTGATCATATTGTTTTTGTGTGCACCAAATTTACGGTATCCAGAAGTAAATTCATTAGTAGTTTGGAAACTTTATATCAAACCCCTCCTACATCTGTCCGTGATATCCTTGGTAGTAAATTTCAGCCTTGTTTGAATTTATTATTTAATTATTTAAATGATCGAATGAAATGAATCGTATCTTGTTTGATTTTTACTGCCGTAATTTACTTTGTTTTTTTTTCAGGATTGAAATTTGACCAAGACCAAGACGGCATCTCCTTTTCTTTTTTCTGATCCCACATCGAAAGATCAAAATCCTGGCTCTGTTATGGTTTGTGCCTTTTTGAGAAAGATCTTTTCAAATGATTACTCAAAGGGGGTTTTCCCTCTTCCAAATTTTAGTAAAAATAAATAAATAAATAAATGAACACATAGTAGAAGTAATGGATGCAATGTTTAAAATGATATCTAAAACGAAATCAACCCCACGCGCTCGATGCAAACCCCAACGCCATTCGTCATTCAATTCTTTCACAATCCGTTCCGTTGAGATGTAAATTCTGAATCGATCGAAAGTCAGTCTAGTTCACTGTACCGTTGACCCAGTTTTGCAAATTATAGACCTAAAGATCGAAGCGTCAAAATTACCCGGGCCGCTACTGACAGACTGACGCACCAAATTTCACCGCACCGCACCTTAAAAGTCGGCCATCGCTTTTTCAATCATCGATCGGCCGTTTAAAAATTATCGCTATCATCATTATCGTGCCGATGAATTACCAATCAATCTGCATGTCGTCCAATATTACAGCTCCCTCGCTCGTCAATACCCAAGGCCAGAAAGCGGTGGCAAAAATCGATAAGCAACCAATTGATCACGTCCAAATCTGGTACCCGCTATACGGTCACGATACGGATCACGCACCTGCCTGTGGCCAATGAACGTGTGCCTAGTGAACCGCGAAAACGCCAATTTATTGCCCAGCGAAATCAATTTCCCGGGACGGGAAAAACGCAATCAATTTCAATCCCCCGAAGGAAGCGGCATCCCCGTTCTCTGGGGCGGAATTCTTCCTCATTCTCAGGTGGGGGTATTGCGTAAGAACACGATCGCGATGTTCGCTCCAGCCATGCACCGGTCGACCGATCAAGGTTCAGCGCTCTTCGAGGTCGACGACTAGAAGACCAAAAAGCGAAGAACGTAAACAGCCGTGAATAATGAATAACTATCTCTGCAGTAGGTAAGCACAAGTGAATAAACGATCTGTAGCGAATGTCGGTGAAGGTGCTTAACCTGCTGCTACCGAAGTCTCGGAGTTCTGCCTCTTGCTCGCTCGCTATCCGGATCAGTTGCCACCAGACAGTTAGCTAGTAGGAATGGCCTAGCGAATGGAGAATAACAGACGAAAAGTCGAAGAGAAACAGACGCGCAGACATCAAGCCCAGCCTGACTACCGATGAAGATCATGAAATAACGAGTCAATTACACTTACGGTAACCTAGGTTGGTACCATGGAAGATGCGCGCACCTTGACTCTGGTTTCGATCGATGATTGTAGACGAAGCAATACGAAGGGGAAGTGGCGGTCGGGGTAAGCAAAACAAAACAATTGCACCTTAACCGGGAGGAGGGTTCTGGCTTTGAGCCGGAAAATGAGCTTAAATTGTTGGCGTATTTCCTCCTCCGGTCCGACCCGTCGTGGCCGGAGGGCGGCGAACTTGAATCGAAGAGAGGGATAATTGATGGAACCGTTATCGATACGGTTCATTTGAATGTCCCACTCTGTTTGTGACGACCGGTTGAAAATTTCATTCCATGATGTGAACGTTGTTAAATTGTAGGAAAAGTAATTGCTCGGACTTTAAATAGTAGTTCTTAATCATTGGAATTTAGAGATGCACAGGTTCAATAAAACTCAGGGACTACAATATATGACTATTATAATGTAATCATCAGTTACGTAATGGGTCGTCGTGGGTATGGCAAAGCTTATGTGAACTTATGTCAACTAATTTTCCTTGGTGTTCTAGGTCAACCACGAACTCAAGGGAAAGCAAGTCTTTATATCTACACTTACAAGCAAGGTTTATTGCAAGGTTTATTACAAGATTTATGAACCAATTTCAGACCCATATACCCTAAAAAAGCCTTAACAAGAACTGCTTTCAGAATATGTCAAGTTCTACCTGGGATTGAATACTGAGAAAATTGAGAATATCTCTCTCAGTTATCGCTCCCTGTAAGAATTATGATCAGCCACACATCATGAGAGCTTGGTTATCAACTTCTGTTACAGCTCTGATTATACCGGTGGGATAACAGTGCACGATAAACCCCATCTAAACAAGCTGCGATGGATCTTCTTCGTGAACAATGAACGACGCATCTTCGCGATCCAACATTCGCCAAAATTCATTTTTCATTTTTGAGTCACGAAGAGCATCGCAAAAAGCGAACGGATGCAACACCGAAGAAGCAAAATGAACACACCGATAAGTGGTTCGCGAAGCCTTTCCACTCGTAGGATTCATTTATCCACGCGCTGTTCATTCTGGTGATTCATTGCAAGGTTGCTTCTTCTCGTAAAGTCAAGCAAACACTCCACGCTAAGCCAGCTCCACGCAGCGCATGTATAAAAACTATACAGAATGAGGCAACCAATGCAGAACTGGCTGACTGAGCGAAAATTCTGTGTAGGTCGCACTCATTCTGTGAGTTGCCGACGTGTTGGCCTTCGGCTGTGCGGGGATCGATGGAAACGGAACTGTCAATGATCTCCTGCGCGGCAGCAAACAGTTGACCGTTGGTAAGATGGGGAGATTTCTAATATGTTTTCTAGCGAAAAGCCGGAAGATGGTCGCAAATACGAAAGTTTTTTCCCCATTTGCTTCCACTTCGGCTATTCAAATGAAAAAATCTTTGAAAAACTTTAAAATTGGAACTGAATTCCGCATTCCAAGCGTTCCTCCTCTGCGCTCATTTCACTCATTCAGTTTTGTTTACCATCGTTTGCACAAAATTGTGTACAGCCCCTTTGCACAGAATCTGTGCTGCACGAAAAGAGGCCAATTTTGTGCGCTCGGCACTCATTTTTGAGCGGAGCAAGTTTAGCGTGATTGTTGCGAGCCCGTTTGAAGATGATCGAAATGAATATTTTCCTGCTCTTCGCGAAGAACAGACAGCGTAGATCGTACCGTTCACATTACCGAGCGATGGAAAATCACCCGATGATAACGTTTGGAGAAACAGCGATCCGAAAATGAAACACGAACGAATGAAGCGCCCGAACGGTTGTTAGTGTTTATTCGCAGATTCTGTTTTGATGCCTACGAAAATTCATCGTGCTTCGCGTTTCCGATCGTTGTTCAGCAACATTGGCTCTCCATACGGTGGTATATCATTTGACATAAAGTCGTTTGGCATAGAGCCGTTTAGCATAAAAACGTTTGGCATAATGGTCATTTGGCATAAATTAATTTGGTATAATGTTCGTTTGGCATAATGTTCGTTTGGCATAAAGCCGTTTGGCACTAATAGTCTTTTGGCATAAAGTTGTTTGGCATAATGAGATGTGAAACTAAGAATTTCTTAAGATGATATTCGTTTTTATGTTTCTATTGAATCCTTCAGATGAAATCAGGCATTTTGTGGAGTCAATCGATACAGACTTAAGACTTAAGCATATTAGGAAAGTTACTGCCAATAGTTTTTTTATTATTTATTTAGAAATTACCCTTCTTTCAAATTTGAACACTCTTGAGTTCCGCTGTTGGAATAATTTTTTGCACAAATTTACCCTTCTTTCAAACATTCTATGTTTTTTTTTAAATATCATATGACTAAAACTGTTGATTTAAAAATTAAATAAATTTCACCTTTTTTATACATAGGCTGTTCTTTGGAGCTATATTTTCCATCTGTCAAAAGAACGGCATTCGATAACATTGATCTGCTCGAGTTGTCAGCGAAAATAGAAATCGATTACTGCATTTACTTCGATGGGTTGTGCTACTTTTCCCCGAATGTCGTTACCCTAAACGCCAGTTCCCCAAATAGCCCACTTCCCCGAAAAGTTTTTTGCACTCATAATTGTCGTAACTTTATATACACTGAGAGGCAAAATAAAGTGCCCACCTCACCAGTTTTCGAATTTCTCTCATTGATTTGGTTCAAATTAAAGTTAACACACTTAAATCTTTTTTGATATTTTATTTTTGATATTCTTTTAAAGTTGCACTTACGAAATTTTGATAAAAAAAGAATTTTACTCAAAGAAAAAGAAAATCAATTTGTATTGAAAAAAAAATAGTGACAAAATAAAGTGCCCACTTCCTTCTTGGCCCCAGAAAAGATGATTTAAGAAAAATAAAAAGCAATTTAATAGTTAATGTGTCTTCCTTTGGCCTTAAGGACTTGCTGGAGGCGTTTCGGCATGCTTTTCATCAGGTTTTGTAGGTGTTGTGGTTCTAGTTCTTCCCAGACGCGCTCCAAGGCTTCGAAATAAATATTTTTGTGGGTAACACCAGTTTTGTCAACCCTGGCATCGAGAATCGCCCACAAATTCTCGATGGGGTTGAGGTCTGGGCTTTGTGGAGGCCATTCCAGCGGTTTAATCCGACAAAATCGGAAGAAAGACTTGGTCTTCTTGGCAGTATGCTTCGGGTCGTTGTTCTAGAGAAATATGAATTTCTCTCCAAGGCCCGTCTGGATCAGCGAAATCTCCAGATTTTCCCGCAAGATGTTGATGTAGGAATCTGCCGTCATTATTCCGTCGATTTTCACGAGGCTTCCTACTCCACTCCATGAAAAACACCCCCAGACTGGTGTTACCAACAAAAATATTTATTTTGAAGTTGGAGCGCGCCTGGGAAGAACTAGAACCACAACACCTACAAAACCTGGTGAAAAACATGCCGAAGCGTCTCCAGCAAGTCCTTAAGGCCAAAGGAGGACACATTAACTATTAAATTGCTTTTTATTTTTCTTAAATAATCTTTTCTGGGGCCAAGAAGGAAGTGGGCACTTTATTTTGTCACTATTTTTTTTTCAATACAAATTGATTTTCTTTTTCTTTGAGTAAAATTCTTTTTTTTATCAAAATTTCGTAAGTGCAACTTTAAAAGAATATCAAAAATAAAATATCAAAAAAGATTTAAGTGTGTTAACTTTAATTTGAACCAAATCAACGACAGAAATTTGAAAACTGGTAAGGTGGGCACTTTATTTTGCCTCTCAGTGTATTTCAGGGTGGTGAGCGAACTAGCCATCTGATATGCACCCTTCTTTATTTAATTGGCGGTTCTTTCGAGATTTACCGTCCTCAGCATTTTTGCCAACATGTGTATAGCCGAGAATGACAGAATACCTCCTTCTTTTGATTACTTGTCGTTCTTTCTCGTTCACCTTGCAGCCACTGAAGACTATTATAGCATCTATTTAAACTGCACCACTTTTCGGGGTGACGGGTCATTCGGGGAAATGGCATTCGGGAGAAAGGGCCATTCGGAGAACCCATATTCGGAAAACGGACATTCGGAGAAACGATTTTTCAACATATTTTTTTTTTTTTTGCAAACACATGAAACATGATCTCCTTTCGAGATATGCTGGTAAAAATATTACTTCAATCACAAATTTTCCCTTTTTCCGATAATATACGGTGTTTTTGATGTACACTTGCAAAATTAAAATTTATATTGAATCGTTCAAAAGTTTTGCTACAAATATTTTGCTTCAAAAATGTGTTGTTCATTTGAATTATGCTGTAAGAAGATTTTTTTTTTGCGTTAGAGCCTCAAAATAATCTGCTCTCGAATAAAGGCTAGTTTTTCATCATACTGCAATAATAGATCTTTGGATAAGAGCTTTTTTTACCAAGTAATTTCCATCAAGTGTTACGTCCAAACTGGGACAGAGCCTAAACTGCAGCGAAATATTCTATGAGCGTTCCCTTTACTAACTTAACTACGAACTTTCTTTGCCATTTTACTATTTTCAAATATGTATATTGTAACAAGCTCAAAGATGCTCTATGTTCTGGGATTATTAGAGAAAATTATTATTCCGAGCCGTCACGAGTTTTATTTAGTTATGCTTTCTAATATCACAACAATTTTTGACATCCATAGCTTGGAATATCTCTGAACAACAATAACGCTCATTAAGAACCTACGAACTTTTTTTTTGCAATGGGCTCGGTGGTGTTGATCTCGGTAAAAGCTTCGAAAATGCCGATATTTATTTTAAGTCAATCATTATGCCAAACGGCTATTATGCCAAACGGTCATTATGCCAAACGGTCATTATGCCAAACGACCATTATGCCAAACGACCATTATGCCAAATGACTTTATGTCAAAGGCAGCGTCCATTTATTACGTAACGCTAAAATTGGTAATTTTTGGACCCCCTCCCCCCCGTCCGTAACGCTTTTTGTATGGAAATTTTTAAATTTTTGTATGAGCTGTAACGCTTGAGCCAACTCCCCCCCTCCCCCTAGAGCGTTACGTAATTTGTGGACGCCGCCCAATGGCTTTATGCCAAACGACCTTATGCCAAACGACTTTAGGCCAAACGGGATACAATCTTGTCAAACTGTCAAACCGACGCAACAAGCAAGATTGTTACATACATCAAGATATGATATAGACGACTTATCATGGTGTATGTGACGAACACAAAACAAAAGGGATTATTTGCTGATTTTACCAATTTTTCAATCTAATTCAAAAATAATCGGCATTGCTCGGCGCTACTAATTGTAAGAAACAGTGTTTTTTTTCAACTTATAGTAGACACAGTAATAGAAAAAATGCAATAAATTTTGAACAGGATTTAAAATGCTTCACAAAATATTGCAACACATTTCTCTCGAATGCTTTGAAAAAATATGCGGGAATCTTTTGTCATGGATCTAAAGATAAAACGTCTAAAAGACAAATGGTCCAAAGACAGAAAGTCGGAAGGACAAAAGGATAAAGTGGAATAGAGAAGGATCAAAACGTTAAAAATCGTTTTATAAATGAGGAATATATTCTCATCAAGCAAATAATTAGCAAACTTTTGTCATTTGACTTCTGACCCTTTAGACCCTTTGCCCCGTAACTTATAAATAGGGGAATTAACGTATTATATTATTTTCTCGGACCTACGTGAACAAATTACGTATCTTTATGTTTACTTCTTTCAATTTTATGTTTAAGGAACGTTCAAGGTTTTTCAAGAATATATCTCTTAGCAATTGCTAAGAGTAATGTGTGGTCTTTCGATTCCATTGCATGCTCCTGTGGAGTGAGGTACGGAATCAACACAAATCGTGTTCGGTCCGCATTGTACGAGTGCGAAAAAACTATCCCGTTTCTCAGTTAGTCTGTATGCTTATAGTTAAGCTGAAAGTGAATTGTGGCTGCTCAATCGAGGATGAAGGATCAATTGGTGAGCTCGTTTCATGCTTTTATTTCAAATCTGTGAAATCTGTGTGACTGCCAATGTAATCAACAAGCCGTATATTGGGCCAAAATGTTGATTTACGGCTGATATAATGCCAATAAGCCGTTCAATAATACCATATAAGCCGTATATAAGGGATTGGTTCTTAGGGGCCTTCATTAGCCGAGTGGTTATAGTCCGCTGCTCCAAAACAATGCCATGCTGAAGGTGTCTGGGTTCGAACCCCGGTCGGTCCAGGATCTTTTCGTAATGGAAATTTCCTTGACTTCCCTGGGCATAGAGCATCATCGTACCTGCCACACGGTATACGAATGTGAGAACTGCAACTTTGGCAAAGAAAGCTCTCAGTTAATAACTGTGGAAGTGCTCATAAGAACACTACGCTGAGAAGCAGGCTCTGTCCCAGTGAGGACGTATATGTCAAGAAGAATAAGGGATTGGGCCCGATATACGGCTTATGGTTATCTGGGTGCACATTTTATCGTTACAACGGTGGGATGTAAATATGATTTTTCAACAAACTATGAACGGTTCGCCACTGTGTGTGTCGGCATAACTTCTTGTACATAAATTATTTATGTTTTACTTTCTCGTTCACCATGTAGCCACTGAAGACTATTATAGCATCTATTTAAACTGCACCACTTTTCGGGGTGACGGGTCATTCGGGGAAATGGCATTCGGGAGAAAGGGCCATTCGGAGAACCCATATTCGGAAAACGGACATTCGGAGAAACGATTTTTCAACATATTTTTTTTTTTTGCAAACACATGAAACATGATCTCCTTTCGAGATATGCTGGTAAAAATATTACTTCAATCACAAATTTTCCCTTTTTCCGATAATATACGGTGTTTTTGATGTACACTTGCAAAATTAAAATTTATATTGAATCGTTCAAAAGTTTTGCTACAAATATTTTGCTTCAAAAATGTGTTGTTCATTTGAATTATGCTGTAAGAAGATTTTTTTTTTGCGTTAGAGCCTCAAAATAATCTGCTCTCGAATAAAGGCTAGTTTTTCATCATACTGCAATAATAGATCTTTGGATAAGAGCTTTTTTTACCAAGTAATTTCCATCAAGTGTTACGTCCAAACTGGGACAGAGCCTAAACTGCAGCGAAATATTCTATGAGCGTTCCCTTTACTAACTTAACTACGAACCTTCTTTGCCATTTTACTATTTTCAAATATGTATATTGTAACAAGCTCAAAGATGCTCTATGTTCTGGGATTATTAGAGAAAATTATTATTCCGAGCCGTCACGAGTTTTATTTAGTTATGCTTTCTAATATCACAACAATTTTTGACATCCATAGCTTGGAATATCTCTGAACAACAATAACGCTCATTAAGAACCTACGAACTTTTTTTTGCAATGGGCTCGGTGGTGTTGATCTCGGTAAAAGCTTCGAAAATGCCGATATTTATTTTAAGTCAATCATTATGCCAAACGGCTATTATGCCAAACGGTCATTATGCCAAACGGTCATTATGCCAAACGACCATTATGCCAAACGACCATTATGCCAAACGACCATTATGCCAAATGACTTTATGTCAAAGGCAGCGTCCATTTATTACGTAACGCTAAAATTGGTAATTTTTGGACCCCCTCCCCCCCGTCCGTAACGGTTTTTGTATGGAAATTTTTAAATTTTTGTATGAGCTGTAACGCTTGAGCCAACTCCCCCCCCTCCCCCTAGAGCGTTACGTAATTTGTGGACGCCGCCCAATGGCTTTATGCCAAACGACCTTATGCCAAACGACTTTAGGCCAAACGGGATACAATCTTGTCAAACTGTCAAACCGACGCAACAAGCAAGATTGTTACATACATCAAGATATGATATAGACGACTTATCATGGTGTATGTGACGAACACAAAACAAAAGGGATTATTTGCTGATTTTACCAATTTTTCAATCTAATTCAAAAATAATCGGCATTGCTCGGCGCTACTAATTGTAAGAAACAGTGTTTTTTTTCAACTTATAGTAGACACAGTAATAGAAAAAATGCAATAAATTTTTAACAGGATTTAAAATGCTTCACAAAATATTGCAACACATTTTTCTCGAATCCTTTGAAAAAATATGCTTGATATACACGGGAATCTATGACAAAAGGTCTAAAGATAAAGCGTCTAAAAGACAAATGGCCCAAAGACAGAAAGTCGAAAGGACAAAAAGATGAAGAAAAATAGAGAAGGATCAAAACGTTAAAAATCGTTTTATAAATGAGGAATATATTCTCATCAAGCAAATAATTTGCAAACTTTTGTCATTTGACTTCAGACCCTTTAAACCCTTTGCCCCGTAACTTATAAATAGGGGAATTTACGTATTATCGGCAGTCTAAGCCAATGAAGCGTTTCCTCTATTATTTTCTCGGACCTACGTGAACAAATTAAGTATCTTTATGTTTACTTCTTTCAATTTTATGTTTAAGAAACGTTCAAGGTTTTTCAAGAGATATCTTAGAAAGTGATGAGAGTAATGTGTGGTTTGTCGATGGTATATGGACAAAAGGTCGAAAGGACAAAAGGTCGAAAATGATTTGCTTGGTGGGAAATTTTTCCTTCTTTGAAAAAAGATTTTCTACCTTTTGTCCCTGCTTTTTTGTTCTTCGACCTTTTGTCCTTTCGACCTTTTGTCTTTCGACCTTCTGTCTTTCGACCTTCTGTCCTTTCGACCTTTTGTCTTTCGACCTTCTGTCCTTTCGACCTTTTGTCTTTCGACCTTTTGTCATAGATTCTCTTTCGATTCCATTGCATGCTTCTGTGGAGTGAGGTACGGAATCAAGACAAATCGTGTTCGGTCCGCGTTGTACGAGTGCGAAAAAACAATCCCGTTTCTCGGTTGGTCTGTATGCTTATAGTTAAGCTGAAAGTGGATTGTGGCTGCTGAATCGAGGATGATGGATCAATTGGTGAGCTCGTTTCATGCTTTTATTTCAAATCTGTGCCAATAAGCCGTTAAATAATACTATATAAGCCGTATATAAGGGATTGGTTCTTAGGGGCCTTCATTAGCCGAGTGGTTATAGTCCGCTGCTCCAAAACAATGCCATGCTGAAGGTGTCTGGGTTCGAATCCCGGTCGTAATGGAAATTTCCTTGACTTCCCTGGGCATAGAGCATCATCGTACCTGCCACACGGTATACGAATGTGAGAACTGCAACTTTGGCAAAGAAAGCTCTCAGTTAATAACTGTGGAAGTGCTCATAAGAACACTACGCTGAGAAGCAGGCTCTGTCCCAGTGAGGACGTATATGTCAAGAAGAATAAGGGATTGGGCCCGATATACGGCTCATGGTTATCTGGGTGCACGTTTTATCGTTACAACGGTGGGATGTAAATATGATTTTTCAACAAACTATGAACGGTTCGCCACTGTGTGTGTCGGCATAACTTCTTGTACATAAATTATTTATGTTTTACTTTTTTTTTCTTGCATAACACCCCTTTCCTTTTACCTTTATTTTAGTTGTTTTGAATTTTGAATGGTTGTAAGCAGGGTTGGGAAAAAATCTGAAATTCACTCTACAGTAGCCAAGCAAAGCCAATCACAGTCAGCGAAGCCAGTGAAACTCACGCTCATCGCTGCTGTAGGCAAAATGCCTTGAGAATAGCAAAACACCCGTTGCTAAGGGCAACCCAAAACTACTGTAGAAAAATGTTCTATTTTCCGTTGCATTTCCCGCATTTAGAGCCTTCAATGACACTCATGATTTAGAAAATTCGTGCACCCAACATAGGCTACTTGATGAGATTCACGTTTTTGAACTACTGTACTGGGAGAGCCACGTGATTTTCGCGAAAATTCAAGCCTACTACTATTACCATTCCCAGCACTGGTTGTAAGTGTCGGCACTAGAGTCTTCTGTGATGGTCCGGCCAATCTCTTTTCATATGAGTAAAATATGGTAAAACATGCTTTCGTCCTGATTGCTGTATGAATGTTGTGTTTAGCTATCTATAAGCATGTTTATATCTCACAAATAATTGTTCATCATCCACATTAACAAACATCCCTCCCTGTAACCTTTGTTGAGATGCAGAGGTAAACGGTATCCAAATAGCAAAGGTTAGGGGGAAGTCCCCCAGTACCGGACACTAAAGCCACTAAATTCGTAGTTCAAAAACTATTTATTTTATACGGTCTTGATGCCCATTTATGATGTATATTATCATTTTTGTAGCGTACAAAAATAATATTGAAAATATAATCATGAATTTGGCATTGTAGTTTGATGATGTATTTTAGTACCACACAGTTAAAAATAATGAGGATTATACGTCATGCAAACTTCATTTATGCGATGTAAATTTAAGTCTGGAATCATGTAAATATCTGTTATATGTCACGTTATCACACAGGATCCTGCTGAATTACATGATATGTAATAGAAGTTTACATGACATATCATGTAGACATCCATGATATACCACGCTCCAATTATGTGCATTATATGTCTCAGAAATTTACAAGTTTCGTTCGAACTGTGTATCATAAAAGGGTGCTCCCAATACCGGGCACGGTCTGGAAATGCCTCGAATTCTGAAAACTTGTAAATCATTGAATGTTTTCACTGCAGGCATAGTATTTTATTGTCAATTCAATGCATTTGCAACATTCCCAAGAAAGATTTGAGCTTCACTAAGTCTGCAAGTTGGTCATCAAAAAACCTCCTTCATAAATGATGAAAAACAACACATTTTACATGTTGTTGTGAATTTTCATTCTTCTTATTTGTATTGCATCATTGATATCATGATCGATGAAATCCATGAAAAATGAATGTTTTTTGAGACACTGGAGCGAAAATAACAAAGATATCATGTAACAAATCAAGCTGTCTGAAACTGGGGAACAAGGAGTGCTGGACCAAAATTGTAGTTTGACATATTTAGTTTGAATATGGTACAAAATACATTCATACTTTCAAATTATGATTACATTCGATCATGCTTGCGTGATCTAAATTTTTACTAATTAGGCTCAAATTTAGGGCGTTACGTTAAATTTATAACAATTTCCAAACATCTCTGCTTTTTTTAAAAGGCATGCATATTTCAAGGATGTGTTACTCTACGCAAACATTACTTTCCATAATAGCTTCCTTTTCTTCTAATACACCATCTTGATTGGATAACGATTTCTCAATTTTTAGACTTTGTCCGGTATACGAGCATTCCTTTCCCGAATCCCACCTGACTGTAAGGACGTGGCCAGTGCCATTATTGACCCTGTATAAAGAGAGGCACTATGGGGCCCAGATAGCCGTAGCGGTAAACGCGCAGCTATTCAGCATGACCATGCTGAGGGTCGTGGGTTCGAATCCCGCTGGTCGAGGATCTTTTCTCGATTCCCAGGGCATAAGAGTATCTTCGTACCTGCCACATGATATACACATGCAAAAATGGTCAAACGACAAAGAAAGCTCTCAGTTAATAACTGTGGAAGTGCTCATAAGAACACTAATCTGTGAAGCAGGCTTTGTCCCAATTGGGACGTAACGCCAGAAAGAAGAAGAAGAAAAAGAGGCACTGAGTTATTCATACTGAAGAAGATTATGTTTTTGATGCAAATCCTGGAAGATTTCGGATAAGAATCCTGGAAGAATTCTTTGGCCTGTATTTAAAGGATTCCGATGAAAATCCTGGATGAACTCTGATAAGTATTTAGAAAGGATTCTGTTGAGAATTCTGAATGGACCCTGTTGAGAATCCTGAAAGGATTGTGTGGTGAATCCTAGGAGCATTCTGTAGAGAAACGTGGAAGGATTCTAAAGAAAATCTTAAAAGAAGTGTGATTAGAATCCTAGAATGAAAATTTTTAAGATAAATGGTCGGGGTTCTGCTAAACCGCACCAAGTGCCATTTTTTCCCAAATTGAGTTTTTTACATCAAAGGACTTGAATAATCATAACCTCTCTACCATAAAAATATCGAGCGATTTGAACAATCCCTTGTAATCTTAGATCATAAATTTTGTTTGGAAGGACACATAAAACTGTAATTTTGTTCAGCCAGAGTGAACCATAAACCAACGCACGTCATCAGAGGGAATTCATTTTTCAGATATTAAGCTATGTTTTTCCAATTTCCTTCTATATTCTTACAATATATCCATTCCAAGCAACTCATAGAAACAGGGGCCAGTGAAATTGAGCAGCAATTGATTAATTAAAATTAAATATTGTTTCAGTTGCGTTGACCTATTTTCTTTGAAATTTTATCCAGCCACACCGCACTAAGTACTGTTTATCTGAAAATCACATTTAGACATGAAGTAAAGGCATTAACATACCGTAAATACTTGCATTTGCTTGTTATATAACATGTTTATCAATCCACACAGAAGCCGTAATGAAAAACCGAATTAATTTAATCTGTTACTTTGTGAACAACTCAGGTGGACTTGGTGTGCTTTAGTTGTTAAGAAATGGTATTTTTGCCATCAAATCCCGACAGACAAAGTGCACATTACTTGGTACAAGTTTATCACCATTCCTTCAAGAAGTGAAGATGACCTAGTGATAGCACACTAGATTACCACTCAGAAGGCACGAGTTCGATGAAACTATTTTTCTGATGATCTATCCGATGGTGGTGGAAATCAAACAACTTTTAGATTCTGTGGTTATTTTTATATTGCAGTATAACATCTGCAGGTCAATGTACATCTGAAATGATGGTCATTCCTGGTGAACACTTCACGCATTGAACTGTGAACTTGATCAGCAAAGGTGCACCAAATGGGAGCAACTTGGTGCGCTTTGGCAGAGCGAATCCATGGTTTTCTTCGATCATTAGGATTTATGTATGAATACGAACCTTGATTCAATATATACGAATCCTTCCCATAAACACTTGTGACAGGGATTCCAACATGCACGGTGATGATAAGCATCATTTGTCTTCAATTTTACTTTAGTTGTTGAAAATTGTGAAACACATCCAACCATACCGAACCAAGAACCACATTTTTCAATTTTTGTTCAGCCAGAGTGAACTAAGTGCTTCATATTGTTTAATGAAATCCAATTACATCGTTAATTTTGGATGATTTACTAGTATATTTAATCTCGGTGTACTTATTGAACACTGTTAATTGCATGTGAGCGATAAAAAAATTAAAATTATCGTCCGCAATAAACTAGTACAGGAAAAGACTTTAAAGCAAAATATCTCGGAATAAAGATTTTGGCACATGGTGCGGTTTAGCAGAACCCCGACCAAATGTTATGGGTGAGATGAGAAATCCTGGAAGGATTCTGATATGAATCGTGGAACGATTCTGATGAAAACTTTCTTGGGAAGATTTCTGATGCCAATCCTATTCTGATGCTAATCCTACTCTGACAAGCATCTCAAGAGGATTCTGATAATCCTGATTAGAACCCAGAAAAATTCTGATGAGAATCCTCGAATTGTTCCACCGAATCCAAAGAAGTAAAAACAAACTTCAGATGAGTCTGATGTGAATTCTAAGAGGATGCTGATGAAATACCTATGGGGATTTTAAAGAGAATTCCTAAAAATTTTGATGAGAATCCTAAGAGGATTATGATGCGAATCCCACGAGGATTCTTATGTGAATATTAAGATGCTTCTGATAATAATTCTGAGAGGATTCTGATGCGAACTCAAAAGAGAATATTGATGAAAATCCTGCAAGGAAGCTAATTTGAATCCTGCAAGGAATCTTTTGTGGACCTGCGATGATGATGATGATTAGAATCATGGACAGATTCTGATGGAAATCCTGCGAAGAATCTAATATAAATCATGCGAGGATGCCAATGAGAATCCTGAGAGGACACTGATGAAAATTGTGTGAAAATCCTGAGAGATCTCTGAGAGGATCCATCAGAAATTTTATAGTATTTTTTTCTTTGGTTTCAGGATTCTCGAAAGGATCAAAATTAAAAAAAAAAATCATTGGAGCTTCGTTATTAAACCACTATTTTTAATCAAAGATCAATAAACTATGTTTGTTTTAGCTTGCTTGTGTATGAATTTCATTTAAATATTCATCAACCTGCAAGAGAACTCAGGTTAAGATTATATATCTGAAGAATTGATCAGTTGTAGGTGTTAAATATAGTCATGGCATGGGGCCTTCCTTAGCCTAGTTGTAACGTTCGCGACTACAAAAGAAAGCCATGCTGAAGGTTTTTAGATACGATTCCCAGTCAGTCCAGGTTCTTCTCTTAATGGAAATTTTCTTGACTTCCCTGGACATCAAGTATCATCATACCTACCACACGATATACAAATTCAAAAATTCGAACTTTGGTAAAGAAAACTATCGATTAATAACTGTGAAAGTGCTCGTTGAACACTAAGCTGAGAAGGGCCGTTCAAGTGGGGACCTAATACCAAGAAAAAGAGCCAATGGCATTCTCCGCAGCAACTGTTCTAGTTGACCCCTTTCACGTGGCCCAATTCCAAACCAGCGTTTTTACGTTGACGAAAATGCAATTTTTCACCACACAATGTTGCGGTAATGAAGATAAATGGCTGTCATAATTTGCTTCAATGTTCACACTTCACTGTTTCTGTCGTCGTCGTGAGCATTTCACCGGAATCGACACAGATCCCCCACTAATTCGCATAAAGATGTTTCCAGGTTCAAACACGTGTGCGACACATCCGAATGAACGGGAATGGCGAGGCCTTGCTAGAAAAAACTTCATCGAATGGTTAGTGGGTCCAATTCGTTAAAACCAAAAGCGCAGTAAATCTAATTACCGGTCGACGAAGCGCTAAGCTGCGATTAATTTTGTCTACATGCTCTAATTCTGCTCTCCCCAATTTCGTAGGGCAATCCAGGCAGCTATACTATGAGGCAACACATTTTCGGGTGTACTGTATTGTTGTTAAGTAGACGCTGCTGGCGTATAATTCTGGCCATCGCCTCGGAAGAAGGTAACCGTTTCTGTTTTATCGCGCAGATTTTCATCACGGCTTATGGTTTGCGAGATTAGTTGGCTCCAAGCCCATCAGCGATGAACGGGTTCAGCTGTGTTCAGTAGGTCAAGGAAATTTGGTGCCGAATTTTGTGCACGGGTTCGTTAGATCAGAAAAACTTTAATTTGATCTTCAGCAAATAAAAAGCCTTTCACGTCACCATGACTGCCGGAAAATTTCTCCAGCTTGAACCGGTACCGAGGTAAACGAGTGTCGTTGAACTTGGGGAACCTTTGCATACACACATAGGTTTGCTCGTTTTCCAGTGAAATGATCATTAGTGCCGGCTCGATGCTGTTACACATTTATTATGTTCTTGCTTTGCTGTAGTTTTTTTTTCGCGAGTCAAGCCGAACCGCGTTTACTTATGTGTTGCACTTTAGCAAGACCCGGGCTATCTATGTGTGCGATGCCTTCGGCTAGGGAAGCCAGATACCGTAAAACAACACGCATTAAGTTGTAAATCAAAGCACAAAACGTCACGGGGCTGATATTTCCGATTCCGTTGGGGAGGTTTTCTTTTCTGGCATGTGACTTGTGTCACTTACTTTCCAATTGGGTTTGCATAACGGATTTGGAATGTTATGAAATAAAGAAATAATTGAGTATTTGTAATTGATTGTGCTCGACATTGAAACACCTCAAGTACTCACAAGTCCAACTCAAGCATATTCCATGTTTCGAAACCGTAGATGACACCAGTCTTCTGAGCGTTTTTCACATGTGAAACTGTTTCGATCGCAGCTACTTCTGGAATGCAGAGTAGGTAAAACTTGCACTCTGTATTTCAATACTGATATTATTATCAGTCGTCAGCAAACCACACTGGTTCCTAGGTCAAGTTTCAGGTGGGTTTACAGCAAACCTTTTCAAATGTACAGCCGACAACGTTCATATCTTCCGCGAAGCAAACAAATTGACTGGATCTATAGAGAATCGTTTCTCAGCACTCCACATAACCCCTTCCAGCGTCATCACGCTTAAACAAAGTTGCACAAAATTAAGTACGATTCGTAAAAAATAGAGCTCTTCTGGACCAACACATCCGGTGTGTAACTTAACACTTGCTGAAGAACCTGCTCCTGGTATGACTTCGTCTTCTTTTTTGCATGAAGAAGCTCCCCAATACTAAGCATATCTGTGCTTCGTGAAGTTTGAGCAAATTAAGCAGAAATCAGCATAAAATCTTTTTGTTTTTTTTCAGGATGTGTAAAATAACACACATGGTATGTTAGCCTCGGAGACCCCGATTTTGTGTGACTTCATTTTAGAGAGATGATGAACAATACGCTCGAAAGTCCCTCATCTTGTCAAGGTTCTTAGCGGAATTTTAACGAACTAAGGCATTCACGGTGCTTCAATTGCCGTTATTATCAAATGAAATATTCCATCCAAATGGTAGTCGGCAGTTGATTCCTGATGATGTTCTGCACCTCTGGGCCGAATTTGAAAAAAATCCTTAGTCATAATTTTGAGTTACGCCCTTTTGAAGTTCATATGATAGAAATCACATGAAGTATGCCACTTTAACTTGTTTCAACAAAAAGATTTTAAATAAATTTTGTAGTTTTATATTTTTATCTGGTTTTAGATATTGAAAAATGCATTTTTCTAAAAATTTTCTAGACCGGCATTTGAAAAGGGCCAATGCTATGTGTAGTTATTACTAATCAGCCAATACACGAAAAACGATATCTACCAATCTAACGTCTAATAGTGATTTTAGGAAATTGTCGAAAGCATTCAAATATGTATGAATAAACTCTTGGGCAAGATATGTAGATACACTCTTTTGAAGTGTATGGAAATAATATTGTACGGTAAATTCCGTTCCATCTATATTCAACGGTTAGGTGCATACATAATCATTGCACCTTTGCGGTTGCTCTTATTTCATTCAATTTAGAAAGATGCATTAAAGAGATAATTCAAAAATTACGTAACGCAGAATTTTCCAATTTGAGACCCCCTCCTTCCCCACGTAACATTTTTTGCATGGAAAATTCATTTTTTTGTATGAGCCGTAACACTATCGAAGATCCATTATGGATTACGTAATATTGGAACGATCCCACATTTATACGTAGACATATTGTCTAGACTGGCATTAGAAAAGGGCCAAAGTATAATTGAAATATCTATATAAATAAAAATGGAGTGTTGTTTGTATGTCACGAAATAGCTCGAGAACGGGTCAACGGATTGACGCAAGTTTGTCACTGTTGCCCTCCACAAGGGATGCGACGTGTTCGTGCTAGGAAAAAGTTCAGGTAAGTCTCCGGAATAATGGGGAAAACGGGAGAAAACTATGGTGTTATTTTATATGGGGGATTTCTTGACGTTTTCCAACAGCCTACTTGGTGGCAAGACGAAGTTTGCCGGGACCACTAGTATACAAATAAATATAGCTGAATAATGACTGCATCACAGTTGATCGAAGCACTCGAACATCACATCTATCTATATTATATATCTGTATTCTATTCAACTCTATTTAATTATTTTATATTCTAAGTTTGTTCAAGTTTGTTGTTTTATTTTGTTAAACTATATTCAGTTCTACTCTTCTTAAATTTATTTTATTCTGATCCACTCTACTTGTTCTAATATATATATTTTTACAAATGGATACTGTATTAATTATCAACTGCGCGCAAATCATTTGAACAATATACTTGGCTTTATAGCGCTCCCAGGTCTGTGAAAAATTGCTCTCATATGCTCCAAAAAAATGAAGACTTGAATGGTTATTTCACTGTAAGTTTAAATAAGGGTTTTATATTATATATGTTATTTTTTTATGTTGTTCAAGGAATTGAAGCATTTTGTATTAAATGCTTGTTACTCGAGCTGGATCTCACGCTGGATTTGAAGGTAATTTGAACAAGTTTGGCGAGAGCTGGGAAAGTCAGCCGAAATCATCGAAATAACCTATCACCAAGCTCCATGTAAAAGACTTTTGCAATGCGACTCTTCGAGGACTAGGCTGACATAATGAGCAGGCATCGGAGTCTGTGCATAGCGCTGTTTCACAGACCTGTCAGTGCTATAAAGTCGTACAAACATCGAAAGTTCACCGTTAAAATGATTTGCGCGCAGTTGTTGATTACAACATTGGCATTAGTAAAAACTGTGTATGAAAACAAGTAGGGTGGATCAGAATCGAATAAATTTAAGTAGAGTAGAATTGAAAAGAAAAGACTAGAATAGAAAAGAATTAAATAGAATTGAATAGATTGCATATATAATATGAATAAAGATATGTGATGTTCGAGTTTGATACAGTCATTGTTTAGCTATATTGATTTGTATGTATTTCAATTATACTTTGGCCCTTTTCTAATGTCAATCTAGACAATATGTGTACCTCAAAATTTCATGCTAACTTGTCAAATTGTATGAAATAAAAAGAACCGCAAAGGTGTAATGATTATGTATGCACCGAACCGTTTATTATAGATGGAACGGAATTCATCAGTGGGGACGGACCTGGTGT